>NC_050078.2:5327273-6757351 GCF_009764565.3 Dermochelys coriacea
ATTGAGGCTCCCTGGATGAGGACCCCGTTGTGCTAGGCGCTGTGTATCCAAATTGAGGCAGAGGCTGTCTCTGCCCCAAAAAGCTTCTAAACCATGATCCGGCAGACAAAAGAGAGTCACGGGCTGTTAAAAGGATACTGTTCAAGTCGTTTGATAATAGAAGAATGTTCCGTCTAGCTGACAAAGGTATAACAAGGTCCAATGGCTGGAAGTCGAAGTTAGACAAATTCGGATGATATAAGGTGCACATTTTTAACAGTGAGGGTAATTAGCCCCTGGAACAATTTACCAACGGTTGTGGGGGATTCCCCATCACTGGCAATTTTTAAACCAAGATCGGATGTTTTCCCAAAAGGTCTGCACCAGTTCAAACAGGCATTAACTCCATGAAGTCCTATGGCCTGTGTTATGCCAGGAGGTTAGATCAGATGATCACAGTGGTCTCTTGGAGTCTAGGAAAGCTGGAAGTAAGTCTAAATATGGTCCTGGACAGCAGTCCCTTCTATAATTTCTTCACTGTGAAAGCCTGTCCCTGTATTTATTGTTTTTTGGCACTGTGAACCATACAGACCGTATATAACAAAGACATTCAGGATACAGACCAGCAAACCCAGGGCACAGGTAAATGTGCCTATTGGCTTCAGGGCGGGCTGCTTGTCTGGGTAAAGGACTGTGTGGGATCAGAACTCCACTCAGGAATATAGAGGCAGGTCCATGCTTGCATGGGGCCTTCTGTGTGTCCTCTTTCACAAACAGCCTTTCCCCCCTTCCCTAACCTTGCGGAGAGTTCTCAGGGGGTCTGGCAATCTGCAAGTAGGGAGAAGCTGGGTGGGAGTGGGGCTGAGATCTCAGTGTGTTAGCCACATGGAAGTTAATACTGTACCACACAGCAGCTGTGTACTAACATTCCCCAGGGGCAGGCACTAGGTGCGGAGCCTATGTAGCGCTGTGGCGGTGTGTGACAGAGAGAGGCGGTGGCTTGTCCGAGGCCATACAGGGAGCCTGTGGCACAGAAACCAGATCTGTCGATTTGCTGTGAAATGCTGAAGCCACACGGCCAACCTTCCTCCCCTAACATTCAACCAGTTTGTTCCTATTTATTGACTTCTTTACATTCACAGCACATTTTAACAATGAGCGGCAATCTGATCAGATGGAGACCCTTGTTGACTGATGCAGGGCCTGCCCCTCAAACCCAGAAGCAGCAAAGATCTGGCTCTTTACATGAAGTATCTTTCCCCGGACATCATCCCTACCTTGCTGGTCTCCAAATGGTTCCTCAAGGTGGCATTGTTGCTACATGGTTGGAATGGTTCCTGGTCGCCTTGATTTCTCCCAGTTTTATCCCAACTGTCAGCAGCAGGGGTTTCACATGCAGACTATGGTGGGATGAGGCTGCAGTGAAGATGCAGAAGGCTGTGTCTCACCCAGGTTGGGTTTAATTAAGGACACTTTGAAGTATCCCACATTAGGCAACGTATATTTGACATCAAAGCTGCATAGGCATTTAATGGGTCTTAGGACAAGCCTGAACTTTGAATTGCATCTGGCAATTCAATTTTGAATCACGGCACCATCACGATAGTTTGTTGTTCTGCATTTGGCATGGCTAACAAAAATTTAGCCCTCCCTCCTTTGGCTAAAGCATGCAGCTCCGTTACAACAGAAAGAGATGGGTAGCATGCACAGCTGTCACGCTAGGTCAGTGGTTTTCAGCCTGTGGTCTGAGGACTCCTTGGGGTTTACAGACTATGTCTATTTCCAAAAGGGGTTTGCACCACCATTTGAAATTTATTAGGGGTCTGCAAATGAAAAAAAGGCTGAAAAACCATTGTGCTAGGTAAACTGTTCTAAGGGGCAGCCATAAGTCGACACATTGCTCACCCTGTTGATTTCATATACCCCAATTCTCAGTGAAACTAAAGACTTCAAGAGAGCAGCTGACTCTCTCTCTTTTGAGTCTCTTTGCTGCCCTTCCCTGGGGGATGTGATGGCTCTGTGATAACTTACAAGCTCATGTGACACATGGCAGAATCCATGTGATAAACTGTTCATCTGACTGATTACCCTGCGCTCTAACCCTTCAGGCCTGGGACTGATTGTAACATTTCAAACCTCTGAGTACCTCCAAACAGCTGCCATTTAAAAGCAGAATCAACCAGTTAACTAATGAAACATTGCCTTCCTTTCCCTGTTCAGTATGTAATTCCCACTACTTCAAAAATCACACCAATCTGGGATGGTAAATATCCAGTCCTGGACAAGTTACAGGTCTGGTCTGATATCTAGTGACCCTGTAGGAAGAGAAATCAAAGCTTTTTCCCAGTGGACAGGAGGGGCTCCCTGAGTGGTTCTAGGGGCATTGGCACTTCTAGTCTTGAAGGGGTTCCCAGTACTGGGTTTTGTAGTCATGCGTTCTAGTCCTGGTTCTGCCACCGATGTGCTGTGCAACCTTTGGCAAGTCAATTCACCTCCATACTTGAAGTTTTCCCATCTGTAAAATGGGATAATGATACTGATTGAAGATTAGTTAATATTTGTAAATCAGAACGAGTATGTAGGGTCAAACTCAGCCTTGCTGAAAGTGGGCACAACCCCACTGAGTTTAGTAGATTCACACTAGGGCTTTATTAGCCCAATCTCACCACTTTGTTCACCTCCTTTAGTGTAAGACAATGGGGATATTTTCCAGATTCTCTGTGACCCTTTTGCTGGAAAAATTTCTGCAAAATTGAACCCAGAATGACTATGAAAAAGTGACAAAGCATCAGAATTGCAGAGTCCGAAGTGGTTTTATAGACGTCGCAAACCATGTAATTTTTAAAATCCTCAGCTGCTTTTTTTTTTTTTGTTTGGCTCGGTGAGATCCCATTGTTTCCTTGGAACGTGGACAATGCTATCAAAGCTTTCTCTTTTAGCATAGCTCTGGATTGTAATCTCCAATATTCAGTTTGTTTAAATGGGCATTAAAATGCAAATGATCCATTTTTAATAGGCATCGCAGAGACAGTCTCTGAGGTATCAGGAGTCAAATCAACACAATTTCAACCTCTTCTTTTAGCTTGCACCCTTCTGCTTCACGTTTCCTTTGCTTCTCTACTCCTTTCAATTTCCTCCCACTCGCTTCCTAGATCAACCCCCCTATCCCCTTGCAAACATCATTCCTATGGCAGGAGAGATACTAGGCTCTTCAGCGAAGACTGAAACCCAAGAGGGGAGGATAAAGAGTTGCAGAGCAGGTGGTTTATAGGATGCCAATACAGCAAGGGCAGAGAGTAATACAATATGGAGCAGTTAACCGCACGACAAAATAAACACTCCTTTGGGAAAAATCTAACACTAATGCCCATTAGCTTAATAGGCTTGTGGCTAAGGCATAGGGGCCAGGAAGCAGGAGATCTGGGTTTTGTATGCAGTTGTGCCATAGACTTCAGGACACTCAAGAAGTGCGATCCTCATTAGGCTCTTAATTGTCTTGTGCTTCAATCGTCTCATCTATCCAAAGTACCCTGAGTATCCTAACACGGACTGGCCTCCCTGAGGGTGTTCTGAGGCTACGTCTACAAAGAGCCCATGTTAGCCGGGGCTACAGAAGAACAGAGCCCAGGGATGGAATTTTCTCCCTTTCATGTCTCCGTATCTTGCCAGTCGTTCCATTCTGACAAAAGCTGCATCAAAGACTTTCATTTTTCTGAGCGGGTACTCCACCCCTGCGCTGCCCTGAGGCCTTGCCCCCACTCTGCCTCTTCCCCCAAAACCCCACTCTCACTCCACCTCTTCCTGCCCCCACTCGGCCTCTTCCTGCCCCCTCCCCCAAGGCCCCCACCTTCACTCCACCTATTCCTGCCCGCTCCCTGGAGTGCCCTCTCCTGCTGCTGAACAGCTACTCAGGGCCAGCCAAATAGCTGATTGGCAGGTGGGTGCTGAGCACCCCCTATTTTTGTTTCCATGGGTGCTCCAGCCCTGAATACAGTACAAATACAAAATGTATTTAACTACCAACAAGAAATCACTTATAAGGCAACTGTGGTACTGCTGTGGCAGGAATCTAGCATCGCTGCATTCTCTGTCCCATGCTCTGCAGCTCCTTCCTGTCTGTATGTGTGTGTGTGTGATGCCTTTGGCTAAGTTACATTGCTCTGGGCTGTGAAAAATTTTGTGCCCTGTGTGGCATTGTTGGGTTGACCTAACCCCCACTGTAGATGCAGGTAGGTCAACAGAAGAATTCTTCCATTGACCTAGCTACCAGCTCTCAGAGAGGGAGATTAACCACATCAATGGGAAAAAATCCCATCAGTGGCTGTAGGAAGTGTCTACCCACTGTAGTGCAGACACACACGGAGAGTCTGTGAACCTCACCAGGAAGTGTGGCACTGCAGAACTTTTGGCAGGACGTGGTTGTGGGGTGCTTTAATCTTCCTGCTAGAACTTAACCCTTTACAGCACAGTGTCCTGATGCCCCAGGAACAGAACAGGTAGGTTCAGTTGAGATGACTTATTTTAGATTACAGAAAAATCAAAGAACAAATATGCATCTCTTTCTCTGTATGTCATGGAGACTTTATATTTTCTTTGAGACGTTGGCAGTTAATACTACTAATGGCAAAATCACTGTTCAGCCTGTCTTCAGGCACAGGACAACTCACCTAAAACTTTAGTTCAAACTGTTTTTTTCTCAGCCATTGCTAGCAACTGAATGGCTAAACAACCAACAACGGGTGAGTTCAGCAAAATGGCAGTTGGCAAAGAGGCCTAGGATAGCAAATAGATCTTTTAATTCTCAGGACAAAGGGTTTGGGGCGTGGAGGGTTTGGATACTTTTCTTTTTGTATCTGTGTATTGTCCCTATTGTGAGTGTAACGGAAAAAAATCAGCTATTCACCCATCTCTAGTTGAAAGATCTCAGAGCTCTACACCTTCTTACATTTAAGGTCCAAACAACCATAGCTACATAGCCATTTCACTATAATACATTTAGATAGATAGCTGTGTTATACATATCTTACACACAAACACACATTGCATATATTATACACACACACACAAAGGGGTAAACAGGAAAAGGGGGTAATCAGTGAGGTGGCAAAATTTGCAGAAGATAACTCTTGAGTAATTTTGTAAGTCCAAAGCAGACTGCAAAGAGCTACAAAAGGATCTCACAAAACTAGGTGACTGGGCAACAAAATGGCAGATTAAATTCAGTGTTGATTAATACAAAGTAATGCACATTGAAAAACATAATCCCAACTACACATATAAAATGATGGGGTCTAAATGAGCTATCATAACTCAAGAAAGATCTTGGAGTCATTGTCGATGGGTCTCTGAAAACATCCACTCAATGTGCAGTGGCAATCAAAAAAGCGAACAGAATGTTTAGAACCATTAGGGAAGGGAGAGATAGTAAGACAGTAAATATCATAATGCCATTATATAAATCAATGGTACACCCAGGCCTTGAATACTGTGTGCAGTTATGGTCACCTCCTCTCAAAAAAAGATATATTAGAATTGGAAAAGGTACAGAGGCAGGCAACAAAATTGATTAACTTCCATATGAGGAAAGATTAAAAAGATGGACTCTTCAGCATGGAAGAGATGACTAAGGGGAATCAGATAAAAGGTCTATAAAATCATGAATGGTGTGGAGAATATGAATAAGGAAGTGTTATTTACTCCTTCGCATAACAAAAGAACGAAGCGTCACATGATGAAATTAATAGGCAGCAGTTTAAAACAAACAAAAGGAAGGACTTCTTCATACAGTCAACCTGTGGAACTCATTGCCAGGGGATGTTGTGAAGACGACAACTATAATGGGTTATAATGGGTTCAAAAAAGAATTAGATAAGTTCCTGGAGGATAGGTCCATCAATAACTGCAACCCCATGGATGCAACCCCATGCTCTGGGTGTCCCTAGCCTTTGACTGCCAGAAGAGGAGAGTGAATGAGAGGGGATGGATCACTTGATGATTGTTTTGTTCATTCCCGTTAAAGCACCTGGCATTGGCCACTGTCAGAAGTCAGGACACTGGGCTAGATGGACCATTGGTCTGACCCAGGATGGCCGTTTTATGTTCTTATGTTGCCTTTCTCAAGTTGTTTGAGAAGAGTGAAAAATTCCAACACTGCTTTCCAGAGATAAATACATTCAGAGTGATAACATCAAAAGCCACACCAGTCATTCTGCTGGCGCTAGGTGTTATGGGACTTCACATCAGAGCAAAGGGCGATAGCAAGAGAAAAATAAACTGGTGATTAAGTGACAGAGACAGTGCAACGAGGACTGGGAAAGCTTAAACATTACCAATTTACCAGGTAGTTTTATGAAGGGAGGAAATGGAAGATCCCCTTGGAGAAGAGAATTGACTTTATTTAGTAGCTTTTGGTGAAAAAAGAGCTGAGGATTTTGCTTCCTTTTTTAATATTTTCTGTTAAACATAAAAGGGATGGAAGACAGATAACCTGCCTAGAACTGAATTAAGCCTAAAACCAGAAATTCTAGACTGGGAAGCAGAGGGACTTTATTAGTTATTATCAGACTGTGCAGTCCATAAAGGACGTGAATGTTTTTCTGCTGCTGCTGCTTTTTATTTTGGTCGTCAAGTCCACTCTTCTGAATAACATTATGCAAAGTTCTACACTGGACAGACCCCACTGTAGTTTAGCAGCTGGTTCCTGATCACTGATCACATTCTGCATGGCTTAGGGAAGTTCTGAAGTGGGGAATGTTTGGAAAAGAGGTTTGGAGTAAGAATGCAAGGACTCCACGATGCTGTTTTCTGTTGGTAGGGCAAGCAGCAGGTGAAAACTTTTGAGTATGACACATGCTTGCCTATGAAGGTTTGAAAGGGGAATGGTTGGCCTGGGAGGATGGTGGGAGCCTGGGATATGAAGCCTCTCACAGACTCAAACCCAACACCTCAAATATGCTCGAGGTTAAAGGTAATTGCTAGCCATTGAGTGGCTTATGGTATGATCAGTTGGCTGTAGCCCAGCTACTAGGTAGGCATCACATCAAAGCTGGTGCAAAACATCCAAGGGCAGACTGAGCATGAAAAATGAAATAGGGTGTCATCTCCGCGAGGACGCCCACTCCAGGTCTGGAGCTGGGGGTGAGCTAAGCTGGCTTTGCTGCTGCCCCTTGCCTGGAGAGAAGTAAGGGCTTGCCTCACCAGGGCTGGCAGCCTGATAACTTGCACAAGCACTGGGTGAATGGTGAACAGTCGTAAGAAGTGAGAAGATTAACATTCCCCCTCTGACTATGTCAGGCTGCATTTATAGCCTTGCAACTGCTGTCGGGATATTTTTACAGAAACAATACCACTACATAAGAGCTACGGTATGAATTGTAATTCACTCATGAGTAATGAATCATAGACTATCAGGGTTGGAGGGGACCTCAGGAGGTCATCTTGTCCAACCCCCTGCTCAAAGCAGGACCAATCCCCAACTAAATCATCCCAGCCAGGTCTTTGTCAAGCCTGACCTTGAAAACCTCTAAGGAAGGAGATTCCATCACCTCTCTAGGTAACCCATTCCAGTGCTTCACCACCCTCCTAGGAAAAACTTTTCCCTAACATCCAATCTAAACCTTCCCCCCTGCAACTCGAGACCATTACTCCTTGTTCTGTCATCTGGTACCCCTGAGAACAGTCTAGATCCAGCTTCTCATCCACTGTAATCCCTAAGTCCTTTTCTGCAGAACTGCTGCCTAGCCATTTGGTCCCTAGTCTGTAGCAGTGCATGGGATTCTTCCAACCTAAGTGCAGGACTCTGATGATGATGTTAATGGACTATCAGGGACAGGCAAATACACTCTTATTGTCCTTTGTAATTCTGAGTCGCACAACGATCCAGAAACCATTCTCAACATTTCTCACGCTTCTTCTTTGTGCCTCAGATTTGTTGAAATAATATTAGCACACTCACTTCCCTAGAGCTATCAGGACAGAAGTAGTCATGGGTTATAGTTGTTTGCAGTGCTGGCAAAGAATTAAACCACGGCTCCCATGTGACCAGTTGTATCCCCATCTACTTAGATTGTGAGCTCTGCAGGGCCGGGACTGTCTTTTTATTTTCTATCTTAGACATTTAGCTGCCCCTCACCCCCCCCACATCACCATAGCATCTGAGCACCTTCCAATCGTTAATGGATTTAGCCTCACAGAACCCTGGTTATTATCCCCAGGAACTGATTGGAGGAGAGAGTTTAACACTCAGATCTTCAACTCCTAATTTTCTAACTTTGAGGATCTGGGCCTACAGGACTTGCCCAAGGTCACAGAGAAAGTCTGGTGGAGCAAGGCATTGAACATGCTGCTGTTGAGTTCCAGATGAGTCCCCTACCTCAGAGGGCACAGCTGGGCTCAGTATTACTCACTTTTCCATAACACCATCAATCTCTGCAGGATCCCGGAGCATGCTACAAACATACTGTATATATCAGAGATG
Organism: Dermochelys coriacea; assembly: GCF_009764565.3. Taxonomy (NCBI): domain Eukaryota; kingdom Metazoa; phylum Chordata; order Testudines; family Dermochelyidae; genus Dermochelys; species Dermochelys coriacea. The sequence continues at coordinate 5,335,729 of NC_050078.2, forward strand.
GTGCCAGCCCAATTCCCCAGACCTGAACACTTCCAAACTTGGAGGAAGTTTGGATTCAGCTCTGATATTTGTGTCTTGCTGAACTCTACAGAATGGGTTGAGCCAAGACCTGATCACCCCCCAACTCTGAGAAAGTCTGGAATTGGATCTGGTCTTTGTAACTCCGGCCTGCCTCTAAAATACACCCAAACATAGGAATCTTTCTTCCTGTCCCTACACACGGCACGACTAAACGTCAGCCTTTTAGGACAGAAAGTAAAGAGAATTTGTATGCTCAACCAATCTGGAAGCTGGAGGACATTGAAGCTAAGACCCTGGCTGAGTAAAGTGCCATGGGAACTTTAGTAACCATAGTCAGGAACCTAGTTTTGCCTCCGAAGCAAGAAAATGGCCCCTCCAGCACACAGCCACCAGCTGAGGCACAAGTTCAGTTCTACGGTGAGTCAGAAGGAATATTGCCATGGGCATGAATTGCAACACCACTTTCCTATAGCAACCTGTGTTCTCCTTGAAAAATCCTTCCATACAAGCACTGAGCATACTTCACCATGCATAGCTTGTGAGAGCCAATGGGATCACAACCTCAGGTTATAGGACTTAGCAGGTGCCTTTGTGCATATAAATAAATATACTGAAACATTAGAGGCAGCACGGATAATGGTGTCTATAGTTAACATTACCTGACATTCCCATTATAAGAGTCTGTTTTCAGTTGCTCCTAACTTTGCCAAACTTGAATTTTCCATGCTGGGTGTTTGCTTCAGGCTGAATATTTCTGGAAAGTTTCAGCTAAGAATGATTCGGCCATTACATTGTTTTGTCCAGGTTAAAAAAAATTCTTCCAGACCCTTTAGTGCCTCAGTGCTTTGGAGCAGGGACTTGAAATTTGGCAGGGTGGTTCTGCCTTTCCCCACCCTTGTGAAAAACAACCCAAATTTGGCCAAAAATCTTAGTTCACGCATACTCAGTAGAGACTTGATAGAGTTTGGCAGCCAAATTCTCTAAAGATTCTATCTGCACTGGGCATGCTCCATCCAGCCCCTCACAATTCCTGTGTGCCTATTGGACTGCACATGAGCCATTCCCACAGAGTGATCCAGAGGACTTTAGGGACTGAGCAGAACTTTCCAGGCAATTGTTCCTTCCATCTGCAGGAGGCCTCTGTGGTGCTGGGCAATGGAGCTGAAAGCAGGGAGCATGTCTTTCCTGTGCTCTGTGTGCCCCAGGCAGTGTGGAGGAAGAATAGGAACAGCCTGACTTGAATGCAGAGGGGGAGGAAAAGGTGGTGGTGGAGGCAGGGTCAAAAGCAGAGGGAGACGGAAGCAGAGAGGCATTGATAGGGCTGTAAGAAAGTTGTGATTTTTTTGGTTCAAACAAATGTGGCTGCAGCTTGTGACAGATGTGGCTGCAGCTACCTTCCAAAGACGAGACACCATATGGCTCTTGAAAGACAACATGACGGAGGGGCAGCCAGGCCAAATTTGAGTCATGTTGCAACACCGTGTACCAGGGTGTAATGCAACTTGCTCAGATTTGGCCCATCTGTCCCTCTGTCATGATGGCTGGGCCAAATCTGAGCGAGTGGCGTTGCGACCTGGAGTATGTGGTTGCAATGCCACCCAAATATGTGGCAGCTATAAAAAGCTGCCATGTGTGTTAAAATTGTGGGCTGTGATTTTATTGCAGAAACCGCAACGTTTCTTTCAGCCTTAGGCATAGGATTGAGGTGGGGAGAGGGGCCAGAGCCGGGGATGGGGGAAAATGAGCAGGTGCCATGGGAGAGGACAGGAGCAGGGGGATGAGCAGAAGCTGGGAAGGGAAGAGCAGGGCAGAAGAAGCTATAACCGTTAGAGAACACTCTCCTCCAGAGTCTGGAGCTGAATCCAAGTTTACTGAATCTCCATATTTCATTGCCATCTAGCAAACAGCTGTGAAACCCACTGGCAAGATGTCACCATCCCCCTCTAGTAGCAGGTCCACACAGAAGACAAAAGCCCCCTATAGCTACCCGTTACTCCATTCACTCATGTCGTAGAGGCCTGTGCTATGGATCTAAAGAACTCAGCCCCGCTGATGATCGATCCATGTGGATCTCTACAGGATGAAATTTTTGTTTTCTCCATTTTAATTTTTTAAAATAAAAAATTAGCGAATACCCCCCCTTCCCCCAGGCCTCCAGCAGGTGGCTTCTGGATCTAGTTCACCCTGTCACACTCATCAAAAAAAGAACATCACAAAATCAATCACTCAAAAGTTAGGCAATGTCAGAATTAAAGTCTGTGTAACTTTTTTCAGCCCTCTTATACATATGAATTATGATACTATCGTTGATGATATGATCACCTCCTATTGTTCCCTAGGATCCCTGCCTCGTTCAGTTTGACCTGCTCTGGGGATGAAACAGGGTTGTGTAGGGCCCTTGCCTCATTCATTGCAGAAGGTGTCTGGTGAATCAGACTGCAGGACAAGAAAGGACAACCTGTGATTAAGGCAGCTGAATGATACTCTGGAGTATTGGACTGTATCCCTGTCTCTGGCACCACATCCTATGTGATGCTGGGCAAGTCACTTCATCCAAACTTTTCCCCACTGTGTGTTCCTCATTTTATAGGTACCCAACCTGAGACAGCTGGAGTCTGCTTTGCAAAAAAGTTGAGTAATCACAACCACAACTGATGTCAATGGGAGCTGTGCTCTGAACATATAAAGGGCTGAGAATTCAGAAAAATCAGACCGTGGGCTTTTCAAATCGAGCATCCAAAATTAGTTGAAACTTGATAATTTTAGCTTTATTCTCCTTGCCTCAGGGGTGTAAAATGGGAATAATAATCCACCTCAAAAGGGCGATGAATATAAATTCATTAAGATTTGTAAAGAACTGAGTCACTACATTAGAAAAGCCCACAAGGAAACAAATCATTCTATATTCACTGCAGGGTTTCAATGGTGTGCAATGAACCATGGCTGGGGCCACACATTGAATGATGAAGATAAAAAGAAATATTGATTAGCTGCCCATTCAGGGAGCACTGTCCCTTCTCTGAACTGAAGAAAGCAGGATTGTACATAAAAAAGTAGTATGTGATCATGTAATTAAAGATTGTGCTGTAAATGCATATGCAAAGGGGGCTGAATTAAGGTTATATAGGCAACCTGAATTCTGGCATTGCCTAACTTTTGCATGCTTGACTTTGCAACCTTAACATTCTTTTAACATGGTTTTTTTTTTGGATGCAATATATATTTAAATGGAAAACATGTAGCGATGAAAGTCTTTCCATTCACTGACTTCTTAATTTCATTTTCTGAGCTGTAGTTACTGAGTTTGCTGCCTCATTGGTTGTACAACATAATATCTGACCATCTCTTAGAAGTGCAAGAGAACAGCACTATGCTGGAAAGTATTGGTCCAGTGGAGTGGAAACTTAGGGGTGTGTGTGTATGTGTGTGAATAACTGCATAGTTAAATCCTAGAGAATGCAGATCTGTAGCACTCTCTTTGCTGAAAGACAAACTCCTATAACAGCAGACAAGTAAATACACGTGAAACTATCACTATCTCTCTCTTTTATCTTCGCAATTTCACTAAGGAACCTCCCTAGCAAGTCAGTCAATACCAGCTTCCTAGTGCAAACCCACATCGGCAAGGGAGTGAGGGGAAGAAGAATGCTTGCCAGAATGCTAATAGAAAAAAAATCAAATGAGTTTGACTTTATTAATTATTATTATTTTCTCTTTCCAGCATAGAGGATCATAAAAAACACTCCGCATTTTACAGAGGGCCACATTGTGTCCCCTGCTAACGCGGAGTCATTGGCACAAAACAACCTGACAGCCGGCTCTAAGCCACGCCACCCACCCCCGCGCAGTGCCCAGTGTTGAAGGTACATCAGAGGCACAGCGGGAGGGCAAAAGAGACATGGCCAGGGAACTGCTGTCTCTAGCTGACCCTGGGCTGATGTAATGGCCGGGGGGGGGGGAAGGAGAGGGCATAGTCAGTGGTGCATACAGCATCCTCAGAATTGCCCTATTTTGCATCAGCACCGAACAACTGTCTGAGAGTGCAGAGCCCAGAGATTTTAAAGGGCTAGTTTAGAAATATATTTTTGCAAAGATAAATTTCCTTACTTCTGTCACCAGTAACACCTTCAATTATTAAAACTGAAACAATTTTATAGGCCAAATTTACTTTTAATGCTGCCTGTTTGGGGTTTTTTTTTTTTGCATTTCCCTCAGCTTGAAAATTAGAAACGGAACTAGTCAGGTTCACATTCTCCTTCTGATGTACTCATAACTGCAAAGTGTTGTGGCTCCCCCATAATTTGCCCCTTTTATGCAAATTATGTATCAAGATAATTTGCATATTTGGGAATAATTTGTGTACAGCCATAAACTTCAGCTTGAAAATAATCTTGTGATTCAGTGCAGGTGAAAGGCCAGATCTTGCGGATTCTTAGATTCCAATGACAGACGGGACCATTGTGATCATCTAGTTTCATGTCCTATATAACACAGGCCAGAGCACTTTCCCAAAATAACTCCTAGAACATATTTTATAGAAAAACATCCAGTCTTGATTTTAAAATTGTCAGAGATGGAGAATCCATTGTGACCCTTGGTACATTGTTCCAATGGTTAATTACTTTCACTGTTAAAACTGTGCACCTTATTTCCGGTTTTTATCTAACTTCAACTTTGAGTCATTGGATCATGTTATACTTTTCTCTGCTAGAGTAAAGAGCCCATTATTAAATATTTGTTCCCCATGTAGCTACTTATAGCCTGCAAGTTCCCCATTAGCTTAACAGAGAGAAGGTGTCATAAAAATAAAGGGAAGGGTAACCACCTTTCTGTATACAGAACTATAAAATCCCTCCTGACCAGAAGTAAAATCGTATCACCTGTAAAGGGTTAAGAAGCTAAGATAACCTTGCTGGTACCTGACCAAAATGACCAATGAGGAGACAAGATACTTTCAAATCTGGAGAGGGGGAAACAAAGGGTCTGTCTGGGTGATGCTTTTGCGGGAACAGATTAGGAATACAGTCTCAGACCTTCTGGTAGTTAGTAAGTAATCTAGCTAGAAATGCGTTAGATTTCCTTCTGTTTAAATGGCTGGTAAAATAAGCTGTGCTGGACGGAATGTATATTCCTGTTTTTGTGTCTTTTTGTAACTTAATGTTTTGCCTAGAGGGATTCTCTGTGTTTTGAATCTGATTACCCTGTAAGGTATTTACCATCCTGATTTTACAGAGGTGATTCTTTTACCTTTTCTTTAATTAAAATTCTTCTTTTAAGAACCTGATTAATTTTTTCTTGTTCTTAAGATCCAAGGTTTGGGTCTGTGTTCAGCTGTACAAATTGGTGAGGATTCTTATCAAGCCTTCCCTAGGAAAGGGGGTGTAGGGCTTGGGGGGATATTTTGGGGGAAGACGTCTCCAAGTGGGCTCTTTCCCTGTTCTTTGTTTAACACGCTTGGTGGTGGCAGTGTAGGGTTCAAGGACAAGGCAAAGTTTGTACCTTGAGGAAGTTTTTAACCTAAACTGGTAAGAATAAGCTTAGGTGGTCTTTCATGCAGGTCCCCACATCTGTACCCTAGAGTTCAGAGTGGGGAAGGACAGAAGGTTATTCCTCTAGGGCATGTTTTCTAATCCTTTAATCATTCTCGTGGCTTTTCTCTGAACTTTCTTCAATTTTTCAACATCCTTCTTGAATTGTGGGCACCAGAACTGGACACAGTATTCCAGCAGTGGTCACATCAGTGCCAAATACAGAGGTAAAATAACTTTTCTACTTCTGCTTGAGGATTCCCCTGTATATGTATCCAAAGACTGCATTCGCCCTTTTGGCTACAGCATCACACAGGGAGCTTATGTTTAGCTGATTACTCACCATGACTCAAGTCTTTTTCAGAATCACTGCTTCCCAGGATAGAGTTTCCCACCATGTAAATATGGCCTACTTCCTTTGTTCCTAGAGTTATACATTTAGCCATATTAAATCACAGATGGTTGGCAAACTGGCCACAGACCTGGATCACTCTGTATTAGTTACTAGTCCTCTTCCTTATTTACCCCAATTTTTGGGTCATCTGAAAACTTTCAGTGATGATTTTATGTTTTCTTTCATCTCATCGATAAAAGCAACGTAGGGCCATGAACAGAGCTCTGGGGGACACCACTAGAAACACACCCGGCTTGATGCTGATTTTCTGTTTACATTTACTATTGAGACCTATCAGTTAGCCAGTTTTTAATCCCTATAATGTGTGACATGTTAATTTTATATTGTTCTAGTTTCATTAATCATGTCAGGTGGTACCAAGTCAAATGCATTATAGAAATGTAAGTATATTACATTAACACAATTACCTTTGTCAACTAAATGTATAATTTCATTGTAATGGGGTGCACTCATCTCTCACAACCGCCCTGTCTCAGTGCATGTGGGTCTTCGGTGACTCAGCCCTCCAGCTGAGTCACACTGTCTGTATGTGGGAAAAAATCAAACCCCCTTCTGGGATATACATCCATCAAGGGGCCTATCTCAGCACCCTCTGTAAGGTCCCTTGATCTGCAGCTCTATCTCTGGGCTCGCTTCTCAATCAGTCCAGCAGGACCTATCACCATACCCTGGTTTGAACTGTTTCTCAGTCCCTTCTGGGCTCTCCCAAATTGTCCCTGCTTTTCAAGCAGTCCTAACCCTGATGTGGGGCCAAATCCTCCAAGGCTCCCTCCCTGGGGACTCTTTGCCTCTCTGGGCCTTTCTGGACCCAGCTCTTCAGCTGGGCCACTAAAAGAGTTCAGTTCCCCTTCCAGGGGGAAATCAAAGTCCAGGCCACTTTCTCAGTGGCTGGTGGAAGGGCCTGGGCCAGCCCTCTACTCCTGGTCCCAGCCAGGAACCTATAGATAGCAGCCATCCACCACATCTCTTTAAATAAACTGCATCACTGCAACAATTTCCTGGGCCACTTCCCTGCAGCCCCAGTTCATTCTTCACCCTTACCTTGATGTCTTGTCCTGGTTGAGTCTCAGCAGCCAATCCAGAACTCCTTCGAGTTCCTCTTGGCCTCTGCCAGCACTGCTCTCTCCAGGGGCCTGTCGCTCCCTCAGTCAGCCAGGCACGCCATCCATTCTCCTCCAACACTAGCAAGGAACTGATCTCATGCTAGCCCTGCAGCTCTTCTTATACTAGCCTGCTGGATCCTGATTGGCTGCTTCCCACACAGTCACTCTCGTCAGCTTGGAGGACCTCTCTACTGTATGGCCTCCAGCAGGGGGCTTTCCAACCTAATTGACCCTGTCACACTCATTAAAAAAGACATCAAGTTAGTCTGACAGGATCTATTTTCCATAAACCCATGTTGATTGGCATTAATTATGTTGCCCTCTTTTAATTCTTTTTTAATCAAGTCCCATATCAATTGCTCCATTATCTTGCCTGGGATTGATGTCAGACTGACAGGCCTAGAATTACTTGGGTCATCACATTTACCATTTTAAAATATTGGCACACAGTAGCTGTCTTCGCATCTTCTGGAATTTCCCCAGTGTTCCAAGTCTTATTGCAAATCAACACTAATGGCCCAGCAAGTTCTTCAGCCAGCTCTTTAAAAACTCTTGGATGTAAGTTTTCCAGACCTGGTAATTTAAAAATGTCTAATTTGAGTAGCTGCTGTTTAACATCCTTCTGAGAGACCCCTAAGATGAGACTATACCTTCTGTTTCTTCCCCAAATACAGAATAGAAATATTTATTGAATACTTCTGCCTTTTCTGCATTATTATTGATAATTCTACCCTTTCCACCCAGCTAGGATTCCTTTTGTTCCTAATATACTTAAAACTCCTTTTTATTGTCCTTAACTCTGCTGGCCATAAATATCTCATAGTGTCTCTTTGCTTCCCTTATAAGCTTTCTACAATTCCTAACTTCTGATTCATATTCCTTACTATTAATCTCTCCTTTCTTCCATTTCATTCATTCATATATATATATATTTGGGCTGACGAATGATTAAAAAAATTAATCACGATTAATCACACTGTTAAACAATAATAGAATACCATTTATATAAATATTTTTGGATGTTTTCCACATTTTCAAATATATTGATTTCAGCTACAAAATAGAATAAAAAGTGTACAGTGTGCACTTTATATTTATTTTTTATTATAAATATTTGCATTGTAAAAATAAAAAATAGCATTTTTCAATTCACTTAATACAAGTACTGTACTGCAATCACTTTATCATGAAAGTTGAACTTACAAATGTAGAGTTATGTACAAAAAATAACTGCATTCAAAAATAAAATAATGTAAAACTTTAGAGCCTACAAGTCCACTCAGTCCTACTTCTTGTTCAGCCAATCAAATTTGTTTACATTTGCAGGAGATAATGATGACCACTTCTTGTTTAAATTGTCACCTGAGAGTGAGAACAGGTGTTTGCATGGCACTGTTGTAGCTGGTGTTGCAAGATATTTATGTGACAAATGCGCTAAAGATTCTTATGTCCCTTCATGCTTCAGCCTCCGTTCCAGAGGACATGTGTTCATGCTGATGAGAGGTTCTGCTTGATACGATCCAAAGCAGTGCAGACCAATGCATGTTCATTTTCATCACCTGAGTCAGATGTCACCAGCAGAAGGTGATTTTCTTTTTTGGTGGTTTGGGTTCCGTAGTTTCCGCATCAGAGTGCTGCTCTTTTAAGGCTTCTGAAAGCATGTTCCACTCCCCGCCCCACTCAGATTTTGGAAAGCACCTCAGATTCTTAAATTTTGGGTTGAGTGCTGTAGCTATATTTAGAAATCTAACATTGGTACCTTCTTTGCGTTTTGTCAAATCTACAGTGAAAGTGTTCTTAAAATGAACATGTGCTGGGTCATCATCCGAGACTGCTATAGCATGAAATATATGGCAGAATGTGGATAAAACAGAGCAGGGGACATACAATTCTCCCCCAAGGAGTTCAGTCACAAATTTAATTAATGCATTATTTTTTTAACGAGTGTCATCAGCATGGAAGCATGTCCTCTGGAATGGTGACTGAAGCATGAAGGGGCATATGAATGTTCAGCATATCTGGCACATAAATACCTTGCAATGCCGGCTACAAAAGTGCTATGTGAACGTCTGTTCTCACTTTCACGTGACATTGTAAATAAGAAGCAGGCAGCATTATCTCCCGTAAATGCAAACAAACTTTTTTCTCTTTGTGATTAGCTGAACAAGAAATAGGATTGAGTGGACTTGTAGGCTCTAAAGTTTTACATTGTTTTATTTTTGAGTGCAGTTATGTAACAAAAACAAATCTACATTTGAAAATTGTGCTTTCATGATAAAGAGATTGCACTATGGTACTTGTATGAGGTGAACTGAAAAATACTATTTCTTTTATCATTTTTACAGTGCAAATGTTTGTAATCCAAATAATATAAAGTGAGCACTGTACACTTTGTATTCTGTGTTGTAATTGAAATCTATATATTTGAAAATGTAGAAAAAACATCCAAAATATTTAATAAATTTCAATTGGTATTCTATTGTTCAACAGTGTGATTAAAACTGCGATTAATCATGATTAATTTTGTTGAGTTAATCACATAAGTTAACTGTGATTAATCAACAGAACTAATATATGTATGACAGGTTTCAGAGTAGCAGCCGTGTTAGTCTGTATTCGCAAAAAGAAAAGGAGTACTTGTGGCACCTTAGAGACTAACAAATTTGTTAGTCTCTAAGGTGCCACAAGTACTCCTTTTCTTTTTAATATATGTATAAAATTTATAACCAATATGCCCTTCTTCCTTGATTGAGGGATTGTGGCTTTTGGGGCATCTAATAAGGTGTTCTTAAACAATTCCCAATTATCATTCACATTTTTCTGATTAAATTCTTCCTCCTGGCTGATCTGTTTAATAGTTTTCAGCTGTGAAATGTGAAATTGCCATTTTAAAGCACCAAGTGTATAACTGGTTTGGACTTTATTCTGTTTGCACAGAATGTCAATAGGATTATTTCCAGAGTAAGAATGGCAGGATCTGGGTCAGAGTGAAAATGGTTTTTAGAGAGGAAAGGGACACCTTGCTGCTTTTCATTTTCAAGAAGCACAGAAAATAGAGATGGATAAGACCTACTAGTCCTTGTCAGACTGCTGCCCAGTCCTGCTAAGTAGGGACCACGCGGACTAGCTATTGGTCCCACTGAAGTCAATGGGAGTTTTGCCGTTTACTTCAATGGGAGCAGAATTTGACCATTTGACTTTACTGGGGCTAGAATTTATTTCTTAGAAATTAATTGCAAAGGTTCTACATTCCTGGCACATTTTTACATACAGTTCTGCACTGTGGGTGACATTCCTCCCATGCAGAGGATCAACGAAAGGCTGATACACCACTTACGTCCTCTGAATTTGGCTGAAATAAGGTAGAGACCTTGCCTGCACAACGGTGAATTTCACCCTTGGTGAATTAAAACAAATATCTGCAGCACCCAATGTGGTGTTCAGTGATCCCTCAACGCTTGGAAAAGAAGCTCAGACTTTAAAGGCACAGGATCCATTATCATACCCACTACTGCTTGCTTCATTGCCTGACTGGGTAGAGAGGCCATAGTTACAAAGATGCTATGAATCAATCCTTGAAGAGGAAAGAATTCTTCCATGATTTATCTAGGTGGGATATGCATGTTGGCTGGACTCTTACAGTAATTGCTTAATTATGATTCTGCTCCCTTTGACAACAGCAAAAAAGGCTGAAGAGTGGAGATGGGAAATGCCATAAAACAGGGATTGGAACTTCCCAAAACTTCTCTGCAACTCAACTGTCTTGCTATAATGAGCTGAACCGAAACCCTGGGTCATATCTCACCACTTGATCTCTGCAGAACATCTCATCCTGAGCCAAACTTTGTGGCCTTTTGTTCTCTGTAGAGAACAGGAAAATTCTCCACACTCGCTTCAGATTCCAAAGTTGTTTTTATTGGCCTGTGCAGTTATTTTCTACCTTGGTGATGTTGACTCAACTTTTTGTTTCCCCCCAGCCAAAAAAATATGTTTTATGGTATTTAGAAATAGAAAAGAAAAATACCTGTTCATAAGGAAAAAATATATGTATGTAAAAAAGCTTGTTAGAAGTGTTGAAATTGAGGTCAAACAGAAAAGATCTATTACATTACCTATTCGTCTCCCTTCCCCCGCCCTCTGGCCAATAAAGAATTGTTCTCGCCAGGGATTTGTTCAGCATTGACTTGTCTTAAATAACGGGGCCTTTCTCCTCTTCCTTTTTGAGGCTATTACATATACTAATCAACCTTGCAGGTGGGCCATTTTTAGCCTTCTTTAAACGCTGCAACATTAGATTATTTCAATGATTAGCTGTTTGTCTAAAAAGATAGTTTAAGTGCTGTGAGATGCCCAGTGCAGGGCTAACCATGTATCAAGACATATGTAGGGTAGGTCACCAGTAAAAAGAGGAGACCGGGCAATTTAAAATCCCCCCCCCTTTTTAATCTGACAGTAAAATTGGGTTTTGGTATCCCTTTAACACACTGAACAGCAAACCCCTCTCCTAACGTTCAATGTTTTCCAAGGTAGTTCAAAGAGAATACCTTTCAGTTTTTAAATTGCCCCTTAGCGGATTGAAAGCTGCTGTTGTTTTCTGAAAGCGCTTGCCGTTTAAAACTGCTTTATATGAAAAAAATAAATAAATCCACAACCCCGGCTACTTCACTTTCCTTTTGATCTGTCCAGTGCTTTTCAAGTGAGTGGGAACACGCAGACAAATGCATGCTGAAGAAAATCTCATTTCAACCCTAAATGGTGCTTCAGAATTTCCAATTCATTCTGTTGCCATTTTTACAGGAATTGATAGCTGCCATTGTTATCAAAGCTGACAGGCCTCTAGTAGGTTACACAATCGGCTCGGTCTGCCTGAGCCTTTCATTATTCCCGAATGGCAGATTCTTATGACATCTCTCTTTTATAGGCATTGCTTATTTTTATTTCTCATTTGACATGGCTGCTCCACACTTCTACTGCTGGGGTGCTGAGATAAAACAACTCCTTTAAAGTTAAAGGAACAACAGCTCCGATCCACTCGGAATGTAGCTGTCTTTCTGTTCATTTAGAATCAAAGCTCTTTTCTGCTTGTAGAAATTAACAGTTGGGTAATTGCCCAACGCTGCTTAATGCGCGGCGGTTTATTCTGCTCCACCCCCGCTGCAACTGCATTTTCTGGTTGAACAACATAGGGGAGGATACAAATGTCTCTGTTACCGAAGTTAAAATGTGCTGTAAAAACAATATAACGCGGCATGGTTTTGTCCTGGTGCTGGAAAATAAAAGAACAAGTTTTCCTTTGAGTAGCTGTTTGCCTAAAAATATCCCACCCAACAGAGAGCTGGGCGGATCGGCAGGGGTGCTGGGGCTTTGAGCCCTGGGGTAACCGAGCCCAATCGTCAGCCTGAAAATAAAACTAGCCAACGTAGAAAAAAGTGGGATGAGCGGGGAGTCGCCAGGAGCCAAGCTGTGCAGCAACTTACAGGAGAGCTGCACAGACCCGATAAAATACCCAGAGACGGTTAAATATTTCACTGATTCCGAGTGGAGTTTATGCTGCAGGAAAAAATAATGAATTTTCCAACTTTTGAAAAATAATCCTTGGCACCTTCCAGCTGAAAAGTTCAGCTTGCTTTCTAACCTGTAGGGGACCAGTAAATAAAGTGGGAAAATGAGGCACAGGTGGGCTACTGAGGGAAACTCACCCCTGTGCTGAGGGCCACCTACCACAGTGGGGTCCAGGCCCTTCATTAGGACTTCTAGGTGCTATCATAATACAAATCAATAATAAATAATAATAATAGCCCTATGCAACAATTAAGTCTCAGAGGATTAAGCAGTGCATCAGCCTGATGTCAGCGCTCTGCACAGGAGTGAATTTCACCCTACAGGGTTTGCCTGAGGTCACACAGGACATTTGTGGCAGAGTGGGGAACAGACCACAGATCTCATCCCAAAGGCTCCTCTTCATGGCAGTTTTTCTCTGGAAAGCAGTGGAGAGGGGCAGAGCTCCCTTGCTTGTGCAGATCTATGTGGTGGGAAGGGTCCTCATTGTCCAAGCGAGTTAGCAGGATCCCTCATATTTCTGAAGCTGTAGTCGATGGTGCACGGTAGAGATGAAGCTGGGGAGAGTCCATATAGACAGGGAAGGAAACAAATATATCAAATAATTAACATACACACAGGCATGGAGGCCAGAGATACTTTTTTCTAGTGGGGCATGGAGGAGGAGAGGGGATGATATTCATACAGTCGCAGATTCCCAAGCCAGAACGGACATTGTCATCATCCAGTCCAACGTCCTGTACAACATAGGCCAGAGAATGTCCCCCAGATAATCCCTAACATGGATCTGTTAGAAAAACAGCCAGTCTTGATTTAAAAATTGCCCATGATGGAGAATCCACCATGACTCTGGGCAAATGGCTCCAATGGTTAATTACTAAAAAAGAAAAGGAGGACTTGTGGCACCTTAGCGACTAACAAATTTATTTGAGCATAAGCTTTCGTGAGCTACAGCTCACTTCATCGAATACATTCAGTGGAAAATACAGTGGGGAGATTTATATACACAGAGAACATGAAACAATGGGTGTTACCATACACACTGTAAGGAGAGTGATCACTTAAGATGAGCTATTACCAGCAGGAGGGCCCGGGGGTCGGGGGGGGAACCTTTTGTAGTGATAATCAAAGTGGGTCATTTCCAGCAGTTGACAAGAACGTCTGAGGAACAGTGGGGCGGGGGGGGGGGGAATAAACATGGGGAAATAGTTTTACTTTGTGTAGTGACCCATCCACTCCCAGTCTCTATTCAAGCCTAAGTTAATTGTATCCAGTTTACAAATTAATTCCAATTCAGCAGTCTCTCATTGGAGTCTGTTTTTGAAGTTTTTTTGTTGAAGAATTGCCACTTTTTGGTCTGCAATCGAGTGACCGGAGAGATTGAAGTGTTCTCTGACTGGTTTTTGAATGTTATAATTCTTGACGTCTGATTTGTGTCCATTTATTCTTTTACTGTCACTACTAAAAAAATTGCACCTTATTTCCAGTCTGAATTTGTCTAGCTTCAGTTTCTAGCCATTGGATCGTGTTAGGCCTTTCTCTGCTGGACTGACAAGCCCATTATTAAGTATTTGTTCCCCAGGTAGGTACTTACAGACTGTAATCAAGTCATCTTTTAAACTTTTATTTGACTCAAAGAGTTTCTAATCCTTTAAGCATTCTTGTTGCTCGTCTCTGATGTGAAGGGAGCCCACGGGGTGTTGCTTTGATAAGGAATTTTAAAATAAATATAGTTTAATTGCAGAAATGATTTGGAACCATCAAGGCGTGCCCATTGTAACTCTGCGGAACAGTGTGATCTTGCTACGCTTACACTGATCTCCATTTCATCCTCCCACATTCACTCACTCCATCTGTCTTTAATGAGCCTGTATACACTGTGGGGCAGGGGTTTGTTATGTTCACAGCATACACACTGAGAATTTACATAAAACCATAAAAACCCTTGCAGGAAGGTTGCAATGTTAACTCGACTTTGGGTCTTAGAATTCAGAACGATAACACACAAGAACCCCAAAACAGAGAGAGAAACAGAAAAAAACCCTAAAATAGACAGACATAACTCACTCCCATTTGCTCTAGGCCAGTGGTTCTCAACCAGGGGTCTGTGGCCCCCTGGGAGGGCTGCTAGTCAGTTTCAAAGGGCCGTGGGGCCGCATGGCTGAAGCTCGGTGCCGCAAGCCTCAGCACTCCCACAGGGCTGAAACTGGGAGTGGATCTGTGGGGAGTCCTGAGCCCCAGTGCTCCCCCACAGCTAAAATCCTGAGCCCGGCAACTCCATGGGGCTGAAGCTGGAGTTGCGGGGCTGAAGCCCAGAGGCCAGAGCCCTGGTGCACTCGTGGGTCTAAAGCTCAGAGCCCCAGTGCCTCTGCAGGGCTGAAGCCCCGAGCTTCTCCCCAAGCCCAGTACCCCACGGGGCAGAAGTCCCAAGCCTGCTCCACACCCAGTGTCTGAAGCCAGGAGCCCCAAGGCTCGCCTCCCTGGGGGGCCCTGGAGTTTTTATAGCTTGTTGGGGGGGCCTCACAAAGAAAAAGGTTGAGAACCCCTGCACTAGGCTGTCTGTCTGCAAACTAAGTGCTGCTAGGCCCAGGTTACATGCTTCCCTTCAGAGCCCCCGGCGTGCAATCAGGACAAGGAAAGCCCCCTGAAATTTAAGTGACAGCTTCCAGTTTTTACACAGCTCTCAATATACCACAGGTTCCATCTTTGAGACAGGCATGGTCATTTACTCTGTGTCTGCACAGCTGTTAGAGACTGATCCATGGGCAGTTAGGCCCACTGGTCAGAGCAAGAGTCCGGCCTAGTGGTTGCAGCAGGATCCAGGAAGCAGATCCAGTCCCAGGGTCAGGGCCGGAGTCGGAACTAGTAACTATGCCAGGAATCAGAGCCGGAACTGGGCACGAAGAGCCAAGCCAAGGAGCACGAGAATCAGAACCAGAGACAAGAACCTGGGTAAGGAAGCCAGAACCAGGAGCAAGCTGAGGTAGCAGGGATGGCGCAAAAGCAAGGCTGGGGAACCAGGCAGGAGCAGGACTAGGGGCAGGGCTGGAGCAGGATGGGAAGGAAGCTAGAGCAGCAGGCACAGGGAGTATTGAAGCTGCAGGAATGCGTTGAGCAGCTGGAGTGGAGCTGCAGCTGCCCGCTGGGCTAAAAGCCAGCCAGCTGCCCTTCCTGACCAGTCAGATGGTGCAGGCAGTCACGCCGCAGGCCAGCTGCACTTGTTGGGTGGCCAGGGGACTGACTCTGCTGAGCCCCGACTACAGCCCCTGGCACGATGGGGCCTTGAACTGGCTGGCTTCTAGGCGCTGCTGCAAGCGCAAAGTGAAATGCCCCGACGTCTGTTCGACCCCAGCACATTTGGACGCTGTCACCTAAATAACGATAATCCATAATAAAACAATCCATGAACAAAATGTGGTTTAATACAATTAAATTAACCAGAAATTCAGGACCTTGTTTTATTTTTAATCACCTGTTCGTTACCCTCCCTTCTCCTCTGCCCGCTCTGCAGCAGGACGACAAGTTTAAAGAGTCCCAGTGGGAGCAGTGTTACTGCAGGACCGTTTATGGAAAGGCCAGGCTAACATCACTGATTTCCGACTGCAGCCTCTCCTCTCCTACCAAAGGGAAAAGCTCCATTTTCTCTGCTAATGATGTGGCAAGACGCCAGCTTTTGGGAGGTAAAGCAAATCCCTCTTAAAGCTTATTTCCATGAACTGACTGTAAATGACTCAGAGCTTAATCTTGAAGTCATTTGGCGGTGCTGCTTAAAGGGAGGAAGTCTTTAAAATTAGACCTCCGATCTTCCCAGGGACTAGTAAACCAGAGGAAAGCTTTTATGGGGGAGGTTACTTAGATTAGCATGCAAACATCGTTCCAAGGGTATGACTGTATCAGGGGTTTGGGATAAGAAGACACACCACCTGCTGATCACATATTGTCCTTCCTCTTTCTTCACCTGATCCCCGCCTCATCCAGCATGATGTCACTATTCATTGTCTTATCTATCTAATTTTTGACCTCATAATAGTACAGCTGGCCTATAAGTGGAACCTTTTATTTGCCCCCTGATGTTCTGTGGTTCAGACAAATGCTAAATGTGTCTGAACTATCCTTGGTTTAGGTTTTTCCAAACCAAACCTCAGCCTTCTTTGACCCCTCCCTTCTCCTTGATCTCCTGGTGCTCCTTTCCCTGCTTCCTCTCCGGCCATGACCCACTGACTCCGTAGGACTTAAAAATTGTATTTAGGTGGTACCGAAACCCACTGAGGTTAACTAGATTTCCATTAAATCTGCAAGCCACCAGTCCAAGTGCAAATCCTGTCCTCCCTCCATATCTCCATTAGTAGATCTTTCTCTAATTACTCCAAATATTTATGTCAGGGGAACATAGGACTGGAAAGGATCCCCTGGGTCACTGAGTCCAGTCCCTTGCTATCTCAGGCAACCCCCTCATATAATCCCTTTCATAAATGTATCAACTTTCATTGTAAAACTAACTAGGCTGTTTGCCCCCAGTGCACCTACGGGAAAGCTGTTCCAGAACCTCACTCTAATGCTTAGAATCCTTGAAGTCTCATGGCTACATCTAGGTTATGCAGTACAGTCATCTTCTCACCATTTCCTCCAATTAATAAATACTAGATGAAAACATGTTGCATTCATCCACCCATCCGGGTACAGTCTGAGCATTCAAAGATCACATTGATGCCTGTAGGAGCCTGAAACCTCCACCAGGTTTGCTTCCTTCATATTTTCAGCCTTGCCTGCAGCCCATGTTACTATGGCTTTTTGATCTCATAATCACATGGTTAAAAGAGATGCACTTTCCTTGATGCGCAGAATCCAAGGTGGACATGTGAACGCAGACAGGTCTCTTCTCAGTCCTGGATGGGTTGCTTGCTTTGGGTCAGTGAGGTAACATTATTTAAGCTTCTTTTGGATAATGTTAGACAAAGAGAGGATGTGGTTTTGGAATATGCTAAATTACATTCTTTAGCGGCGCTACTGTGTCTGCAGATTACAGATATTAATGCCTTTGTAGCTGCTGCCTTCAAAGTGGTGAAAAAAGAGCCAGCTCAGCATATCTACAAGTCATTTGCATTTTGTGTTATCTTCACACAATTATGTGTTCGACGAGAGAATGCTTTTTCCTTCTCTTTTTTCTTCTTCTCAAAGCTCCCTGAATTACTTTCAGTTCAGGTTGACTAGCCATCTTATTCTAGGTAATGAAAGTCAGATGGGAAATGGTGAAACTGAGTCTGAAGTCAAGCAGCCCCTTAAGCTGAAATGCCAAATACAAACCACACTGGTGGTTCATTCATAGATTCATAGATACTAAGGTCAGAAGGGACCATTCTGATCATCTAGTCCGACCTCCTGCACAGCGCAGGCCACAGAATCTCACCCACCTACTCCTATGAAAAACCTCACCCATGTCTGAGCTATTGAAGTCCTCAAATCATGGTTCAAAACTTCAAGGAGCAGAGAAGCCTCCCTCAAGTCAACCATGCCCCATGCTACAGAGGAAGGCGAAAAACCTCTACTGCCTCTCCAATCTGCCCTGGAGGAAAATTCCTTCCCGACCCCAAATATGGCGATCAGCTAAACCCTGAGCATATGGGCAAGATTCACCAGCCAGATACCCAGGAAAGAATTTTCTATAGTAACTCAGATCCCATCCATCTAATATCCCATCTCAGGGGATTTGGCCTATTTACCCTGAATATTTAAAGATCAATTACTTACCAAAATCCCATTATCCCATCATACCATCTCCTCCATAAACTTATCGAGTAGAATCTTAAAACCAGATAGATCTTTTGCCCCCACTGCTTCCCTTGGAAGGCTATTCCAAAACTTCACTCCTCTGATGGTTAAAAACCTTCGTCTGATTTCAAGTCTAAACTTCCTGGTGGCCAGTTTATACCCATTTGTTCTTGTGTCCACATTGGTGCTGAGCTTAAATAATTCCTCTCCCTCTCCTGTATTTATCCCTCTGATATATTTATAGAGAGCAATCATATCTCCCCTCAACCTTCTTTTAGTTAGGCTAAACAAGCCAAGCTCCTTAAGTCTCCTTTCATAAGACAAGTTTTCCATTCCTCGGATAATCCTAGTAGCCCTTCTCTGTACCTGCTCCAATTTGAATTCATCCTTTTTAAACATGGGAGACCAGAACTGCACACAGTATTCTAGGTGAGGTCTCACCAGTGCCTTGTATAACAGTACTAAAACCTCCTTATCCCTACTGGAATTGCCTCTCCTGATGCATCCCAAAACCGCATTAGCTTTTTTCACAGCCATATCACATTGGCAGCTCATAGTCATCCTATGATCAACCAATACTCCAAGGTCCTTTTCCTCTTCCGTTACTTCTAATTGATGCGTCCCCAACTTATAGCTAAAATTCTTGTTATTAATCCCTAAATGCATAACCTTACACTTCTCACTATTAAATTTCATCCTATTACTATTACTCCAGTTTACAAGGTAATCCAGATCCTCCTGTATAATATCCCGATCCTTCTCTGAATTGGCAATACCTCCCAGCTTTGTATCATCTGCAAACTTTATTAGCACACTCCCACTTTTTGTGCCAAGGTCAGTAATAAAAAGATTAAATAAGATTGGTCCCAAAACCGATCCCTGAGGAACTCCACTGGTAACCTCCCTCCAACCTGACAGTTCGCCTTTCAGTAGGACCCGTTGCAGTCTCCCCATTAACCAATTCCTTATCCACCTTTTGATGTTCATATTGATCCCCATCTTCTCCAATTTAACTAATAATTCCCCATGTGGCACGGTATCAAATGCCTTACTGAAATCTAGGTAAATTAGATCCACTGCATTTCCTTTATCTAAAAAATCTGTTACTTTTTCAAAAAAGGAGATTAGGTTGGTTTGGCACGATCTACCTTTTGTAAAACCATGTTGTATTTTGTCCCATTTACCATTGACTTCAATGTCCTTAACTTATTTCTCCTTCAAAATTTTTTCCAGGACCTTGCATACTACAGATGTCAAACTAACTGGCCTGTAGTTACCCGGATCACTTTTTTTTCCTTTCTTAAAAATAGGAACTATATTAGCAATTCTCCAATCATTCGGTACTATTCCTGAGTTTACAGATTCATTAAAAATTCTTACTAATGGGCTTGCAATTTCAGGTGCCAATTCCTTTAATATTCTTGGATGAAGATTATCTGGGCCCCCCGATTTAGTCCCATTAAGCTGTTTCAGTTTCGCTTCTACCTCTGATATGGTAATATCTACCTCTATATCCTCCTTCCCATTTGTCATGCTACCATTATCCCCAAGATCCTCTTTAGCCTTATTAAAGACTGAGGCAAAGTATTTGTTTAGATATTGGGCCATGCCTAGATTATCTTTAACCTCCACTCCATCCTCAGTGTTAAGCAGCCCCACTTCTTCCTTCTTAGTTTTCTTCTTATTTATATGGCTATAGAACCTTTTACTATTGGTTTTAATTCCCTTTGCAAGGTCCAACTCTACTCGACTTTTAGCCTGTCTCACTTGATCCCTACATGTTCTGACCTCAATTAGGTAGCTTTCCTTGCTGATCCCTCCCATCTTCCACTCCCTGTATGCTTTCTGCTTCTTCTTAATCACCTCTCTAAGATGCTTGCTCATCCAGCTTGGTCTACAACTCCTTCCTATGAATTTTTTCCCCTTTCTTGGGATACAGGCTTCCGATAGCTTCTGCAGTTTTGATTTAAAGTAATCCCAGGCCTCCTCTACCTTTAGATCCATAAGTTCTTCAGTCCAATCCACTTCCCTAACTAATTTCCTTAATTTTTGAAAGTCAGCCCTTTTGAAATCAAAAACCCTAGTTGCAGATTTATTTTTGTTAATCCTTCCATTTAGTTTGAACTGAATTAGCTCATGATCACTTGAGCCAAGATTGTCCCCTACAACCATTTCTTCTATGAGGTCCTCGCTACTCACCAAAATTAAATCTAAAATGGCATCCTCTCTAGTCGGTTCAGCAACTACTTGATGAAGGAATCCATCAGCTATCGCACCTAGGAAAATCTGAGCCCTATTATTATTACTAGCACTGGTCCTCCAGTCTATATCTGGGAAGTTAAAGTCTCCCATGATCACGCAGTTTCCATTAGTATTTACTTTATTAAAGACATTAAAAAGGGCTCTATCCATATCCAAATTAGATCCCGGAGGTCTATAGCACACCCCAAGCACTATCGTAGGAGAGGCTTTACTAGTTTTCTTCCCCAATGTAATTTTTGCCCAGACGGACTCTGTCTTATCCATTGCATCGCTTCTTATTTCTTTACATTCTACCTCATCATTGATGTACAATGCTACTCCACCACCTTTACCTTTGTTTCTGTCTTTCCTAAAGAGCACATACCCTTCAATACCTGTAGTCCAGTCATGACTACTATTCCACCATGTTTCTGTTATGTTTCTGTTATTCACCTCTGCTAGGGAAAGAGAGAGGCAGATGATTCCTGCTGAACACCCTGGGAAGGAATGAAAGAAGATAATTAAGGCTCATATTAACACTGGAGAGAGGAGAGCTAATGAAACACAAGGAGAACCGTGTTTCTGATGTGCCAGAACTAGATCAAATTTTAGGAGATACCTCACATGAATTTCAGAGTTGTTTTTTTGTTCTGTCTCTTTCCCAAAATGAAAAGTTCAGCCAGCCAGGATTATAAGTGATGGAACAATACAATGGAATTTTAGTTAGAGCATTTTGCATACAAATGGTGGGTTCTAGTGCGTCCTGATACAAGCCACGGCAGCTGGCTGGGAGATGCACTGTTAGGGATGAGTTTGCGACTTGTTTTAACCCCACGGAAGCCCCTTCTGCTGGAATCCAGATTGGACGGTGTGAAGGGCTGGTCGGGGGGCAGCTCTCCACCCCCAACGCAGCATGATCTTCAGTAACTTGTGCAGGTTCTCCTGTGTCAAGCAATGCTTCTTCCCCCAGGCTGGTTCTGGGAATCAGGGATTTGCAGAAGCCTCCCGCAGCATTGCTTTTGTGAGAGGGGGCAGCCAAAGTGCAGCAGGGAGGCAGCTTTAGGTGAGGGTGCAGAGGCAAGGGAAGTCAGTGCAGCTCAAGGAGGATTTATGGAGCTATTCTTTTCTGTGTAGGTTCTTGTACCACACTCATTACCGTGGTAGCTGATTAGCATGCAAATATTGTCATGCATTAAGCAAGGTGACAAACCCTCTGTCATGTGTTTGTCCTCTCATCTTCTCCCCCAGGGGACAAGTGCATGTATGTTTATGACAAACAAGGCAAGGTCCAAGAAATGTGCCTTGCACTTGGAGGAGAAGGAGGTGAGGCCTCTGATGGCCCTTGCTTCCTGGGTGTGTTTATTCCACAGTCTCAGCCACCAAGAAAGCGCTGTCTCCCGAACAGACGAGTGTTACCCTTATTGTAGAATTCCATTGTGCCGGAGGAGACAAGTGGCCCACTACAGTCTTCACCCCACAGTGTCTGTGCATCTTTTAGCTATCCTGGGCCCAGTACTTGGAGCGCCTTGAAGATAAAGACCAAGACATTGAACTCGATTTGATATGCTGCGGGAAGCCAGGGTAGGGAGCAGAGGGCAGCTGTGATGTGTTCATGGTAGCCAGTGTTACTGAGGAGATGCACTGAAGAATTCTGTACTAGTTGAAGATTCCTAAGCACTAAAGGTGTCATGCCCTGGTATTTCCCATTGGTGTAGCCTAGACAAGGGGTGACAAAGGCATGAATAACTGAGGCCAGGTCATGGCCTGCCAGGAGTTAGGGGGCAGTTCACCAGCCTCTTTTGTAAGGCTTTGGGGAAATCCTCTACACAATGGAAGAATGAAGAGGAAATGTCGTTTCCATTCCCCTGTGGGGCTATAGCTTGGGTCCTGCATCTCACGAGTCTTTATGGAGGTAAGTCGCAAACAGCAGTTCAGAGATGTGTGTGCGCGGGCGGGGGGGGGAAGGGGTGGAGGAGGGGGGAATAAAAGAAATGTGTTCATAGGATATATGAAAAGTGATGGAGAGGTGTCCTAGTTCTCAGATGTGCCAGTTCTTGAGCAGTTCACCCCCCCAACCCTTCCCCGCTGCCTTCAGGATGGCTGGAGCTACAGAGGAGAAATTGTTCAAAGAAGATGGAGCTCGTCTGTTCTCAGTGGTGGCAGATGACAGAACAAGGAACAACGATCTCAAGTTGGGGGAGGGAGTGGGGGAGGGCCAGTGCGGGAGGTCTAGGTTGGATATTAGGAAACACTATTTCACGAGGAGAGTGGTGAAGCACTGGAATGGGTTCCCTAGGGAGGTGGTGGAATCTCCTTCCTTAGAGGTTTTTAAGACCCGGCTTGACAAAGCCCTGGCTGGGATGTTTTAGTTGGGGTTGGTCCTGCTTTGAGCAGGGGATTGGACTAGATGACCTCCTGAGGTCCCTTCCAACCCTGATAGTCTATGATTCAAACAGACAGTGACCAGATCACATGAAAGGACAGAAGGAGACACGTGCTAGCTGAGCGGAGAGAGAAAGAGTCTGTGGGATGGGCTGGAGCAGATCCATGGGGAAGGGTTTGCAGAACAGGTCTAGGAAGCCAGCAAATGAATAAGGAGCAATGGGGCTGCTCTGCATGTAAGTGATGTGTGTCTTCTCCCATTTCTCATGCAGCACCGATAGCCCTATCAGCCGCCCAGTCACTCAGGCCCATAATTCAGGGGTCATCTTCGACTTGGCCCTCTCTACTCTCAGCTCCAGGTCATATGCAGGTCTTGCTGCTCCTACCTATGTAATAATTCAAAGGTGCAGCCTTTTCTGGCTCTCCAGGTTCTTGTTCAAGGTCTCATCATCTTGCATCTCTGTTGTTGTGATCCCCTCCTCCCCAGCCTTGATGCCAGTCACATTGCCCCACGCAAGTCCATTCAAAACACTGCTGCTAGGATTACCTTCACCCAGAGCTCTTCACTTTGACCCCCCCCTTCCACCCCTTCACTGGCCCCCTTTTTCCTCATATCAAACCCAAGTGCCAGGTTCTTTTCTTTAAGACCCTTGGGCGCTTAACCCTAATGGATCTATCAGATCGACTTGCTTATTGAGCCATGGGCCTCTAATCATAGAATCATAGAATATCAGGGTTGGAAGGGACCCCAGAAGGTCATCTAGTCCAACCCCCTGCTCAAAGCAGGACCAAGTCCCAGTTAAATCATCCCAGCCAGGGCTTTGTCAAGCCTGACCTTAAAAACCTCTAAGGAAGGAGATTCTACCACCTCCCTAGGTAACGCATTCCAGTGTTTCACCACCCTCTTAGTGAAAAAGTTTTTCCTAATATCCAATCTAAACCTCCCCCATTGCAACTTGAGACCATTACTCCTCGTTCTGTCATCTGCTACCATTGAGAACAGTCTAGAGCCATCCTCTTTGAAACCCCCTTTCAGGTAGTTGAAAGCAGCTATCAAATCCCCCCTCATTCTTCTCTTCTGCAGACTAAACAATCCCAGCTCCCTCAGCCTCTCCTCATAAGTCATGTGCTCTAGACCCCTAATCATTTTTGTTGCCCTTCGTTGTACTCTTTCCAATTTATCCACATCCTTCCTGTAGTGTGGGGCCCAAAACTGGACACAGTACTCCAGATGAGGCCTCACCAGTGTCGAATAGAGGGGAACGATCACGTCCCTCGATCTGCTCGCTATGCCCCTACTTATACATCCCAAAATGCCATTGGCCTTCTTGGCAACAAGGGCACACTGCTGACTCATATCCAGCTTCTCGTCCACTGTCACCCCTAGGTCCTTTTCCGCAGAACTGCTGCCGAGCCATTCGGTCCCTAGTCTGTAGCGGTGCATTGGATTCTTCCATCCTAAGTGCAGGACCCTGCACTTATCCTTATTGAACCTCATTAGATTTCTTTTGGCCCAATCCTCCAATTTGTCTAGGTCCTTCTGTATCCTATCCCTCCCCTCCAGCGTATCTACCACTCCTCCCAGTTTAGTATCATCCGCAAATTTGCTGAGAGTGCAATCCACACCATCCTCCAGATCATTTATGAAGATATTGAACAAAACGGGCCCCAGGACCGACCCCTGGGGCACTCCACTTGACACCGGCTGCCAACTAGACATGGAGCCATTGATCACTACCCGTTGAGCCCGACAATCTAGCCAGCTTTCTACCCACCTTATAGTGCATTCATCCAGCCCATACTTCCTTAACTTGCTGACAAGAATGCTGTGGGAGACCGTGTCAAAAGCTTTGCTAAAGTCAAGAAACAATACATCCACTGCTTTCCCTTCATCCACAGAACCAGTAATCTCATCATAAAAGGCGATTAGATTAGTCAGGCATGACCTTCCCTTGGTGAATCCATGCTGACTGTTCCTGATCACTTTCCTCTCCTCTAAGTGCTTCAGGATTGATTCTTTGAGGACCTGCTCCATGATTTTTCCAGGGACTGAGGTGAGGCTGACTGGCCTGTAGTTCCCAGGATCCTCCTTCTTCCCTTTTTTAAAGATGGGCACTACATTAGCCTTTTTCCAGTCATCCGGGACTTCCCCCGTTCGCCACGAGTTTTCAAAGATAATGGCCAAGGGCTCTGCAATCACAGCCGCCAATTCCTTCAGCACTCTCGGATGCAATTCGTCCGGCCCCATGGACTTGTGCACGTCCAGCTTTTCTAAATAGTCCCTAACCACCTCTATCTCTACAGAGGGCTGGCCATCTCTTCCCCATTTTGTGTTGCCCAGCACAGCAGTCTGGGAGCTGACCTTGTTAGTGAAAACAGAGGCAAAAAAAGCATTGAGTACATTAGCTTTTTCCACATCCTCTGTCACTAGCTTGCCTCCCTCATTCAGTAAGGGGCCCACACTTTCCTTGGCTTTCTTCTTGTTGCCAACATACCTGAAGAAACCCTTCTTGTTACTCTTGACATCTCTTGCTAGCTGCAGCTCCAGGTGCGATTTGGCCCTCCTGATATCTTTCCTACATGCCCGAGCAATATTTTTATACTCTTCCCTGGTCATATGTCCAACCTTCCACTTCTTGTAAGCTTCTTTTTTATGTTTAAGATCCGCTAGGATTTCACCATTAAGCCAAGCTGGTCGCCTGCCATATTTACTATTCTTTCGACTCATCGGGATGGTTTGTCCCCTGTAACCTCAACAGGGATTCCTTGAAATACAGCCAGCTCTCCTGGACTCCCTTCCCTTTCATGTTAGTCCCCCAGGGGATCCTGGCCATCTGTTCCCTGAGGGAGTCAAAGTCTACCTTTGCTCTGCCAGTGATGGGATCTTTGCCTTCCTCTCCATCTGTGGCTCCCTTCTGTGCTTTCGCCCAGGTCACTCTGCCCTCCCCTCCTGCCCTGTGCATGGGGAAAAAACCTGTCAAAAGTCTCAAAGCCACAACTTATACTTATCCTTTAAATCCCTCCTGAGAATTTACCTCCACATGAGGCCTACAAATCCCTACCATCCGGTACTGGATAGGCAAGTGGGAAACTCTGCTCATCTCTGTTTTATTGTTACTCAGTACACCCCCTTCATTGGTCTGTTTCATCTTTCCGTTGTGTCCTGACACCTAGACTGTACATGCTCTCGGGTACAACCTGGCTTCTTTGATACTTCTCCATACAGCACCTACGGGCATTGGGCGCTGCTCCCTGGTTGGGTTTGCTATGTGCTACCATAATGAAGTGAAGAGTGAAGGGGGGAGGCAAAAAGCTTTTTGTGCATGCCAGAGAGTGGAAAGCTCAGCCTTGGAGAGTCCAGCAAGCCGGGGTTTGTAGTATTAGCTGTTGTTGGTTATGTAGCTCCAACAGTGTGTTAGGCAGCGTGAAAGACATACAGAAGTCAAGAAGATGTAGGAGATGAATGCATGGATCAGGATCTGCGTAAAAGAGTAGTCGAGTCAATAGTTCTGTGTCCATGGGTGATGCTGTGGAGCACGTTTTGGAGATGTGGGAGGAAAAGGACACTTTAGGGTCAAGCATGAGGGCAATGCTAGGGACACGCAGCTGCTAGTGTTAGGGAGGTGTACATTGTGGGGTGGGATGAAAGAGATGGGACTGGGGTTTGAGCAGGTTTCTCCATCCTAAGAACACCATGTCTTTGAGACCATGAGCGCCTATCAAAAAAACCCAACAAGGCTATTCTTGAGAGCATAAGCTGGCCATCGATTGTGTCAGGAAAAAAGATCACATGCAGGGCATCTCCATGCATCAACAGCGCATCAGCTGAACCTAAATCGGTTTAGCTAAACCGTCCTGTGTGTGTGTGGACTTATGTCAGATGCGTTGGCAAATCGATAGGCACAAACGAAAGCTGAACTGATGTATGCCAGCTGTAAAGCAACAGAGGAGTGTTCAGATGCAAAGTCGCACCAGGTTAACCAAATCGGTATAAAAAAAAAATCACACTTCCAGTTAAACTGGTACAACCGTGTGTGTAGACGAGGCCATGGGACACACAGAGGTACCTGCTTCCAGGGACTGCTCACTGCTAGGACATTCTAGATATGGCAGGAAGCCTTCCCCTGAGCTGGAGACCAGGTCAGGTAACACCAATGACTAAATGCTCTACACTGCTCTGTGCAAGGGGTGGAAACAGAGCTACACCATGAGCTCTAGGGAGGTTGGGTCATAGGGAAGCCCAACAGCTCTCTGAGTTTGTGGAGCTGTGGGGCTGGTGGGGAGTGTGGGGCTGTGTCCCCCTCTCTCCCTGAGTCCAGCAGCAGAGGGGAGAAAAGGACCCTGCTGGCAGGGGTCACCTGGGAACCCATCCAGCCAGAGCGGAGAGCCGCTGAGGCCTGAAGACACTGGTGGGGTCGTCAGAACCTGGTGGCCTTTTTGCAGTGGCCATTCAGGACATTCTCTGATCTGTGCCGAGCAGCATTTTGCGCCAACCCCCTCCTGCCCGCTCCCTCACATTCTCTTTGCTTCAACCTTCTGGCTCCCCATTTCCCACCTTTCCCCCTCCTTTTGTCTCTCTGTTTAGCCATTTCCCTCCCAACCAAACCTCACCCGAATAATTGGAACCCTAATGGCAAAACTGAAAAGGGACAGAAAAAAATGGCGGCCCTAGCATGCTGTTTGCAGCCCGTGACATAGTTTACTCTGTTTGTGTGTTACACCCCTTCCTCCCCGAATCCCGCGTCCGTTTAGACGGTAAGATCTTCAGTGCAGGGGCTCTCTTATACTCCATCTTTGCACAGCGCCTAGCACAATGGGGGGCCTGGGTCACTGGAATGGGATACTCAACCTTGTGCTGCAGGGCCGAGCCATTCTCTGTTAGGGACTGTGTACATTGCTCACAGCAGTGAGCCTCCCCGCGCGGGTTGACAGAGTCAGGCTTGCAGAGCTTGCGCGGCGGTGCTAAAAACAGCGGTGCAGATGTTGCAGCAGGGGCTGGGGCTGGGGCTTGGGGCAACTTCAAAGCGCCGTCTACACTGCTATTTTGATTTATATTTTTTCTGTTGACCCGCCCGAGCTGGGAGGCTCGCTGCTGCTGGCTGGGTAGATGTACCCTCAGAGACCAGGATGAGACCTATGCGGGGGCAGATTATGACACATATGCCTACTTTGGAGTTCTTACACCATTCTTTGAAACATCCGGAGCTGGCCATGGTTGGAGACAGGATGCATGGATAGAAGGACCATGGCTCTCATCCAGTCTGTCCCTGTCTCCGTTTGGGGTCCCTAGACACCGGCTCTAATACAAATAAATAGTAATGTCTCCCAACTCAGTGGTATGCCCTACTTGCCTAGTGGATAGGGGCCTACTGGACTGGGACTCAGGAGACCTAGACTCTATTTCCAGCTCTGCCACTGGCCTGCTAGGTGACCTTGGGCACATCATGCCCCCTGTCTGTGCCTCAGTTTTCCCATCTGTAAAATGGGGATAATGTAAAGTGCTGTGAGACCTACAGATGAAAAGCATTATACAAGAACTAGGTATTGTTATTATTGCTGCCTCCCCTTTTTGCCACTGGCAGTAAAACCAGGAACTGAACCGTGGCTGTCTTGGGAGTCCTAAACCCCTCTGAAAATCAGGGCTGCTTATGTAGGTGTCTAATGTTAGAGCGGAAAATACTGGCTTCGAATTTCAAAGAGTTGGATGGGCTCTGAGGCCTCCCAAACTTTGGGGAAGTTTGAATCTCCATTCAAGCTTTGACGGTCGGGGGGCTCAATTCTGCATTTGAGCAGAACAGACCAAAACCACTTTCCTACTCCCCCTTATTTTGCTGTGTGACCCTTGCTCATGAAAGCGCTGATGATGTTCCAAAGGGGGGAAGACAGAGTATTCTAATTGCTTATGCTTCCCTTGCTTGCGGCTGTTGCATTTGTTTTCCACTTGCTGCAATTAATTGAAATGAATTTTAATGACTTCATGGGGCTCGGATGGGAAGGAATCCTAATAAATTCCACATGAGGGCTCCAAAATATATTTTAAAAAGGAGAGAAAGGGCTTGATCAAATAATTATTCCATTTCAGGAGCAAAGCGAATGGCATGCAATACAGTATACAAACAGCACAGGAGCTTCCCCTATAGGGAAACCATTTCAGGGAATGTAAAGATCATCTTGCGACAGTAAGAAAAAACAGAACAAACGTACATTTCCCAGGTTGTTCAGATAGTCACACCTGGCACTGGAGGGTAACTAGATTTTACTCTGGCATATGGAGGGTGTCAAAGCTAGAGCGTGTGGTGGTTTGTGATAGGCAGAAGAGTGACTTCTGCTGCAACTCTGAGTGGCTTACCAAGGAGCTCAGGCTTCCTTAACTCCCAGTTGTAATGAGCAGTTAGGTGCACAGTGTAGAGA
The DNA here is from genome assembly GCF_009764565.3 of Dermochelys coriacea. NCBI lineage: Eukaryota > Metazoa > Chordata > Testudines > Dermochelyidae > Dermochelys > Dermochelys coriacea. The sequence continues at coordinate 5,365,158 of NC_050078.2, forward strand.
GAAAGCAGTGGTTATGGGTCCTGAGTCCTAGGGGGCAAAAGTATTAAGCCATTTTCACAGGAAAAGGCTCCAGCATGTTGGGCTCAGGAAGTTTCTTGGCTAGTGGCCCCCCAGCTTTCACTGCTTGAAGACTTGGATTCTGGACACCAACTTAATGGGAAAAGAGAGGGGAGACTTAATACAGCATCACCTTAACACAGTGTTAAAGGAAGAGAGGCAGGGCCCCAGCCGAAGCTCATTGAAGTCAGGGGGCGTCTTGCCATTAACTTCAGTGAGCTCTGGATAAGGGTATCGAGTTCAGAACTTCGTCTGCAGTGTGAGTTACTGCGTGGCCAACCAGGGTGTGAAACCACAGCACACCAGCTTGCCGTGCAGTAACGTCCAGCGTAGATCCTGCAACTGTGCACTACAGGTCTTGGAATGCACTTCGATGTACTGCACTTTACAAGTAGTAGCCAAGCGCACGCCGAGACTTTTACTGTGCTACAGCAGTGTCCGCATGGGGATTAGTGTGCCACAGATTCTCATGCGGGCTTGCCGTGCAGTAACTTCCCCATGTAGACAAGCCCTAAGTCCCATCAGACAGTTGGTGCATCTAGCAACACAGGGCCCCCTAGCACCATGCTTGGGTATTGATCCCACTCAGATGGAACAATGCCACATAGTCGCCCAAAAACCATCTCCTGCCACACCTGCGTCTACCCTGCAGAGCTCCTAGTAGGCAAGAACGCAGCACCAAGTCCTCTTTCATACAGTAGCGCCATGAGGAATGTCATGCACATCCTGGTACAAAATATAGGCCAACAGTAAAATAACCAAGCCATTAAGAGAGTGCATCTATAACCACACACATGGCAGGGTGGCCAGCCCGCATGATTTTTATTGCAGGTCTTGCAAGTTTGCTGTTGCTATTAAAGCCCTAGTTCTTGGAATCAGGAGAATCTCATCTCAACTTTGATTTTTTTTTTTAAAAAGAAGCCGTGTCCCCTAAAGGCTCAAACCCCGGAAGGCAAATAAACAGAACCTGTAATTTTTAATAAATGTTGTGATTTTTAAAGCGTATTTCAGGATTGGCGGGGGAGGAGGGCGGTGAGTAAGGATTGTCGAATATTTGGGTTAGCAATGCTACCCTCCCCACAATGCATGTATATACGTAGTCTCTCTCTCTCCTGTCATTCAAGGGTCAAGTCTCCAATCATTCGAAGGTTAAAACACTAGATTATCCAGATCAATTTACTAGCACCAGTTAGTTAATTTCCTTCAACTCTCTCTTCCCCTTTCCTTTTCAGACAGAGGGTTCTGCGCTGCAAGGGTAATGAAGACTAAGCATGAAGCGAGTGTCTGATCTTTTAATCCTTTTCCAATATGGACGAAGACCAATACATTCAGCATCAATATGTCACTGGCCTTCCTGAGCTTCAGTTCGTACAGCTCCAAGGTGGAGAAGCCTCAGAGGACCCAGAGATGGGAGGCTGGCAGAAATACTCCTTTAGTCTCAGCAGAAGAAACAGTGTAAAAGGAACCCTAGATGGACACTGCAGGCTCTTTCTTCTTGTAAGAGACCAGAGTTAAATACTCCTTTTAAGGAGGGTTAGACAGTTACATTTGTATGAGTAAAAGAAAAGGAGGACTTGTGGCACCTTAGAGACCAAACACATTTATTTGAGCATAAGCTTTCGTGAGCTACAGCTCCTTCATCGATGCATTCACTTGGAAATACAGTGGGGAGATTTATATACATAGAGAACATGAAACAATGGGTGTTACCATACACACTATAACCAGAGTGATCACTTAAGGTGAGCTATTACCAGCAGGAGAGTGGGGGGGGGGGGGTTAAAAGCCTTTTGTAGTGATAATCAAGGTGGGCCATTCAACTGCTGGTAATAGCTCACCTTAAGTGATCACTCCGGGTACAGGTGTATGGAACACCCATTGTTTCATGTTCTCTATGTATATAAATCTCCCCACTGTATTTCCAGTGAATGCATCCGATGAAGTGAGCTGTAGCTCACGAAAGCCTATGCTCAAATAAATTTGTTAGTCTCTAAGGTGCCACAAGTCCTCCTTTTCTTTTTGCAAATACAGACTAACACAGCTGCTACTCTGAAATTTGTATGAGTAGTAGCCATAGTGGGCGTTTAAAATTGTGTTGTACAAGGCCCTGGAGGACACAGGTTAGGGACCATTCCTGTAATATGGGGCATGGCTAGATGGCCAATTGGGATTTTTTCATCTCTATGATGCTAGTAGCATAATACTCCTTAGAGAGTGGTGGTGACAGGTTCAGTCACAGAGATCCCCATGGGACCTGTCACCTGATGTGCTGAGATTACCTCTGAGCCAGTTTTCTCTGCCAGCTTGGGACTCCAGAACCCCTGTCTTGTTGAGCCAAACGCACTAGCCTGCTGCAACACAGACCCAGGATCTGGTCCATGCCCCCAAAGCTGCAGATTTAACTGAAAACAGCTCAGCGGGTTACCTATCTCTAGCAACCCAGACATCCAGTTCCCAATGGGATCCAAACCCCAAATAAATCTGTTTTTACTCTGTATAAAGCTTATAAGGGTAAATTCATAAATTGTCTGCCCTCTATAACACTGATAGAGAGCTATGCACAGCTATTTGCTCCCCCAGCTTTAATCACTTACTCTGGGTTTATTAATAAACAAAAGTGATTTCATTAAGTATAAAAAGTAGGATTTAAGTGGTTTCAAGTGATAACAGACTGAACAAAGTAAGTCACCAAGCAAAATAAAGCAAACACACACAAATCTAAGCCTAATACATTAAGAAACTGATACAGGTAATATCTCACCCTTAGAGATGTTCCAATAAGTTTCTTTCACAAAACTACAGGTTTCAGAGTAGCAGCCGTGTTCGTCTGTATTCGCAAAAAGAAAAGGAAGTACTTGTGGCACCTTAGAGACTAACAAATTTATTAGAGGCATAAGCTTTCGTGAGCTACAGCTCACTTCATCGGATGCATTTGGTGGAAAAAACAGAGGAGAGATTATATATACACACACACAGAGAACATGAAAAATGGGTTTATCATACACACTGTAAGGAGAGTGATCACTTAAGATAAGCATCACCAGCAGCAGGGGGGGAAAGGAGGAAAACCTTTCGTGGTGACAAGCAAGGTAGGCTAATTCAGCAGTTAACAAGAATATCAGAGGAACAGTGGGGGGTGGGGTGGGAGGGAGAAATACCATGGGGAAATAGTTTTACTTTGTGTAATGACTCATCCATTCCCAGTCTCTATTCAAGCCTAAGTTAATTGTATCCAGTTTGCAATTAATTCCAATTCAGCAGTCTCTCGTTGGAGTCTGTTTTTGAAGCTTTTTGTTGAAGTATAGCCACTCTTAGGTCTGTGATCGACGTGACCAGAGAGATTGAAGTGTTCTCCAACTGGTTTTTGAATGTTATAATTCTTGACGTCTGATTTGTGTCCATTCATTCTTTTATGTAGACTGTCCAGTTTGGCCAATGTACATGCAGAGGGGCAATTGCTGCCACATGATGACATATATCACATTGGTAGATGCGCAGGTGAACGAGCCTCTGATAGTGTGGCTGATGTGATTAGGCCCTATGATGGTATCCCTGAATAGATATGTGGACAGAGTTGGCAACAGGCTTTGTTGCAAGGATAGGTTCCTGGGTTAGTGGTTCTGTTGTCGTGGTGTGTGGTTGCTGGTGAGTATTGATTCAGATCTGGGGGGCTGTCTGTAAGCAAGGACTGGTCTGTCTCCCACCAGATCTGTGAGAGTGATGGCTCGTCCTTTAGGATAGGTTGTAGATCCTTGATGATGCGTTGGAGAGGTTTAGTTGGGGGCTGAAGGTGATGGCTAGTGGCGTTCTGTTGTTTTCTTTGTGGGCCTGTCCTGTAGTAGGTGACTACTGGGTACTCTTCTGGCTCTTCTTTTGTCTCTCAGGTCTCCACCTCTCCTTCTAAATGGAAAAGTACTAGAATTAAGGTAGATTCCAGAATCATGTGACATGGTCACATGTCACTGTAAGACCCCTAATTTCTATTCTTCCTGGGTGGCCCACATGTACACCGGAAGGCTTGCAGGTAAATAAACCATTTACAACCAATTGTTCTAGTGAATCGGAAACCATCAAGATTTTTACAGCATCATAATGGCCCGCACTGTGCATAATTACAATAGGACCTCAGAGTTATTACTTCATATTTCTAGCTTCAGATACAAGAATGATTACATGCATACAAATAGGAGGAATATTCAGTAGTTTATAACCTTTGTTATGATACCTTACAGAGACCTTTTGCATAAAGCATATTCCAATTACATCAGATTCATAAGATACTTGCATTAAGCTATGGAGCCCAACGTCACAAGTGGAATGTGCTGCCATGATATTAATGAACAGCACTCCATAACACAACTCAGAACCCTATGCTATGGAGCTTGCCTCATGAACAGAAACAGCCTAAGATGTGGATATTTAACTAGGATACCGTCAAATTTAGCCTGGTCCAAACTTTTTTTCCCCATCTTGCTATCGGTTGGAAAAAGAGTAATTCCCCTCCTGCCACCCCCCACATCATTGCTCTTTTTCAAATTGACCCTACCATAATAAATCAACACATGGCCATGAGACATCTGCAAGGTCAATTCAAGGGAGAGAAGCCCTGACCCTCACAGAGATCCAGCCCAGAAGTCTCTGTAATAAGGTGGGGATGCGGAACAGAGATCCTTTAGAACTGAGTCCTCCACCGCCTAACAGAGAGGAGAGACTCTTCCACATATCTTTCACAACATGCTACCACCAGCAGCTGGCAACATCCTCAACTGGATCACCAAACTATTTTAGGCAAAGGCACTTGAGTAATTAGATACACTTGCACCTGCTCTAGAAAACAGAGAGAGAAAAGTGAGTTTAAAAATGTTTGCAGTGTTGTTATAGCCATGTTGGTTCCAGGATAGCGAGACAAGGTAGATGAGGTGATATCTTTTATTGGACCAACTTCTATTGGGGAAAGAGACAAGCTTTCGAACCACACAGAGCTCTTCCTCAAGGCTGGTCCATGTCCCTTTTAGCGTTGATGTGTTTGCCACCTTGATTTCCATGGCCCATCTTAGAAAATTGCTTTGATGTCACTCAAGGAAACCTCAGCCGAACGGGATTTGACATTTACTGTATCCCTTCTGGGTCATAGTTTATAAGGCCCTGGGCTTGGTGAAGCAGCATCATAATTGGTTCTGCCTTTACAATTGCTTCTGTTACTGACAGCAAAAACAGGGAAGCAGGGAGTTATTCTGACACTTGACTCAGATGGGCAATATTTCACAGCTCTGTCGGAAATCAGCCAGATAACCTCCCAGTCTCTCCAGAGCAGATTTATTCACCTGACGGGGTTTCTAACCCTGCCTCTTCCCCACTCTATTCCTGGCCAATCTTCCATACAGAAAACACAGTGTTACCAGAAGTTTCCCCTTCCCACAAGTGAATTAATGTTTGTGAAGGATGCTGGACTGACAGCCCTGGAGACTGTAGGCCCATAGGTGCCAACTCCAAGGTGCTCCGGGGCTCAAGCGCCCACTGAAAAAAATAGGCACTTAGCACCTGCAGGGCTGGATTAATCTTTTGTGGGACCCAGTGTCCAGATTGTGGCCTTGCCCCCCAGCTTCACTCATGCTCTGCCCTGAGGCCCCATCCCTGCTTGGCCTCTTCCCCCTGAGGCCCCGCCTGCTTCTCGCACAGTGGGTGGGGTTGGATAGGAGCACCCACTGGCAAAAACAAGAGTCAGTGCTGTGCTCGGGCCTATATTTAGCCACAAGATAGGCCCCCAACAGGGCAGGCAAGCTGCCCCGATGTTGCCACTAATGAGCTCCAGCTCTGAGCTGCAGGGACCATCACTTTAGGATGGGCAAAGGAAGTTCAGAGAGTCCATTCTGTAGAACTTGAAAAATGTGCCAAACATCTGCTAGCCCAAGGACCAAGCAAGGCCTAAGTATAGCAGGGCCCCAAGCCATACTCTGTCTTGCCTGGGCTCCTTCCTTTGCCTGAGTCTGCAGAAGCCTGGCAATTGCGGGCTGAATTCTGAGCCCCTAGCTAATGCTGCCCCAACCAGATACATGGCTAATAGGTCCGTTAATGATGCTGCCCCCCACAGAACAAGTTATGCTCACTGTGGCTGGTAGGTGGCTTTAGAGCATGCTAAGGGGTACGGTGGCTTTTCTTGTGTGGCCACTTGCCAGTTAGAATTGGGACCCAAACTCTCATTTCATATAGGTTACTGGATGCCCATCCAACCGTAACTATTAATCATTCTCAAGCTGGTGAAGGGATTGTAAATAGCAACCTCCGCTCCGTAGCCCAATCAACAATCCCTTGAGCCATCTAGCCATTCACCTGGGAATTCAGTTGCAACACATTCAGGAAGCATCAAACAACAATTGCTATTAATGACTTTTAGGGATGTGGTAGCTCCTCCCAGGCAGCTCTGTCAGGGAGTTTCTATCCCTCCTGACTTTCATCCTGTGCCTCACAGAGCCACCATGACACTTCTGAATCAGGACCTGCAGAATCCTATTGTTCGAGGTCTATGCCCGACATAGCTCTGCCAAGCACTGTAGTCTGGGCCTACAGGCTTCACTGATATTTTAGTTCTGGGCTTCTCCTGAACAGAAAGTTCCCTGTTTTGGCAAGCTGGTTTTTTGCTGTGCTGAAATGGAGAGCAGTCTAAACCCCACCTAATGCATTTTCCCTGGTAACTTTAGACATCGGGCTTTGAATTTGTGGGTCCAGGGGTGTATTAAAACCACTACACCAATCAGCTTACAATGACTAACACAATGGCCATGCCTTTGTGCCCCGTTAGGGGTTGGACCATGTAAAGAAGTTTATGAGTGTGCTACTGTTTGCAAACTAATACATTTGGAGCTCAAGCAGTAGAGCATCATGCTTTTAGATCCGTAGGGCCCAAGTTCAATTCCCATAGATGACCCACCCAAGGAGTCATATTCACCATTTTTAATAATATATTTCTATTTAGGTTTAGTTTGCAGACTATGATATACCACGAAGATATGCCTAACTGGATACTGTGGCCTTAGAAAGGTTATTTTACAGTAGCTTTTATTTTTCACAGTCGTTACATTTCTTAATTCAAAACTTACCTGTCTCAGTTACATGCATACACCGTTTTTGATCAACTCCCTTGAAATTCCACTCATCTGGACTGTCCAATGGCTAGGAAGGGCTGATTCCACAGCTATTATCTCCTCTGTTCACCATCTGAACATCAGCAACAGATTAATAAGGGCTAAAGTATGAAGGGTTAATCCGAACAAACCAAAATGAGCAAGAATTTTGGCTATCCAGCACCGCCTTGTGGAGCGGTGCCCCATGCCATCTGATGAGAATGAAACAGCATGTCACCAAGGAGGAAGGTGGATGTCAAGAAGATAAATTACACGCCTGGCCAATGACCACCCAAACCAGCGTAAATTAATAGACACTTCACTTTATCTGGCACTCTAGGGTTCTGCGATCTGCTCAGTGCCACATTGACATCTGTTGCTGCCAGAGATCCAGCAGCTTGTGGATAACTCAGATGCAGCAGAGGTGTTGATTTCACCTTGTGTGAGATGCTGCAAACTCCCGTGAAATGTGAGAGGGTGAAAATCAGGTCAGAATCAGCGTGTTTCTCGTCCAGCCCTGGTAGTTTTATTCTGAAGTCAGTTTAGGTTATACTGAAAGATATTTGGTCACCAGTATCAGAGACGGATGTTCCCTCTTTGCTCCAGAAAACAACATGGCAGTTTGCGCAGGGCTTCAAAGATGTCAGGAGATAATTATTTGTGTCCCCAACATTGCCAGCATCAGTGGATGCTTCCCCCTAGCTCACCTTGACAGGACTTGGAGGGACCCCCTTGCTGAAGTGAGGGGTTTACAGTCTAGTCTCCAGCCTCATTGATCCCTTAGCCTCTCTCCTGGGGGTTTTAACAGATGTGCCCATTGTTGTGGTGGTTTTTGGACACCTGTCCATGAAAAGGCAAACTGCCCAACTCATTTCAGATCAGCTACCAAACACTCAGCGGGGGGCAACAGCTGGTCCTGATTTGAACCAGTGACCTGGAAGTGAACAACTAGAAGACCGGTCCCATTGCCACACCCTTGAGACATTCCTTCCTCCCCAAGGAGCAGAGAAAAAAACTCAGCTGAATCAAACTCCACACTGGCCTTCATGATGGGATCGTTCAGAGAAGAACAGAGGTAACTTTTCTCTCCAAGCAAACTTTTTCTCTTGAACAGGGGGAGTCTGAGACTTTGGGGTGGGGAGGGAGGGCAGCAGAATTGCCTTTCTCCAGTGAACTTTGTTGTTGAAAAGTTGAACCAACCTTTATTTTTTTAAAGGAAGAATACCTGCCTTAGGAACAAACAGAATATATAGATAGGCACTTAGAAAGAGAACTGCCACCCTGGACCAGTGCAGAACTTTTGATATGGTTTTGAAAGCCGGGGCTATTTCTTTTCAACTGCTTTGTGCCATTAAAAAGAATGGCAGAGTGGTGGCAGAAGCACAAGAGGCCTGTAATGAAGCGTGCTTCGAAGACAGCTTTCACTCTCTCCTTTCCTTAGAGGGTAATTGTTGGCCAGACACGCCTTCCACCAAAGAGGGGGGAAATAAATGTGCTTTCAACCAAGGGGCTGTGTAGGAAGGCAATGAGAGAGTTAAATTGTTACCAACCGAAAAATAACCACGGAGATGTGCTTTGAAAAACATACCCTGCCTAAGTGCTTTTTTCCCATTGGTGGGGCTAAATGGGAAAGCAGTAATGTTACTATCAAATCTTGCAGATGGTGAAGAAAAAGATTTAAAAAAGTCACCCTGTACCAGTTCAATTCCTCCTTGGCATCATTTCAAGAGCTTCCTCTGATCATATTTCCCCTTGCTCGGAGTTTTTATATACTTCTCTCCTCCTTTTATACGCTTTCCATCTTTTCCAGCTCGTTGGTGGCTACATGCCTGAGCATGATATTTCTGTTGAAAAGCAAAGCCCCAAAGCAAGAATATACGTAGTACTCGGGATAGGAGAGGCTTTTTCCTCTGGACAACTGAAATAAATGGTGATCAGATTAAACAAACAACCATTTGTGCCAACAAGCACAATGCTGAGATTGGACCCAAGAAAAAAGACTGGTGAATCAAATGGAACAGATTGAGGATACTAGTGAGCACAGGTTACAGTGATATAGCGCCTGTCAGCCAGAGGAAATGGATCCCCACTTGCTTTGCAGTCTGACCAGATACTGTACAGCTACAGGTCAGTCACCAGAAAGCTGGGCCCGTGTGCGTGTATAGATCACTTCACCCACAATGGAAATACAGTTGCCACTGGAGGCATTCTGCACCAGCATCACTACCCAAAGGTTTAGGACAGGAGGGGAAAAACAACAGACACCCCTTAAATGTAAATGACAGCATTCATTTAGGATGGTCAGAGTGTAATAACCAGCACTAGAATTTCAGGGGTGGTTCAAATCTGTAGCAATTACAAATTAAGGGGGTAAATGCAGATAATAAGGCAGATATGGAAGGCAGGATTGCTTCCCAGGCACTGGCCTACTTCAGGTGGTTTAGGTCTGTCTGCGCTCCATGCAGTGCTCTCATGAAGATGTGCGGGAAGGTGGGGTCAGGGTTGTGGCTACATCTTCAACTCCTCTTGACAATTCCGATTCCTGCAGGCAATGCTAGTGCCCCTGCTCTTTCATCAGTACCTGCAGCCAAATTGCAGCTGCCTCCCATATGGGAGGGCAGAAGCATGGGGAAAATTGCCCTGGCCTGCTCCATTTTTAGAGCATCTGCTCAAAACAGCCGTAATAGTTCCATATGGGTAACTCAATTGAGTCTAAAGAAAAGGAGTACTTGTGGCACCTTAGAGACTAACAAATTTATTTGAGTGTAAGCTTTTGTGAGCTACAGCTCCCTTCATCGGAGCTGTAGCTCACGAAAGCTTACGCTCAGATAAATTTGTTAGTCTCTAAGGTGCCACAAGTACTCCTTTCTTTTTGCGAATACAGACTAACACAGCTGCTACTCTGAAACCTGTCAATTGAGTCTGGGTCCTCAATGTTAAATAAAACATTACAGGGCGAACAGATCAGGAGAAGGAGAAACCAATTGCTAGGTGTTGTAGCATGGCACGCACTCATTCCTGCGGTGCCTCTTGCTGGTCAGTCCGGGAATTAGCTCATCCCAGCCTCAGAGTGCCTCCTGCTGGCCGGTGTCTTCCTATGGGTACCTGCTTCCTTGTCAATCTCCACCTCTTATAATACTTCTGACCCCGTGCCCCTCACTGGCCCGCGGTGCCCCTTCTCCTGGGTACTTCCCCGCAGCAGTGCTCCCACTCTTGGAGTCCTCCCCTCCCTGGGAAACCCCAATCCCTTAAGCCTACCTCACCTCAGTAACCCACCGTCTGTCTTCATCTAGTCCCCTCCCTCACGGGCAAACTTCCACTCATCGTCGGCCAGGGGGTTGGACCTGCTGCCTCTTCCTTCCCTGGCTGCTTCCCCACAGCCCTAATACCTCTTCCAGCCCTGACAACAAGGCCTCTGCCTGGGGGTTTGCCAGGTTGGAGCTTCCCCAGCTCCTCCTGCCCTTCCCCAGCATCACGCTGTCCAAGGAACAATTTGCTTTTTCAGGTAGCCAGGTCCATTTCTCTCCAAGGCTGGAGAGAGACTGACTACCCCTTCTGGTCTGCTCTCTTTTATACTGGCTTGGCCAGCTCTGATTGGCAGCCTCCCGCCTCTTCCTGATTGGCTCTAAGCCCCAGCCCTCTCCACGGGCTGGCTTTTAACCCTTTCTGAGCCAGAGCAGGGTGACCGCCCCGCTACACTGTGTTATTGAACCTCAGTCACAGAAATTTGATTCTGCAAGGCACGTTTTAAAATCATCCACCAACCATCCAGAACAGAAGTTTGTAAAGAAAGCTACTCAGAGGAATGCTGCTGATCACAGAAAATCAGAAGAGAATAATATTAATAAAAAAAAAGAAAGGCCAGATCATCAGCGGGTATAAATCAGTGGAGCTCCACTGAGGTCATTCAAACGATACTCAAACCAACTGAGCATCTGGCCCAATCTATTATCATACAATCATAGAATCATGGAAGATTCATGGAAGAGACCTCAGGAGGTCATCCAGTCCAACCTCCTGCTCAAAGCCCCAACTAAATCATCCCAGCCAGGCAGTGATGAGCTGCCAAAATCTTAACAACCGGTTCCCTATAAAAAGTTCTGATTTAAGGGATGTGCCCCAGTATGTATTTTTTGTACCAACAGGGTTACCATATATCCGTACTTTAAAATTTAAAAATTCCTCCCGGACGGCGATTTAAGAACCCAAAAGCCTGATCTGTCCGGGAAAATACAGATGTATGTTAACCCTGCCTAAAGTTTTTTTTTTTAAAAAAGATGGGGCTGAACGAGAAATGAGCTCCATTTCACATGTGTGGGTCCCCACCACTCCCTGGGGGTGTGCTAGGGTGACCAGATGTCCCGATTTTATAGAGACAGTTCTGATTTTGGGATCTTTTTCTTATATAGGGTCCTATTACCCCCCAACCCCGTCCTCATTTTTCACACTTGCTGTCTGGTCACCCTAGGGTGTGCACATGTGTGGGTCCCAGCTGCTCCCTGCCCTGCTCATTGAAGCAGGTATGCAGGGTTACTGCCCTGGGAACTGCAGAGCACCAGTGGATGTGGGGCCAGCTGCAGACAGTGGTGTGGGGCAGGGCTAGCTGGAGGCAGGGGGTGCAGGGCTGGCTGCGGGCAGGGCAGGGGGTGTGGAGCTGGCTGGAGACAGGAGGGTGGGGGGTTGGCTGGAGGCAAGGGGGTGCGGGGCTGGCTGCGGGCAGGGCAGGGGGTGTGGAGCTGGCTGGAGACAGGAAAGATGCGGGGTTGGCTGGAGGCAAGGGGGTGTGGGGCTGGCTGGAGACAGGGCAGTGGCTGACTGGAGGTAGGGGCTGGCTGCAGGCAGGGCAGGAGGTGCAGGGGTGGCTGGAGACGGGCTGGCTGCGGGCAGGGCAGGGGGTGTGTGCGGCAGGGGCTGGCTGCAGGCAAGGCAGGGGGTGGCTGGAGACAGGGGCTGGCTGCAGGCATGGGGTGCGGAGGGGCTAGAGACAGGGACTGGCTGCAGGCAGGGGGTACAGGAGTGGCTGGAGGCAGGGCAGGGGGGGTGGCAGGGGCTGGCTGCAGGCAGGGGCTGGCTGCAGGCAAGGGGTGCGGGGGTGGCTGCGGGCAGGGGTGCAGGGATGGCTGGAGGCAGGGGGTGCAGGGATGGCTGCGGGCAGGGCAGGGGTTGGAGCTGGCTGGAGACAGGAAAGATGCGGGGTTGGCTGGAGGCAAGGGGGTGTGGGGCTGGCTGGAGACAGGGCAGAGGCTGACTGGAGGTAGGGCTGGCTGCAGGCAGGGCAGGAGGTGCAGGGGTGGCTGGAGACAGGGGCTGGCTGCGGGCAGGGCAGGGGTGTGTGCGGCAGGAGCTGGCTGCAGGCAAGGCAGGGGGTGGCTGGAGACGGGCTGGCTGCAGGCATGGGGTGCGGCAGGGGCTAGAGACAGGGACTGGCTGCAGGCAGGGGGTACAGGAGTGGCTGGAGGCAGGGCAGGGGGGTGGCAGGGGCTGGCTGCAGGCAGGGGCTGGCTGCAGGCAAGGGGTGCGGGGGTGGCTGCGGGCAGGGGGTGCAGGGATGGCTGGAGGCAGGGGGTGCAGGGATGGCTGCGGGCAGGGCAGGGGGTGTGGAGCTGGCTGGAGACAGGAAAGATGCGGGGTTGGCTGGAGGCAAGGGGTGTGGGGCTGGCTGGAGACAGGGCAGAGGCTGACTGGAGGTAGGGGCTGGCTGCAGGCAGGGCAGGAGGTGCAGGGGTGGCTGGAGACAGGGGCTGGCTGCGGGCAGGGCAGGGGGTGTGTGCGGCAGGAGCTGGCTGCAGGCAAGGCAGGGGGTGGCTGGAGACGGGCTGGCTGCAGGCATGGGGTGCGGCAGGGGCTAGAGACAGGGACTGGCTGCAGGCAGGGGGTACAGGAGTGGCTGGAGGCAGGGCAGGGGGGGTGGCAGGGGCTGGCTGCAGGCAGGGGTGGCTGCAGGCAGGGGGTGCCGGGGGTGGCTGGAGGCAGGGCAGGGGCTGGCTGCAGGCAGGGGGTGCGGGGGTGGCTGCGGGCAGGGGGTGCAGGGATGGCTGGAGGCAGGGCAGGGTGCTGGGTGCTCACGGGAGAACAGCAGGACGCAGCCCCGGCCCAGCCGAGCAGGCGGGGACCCACCAGGCAGCAGCGGAGCCCCAGGGCCAGGGGAGCAGCAGCAGCACCAGGGCTCGTGGCCGTGGCCAGGCTGCAGCCCAGGTGCTCCTGCAGCGCCCCCGGCGGCCAGAGGCGGAATTACATCACTTCCCGGCCGGAGCCCAGCAAAGCCTCAGCGCCCCCTGCAGGGAAGTGGGTTAACAACCGTTCTAAAACTGCTTCAAAATTTAACAACCGGTTTGCGTGAACTGGTGCGAACCGGCTCTAGCTCACCACTGCAGCCAGGGCTTTGTCAAGCCAGGCCTTAAAAACCTCTAAGGATGGAGATTCCACCACCTCCCTAGGGGACCCATTCCAGTGCTTCACCACCCTCCTAGTGAAACAGTGTTTCCTAATATCCAACCTAAGCCTCCCCCACTGCAACTTGAGACCATTGCTCCTTGTTCTGTCCTCTGCTACCACTGAGAACAGCTGAGCCCCATCCTCTTTGGAACCCCCCTTCAGGTAGTTGAAGGCTTTTATCAATCCCCCCTCACTCTTCTCTTCTGCAGCCTAAATAAGCCCAGTTCCCTCAACTTCTCCTCATAAGTCATGTGCTCCAGCCCCCTGATCATTTTTGTTGCCCTCCGTTGGACTCTATCCACTTTGTCCACATTCTTTCTGTAGTGGGGGGCCCAAAACTGGACGCAATACTCCAGATGTGGTCTCACCAGTGCCAAATAGAGGGGAATAATCACTTCCCTCAATCTGCTGGCAATGCTCCTACTAATATAGCCCAAATGCCATTAGCCTTCTTGGCAACAAGGGCACACTGTTGACTCATATTCAGGTTTCAGAGTAGCAGCCGTGTTAGTCTGTATTCGCAAAAAGAAAAGGAGTACTTGTGGCACCTTAGAGACTAACAAATTTGAGTATAAGCTTTCGTGAGTTCAGCTCACTTCATCGGATTATCACTACTAAAGTTTTTCTTCCTCCCCCCCTCCCCCTTGCTAGTAATAGCTCATCTTAAGTGATCACTCTCCTTACAGTGTGTACGGTAACACCCATTGTTTCATGTTCTCTATGTATATAAATCTCCCCACTGGATTTTCCATTGCATGCATCCGATGAAGTGAGCTGTAGCTCACGAAAGCTTATGCTCAAATAAATTTGTTAGTCTCTAAGGTGCCACAAGTACTCCTTTTCTTTTGACTTATATTCAGTTTCTCATCCACTGTAATCCCCAGGTCCTTTTCTGCAGAATCACCACTTAGCCAGTCGATCCCCAGCCTGTAGCAGTGCATGGGATTCTTCCATCCTAAGTGCAGGACTCTGCACTTGTCCTTGTTGAACCTCATCAGATTTCTTTTGGCCCAATCCTCCAATTTATCTAGATCTCTCTGGACCCTATCCCTACCCTCCAGCATATCTACCTCTCCCCCCCAGTATTGATCTTCCAGTTCAGTCAATGTCCAGCTAGACTTGCTTTGAAGTCCGTGGACCTAGTCAAGGGATTAAAGTTAAGCATGTGCTTTAGTTTTTTCCTGGAGCCGGACTAGAACACTCAGCTCCTTGCAGGATCGAGCCCTACATAACACAATAAGTTGGTAACTCTCAGAAATCCACAAAAATCCTATGGACTTCACATCTTTACATCTGCCTACATCAGTGTATTTTAGAAATTTATACGGCTCCCTCGTTACTGTTGTATCTGTGCGCCTCACAATATTTTAAATCTATTTATCCTCAGAAAAACCCTATGGGGTTAAGGAAGAATTTACAGTTATGACTTCTATGTAAGCCATTCGCCTGTGTATATAGTTACCAAAAATGCAAGGGATAGAAGGACCTTTCAGAGAGCTCCACTAGAATTCTGCAGGAGAACTGGAAGCACACTGCTTACTGAATATATAAGTAATTCCATGCAGTATACTCTAGCTCATCAAAATACAGAGCTCACATCACACGCTTGAGCGATCTCTGCTTTGGAGTACTTTAAATGAGTTCAAACCCTCTCAGATGCTTTGCTTCACACGTGACTGACTAGTCAATGTACCAAAAGCCAAAATGTAATTAAACGTTAAACTCTTTAAATACCAAGTACGGTTGGGATAACGTGTGGGTAAAACACAGTAATTGTTTGTGTTTACTCTAAGTCTAGTTAGTTTCATTCTCATGCTCCCGCCTCAAGAGCTAGCTCGGGAAATACAAGCTCCAAGCCCTAGATTGTCCTAGTGGATTTAGGGTCTCCAAGCAGTAACTGACTATTGATGTTGTGTTAGCTCCTTCCTGCTGTGTAAAATGTTCTGCTGACAGCGGATTGTGAGGGCTGTTGATGAGTTCTCACCAATAAATATTGAAGCCTCTGCTAGAAAGTTGTCACTTTCACCTTGACCCTCTGCAGTGGGACATATATTTTCAGAGACATCGGGCATCTAGCTTGTTCAGACTTGTCTTCTGTGTGTCGCACCTTTAAAATGGAGAAAAGTCTCAACTCTGGAGGCAGCTGCCATCTTGTGTTGAGAGGAACTCCACACACTATGCTCTCTCCTGGCAACTGTTGCCTTTGCTCTTGCTCGTTTTGATGTTCTCTCAACAGGAAATAAAGATAACTGTCGCTGATAGAATCAAGTCCCATTCCATAGGAGCACTAAAGAAAAACAGAACTTTTTAAACGGCTTCTAAATTGCATTGGTGAGACTGTTGCAACATGGGTTTAGCACTTCTGTGTCATACAGCAACCCGTGTTAGATCAGTCACATTCAGAGTTAACCTCCTGTCCTCAGTTGTGTGGACACTCAGGTCTCTGAGTAACTTTAATCACATGAGTAGTCCTTCTGAAATCAATGGGACTTCTATGTAATATCAAATGCCTTCGACTGTGCCATATGCTCCGTGCTGCCTGAGAAGCAGGTTGTGTGTGCCTGCATATACCCTTCTACTTCTTCCATCCGATCCTAGCCAGGTCTAGCAAGTGGAAAGGGGCGTGGGAAGGACAAATCGAGGAAAAGAGAAATCAACTAAACTTTCTGGAGACTTAAAGAAGTTTTACAAAAAACTAGAATATTTTTATGTTTTGGGTTTTGCACAACTTAGGTTTTAACAGAAACATTTTCTGTTAAAGATAAACTATCACAAAACATTTCCCACTAAAGATAAACCATTGTTTACCAAATGGAAGTATAATGAAAACTACTCAACTGCAGCCCAGGCTATGCAAAAAAGAAAAGATTCTTGATCTTATGGTCATTGTTGTTGCGCTTCTTAAACATTAAGAAGACTAATGTTATCTGAACAGTAGCCTAGAATTTACATTTCGCCAGCACTCTCAAATTTACAAATGGCTGCAGATCTATTCTAAATCTAAACCCCATGATTTTGAGAAGGTTCTACATTTGCAAAAAGCAAGTTCTCTCACTAATATCTGTATATCACGTCTAGTATACTGAGAGCTGCCCATGGTCTGTATCCTCACTTGCGGCTGTTGGATTGACTTTATGGGAATTTACAATAAGAAATAGGAACATTTTGAAGATCAGACTGTTAGCTAACAGCTGGGACAAGATCTCATGCCTATGTTGCTGCAAACTGAGTCTCTAAAGAGGTTAAAAAAATTCAAAAAGCTTCGTACAGATTTTTTTGAACCTTTGCGGAGTTTCAAAATGCAGGAAGTTCCCAAGTTAGTTCTCAAAGCAGGAAGGAATTCCTTGCTATATCAGTATGCTCATCCTCTTGGCATTTAAAAACATGTCAAGGACTGGGTCTCTGGTAAACGGAGGAGACACACAGCTGGAAGTTGAGCTGTGTTGAAGCCTGTTTGTATCTGTGGCTGTTTTCTTTAATCGATGCCTCCTTGGTTATATGGACTATGATTCCATGACACACAACTCATATGGCCTTTCAATCATATGCAGTATCTGAATTATTATTATTTGTTTATGTGAACTCCATAAGATACTGGGTACTTTCCATACATTCATTAAGGGATTGCCCAATCCCTGAGGAAAGTTCACAGTTTAAGGACAGACAGATAGGTAGGTAGATAGAGGTTAGAGGAAGGGGAAGTGGACCCACATGGAGGGATTTTTATATCAGTCAACTAAATTCACTGTAGTGAACATGGCAGAAATGGGTCCTTAAGGGGGACTTAAATGTGGACAACTTAGCAGCTTTGCACATGAATCAGGGAGTTTTTTCCCTACATAGGAACCTTAATCTGAACCCTGCTCAGCTCTATATGCCACTGTGGTTAAAATGCTAGCATCTGTGTATGTCCTGCTACCAGAGATGTCACCAGTGGAGATGCACCTTTGGTGGCTTCTCTAAAAAATTAAACGTAGACAAGCCCAGGATATATCTCTGAGGTCTTCTAGAGTCTGTCTACACTGCACTTAGAAAACCCTGGCTGGCCTGTGCCAGGTGACTTGGCTCACATGGCTTGGGCTAAGGGGCTGTTTAATTGCAGTTTAGATGTTCAAGCTCGGTCTGGATCCTGGGCTCTAATTGCAGTGTAGACGTACCCCAGGGCCTCAGACTTTCAGTGTCAGCATCACTAAAGCACTGCCTGTGTGGATATGCTGAATTGGTTTTGAAAGCAGTTTCACTTTAACATTAAACCATTATTGAAACCAATCTCAACAGCGGGTCAACTTAACACTAGGCAGAGTCTGTGCATCCTGCAGGGATTTGAGGAAATAATCTGCATCAAGAAATGCTATTAGCCACCCTGGAAAGCTCATGGAGTGTGGCAGAAAGCATCCCACTTTGGCGCAGACTCCATTTTGCTCATTATTCCACTGAAGGCAAAGAAGTTAGTTATTCACTAGCACATAAGGTGTATTCTTCTAAACAAAACAAACCCATTAGAAGTGTAAGCAGGGTCTACTGAATTCTTCCCCAGCAGCTAGCTGGGATGGGGAGAGACTTCAAGAGCAAACTGTATTTACATGAACACACCAACTCTGCTTAGGTATCCAGCAGATAGAGCGGTGTTCTGCTCAAAGTGATCAACTTTGGCTGGTGTTGGGTTACAAATCACCTTTGTACTGAATGCAGAGGTAGTGAAATGCTGTTACTAATGTTGGCATTATTGTGAATAAAGGGGAGCAGAACTGTGCTTACCCTGTCCCAAATATGGGGGTCACCCTGAGCTGAAAGGACCTCATTAAGCCAGGGGCTCGAATGCCGGAGCCCTGTGAAGAGAAGAGGGATGGGGCCAGGTGTGCCAGCCAAGAGGTGTAGAACCCCCCCCCCCCTCTGGTTTACCTTCCCCTCTCTGCTCTAAATAGTCTTAATTAGGAGCCACTTTGTTATTTTAAATGCTCATCAGAGCTGAAATCAGTTGAGATGGGGCAGTGTTTCTGCCCAGCCTGCAAAGAGCTGAAAATTACTAACTCATGTGATGAAGTCACAGCAGAGAGGCAGGTGGCAGTGGAAGTTGAGTGACAGTCAGGTGGCGGAGAGTCACAGCGAGTGGCCAGCAGGCAGCTGGCAGAGAGGGCTAGAGCAGAGCCCTCAGAGAGGCATGGCCATCAGCTGGCAAGGTGGCTGGCGGAGAGGTGGCAAGCGAGTGCCTGAGCAGTGGTGCAAGCAAGGTGCCTCTTTATCCCCCCCACCATCCAGGGGGCAGGTGAACTCTGCAGATGCATCTCTGAACTCGGGTCTGCACAGACCAAGGACAGTAACTGTGAGTGGGGTGCAGAGAAGGGTTGGGCACGTGAAAGGGAACTTTTGGGTTGCTGGACTTAAGAACCTGAGGGAAAAGGACACTGCCCAATGTACTTGGGGGTGGGTCTTTTGCTCATGGTTTATGTTTATGAACCCTGTTTATGGTATTTTCCCAGATTAATGCTGAGTTACTTCCTTCCTTTTATTAAGAGTTTTCTTTTCTACACTCAGACTCTGTGCTTGCAAGTGGGGAAGTATTGCCTCTCAGAGGGGCCCAAGGGTGGTGTGTAATTTTCCCAGGTTACTGGTGGGGGCTCGAGCCAGGTCTGTGTTGTATCGATGGAAAGAAACCCCTAGATATTGAACCCGGCCCTGGTTGCTGCTGGCTCCACCTGGCAGAAGAGTTACAGAAGCTTTAGCTGAAAAGATGAAGGCCATCCCTCTATTTCACCCTTAACAAGATGGCAGAGGAGCAGTTCATTTAGCAGGAAGTGGAGCAGATTTGTCCATTTGTCAAACATCAGACTCTAGCAAAACGGAGAAAGTGATTTAAAAAACAAACTACGGAAATGATCAGACAAGTTGGAGGAAGTGATCTTCTTTCCCAGCACACAGAGGTCTATAGGCTTCCCTCTGCTTGCCTTTTATTATCAACGGAAGAGTAAGAAGGTTGTAATTTGAGGGACTGCAGCTCCCAGCTGCAGCCTGAAATCACAGAGGTCACTGGAAGTCATGGATTCTGTGACTTCCGCGACCTCCGTGACTAAACCGTAGCCTTAGATATTATTGATTTATATTAGTGTCCCATCAAACACTGGATTTTACATCGAGACATTTGGATGCCCCAAAACCTTGATAGCCCCCAGACTCTTTGGCCTTGTCTACACAGTAAATGGCGTGTAGGGGGCACCAGAAAGTAGCGGTGTAGACATGGGTGGCACTACTTGGGCATAGAGAACTGTGTGGGGTACCTAGCCTAAAGTTCTGGCATGTCTTTACTCATCTAAGCAGTGCGTCACTGTATACACTGCTATTTATATGCATGCTAGGGTCGTGCAGTCCCTATATTCCACTCACTCCCTAAGTGTAGACAAAGCCATTGTAATTTTCATGAGGAGACAGGGAATAGTCAGTGCATGGCTTTTTTTCACTGTTTCATCATCGACAGCTTAGAGATGAGGCTCTTACTCACGGAGTGTCTAAACTGCGGCTGTCCACACGTCTCTCTTTAGCCTACTTCCTGTTCGATACCTGCCCACAAGACGGCGCAGTCTCACAATCCAATCCTATTGCCATTTAAATCAATGGCAAAATGTCCACCGACTTCAATGAGAGCAGGTGCAGACTCTTCAACTGCTCTTAAATCATCCCATTGGTATACCCCCAGGATGTCTCCTCTGTCTAGATCCACTTTTCCACTATAGATTAATGGGGACAACCATAACAGAAAGTTATTCCCAGGTTTTTAAGCTGTTACTAATAAATTACAATGAAAATGGTATTGCCTCATTTTAATGAACTAATTTTGAGGGTGGGTACAGGATTTACAACTATGCAATTAATGCTGAGCTAGCCAGATATATCTGTGTAACACAATTCCTGACCTGTGTTCCCAACAGCAGTGTTAGGAAAGGTTCTGCCGGTGCCCTGTGGTTGGGTGTATTATCCACTGAGTCCAGTGGCTACTGTTACTATTCCTTCCACACCACTGATGGTATTTGTTTCCTAATTGCAGGTTGCTTTGCAGGCTTGGGGTCATTTTCTGTTTATAGTCCGTTTCACTTTCTGCTAATACAGCCCCTTTTATGCTTCCAACATTGCAGAAAATGATTCCATTAAAGACAATCTGCTGTTTTCATTGACAATTTTTAATGAAAGATGTTGGGGTTTTTTTTTATATTCATTCTAGGTTTCCTAACCACTTCTCTCTTCTATTCTTAAAACCTAAATGATGCTAGGCCACATTCTACACGCCAATGTCCCTTTAAACCTTGTTTCAAGAAAATAGTTAAAATATTCTGGGTAGTTCTCCCAATGTTGATAATATTGAAATGAACTTGAAAAGTTAAGTCATGTTTTCCTATGGAGGACGTACCCATGGCCAGGGACTGGAGGGTTATCAAAAAGTCAGTGGCCCAAATCCTGCTCTGAGTGATACTGATGTGAATACATAGTAACTCCTTTGGCTTTAAGAACAGGAGTACTTGTGGCACCTTAGAGACTAACAAATTTATTTGAGCACAAGCTTTCGTGAGCTACAGCGTCTTCGTTGCTCCACATTCACACCGAGACAGAGAACAGAATCTGGCCCAGTGCATGTAAAAAGAATGGAAGTACAATGAAACTGTCAGCTTCATGTACTGGTTTAATGATCCTGTGTCCTCTTTGTCAGCGTGCTATAATAAAACAAACACTTGGAGGAGCATTTCCCCACAGATGTGGGAGAGCTGGTAAAAATATTCCAGTACTCTAAACACAAGGTCGCTATCTCTGCACCATCCGAGCACCTCACATTATATATTTATCCTCACATCACCGCTGGGAGGTGGGGAATTATTGCTATTTCCATTGTACAGATGGGGAACTGAGGCAGCAAGAGATTAAGTGACTTGCCCAGGGTCACTCAGGGACTGTGGCAGAATAAAACATTTAACCCAGCTCCCCTGAGTCCCAGACTGCAGTCACAAGAGGAAACTGCCTTTTTCATCCCCAATAGGCTATGGTGAATTCTTACAGCACACTCATCTATCCAACACATTGGAGGACAGAGCTAAAATTCAGAGGGATCTCGATACATTGGAGAACTGGGCTGTAGGCAACAAAATGAAACTCAACCAAGACAAATGTGAGGGGCTGCATCTAGGAAAGAAAAACCAAATGCACAAATACAGAATGGGGGATAACTGGCTGGGCAGCAGCACTGCTGAGAAGGATCTGGGAGCAGTGGTGGATCACAACCTCAACATTAGTCAGCAATGCGATGCTGTTGCGAAAAAAGCAAATGCAATGTTAGGTTGCATTCACAGAGGCATGGCATGCAAATCTTGGGAGGTGATAGAACAACTCTACTGTGTACTGTGTCAAGCTTTGGTCACCAATGTATAGAAAGGATATAGAGAAACTGGAAAGGATCCAGGGGTGAGCGACAAAGATGACCACAGGGATGGAATGCAAGCCATAGGGGCAAAGGCTGAAGGAACTGGGTATGTTTAGTTTGGGAAAGAGGAGATTAAGGGGGAACATGATAGTGGCCTTCAAATACTTGAAAGGCTGACATGAAAAAGATGGAGAAAAGTTGTTCTCTCTTGCCACAGAGGGCAGGACAAGAGGCAATGGGATCAAACTACAGCATAGCAAATTTAGATTAAATCTCAGGAAAAATGTCCTGACTGTAAGAACAGTAGGCCAATGGAACAGACTCCTTGGGAAGTTGTGGAAGCTTCTTCACTGGAGGTTTTCAAAAGGAGGCTGGATAGCCGTCTGCCTTGGATGGTTTAGACCCAACAAATCCTATCTCATGGCAGGGGTTAGACTTGATGACCCTTGACATCCCTTCTAACCTAGTTTAGGTACCTATATGGCTTGGGAGAGCTTCACATTGTTTAATGGATTTATCCTCACAACATCCCTGTGAAGTAGGGCAGCGAACTCACCTCTATCTTACAGCTATGGAACTAAGGCACAGAGAGGCTAAGTGATTTGCCCAAGGTCAAACTGGGGGTATGTAGCAGAGCTGGGAATTGAACCTGGGTCTCTCAAGTACTAGGTTAACACCATAAACCTGGGCATCTTTCACTCACTCAATAAGTTCTGGGGCTATTCCAGCAAGGAAGCACAGAGTTCCATTATCCCAGAAGTGCCATGTCCTTCAATATTCTAAGCTACAATTCATCATTGCCTTACTGAAGGGGAAAAACAAAACCCTGTGTTAAAACAGCCCTGCATCCTTCCTTCCCTTCTCGCCTGATTTCTTTTTTCTGTAGGCCCCACTGCCCTTGCTAAGCCTGCCAGTGTCCATTGTCCAAAGGGACCCATGGCTGTGGCTCGGAATGTTCCACCTCCCTCCGCAGCTTTGTGCCCTGGATGGAAGCGTGTGCAGAGCACAAGCAACAAGGACTCTGATGTGGAAGAACAGGATAGACTGTAGGTTGACAAGCGCAGACCCATACGTAGGGAGGGCTAGATTTGCAAAATGAGCTGCATGCAACTGCGTGCACCTGTTTGCACGCAAACGCCTGAGGAGCATGTGAACACCACCGAGAATCAACAAAATGCCCCCATCCAACGCTTAGAAGTCCTTTGCAGATCACCTTAACAATGGTCACAGCTTGAACAGAGCTGCAGTGCCATGGCCCTGATATTTCCTGAATAATTTGTTAGATTTATTAGAGTTTAGGACTGATAGACACAGTGCAAGATTCCTCATGCATCATAAGACTCTTTATGCAGCACTGATAAAGCCCCTCAGCCCAGACCTCCACCAGCAGCCTGGCTCTTTTAGCCATCAGACCACCTCACAGCTTTGCCAATGCATCTCGTTCTCTTGCTTTTCCAGCCCTGGGCACCCTCTCCAGCAAAGGGCTGTTAGCTGTGCAATGCTCTTGTGATAAGGACAAAGGGGGATTACTGTCATTCGCTGTGGTACTCATGTAATCTAGCTGCACTGAAAAAGATCTTATAGTAGGAAGATGTAAATCCACTCATTTCAAGGCAAACAGCCACAGGATAGACTGTTACCTATATGAGGCGTTCCCTCCAGACACATTTGCATGTCTGACATTAGCAAAGATTTCAACCCATGTCTACAGGGATAATAGGTCAAAATGTTAACCCACCGTGCTACCTGCCTCCCTGGCTAGGCTTAACACAGCATCCAATGCCACATGATTATTCATTTTTGTAATATGGTTGCACCCAAAAGTCCAGGCAGGCTATGCCTCTCAATACTGACTCTACCCCAAACAACTGACAGTCTAAAGCCCAGTGTGACGCATGCCCATCTGGAACTCCATTGACTGTATGGGCATCCACCCACTTGCATCTCCTGGTAAAACAGGACTGAGAAGGGACACTGCACAATGAGGATGGGCGTCTAAACGGACCATGAGCTTCAACGGTGCCAGAGCACTGAGACTTCATGCTCTCCTGTCTTATTGTGTTACCTCAAAAAGATACTGGTTTTGTGCAAACGTTGACAAAGGCTTGTTATTTCAGCCTACATCTGTGACTGACAACTGATAATTGGCTAAAAGATATAACAGTGGTAAGGAGGCAGCCACATGCTGCTTGAGTCAACCTATGTTGCTATTTCCCTGGGCTCTTCCCACCAGGCCCCTTTATCTTAGCTCAGGACTAAAGCTCTCAGCTGCCTCTCTCCTGCAAACCTATCTGTGCCAGTGCAGCTGGAGATAAACCCTAGCTCATCCTCAGGCACTTGTGGCCAGAGAGTAACATCCACCCCCTTCTCCTCCAGTCCCAGCCAGGGACTGTGCTGCTCAGCATGCAGCTCCTTTTATCTGAGCCTGCTGGGTTCTGATTGGCTGTTGTTAGCCCTTCTAGCTCTTGGAGGACTAGGTGTGTGTTCCAAGATAGCTGGTCTAGAAAGCTCTCAGTAGGCAGGGGAGGACCCACCTTCAGTGCTCCTTTCCTCCCACATTGCTGCTGCCTGGGGCAGGGGTTATTAGGACTGGGGGCCTCCTGTTGGCAGTCACAAAGGCCAGGTACACCTCATCACAGAAGCCACAGTAATCATTGTGCGTCAAGGAAAAGAAGGGCCTTTCCAAACATGTGAGCCTGCTAATATGCAAAGAGAGCTGAAAATCAACACAAGCAAGTGCAAACACACACAAGTGATGAACTGATCAATATTGTCACTGGCAAGTCACATGGTGCCTCTTCAACTATATAAAAGCAAGATTGCCGGTTATGATTCCCAGTCTGGAGCACCAGTCATGGCAATCACACAATGATCAGCTGGGTTAAATTAAGCAAAGTGAGCTGCGTGGAACAGTCTTCTTGTTTTATGAGACACAGCCCTGTCGTTCAAATTGCCATGGGAAAGCCACTCCTGGCAGAAGGAGTTAAGCCCAGTGCATCTGGGTGTATATTAATTATATTCCTGCTTACCTATTTTGTAAATACATCTACACTGATTTGCGACGTGGTCCCTTCAATATCTGATCATCTGGGGTTTTGTGTAACTCCCATTCTATTGTCCAGCCTGAACCGAAAGCTACCTGGGGCAGAGACGTTATGTATTATCCAGGACTGTGCATCCTCCTTCTATTCAGGAGGTCAGACTAGATCATCTAATGGTCCCTCTGGCCTTAACTTCTATGAAGCTATGCCTCTGGTGCTCAGTTAAAGAGGCCCCCATCCAGTGCCCATTATAGTGAATAAGAATCATTTCACCAAATAGCAGCTGGAAAAAACGGTCCCTATATAGCAACAGCTACTCACGGATCAAGAGCAAGGGCCCAATTTTACTCTGGTTTTATACCCATGTCATTGCTTTGACTTCAGTGGGGTTGCACAAGAGTCTAAGCAAATTCGTGCAGAATTAGGTCTCAAGTCTATACAATATTATAAGGACCTAATTCTGCTCTTAGTTAGCTGGATGAAATGCCTGCTAAATTTGGCTCTCAAATCTACCAGTTTAGGCCCCAGTCCAGCAAAGCACTTCACTTAAATCCTATGACTAGCCCCATTGAGGTCAAGAGGATTATTCACTGTGTTTAAAGTTAAGCATGTACTCATGCGTTTTCTGGATTGGGACCTTACTCTACGGACAGCTCTACAGATGCTAATAGGAACCTGCTATATCTTGGAGATACAGCATACAGCAGCTGCCATGGCAATGGCAGTATTTGCCGACAGATACCACACTTACCAAGGTATCTTCTTTTCTAAGGATAGGAAAAAACATTGGTACCTCCCATAGTGTGCTAGAGTGTTAACTGGCTGGCAATGTGGATTTAACAGTGCAAGCTCTGTGCCACTCTGGTGTATCCTGGCTACTCAAGAGCAGTGCATGTCACATGTTCTTAGGTTGGATGAATTCTCCCTGTCAGGACGCTAGAGGTGATGTTACTCAAGAGATAAATAATCCCAGTGTCATGTCAAATTGCTGGTTTTGAAAAACTTCCCCCGATTATTTTATTTAAAATTTAGTCTTGGCAGGAGCCAAATTTACATCAGAACCATGTGCCTCATACATTCAGTTCAGGAGGATGAGTGCTAATTGGGTCAGTCCTGTTTGAATGATTTATGAGACAGCCAGTATTAGCTGCCTTACGTTTTCCTCCTTAGATAGTCAGTGAAGTTACTCTCACCATTCTTCAAGGTTTAGATAATCTTAATCTTCAGTGCAATGGAATACGGGATCTGTTTTCAGGGCCCAATCCAAAGTCCCTTGAACTCAGTGGAAGGATGCCCATTGATTTCTGTGGTCACTGGATTGAGCGCCTATATATTTAATAATAAATAAATTAAATAATAAATACACCTAGCTTTCCAGCTGGAATTTTCAGCAGTCGATCCCAAAGCACCTTACAAAGGAGGTCAGTATCATTATCCTCAGTTTGAAGATGGGGAAACTGAGGCACAGGGCAGGGTGGTGACTTGCCAAGGTCACACCAAGGCTGGTGGCAGAGCTGGGAATAAATCCTGAGTCATAGCCCAGGTTTGGCCCAGGTGCCTCTCTGTCATGACGATATGTGGGAGGGAAGCTGGGCTAAATCAGAGGGAGTAGTGCTGCGATCCCGGGCACCAGGTCGCAAAAACACTCACACAAACTTGGCCTGGCCAAACCTGAAAGGTGCTGCGGTGCTAAATCACAACACCTAGAGCAGGGAGCTGAGCTCTGCCAGCTTCGAGGGACAGGAACCGCAGCCACCAGTATGGTATTCACAGTGTACTTATTTAGTACTTATTATGTTAATGTGTCTATATGCCATGGGTACGACATTTAGTGAGCCAGCTGTTTCTTGCACTGAAGCTATTTACTGGGTTGCGACAGGCCATCAAGTTTTACAAATGGGCCTGAGCCCCAGGAGGTTGAGAACCACTGTTCCAGAATTCATAACTGGGTACAGATTCCCAGCTCGTCAAATGCCTCTGCTGGCATGGTCCCTATATTTAAACCAGTTATACAGCAGAAAGAAATGCTCCTCCCCACCTGATGGATAAATAAATAGACACTCCCAGCTGTAAAGCAGTTTTTACCTTGGGCCTCCTCTTGCCCCTGTCTGTGCCACCCCTGCTCCTAGAGCTGGGGTCAGGAGCAGGGCCATGGCTCTGGGGGGAGGGATGCAGATGGAGTAAGGAAGCCAAGGCTGGGGCCACTGCTGGGAGCAGGCGCGGAGCCCCAGGCACGGGGCTGGAAGCCTGGTCCCTGGGTGTGGGGCCAGGAGCAGAGCCCTGTGTGAAATCTGGGGGGGCTGCAGCATTCCCCACACCCCTAGTTCCCACACCTATGATAAAGGGTGTCAGGATCTGGCCCACAATGAAGACAAAACAATCTGCTGCCTCCCTCAGGCCCACTTTGCGGGAAAAGGGGGTTTTGCCACACCCCAGATAGCTAAACCCAGGCTGTGATGAGTCAAGGTAAGTAGAGAAGTGTGAAGCTAAAGGCTCCTCCTGGAAAGCAGGACTGCAATGCTGATTGCTACACTAACGTGAGTATAAAATACACCCTGACTTTCCCAGGCGAGAATAGAACTTCACAATTTATAGAGTTCAAGGTAAACCAACCAACCAACCCCCCTTTCTCTCCACCACTTTCTGTTGTCTACAATTTCCTTTTCATCGGGAGCAAAGAGCTTCTAAGAATAATACAAAAGATTTTTTTTCTACCCCACGATCTTTCTAGTCTGGGCTGCCGATTCCCCTGATAACTGACCCTGCCTTCGTTTTATTCATGACAGTGATTCTACCGTAGAGATCCATTAGGCTGATAGCAAGCAGATCAGTCAGGAGACGCATCCAGACAAGAACGTCTAATTGGTACACAGGTTATGAAAACATTTACTATGGGAACTCTCCTGGGAGAGTGTTTTCCACTGTGAGAAATGTCTCTGCTCAACATCTCTATATTTGTACACTGAGTCCTCCTGGCAGCCCGTGTTGCAAATATTTCCCTTTGAGAACAGAAACTATGAACTCAGTCCTTGAATATTTTTTAGGCTGGTCACAACATTAGTTTGGGTGGATTAAAGGGGCAAGATTTATCACCCCAGATTTTGACCTGTTTCTAGGATCTTTCTTTTTGCAAATTCAACATCATTCTTAAAATAGGTTCCGTCTCCCCCCAAATAAATACTATAATTTTTATTCTTGCTTCTTAAAAATACCCAGAAAAAGAACACAAGGGCGCAGATCCCTGCAAACAGGTATGAACCAGCATGTATGGTCCTTGATTCCCGAACTGGCATAAGAAAACAAAGATCACTTGAGTTAGATTCACTCATTTAAGAATAGCCCTTCTCTAGCACCAGATCAGTCTGCCTGGCCATCTTAGCATTGCTTTCCCTCCCTGTTTTTAATCAGTGGTAGTTATGTAATATTTAGATTGCTAAAAAACACAGAGGTCTCAAGCAGAATTGGGGTCCCATTATGTTAGATGCTTGCAAACATATAGGAGGACACTGTTCCAGCCCTGAAGAGTTTACAGTCTGAGTGCAGTGGGAAAAATGTTACCATATCCCATTGGCCTGCGCCAGTGACAACTGGGACATAGAAAGGAAGAAAGTCTTGCTTGCTTGCTCCTTTCTGTAGGCCAGTGACACTGGTTCAGGCAGGCCATCCCTCAGTTAGAAGCAAGTTAGGTATCAATATGACTGTTAGTTTAGGGCTCAACTGGGCAGGTATGTAGAGAGGGAGAGACATCCCTGCCTGTTTCTTGGCCCCACTGGGGTTAGCTAGTGCTCCTGTGGGGGCTTGGAGCACAGCTGGGTGGGAAACTGTTTTCCCAGCCTGCGGAGAGCCAGAGATTTTGCAATTTCCCATCTTAAATCAGGATGAAAAGTTGAAATCTCAAAACTGTTTGTGAAATGGATCATGGAAAAAATTTGGATCAGGTCAATCACAATGTCTTGTTTTGATAATTTCAAAATGTTTCATTTTGATGTCTGTCTTTTTTTTTTAAGTGTTAACCATTGTTTTGTTTTAAACAAGTATACATTCACGAAAATTTCAAAACAAAAGTCATTTTGAACCAGAAAACAAAAAATTGTTTCGTTCTGAAAATGTCAAAATGGGACTTTTGACAATTTTGAAAAAAAAACAATATTTTCAAATCTGGAATTTATTAAAATCTGAAGAAAAATGTTTTTTTTTAAAATTCCCAACCAGGCCTAGCTAGAAGGGACTTAGACTGTGCCCCAGGATGCTTGTGGAATACAAAGGCCATTGTACCCTTCCCCTACTATGCATCCATGCAGCAAACTGAGCACAATCTGACCCTTAATGTCTTTCATAGCCCACTTCCTACTACCGCCATTGACTGCAGGTTAGTTTTAGCTGAGGAGAGATCATCCTGCTGGCTGAATAAAGGAAGTGGAGGTGTTGGTATCCTGACCAAGGGAGGGATTTGTATTTTCAGGTCAGATTTTCTCCCTCCTCATCACAAAGGGCTTTGTTTGTCTGGCTCCCTGTCACTCGCTTCTCTTCTCTCCTCTCTTCTCCTTTGCAGCTCGGCATTTCCTGGTGCATCCAAAAAACTCACCTGCGTCCATGGGATGCTCAGCCCTGAGCAGAAGTGGGGCCTGGGCCTACCAAAGGGTTGGAAGGACGAGAGCTGGAAGTGGCTTCCTCCTCCTGCTTCTCTGGCTCTCCTTTGCCGGCTGGAGTGGGCTAGACTGCCTAATACCTGGTTCTTCAGAGCTTTGACTTCCACTATAAAAGGGAAGGGAAATGAGCAATAGCACCAAACGTGGAGCACTGGTGCAATACTCTTTTGGGGAGTCACGAGATTGATTGCCAGTCCCCTATGGATGGCAACAATTCCCCACCGCTAACCCCAAAGGCATGGCTACCTATCATTGCATGGCATGCCAACAAGACAGCTCAGTAAGACACCCACAACACACAAATGGATTCTTGAAGAGGCCCTACTTAAGAAAATTACTCTTGTGTGTGGTGTGACCTCCATAGCAAGTGTATCCTGGCTCTCACACAGCCAGCATGGAAGCTAAGATTGTATTTTTCTAGCTTACCTACTCTGGTTATCTGAGGTAGGGGAGGATGGGTAGGGATGTGTGGGTTCGGAAAAGGAGCAGGTGCAGATAAGGAGCTTTCAACAAGTGGGATGCTTCTGCCTGGTTGTGTTTGTGAAGCAGGTTTTTTAAAAGATATTTCTATTCTTTCCTCGCTGAAAAGTTTCCAATAAAAAAAAAACAATGTCAAAAAGAGTGACAAATTCACAGGAAAAAAAATAACATCAAACCAGAAGTGATTTTGAATATGGGCTTTTGTTTCAAGTTTAATGACAAGTCAGACTTGCCAGAGCAGAAAAGAGCTGAGCTAATGGAAAAGTTTCAGAGATTTTCCCATTTACTTCCACATATAATGCTGCTCAGCTCACACACAGATTCCATACTAACAGCTGGCTGCAAGATCTCCTTCCAAACAACTGCATGCAGAAACTTTGTGGTGTATCTGTAACCAGGCAGATGGCATTGCAAATACAGAGTCGCTTCAAATCATTTCCTATTGTTAGTTAAAGTTAAGTTAAAATTGCAGTTGAGGGGAGGAGTTTGACAGGGTATGTGGAGTGGCTCACAAGCACCGATGTATTGTTGCACAGAATTACTTCACTGCAGACAAATGAAGACTGCAAATTTTCCCACCTGCGTTTGAAGTTAAATGCCAACATATTCAACGACAAATAAGAATGGTGATGGAGAGGCACATTTCTGTCTGACCCTCAATGCCCCGCAGTATATTCTGGAATGGAATGAATTACTTTTACTCCAGAGAAGACGCTGGGTGTGAATGAAATGCACAGAAGGTGCTGATTTTCAGAAGCAGCCTCCGATTTGGTGACTGCATTTTACAAGTGTCATTTTGCAGTTGCAGATAATTGCGGTTGCCTCTTGGTAGCGCTTAGAGATGAACAACACAGCTTCGCTTTTAAAATAATTAGAGGAACTGTGTCTCCCTGAAAGCCAGGAATGGCTCTGTGTTCAGGGTCTGGCCTGATGTAACCCTCTGCAACCGACCACCCGAAGAGCTGCTGTCCCCCAGAGCTGGTGAAATGACATATGTCTGTGTGAGCATATATCCACCTCCAGCTCTCTGATCCATGTGACTTGACTGAAGCAATCATAGAATCATAGAAGATTAGGGTTGGAAGGAACCTCAGGAGGTGTCTAGTCCAATCCCCTGCTCAAAGCAGGACCAACCCCAACTAAATCATCCCGGCCAGGGCTTTGTCAAGCCGGGCCCTTAAAAACCTCTAAGGATGGAGATTCCACCACCTTCCTAGGTAACCAATTCCAGTGCTTCACCATCCTCCAATAGAGGGAACTGTACAATAATCCCCCTTATCCAACCCACCCTTGCCAATAAAATCCACAGCAGCTGCTTTAATTCCCCTTGCCCTGCTGCAGTCATGCAAACATGACTTACTGGGGGGCTGAGGATGTATCCCTTTATGTTCATTGCCACCAGATGCAAAATCAAAGCAAATGCAAAGAATGAAAACAAAGGGCTCCACCCTATTTTCATCAAAGTCAAAAGGAGTTTTGCCATTGACTTCACTTTCCCAGAAGCGCTGCTTTGTTAGTTTCCCAGCACTTGCTACTGTTGAAATTGTATACTGCAGTGTAACATCCATCGATGTATGATTATCGGGACTCCCAGTGTACGGCCGGTATGGTTTGCTGAGCACAACCAGTAAGATGGAAGCTGTACAAAGTGCAGAAGAAGACACCATGCTGGCCCCTAGAAGACCTTGTTCTGCAAGTAGACAGATAATCCTGTTCAAATCTCTACTGGGCCAGAAGATCAGATGAAAGTCCAGGTTCTTTGTTGTGCATGCACTCCTCTCTCTCACTTTATGGTGGATAATTGCCAATGAGGTTTAGGGCTGAATGAGCTTTAATGAGGGGTTGAATTGTGTTTGTATCGATTCATTCACAGATGCATCGATTTTCAGCCAGATGTGATCATCTAGTCTGCACATAGCACAAGCCTTCATCCTTCCTGGTATTCATTCCTAATTGAATGGGGAGAGGTTGGTCAATTGAAACACCATCTGGAAGAGCAAGTTTTATAAACATAAGAGGTGGAATGGGGGATGTATACAAAAAGGCCACTCTAAACATGTTGTCTGAATGCTCTGGCCAAGTGCATGTAATCTTAGCAGCTGGTCCCAGTGACTATACAGCTCCCTGTGAAGGGAGCTCTCCTTCAGTTCAGGAAGTCCGGAAGGATCTGTGGTTTTGGTTCTTGGTTCAAGCCCCTGTGCTGACTATCATGTCAATAACCAAGGTTTGTTACATGATCATGGTCCATCTTTTTGGATTTTTGCCTTTATTCTGCTTTGCAATAAATATAACAATTTTTAAAACAACCCCATTCACTGAAAGCTTTTCAGTATAACCAATTACTTCTTCCTTCAGACACCTGTTGGGCAAAACTCAGAGGATCTGGGACACTCCACCTTTATTTCTGATGATCGTATCAAAACTGTGTTTCTGAACCCGGGGATACATTTCCTGTCAGTGCTGGGATAGGGCAGACATCAGATTAAATGGGTTCTTCTAGTTACGGGCAGTATATACTGCTAGGTTATAAATCTCATTAGATTATTTGCTGAAACTGCATTTATTTCCTGGATAATAATATCCAGATGTAATATCCTAATTAGATCAGCTGGTCAGGACAGTCCCATGCTGGAGTGGGAAGAATCTGTTTTCACTGTGACTCACAAGATGTAGCACTGAACTCCCATGATTATTAATGAGCCCCAGAGGCTTAATTCTTGATGCAACACACTAAACCGGTATGTATCAGCACCGTTGTTTTTCCTAATGCTGAAAGTTCCACATCATGCATAATTTAGCATTTGGAACACGATAATCTTCCATTGTCTGTGCTCTGCATTGTGTGTGCCTCAGCAGGGCCCTGATCCAAAGCCCATTGAAAAAACTCCTACTGACTTCAGTGAGCTTTGGATCAGGTCCCCGAAGTCTGCTGAAGGAAACTGACGGGGCCGTTGGGATTTGGCAGACATGTTGAGCTGCAGAGGGAGACCACTTTTACTTAGATTCATGGCGCATGTTAAGCAACTCCAAGAGGGAGCTAATAGTGCTGGCAATGGGCCTTGTTTTGGCCTTAAATAATAATACTTTATAATTTCTATGTTGGGATCGTTTATCATATTCACCCCGCCACTGGAATGCTACCACCTCTGGCATGGATTGGGGCAGCTGTTCAATAGCACACAAGCAACTTTACACAACGATGAAGGAGACTATCTTTGCCAATGATAACTGCAGAGGAATTTTCAGGTGGGTAGAATACAATGACCTATCCTTCAGTTTGGCCAGGAGAAATCATAGAATCATAGAATCATAGAATATCAGGGTTGGAAGGGACCCCAGAAGGTCATCTAGTCCAACCCCCTGCTCAAAGCAGGACCAAGTCCCAGTTAAATCATCCCAGCCAGGGCTTTGTCAAGCCTGACCTTAAAAACCTCTAAGGAAGGAGATTCTACCACCTCCCTAGGTAACGCATTCCAGTGTTTCACCACCCTCTTAGTGAAAAAGTTTTTCCTAATATCCAATCTAAACCTCCCCCATTGCAACTTGAGACCATTACTCCTCGTTCTGTCATCTGCTACCATTGAGAACAGTCTAGAGCCATCCTCTTTGAAACCCCCTTTCAGGTAGTTGAAGCAGCTATCAAATCCCCCCTCATTCTTCTCTTCTGCAGACTAAACAATCCCAGCTCCCTCAGCCTCTCCTCATAAGTCATGTGCTCTAGACCCCTAATCATTTTCGTTGCCCTTCGTTGTACTCTTTCCAATTTATCCACATCCTTCCTGTAGTGTGGGGCCCAAAACTGGACACAGTACTCCAGATGAGGCCTCACCAGTGTCGAATAGAGGGGAACGATCACGTCCCTCGATCTGCTCGCTATGCCCCTACTTATACATCCCAAAATGCCATTGGCCTTCTTGGCAACAAGGGCACACTGCTGACTCATATCCAGCTTCTCGTCCACTGTCACCCCTAGGTCCTTTTCCGCAGAACTGCTGCCGAGCCATTCGGTCCCTAGTCTGTAGTGGTGCATTGGATTCTTCCATCCTAAGTGCAGGACCCTGCACTTATCCTTATTGAACCTCATTAGATTCTTTTGGCCCAATCCTCCAATTTGTCTAGGTCCTTCTGTATCCTATCCCTCCCCTCCAGCGTATCTACCACTCCTCCCAGTTTAGTATCATCCGCAAATTTGCTGAGAGTGCAATCCACACCATCCTCCAGATCATTTATGAAGATATTGAACAAAATATCTTCATAAGATAAGGAGACATAAGATAAGGAGACTCAGGATCCTTTTGAGAAGAATACAATGGACCCTTTAATAATCACAAATGGGTAATCTCTTGTATCCGCAGGGGATGGAACTACCATATTATAACAGCTGCAGATTTATACACTCTTTTGGACCCAGTCTGTACCCATTTTAGTGACATTGCAAATGGCTCATCGCATTGGTTTACTACACTGTAAAAGTGTGTTAATTGCTTGCAACCTATTTGCTTACTTCAGGAGCAGACTGTAAATACAGTAACTTCTCGCTTAATGTTGTAATTATGGTCCTGAAAAATACTACTTTAAGCGAAACGATGTTAAGTGAATCTAATTTCCCCATAAGAATGAATATAAATTAGGTAAGGTTCCAGGGAAATTTTTTTCGACAGACAAAAGACTATATTATATATATATATATACATACACATGTACACAGTATAAGTTTTAAACAAACAATTTAATACTGTACACAGCACTGATGATTATGAAGCCTTGTTGAGGTGGTGAAGTCAGAAGGTGGAAGAGGGTGGGATATTTCCCAGGGGATGCCTTACTGCTAAATGATGAACAAGAATTCAGCTGAGTCCTCAAGGGTTAATACATTGTTGCTAATGTAGCCTCACACTCTACAAGGCAGCAGGAATGGAGGGAGGCGAGACAGCATGGCAGAGAGAGACAGAGACACACACCGTGTGTGTGTGAGAGAGAGATATGCATTGCCCCTTTAAATATGCTGACCCCACTAGAAGTACATTGCCTTTTTAAGTAGATCAGCAAGTTGGGACATCAGCTGCTGCTAGCAAGCTCCCTCTGTCCTGAGCCCTGTCGTGTCCCCCCACTGCTCTATGGAGATGGGGTACAGGAGCAGGGGACAGGAGCGGGGGAGGGGGACACCCTGACATCAGCACCCCTCTTTCCTCCGCCCCCACACACAGCAAGCAGGAGGCTCCGGGGAACAGCTCCAAGGCAGAGGGCAGGAGCACACACGGCAGTAGGGAGAGGGACAGCTGAAATGCCCGGCAATTGATAGCCATGATAGGCCCCCACGAGCTAGCTACAACGGGCTGCTCTTCCTGCAAACAGTGGACAAAGCAGGTGGCTGCCAAACAACATTATAAGGGAGCATTGCGCAACTTAAATGAGCATGTTCCCTAATGGATCAGCAACGTAACAACGAAACAATGTTAACCGGGAGGACTTTAAGTGAGGAGTTACTGTATGCCCTTCATGAGACCCACTTTAAATTTCAAGTTTGTAGAGCCGAAACTGACAAATTTTGGAAGTTGCAGGTCCAAACAGCTGGAATAAGATTCCTGTTGCATTACAACATTGTCTGGTTTTATACAGCTTTTGATCTCTCACCTAATAGAGCCTTGCCCACGCAAAAAGAATTGAAATTGTTCTTCCTCAAACACTATTCTGGACCAGTGGTGACTCAGGGATTAGTGACGCCTATTAAAATACCAACACGAGAGTGGGTTAATGTGGTTTGACCCAGAAGTTTTCCTGCTAAAATATAGGGTTTTATTGAAATTAACATTTCTTTCAGGAAAATGTCAGCTTCAAGGAAATTTTCTGATTTTTCAATGGGAAAATTCAAAGCAAAATATTTTGTTTCAAATCGACATTTCAAAATGTTGAGGCCATCGACATTTTGAAATGAAACATTTTGTTTAAATCAAAAATGTCAACTTTTCCCATTTCAGTATGACCAAGCTGAAATTTTTCAGAACTTCGACGTTTTTGGTGGCGAAGCACTGGAACGGGTTACCGAGGGAGATGGTGGAATCTCCATCCTTACAGGTTTTAAGGCCCGGCTTGACAAAGCCCTGGCTGGGATGATTTAGTTGGCGTTGGTCCTGCTTTGAGCAGGTGGTTGGACTAGATGACCTCCTGAGGTCTCTTCCAACCGTAATCTTCTATGATTCTATGGTTCTGAATCTTTTGTTATTTTGACCTTTTGGCTTGTTACAGGATGAAAGCACATGTTCAAATAGCATAATTTTCCACTAACTGGAAATCCCATTTTCCAAAAAGCTCTAGCCAAGCCTATGTCAAAGCTCCCTGCAGATATGCATTCCAAGTACCCTTCTGCTTAAGTGATACGATCTGTCACAACTACCATCTTAGTCAACACTTGAGACTTAACCTGCAACATCTGGAGCTAAAAACATGATATGCTGCAGCATGAATTAAAGAGCAAGACTGTTAAGGTTAAAGCTCTAAAAGATTCACATCATCTGTGGCTTGATTTGACACAACGCACTGAGTTACATCACAGGGTCATACGCAGAAACAGCATAGTAAAGACAGCACACTACACATAGTGCAGCAGTTGCACATTGTCTAATTTCCTCTGTTTAAACAAAGTCTTTATGAAAGGGTGAATCCTTGCTAACTAATTTTGAAAAGGGATAATAAACCCTCTTTTCTGCCCTGTTTCCTGCATCTCTGGGTGGAAGCCCAAAGAACAAGAATGTGATTTTGCAGGGGCCATTTCAGATTACTAGGTTGAAAGCTTCTTTGGAATTGGCAGCACAACTAAAATCTAATCAGGTGCTTGTGTGCAACAGACCCAAGAGCAATCACAATCAAGCCAATTGCTGCAACTGATTGCACATGAAAACCCTCATACCACTTAACATTTTGGAATTCTTAATAAAATATGCCCAGCTTACCTTGAATTGCACCAGGCAGCTCTTTTAATATTTAGAATTCGCTGGGGAAAACCAAAACGAAACAGGAGAGAAAACAATATAGGTGAGTTGGGGTAAATCAATGCCTGACTTCCCTGCAGTTTCCTTAAACATAAACAAGTTGGAAGGCAACGTTTTAAGCTGCATTTGAGCATTGGGGTCAACGACTTGGAAACTCCTGTCTGACCAAACAGAAGGGGGCAGAGTATCAATCGGGGTGGCATTTCTAGGCTGCACAGCTTCAGGAAACCTTCACATACCAATAGGGGACTGGTCCTGCTTTGAGCAGCGGGTGGGACTAGATGACCTCCTGAGATCATTAGAATTAGTTTGGAGTCCATGGGATAGAATTTTGAAGGGCGACTCAGGACGGCCTTTCCCACTAGACAGAATTTAGTGCTGCTGTTTGTTTTTAATATGCATGTATTTAATGGTTAATTGTGCACATGCACACAAGCACTGTCCCTGCCCAATTTACAATCCAAAGCAGACTAAAATTGCTACATCAGTGTCCCCCTTTCTCTTATCCAATTTATCTTTGTCTTTGAAAATGCATGTAGAGATGGGCCTAAACTCTCCCATCTGAACTTTGCCTCTTTGGCCCATTGCGAAATAATTGTGTGCTCTGCTTTCAATAGGCCAGCATTTATTCTCAGTTTCACCTCTGTAAGCCTGGAGCAACTGTACTGGAACCTATAGGTCACTGTAGATCTACATCAGAGTAACTGAGATGATCACTGGGCTGAGATCAGAGTTTGGCCCTCAGATATTTCTAGAGCTCCAATTGACCAAATACTAAGGAATTTTGCACTGCTCATAATTATGGAGAAGTTTTTGTTTTAATGTACAATTGTTTCTGAACTCTCTGTTCCATCTATAAAGCTATTGAGTACATTAGACACCCCAGGGCAGACACTTTGCCTGTTTAACATTTAATCTAAAGGGAGATTCTCTCCACAACATTTTGTTTTCTTAGCTTACTTGCTAATTCCATCTCCACAGGCTACTAAAACTGAAGACCATGATTTTGAAAAGCCATGAGAGATTTTGGGTGGTTCAAAGTTTTGTGCCCAAGCTAAGACAACTTAAAGGGGTCTGATTTCCAGTGGAAGGATGCTCAGAACTTTCTGAAAATCAGGTGCCTGTAAGGCATCTCAAACTGGACACTTAAAATCAGTAGTTACTTTTGAAAATCTTGGAGCTCTTACATGCATATAACTTCCACTGAAATCAATGGGAGTTTTGCTTGCGGAGACTGCAGAATTGATCTGATCCAATTCACTTTTCACCAGCTATAATGTATTGTATACATACATTTTGCACTTCACCCAGTTTAGCCAATTAAACAACTGGGTAGTTTAGCTTTTATTTCTTTTGCAGTATTTGGTGTTTTTCTAAAAGTCCCAGCTCCCCACAGTCAGTGGGACTTAAATGTTAACTTCAGTGAGAATCAGGAGTGAGTAGTGATCACATGGTCAGGCCCCCAAATTCATTCAACCTTAATAACAAAGAGCAAGATTCAAATGTGAACAATGGAGTTGTGTCCAGCTACCCCAGCACTGTATCTGCTTGTTGTGTTGGGAACAGCGCCGTGGCTTTGACGTGCGTAACAATGTGTTGCCTTGCCAGACATAAGTGAACCAGAGCTGGTGTGAATTGGGATAGCTCTATTAAAGCAATTGACTTAATCAGGCAATGATGTCATCAGTAGAATCAGACAACTTTTACCATTTCTACTCTGAGTGCAGCAGATTGACAGGATGTCCTCCTGAGGTCCCTTCCAACCTTGATATTCTATGATTCTATGATTTCCACTTCTGCATTTTCATAGGTATAGAACTTCTGCTGCTGTAAATAATCCCAGCTCCATGGATGTGACTGATTTAAACCAGCTGGAGAGATGGCCCTCTATGTAGTCTGTGATCCTGCTAAAAAAAAATAGTTCTGAAAAAGTTCTGTCCTTCATTTGACTTTTAGCGGCACTTCCTGTGCACTCAGACATTGGTTTAAAATGACCGCAACAGTGCTTCAATCTGACGGCCAGGGTTATAAGCATTACTACTCTGTTTATTCCCAGAATCCATCAAGTGTCACCATGTTTGTTTATGACAGCAACTGATGATACATATCCCCCTCTGCACACCAGACACCGTAAATCAAACCGTCAGGCTGACCCTGACCAACAGTTCATATAGTTCAGGTTTGTCAGTATCGATGGCAAAAATGCTTGGAACAAAAGCAGCTAAACTGCAGTGACGACATTTAACTGGTTTCAGAGTAGCAGCCATGTTAGTCTGTATTCGCAAAAAGAAAAGGAGTACTTGTGGCACCTTAGTACTGCACTAGTACTTGTGGTGTACTTAGTACTTAGTACACTTAGATGCATCCGATGAAGTGAGCTGTACTCACGAAAGCTTATGCTCTAATAAATTTGTTAGTCTCTAAGGTGCCACAAGTACTCCTTTTCTTTTTGCGACATTTAACTAGGATGCAAAGTTGCATGTAAAACGACCTCTGCCTTTTCTGTGTCTGGAAGCCAATGCACATTGATGCTCTCACTAATAGGGAATGTTCAAATTATATATCATAATTTAGCATTAGAATTTAGAGCCCAAATTTTCCACCTGAAGTCGTCTTGGTAAGTATAGCAGGGAGAGCAGTAGCAGCGTGAGTTGCCATATGCTGCTCTGCCAATGC
Organism: Dermochelys coriacea; assembly: GCF_009764565.3. Classification (NCBI taxonomy): domain Eukaryota; kingdom Metazoa; phylum Chordata; order Testudines; family Dermochelyidae; genus Dermochelys; species Dermochelys coriacea. Next base: position 5,405,007 of record NC_050078.2, read on the forward strand.
ATCTCCGCTCCCATCCAGGATAGGGTCTGTTCATGAGGGTAATAGAGTATTTAGGCCTGTTTATTTGCCCGAGATAGAATTTTGGGTTTTGTGTGCCCATTTGAATTTTGAAGCTTTTCAAATACAATATTTGTGTCTTGTATCCTTATTGACATATGTGAACAAGGAACAAGACATGGTGTGTTGCTTCTGCCTGCAGCCAGGTGGAGTTTTTAGTGCAAGAAGTAAAGATGAGAAATAGAGTTAAAGTGTTATTGGATAAGGTGGGAGTTTAATATACGAACGTACAATTGAAGGACAGTTCTGCCTTGTGTCCTCTCCCAAGACAAGGTTGAGCAACCAGTTGAGAGGGGCAAAGGGTGTGTGTGTTGGGGGAGGTATCAGAAACATTAAAATCCAAAGAAAAAGGTGCCCCTGGCCTATAGAACCTCACTCCCTACCCCTCCCATGGGGTACAAAAAAGGTGTACCAAAGCCCCCAGACTCAAGACTCTCCAAAAAGGGTCCATGACCATAAATTGTAAGGGGTGGTACCAGGGGCGAGCACTACAAATATAATTAAGCCCACTAAGAAGGAAGAGGGAGGAAGGAAGCTCCACTGGTGTAACCAGCTGTGGTTACGCTTGCTTGTTAACCCCAATAAACATCACCTTGCCTGCACTTTGGACTCTGACCTTTTGCTTTCTGTCTGCGAAACAAGAACCAAAGGAGGGTGAGGAAGCCCTAACAGCGTCTTTCATTTTCAGGCCTAGCCTTCTCCACTGGGACTACCAGGGAAGGTGATGATGTGGCCACTAGGAACTGGCCTTTGGTTCTACTGCACCATAAATGTTAAATAACAGCAACAAGAATCCGGGTCTTTTGATTTTCAAGCTAGCTCTATAAACTCGCAAAGGGCGGTGTGTAGAAAAATGGATAGAAATGAATAAATAGGAAGTGTGGGGTTGGGTTTCTTCCCCTCCTTTTCCACTGCAGATGCTCAGTAGATGAGGTCAGAGAGCAACTGAATGAACTTAGCCTGGTAGAGACTCTTGTTAATGACTGGCAATTCTTACCAGTGCCCCTGGGGATGCCATCATGGTGGGGCAGAGGTGAGCTGCAGCTGGCATATCTGTGTACACTGCCCTGCCCTCTGAGAAATTGAGTTCTCAAGCACAATAGGGACTGTCCCTCTGTAGGCCAGTTGGGAATCACAGTGATCTTGTGACCAGGTTTCAGAGTAGCAGCCGTGTTAGTCTGTATTCGCAAAAAGAAAAGGAGTACTTGTGGCATCTTAGAGACTAACAACAACAACAAAAAAAGGACACTAAACTATCTAAACTACTACATGCCACAAGGGGCCACAACAGTGGTTCTCTTAACCCACCCAGCAATATTTTAATCTATCCAACTATACTCTTAGCCCAGCAGAAGAATCTGTCCTATCTCGGGACCTGTCCTTCTGTCCCTCCACCCCCACAAACATGATACAGTTCTGTGGTGACCTAGAATCCTATTTTCGACGCCTCCGACTCAAGGAATATTTCTAACACACCTCTGAACAATATACTAACCCACAGAGACCTTCCTACCAACACTACAAAAAGAAGGATTCTGGGTGGACTCCTCCTGAAGGTAGAAACAACAGACTGGACTTCTACATAGAGTGCTTCTGCCAACGTGCACGGGCTGATATTGTGGAAAAGCAGCATCTCTTGCCCCATAACCTCAGCCGTGCAGAACACAATGCCATCCACAGCCTCAGAAACAACTCTGACTTCATAATCAAAAAGGCTGACAAAGGAGGTGCTGTCGTCATCATGAATAGGTCGGAGTATGAACAAGAGGCTGCTAGGCAGCTCTCCAACACCACTTTCTACAAGCCATTACCCTCTGATCCCACTGAGGGTTACCAAAAGAAACTACAGCATTTGCTCAAGAAAATCCCTGAAAAAGCACAAGAACAAATCTGCACAGACACATCCCTGGAACTCCAACCTGGGATATTCTATCTGCTACCCAAGATCCATAAACCTGGAAATCCTGGATGCCCCATCATCTCAGGCATTGGCACCCTGAGAACAGGATTGTCTGGCTATGTAGACTCCCTCCTCAGGTCCTATGCTACCAGTACTCCCAGCTATCTTCGAGACATCACTGACTTCCTGAGGAAACTACAGTCCATTGGTGATCTTCCTAAAAACACCATCCTGGCCACTATGGATGTAGAAGCCTCTACACCAACATTCCACACAAAGATGGGCTACAAGCCGTCAGGAACAGTATCCCCGATAATGTCATGGCAAACCTGGTGAACTTTGTGACTTTGTCCTCACCCATAACTATTTCACATTTGGAAACAATGTATACCTTCAAATCAGCGGCACTGCGATGGGTACCCACATGGCCCCACAGTATGCCAACATTTTTATGGCTGACTTAGAACAACGCTTCCTCAGCTCTCGTCCCCTAATATCCATACTCTACTTGCGCTACATTGATGACATCTTCATCATCTGGACCCTTGATGAATTCCACCACTATGGGAAAGATGTAGACGAGTTGGATGAAGCTCAGAGAAAAGCAACTGAACCAGGATTATGAATAAGCTATAAACACAGCTACCCATCCTCTGATCAAAGTTGAGGATCCATACATAGGAAGACCATGAGATCTAAAGTGAGATAGTCTCCCAGTGGAAGTGGTGGAATTGCTCTCCTTGGTGACATTTAAAAGGGGACGAGAGCAGGGGTTGGTAAATATTTTGGCCCGAGGGCCACATCTGGGTATGGACATTTTATGGTGGGCCATATATGCTCACAAAATTGAGGTTGGGGTGCAGGAGGGGGGCTCTCGCTGGAGGTGCGGGCTTTGGGGTGGGGCTGGGGATGAGGAGTTTGGGGCATAGGAGGGTGCTCCAGGCTGGGATCAAGGGGTTTGGAGGGTGGGAGGGGGATCAGGACTGGGGCTGGTGCAAGGGCAGGGGCAGAAGGTTGAGACCTGGGAGGAGGTCAGGGGTTCAGGCTCTGCATGGCACTTGCCTCAAGCAGCTCCCGGAAGCAATGGCATGTCCTCCCTTCAGCTCCTACATGGAGGAGCGGCCAGGCGGCTTTGCATGCTGCCCTGTCCACAGGTACAGCCCCTGCAGCTCCCACTGGCCACAGTTCCCAGCCCATGGGAGCTGCAGGGGTGCGATTGGGGTGGGGGCAGCGTGCAGAGCCCCCTGGCTGCCCCTATGTGTAGGAGCCAGAGGTGGAACATGATGCTGCTTCTGGGAGCCGTGTGGAGTGCCCCCCGACCCCGCTCCCCAGCTGGAGCGCGGGAGTGGGGCAAGCCCCAGACCCTGCTCCCCAGCAGGATCTCGAGGGCCGAAAAAATTGGCTGGTGGGCTGGATGTGGCCCCTGGGCTGTAGTTTGCCTACCCCTGGACTAGACTATACTCTAGAAAACAGAATGGACAAATGACCAGGGAAGAGTATAAAAATATTGCTCGGGCATGCAGGAATGAAATCAGGAAGGCCATATCACACCTGGAGGTGCAGTTAGCAAGAGATGTTAAGAGTAACAAGAAGGGTTTCTTCAGGTATGTTAGCAACAAGAAGAAAGTCAAGGAAAGTGTGGGCCCCTTACTGAATGAGGGAGGCAATCTAGTGACAGAGGATGTGGAAAAAGCTAATGTACTCAGTGCTTTTTTTGCCTCTGTCTTCACGAACAAGGTCAGCTCCCAGACTGCTGCACTGGGCAGCATAGCACGGGGAGGAGGTGACCAGCCATCTGTGGAGAAAGAAGTGGTTCGGGACTATTTAGAAAAACTGGACGAGCACAAGTCCATGGGGCCAGATGCGCTGCATCCGAGAGTGCTAAAGGAGTTGGCGGATGTGATTGCAGAGCCATTGGCCATTATCTTTGAAAACTCATGGCGATCGGGGGAGGTCCTGGATGACTAGAAAAAGGCTAATGTAGTGCCCATCTTTAAAAAAGGGAAGAAGGAGGATCTGGGGAACTACAGGCCAGTCAACCTCACCTCGTCCCTCGAAAAATCATGGAGCAGGTCCTCAAGGAATCAATTCTGAAGCACTTAGAGGAGAGGAAAGTGATCAGGAACTGTCAACATGGATTCACCAAGGGTAAGTCATGCCTGACCAACCTGATTGCCTTCTATGATGAGATAATTGACTCAGTGGATATGGGGAAAGCAGTGGGCATGATATACCTTGACTTTAGCAAAGCTTTTGATACGGTCTCCCACAGTATTCTTGCCAGCAAGTTAAAGAAGTATGGGCTGGATGAATGGACTATAAGGTGGATAGAAAGTTGGCTAGATTGTCAGGCTCAACGGGTAGTGATCAATGGCTCCATGTCTAGTTGGCAACTGGTATCAAGTGGAGTGCCCCAAGGGTCAGTCCTCGGGTCGGTTTTGTTCAATATCTTCATAAATGATCTGGAGGATGGTGTGGATTGCACCCTTAGCAAGTTTGCAGATGACACTAAACTGGGAGGAGAGGTAGATTTGCTGGAGGGTAGGGATAGGATACAGAGGGCCCTAGACAAATTAGAGGATTGGGCCAAAAGAAATCTGATGAGGTTCAACAAGGACAAGTGCAGAGTCCTGCACTTAGGATGGAAGAATCCCATGCACCGCTATAGGCTGGGGACCGACTGGCTCAGCAGCAGTTCTGCAGAAAAGGACCCAGGGGTTACAGTGGATGAGAAGCTGGATATGAGTCAACAGTGTGCCCTTGTTGCCAAGAAGGCCAATGGCATTTTGGGATGTATAAGTAGGGGCATTGCCAGCAGATCGAGGTATGTGATCGTTCCCCTCTATTCGACATTGGTGAGGCCTCATCTGGAGTACTGTGTCCAGTTTTGGGCCCCACACTACAAGAAGAATGTGGAAAAATTGGAAAGAGTACAGCGGAGGGCAACAAAAGGATTAGGGGACTGGAACAGATGACTTATGAGGAGAGGCTGAGGGAACTGGGATTGTTTAGTCTGCAGAAGAGAAGAATGAGGGGGGATTTGATGGCTGCTTTCAACTACCTGAAAGAGGGTTCCAAAGAGGATTGATCTAGACTGTGCTCAGTGGTAGCAGATGACAGAACAAGGAGTAATGGTCTCAAGTTGCAGTGGGGGAGGTTTAGGTTGAATATTAGGAAAAACTTTTTCACTAGGAGGGTGGTGAAGCACTGGAATGCATTACCTAGGGAGATGGTGGAATCTCCTTCCTAGAAGTTTTTAAGGTCAGGCTTGACAAAGCCCTGGCTGGGATGATTTAGTTGGGGATTGGTCCTGCTTTGAGCAGGGGGTTGGACTAGATGACCTTCTGAAGTCCCTTCCAACCCTGATATTCTATGATTCTATGATTTTATGAGAATGTAGGGAACAATCTTGCACAAGCTTCCAAAGGATGTGCTAAATGATCTAAGAGATCATTTCTATCCCAGATGTATATGATTTTAATGGGTAAACAATGATAAGCATGTCTGCCTTTGAGAAATAAATCTGTTTGTTGCTGGTCTCTGCCACAGGATCTGTGCATTGGAGTAACAGCAATTCCTCAATGGAATATAACCCATTTCAGTGAAGCATGAATCCTTCAAATTGATATTCATGGGCCAGCACTGGATGAATGGGCTTTTTGCCCCAAATACCAGGCATGTTAGCCAGACGCCAAGTAGTTAAAGTAAAAATAAAACAGTCAAAGCAAAACTCCATACAGAGTACACTTACCAGGGGAGCAACATTCACCTGCGGTTAATGCAATGCTAGTGCGGTGGTTGTCAACCTTTTTTAAATTTGCAAACTCTTAAAAAATTTTGAATGGAGGTGCAGACCCCTTTGGAAATTTTAGATATATTCTGCAGACCTCCAGAGTCTGCAGACCACAGGTTGAAAACCTGTTCTATGTTAACGACAACCTTCACAGACTCCTTAGGCATAATCTGGGGACCCCCAGGAGTCCGGGGACCACAGGTTGAAAACCACTGACCTAGGGCCGTGGAGCCAAAGTGGAAGGAAGAATTCACATCTCAGCTGGACCAAAACCAAACACATGCTAGTCACAAATCAGTGATTCTAGCCTGGAGTTTTCCCTAGAAACTCTAAACAAAGGGTAAAGAGGACTACATGGAAATGATCATGTCTTCCTTCCCTCTTCCCTTTATAAAAAATGTAAATAAAACCACAACTTCTACCTTGATGGAGTTCAGTAATTAATACTCTCCAGTGTAAGTTATTCACAGAACATTAAGTTTTATGCCAGTCAGGGAAAATTAATTGGCATAATCACATTACATGTTCACCGTTACAGGTTCTGCAACGCTTTGACTGCCATTGGTTTGAGGCTATTTCATTCAGCCGGACTCTTTTGATATTGCAGTGCCTATGTATGCAATTAAAATATTTTTTTTTATTAACCAGTTTTTACATTATGCTCAATGGTTCCTTCACACGACTAAATGACCCATTTAACAAGCATGATAAAATTCTCATTAGGGCCTATTATGGGATTTTGTGGAATCTTCCTGCTTCACTACAGCACAAACCTAACCTAATTAACTCTGGCACTTAATTTCCCCCCTCTTCTTTCTATTTATTGGACTTCTTGTGGAAACCAGATCCAAGGGACACAATTAATGTAATTTATCCTGAGGAAAAAAAATCCCCAAACATTAGCGAGCCACCAACATAATTGGAAAAGGCCTCCCAGAGTTCAAGCCTTGTAGACCATTACTCCAAAACTACAACGATGCATATCATTCTCGTCTTTCTTATTATGCCTTCCCAAGATGAGTGAGGAGAACGCAATTCTAACCAAATGCAGTGGAAACCGTAATTAAGGGTCAGCTGTGTGTTTGAACAGCTTTCATATTCCATTTGAGGGAAAATGTGCCCCTTCAAGGATGACTTGCTTGTTTTGTAAGCTATGGACTGGAACGGCTTCTGTGCCCTGGGGCACACAGGCATAAATCTGGAGTAACTCCACGGGAACTAAACCCTGTGGAGCATTTTGTAGCCACATACTTTACAGCAGAATTTACCCACATTATGCCATTAAACTCTATTTTCTATTCTTGCCAGCATGCCCAGGGCACGCACAAAATGCAATACACACTGTAAAAAAGCCAAGATTGGGACTGACCAGAAGGAAAGCAAATTAGCTGGCCATCTTCATTTGTGCTTTCATTTAGCATCCACGTGCACGTGCCCCTTAGTCAAGGCAGCAAGCTAGAGACAGGCTGGGCTGGAGAAAGGCCATGTGTTACAGAACTCAGCTAGAAGAGAACTAAATAGCAGCATCGTTAGTGAACCTCAACCATCTGTGATATTCAGTTCGGATGCCTATCAGAACCCTTTACATCTTGTGAGACCAAGCTGAGTCACACATTTCAGCATTTCCAGTCTGTGGTAGAACCTGGAAGAAATGCTGTGTACCCACTGCAACCAGCAAGCGCTGAGAACCTGCTGAGAAATCAGACCTTAGGTATCACAAGTGGAGACACCCAGAGGCCTTGTTTGAAAATCTTGGCCTAAGTGATTAGAATCATAGAATCATAGAATCATAGAATATCAGGGTTGGAAGGGACCCCAGAAGGTCATCTAGTCCAACCCCCTGCTCAAAGCAGGACCAAGTCCCAGTTAAATCATCCTAGCCAGGGCTTTGTCAAGCCTGACCTTAAAAACCTCTAAGGAAGGAGATTCTACCACCTCCCTAGGTAACGCATTCCAGTGTTTCACCACCCTCTTAGTGAAAAAGTTTTTCCTAATATCCAATCTAAACCTCCCCCATTGCAACTTGAGACCATTACTCCTCGTTCTGTCATCTGCTACCATTGAGAACAGTCTAGAGCCATCCTCTTTGAAACCCCCTTTCAGGTAGTTGAAAGCAGCTATCAAATCCCCCCTCATTCTTCTCTTCTGCAGACTAAACAATCCCAGCTCCCTCAGCCTCTCCTCGTAAGTCATGTGCTCTAGACCCCTAATCATTTTGTTGCCCTTCGCTGTACTCTTTCCAATTTATCCACATCCTTCTTGTAGTGTGGGGCCCAAAACTGGACACAGTACTCCAGATGAGGCCTCACCAGTGTCGAATAGAGGGGAACGATCACGTCCCTCGATCTGCTCGCTATGCCCCTACTTATACATCCCAAAATGCCATTGGCCTTCTTGGCAACAAGGGCACACTGCTGACTCATATCCAGCTTCTCGTCCACTGTCACCCCTAGGTCCTTTTCCGCAGAACTGCTGCCGAGCCATTCGGTCCCTAGTCTGTAGCGGTGCATTGGATTCTTCCATCCTAAGTGCAGGACCCTGCACTTATCCTTATTGAACCTCATTAGATTTCTTTTGGCCCAATCCTCCAATTTGTCTAGGTCCTTCTGTATCCTATCCCTCCCCTCCAGCGTATCTACCACTCCTCCCAGTTTAGTATCATCCGCAAATTTGCTGAGAGTGCAATCCACACCATCCTCCAGATCATTTATGAAGATATTGAACAAAACGGGCCCCAGGACCGACCCCTGGGGCACTCCACTTGACACCGGCTGCCAACTAGACATGGAGCCATTGATCACTACCCGTTGAGCCCGACAATCTAGCCAGCTTTCTACCCACCTTATAGTGCATTCATCCAGCCCATACTGGATGGTCAAGGTCAAGGTCAAAGAGGAAGCATGTGGCCAAGCTGGAAATCCCCACGCCAACTGTGCTTTGCTGAATTGGGGCCTCACTCAGATATCTAGCCACTGCCTGGAATACACATGCACTCCCAAGGCTTGAAACTAGTGTAACAACCAAGACTGAGACTTAATCATTACAGCAAAGGAAGAAGCAAGATTTGGCTGTAGTTCACAGAATCATAGAAGATTAGGGTTGGAAGAGACCTCAGGAGGTCATCTAGTCCAACCTCCTGCTCAAAGAAGGGCCAACTCCAATTAAATCATCCCAGCCAGGGCTTTGTCAAGCCGGGCCTTAAAAACCTCTCAGGATGGAGATTCCACAACCTCCGTAGGTAACCCATTCAAGTGCTTCACCACCCTCCTAGTGAAATAGTGTTTCCTAATATCCAACCTAGACCTCCCCCACTGCAACTTGAGACCATTGCTCCTTGTTCTGTCCTCTGCTACCACTGAGAACATCTGAGCTTCATCCTCTTTGGAACCCCCCTTCAGGTAGTTGAAGGCTGCTATCAAATTCCCCCTCACTCTTCTCTTCTGTAGACTGAACAAGCCCAGTTCCCTCAGCCTCTCCTCATAAGTCATGTGCCCCAGTCCCCTCATCATTTTCATTGCCCTTCACTGGACTTGCTCCAATTTGTCCACATGCCTTTACCCTAAATGATACAGGGGATTTCCTCCTCTCTTGTGGATGCTCCATCTCTTGAACTCTTCAAATCAAGACTGCATGCCTTGCTGAGAGATAGGCTTTAATGAAACAAGTTATTGGGCTCAATACAAGATGAAATTCTCCGGCTATGGCTGCTATCTATGCAGACTAGCTAATCTGATGGTCTCTTATGGCCTTAGAAATCTCCGAATGTATGAATCATTGTTAGCGCAAGCTCAGCTCCTATTTAACTGCTAAAATAAGTGGCCAGATTTTCAGAAGAGTTCTGCATGTTGGGTGCATCTTTTGAAAATGTATCTCTAAGTGTCACAGCGGGAGCTGCTGGGTGCTCAGCTGTTTGGAAAATCAGGCGCCCATTGTGGGTGCTGAGCCCATGGAAAACTGGCTCTCGGATTTGTTTGCTAAAAGAGGGCATCATCCTCTTCTCCATTTGTGCAGTGAGATCCCAGTGCTGGTCGGACAGTCTGCAGAGAACCTTTCCCCTTAGGTACTGTAAGACCATTTCCCCCTAGCATGGCTTCATCTGTGGGCATGAAGTCTGAAGAAAGTGACTGGAACAGAGTGGGAATTTTCATAATATTTTGTGTGAATATTGTGTGTGCCTCAGTTTCCCCTATGTGGTGAAGGGTTAACTAGGTAATGGGGAAAAAGGTCTTTTAATTGCTGAAGAATCCAGGTGGGGCTGACGCCTACCCGAGTGGGGCCTGGGCGCAGACAATGGCCTGGCAATTTATGACCTGGCAACTGCTGACCCTGGCCTGGGCAGGAAGCCAGCCTGTTCTGACCATTTGGAGAACAAAGAACTGAGCGGGGGTCTTATATGTGGCACACTGGGTCAGACACATGCTGCTGGACTGGATCTCAGGGAAGTCAGTCAGGAGCCAGCTGCTGTAACTTCCTGCTTTCTGTGCTAGCAAAGCATTTGCAGTTGTTGTTCCATACAACTAATAAGCCCTTTTGTTTTTACTACGCTGGATGAGAGTCACTGCTGACTGAAGACTGTGACGGGAGGTGCATTGCTCCCCTTTTGGGGGTGCACAAGACTTCCCCAGGGGTCCGTTCAAGTGGACTCATTGCGGGGAGCTCATGGCATGAGACAGGGGTGCTGAAGGCCCTGTGGTTAATCCCAGGAGGCAATGAAGCCAGGGAGGCTTACTCTGTTGAGAGAAAAGGAGTACTTGTGGCACCTTAGAGACTAACAAATTTATTAGAGCATAGGCTTTCGTGAGCTACAGCTCATCCGATGAAGTGAGCTGTAGCTCACGAAAGCTTATGCTCTAATAAATTTGTTAGTCTCTAAGGTGCCACAAGTACTCCTTTTCTTTTTGCCAATACAGACTAACATGGCTGCTACTCTGAAACCTAGCTATTTGGAAGAACAAGGTGAGTGGAAACAAAGACACTCTTCCAATTACTGTTTTCCTAACCTTTTTTTGGGAATAGTTGTAGCACCTTACTGGGGCATGGTACAAACCTGATATTTGGCAGGGAGATGGTTCCCGGGCTTCAGATGTGCCTGATGGTGAGATGGTGATAATTGGCTGTGATTTGTCAAGGGTATAAGTGTATAAATACATGTACTTGTGTTCATGCCTACTGGATTATGTAATTCAATCTCCTATTGGTTTGCTACGTTCCATTGCTTCTGTGCAAGCATGTGTTGTTTAGGAGAGTCGTAGGCAGTACTAACAAATTTATTTGGGCATAAGCTTTCATGGGCCAAACCCCACTGCAGACAGACTAACACGGCTACCACTCTGAAAGCAGGCAGTACTGTGACTTTGTCTATATGAGTGGAAGTGTGCAAGGGAGATCTATGTATGGTAGGAGGCAGGGCTGCCTTCTCTATGCTGTAGAAAGGTGCACAGATTGAGATAAGGGTTCCTTATATATGGCACATTTTATATAGTCCAGAGCTTTCTTACTGCTGCCAACTCTTGTTTGTATAGGCTAACAAGCCTTGTGAATGGGGGCGGGGGGAGAATCGGTAGATGTGCTACATTTTGACGTTAGTAAGATTTTGATACTGTCTCACATGACCTTCTCATAATCAAACTAGGGAAATGCAATCTAGATGGAGCTACAATAAGGTAAATGCATAAGTGGTTGAAAAACCATTCCCAGAGAATAGTTATCAATGGTTCACAGTCAAGCTGGAAGGGCATAACGAGTGGGGTCCTGCACGGTCATTGGGATCAATCTTGGGTGCAAAAGGTGAAGCTCAATGGGACTTGTGCTCTGACATCACATTGGTGCCCACTCAAAGCCTGGTAAGTACAGCACAGCACCATTGAAAGCCTCCCACAGTCTATTCTATTCTATACAGGTTCTTATCCTGCTCTCATCACCGTGATATCTGAGCGCCTTCCAATCATGCACTAAGCGAAGTGACTAACATCTCTCACGTGTGGTTTGGTCTTTCTCTCATCCTCTCCCCCATGGGAAAATTGTGTGCGCAGTGGGAGGGTTGTTTTAGTCAGGTATTTTTCTGGTGTTAATTATACATGCTGCTCTGTGTTTGTAAGCGAAGGCAGGCTGAGCAATCGCGCCTTGCACTTGAAGCGAAAAGTCGGGAGGTTTGCGATAGGCCTTAGTTCCTGGGGGAGTTAGTTCCACAGTTTTGAACCAGTCCATGAGAAAGTTCTATCTCCTGCATGGATGAAATTTTTATGGTGTAGAGATGTTTCCCACCCGTCAGTGATTGTGGTACCACCAAAACACTTGTGTTCTGTCTTCTAGGTGCCTGCCCTTCAGCCTGTGTGTTATGTGGGGTGGGTTGAAATAGGCAGCAGGTTTAAAACAAACAAAAGGAAGTATTTCTTCACACAATGAACAGTCAACCTGTGGAACTCTTTGCCAGAGGATGTTGCGAAGGCCAATACTATAACAGGGTTCAAAAAAGAACTAGATAAATTCATAGAGGATAAGTCCATCAATAGCTATTAGCCAAGGCAGGGATGGGTTTCCCTCGCCTTTGTTTGCCGGAAGCTGGGAATGGGTGACAGGGGATGGATCACTTGATGATGACCTGTTCTGTTCATTCCCTCTGGGGCACCTGGCATTGGCCACTGTCGGAAGACGGGATATTGAGCTAGATGGATGTTTGGTCTGACCCAGTGTGGCCACTCTTATGTTCTTATGGGCCTGTCTTTCTCCGGCATGTACAATGCTGAGTAGATTGGAGTTATCAGGACAGCCCAAGTGAAATTCAGTGGGAGTTGAAAGCCTAAATCCCTTGGCCTTTTTGGAAAATCCCAACCTAACACCCTGCTGCTGGTGAAGGCTCATCTTAAGTGATCACTCTCCTTACAGTGTGTATGATAAAATCCATTGTTTCATGTTCTCTGTGTGTGTATATAAATCTCCCCTCCGTATTTTCCACCAAATGCATCCGATAAAGTGAGTTGTAGCTCACGAAAGCTTATGCTCAAATAAATTTGTTAGTCTCTAAGGTGCCACAAGTACTCCTTTTCTTTTTGTGAATACAGACTAACACGGCTGCTACTCTGAAACCTAACAATAAATAATAAGAGTTTTGAGTGCACAAGGGATGCAGGTTCAGGCTCCCAATCCTCGTAGAAAACTTACCTCCAGTTTCATTGCTGCTTTGCTAAAAGGTCCAGAACAGATTGTAATTTCCACTTCCACATTAGAGCTAGGGACATGTCTCTTGGGATATTCAAAGGTAAGGGAAAGAAAGAGAATGTAAAGAAAAAGTGATATATTTTTTTTTAATGTCAAGAAAAGCTTGTTTATTACTCTGGGCTAAAATACTATTTAAAATTTCGCATAGATTATAGATTAGTAGATCCTTAAGGCCAGAATTGACCACTATGATCCTCTATTTTTTTATTTGTAATTATTTGTATTACCATAGCATCTAGAAGTCCCAGTCATGGACCAGAATCCCATTGTGCTAGGCACTGTACGAACACACAACAAAAAAGCAGTCCCTGCCCCAAAGAGCCGACAATCTAAGGATAAGACAAGAGATAACAGATGGATATAGATTAGTGAGGGAGCACAAGGAAACAATGAGATAGTATTAGTCAGCATGACAGCTGTGGTCTCAGCTCACCAGCAGCCTAACGGTTATCGAGTTTTCTGTCACCATCCTGGCAAAAGAAAGTTTTAAAGAGGGATTTGAAGGTGGGTGTGACGGGGTATAAAAAGCTTGCGCCAGCATGAAAGGGGTGGGTTACAGTGGCTCCACCTCTCCCCATCTGCCAATCGTGCCAGGACTGAGGGAGTTAAAAGGAGAGAACTGCACTCAGATGGGGGTAACCCTGGGAAGGAAGCGGGCTGTGGAGTGCCCCAGCTCCTGGAGAGAAGCTGGCAGCCAAGAAAGCCCTTGCCAAAAGGAGAAAACGGATTCTCTAGGCTAAGGGGGCAAAAGAGACTGAGTCTTGTACTGGAGACCCATGAACTCTGGGGTGGACTGTGATCTTGCCAAGGCCAATATTCTCCTGGATGCTGCCAAGAAGTTCTTTCTTTCTTTCTTTCTTTCTTTCTTTCTTTCTTTCTTTCTTTCTTTCTTTCTTTCTTTCTTTCTTTCTTTCTTTCTTTAACCTCATTTGGTGTCTGTAGACTGATTGTTTCTTTCGCTTGGGACCCTGAAAGGGGAATAAACAGACAGAAGGCCTCAGCTAGCAGGTTGAGCGCCAGTCCCACTAACTTGACCCACCCTGCAGAGCCCGTGGGTGTGGGGGCAGTTGGACCTGCAGACTTATGCTGCCCATATAGCTCCTGAAGGGGGCGCTCTGCCAAGGCTAGATTCATGGCAGTGGACAAGGTGCGAGTTTTGCAGATGTTTCCAGGGAGCCTCTCCCAACTATGAAGAGCAACAAGGGAGAAAGCAAAAGCTTTAACGAACAGGCATCATGGGCTGATCAGAGGTGGGAGTTGACCTTTCGACGCCGCATGAAATGATAGGCAGCCTGGCAATAGGTCATGAAGGGCATTGACAGTGAAGACAAATAACTTATTTGATACGCTAGAGAGGAGGGGGCCAGTGGAGGCTGCAAAGAGAAGATTATATGGTCAAAGACATCTAGTCTGACCTCCTGCATAGTGAACATCACCCAATTTGCTAATTCCACACTGGAAACGTTCTGACACGTATGATCCAATTTAAAGCATTTTTATCCAGCAACTGCTGTAATTTCCTTGCCAGTTTAATCAAACTGCAGTGAGCAAAATGTTAATTTTGATCTGATTAACATTTTTCCTCACATGACATTTGTTAGCAGGTTTGGGCTTTACTTATTAAACAGTAATGGGTACAGAACTGCCTGCCATATCACAGACCGACAGGTGAACTCTTCCGCCAACGCAGCATGTGAGTGAACAGTCGTGAATATTGCAAGAGGCCTCAGACAAAACTTGTTAGCAAGTAAGTTTGGGGAGGAAGAAAAAAGCTATTTAAATTCAGGAGTTTGGATTTAGCCAAACAGTGCTGGGCTGAAATCCAGCTTCTTGTTCCAATATTTGATGGCATTACCGAGCGCTGAGCAAGGGTGTAATTAAAAAAGAATCAAGACAATTAAAACGAAGGAAGAGCTCCCTTCTGAGTTTACAGAGGCAGGTGATTAGGATATTTTTAAAGATGTTCTTTGGATTGGCAGAGAGAGATCAGCTCCCAAGAATGCCTAGCTGTGATTTTTAATTTTTTGTCATCACTCTCATTTCTGTCACTGTTTCTTTTTCAGTTACGATGAAAAAGGCCCTGATTGGTGGTGGTGGTGGTGGTGGTGGGGGGGGTGATGAGAACAGAGATAGCTAGCTAGCCAGCAGGCCACATTTAAAGGAAAACTCCAGTGTAACATAAAAGATCGTCTAATCCCTGCATCTAATTAGAAGAGGAGAAAATTCCGGAGACTGATTTAAAAGAAAAAAATTAACAAGTATAATGGTTGAGGGCCAGATTAGGCTGTCCTTGCAGATGGCTATTTATGAAGAAAGGCCCCAACCTTGTAATTATAATAATCCCTAGCTCTTACACAGTGCTTTTCATCAGATCATCTCAAAGAGCTTTACAAGGAGGTCTGGGGAAACTGAGGAACAAAGAGGGAAATGACTTGCCCCTGGTCACAAAAGAGGGTAGTGGGAGAGCCAGGAATGGCATGCATTCTTGAGTCCATGCCCAGTGCTCTGTCCACTAGGCCATGCTGCCTCCTGTGATCTTTGTGCTGCGGCCATCAATAAGGTTCTGCGGGGGAGGCAGACGGTTGCCTGCCTGGAGCTCTACTGCAGGAGTGGCACCCAAAGTACCTCCTCAAGGTGAGGAAGGGTGGCAGACTCTTGTGCTGACTAGGAAGTTGCTGTCTTGAGATATGCTGATAGACTGCAAAGCAAGAAACGCATTGGAATGCCTGGGGAAAAGCAGAGATTTCAAACCGGCACCTCAAGTTCTGATTTTGCTTAATCTTAACAGTTAAATTAATCTCATGTGAACTAAAACTAGCCTTACAAGAGTGCAGGAAAAGAGAGTCTTCCCCTGCAGATTAATTAACAAATTCATGGGTTTTAAGGTCAGGAGAGAGCATTAGATCATCTAGTCTGACCACCTACATATCACAGGTCATTACATTTCACCCACTTACCCCCGTACTGAGCCCTGTAAATTGTGTTTGGCTGAAGCATCTTCCAGAAAGACGTCCAGTTTTGCGCTGAAGATATCAAGAGATGGAGAACCCACCACTTCCCTGAGCAGTTTGTTGCCAAGGTTTATCACCCTCACTCTTAACAAATTGTGCCTTATTTCTAATTTGAATTTGTCTGGCTTTAACTTTCATTCTTTTTCTGCCTTTCTCTGCTAGATGAGCCTTTAAGTGCCTGGTACTTTGTCCTGTGAAGGTATTTATACATCTGTTTAATTTGATAAACTCCTTAAATCTCTCACTGTAAGTCATTTTTTCCAGCTCTCACATATTTTCTAGGGCTTTTTTGTGCACCCGCATGAGATGGTGAGATGTATCTCAGTTTATTTCCCAACAGCAGGTCAAATGTCAATCAAACGGCTTCATTCACGAAGAGAGACACTGGAACCAGGCAGATTGATACAGTGAATCAGTGACAAGTATTGCTAATCCAGCCTCATGTGTTCTGAGGTAGTGGCTCTAGCATGAAGCTTGCAAAGGGCCGAGATAAGACTGTGCATTCGAATGGGAGCTGGCTGTGGATGGTTATATGGTGGAAGTGGAAGGGGGTGAGTTGTGGCATTAAAGAGTCTGAGGGTGTGTTTGGATATTACAACATTTGAGTGGTAAATCACACAAATTGGGTTTGTTGCGGTATATGCTAATGGTGCTTGAATCTGAAGTTTCTTCACTTCATAATGTTCGTTTTGTACAGAAAGATACATTTGCAACCTCAACTATAAATTAATGTAACCAGAATTTTAATATACACGGGCATTAGTATTTATTAATTGTAATTAGTCACCTTAGTTAGAACATAAGAACATAGTGGTACAGTTATTTTAACCAATTTGCTAACTATCTGTGGCAATGCAATTAGTTGCTTGCTAAACTTCCAGGACCTCTATGGAGATTCCATATGCAAAGGTGGGGTAAAATAAGCACATACTTGATTGTTATCAGGGAGCACTTTAACCATGTAAGATGTTACTATTCTATGTTACCATGTATACTACTTTCAGAGTAGCAGCCGTGTTAGTCTGTATTCACAAAAAAGAAAATTTGTTAGTCTCTAAGGTGCCACAAGTACTCCTTTTCTTTTTATGTATACTACTGACACTATGACTTCCTGCCTTGAGCTCCACAACTCCAGTGGACCTGCTGCGGAGGAGAATCTGGATTCCTTAAGCCTTCTACTTGGAAGGAAGGTCAGATTTTCAGGGAGTTGCCTTTCACCCACTGTCTCACTTTTTGGGAACTCAGGAACTCCTCCTTACACGTTGGTTGCTTCCCAGGTTCTCTGTTCTGTGGTGGTGGGCAGCCCACAGGGCAGATCCGGAAACAAGCAAAGCTCCTCCAGTGTTTACTTACAGTAGCGTTTTTCCAAGGTGGTGGAGGTCATCTGCATCTCACTGTTCAGTTAGTTCAATACCTGGCTGGAATGTGGGTGTTTAAATATAGAAATGGCAGCAGACAAATCCCTATTAGCTCAGGTAGCTCCCTGTACTGCTGCTGGATTGTTCCCAGCTGCTTCTAATGCTGTGTCCAGACCAGCTTTAAATATCTAGACCATGAAACTTCCTCCCTTCTTACTGCCTAGCAGATCTCTCTTTAAAAAGTGTTCCCTTTGATCAATTCCCCACATTGACCTGCTTTTGACAGGGGAGCCCATGTGGAAGGTTATCATCTCAAAAATCAGTTGATTTTGCAACCAATTCATGCTCCATTCCAAATTCAAGCCAACCAAAGAGAGTTGGAAGTCAGTATCAGATGATCAATGAACAAATGAGTCCGGGGTGTCTCCTTCCATAGCAGGCAAAACCTAAAAACCAAGAGAAAGAGAGAGATGGGTGCATTAAAGGAACAATTCAAAACTGAGGCAAGCTGCAACCTAAGAGAAGCTCTGAAAGTGCTGATGAATATCAGCAGAGGAGTGGAAAGAAATCTACAAGTTGCAGAGGACTAAACAAACAGTAAAAAAGCAAAAAGCAAAATACTGTGTTTGCTGCCTTCAAAAGAGGGCAAGCCAGGCAATGAAGGCAGAACTTCTGGGGATGGATCACAATCAGAGGCTGGTAATGGAAGCAGAGGGACCAGAGCTGCTGGTAGTGAAGGCAAACCAAGTAATAAAAAGCAGAACTGCAGCGGGAGGCCCACTCCCTGCCAGTGATGGAATGAGGTCTCACAGCTTGTGACACAGGATGGCAGGATAGAGAGACTAACCCACTGCTGAGAAAGAGCATCCACACAGGTAAGCAGTGCTCCAGGAGATCCTCTTAGATGAAGGGGAATGGAGTGTCTTCCCAGCAACAAGCAAGCAGGAGCAGTGGAGTGACTCACAAAGCACAGAGGCAGGTGTTTACAAATTCCAGCTTGTAACAAAGAACGTGCGGGGAGGGAGAATGACTCATAAGGCATCTGATGAAGTGAGCTGTAGCTCACGAAAGCTTATGCTCAAATAAATTTGTTAGTCTCTAAGGTGCCACAAGTACTCCTTTTCTTTTTTGCAAATATAGACTAACACGGCTGCTACTCTGAAACCTGTCATAAGGGTGAGTGAATCAAAGTCTTCTCAGCATGCTGGGGAAGATTTCAGAGAGAGAGAGAGAGAGAGAGCATTCTTTGGGCCAGGCAAGCAGGGAGAGAACTCAGGAAAACCAGCCAGAAAAGGGCTTGTGTTTGAAACTTTATGTGTAGTGCAGATATGCCCCTCTCTTGGGAGGGTGTTTCTTTTTAAACAATGGCTCCTTTGATCTCCTGTGTTCCTGGGCTTTTTCTTGTCCAGTTATTATCTCTTTACAGCTCTCAAGTGTTTGCTGAGAAGGGGCTTATCTTGAGACATTCCTTCCCTGCCCGCTTGTTTCTCCTGACAGCCCCTTATTAAATGGAACCAGTATATTCATACAGTAAACATGCCAATAATCAGGTCAGCATATAGTCTTGAGAAATCATTACAGTGCCATCACAGAGGCATGCGAGTGCTCTTGGTAAATGGGCACTTAGTATGCGAGGCCACCGCAGAGTTCAGTAATTTTGAAAATGCCTTGAATAGTGACACGGAAGCAGGCTCTGATTGAACTGGAAGTGTAATTTTCAATTAAGAACTTCTTGCTTACATTAGAGTCTAATTAGATTTCAGGAAGGCAGGATGCTGCAGCAGCTTCAGATCCCACATCAATGTGCACCATATGGCGCCCGGTTTCCACTGTAAAGCCCGGATTAATTTGCTCACATTCAGTTTAACCCTACCAGAGGTGCTTCACAAGCGAGTTGATTAATGGGCTAAACAGCAACAAGGAAAGCCTGGTTGCTTTTGGCATTTGTTATACGGTAATGAGGATAGTCAAGAGCATCATGGCACCCTGGTGTGTTCATTGTTACACTGGGTGTGTATGGCATGCAGCAGTGGTTCTCAGCCAGGGGTGCACATATCCCTGGGGGCATGCAGAGGTCTTCCTGGGGGTAGATCAACTCATCTAGATATTTGCTTAGTTTTAAAACAGGCTACAGAAAAAACACTAGCAAAGTCAGTACAAATTAAAATTTCATACAAACAACGACTTGTTTATACTGCTCTATATACTATAGACTGGAATGTAAGTACAATATTTATATACCAACTGATTTATTTTATAATTACATGGTAAAAATGAGAAAGGGAGCAATTTTTCAGTAATAGTGTGCTGGGACACTTTTGTATTTTTATGTCTGATTTTGTAAGCAAGTGGTTTTTAAGTGAGGTGAAACTTGTGGGTATGCAAGACAAATCAGACTCCTGAAAGGGGTACAGTCGTCTGGAAAGATTGAGAGCCACTGTCATGCAAAGTGCATAAGCAAAGGGAACATCTTTCTCTGAGCAACGTGCATGGATCATGGGCACATCTGCTAAGATTAAACCATGCCACCTCGATTCACCTGTGCTTTGCTTCTCTGCGACGTTTACTAATTTCTAATGTGTATTGGTATTTCTAATGAGCCTGTCACCATGGGAATTTGATTACACTCTGGATTACTTTAATGTAGGACTGTTCAACTTTTTATTTTAAACTACTTTTGATAAAAACTGGGTTTTCTTTTTAAATAAAAAAAAACTTTTTCAAGACAATTTTTTGTTCCATTTGAAATTTTCCAGTTTTTAAGTGAAAAAAAAAAAGATTTCAGTTTCTAGGAGTTTTTCCTCCCCCTCCCGCTCCTTTTCCTGGTCTTAGTTTTGCAGAAATGGTGGGGGGAGGCAGGGCAGAAGGGGAATAAAGAACTAAACAAGAAAAGGAAAATTTTGGTTTCACAGAAAATTTAGAAAAAAAGACTATTTTTAATTTTTTTCCCCACAAACAACAATCTGTTCTGAGGAGCTCTTCTTGCATCAGAATATTGCTTAGTATCCACCTTGCATCTTGCATTCAAGGATCTCAGTGCGCATTAAAAGAAGGGGAAGCATCATACTTATTATTTGACAGACGGGAAAAATGAGGAGCATGAAGTGACTGCCTCTTCCAGGCTCAGCCTCTGAGCCAGGGACAGAATGAAAGGTAGCACCTAATTCCCAAATCCCAGCCCCCTGGTGTGAGCCCTTGTTCCACTCCGTACAAGTGCCAAAGCCACAGTCTTTGGGGTGTGAGCCTCAAGTCAACGGGAATTTTGCCATTGACTTCAGCAACAGCAGGATTCCTGCTTACTTTTCTCGATATATCTGGAGAACAGTTATTCCGCAAACTTGCCTCCAGCCTCTGTGCCTTTCTTCAGCGTGCCAGGTGATTGCTGTAAGTGGGAGATTCCAGGCAGAATGTAGTGCAGAAGCAGCTACTTGGTTTGCGAGAGCACGTTTAGTTGTGAAGTGGAGACGAGTGGTATCCATTCCTTGCACAGGCTACATCCTGTACTTTTGGTTGAAGCAACAAACTGTGGCTGCTGACCTAAACTGAGCTGTTTCCATTTACTCCTCTATACATCAGGCCAGAGAAATGCCTGAGGAATCCCTTGAAACCACTAACCCATAAAGTGACTGCCATGTGAAATGAACTGTGAAGATCCTCACAGTTCAACTCCATTTGATGCTGGAGTTGGTGGGCTTGAGAGTCTGAGATAGATCCATCTGAAGGCTTTTATGAGGTGTCTGGAAGTCAGAGGAACAGCAGAATTCAAGCTTGCATTAGGAAAAGGGGTAGCCGCACAGTGTGGGTCTGAGGTGGGAAGTTCCAGCCTCGCTCATGCGTCTATGACAACAAAATGCTATCAGAAAGGGACCCATGTGCTATATGCCAAAACCCAGGTAACAGCAGTAAGAAGTTACGCTGAGACATGGAGAGACACTTATACATACAGCATAAAGGCTGAACTCCAAGGCCAGAACAATAGAGTTGTTTGAATATTCCTTGCTGAATGGCAAGCATGATTGAAACAGCCACGTTTGAGTCTGCTGGACCCAACCCAAATGTCTTAGGACAGATCCTCAGCTGACAAACGTTGGTGTAGTCCCTTTGCAGCCAACAGAGATGTACTGATTTACACCTGCTGAAGGTCTGGTATGTGTTCAGTAGACAGATACCACAGTGAGGGGTGCGGTTTTTATGAATAGATGGATTAGTAGATGACAGATGAATGGACAGACATGAATAGATCGATATGCTAGACAGGTGCCTCCTATATTCCAGTTACACAAGCTGTATACAGTAGTATGCTGAGTGGAACTGGAGAAAGAGGGTCAGGTTTCAGGAGTCTGGAAAGACACTAGGGGCTCAGGAATGCAATTTGGGACCAGACGAGCCCGTAAAGATCTTTCCTGCAACTCCGTATGCCTCCGTATTCTTGCTGTGACCACTCCTACATGTCTGCCCAGGGACAGCCTGCCCTCTGGAATAAGGACACGAGGGAAGTCTAGATGAATGGGAAAGTGGCTATGCCAAGAGAGCCCACATTCAGGGATCCCCTCACCAAAGGATGAGAAGGGCAGACAGATCTGTTAGCTTTAATTATAACAGGAATAATTTTATAAAAGCCTTTGCTGAGGCCACGCGACGAGCTAATTGCATTGGCCTTAGCCAGCCACTGAGCAGGCAGGTGCTGTGTCACCTTCACCCATGCAACTCTGCAAGTGCATCTCAGTCATGGCTTGCAAGTCAACACACTCTGCTATTCCAGTCTTACGCATGCCTCCAGCAGAGCCAATGTACCTCAGGGCCACCAGCCCCTTAGTCACCACTCCCAGCCAACGCATCTCGAGAACCCTGCCTCTTCCAACGCCCTCCCTCTTCGGAGGACAGGCTGCCCATGAGGCTGAAATGCAGGATGGTTTTGTTGTGTCCACAAATGGGGTGGACAAGGATCTATTTTAGGATGAGATGCACCAGCCTCAACAGGTCAAATCTAGTCCTAGCGTAAATGGCTGTAACCCCACGGAAGTCAATGATTATCCACGTTACAGCAAGGGGGGAAAAGCTCCTAGCTCCTATGCTCAGCAACGCACAGCATCAGCGAAGCAGGAGTAATGAGTTGTCAGCATTCAATTTTTTAGGTAAGCCATGTTTTTTAGTCCCTTTCTATGAAGTCCTGCATTAGAAAGACAAAAGGCCGAATTCATCCATAGTATTACTCTCTTAGCTTCAGTGGATTTACACAGAGGATAAATTCATTCTCTGAAAGCCTGGCTCCTGCAGCCCTGCATATTACCAGGGAAAGTACAAAATGCCAGCAAAACAATAATGTTTCCAGTTTTCAAATGCATTTGCTTCAAGTTTATTTGGATTGCGCAAATGTTTGGTTCAGCGGGAACACTGAAAAGACAGCCTGAGAGGGATGAAAATGGATAGTGCGCTAGTTGCAGTTGATAAAGCAGAGAGCTGTGTGACAGAAGGCGAAATACATTGTCATCTCCACACAAATCTCAGCTCTCCAGGTCACTTCTGCAGCCTTAACACGGAGTCACAGATGGTCCCCCCCGTAATCTGATCTATCTTGTCACCTAGGCAAGCCTGCCTTTGTGATAGATGGTCCCTTACACCAAGTATCACAGCAATATTCAGGTTTCAGAGTAGCAGCCGTGTTAGTCTGTATTCGCAAAAAGAAAAGGAGTACTTGTGGCACCTTAGAGACTAACAAATTTATTAGAGCATAAGCTTTCATGAGCTACAGCTGTAGCTCACAGCTTATGCTCTAATAAATTTGTTAGTCTCTAAGGTGCCACAAGTACTCCTTTTCTTTTAGCAATATTCAGGTTACTCCTTGTCTCAAAGGACCAGTCTCTTACCCCAGCTCAATTGAACTTTAGATCTCACTTCAAAGGCAATGCTTGTAGCCAATCCTATAATAAACTATCTAAATATTTACTATTTAGGGCAATGGTGGGCAACCTGCGGCCCATCAGGGTAAGCTGATTGCAGACATTTTGCAGATGTTGACGGTCCACAGGCATGGCCCCCCCACAGCTCCCAGTGGCCGCGGTTCGTCGTTCCCAGCCAATGGGAGCTGCGGGAAGTGGCATGGGTTTTGATTCCCTTTGCTCCTTCTGCTTTGTGCTGCAAACTCAGCTGAGGGGAGGAATTCACTTGAAAGACTCGTCTTCATGGTGATGGGGGTGAATAAACAACAAAGTCTTCTGTTCTCTTTAATGTTCCCCTCTAGTCGGTCTGGTGTCAATGGGCCTTCCTTGTCAGGCAGGACATAACCGCTTCTGCTGGAGACCAGCATTTCACACTAGTTAATGTCTCTCCCCTCTCTGATGATTTCCACAGTTACAGAGGGTCACAATGCAAATACTTGAGGATTACTGTACAATATGGGAGATGGATGTTATCAGTCAGATGAATGCAGACAGCAACTCACAAGCATTCCATGAAGTCTAAACAGGGAACATATTCTTATAATTTTAACAATTCTAACACACTGGTGTATTTGTCAGTGCTCAACTGAGGCCTGGGGACCTTGGCATGAGCTGGCAGCTGTTCTGCCAGCGTCCCAGTAACCTGTTTAGGAAGGTTAGAGTGGGTAATGGAGATGGGAGGAGGGATGGCACTCTATATTAAAGACACCATTACCTGTTTTAGAGTGATTGGTAACTCAGAAGAACAGGATCTTGAATGCATATGGATCAATGTGCTAACTAACAAAGCCCAGGACAGGGGAGGATCTGTTACAGACCACCAAATCAAATTTGAGCACAGGTTGAGTTACTCTTTAAGCACCTGTCTAATGTGTGGAAATTAAAAATGTGTTGTTATAGGGGACTTCAGTTTGGGAGACATGTGCAGGAGGTCCCAGGCAGCCAGTAGTAAAACATCATTAGAGTTTATAAAAACTTGTAGATGATCATTTTCTAAAAGCAAAGGTATTGCATCAAGTGTTTTGGACCTCAGTATGATGGATAAAGATGAATTAATCACTGGACTGGAAGTTGGTGCTTTCCTCAGGACCAGTGACGGTGACCTGAGTCTGAGAAGAGTTGGCTGAGGAAATCTCTGGCCCCCTGATGTTCATTTTAGATAAATCTCAGAAAACCAGGGACATTTCAGAAAACTGGAAGAGAGCAAACATTGGGCCAATATTCAAAAAGGGCAAATGGGATGACCCAGGTACTGATAGACTGGTTAGCCTGAAATCAATCCCACGGAAAACAATGTAAAATCTGATATGGGATTCAAGTGATAGAAAACTAAAAGATAGGAATATAATGAATGCCACTCAACATGGTTGTATGGAAAATAGGTCCTGTCAAACAAACCTGATTTCATTCGTTGACGAGATTACAAGTTTGGTTGATAAAGGTAATTGAGTAGATGTAATATACGTAGACTTTTGTAAGGTGTTTGATTTAGTACCGCACGATGTTCTTATTAAAAAAATAGAACTATATGATATCAATAAAGCACATGTTAAATGGCTTAAGTGACAGATCTCAAGATCTAGCTGTCAATGGGGAATATTCGTCAAATGCAGATGTTTCTAGTGGGGATGCGAAGGGATTGGTGTCAGACCCTACGCTAGTCAACATATTCTTCAGTGACCTGGAAGTAAACATAAAGTCGCTGCTGATAAAATGCGTGGATGACACACAGATTGGTGGAGCGATAAATAAAGGTGAGGCCAGGACAGTCACACAGGGTTAACTGGATTACCTAGTAACCTGGGTCCATTCAAAGACAATGTGTTTTACTACATGCAGAATTTGACATGTAGGACCAAGGAATGCAGGCCATACCTACTGAATGGGGCACTGTATCCTGGGAAGCAATGGCTGAAAAGAATGTAGGAGTCACAGTGGACAAGGAACTGAGCTCCCTGTTGCATGCTGGGTAAAAAGGGCTAATGTGATCCTTGGATGTATAAAAAAGAGAGTAGTGAGCTGAGTAAGGAGTTGATTGTACATCTGGGGAGACCGATGCTGGGAAACTGAATCCATGTCTGGTGCCCACATATTAAAAATGGAGACAATGGAAACCAGGGAGACAATGAACTGCTTTCTGACCATAAGACATCTGACCAATAGCGGGAAGAGGTGATTCGGAGGCACCTGCCAATGCTGCTGCCCGTGATATACTTGCCCGTGATATACCTGCATTGCCCAGAGCTGTCCGACCAGGCCCAGCTACATTTGCTTCCCCTCCTTTCTGAGTTTCCCCATGCGACTGCCGCTGCCAAGTTTGATTTTACGCAAACGGCTTTAATAATCTTGTATTGATTCAGCTCCATAGGCGAACGAGAAGTTGTAATAACTTTTTATTGGCATTTCTCTTGCGGCAATGCTTTGGGATGAATTTTCAGCATGTGAGGGTCACGAGGGGTACGTGTGAGTGGGTGTGAGAGAGACAGAGAGAAGCACTGTTGTTTTCAAATCCAAAGCCCCAGAGGATGAGCCACCATCAGCAGAAATTGTTAGGCTGAGTTTGTGGCACTGAAGAAATCTGTTTCAGAGTAGCAGTCGTGTTTGTCTGTATCCACAAAAAGAAAAGGAGGACTTGTGGCACCTTAGAGACTAACAAATTTATCTGAGCATAAGCTTTCGTGAGCCACAGCTCACTTCATCAGATGCATGTAGTGGAAAATACAGTGGGCAGATTTATATACATAGAAAACATGAAACAATGGGTGTTACCATACACACTGTAACCAGAGTGATCACTTAAGGTGAGCTATTACCAGCAGGAGAGTGGGGGGGGATGGGAACCTTTTGTAGTGATAATCAAGGTGGGCCATTTCCAGCAGTTGACAAGAACGTCTGAGGAACAGTGGGGGTGGAGGGGGGGGAAATAAACATGGGGAAATAGTTTTACTTTGTGTAGTGACCTTCCCAAACGAGGTCATTACTAGGGCATCAGTCATTTTGATGAAAAGAAAAGGAGTACTTGTGGCACCTTAGAGACTAACAAATGTATCTGAGCATAAGCTTTCGTGAGCTACAGCTCACTTCATCGGATGCATTCAGTGGAAAATACAGTGCGGCGATTTATATACATAGGAAACATGAAACAATAGGTGTTACCATACATACTGTAATGAGAGTGATCACTTAAGGTGAGCTATTACCAGCAGGAGGGCTGGGGGCGGGCGGGAAAACCTTTTGTAGTGATAATCAAGGTGGGCCATTTCCAGCAGTTGACAAGAACGTGTGAGGAACAGTGGGGGGGGGGGGGGGAATAAACATGGGGAAATAGTTTTACTTTGTGTAATGACCCATCCACTCCCAGTCTTTATTCAAGCCTAAGTTAATTGTATCCAGTTTGCAAATTAATTGCAATTCAGCAGTCTCTCGTTGGAGTCTGTTTTTGAAGTTTGTTTGTTGAAGAATTGCCACTTTTAGGTCTGTAATCGAGTGACCAGAGAGATTGAAGTGTTCTCCAACTGGTTTTTGAATGTTATAATTCTTGACATCTGATTTGTGTCCATTCATTCTTTTACGTAGAGACTGTCCAGTTTGGCCAATGTACATGGCAGAGGGGCATTGCTGGCACATGATGGCATATATCACATTGGTAGATGCGCAGGTGAACGAGCCTCTGATAGTGTGGCTGATGTGATTAGGCCCTATGATGGTGTCCCCTGAATAGATATGCGGACACAGCTGGCAATGGGCTTTGTTGCAAGGATAGGTTCCTGGGTTAGCGTTTTTGTGTGTGGTTGCTGTGTGAGATCTGTGTGGCTGCGGATGGACTTTCGGCCTCCCTGTGAACCTGGAATAATGCTCTGCCTAGTGGCCTCCTCCCACACCCGCCTCCTGGCTTACTGCCATACTCGGAACCCCTTTTCCTGACCCGGCCTGCTATGCTTTCACCCTCTCCTGCTTCAAGTCTCCCCTCAAAGCGTGCTGCTTCCAGGAAGCCTCTACACCTTACATCTCCTGCTCGAGGAAAAAAGGGGTGTGTGACGTACAACAAACGCTGTGAGGGCGCAGGCCCCTCTGGCTGCAGAACCCAACGGTGACAACCCTTGTGCTTCCACCCGGCTCTTTATCACCTTCCCTCATACAGCTCCTCTTATTTCAGATTTGCCTAACTATTCATACTCACTCCTCCACCCCCCATGGATTAAGCCTCAAGGCATCCCTTTGAGCTAGGTACCACCACCATTGTAGAGATGGGTAAACTAAGGCCGGGAGTGACTTGCCCAGAGTTGAAGACTGGTGCCCAAACTAAAACCCCAGATATGGGCAACCTTGGAGCCAGGCCTGAACGCTCCAGCTAGCTAACCATTCTCTCTGTACTGAGCATACCCAGTGTCTGGATTACTGGGACACTCGGATCTGGACCCTGTAGCTTGGGTCCTTCTCTGTTCAAGAATCAGCAATGGAGTTGGGAACAGAATCTAAAGCTTGACTCGGAGTTCCCTGATGTAACCATTGGACCATGCTCCCTTGCTAATAAATACCAGGTGTTCTGCACAAAGTCGGAGTTTGATCTCATCTTGCTTTGCCTGTGAATTGTCAGGATCTGGTGGTAGCATCATGGCACCGCTGCTACACACCGTGAGAGCAGCTCAGGTGTCATTGCAGAGATTCAGGTCTCTATGTCCCAGAGGGGCTAACACCGGGTAGGACTCAGACCTGACACCTTTGGATGGGAGTCTGGACAGAGGCCAGCAGGACTTTTGGAACTTTTCCTTTCCTAGTTCTGGCAGAGGGAGGCATTTAACATGGAGAATGCAACCGTGTCTGCAGCGGCTTCCTTCGGGGAGATCTCATTTATTTCATGCTGCACCTGTCAAAACTGATACACCACCCGTTCCACAACACACCCTGTGGGCTCACACTGAGTGCCGCGGGCTCGTTAAGTGATGAGGCAGGGGAGGCAGCCGGCAGCCGCAAACCTGGCACTAGTGACTTGCAAAGCTGTGCTGAGCGCGTGACGTTGCTAGATTGAATCTCACTGCTGGATGCTGTCAGGATTCGTTTAGAATAAAAACGACTCCCTCGTCCTCTCAAGGCCTGTATAACACTGTACAAACCCTGCTCTTGCCAGTCTATTGTATGTAATGCACTGTATATCACAGCTGGCGATCGAGTGAAGATTGCAAAGCATTTCCACTGTAATCTCTTAACATACACATGCTGTTATCATAGAATATCGGGGCTGGAAGGGACCTCAGAAGGTCATCTAGTCCAACCCCCTGCTCAAAGCAGGACCAATCCCCAATTTTTGCCTCAGATCCCTAAGTGTCCCCCTCAAGGATTGAACTCACAACCCTGGGTTTAGCAGGCCAAAGTGCAAACCACTGAGGTATTCCCCCCCACCCCAATTGTGCTGTGTGGGTTTTGGTTTGTTTTGTATAACTTACGATTTGTGACCCGGGACATTACTTGGAATTCAATGCACATCAACGAATGGTGGGACTGCAGTGGAAAACAACCAGTCAAACCAACCCAGTTGAGCTTGGATCCTCTCTGCCCTGGTGTGATTGTCCCGGCGCGAGGATGTGTGGGAAATGAATATGCCAGAGAAGTTAAAAAAAGAAATGAATTCATGGCACTGATGCAGGGGAGGCAGGGAATCAGGCTGCGATATGAAACTCAGGAAAAGCTTTTTAATCTTTGGCTTAAACTCCTCATGGCGTGAATTCTACAGGGGATGGTGGAGGTGAGGAAGGGAGCCAGCAGTGTATGCCTTTTAGGTATAAATCAGATAAGGAGGCTGATTAGCAAGTGTTGGGGTTTGTGACAATATTTGAAGAACTCCGGTCAATAACCCCTGCCCCTTTCTTCCTCAGTTAGGTGCAACGGCCTAAAATTAGATAGCTCATGAAGGGAAGCCCAAGGTCGATCTCAGCACATGTCTGGCTGGTAATGAGGACCATGGCTACCCTTCTGAACTGATGATGCACTTGATACCAGGGGGTGGGGAGAAACTGAATTGGCAGTATTGCATTTTCAGCACAGCTGCTACTTCTCAGCCTCTTCAAGCATCTAAATCTGATTAGCAGAGGGGCTCTCTGGCACAAGAAGGAGATAGGGCTTGTAAAGGAGCTTCCCTTTACAAGGGGGGGGGGCAGGGCTGCTCTATTTATCTGCCAGCAAATGCACAAGGTGTGTCCCATGTCATTTCAAACCCACCCACTGTTTCTAAAAACGCTGGAGGAGAAGGGCTGACGAAATCATGCAGAAATAGGCATTCACCCCTTTGCGGTGCGGAGCCATCCTCCCCATAACGGGGACCATTTTGGCTTAAAAATGCACCCTCTTTTCCCTAAGGAATAAGCCGATTATCAGAGGAAGCGGGGCCATTTCACTTCTCCAGGAAAGGAGATTTAATGTCAGCCAGTGAGTACGGGCTGGGCCTGTGGTGAGAAATTCCACAGGAGTCCCCGACTCGAGGAAAGAAATCCTCTTTGAGATTCCAGGTTTCTTTGATATGATCTTTGTGCACCTCAACCGAAACAAACTAAAATCCCTCCTGGTAGTCGGCTGCATTCCCTGTATGTAGCTTAAAGCCTTCAGCTCTGCAAAACCCAGCGCCACGAAAACAGCAACTACCATACATCAGGCAGCTCTTCTAAGTCTAGAGCTCGCCCTTCTGCATCTAAACAGAAAACCCTTCCTCCTGCAGGGGTTCTTTTTAAGGTTCTGAGCCTAACTAATCCCAGCTGCATCTCATCTCTTCCTTCAGGAAGCTTACTGGGGTTTAACCCCCACAGATCCACTGCATGGGCTGGCTTGGTGGGCCCCTACTAGGATAGCATTAGGGTGGCTTATATTTCACGACTGCAGGGCTCCCCTTCTCTGTGGAGCACCAAAAGACCCTTATGGTTCAGCCTGGGCCATCGTTATGAATGTACCGCTGCAACTGCCTTGCGTTCATGGAACAAAGGGCTAGGGCCAGAAGCAGGTGGGGGATAAGTTGAGACAACTCCATTGACTTCAGTGGGGTTGCAGCCATTTGTGTGTGATTGGAGTTTATCTCCTTGTTGCTAGAGCTGGGTGAAATATTTTTCACAAATTCACTGAAAAATGCAGTTTGGTTGACCTGGAATTATTCACAAATATGACATGAATTTGCTGAATAGTTTTGGGGAAAAAAAATCAGGGGGAAGACTTAGATGCTATTTCCAGAATGGCCTAAGGCTGCAAAAGTAACTTCCAGCTCAGTAATTAGGCAAATCAGTTGGGATGTGGGAGGCCCATATTCAAGTCCCTGCTGTGGCAAAGGAGTTCAACTTGGCCATATGATAGGAGAGTATATTTTTCCTGTCCTTTGGAAATGTTAGAGATTTCATAAAAGTTTCTGTTCCACAGAAATATTTCAATATTTTTTCATGAAAAAGAGAGAGTAGAGGCAGGGAAAGACCGAGCGTATGTGACACACCAGAGAGTGTAACACTCACCTTAGATGTTTGAGACGGAGGTTCAAGTCCCTGATTTGGACCTAACCAATGAACCCTTTCCTGCCAAAAGTTTTGGTTTTATTGAATCAGCATTTTCTGAGGGAAAAAAACATTTTGAAAAATTCCTGACCCACTCCAGTTCTGAGCAGCCACAAATCAGTGGAATGTCAGTGCCGGTTGAATCTTTCCGTTGGATCTTTTCAGGCTGAATGACTCTTCATTTTAGACGAGGGGAAACGAGAAAGGACTGATGTGAAATCTCCAGGGGAGAGCGCAGTGTGTAGTCTTCTCTCCAGAGAACTGCATCAGCCCTGCCTCACAAAATGGCCACTGCTCCTGCAGAGAGCAGAATGCTAGATATGGGAATGTGCAGACAAAATAGCAAATTACATTATCGGGGTAAAGGACATAGGTATATATGCCACAAGCCCTGCTCAGGTGGATCTCATGTATTTAAATTTTATTCAACAAACAAGGAGACAAATATGGCTCCTACAAGCCTCTATCATAACAAAACGAATGCAAGTAGGGGAAACATAATGCAATGAACCTTTGTGGGAACTGCATTCACCCCCAGTTCAGCATCCAGCCACAACAGAGCTCCGTGACCCAGCAGAGGGAAGAACAAGTGACACAGAGAGAACCAGGCCAAGCAGGAGCAGCTGGCTGGAGGCAGCAGCCTGGGAGCTGGTTGCTGAGAGAAGGTTGGGTAGCTGGAGGACCAGGTGGCAGAAGGCCAGCAGAAGCTCTTGCTGGAGGACACAGGGCTGGTGTGGTGATAGTGTGAAGGAGTTACACTGCAACTCTGTTATCTGTATCCCCCCCTGGACTGGACTGTCCCTAGGGGCCGGGTAAGGAACTGCTGTTTGCATCTTTGCGTAATAACTTAGGGTAATCATGCCTAGGAAAATTTGATCTTGAATTTCTGACAGCCCTAGTAAAGGAATCCTCTGTTATTTTCTGGGACTTTGTGAGTGTTCATGGAAACCCGGGCTAAAGTCTGTGTAGAATAGTGCTTGGAGCAGCTATAATGCTTGCCTCTGAGGGCCTGCACTCAGGGTACACTCAGCACACTACCAAACATCTAAGGGATGAATGTATTGCTACATGCCCAGCGACACCCTGCAACGGGGTCAATTACAATAGGCCCCAGGCTCAGCGTTAAACAATATATTCAAGGCTCATAAATCCACCAAGTTCTGTCCCTGAAGCTCTCTCTTGCCACGTCGCACAGAGAGTACATCTACACTGCAGCAAGAGGTGTCATTTCTAGCTCAGGCAGATGGACATGTGCTAACTCTGGTGAGCCAGAGTGCTAAAAATAGTAGCATAGCCACAGCTAGACCCCCAAATACATGCCTAGTATCCCCAGTGGGATTTTCCTCAGACAGCTAGCCTGTCTTGCACTCACACTGCTGCGGTGACTCTGCTATTTGTAGTATGCTGGCTCGAGCTAGGAATAACAGCGTAGTGTAGATGTATCCAGCATGATGGCGTTGCTCTAATTTGCCTGTGGCTTCCTACCTGGCAGGGTTTTCCAACTCTACATGGCTGGCATGCCATCTGTCCTACTCCCTTGCCAACCACTTCTAGGTTAATCTGCGTTTCAATGAGGAAGCAGGGAGCTGCCCTGGAATGCAAAGGGATCTGCAAAGAGGAAGACAAAACGAATGTGGGTCGTTGGTGGGTCATGTCCTTTTCGTTCCCGTTACCCAAGAGGGAGAACAAAAGAACAAGCCTGCAGGTCTGTCAGTTGAGACCCTTCAAGATTCAAGGAGGAATTCAGTATTCTGCACCGTTGTTTTCTGCTCATTTTCCTCTTGTTGCAGATGCTTCTCAACCCTGCTAAATCAGCTTAATTATAGAATATTTGGGCAGCTTGGAGCAAAGGTCCTTGTTGATGGCCCTTTACATGGAGAAGGCATTCAAGCTTCTGAATGGGCTGTGTGCTGCGAAAGTCTAATTGGCTTGTTTTGACAACAGTGCCATAAGTTATCCAGGCGCTCTGCTGTATTTTGCAAATAGTATCCTAGATCTTTCTATTCCCTGGTCTGCTTTCTCCCAGCTCCCTCCACTGCCTCCACTGGTCAGAGTGTCAAAAAGGAGTTTAAATTGTATGGAGGCTTTGTGATGGGAGGATTTGATACCGACTGTGAGGTGTGATTCGCTGATCAGATTTCACACCTGGGTTTGTTACTAAATGGCAAAGTAAACTGAGATGTTAAAAAAGAGTTTTTGGGATTTTAAGGACCCATATCTCACTGAAGTCAATGGGAGTTGGGCTCCTTTGGAAATTCCAGCCATGACTGTGAACAGAAACAGGGAAGTAGATCTGTGGAGTTAGTGTAGGACAGTCAGAGTAGAATCCCACTTTTGGAGTCCAATTCTGCACCAGTGGGAGTTTTGTCATTTATTGCAATAGAAGCAGGATCAGACACTAAGGCCATGTCTACACTTGGGGCTGGGGAGGGAAGGGGGTGAGTCTCAGTTCGAGTAGACTTATTCGCACTAACTCATATTGAGCTAGCGTGCTAAAGATAGAAGTGTAGCCGTGGTAGCATGGACAGCGGAGGGTGATGGCATGGACTAGCTGCCCTGAGCACAAATCTGCCCACTCTTTGAGGGTAAGCACTCAGGGTGGCTAGCTGCTGCCACTTGCCACTGACCAGGCTACCACGGCTACACTATTATTTTATCGAGCTAGCATGAGTACATAGAATAGAATATCAAGGTTTGAAGGGACCTCAGGAGGTCATCTAGTCCAACCCCCTGCTCAAAGCAGGACCAATCCCCAACTAAATCATCCCAGCCAGGGCTTTGTCAAGCCTGACCTTAAAAATCACTAAGGCAGGAGATTCCACCACCTCCTAGGTAACCCATTCCAGTGCTTCACCACCCTCCTTGTGAAAAAGTTTTTTCTAATATCCAACCTAAACCTCCCCCACTGCAACTTGAGACCATTAATCTACATGAGTACATCTACATGAGCTGGGAAGCACTCTGCAAGCTCCACGTGTAGATGTAGCCTGTGTCCCACTACCGTGGAAAGCTGAATGCGGATCTAATTCAAACTTTCCACTTCTTAATTTATGAACGCTGGGGAGGGAGAGCTAACGGCCTTTGCAACAAAAGCATGAATATTTTAGGAGGAAGAGCCTCGCACTGAACATCTTGGTTTTAACTTTTACTTTATAAGTGGCAAAGATCCCAAATGTCTAACGTTTAACTGATGATCAGAGGGAATGAAGCGGAATTAATGTGTCAAGAACATTAGGCAGAAATCTTGATGCCTTATGCGCCTTGACAGTTGTCCTATATGGAAGAATTTAGCAGTAGGAACCCTCCCATGCACTAGTTTCTGCACACCTCTGGAATTGTTTAATGTATTTTGGAGAGGAGGCTTGATTTACTGTGGGATGGAGAAAACCAACCACTGCCTGGGCCGTGATGGGCAGGAGCATGCATTGTGATAGGCAGCGCTCTCTGTAGAGGTGGGGTGTGAAATGGGCTAGGAGACAGGACATGTGAGGCTTGGGGCAGAGTGCACTGTGAAGGAGACTAGAGGGAGTGTGTACTGTGATAGGAAGGAGCACGTGCTGTGAAGAAACAACAAGAACTTGGAAAGAAGGCCCAGGCTATGATAGGAAATGGAGGATGCTCATGCTATGAGAGAAGATAGCCGTTCATGCCCCAGTTCCTTTAATGCATGTCTCACAAGCAGCAGCACATTTGATTTCTTCCCTTTAATACCTGGGTTGCAGTGTGAATGGCTTGTGAAATGGAATGAGGGTGGGATTCCTGCAGTGAAGACCTAATGACTTTGTCTTGTTTTTAACAAGGCAGCCTCTGGAAATGTGAAGTAGCCCAAGATATCTTGGCAGGATATGGTGAAAGTTGAAGCAAGTTGAAGATATCGATGGAGGAAATGAAGTGCAGGAGCACCGAAAACTGCTGATTATGTGTTATCACTGTTACAGTTTGTATGACAGTTGTGTCACGAGGCCCCGGTCAGGATCCAAACCCCATTGTGGTAGGTGCTGGATGGGACACAGAGTAAGAGGAGACCTCCAAAAGCCTAAGTAAGCAAGACAGACAAATGGTGGGAGGGCAAACAGAGACCCAGAGAGAGGAAGCAGCTTGCCCAGAGGCACACACAGCACAGGTTCAACAGCAGAGGTGAAGTTAAAATTCAGCTCTCCTGACTCCATCCTAGATGCCCCATCCACTATACCACACTGCCTCTCAATCTGGTTCATGCATGTCCCAGCTGTATTTTCTAGATGCCTTAAGTCACTTGGTAGGCCCCCAATTTTGCCAGAAGCTGGGAATGGGTGACAGGGGATGGATCACTTGATGATGACCTGTTCTGTTCATTCCCTCTGGGGCACCTGGCACTGGCCACTGTCAGAAGACAGGATACAGGGCTAGATGGACCTTTGGTCTGACCCAGTAGGGCCATTCTTATATAATGTGGAAGCTTTTAATAACATGGGAGGTTAGAATCTTTAACATGCCTAAAGTTCTCCCCCGGCCAGTTTCTGAAGTGATTGGTTCACACTCATCGAAGTGGATAACAACAGGAGAGAGATTCAGGGCCCCAGCTCTGTGAGCGCTGTGGGTTGGGATACAGGGTGTGAAATACACTTGAGTCTGCAATGAGCACCATTGCTGGGAGTGAGGACAGCTGAGAGAGATCACCCTCTCGCTCCAAAATCCTTGCAGACAGACAAAAGGGCATTGATAAAAATATTAAACCCTCAGACACATTTCTGAACAACCAAGCAGATAAACCTAGTTATTTCTCCCCCTTTCCTTCTCTGATATAATGAGGCTGCCTCTTAACTCTAAATGACATTATCATAAGTACTTTGAATAAACATGTGAGATGTGCCTGCAGAGAGGCCTTGGCACAGAACGTTGAGAAATATTGTCCCGCAGCTGCTAGGGAAACAGCTCCTGGAGCAGATTTTTCAGCCAATTAGTGCCTTGATGAATAAGAAGCGCTTAACAAACACCCATGTCAGTGCACGGAGAAAGCAGGAGTCTCTCTGGGTTCATCCAGTTGGACAATCTGCTGCAATTCAAATTAGTCTGCGGGTCAAAGAACTCTTTCATGCTGGGATGTGACCCAGCTAATGTCTGTTAGCCTTCTGCCCCGTTCTTTCCCCATATGGATGTTCTATGTAGAGAACAGATGCTTGTAGACAGGTGATGGCTGAGACAATTTACACGTAGCATGCACTTTTTGAGCCAGGATTTTGAAATTTGCAAGACTCATTCCACATGAGTCTCTGAGTCCCGAAAAAAAAAAAAATCCCAAATTTGACCTTCCCAAATGAGGTCATTACTAGGGCATCAGTCATTTTGATGAAAAGAAAAGGAGTACTTGTGGCACCTTAGAGACTAACAATGTATTTGAGCAATAAGCTTTCATGAGAGGACAGCTCACTTCATTGGATACATTCAGTGGAAAATACAGTGGGGAGATTTATATACATAGAGAACATGAAACAATGGGTGTTACCATACATACTGTAATGAGAGTGATCACTTAAGATGAGCTATTACAGCAGGAGAGCGGGGGCGGGGGGGGGGCAGGCGGGGAAAATCTTTTGTAGTGATAATCAAGGTGGGCCATTTCCAGCAGTTGACAAGAAAATCTGAGGAAAAGTGGGGGGTGGAGGGGGGGAAGTAAACATGGGGAAATAGTTTTACTTTGTGTAGTGACCCATCCACTCCAGTCTCTATTCAAGCCTAAGTTAATTGTATCCAGTTTGCAAATTAATTCCAATTCAGCAGTCTCTCGTTGGAGTCTGTTTTTTGAAGTTTTTTTTTGTTGGAGAATTGCAACTTTTAGGTCTGTAATCGAGTGACCAAAGAGATTGAAGTGTTTCTCTGACTGGTTTTTGAATGTTATAATTCTTGACATCTGATTTGTGTCCATTTATTCTTTTATGTAGAGACTATTCAGTTTGAACCAATGTACATGGCAGAGGGGCATTGCTGGCAGATGATGGCATATATCACATTGGTAGATGTGCAGGTGAACGAGCCTCTGATAGTGTGGCTGATGTGATTAGGCCCTATGATGGTGTCCCTTGAATAGATATGTGGACAGAGTTGGCAACGGGCTTGTTGCAAGGATAGGTTCCTGGGTTAGTGGTTCTGTTATGTGGTGTGTGGTTGCTGGTGAGTATTTGCTTCAGATTGGGGGGCTGTCTGTAAGCAAGGACTGGCCTGTCTCCCAAGATCTGTGAGAGTGACGGGTCGTCCTTCAGGATAGGTTGTAGATCCTTGATGATGCGTTGGAGAGGTTTTAGTTGGGGGCTGAAGGTGATGGCTAGTGGCGTTCTGTTATTTTCTTTGTTGGGCCTGTCCTGTAGTAGGTGACTTCTGGGTACTCTTCTGGCTCTGTCAATCTGTTTCTTCACTTCAGCAGGTGGGTATTGTAGTTGTAAGAATGCTTGATAGAGATCTTGTAGATGTTTGTCTCTGTCTGAGGGATTGGAGCAAATGCGGTTGTATCGTAGAGCTTGGCTGTAGACAATGGAATCGTGTGGTGTGGTCTGGATGAAAGCTGGAGGATGTAGGTAGGCATAGTGGTGAGTAGGTTTCTGGTATAGGGTGGTGTTTATGTGACCATCGCTTATTAGCACCGTAGTGTCCAGGAAATGGATCTCTTATGTGGCCTGGTCCAGGCTGACGTTGATGGTGGGATGGAAATGGTTGAAATCATGGTGGAATTCCTCAAGGTCTTCTTTTCATGGGTCCAGAGATGAAGATATCATCAATGTAGTGCAAGTAGAGTAGGGGCATTAGGGATGAGAGCTGAGGAAGCGTTGTTATAAGTAGCCATAAAATGTTGGCATACTGTGGGGCCATGTGGGTACCCTTGGCAGTGCCGCTGATTTGAAGGTATACATTGTCCCCAAATGTGAAATAGTTATGGGTGAGGACAAAGTCACAAAGTTCAGCCACAAGATTTGCCGTGACATATTATTCCTGACGGCTTGTAGTCCATCTTTGTGTGGAATGTTGGTGTAGAGGCTTCTACATCCATAGTGGCCAGCATGGTGTTTTCAGGAAGATCACCGATGGATTGTAGTTTCCTCAGGAAGTCAGTGGTGTCTCGAAGATAGCTGGGAGTGCTGGTAGCATAGGCCTGAGGAGGGAGTTCACATAGCCAGACAATCCTGCTGTCAGGATGCCAATGCCTGAGATGATGGGGTATCCAGGATTTCCAGGTTTATGGATCTTGGGTAGCAGATAGAATACCCCTGGTCGGGGTTCTAGGGGTGTGTCTGTGCAGATTTTTTCTTGTGCTTTTTCAGGGAGTTTCTTGAGCAGATGGTGTAGTTTCTTTTGATAACCATCAGTGGGATCAGAGGGTAATGGCTTGTAGAAAGTGGTGTTGGAGAGCTGCCTAGCAGCCTCTTGTTCATATTCCGACCTATTCATGATGACAACAGCACCTCCTTTGTCAGCCTTTTTGATTATGAAGTCAGAGTTGTTTCTGAGGCTGTGGATGGCATTGTTTTCTGCATGGCTGAGGTTATGGGGCAAGTGATGCTGCTTTTCCACAATTTCAGCCCGTGCTCGTCGGCGGAAGCACTCTATGTAGAAGTCCAGTCTGTTGTTTCTACCTTCAGGAGGAGTCCACCCAGAATCCTTGTTTTTGTAGTCTTGGTAGGAAGGTCTCTGTGGGTTAGTATGTTGTTCAGAGGTATGTTGGAAATATTCCTTCAGTCGGAGATGCCGAAAATAGGATTCTAGGTCACCACAGAACTATATCATGTTCGTGGGGGTGGAGGGGCAGAAGGAGAGGCCCCGAGATAGGACAGATTCTTCTGCTGGGGTAAGAGTATAGTTGGATAGATTAACAATATTGCTGGGTGGGTTAAGGGAACCACTGTTGTGGCCCCTTGTGGCATGTAGTAGTTTAGATAGTTTAGTGTCCTTTTTCTTTTGTAGAGAAGCAAAGTGTGTGTTGTAAATGGCTTGTCTAGTTTTTGTAAAGTCCAGCCACGGGGAAACTTGTGTGGAAGGTTGTTTTTTTATGAGAGTATCCAGTTTTGAGAGCTCATTCTTAATCTTTCCCTGTTTGCTGTAGAGGATGTTGATCAGGTGATTCCGCAATTTCTTTGAGAGTGTGTGGCACAAGCTGTCCGCATAGACTGTGTGGTATGTAGATTGTAACGCGAGTGGATGGGTTGTTACACAAAGACATGGCTCCCCAATGTGCTGAGGGCTTTAAGTCAGCAAAGCTTTAGAGCACATACTTAACTTTAAGCCCATCATAGTCCCATTGACATAGTCCCATTGACATGGGACTTCAGCACATGCTTAAGTGCTTTATTGAATTGGGACCTTGATACATCACAGTGATGAGTGCTTTACGGATGGATGGAAGGATAGATAAATAGAAAGAGAAAGGAAGAATCCAAATCCAAACCCCAAGCTTTGCTGAAATTGCTGGGGAACCTATAAACATGGTGCTATTTGCAACAGCAACTGATGGTGGGTGAATGTGGGAGGGAATGTGACCTTTTGAAAATACCTGCTGAAACTTCCAGCACAGTAAAACCTGCCTTTCTCTGTGTTGTTTGTTTCCTCTCTGTATGGATAGCACATTCCTGTCCTGCCATTTCCTTTTTCCAACGTGATGCACTGTCAGAATCGGTTGCACTTTTTTGTTTTCCGCTGTCACCTGGTCTCGCTGCAGCTGGAATTGAATTTATCAGCAGTGTCACAGAGATGCCGCCACAGAAAGAACTGCAAATAGAAAAGGCTTTGTGTGCTGGGGCAAGCAGCTAATGACTGGCCTGGGCGGCTATGAGG
This sequence comes from Dermochelys coriacea, assembly GCF_009764565.3. Taxonomy (NCBI): domain Eukaryota; kingdom Metazoa; phylum Chordata; order Testudines; family Dermochelyidae; genus Dermochelys; species Dermochelys coriacea. Next base: position 5,444,605 of record NC_050078.2, read on the forward strand.
AATGGCACTCCGCTGACAGCCAGAAGGAATTATAAAGCCAGAGAATGGCATTGGTTAACCTCCCCGCCCCCTCGGAAAAATACAGCTTCCCTTTTTTTGTCAAGTGAATACAATGCTGTGATAGGAGCCATCTTGACAACCCTGGAAATGGAAGGTGTGCAGAATAGCTACAACACAAGCTGTGACACGCCTGGCTTGCCTGCATTGTGACCTCCACTGTCACTCAGTCCAGGGATGGGAGAGACCTAGCTCTAAGAATGGGAGAGGCGTTCAGTCTCCATGGCCCATTCATTTCATGGCCTCTCTGCTGAGACTCCCATACAAAAGGACCACTTAGTGTGTGGTTCTTCCCAGTAAAACCTTGTAGGTAACAATGAAGCTATTTGGTATTTAAACCTATCTCCGGTGACCAGATTCTGTGAGGTTCCCGGATTGGCATGCTGCCTCGAGTTCCGTCTTTCAAGGGGGAGGATGAGCGTGGGTCTCTAGCCAGCCGGTGCCCCATAAATGACAATAGCTGCAGCTCCACACAGTGAGTGTCCAGGGAAATGGTGGGTTTGGGGCTATAGACGCCTGTCTACCAGAACTAGACTGACACCACAAACTCATTTCCCATTGTAAAATCATAGAATCATAGAATATCACGGTTGGAAGAGACCTCAGGAGGTCATCTAGTCCAACCCCCTGCTCAAAGCAGGACCAACCCCAACTAAATCATCCCAGCCAGGGCTTTGTCGAGCTGGGTCTTAAAAACCTCTAAGGATGGAGATTCCACCACCTTCCTATGTAACCCATTCCCAGGCTTCACCCCCTGCTAGTGAAATAGTGTTTCCTAATATCCAACCTAGACCGCCCCCACTGCAACTTGAACAGTCATTCACATGGTACCCCTATGGGAAAGTCTGATGGAATATATACACAGGAGTGAAATTCAATGGCCTATGTTATGCAGGAGTTCAGAGTATATGATCGTAACGGTCCCTTCTGGCCTATGAATATAGTTGGATGAAACCAATAGCTTCCAATAGACATTACCCTAAAAACCCAGGGTGAGATTCTGTGCTCTGGGTCTTGAATGTGCAGCTCAGAAGTCACAGTCCAGGCTATGGTGGCTTAATACCCCATTTGCACTCTACCGATACTGGGCGTACACAACTCTGGGGTCCTGTCTGTGTTACAGCAGCCTCCCGAGGCCACCCTGTGGGCCCCAGGAATCTCTGCACCACTTCAGGCTACAGTCTCATCCTCAACTTGCCCCTTCTGCCTATTCCCCTCCCTTGACATGCCCTCTATGTGGGGTCCACAAAGGGTTCCTCAGAGCTTCTGCAGTGCCTGGATCAAAAGCCTCCTTCCTTGGCTGGAGCTGGGGCTTTTAGGGCCCCTGGATGCCATTCCATCGCTTTTACCTGGCATCAAGTAGCTGGAACCAGGGTGTGGATCTCAGCTTTACCAGGGATGAGATGCTTACCACAGAATTTTTAAAGCAACCTATTTAATTTCACTAACAGAGAATCACTTCCACGTTATGGAACTCTATAGATTGGACTAAAAATCCCAGAGAAAGCATCTCTTTCTTTACTAAATTCTATAGGACTTTTCTATTAGGGAACAACTGATAGCCGCTAACTCCTCTGAAACTTGCTATCCCACGTCTGTGAGCTTTGCAGTCCTCTTAAAAATAAAATGAAGCATTACTGTGATGTATCAGTCCGGTTCTCTAATGCTAACAAGTTAGTCAATTAGCAGGTTAACGGGCTGAAAAATTGTTATTGCCAATGAGCCAGCATAGGGGAAGGGGAAGCCGGGCATAGGGGAAGGTGATGGTTGCATTGTTAAGCAGGAACCTGTTTATGGATTAATCTGTTGTTGCCTCTTAAGGAGATTCTCCTAGTCATTGAGCACTTCAGGCACTTCCTGTTAGGGATGTGACAAATTAATACTTGTACTGAGGGACCCTGACTGAGTGTCATCTGGTGTGTATGGGGGTTGTGTGGGGGGATAAGACTGAAAGAGAGGGAGAAAGATTAATTTAAAAAAATTCTGTAATGGATTTTTACAAGAAGCTTTCCCCAGTGCAAATCACAGAGATCATAAAAATAGAAAACACCATTTACTCCATGTACCTCTCTGCCCCACCAGCTACATGGGAGAGTTCCTGCTACAGCATCATCCCATTTATCGTCAGTGAGCCAAAGCACCTTTTATCTGGGGAAGCAGCATACTCCAGTGCAGGGGTGGCCAACCTGAGCCTGAGAAGGAGCCAGAATTTACCAATGGACATTGCCAAAGAGCCACAGTAATACGTCAGCAGCCCCCCATCCTCTCCCTCACCCCACTCCCAGCGCTTCCAACCCACCAGCAGCCCCACCAATCAGCACCTCTCCCTCCCTCTCTGCACCTCCTGATCAGCTGTTTCGTGGTATGTAGCAGGTTCGGGGGGCGAGGACATGGCAGACTCAGGGGAGGGGTGGGAAGGGGTGGAGTGGGGGCAGGGCCTGTGGCAGAGCCAGGGGTTGAGCAGTGAGCACCCCCCGGCACAGTTGGCGCCTGTAGCTCCAGACCCGGAGTCAGTGCCTATCCAAGGAGCCACATATTAACTTCTAAAGAGCTGCATGGGGATCTCATGATGTTCCTATACAGCACCTGGCACAATGGGGGCCTGATCTCAGCTGAGGCCCGTAATCTGCTACTGTAATACAAATAGTCTCCCAAAAGAGATTATCATTCTCTATAGTCTAAAGGCTCTTGCATCTGGAAATTTAGTTTTATCTTAAACTTTCCTGTTCTTAATTTCATCCTAGTTCTCCTGGTTATACTTCCATTTGGCAACACTAAGCAATTCCTCTTCCCCAGCACATATTATCACAGTAATATAGCTTGGAAGAACTAGAGTGACCTTTCATAACCTGAAAACTGATGGCTCCCTGCCCCACTGTATGAACATAAGAACGGCCAAACCAATGGTCCACCTAGCCCAGGATCCGGTCTTCTGACAGTGGACAATGCCAGGTGCTTCAGAGGGAATGAACAGAACAGGTAATCATCGAGTGATCCATCCCCTGTTGTCCACTCCCATCTTCCTGCAATCAGAGGGTGGGGTTACGCAGAGCATGGGGTTGCATCCCTTACCCTCTTGGCTAATAGCCATTGAAGTTGTTGCAAGATAGATTATCTGGGATATCTGTCTTGCTATGCGCTTGTGCGGAGAGGAGAGCTCGGCTGATCCCATAAAAATGTTTGATGCTCAGTATAAGGCATAAATTTTTGTGTGTGTGTGTAGGGGCGTAACTTGCACAAATCCATAATTTAAAAAACAAAAAAAGCAACCCAAACACAACACCCAGGGAAGTAACCCTAGCCCCTTCTCTTTCTCCTTTGCCTAAATGCAGTTGCATAGAGGAATGGAATAAAAAAGTAAGGGGTGTCACTCTGGATAAAGCATGACACCAGGAAAAAAATAAAGGATTATTTCATTGCTTTTAAAAGGAGCTACCACTGCATTATACAAGGAAATCTGAGTAATGCTCCTGACAGGGAACATTTCTTTCAAAGGCTGTGCTAATGCTGTAACTACCGCTCCTCTTACGATGCTATCAGGCTTCCGACAGCTCTGCATGGGTTACATTTGTCTTTAATAGCACCAAGCTTTTTTACTGAGCAATAAGCTGATCACAGCTGTTGCACTCTAGGTTGTAAGTTTGTCAGAGCTCATAAGCAAAGCAGAGACGGCCCTTGTTAGTACTTGGATGGGAAACTTGAAAGCCATTGAACAGTGTGTAGAGCTGCTACTGAGCTGAGGCTGCGGAATGGCAGTTGGAGGTGTTATGCTGTAAAGGTAAGATTTTACAAGGCTAGCTAAGGGATCTGATGACCAATTCTCATTAATTCCCCCCCTGGCAGGAGCGGCGGGCCAGAGTGCCGGCGGCGCAGCGCACTGAGGCCGTGGGGGAGGGGGGACAGCGGGGAGGGGCTGCGGGCCAGATGTGGCCCACAGGCCATAGTTTACCCTCCTCTGCTCTATATACTCAGCAACCAGCACAAGAGGGCCCTTTCTTGGTTGGAGTATCTTGGTAGAATCCTCTTACTATATGTTCCATTCTATGCATCCGAATGGAACATGATGAAGTGAGCTGTAGCTCACGAGAGCTTATGCTCTAATAAATTTGTTAGTCTCTAAGGTGTCACAAGTCCTGCTATTCTTTTTGCGGATACAGATTAACACTGCTGCTACTCTGAAATCAACCATTGTTAATTAACTCTCTCTATTTACCTTACTTTCCATTTAAGCTATTCATCAGCTAAATCTGTCGTAAAGAAAAGAAAAAAAAGGCTTTCCTGGGTACATTTGCTAAAAGTGGAACATTTGAGCTGTGTTATGCAGATTACAAACACATTTCATAGCTACCTCTTTCACCTCGGAACAGCAAGCAGAGTTCTGTAAATCTCACACTGCGTTGATTGTTCCCTCACAAATTATGTGCAACCAGCAAAAATAAAATAACCTTCAAGACAGATTTTTGGTTTTTTCCAGATCTTGTTCACCTTGGAAAACCTCATATTTTGTTGCATGCTGTAGAAATAAATAGAAAAGGAGAGTGAAATTGGGTGATGAGTATTAAACCACAGCCCCTGATAGGTTGGATTCCTGTTAATGCCTAAACTGAGACATGGACAAAGCTATTCGGTCCAGCAGAGCCATTTAAACTGAAGACTTGGCAAACGAAGAGCCTATTAAGGGAATACAGATTCAGTGTGCAGTGGTGCAATGTGCCAATTATTATCATAGTACACTCAGATCTACCTTTCTACTTTGAAGTGATGATCACCATCCTGGACTCCATTGCAATGGACTGTTCATCTCTGTGTACCGCTTGGCATTTCTCATGCTTCCAGATTGGTGAATTTGCTGCAAATTTGGTAGACACACCTATTTCAAGAAAAGGAACCAAGGACAACACGTCACGGCAGAGGTCCATCAGAGTCCTCACATCGGCCTCCATCTTAGTGGCACATGGCTCATAGAACTACTCAAAATCAGGAGGGAGAAATTAGCAAAATGTTTCCCATTTTGAAAAAAAAAAGATTTACCAGTGTTTGTTGTTGGCCAATAATAATAAAATAATAATAAAAAAATAATAATTGGGTGGGGATGTGTGTGTGTGAATTTACAAGCAATTAACTGCATTTTTTTCTGATTTAAAAAACAAGGTTGAAATTTCAGACAAATTTCTTGAGCACTGTTTGACTGATCCAGGGCAAAAGGGAAACTTGCAATGGTCATGAAGATCGTGCTTTCATATACTTCCAGGAGTACCCGTATGGAATTTTCCTCTTGATGTAGGCAGCATTGCTCTATGGAATGCATAATGCAGGGACAAAAGACCTCATGGGATAGAAAGCCCCTCTGTAACGTAAGGTGTGCTGCATTTAGGACTGCCAGCTACTTGGCAAAGTGTGCTACCCAGGGCAGGCTTTAACTTACAGCACTGCTACTATGCTTTGGAAACCTTTCTTAACCAACAAGGTCATGCTATTTGGTCCTGGTTGATGTCTTCACCTATTAGCCTGCAGCATATAAACTGAAGCGACAACATAGATATCTCCCACACTGGAATAACCTGGAATGTGACAGATGTAATTATTTGTTGTTCTGGGGTTAACAGTATCACTCAATTGCACTGAGAAGTCTTATAGTTATATTTCTATCCATGCTGCCCTTCTCCCAACTCACTCTGATGCTTTTGGACAAAGCATTAAGGTTGCTGTTTTGTTGTTCCACTCGAGGGCTGCCCCTCCCTCCACAGTCGGAGACAGTCCCATTTGTCCTGGGTTTGTATTCCATGGGTAGGGCCCTACCAAATTCACGGCCATGAAAAACACATCACGGACCATGAAATCTGGTCCCCCCGCCATGAAATCTGGTCTTGTGTGTGCTTTTATCCTATACTACAGATTTCATGGGGGAGACCAGCGTTTCTCAAATTGGGAGTCCTGACCCAAAAGGGAGTTGCAGGGAGATCACAAGGCTTTTGGGGGGGGGGTGTCAAGCTATTGCCAACCTTACTTTGCGCTGCCTTCAGAGCTGGGCAGCTGAAGAGCAGCAGATGCTGGCCAGGATCCCAGCTCTGAAGACAGCATCCCGCCAGCAGCAGTGCAGAAGTAAGGGTGACAATACTGTACCATGCCATCCTTACTTCTGCACTGTTGCTGGTGGCGACTCTGCCTTCAGAGCTGGGCTCCCAGCCAGCAGCCACCGCACTCCAGCTGCCCAGCTCTGAAGGCAGCACCGCTGCCAGCAGCAGTGCAGATGTAAGGGTAGCAGTACCATAACCTCCCCACCCCCCACCACAATAACCTTGTGACCCTCCACAGTTCCTTTTTGGGTCAGGACCCCTACAATTATAACACCAACTTCAGATTTAAATAGTTGAAATCATGAAATTTATGAATTTTAAAATCCTATGACCGTGAAATTGACCAAAATGGACCGTGACTTTGATAGGTCCCTGGCCACATGCCAAGCCTGGGATGCAGAAGAGTTAGAGTTCTACATTTTTGGGCGCATCACAGTGTGATGTCATGCAGTCATGTCACAGCATGGCAAAAAGATCTATTTTGTCCTGCAAGGCAACAACGAAAAGTGGCTGGGTCATTACACATTTGAATCTATTTCCCCATGTTAAGTATCCTCATACCTTTTTGTCAACTGTCTAAATGGGCCATCTTGATTATCACTACAAAAGTTTTTTTCTCCTGCTGATAATAACTCATCTTAATTAATTAGCTTCTTACAGTTTGTATGACAACTTCCATCTTCTCTGTATGTATATATATATCTTCTTACTATATGTTCCATTCTATGCATCCGATGAAGTGGGCTGTAGTTCATGAAAGCTTATGCTCTAATAAATTTGTTAGTCTCTAAGGTGCCACAAGTCCTCCTGTTCTTTTTGCGGATACAGACTAACACGGCTGCTACTCTGAAATGGAGAGTTGGCAACCCTACTCCAGACTCTGCATTTTCTACCTCTTCACGCTCTCCTACTCCCGCTCGGTTAACACTCTTCCAACTTCAGTGTGACATGTGCCCACTTGAGCGAGGGCTAATTTTCCGAGAAATGAAAATTCTCAAAGTTTTTGGAATCTTTATGCTCAGCTGATGCTTCACTTTTATTTGTCGGTCTCCCCCTCCCAGTAGGCAATTTATGGCCATTTATATATGTTTTGGAACAAAGAGGAAACTCAATAACATACTTTTCCAATACTTTTTTTATTAGATCCCCATTGAATTAAACAATATTTATTTTTTATTAACAGTTATTTTCTTTTTTTCCTGAGCACAGGAGACACTGGCAACTATGTTCATAAATCAGCCAGAGTGTGTATGTGGGAATATCATGGACACATTGGGTTTCTTTTCCTGTTCCCTCTCCTTCAGCCTGTCACCTTCACGCCACAGTCACCGGCTTTCAATCACGGCCCAGGACAGAGTTCAGAGTATGCTTGCAGAGTCGTAAATCTTCCTCTTGACAGTCCAAGATGTAGGAGTGTTCTTGGGGAAGAGTCCTCCAGCTTTTCTTCATCCAACAGCTCAGGCCTGTTCTGACTGGATACGTCACAATGCATTGTCACTTTAAAACACAAATGCTTTGGATGGCATATGTTAGTGGATCAGTTTATAGATCTTCATAATAACAAAATCTGCATATATTTGTAAAGTGATTCCTCCCCCATTAACTATGAAAGGGTAGATGTTCAGCTGGTGTAAATCAGCATAGTTCCACTGACTTCATTGCAACTCCGGCGAATGACACCAGTTGAAGTTCTGGCCCATAGAAATGGTCTTGTGGTTAAGGGACTGGAGCAGGCTTCAAGAGACATAGGGCAATGTTCTGCCACAGACTCCTGAAGTGACTGTGGACAAGATCACCTGGCCCAGATCCTTGAAGGCGTTAGGTACCAAACTCCCACCGATTTCAATGAGAAATAGACACCCAAATACCTTTATGCATCTGGCTCTTGGTGCTTCAGTTCCCCATCTGTGAAATGAGATAATAATCATTCCTTTCTCCTTCCCTATGTTCGTCTTGTCTATTTAGAATGTATATTCTTCAGGGAAAAGGCAGTCTTTCACTCTGTGGAATTATAGCACCAAGCACGATAGGGCCCCATCTCAACTGTGGTCTCCAGGCACTGCCATGACACAACTATTAATACCCAGTGTTTTATTTAGAGAGACCAATCTTTTGCAGTCTAGGTATTCCAGAGAAAATGCAGCTCTACGATTGATATAAAGTACTGAATTTTAATCACTTTACCAGTGCTGAACCAAATCGGTCTCACATACTGTTAATTCATGATTTTTGGTTCTTTTTCCCATAAAATAGGAACAAGAACGTAATTTCTACTTGCAAAGATTCTTGGTGTGTGTGTGTTTGTTTGTGTGTTTGTTTGCGTGTGTGTGTGTATGAATGACCCCCAGGTGGCTCCACAGCTGGGGTGCTGTGACCACTGCTTTTGAAACTGATCATAACCAATGCACAGTTACCTTGTGCCTCCTGCCCATGAATTATATCCACTTGTTGGCTCTCATCTTTTGCTTAGCTCACAAATTCTTTGGGATAGGAACTACTTTTTTGTTATGTGTGTGGGCAGTGCCTCGCACGGTCCCAGATGGGGCCTCTGGGTGCTACCTTATTGCAATTAATAGTTAATAATAATGTAATTGCATTCACTGGAATTTGGCCAGGACATCAGGATGAAGACCTCTAGCATGAGGGAAAGACCCATGGCCACTTTAACGAGTTCAAGTCAGGACGTTGGTTTCACCTGGCATCAAAGACCCCTTCTCCAGCAAAGTGGCCCCTGTGACAATGATGATCACCATAGTTTGTCACTCCAAAACCGCAGGCAACACTTGGTGGTGTCACTTATCTCAAATAGCTCCTTAGGGGTACAGGATGTTGATGGGAGTGGGCACTGCATCAGGCGATGTTCAACTGTTTGCTGTGCACTCCATCTTCACATATGGGGTCATTTCTCAGCTTCCACTTGGTCACATTGTCACCCGCCTTTGCCCCACCAGCTCTCGCTCGATTCGGAATACACCAGAGTTTTCATTCAAGGTCAGTGCCTGGGAGGAATTGTTCTGAAGGAGCCAGGTTCTCCAAGAACATCGGTATTTCCCACCATTTTGTTACCCTCTGGTCTTCCACAGTGGTATATTGAGGGAAGGGATTTTGACAGGCAAAGCTCTTCGTGGTGGAATGAGTCCATGCAGCAGACGCCTTGGAGCGTGCATCTGTTTTCATCTCTCCTGACAGCATCTCGCCTTACTAATGGCGCCGCAATCCCCAGGAGGCAGTCTAGTAATAATGTAGGACCATAGACTCGTAGGACTGGAAGGGACCTTGAGAAGTTACCTAATCCACCCCCTGCACTCATGACAGCAGTCAGTTTCAAAGTCCTTGAGATCACCCTACCGATTGATTGAGTCACTATCGGTTTTATGTGCATGGTTCAGGCATGTGAGGATGCCACGGATATCAGTTCAGGGAGAATAGTGTGGCCTCTTATATCACAACATATCTTCATGTATCCCCATCCGAGAACTGACCCACTCCTATCCTGCTTAGCTTGTGAGTTTTAATGGGGCTCCTGCACAAGCCAGCTTTCTGCAGGTGCATATGAAGCAAATACAACCTTAGCTGCGTTAAGATCTATTAAACAAGTAAGTCTTTCCCTCCCATGATACAGACTAACACGGCTACAACTCCGAAAACTCCCATTATAGGAACGCTTTTCCCACCCTTCGTAAAAGTTGCAATATTCCTCAAATTGTTATTTCTCAATAATTTGGATGGCTTTTGCCTTGGCCCTAAAAGAGACATTCACATTACATCTGGGCAGGAAGTCTATATCTAGTATTAGTCTTGTGTTAATAATACAGAGGGCTAAATCAAAGGTGAATTGATTTCCTGAAGCTGATTCGGCTTTCACACAGAAGCAGCTCCAGTCAATGAACGGACCTTTCAATTTAGTTCTGCTGCTGTCGGTGTAAATAAAATCACTCATGAAGCAAATTGCAGCCGGTTATTGTCTGCACTTGAAACCATCAAGTTATTTGAAAATGATCATTTATGTTAGAAACAGGATTATGTTACTGTGAAAGTATGTCAGGCAAATGCAGAACACAATTTACTTTGAAGGTCAGTTGAGTATTACAATGGGTGTGTATAGGTAGCTGTTATGCAGTCAAGATGATGCAGGGAAAGGAAGATAATCATGAAATGTTACAAAAACACAGATCTCTGATTAGTTAATAAGGACCAAAGAAAAGGTCATAGAGGCTATTAAACTGTGTGACAGTGAAGGTATAGATTTGCAGTTTCAGTGTAATTAGCTGGTTTGTGGGCCGCGGTGTTCCGGCACTTGAAAACAGAACCACAAAAGAGTGAGAATGAGGAGAGCATTCCTTATTTTGCTGTCACATAAGCAGGGGCTTGACTGGCATTTCTGATTTGTCAAAAAATGGAAGCCTGGAACAGGGAGCAGCCATACTCCATATGCAGCCAAATGCCCATATGCAGGAATGCCTGTTTCTATGAAGTATTGGACACACATTGTTTTCTCATTTGTGTGGTGTATTGAAAGGTGTGTTAAAATGATAAACCATCACTTTACAGTCTGAGGAGGGTTCCTGGTTCTGCTTGCTGGCTAGGGGAATCTGTAAGAAAGTGTGCCATCTGAATTTTTAGGAGTCAGTCTGCAAAGAGCCAGCCTAGTGTAGGGTGGGGTGACTTAATGCCTGGCTGCTCTAGAGAGCAGCCTGCTTTCTCTCTCTTGGTTTTGGTTCTTGTGTGTGAAGGTTCTGGATTTTAAGAAATAAGGTAGTGTTACCTTGCAGCCTTCCAGCAAAGACTATTTTATGTTTTATCTAACTTGTATGTTTGTATGCCATGAACGTAATCCCTCACATTTTTTGTAATAATGTGTCTTCATTGTAATTCTACCCTAGGAAAATACGAACACATTGGTTGAACTGGATGTCCTTCATCAGGCACACACCTGTGTCCTCTATCTTTTACAAAGAGAAACTACAAGGCCTGATTCTCTATTGGCCTGCATCTTGTTCAGTCATTTAAATTAGTGTAAAGCGGCTGTCAAATGCTACTATTCATTAAACCCGCTATACAGGTGCCTGTGACTGTACAATGTGGAGGACAATGGAGAATCAGGGCCATTCAGCCTTTATGCTCAGTGCCTACTCTACATTTCAGCCAGATGTCCTCAGATCAGAGTGTAGTGAAGGTGGTCTGCATTGCCTCAAGTCACCAGATCTGTGCCTTATTATTTGCAAGATAATGCAGAAACGTTCTAGCAGTGGCTCGGCAGTATTGAGGACTATGTAAGGGTTTTGTGTGTGTTTAGATTACACGATGGTGCTCATGCAAGGTGCCAGTCTAGCTATCCTTGGAAAATTAAGACCTTTGTTTAGTTATGCGTTCACAAGAACCAGTACTGGTAGGACAGCAGCAGTACAAGCTCCAGTCCCTAGGTGTCTATCCCCAGTGTGCTTAATATTGCTTTGGAAGCACAAATTCCTAGTCTGGACTAGATGACCTCTCATGGTCCCTTCCAGTCCTACTATTCTATGTCTGTGAAGCATCAGGATAGAAAGACTGGGCTAATGGCCCTCTCACGCCCATAAAGGTGTTAGGTACATGGAAGCTTATCCCATCAGCTGGAATTCTGGAAGAAGGAAATAAAGACAGCTGACAGGAAAATTCTTCCTTTCTTTGCTGCTTGATCTTTCACAGGGCGGGAGCTAGGAAACAAGAGCAGAGATCCCCAGGATCAACTTGGGCTAGTCCTAAAGGACATTCAGTGCTGATGGGTTACTACATCTCTGTCACCTTTTGGAACCATAGACTGTAACTCATTTGTGCTTATATGTTGCCAGTTGTAACCTGTAAATAACCCTCTAACAGGGTGCTCGTCATGCCCCTCCAGTTCGACCCTTCTCCCTCTCTTCTCAGAGACACTTCAGGCTGGTGCAACACCTGTGCTCTTTATTTGTGATCAAGTCCCCACCACCAGTTTCCAACATTATACAGGCTTTTTATAACAACCTGGCCTACCACAGGCCTGGCCAGCAACAGACTAGGAGAGTCCCAACTTCCTCAGGGCCTGAACCTGAGCCTAAGTAATGAAGCTGGCAGGTGTGGTCAGTTACCAGGCAAGCATCAGGCTATCTACCCAGCCCCAATCCATTCCCCCTGATTGGGGTTGGAGTGGCAGGAGCTGATTAAGGCCTCTCTAGCAACACCCTGCCACACACCCTCTCATTTCTTTCCCTAGTTAATAAATCCTTGGTTAGTTTACTATAGGATTGGCTACCAGTGTTGCCTTTGGTGTGAGATATGAGATACAAATTAACCTGGGGCAAGTGACTGGTCTCTTGGGACTGGGAGCAACCTGAATATTTCGTGATCTTTGGTATAAGTGACCATTTATCACTAAGTCCAGCTTGCCCGGGTGGCAATGTAGATTGGAGTGCCCAAGGGGACTGTCTGTGACTCCAGGGTAAGACTGTTACAGTGATCCAGGAGTTCACATTTGTTGCCATGTTGGTGAAATCTAGTTATAGAACATGCCACCAGTTTGGGGTCTCTGCCCCGCTTTTGGACATCTGCCCTGAGGTTGGTCGTGAACCCCTCCGGACAGCATGACAGGAGCACTTTTTAACCCCTTTGCATTGGTGCAAATGACTACACAAGATGCAGAGCAATGGTGTATTGGGCCCCAGGTAAGGAAGCTGGAAGGCACATCCTAAGGACATTACGTGTCCTATCAGGAGAAATAGCACAACGATCTTACACGTTAAAGGACTCAATACCAAAGCAAGGAAGCGCAGATATTACCAAAGCCTATCAGTGGTGCCACATTCATTGTTGCAAGGAAAGGAAAGGAACTATTTGCCGTGATCCCGAAGTAGCGCCAGCCTAACTTCTCCTGCATCTGAGCACGCAGGAGGTGTTGGAATGGGAACGAGCATACAGGAATTAAAAGATCCAGTGGACTATAAGTGAACGTCATTTTGAATGGCCTTGTCGCTAATGAAGTCTACTTTTTTTTCTTATCCAAAATATTCCTCCTTCGGATCGTTAATGTCAGTCAATCTCAGCCCATCAACTCAGCAATATGCAACTCCCTCAGGAAGCTAGGCCTAGCCTCCTCTTCTTATTTCCTCTTAGTTAAGCAATGCTGCATGCTGCTTCACTTGCTAGGGCTAGAGAGGTGCTTCAAACAAAGCATTGGAGAAGGATATTAAAGCAAGCCCCATAGCGCTTATTTAAAAGTGTCCCAAGGCTATCGGTAAGTTACCGTACAGGCAAAATCAGAGAAAATGGGACATTACCTGATCTGCATTGGACACCTGATACCTATTACCACCAAACTCTCATTGCAATGAATGAAATCTTTTGTGACAATTAGTAGGGATCGGAGCATATTTTAAAGAGGGGCTTGCTGGAGCTGGAGCAGCATATACTGCAGTAGTAAAATCATTATGGCAACAAGCCACAGCCATGCAAAGAGTACAAAGCAGAAGGGAAAACTATGAAATTGGCTGAGTTAGAGCCAGAAAAGGTCTAACGGAAACAAAATGTTCCTCCACCAATGTGCCTCTATCTTTAGTCAATAGGGCCACTTCTAGGGACGAGCAGGTAGCCGAGTCTCCATGGCCCATTCAATCTTGACCTCTTGGCCAAAAGTGCCAACAAGGGGGCCAATCCGTGCAGCTGTGAGGGTAGCTGTCTGTCTAGTTCAGTGGTTCTCAAACTATGGGTCAGGATCCCAAAGTGGGTCACGGCCCTGTTTTAATAGGGCCGCCAGGACTGGCATTAGACTTGGTGGGGCCCGGGGCTGAAGACAAAGCCCGAACCCCACCGCCCAGGGCCAAAGCCTGAGGACTTTAGCCCTGGTTGGCAGGGTTCAGGTTACAGGCCCTCCACCTGGGCCTGAAGCTCTTGAGTTTTGCCCCCTGCACCTGGGGCATGGGCTCAGCTTCACCCCCCCCAGCCCGAGGCCGAGGGGCTCAGGCAGGCTCAGGCTCGGGACTCCATTCCTGGGGTCATGTCGTCATTTTTGTTGTCAAAAGGGGGTCACGGTGCAACACAGTTTGAGAACCCCTGGTCTAGTTTTTAGCTGTGATGTGGACATGCCTGGAACTGAACTGACACCTCCAGCTCATTTGACTTACGTCACCAACCCATATAAGTTTCTTTCCTTCTCAAGCACCTTGGAGGGCACTCTTTAGTAAGCGAATGGGAACTGCTGTTATGTTTGTTGATCTTCACCCTTCGAAACCCATTGCTTCTGGCAGTGAACAGTGTGGCTTTTGGCTCATTGCTGTAGCTGGATTCTAGCTCCCCTTCCCCCCACCCCGCCCCCAAGGGTACTGAATTTAGCAGCCAGTAACAAGAATATTAGAAGAAGAATATTAGCCAGCAGCGCTTCTACAAATCAGACTGGTTGGAACTCCCAATGCACAATTCACAGCCTAGCAAGGGAGGCTCCAAAGTAGGGAAGAATTCTGAATTTTAAGGGTAGTGAAGGTGGGCACAGAAGAATCATTACCGTCAGCAGCTGCTAATTATGAAGAAAGATGGATTGCTGCTGCAGGTCAGCGTCCGGTGGGGAAAGGCCCGGGACAGATGAGGTTATTATTTATACTATGCTGTTCATATAAATCAATGAAACTTCCACCAGCACCAGGCACTGTTCTTATTTTGCTCTGTTGATTGATGGGCTATGCCTATGGTCCTCCTCCACAGATCCCCTTTGCTGTGTTCCTAACAGATGCACATGTCCTAATCTGAAACCTCCAAATGCCTCCTTGAGCACATAGGGTTATCCGTCATTGCAGCTAGAGTCCAGCTGTACGGTGCAGCCCACATCTGTGTGACATTTGTGCTTCTATAGCAGGGGGCTTCTGTATTTTAAATCCTGGCAACCCAACTACTGCGTTGGTTGGTGGTCTTTCGCATTAGCTATATGTACTTAAGCCATTGCCTGATCAAGCGATCTTGGTTGTGTTAAATGCCAGGTTCCCAGTGATGCCTTTCCAGTGAAATGGTGACATACTTTAGTTTATGGTGGTGATGGAGCTACCAATGGGTTTGTGGTTAAGGCATGAGACTGAGAGTCAAGAGGTCTGGGCTCAGTGCCCAGATGTTCTACAGGCTTCATATATGACCTTGGACAAGGTACTTCATGTCTCTTTCCCTGTGTTCCTCATCTGTGAAATGGAGATACAATTATTTAATTTCTTCCACTGTTTGTCTGTTTAGACTGTACGTTCTTCACAGCCGGGACTGTCTTACACTGTGTATGTACAGCACCTAGCACATGGAAGCCTCAATCTCAGTTGGGGCATCCAGCATTACAGTAATACACACAATAAGTGATACAAACAATACAACACAACAATACAAACAATAAGTGGTTTAGGAGCAGTGCTGAGAAGCAGGAAACACTGAGTTCTGTGTTTACCATCTGCAAAGCTAGATGATGATGGCGCCTGCCTACCCACCGTACCTGCCTACCCACCGTAGTCTGTTCTGATTATTCTGAGTCAATGAATGCAAAGTTCAACTGTGTCTTTGTCTCGGACAACTTTAACCTTGAAGTCCCTGGAATTCCACCTCAATAAATGACAATAACGAAACATCTGAGGCTGAGATTTCACATGCAGAACAGTTAGGAAATTCAGAGCTGAAAGAGTAACTGTTCCACTTGTATGTATAGAGAATATGTTCTTTAATGATTTGGAAGATGGGGATACCAACATGCTCATCAAATGCCCTGCTGATCCCAAACGGGAGATGTTTCAACTACAGAACATATGGAAAGAAAGTTTTAAAAAGGAGATTCCACATGGGAACCTGCTAGCTAAAACCTAGAGGGGGAAATAATCTGAAAGGCAAACATGGAAGGAACAAACCTGGGACACCCTTCTGCTGGAAGTGACCTTGGGGCAGCAGTCAACAGTGAATTAGGCATGAGATCGCAATGATGGCAGCACCGTCATCTACTAGAATACAAACACTTTAAAACAATGGGGAACCAAGAATGACCAGGTAAAGGGGGGATAATTTATATGTGAAAACAAACAAACCCATGGAACTAAAAAGCCATGAGCCAATCATCAGCCTGACAGCTCTGCCTGCATGTGGTTTCACTTTCGCTACCTTTCATTTCCTTTTTATCTATATAGGTTGTGAGGTCTCTAGGGCAGGGACCATGCCTTCCTACATGGTCTAGGCATTTTAGTATGGGACCAGCTTACCTGACACACTGCAGTGTAATGTTCACAGAATACACATAAAAATATATGTGTATACAGCGTCTAGCACATTTTGGGTACTCCTGTAATAATCATTATGATAAAGTGGTCCATCCTGGGGTTAACAGCTTTATCCAGAGTATTAGGGGATGGAGCCATGCTCTTCCCCTCCCTTACTTCCTTTGGGCTAGGGGGATTTCCCCCACACATACTCACTTGGTTGTGATGAGTTGAAACAAGCAGCCAGTTCACGAGCCTGCAGGCCTGTAAGGAAAGTGTTGTAACTAGTTACACCAAACCATCCCTTTACAAAAATAATCATGGTAACTCGTGGAAGAAATGAGTCTCCATGAATATTAGAAGGGTATGAGCCTCAAGGTTGAAGAGGAATTTGTGAAGGTGGTGCAATGGAATATAACCAGAAGTAATTGGGATGGAAAAGGAGAATTTCGCCTAAATAGCCTAGAATATTTGCAACAGTCTCCCAAGAGAAGAGGTAAAGTTCCATCAGCTGGGACCTTTCAAATTAGGCTTGAAAAAAAGATACAGTAGGGAACAACCTTGCACTGCCTGGGAGAAGACCTGGATAACCTCCTATCTAGAGTTTCAAAACCAAGTCTCCATTCTTGGAAACACAATTTGCATGCACAGTTTTGCGCCCAAACTTATTTGCAGGTACATTTACATTATTTGTTGGGTCCCAGATTACTACACATCAGATACTTAGATGTCCAAATGGCCTAACTTGTGCCTGCTAAGAATTGTGTGAAATTCCCAATACAGCTATTTGTACCCAAAATGTTGCAGGTGCCAAAATGGAGGCCAGGCATGACTAGCTGACTGAAAGATAACCCTGTAAGATACAGCAGAAGATGTATTAAGAGCTGATGTTCTGGAAACTATGTAGCAATAGACTGGAAAATATGTTGCAATGTTCCAGTTAATACTGCAAGATGCCTGAAAGTAACATTTCTGGGGATTCTGTGACAAACTCAGGTTGCTGTGGTAACTCATTGTAATGTAAATGAGAATAAGGGGACAGCCATGAGAAAGGGGCAGCCCTGAATCAGTGGGATGTGGAAGTATGGGTAAGGAAAAAGGGGTTGGAATCCTTATGCACATGCGTGAGCCTGAGAACTCAGGATATAAGCAGAACTCAGGATAAAAGGTGTTGCCAGTTCCTGTGTGGCACATGGGGCAGGCATGTGGGTGTGTGTGTAGGCTGCTGGTGATGATGAAGATGATGATGGTGAAGATAATGACTGACCCTCTACGGTCCCCCAGCAGGAGATGTGAGATGTGAGTGATGCTAGTCATAAACACACTAAACACGCTGCACTCTCTTTCTTTCTCTCTGCTGTTGTATTTCAGTGTTTGTGAAATTATCTGCTTAGTGGAGTTGTTAATAAAGGGACTTGTGACACATTGCAGTTGTTTCTTGTGTGCTCCTCGGGTCTCTCATTCTAATGATACTGATAATAATATTCCTGATGTTATAGCCCCCAGGAGACTGAACCTTTATTTACCACTGCAGTCTAAGAGATTAATCAATAATCAATACATCAACCCATCAGTAAGACAACAAGTGACTAACATGAAAGCTATCCCTTTCAATGGAGAGTAACATCTTAGCTATTTGAATGAACAGATAAGGAGGCCAATTTCTCTGTGGGCGTAATTACATTGATGTTCATGGAGTTACGCCAGCAAAGAATTTGGTCCTAGATTTGCACTGGGAGAGGAACAGCCCACCTAGGAAGAAATCCAGCCGGGAGATTCCCCTGTGAACAGCAGCTTTTCCAGGATGTTGGCTGAACTGGACTTTACATAACAAATCAAATTTTACACATATTGATTGTTAATATGTTAAATCAGGAGGCAGTTTTAGACATCTAAATGGCACGTAACCAATTTGCTGAGGTGGATGTAGTTAGGCACCAATTGGCATACTTATTAATGTCACCATTTTCAGTTATTAATTCAAGTTTAATTACCCTGTTTGGGGCTATATGGTTAATTGTTTAAAACATTGACAGGTTTATTGGGGATCAGTTACAATCTTGTAATTAATTAATTAATTTTCTTAGCAATTAGGGAAGAATAAGACAGCAAGTGGTGTTCCCCTGGTGAGTTAGAACCAACAGAGCTGTTGGAAAAAGCCAATTTTATTTCCACGAAAAATTTTGAGTGAAACCATTTTGTTCCTTTTTCCTTCAGGCAGCATGAATTCCAAACATCAATTCACAAAACAAGAAGTCTGAAAAGATACTCACTGGACACATTCAAATAACCCAATACATGAAAGGAAACTGTGTCCTGCTTGCAGATATTCTAATAAGGAAAAAAGTTTAAAGTAATCAAATAAATTGTTTGTTGCAAATTCTTTGCTCCTGCTCAAATCATTGTCCTCATCTTAAAGATCCGGAGAGAGAAATTCCAAGAGGTTAAAGTGAATCACATTGGTCACACAGGAAACATAGACTCATAGAAATGTAGAGCAGGAAGAGACCTTGAGAGATCATCTCATTCATCCTCCTGTCCTGAGTCTGGACTGGATAAATCTAGACCATCTCTGATAGGTGTTTGTCCAGTGATGAACCTCCAGCGATGGAGATCCCACAACCTCTGTTGGTAACCTACTGCAGTACTTAACTATCCTTGTAATTAGAATGTTTTACCTTGCCTAACTCACCATTGCTGCAGATTACTTCTTGTCCTACCTTCAGTGAACGTGCAGAACAATTGATCACTGTCTTCTTTATAGCGGTAAGCAATGGCATGTGGCAGATGTGGGAATAAACTCTGGTTTTCTGCTTCCTGTTCTTCTGCCTTAGGCACAACACCATCCTTCCCACCTTGATTAGGAGGCTAGCATTTAGTATGTGTTATCCAACCAGCGAGTCTCACATGGGGCACCTTGTCATCATAGATTTTTATTGTAAAATAGGCTTAAAATAAAATTCCTTTCACACAACCAAACAAAAATAAGATAAGGTCAGAACAAAACAAAAGCTGACTTTATTCAGGTTTAAAAGGTTAATTAATCTTTCATCAATTCAATAATCATTTGACACAACCAATCCTGCATCTTGGCAGTGGATTAGACTAGATGGAGTATTTGTGCCAGCCATGTACATTGGTCAAACTGGACAGTCTTTACGTAAAAGAATAAATGGACAGAAATCAGATGTCAAGAATTATAACATTCAAAAACCAGTTGGAGAACACTTCAATCTCTCTGGTCACTCGATTACAGACCTAAAAGTGGCAATACTTCAACAAAAAAACTTCAAAAACAGACTCCAAGGAGAGACTGCTGAATTGGAATTAATTTGCAAACTGGATACAATTAACTTAGGCTTGAATAGAGACTGGGAGTGGATGGGTCATTACATAAAGTAAAACTATTTCCCCATGTTTACCTCCCCCACCCCCCACTTTTCCTCAGACGTTCTTGTCAACTGCTGGAAATGGCCCACCTTGATTATCACTACAAAAGGTTCCCCCCTACCCCGCTCTCCTGCTGGTAATAGCTCACCTTATCTGATCACTCTAGTTGCAGTGTATATGGTAACACCCATTGTTTCATGTTCTCTATGCACATAAATCTCCTCATTGTATTTTCCACTGAATGCATCTGATGAAGTGAGCGTAGCTCACGAAAGCTTATGCTCAAATAAATTTGTTAGTCTCTAAGGTGCCACAAGTCCTCCTTTTCTTTTTGCGAATACAGACTAACACGGCTGCTACTCTGAAACCAATTTATCTAATCTGTCTTGTCATTTCAGCTGAAATCCACACATGTGCATAGGGCCAGCAAAAGCACATGCACCGTTAAAACCACTTAGTGACTAAAGTGTGACTTAAATAATGCATTGGGTTTGTTCTGGCTTTCAGCACAGGGGTGAATGTCACCCTTAGTGCTCATCACCTTGGTATCTGAGCTGGTTTGAAACCTTAGCCCTTCTCTTAAGCATCATTTAGTAACCCCACCTCATTGCTATAACAGTGTCACCTGTTGTGGTGTGGGCATCAAGAGAGTTTAGCTGGGAGTGGACTCCCTACTCATAGACTCAAACTTTAAGATCAAAAGGGACCATCATGATCATCGAGTCTGACCTCTTACACATTGCAGGCCACAGAACCTCACCCACCCTCCCACTCCTGTAATAGACCCCTGCTCTCTGGCTGAGTTACTGAAGTCCTCAAACCATGATTGAAAGACTTCAAGTTACAGAGAATTCACCATTTACACTAGTTTAAACCTGCAAGTGACCCATGCCCCATGCTGCAGAGGAAGGTGAAAGCCCCGAGGATCCCTGCCAATTTGCCCTGGAGGCAAATTTCTTCCTAGCCCCAAATATGGTTATCAGTTAGATCCTGAGCATGTGGGCAAGACCCACCAGCCGGACATCTGGGAAAGAATGCTCTGTAGTAACTCAGAGCCCTCTCCATCTAGTGTCCCATCACCGCACATTGGAGGTATTTGCTACTAGCAGCTGAAGATCGGCTACATGCCATTGTAGGCAGTCTCATCATACCATCCCCTCTATAAATTTATCACACTCTATCTTTAAGCCAGTTAGGTTTTTTGCCACCACTACTCTGCTCAGAAAACTGTTCCAGAATTTCACTCCCCTGATGGTTAGAAGACTTCCTCTAAGTTCAAGCCTAAACTTGTTGATGGACAGTTTATATCCATTTGTTCTTGTGTCCACATTAGTGCTTAACTTAAATAACTCTTCTCCCTCCCTGGTATTTATCCCCCTGATGTATTTATAGAGAGCAATCCTATCTCCCCTCAGCCTTTGTTTGGTTCAGCTAAACAAGCCAAATTATTTGAGTCTCCTCTCATAAAGTAAAAACAACAAGGAGTCCTTTGATTGAATTGGCCTTGTTAGCACTACCAAAAGTAATTTTCCCTCTGTTGATATTCACCCCTTCTTGTCAACTGTTGGGAATGGGCCATATCCACCCTAATTGAATTGGCCTCGCTAGCACTGATCCCCCACTTGGTAAGGCAACTCCCATCTCTTCATGTACTGTATATTTATACCTGTTTACTGTGTATTTCACTCCATGCATCTGATGAAGTGGGTTATATCCCACAAAAGCTTATGCCCAAATACATTGGTTAATCTCTAAGGTGCCACAAGGACTCCTCATTGTTTTTAGTGATACAGACTAACTCTGAAACCTCTCATAAGGTAGGTTTTCCATTCCTTGGATCATCCTAATAGCCCTTCTCAGCACCTCTTCTGGTTTGAAATCATCTTTCTTAAACACAGGAGACCAGAACTGCACATAGTGTTGCAGATGAGGTCTCACCAGTGCCTTGTATAATGGCACTAACACTTCCGACTGCTTGCAGGTCTTAGAGGATGGCCTCTGCAACGTGGCATATGAGGCTGGAAGGGGAACTCATGGACATGCAATCTGGGACTGTCTTATATCTAAGTGCACCATTAAAACCCCTTTTATTTAACTATCTTGACAGCCAGTAATAGCTGCCTCTGTGGCAAAGCCAATGGGAATGATCAGCACTTCCTCTCCCAAACTAGCTCTATGTGAAGAGAGTTTTAAAGGGGTGGCAGGAGATATATTAACACAACTATTCCTTAAAATCCCAGGATTTGAGACTGATTGGGGAGCTAAAGAACAGTCCCTCCTTCATGAGTGCCCTTTGCATATGTGACTCTTTGCAGCAGTGGAGGAAAGGAGAAAGAATGGGGTGGGTGGGGTTTCCAGCAGCTGAGAGGAGAGGGGATAAATGCGTGAGGCAAAGAAGGATTTTATCACACAGTGAAGGCAAAGTCATCCGTTGTTCTGAGCGTGCCAGCCATATCTGGAGATAACATGGAGGGCCCGTCTGCCTTAACTTTAAATTCCCCGGCAGTTGTAGCTATGGGATTTCTGGAGCGATAAAGTAGCAATTTTAAGACTTGCTGTTTTTTTAAAATATCCCTTCAAAAAGTGAACTCAAGTCTGAGTGAGGAGGAATCTGATGTAGAATTTAAGGCCTAGAGCAGTGATACTCAGACCTCAGTGGTACAGGAGCCAAATTAGCGATCAGCATCACCCAAAAGAGCCAGAGGAGGGTGAATTCATTGTTTCATTGTTTCATTTACTATAGTGCTATAGATTGCTATTTAAACAGTATGACGGGGAAACATTTATATATCTTATTCTCACAGCAAAATGACTGTGTATTATTATTAAAATGACTGACCAAGTATTATTATTTTATCAACTACGATTGGTTAATAACACAGTAAAAGCCTCCTGATTGGTTAATAATTACATCACACAGTGTTTTACTATTGTGTGCTGCAAAGAGACATATTAAAGAGCCACTTGCAGCTCACAAGGCTCAGTCTGAGTATCACTGGCCTAGAGTAAAACTCTGCGCTGTGTTTTAGTAGCTGCTGAGCGAATGCTGTATTATTCTCTCTGGGAGACTATTTTATGTGCTCTCTTGTGTCAGATGCAATGGAGACAGGAAGAAAAGAAATTCAGGCGGGCTTCTGGTCTGGGCTTCAGCCCCAGACACCCAAATTTTAAAAGGGCCCACTCAGCTGGGATTACAAAATTCACACATTAGTGTGTGCAAAGCCTCCATGTCTGTGGGTGACAAGACATATTTGCACACACAATTACCAATTTGGGGTGCCGATACATTTTTGCGCCCAGGCATGGGTGTGGCTATGCACGGATGGCTCATTTTGCATGTGCAAAGAGTGGCTGGGGTAAATATTGTCAACTTGCTTAAGAAAATGTGACCCTTTACAAAAAGCCCACTGCTTGACATCTGTTTTGCTTCTATTACATTGCTACGATTAGCAGTGAAGCTACTCCTTCCTTAGAGGTTTTTAAGGTCAGGCTTGACAAAGCCCTGGCTGGGATGATTTAACTGGGACTTGGTCCTGCTTTGAGCAGGGGGTTGGACTAGATGACCTTCTGGGGTCCCTTCCAACCCTGATATTCTATGATTCTATGATACTCTGCCAGCAGGGGGTGCCAATGCCAATAGGGTGTCATCCTATGGAGGAATTGCTCACAAGGTAACACAATGGGAACAATGTTTAAATTCGACTCGGACAACACAATACAGAAGGGGAAGAAATCATAGGGAATTTCAATGAGACTGAAAGAAACATGCAGTTTCTGGAAAAACTGGCAAGTCTGAATTTTTGCTACCCTGGTAGAAAAAAGATCAAACATGTCTGTTTCATGCTGAGTGTATCAAAGAGAAGAAGAATCAAAAGCAAATTGGCATTAGGTAAGCCTGCTGTCCTGGCCTCACAATATTGTGCTTTGATGAAAGAAGTGAGGCTGCATTTTCACCTGCCGGTCACATGGGAAATTTAATAAAAGCCAGGTTTGTGCTATGCACAAGAATGGTATTATTATTATGGTAATGATTATTTATTATTATTTACTGAGCCTTTTCAGAGTATTTGGTGTTGTAGAAAAGAGAAGGCAGATGACAAGGTTCTGAGCTCAGTAATGCCTGCTCTCAGCTGACATCAATGGAACAGTGGGACTGAGGACTGACAACATAGGATATGGGATTGGAAGGGACCTCCTGGTTCATCACATCCAGTCTCCTGCTATTACAGGCACACTCATCATATAATCCCATTTATAAATGTATCAAACTTCATCTTCAAACAAGGGAGGTTCTTTGCCCCCCTCAACTCCTATTGGGAAGCCTCATTCATCTGGTTATAGATCTTCTTCTAGGGTGACCAGATGTCCTGATTTTATAGGGACGGTCCTGCTGTTTGGGGCTTTGTCTTATATAGGCGCCTATTACCCCCACCCCCGTCTCAATTTTTCACACTGGCTATCTGGTCACCCTACCTTCTTCTAATTTCCAGCCTTAATTTATTCTTGGCCAGTTTCCACCCATTCATTCCTGTGCCAATATTGTCCTTCAGCCAGAGGCGATGCGTGGGGTGAGGGGAGGGGGCACGTGGGGTCACATCTCCCCCCCCCCCCAGATTTGCTGCTTGGCTTGTATTGAGAATGCTCACACGGAGTGAGCATGCTCAGTAACATCTGCTGGAGCCGGGCCCTGACTCTGTCCCCACCACTATTGGCAAGTCTCTGATCGTTGTTCTTTAGCACAGAATCTGGCTCATTGTTTTTGTCCTCTGGAGCTTACAGCCCACGTATAGGTTAGTTTTGTAGGTGAAGGTGTAGAGGTATAAAATCATCAGCTCTATCAAATCTACACCCCCTGATATCATGTTTCAGATGGCATTGGCTCCCCAAATGCCATCTTTCTGAGCTGCATACTCTGAGGATTATCTAGTGAAGTATGTGTGTGGCTCCAAGAAGAGCTCTGAAAGCCTGAGGATACATTCTGTGATTATTAAAGATTTCATTGCACTTGGAAGAGTCAAGGCTCAGGTTGGTCCACATCTCCCCTCCCCCTGTGGTTGCACAATACATGCTATATGCCTTCCAGCAAAGTATGTTGGGGGCTTTCTGAAAGAAATGTGCTTGGCGATATAAATGCACATTCTTCTTATTATTATTACAGGGAAGACGAGTTCAAGTCTGGCTTATAATTGCCTCTAACTAAGATCTGGGGTTAGTGAAAGGAAAAGGTTAGTTCATGCTGGCAGCTGCGTGTGAAACTGTCACTGAACTCTGTACATTTTTAGTGCCTATTGTTTGGTCACAGTGACCCTGAAAGGATTTTAAGAAAGGAATTAGACTGTATGGGTGATGATAAATACAACAGCAGACAATCTACGAATAGTGTCTCCCATTTCCTTCACCCAACACACATGCATGCACACACAAACACAGACACACACAAAGAGGGTACCAGCATTTTCACACTCTCTTGGACTGCTTGTCTGTTGCAATTTGCTCCAAAATTTATGGTGAAGCATCTAAGGAAATTACCAGGTGATACTTGTACTGCTTCTCATCTATGTGTCTTAAGGGATCTGTCATGAATGAAAGTTTGTTAAATCATCAGATTGAAAGATCAACGTACTAAAGGGGAGTGGGGTTACTTTGCAGGTAAAAAGAAAAGGAGTACTTGTGGCACCTTAGAGACTAACAAATTTATTTGCGCATAAGCTTTCGTGAGCTACAGCTCACTTTTTCAGATGCATCCGATGAAGTGAGCTGTAGCTCACGAAAGCTTATGCTCAAATAAATTTGTTAGTCTCTAAGGTGCCACAAGTACTCCTTTTCTTTTTGCGAATACAGACTAACACGGCTGCTACTCTGAAACCTTTGCAGGTAAAGAGACTGATCCTGCAAAGGCCTCCCGCTAATGGGAGTTGAGGGCAGTCAACACATTTTGGAATGTGCTCTTGTCCCTTAATAGTTTGAGGGCCAAATTTGGCCTGGGTATAATCAGATATAGCTCCACTGAAGTCAGTGCAGGTATGTCCTCTTTACATCAGGGTTGATTTTAGCCAGTGAGTCATTTCATGAAGCTTTAGAAGTGAAGTGATAAAAGAATGGTGGACGAGTTATTAAAATATTGCATAGGGTTCGCCGCTCCAGGCCAATGGGGGCTGCGGGAAGGGCGGCCAGCACATCCCTCGGCGAACCGCGGCCAGTGGGAGCTGCGATCAGCCGAACCTTCAGATGTGGCAGGTAAAAAAAACCGGCCCGGCCTGCCAGGGGCTTTCCCTGAACAAGTGGCAGCCCTAGTTTGAGAATCACTGCCCTAAAGTGTTAGACCAGGAGCCAGCAACCTTTGGCACCCAGCCCATCAGGGTAAAGCCGCTGGTGGGCTGGGCCAGTTTGTTTATCTGGAGCTCTGCAGCTCCCACTGGCCATGGTTTGCCATTTCTGGTCAATGGGAGCTGTGGGAAGTAGTGGCTAACATGTCTCTCAGCCCACTCCGCTTTCTGCAGCTCCCATTCGCTGGGAAATTCTGCACGAAGGTGGGAGATCACCCTGCAGCCTCCCCATCCTCCATCCTGGGGACATGGACTCAGTGGTGAGGCTGCAACTGACCCTGACACAGCACAAAGGGCTGGGCCTGCCCCAGAAACACCCTAGGGACCTCCCCTCTGCACCAGGCACACCAGGTGTAGGGCAGGCAGGCTCAACCAGCAGGATCAAAGTGTGGAGGGGCTTAGTGTGGGGGGATCCAGTTGTCAGGTGAGAGAATTCTGTGTGGGACAATCTGAGTGCACTCAGCTCAGTGGAGGGTCTAGGGGGGGGTATTGAATGCACAGAGGCTCATGGGGGGCAATGGGACTCTGCAGGGCTTCCAGGTGAAAGTGGTTGGGGCTTAGTGGAGGGGTATGGGTGTGGGGATGGGTCTGACACAGCCCCAGACACTCCTTGCAGGGGAAGAGGAAGTCCCATCCTCTCCTGCTTCCAGCCCAGCCAGCTCAGGGTAGGAGCCACTGGCTGGGGTGTTCTCAGTCCTGCGGTGATTTACGTCTCCGCCGGCTTCTCCAGGTGCCTGAAAGGATGTACCTGCACAGCTAGGGAGTGGTGCATGACTGCTCTTGCAGCTTACCTTTGCTTCCCTGTCAGAAAGTCATTTTTCTGCTGGGAAGCAAAGAAATCTGCGGAGGACATGAATTCTGCGTACGCACAGTGGTGCAGAATTCCCCCAGGAGTAAGTAACTAAGAACTAAAACGATAAGGCATCTGGTGTCACTGTCTGGACTGAATGCAGTGAACTGAAAAAGTAAACAAAAAGCCTGACCTGTTCCCGTTAGTCAGGAGACAGAAGTTTGTATGTAGGATCGGGACTAGAGGCCATGAATGCAGGAGAAGTAAAGTAGACTGTTAACGTTCTCTCTTTTTTTGATACTTTAATGTTTTTACCATGTACCTCTCCAAGAACAGAGCCTGTGTTTTTTCAGGCTGGATGATTTCCCTTTCAAATTAAGGATAACAATGAACAAAGAAAGAGCAAAAGTAAACGTTTGCATGCAACAGAGAGATAACAGTGTCTCTAACAGTTACACCTGTTCTTAGCTGATGTCAGTGGAACATATGGACATAGGACGGGAAGCCTCAAGTCCTGGTTCCTTAAATCCAATCTCTTGCTATCACGTCACATAATCCCATTCATACATGTATCCACAAAATTACACCTTTCTCAGCTGCTCTGCAGAGTAGGCCAGGACACGCCTCTACATTTAAAGGCAAAGTACACAGAAAAACAAAGTGACATCAAAGCTATACATCCCACAACAGTGGTATAACCCTTCCAGGTAAGGTGTTTGGCTTTTATTTAATACTGTTTTTTATCTCTGCATTTGCCCTTTAAAATAACAGGTTAGGGCAATGGACTCGGGAGACAGTGTTTGCCTTAGGACAAAGTCAAGTTGTTCGTTTGAACTGCAGAGCACGGTTAGCTAAATACCTGAGTGCTCAGACATTATTAAGTAATACTAAAAAGGAATCCTATCACTGTGTGATTCATCAGCTTACTGCCAAGCCAGCCGCCTGGCCACTTTGTCTTGGAATTGTTTTTTATTTTTTTTTCTGGTTTACCATTAAATGCGTTCCAGTGATTGGAAATATTTAAAAGGCGAGCCCCTTTTCTCCTGCTGCATCGGCGTAGCAGGAGCAAGGCTCTGTTAATGGGAGACATCTATCTCCTTTGGCTAGAAGGGGCATATATGGGGATATAACAGATTATCACAGCATTATCACAGTGCTGTTTTTCAAGGGCATTGGAGCGGACACCGTACAGAAGCGAACCCACACGAAAAGAGTCGGTGAGTGATGGGTACAGCTACCCCATCTGTGAAACCCACAGCAGTAAGAGGGAAATTACAGTGTGATGGTCAAAATATTCATGAAAGCAGAAGAGGTTATAGGATAATTTACAGGACAGTCCGGGCTTTCGGTACTTTCAAAAGGGACAAAAACGTCGCAACAGTGCCCTATGGAAAAGTACTGATGCTCAAGGTGAATCTGCTGTGTCTAATTTCCTTTAACAGAGGAGAAAAGGAAAAAAATAATTAGAACAAAGGCCTATCATACCATTAGTGTCTCAGGAAGAATATCGACGGGGATCATCCTTTGAGTCCATTTCACTGGTTTATCTTAACTTCGCTGGCTGTTAATTAAAGCTGAACATGGTATTGGAAAAAAATGTCCCTTTTGGGTCATTACTGAAACAGGCTTCTGTGTGTGAAATCTCTTAAGAAGAACCCACTTTCTTATCAAGATCTCTTAACAGGAACTAGTTGACTATCTGTCCAGCTGTCTGTCTGTCCTGGAAACATGAGGCCTGATTGTGGTCTTAACAAACGGTTTTGCACTGGTGTAAACCCCCTTTCTGCAGTAGAGTCACTCCTGACTTATGCCTGGTGTAAGTGGGATCAGAATCAGGAAGTTCCTCAGTTGGCATTGGAACCAAGTCTGAACTTCCCCTAAGTGTAGGAGTTCTCAGAATCTGGGTCATGCTCGGTCCCATCGTACAGCAGGGGGTCAGCCAGGAAATTTGGATTCCAGGCTGAACTTTGCTGCAGTTTGAGGCTGAGATCCCATGCTTCTCCTCCAGGAGGCGCAGTGCAGAGAGGTGTAGCTGAGGTGAACAGAAGCTAGGGTACTTTTAATCCCAGCTGTTGTTCCTGTCGAAGTCTAGGTAGCTGTGGGGCCCTGTGCAGTCTCTAATATAAAGTAAAGCAGCCAGGAGCTTCTGTACATTATGGTGGCCCCTCCAGTGGTGGCCATAGGCTGCTCCACTATGGTGGCTTGGTGTACTCGGCAGAGGCTCTCCTCCATCTGGCCCATGGAATTGCCCCAAGCTGGAGCTTGGGAGAGGCAGGGGATTTTGCTTACAGCAGCCCTGCATAGAGCTTGTGGTGGGTGAATTCTCCTCTGGCTTTCTAAGAGGCTTTATAGGCAAACAAGGGAGGGCATGCAGATCCCGATTCCAGCTTGTCCCTTTACAGAAAAAAGGCCTAAACCATCAAGTTTGGATACAGATCAGGATTCAAACTCCTTTAAAGTTCAGCAGGTTTCAGGATGGGTTTGGTTCAGAGACATCAGTGACCAGTACTCCCCTACCCCTCGTATATATAGTATATTCACACAGACTCTGCTTCCAAAATTTTATGGGGCAGAGTCTCTGTCCTGCCCTGGAGCAATACAAAGGGAGCAGAGCCTAGACACCTCCCTAGCTGGGAAAAGCAGAACACAGTTTGGGGGAGCTCCCAGAGGGTAGAGAAGCAGCAAAGCTAGCTTCTACTCCACCCTCTTCACAACCCTTGGGGTGGGGGGGAGTGTACTGGAGTCATGGCTATAGCTCTAACTTCAGGTAGCAGGCAATCCCTTGGGGGCTGTTGCCAGCCGGTGCCAGGTAAAGCAACCTCCAGGCTGCTCTAACCTGTTCCAGGGGCCAGGAAGAGAATCAGGGAGTTATAACTGGCTCCTTGACAGTCCTGCCTCTAAGCTGTCCTCAGCAGAATCTGACTCTATATTCATTTTGGTCACAGAGGATTAATTTCCACATCCGATAGCCCAAATACAAATAACTTTTTCCTCCTCCCCATACCTCTTAATAAGGATATGAAAGCGAATTTCAGCCTCTCTCTTCTATAGAAACATTGGAAACCTTTGCATCCACCCCGCAGTTCATTCGTGTGCTGTGAAAGCTTTTACATCTCAGGTGCCTTCCGAACATACAGCAACACCAAACCTCTCATCGATTTACATCACTACCCAGTTACCGATGGATGGGAGCCCGCTGGCTGGAACGTCAGAGCTCAGAACACACTCTGTTTGACGTACAGCCAAAACAGACACAAAATAACGCTTCCAAATGTTTCCACAAGTTCTTTTGTCCTGGTAAATTTCACAAAGCCTTGAACTGACCTGCAATGGGGTGGGGGCGGAAGAAGAACTGTCATTTCAAATCTATCCTGGTACTTTACTCTGGGTTCTTTCACTCATTTCATTTCATGTTGAGAATCATAAAACTGCTATACAGAAACCTAAAATATCCCATTTCCTAACCAAATAAATCCTGTCATGCTACAGTGACTGATTTACTAGCTAATTAAGCATTTATTATTACCTCCCAGAACTTCTTTTTCACCCTATCTTCAGACTACACTTCACCACACAGATTATCTATAAAGAACACACAGCCTTTAAATATATAGTCTTTACTTCTGGAGCTGACTGGTACATAAAATAGCTGGAGAGAGACCAAGGCGGTTGGATCTTTGGAGCCAATCTGAGTGCTTTTCAAATCCTGGAATTTCTTTCAAAATAATGAACCGATGAAACTTTGCAAATCTATAACATCACCAGAGGGTGTCAAAGATTAGCTCAAAGTGGGATACTAGTCATCCCCCATTTTAAAGAACGGGAAACTGAGTCATGGGGAATGAAATGACTTTTTCAAGGTCACACAGTGTGACAGCATCAGAATCAGGAAAATAACCACGCCCCTGGCTCTAACTGTTAGGGGCTGATCCAATGTCGGGAAGGACTTTTCTTCCAGGGCAGATTGGAAGAGGCCCTGGAGGTTTCTTGCCTTCCTCTGTAGCATGGGGCACGGGTCACTTGCTGGAGGATTCTCTGCTTCTTGAAGTCTTTAAACCATGATTTGAGGACTTCAATAGCTCAGACATCGGTGAGAGGTTTATCGCAGGAGTGGGTGGGTGAGATTCTGTGGCCTGCATTGTGCAGGAGGTCAGACTAGATGATCATAATGGTCCCTTCTGACCTTAATATCTATGAACCTAAGTCAACGGCTGCTTTTCCATGGTCCCTAGATGCCTCTCTTTAGGAAGGTATGATGTAACTCTAAAGGACTGGGGTAAAATTCATTGCTGTGCAGAGGAGCCAGCCCAAGGCTTATTATACACCACTCAGGATGGCTGCACTGGGGCGAATTTCAACCTCAGTTCTGATCCCTCGATTGATTCCAGTGAAGTTACTCCAGATATGCCTCAGCATAAATCTGGAGCCCCAGCTTGCATTTGGCCAATACACAGCACTCCTATGGGTAGCAGGGGGAACTGTATGCAGGCAGATCCAGGGCAGCACACAGCTTCTGCACCTCTAACTCAGGGATGGGACCTGGAGCTTGGTAAGGAAGGAGACAAGTGGTGCATTACCTTTTTGTACCCTGCACTCGGGTTTGCTGTGATCACTCAGAAGTTAGGCGGATGTTAAGCAACCACACAAACAAGCGAGCAACAGCTGCTGTGAGTAACCTGATGCTGAACTGTACACATCTCATGCTCCCCAAATTGCAATTTGACTTTGACTGTTGCCATGGCCTCTGTTTGCCAAGCAGACAGCAGCTTCACGTCTCTCAGCCCACACCATTAACCTGCTTTCATGATTCTACGATGCTCAGATATTGTCACAGGGAAATGTCAAACCCTTTCCATTAGCATCAGTTCCCACTCCACGACTCTCAGAAACAGGATTTGTACAGAAGCCAGCTTGCCACATCCCTCCTCCTAAAAGCTGTTCAGATGGCCCACTTGCTGCTCTTGATCGTTTATGTCGTTTATTAATAACTACTCTCTGTCTAAAGACATTTTGCATCATTTCCTTTAGTGCTATTTTCCTTGCTATAACTTCACGTCCCCCCTCATTCTTGCATTTGGCAGATGTTCAAATAGCCTCATAGCTTCTCTTCCCCTTTTAGAAGCATGTTCAATTTAATGAGATCTCGCCTTACAAGATTCTCCCTTTCCACAGAAAGTCCTTCTTTGGTTTCTCTAGCCCTTTTGAAGTTGCATAGTATTTTTGTTGCCCTCTGCTGTCCTTTGTCCATTTCTTTAATAGCCTTTTTTTAAAATCAAAGGGTCTTAAGAAGGGCATCGGGCAGTTCAGATGAGTTCTGCCTAGTGCCTTTTTGGAATGTTTGAAGTTTAGTGAAAAGCTTAGACACTTTGGGGCTAGAATTGCAGTGATGTGGAGAGAAGAATTTTGCCTTTATTACAGCTAGAGCATTAGTGGTCACTATAATTAAGGCTCCTTAAAAGTTTCCATCCTAGGCCCTTGTTTTCAGCCACTTAAAACTTTCCAAGCTGCCCACATCTAGGCTTGGTTTCTGTCCCTGGGCAAATTTTCTTTAAAAAGTTATCACCAAAATAGTCCAATCAGGAGAAGAAGAGTGCGGGAAAATACTGTCTCCGTTATACAAAAAAAATTTGGGACCTCTTCTAACATCTGAAAGGGTTGGGATAGAAAGAAGGAGTAATGCTTCCTAGAGTTCAGGTGAAAACCGGGCTTAATATGGCTGGAAAAATACGCCCCCCTGGCTGACACCCTGAGAGCAAAGGGCTACGAGGTGCAGATGGATGCCCTGATTGTCGGAGCCCTGGGCGCTTGGGACCCCTGCAACGAGCGAGTCCTGCTGACCTGTGGGATCGGTTGACGGTACGCCCGGCTCATGTGGCGCCTCATGGTCTCGGATACAATCCGATGGTCCAGGGACATCTACATCAAACACATCACTGGCCACCGACAGTATCAAGAAGTGTGAGCCGGTACAACATGGTGCATCAACCATGGGAAAGGGACTGAGAGACTTCTTTTTTTTTTTCATTGGACCATATGAACTGGAACCATAAACTCACTGAACATTAAATCCCACAAAATGAGGGTAGATCCATCCTTATCACCGTACCTGCTCATTATACTCCACACTTGAACATAGCCATTATATGGACAACATATCCCCATATCTCACTGTCTGTACTTTGACCCGTTAAACTTTTACCCCCAATTGGGGAGATTGCAGATTATGTATTCCTTACGCCACCCGCTCCTAAACTGAACTTCGCACCCCTTGATAATCTGTACCTTATTCCCTGATAACCAGAAACTTCTATGCCTAAACCCTGTACCGTTTTCTTTATCATTATCTTAATAAAATTATTAAATCTGAAATCATGATTCTACTTGTGAGCAGTGCAATTGATACAACTATTTCAACACGCTCATCATTGTCTGAGGAAAGGTAGGTTGCGCTGCACTGGGGATGTCCATTTTCTGTATGTCTTTTAAGCATGCACTGGGCCACCCATGTCAGCCCAGTATTCAAACGAGCAGGATCTTTATCTCATTCACTGCCACAGGAATGGTTAAAGGTCCACTCTTCTAAGAAGTTCATTAGGAGCATAGGACTAGATGGGAACTCCTGGGTCTTCAAGTCCAAGCCCACACTGATGAAGGCATGTAACCCCGTTCATGTATGTATCAAGCTTCATCTTCATGTAACCCCATTCAGAAATGTATCAAGCTCCGTCTTCAAAGTCATTAGGTTGTTTGCCCCAATTCCTTCTATTGGGAGGCTTTTCCAGATACTGACTCCTTGGATGGTTTGAAACCTTCTGATTTCCAGCGTAAATTTATTACTGGCCAGTTTATCCCTATTTGTTCCTTTGGCAGCATTGTGCTTTAGTTCCAATAGCTTCTCCCTAGCGTTCAGCTCCCAAGGTATTTATAGAGAGCAATCAAATCCCCTCTCAGCCTTCGTTTTGCTGGGCTAAACAAGCCAAGCTTTTTTAGTCTCTTCCTGTACGATAACCCTCTGTGACATTGCACTCCGTAATGTTTTATGGAAATATGCTTATGAGTGTAAATATGATGTAACTGGAATATGCTTCATGTGAAAGGTCTCTTGTAAGGTATCATTACAAAGGTTATAACCTACTGAATATATTTTTCTTATTTGTATGCATGTATCATCCTTGTATCTGAAGCTAGAAATATGAAGTATAACTCTGAGGTCCTATCGTAATTATGCAAAATGTGTGCTGTTAATGGTGGTTTAGAATCTTGATGGCTCCCATTGACTAGGACAATTGGTTGTAAATGTGTGTTTTTGTTTTATTTTGCTTGGTAACTTACTTTGTCCTGTCTGTTCTTACTTGAAACCACTTAAATCCTACTTTTTATACTTAATTAAATCACTTTTGTTTATTAGTAAACCCAGAGTAAGTGATTAATACCTGGGGGAGCCAACCGCTGTGTATATCTCTCTATCAGTGTTATAGAGGGCGGACAATTTATGAGTTTCCCCTGTATAAGCTTTATACAGAGTAAAACGGATTTCTACCCATTATATGCCAGCACTGAACTGAGCACTGAGTCCATTAGTTCTGTTATCCACCTGGTGTACCAGAGCCATGCACTGGACTAAACCTATCATAGTCTTCACCCCTAGGGGATGCTGGCACTAGCTGGGCAAGAGATCTAATTCTGATCCTCCTTTTTAGCCCAGATTGTGCCCATGCTTGTCCCTCTGAATCCTTTTCCATCTGGATCCTTGTGCTGTAATGCTGACCCTCAGACCATACAAACAGAGCTTTTCTGCCCAGGCTTCTGCCATGTACAAATTATTCTTAACTGTACTCCCACCTCTCCTCCTCTGAGGTATTGATTTGCCATCACCCACCTGCACACACCATCCACGTGATTAAGGAGCGTGTCAGAAATAGCTCGCTAGTGCTTACATAACTTGTGCCTACTTGGTGTAATGCTCTGTCTCCCTCTAGTGGCACTTAGGCCATCTAGAGATCGATGAGTCTGCTATAGCCTTGGCTAAGAGCCATGTGGCTTTTAACTCATGCAGTAGAGTCTCATACATTAAGCTTCATAGGTCCCAGGTTTGATCCTGCCTGTTAACGACTTATGGTCTGTTGGCATTAGAAGTGGGGGCTTGTACAGGATCTCAGCTGGGAAATCTCTGAAGCTTGGGACATGCTTATTCAGCTAGCATGGCTCTTAGCCAAGGCTGTAGCAGACTCATCAATCTCTACATGGCCTAGGTGCCACTAGAGGGGGACAGAGCACCACATCAAATAGGCACGGCTTACATTTGTAGTGCTGCACCGTCATGCCTCTCTTCCTTGTACCACTTCCCCTTACAGTCACCCTCAGGATTCAATGTCCAAATCAATGCATTGTCTGTTGAAGTATTCCATCCACTTTAAAGCCATACTGTCACAGCCTGCATTAATGGCTGCATTATTGACCCTTAGCATAGCAGCATTAGTACATTTCAGCGCTAACTGGCTGGGCTGTGATCCCTTTGCGAACCATGGCCTACAGAAGGAGTAAGGTGGAGACCTGAAATAACCTGATGAATCCACAGTTAATGCCTCCTCTATAGCTCCCAACACTTGTCAATAGGCTCCATGGGGTATTGTGTCAAAAGGTTTCCATGTCAATGGTGCTCTTGACTTCTCCTCCTTATTTTTAAGTAAGATATTTCCTAAAGATGGGCCTGAACTGCAGAATTTGGATCTGGATCCCATCTACCCTAAAGCTTGGGGTTGTTTGGATGTGAGGTTCAGCCCAAACAGTGAAGTTGAAGAGATAAATGTACCGACCCCAGGCATGGAGAAGGCTACAATCCATCTATGAAGGCAGAGAGAGGACCTAAGAATTCCCTAAGCTGTATGTGATTTATTGCTTCTGAAAGCTGTGCTGAAAGTTCTGAGATACAGAAATACAAGGACTAGAACAAGGCCACTGTGCTTGTTCCAGCTCTTCAAGCTCTGATTCCTGATTCTCTTTTGACTTACTCCATGTATAACTGGAGGTGACAGGTCAGGGCCCCAGCTTGGCCCATCACTTAACCCTTTGACTGGGGAATCATAGAATCATAGAATATCAGGGTTGGAAGGGATCTCAGGAGATCATCTAGTCCAACCCCCTGCTCTAGATCTCTAGAACTACTGGAACTATCTGGGTCTGAAAAGGAAGCTTGTCAGGAAGGCTGGTCCCTGGTGCTAATGGAGAAGCAGACGGAGTTGGGAAAGCAATGGCACAACCGAGAATTTAAAGGCAATGCCATTGCACCATGGAGAGTCCCTTTTCCACACTTTCATCCCTAGTCCTTTAATTTGTCAGGTCCTGTTGAACTGCTTCTAGTTGCAAATCCCTTGTATTGGTGCTTCTGCAATGGACTAGCATAGACCATAGAAAGGTCGGGCAACCAGAGATGCGCTCTGCAGGCATGTAACTCAGATTAACATCCGGGAAAGCGCTAAGGGTGGGATGTTGCCGGTTAATGTTCCCCAAAGGCCAGGCCCATCGAAAGAATTGAAACAAATGCTACGGTGTCTGTCATGGGGGTGGTGCCTCTGGAGAACAGGGCCTCTCTCAGCATGCTGATGGCGAAGTTCAAACAAACAAACTGAAAAGTCTTGTGGTAAAGTCCCAAACAGCCCCGCTTCCTGAGGGTTCCTGCAGGGCTAAAGGCAAAGTAATCAGGTAAAGTTAATTCACCCTGTCTCTGAGAGAGCCTCTCAGCACCCTCATTGCCCTCCACCGCTTACCAGGCTCTGAGGGAAGGAAGTGGCTTATATCCTCGTCCCCTTTCCCAGGATTCCTTCTGGCTGGTTGAGAAGAAGAGTGAAGGGAGTCTTGCCCCTCCCACTCCCAAGGCTGTGGTCCCAGGCCCTAAGTAGAATTAACAGCCTGGGTCTTCTTAAAACACCCACTGCTATCTTAGGGCCACACCCTCTCCCTGAGAGGCAGTTTTTTTTGTGCCCTTTGGTTGCATTTGCAGGAAAGACCCCAGAACAGGGTAGGAGATCCTTGGGCTTCCCTCTGTAGCTGTAGGAAATAGTATTCCACATTAGAGGGGGGGAGCTTTTTATTTCTGGCCTTGCAAATTCAGCTAAGGTCTGGGAGGAATCCTAATTTCTCCCCCCAAATACTCTCACTATGGAATCAATTTGCATGCAAAAGAAAAAAAATCAGTGATAAGAGTGATTGTGATTGTCAGTTGATAGCGCGCTGGGGAAAATATGGATGTTTATTTTTCCCCAATGAACATTCAGGAGCTGATCTCAGACCCCAGCATTACTATGTTTCTGGGGCTGTTGCAGCAACCGCACCAAGTAATCATTGAATTTGACCTTCGTTCACTTGTGTGGTACAAACCTCTGCTTCTCTGTTGAGTGTCACACAGTCTCCGAGGTCAATCTTGCAGCCGGACGCCAGGCAGTATCCTGCGGGGAGTTGTAACAAGCAATCTAGTCAGCTTCATAGCAACACGGCCTTAATGACCGTCTCCTGGGCCCTGACGCTTTAAGTGCATTTGACCAGTCAAGAACTTTTCTTTCTCTAATTCATTTACCTCTCTGCAGGTGGTGGCGGAAAGGAAGGAAGATGAGATGGATGGAAGTGAAATTGCCTATTCTCCTATTATAAATGGCAACTGGAGTGTAAAATGCCCTTGGGACATGCATACAGATGGGGTCAAGCCATAACTTCAGATCTAAACACTGCAGGCCTTTGGGGCCTTTTGGATCTGAACTTTGCACGTCGGGCTCATCTCTACTGTTCAGAAAAAGGGTCTTAAAGGGATCCTGGCCTTGCTCAAGATCCCACAGTCTGCTACAGTTCAGGCCAAAAAATATTGTTTTAAAACCAAAAGATTTTCCAAAAAAATATAGAGGACCATTATGATCATCTAGCCTGACCTCCTATTACTATGTAGCACAGGCCAGAGAACAGCCCCAAAGAAATTCCTAGAGCAGCTGTTTTTAGGGGGATCCCTAGAGTTACTGGAACTGGGTCTGAAAACAGCCCCAAAGAAATTCCTAGAGCAGATCTTTTAGGAAAACTTATAATCTTCATTTAAAAATTGTCAGTGATGGAGAATCTACCATGACCCTTGGTAAATTGTTCCAGTGGTTCATTACTCTCACTGTTAAATATTTATGCCTTATTTCTAGGCTGAATTTATGTAGCTTCAACTTCTAGTCACTGGACTTTGTTGTACCTTCCTCTGCTAGATTGAAGAGCCCATTTAGATATATATTTGTTCCCCTTGCAGGTACTTATAGACTGTAATCAAGTCACCCCTTAACCTTCTCTTTGTTAAGCGAAATAGACTGAGTTTCTAGAGTCTATCATTATATGGGGGATTGACTAATCCTTTAATCTTTCTCATGGCTCTTCTCTGAACCCTCTTCAAAATTTCAACATCCTTCTTGAATTGTGAGTGCCAGAACTGGACAGGGCATTCCATCAGCAGCTGCTACAGTGCCAAATCCAGAGGTAAAATAACCTCTCTGTTCCTCCTACTTGAGAGTCCCCTGTTTATGCA
Organism: Dermochelys coriacea; assembly: GCF_009764565.3. Lineage (NCBI taxonomy): Eukaryota > Metazoa > Chordata > Testudines > Dermochelyidae > Dermochelys > Dermochelys coriacea. Next base: position 5,483,007 of record NC_050078.2, read on the forward strand.
TCCCAAGATCGCATTAGCCCGTTACACCGCAGTGTTGTACTGGGAGCTCTTGTTCAACTGATTATCCACCATGACCTCACAATTTTTTTCGGTGTCACTCCTTCTCACGATAAAGTCCCCCTCCTGTAAACAAGACCTACATCCTTTGCTCCTTAATTTATGCATTTACATTTAGCCATATTAAATTGCCCATTGTTTCCTTGTACCCAGCTTAGCAAGTGATTCCTATTAATGGCCTCTCTTTTTTATTATTTGCCATTCCCCCAATTTTTGTGTCCTCTGCAACCTGTATCAGTGATGATTTTGTTTTCTTCCAGGTCTTTGACAAAAATGTTAACTACCATAGGGCCAAGAATAGATCCCTGGAGGACACCACTAGAAACACACCCGCTCAGTGATGGTTCCCCCTATTAGTTATCTAACCATTGATCCATTTAACGTGTACCGTGTTAATTTTATGTCATTCTAGTTCTTTAATCAGAGCGTTGTGAAAGTCAAATGCCTTACAGAAGTCTAAGTATATTACATCAGTATGAACTTGTAATTTCATCAGAACAGATATCAAGTGAGTTCAACATAATCTATTTTCTATAGACCCAGGTTGATTGGCATTAATTATATTAACTATATTACCTTTTAAATTTTTTGTTAATTGAGTTCTGTATCAGCTGTGCCATTGTCTTGCCCTGGATAGATGTTGGCCTATACTTACCCAGGTCATCCCTTTTACCTTTTTAAAATATTGGCCCAACATTAGCTTTCTTCCAGTCTTCTGGAATTTCCCCAGTGCTCCAAGATTTATTCAAAATCAACATTAATAGTCCCATGAGCTTTTCCACCAGCTCTTTAAAAACACTTGGATTTAAAAATCCTGTTGATTAAAAAATGTCTAACTTTAGCAACTGTGGTTTAACATCTTCCTGAGATACTAGTGGAATGGAAAGAGTGTTGTCATCACCATATGATGAGGCGATAATCTGTTTATTGCCAAAATACAGAACAGAAATATTTACTGAATGCTTCTGCCTTTTCTTCATTATTATTGATAATTCTACAGTTTCCATCTACTAATGGACCCAATACCATTGCCAGGTTTCTTTTTGTTCCTAATATACTTAAATATTCTTCTTGTTGTTCTTAACTCTGCAGGCCGTACAATTCTCCTGGTGTCCCTTTGCTTTCCTTATCAATTTTCTACAATTTTGAGCTTCTGATTTATATTCATTACTATCGAAATGCGAGCAACTTAGCTTTGCGGGGGCCCCCTGTGCATGGGGTTATGTAGTAATCTGTCAGTAGTAAAATGTCAGAAGGAGTCACAGTGCAATGAAGTTTGAGAACCGCTGAACTAGACAGATGGACTTATGTACTTGCCAGTTTGCATTGCCTTTCATAATTTAGCAAAGTGCCAGCAAAATACACTGATTTTGTGTCCCCTCCCCCACAAGAGTATTTTAAGGAAAAGTAAAAACAAATCTAAGAACATTTCAACTGTATGCAATTTTATGGTCTTAGCAAAGCACTTAAGCACATACTAAACTTACCCAGACGATTTCAATGGGACTTAAGCACATGTTTAAAGTTAAATATCTGCTTAACTGAATACAGACAGACTTAAGAATGTGCTTAAAGATAATCAGGTGCTTACTTGCTTAGCTATATCAGGGCCTATATCAATAGAAGTACATGTTTACTCCTTTAAAGTTTGGGCCAAATTTGTATAATTCTATTAATTTTAATGGAGTTATTCCAGGAGTCGGGTTTTCTGTTTCTTATCATGCTATTTTAAAAATAACCCTTCAATATTTAAAAAGAGAAATGTAATCTTCTGTGAACCAGGGAGAGCATTTTGTACTGGAGCTAGAACTGAAACAATGGACTAATTGACTCCTGTTTGTGCCTTCTTAACTCAAGACACGGCAGCGAACGTGAGCTTATTAAAATGCTGCTTCCCGGGAATCTGACACTGCCTCTGGAGGAGCATTTTAATAAAACAAGAGTCTCAGTCAAGGCTTTCTTAGCAAGTTACTGAAAGATTTCTCCGTTTAATGAAGGTGTGCACTCTATCCATTGTAATCGCAGCACGTGCTTGGCACTGAGGCAGAGAACATAATTAAGATTCAATTTCCCCCACCACCACCACACACACCTTTTGAAAAATAAATTGCGACTTGCTCGTTCCCAGGACACAGAGAACGTGGTGAGTCAGAGTCTCCACGATGCAGAAAGTACTGTCATAAAAATATCAATAGTAGGACGCTCAATCCTTTCTTTTTCCCCTTGAAAAATATTTCTTCATTTACAGAAACAAAATAACCCATAGTTGCCTGAGTTCAGCTCGATTCTCTTACCTAGTAGAGCACTTAACTTTTTCCATTACTGCACAGGTAAGAAAATATCTCGTACTGTCAGCAGTTCTGCCTAAATTGAATAAAAACTTTATTAACTAAATGCAGTGGTTCCCAAACTTGTTCCATCGCTTGTGCAGGGAAAGCCCCTGGCGGGCTGGGCCAGTTTGTTTACCTGCTACATCTTTAGGTTCGGCCGATCGCGGCTCCAGTGGCCGCGGTTCGCCGCTCCAGGCCAATGGGGGCTGCTGGAAGTGGCACGGGACGAGGGAGGTGCTGGCTGCCGCTTCCAGCAGCTCCCATTGGCCTGGAGCAGCGAATCGCGGCCACTGGGAGTCGCGATCAGCCGAACCTGCGGACGCGGCAACCTCGATGTCTATTGACTAGAATATATATTTAAATCCAAATACTATCAAACTGTAACGTGATTGTTTCTTCCTCTCATTTAAGGATTGGGACTGTAATGCTAATGCAGAGATTGGTAGAATGTATCCATCTAAGGACAGGCAATTGGTGCTCTTAATTCAGCTTTCACGGTTACCCTTTGCCAGTCATTACCTGTAATGCTATAAAGAGCAATGGCTGCTGATTCGCTGAGCATAGGCGACTGAAAACGCAAAGGCAATATAGCATCTAGGTCGGGCAGTGATGAGTGCATTATAAACAGATATGGATATTCATTCATTCCAGTTCAAAACACATCCATCCAAAACTAGAGGTGCCCTGAACAAATATTAATACAATTGGAAACAAGCAATAAAGAAGAAAGACAGTGGAAGATTGCCCAAAATGCAGCAAACACGTCAAAACCTCCATCCTGCTGCTCCCCCTCTACTGCACCCCCCTCCCCCCCGATCTCCCTAAATGCCTAATCCTTATCAGGAGATTTGCAGCATAGCCTAAAGTTCACCAGATGCGGAGTACTTTGGACCAGGATGGTGGTACTCATTCCAAATGTGAGAGTCTCTCAGGGAATGCGCTGCCAGTAGCCCCCTGGCTTCTGTATCAAGAGAGCTTCAGCTGCCTCCAGTGATCTCAGATGGCAGAGTGGCATGGGGAACCAGCTGGTCTCTCGAGCAGATGGGTCCCAAGCCACGTAGGCCTCAAGGGTATATCTACTCTGCAATAAAAGATTCACAGCTTGGCTGCAGCTTGCCCAGGTCAGCTGACTTGGGCCACAGAGCTTGGGCTAACAATTGCAGTGTAGACATTTGGACTCAGGCTTGAACCTGGACTCTGAAACCCTGCCAGAGGTGTGAGTCTCAGAACCTAGGTTCCAGCCAGAGCCCAAACGTCGACACTGCAATTTTTAGCATCACAGCCCAAGCCCCGTGAGCTCAAGTCAGTTGACCCGGTCTCTGAGACTCGGAGCTGCAGGTATTTTTATTGCAGTGTAGACGTACCCTTACAGATCAAAACCAGCTCCTTGAAGTCCACCTGGAAGCCGACAGCCAAAGAATTGCCAGTATTGTGTATTGATAGTGAGATACACCACTTAACACAGGGTTTATTGCATTCTGCATCATCTCTAGCTTCGGAAGGAATTTAAGGCGTAGCCCCGTGTAGAAGGCGCTGCAGTTGTTCAGTGCAGAGGTGCCAGTGAATCTTTCACGGGGGAAAGATCTGACTCTGAGAAAAAAGACGGCAGCAATTTCCTGGCTATGTGCAGATGGAGCAAATCAGTGCTGGTCACAGCTGCTATTTGAGTATCAGAAAGTACCTGGGAGGCTCAGAAGCCACCCAGATTGCCCACCTGGATGAGCAATGAGGCACACAGGAGCTCAGTCAAAGGGGTCAATCTAATCTGTGCCATATGCTCTGGTTCCTTCACCCAGCTGACCATCATCGCTTCAGACTTATCTGGACTGAGCCTCACCCAGCCTTGCTCTTACTGATGCGCTGATCTCACCCAGAGGGCCAGATCTGAGAAGTTCTTATACATCTAACAATGCAGATAGGTGCCGAGTGCAGCGGTTCTCAAACTTCCTTGCACCGCGACCCTCTTCCTCCAAAGTGACCATACGATCCCAGGAGGGGGGATCAAAGCCTGAGCCCACCTGAGCCCCACCACCCTGGCAGGGGGGCCGAAACCAAAGCCCAAGGGCTTCAGTCCTGGGAGGGGAGCCTGTAACATGAACCCTGCCACCCAGGGCTGAACCCTCGGGCTTCAGCTTCGGCTCAGGGCTGTGGGACTTTGGCTTTGGCTCCAGGCCCCAGCAAGTCTAACACCAGCCCTAGCGGCCCCATTAAAATGGGGTCACGCCCCATTTTGGGGTCCCAACGCAGTTTGAGAACTGCTGGCCTAGTGGTTTTTCAAATGTGCCTAAGTCTCCCTGGGGTCCCATTGTGTTAGGTGCTCGACGAACACGTAGTAGGTTACCGTCCCGGCCTCCAGGAGTTTGTAATCTAATGGCCAGTTTATGGGCTGTCCTGCATGCCCATGCATGGGGGTAAGGGACCCCCCGCAGCACCAGCCAAATGCAGCAGCAGGGGGTGTGTGCTGCACCAGATATATTGTCTGATCCAAGACACATCCTCCCCAGAGCAGGAGTCGGATTGTGACTCAGTCTGCTTTCTGGTCTACTCCCCGGGCAGCATAACAACGCACTGCCCCATCCACAGGGTGTGTAGCAAAGCCGCAGGAGAGCCCTAAAGACACAGGCCGGAGAAAGGAAGGATTATTACCCTAATCTGACAGATGGGCGAGGCACAGAGTAATGGATTGGCTGGCCCCCAGCCACATCGGGATTCTGCAGGAGAGAAAGGAATGTAAATCAGATCTCCTGAACCCCACCCTCGCACTTTAACCACAGGACCATCATTCCTGTCCATAGTGCATTTTCATCTTCCCCAGCCCAAAAGAAACATAATTCCCCCCCCCCCTTCATTACAAATCTCTCCCCTGGCCCCAAGGAATTTAACAAGCAGCATTCTGTTGTAGTGTTGCAACTGTTGGAAGACAATTTGCTGCGCTCCTAATTAGGGTTCAGTGTCACTGCACGGCACATCTGAGTCAGTGCCTTTAACAAGACAGATCACAGTTTAATAGAGCCTGGGAGTTGAAAGTTGTTGACATGTCAAGGCCGTGGCTGCTTTATATATCTGCAGTGAATCTGGCAGCAATGTACAATAGCTGAAAGACACTAATAGGCACAGAGGGGGGAAGTGGGTGACTTTTCTAGGGTGAAGTAAAGGGGCAGTTCACAGGATTGATAGCCCTTTTCCAGTAAGTAAAAAACACTGTCCTAAAGAGTTACCTAGTATATTGTCTCTTTAACCTTATAGCGTCCTGCACTCAAATCACCCACCATCTCAGCTCGGTGTCTCTTTGGCAGAATACTTCCCATGTTTTTTGTTCTTAAAAATAAAAAGCAAAAACAAGAGAGGTTGCAAGGCTGCCTTATTGATTTCCTTTTGCCACTGAAGCAAAGTGGCATTCTGTGGTGCAAAAGGTGGCAGAAGTTGCTGGATGGTTGAGTGTGTTGACATACCTTCCCTAACTGGCATGTTGTGGGTCAGATGCAATACTGGTGTTCATCAATATACTCCTGACAAGACAACCCACCCAGGCGACGACCCTGACTCAGTGCAGGCCATTTTTAATTTGTTCCATGTTAAGAAGACACATGACCAATTAAACACTCAAATGGAGATGCATTTGTCTATGCCTTGATTGTCAAGCACGGAAGGACTCCTGAGTTGGAATTACACCAGGGTGACAGAGGTGGTGGATTTCCCCTGGCACGTACAGGTTGCATGAAACCTCCTCCTGAGTGAGTGCTGTGACCATTAGTTATTATTTGCATTGCAGTCGCAACCCAGACTGGGGACCAGTTATACTAGGTACTTTATGCACTCACAGTAAAAGGACCTGCCCCGAAGAGCTTCCAATCTAAACAGATATGACAGACAAAGGAACAATTATCCTCCCATTTTACAGATTAAGAACTGAGACAGAGAAATTAAGGCCCAGAATTTTAAAGTTATTTATAGAGTCATCAATTCCAAGGCCAGAAGGGACCACTGTGATCATCTAGCCCGACCTTCTGTGCAACACAGGCCAGAGACCTGTCCCAAGACTATTCCTAGAGCAGATCTTATAGTAAAACACCCAATCTTGACTTAAAATTGGCCATTAGTGGAGTTGTTCCAGTGGTTAATTACTCTATCCATTAAACATTTATGCATTTTTTCCAATCTGAATTTGTCCTGCTTCAGCCTCCAGCTATTGGATTGTGTTATATCTTTTTCTGCCAGATTGAAGAGCCCATTATTAAATATTTGTTCCCCATGTCGATACTTATAGATTGCAATAAAGTCACCCCTTAACCTTCTCTTTGTTAAGCCAAAGAGATAGACTCACGGAGCTCAGTCACTACAAGGCAGGTTTTCTAATCCTTTAATCACGCTTCTGGCTCTTCTCTGAATGCTCTCCAATTTTTCAACATCCTTCTTGTGGGCATTAGAGCTGGACACAATATTCCAGCAGTGGTCACACCAGTGCCAAATACAAGGTGAAATAATCTCCCTACTCCTACTCAAGATTTCCCGTAGGAATCCAAATGCAACCAACAATCAATGGCATTTAGGCTCCTAAGTGCCTAAATCCCTTCTGAAAATGAGAGCTCCTAAATCGGGTAGGTGATGCAACGCTGAGCCCAGCAAAGCCTTAATAATTTTAAAAATCTGGGCCTAGTTGACTTGCCCAAAGGCCACATTGGGTACCTGTGGCTGGGTTGGGAACTGAACCCAAATATTGCGATTCCCATGTCAGTCCCATAGTCCCCAAAACGTCCTTCTTCTGAGGCCCTGCTCTCAAGCCACTTGGAGTTGATAGGAGTTTTTCCATTGGTTTCAGTATGTTTTGGATCAGGCGCTAAATCACCATCATCTATGATCTAGACTCAGTTACTTTGCCAAACAGGTGGAAACTGACTGCTTTAAAAAAAACCTATGAACAGTTGTTTCAGAGTGAAAAGAAGAAGCTAATGAGTTAAACCTGAGCTATTTGTTTCTTTACATTTCAATCTCTCCAAACCAACAACAACAAAAATCATTTGGAGGAAAGATTCAGACACACAGTCTTTCCTGGTACGCATTTCCTGCTCATTCCTTAGATGCTGAATAACTAAGCACCCCCTTCCATTAGGGCGGGGTAACCCCAGTTTGGACAGCATTTGAACACCTCAGATTCTAGACCCATGTGGACAACAACCGTCAATCTGACAGTCAAGTAAGGAAGCCTCAGGTCTGACAAACCTTTATCTATTGAGGGCATGCATTAGACCTTTGCCACAGCTGACTTCCAGTGAAACCTGAAGCCTCAGTAAAGGTTAATGCACGCTAGGTGGCCCAGGATTTAATTTCACTCCTGCTCTCAGGGTAGATAAAATGCAAGTAAAGCTGAAGACTTACTAGTCTTACTAGCATGGGGGCCGGCTCCGTCCCCCAGAATGGGCAGGGACTTGGGCAGAAGGGATGGAGCTGGGGGGTCAGTGTCCCCCAGCCAGCCCTTCCATATTGCCTGGCCCGTGCTGCCAAGTTATATTCAGTTCTTTCGTATGCCAGATGAATTTATTATGATTGTAATTGCTATTTATTAATTATGTAATTATGAAACGATGTACATATTATTCATATATACGTAAATATGAAGTATTTGTAGTCATACAACAGATGCAAAGTTCAGTGAATCTAAACTAGAGCTGCATCCAGAAGTGGTGATATTGCTCTTGTGACATTGTGATGAAAGGTTGTGACACTGAGAAGCAATTTTGCAACCTAACCATGATCTCAGGGCAAGGGCAGTCAACAGAGCTGGTGATCCGGAGATGGGTGGTCAGAGGAGGAAAGGTTGCCTGGGAAAGAGGCCATCCTTCTCTTGTCACCCATACTTGGAGGTGGGGCTGCTGGCATTTGTTCTTACCTTGACTAGCAATTGCAATGTGTCATCCAAAGGTCATCGCTGAAGCAGAAGAACTTAGAGAGCTACCAAGAATGTCACTCCATTGTGATGTGGTGGCTTCATGTCTGTGGGACCTGATCCAAAGCTCTTTGAAGTCAGTGGAAAGACTCCCACTGATTTCAGCAGGCGTTGCATCAGGCCCATTCTGCACAATGCAGCTCTACGATAACAGTATTCTGCTTGTCCCACTCTAACTTGCCTGGTTAGGAAGGGCTTGTTCCTTTTTACTGACCTGGTCACTTAACTCTGGTGGGGCAGCTGATCTTCAGACAGCATCCTGACTGTCCCCGTAGTGTGTAAGTGAACTTCTAAACCCACAGGAGAAAGGGAAATAAAATGGATTTTGTTTGTTGTCTCTTCCAGTGGGACAAATGGTATTTTATAGTTCATCAGCGAGGAACTGATGACCCACCCCCACTCTACAGGAACACATTTTGATATGTTAAATTATTTTAAGAGGGGAGAAATCTACTGAGATGCAACATCTCATTTACAGAAGCACCCTGGATGGGGACAAGAGAGCGAGCGAACAGAAGATGAGTACAGTATTATCTGTAGCCACAGATGATACTACCTGGTAAGTGAAACATCTCATTGGCACAAAACATTCCTTCCAGCCTCCGTGAGCTCCCTGGCTGCTTCGTCCAACAGGTCAGTGCTTTTGAGGATGTAAAGTCTACCAGTGACTGAGTGAGCGTGAAGTCGGAATCACTAATGCACATCATGATAATGGAGGAATGTCTAATTGGGTGTTCACAGGGGAAAGAAAACAGACTGGATGCAGGGCTAGTCTATTCGAACACCACCCCTGTTGGGATAGTATCTAAGTAGCTACAGGACATGCAGTGTGGTGCAGTGGAATGACTCTGTGGTTATATGACTGAACTCTGATCCTAGCTCTCCAGCTGGCTCCTTGGGTGGACTTGGACAAGTTATTTAACTGGTCTACTTCAGTTTCCCTATCAGGTAATACTGGGGAAGTGTATTCCCTTTGCATGGCTTGGATGAGGATTAATTAATTAATGACTATGAAGTTTTGAAAATGTGAAGTGCTTAGTATGTTGGTTTAACATGGCCGGAGACCCAACCCATGAGCCCTAACCAAATCCTAACCCAAACACACTCACACTTTGTGGGTTTCCAAAATCCAGATCTGGACCTTCATTTTGTACTTGGCCTCTAAATATATAGTGAGATGAATCAATACCCTGGACTTGACGCCGTACGCTGAAGTATTCAAAATCCGCACCTGAAAGTTGGCTTTATCTGTGGCATATTTCTTGCTGTTTCATTAACCAGGCGGAGGTGTGATGTGGCCTAGCACTAGAAGGTCTGGGTTTTTCACCTGTTGTGTGGTTTCGTTACACAGGCAAACATTTCCTTCTGAGTTTCTAATCTCCCCTGGGAGTCTCTGAGTTCACATAAGGCTGAGGACAAGATTTCTGCTGGTGCTAAATTATGCAGGCTGAAATAGCATAAAAATGGAAGGAGAATAGATAGTTTTAAAGGCAACTAGAAATTTGAACTCAGAGTTTTTATTTTTGACCAAATAGGGAACAAATTCACAGCAGTTTTAATGCATGGTTCTATAAATATTGGCTAATGTATTGCTATGCCAGGAAGCACATAAATTATTACTCAGTCCTCAAAGGGCCAAAATGGGGAATCTTTTGTTCATTCCATTGTATCATTGGTGTCTTAGAAGTCATTTATTCAAGGGAGAAGAGAAACTCTGCAGGTAATTTACCGTATTTGTGCCTTCTGTCCTATGGGCTGCAATGCAAGGATAAATGCCAGCTAATGTTTGTGGTCTTTATTCATCTTGTAGTATTCCTGCCTCCTTATATGAGGTGATCATTACACCATTTTGGCTCCCTGCAGAAAGTTTTAATGATGTCACTGGCAATAAGGGATAGCTTGGCTCCTTCCTCTTCAGGCATCCAAGAGGGAACTTTTCCAATCACAGCGGCAAGAGGAGAAACCGACAGTTCAGATCTTCCAGCACTGTGCGGGCTTTGGAACAAAACAACAGGATCCCAACAGAACAAACCTCAATCATTACTGATTTCATCGGCTGCCTCTTTCTGATGAATAATGGCCCCTTTCTGGATTTGAACTGGCAATGGAGGAGGATATTCCGTAAGTTCTTTATCTGTCTGTATAGATAGATAGATAATGGATCCAAGATTTTCAAAAGTGCGTTTGAATGCCTTCATTTTTGGGTGCCTAACTTGAGACCTGATCTTCAGAGGATGGGTGCTCTGCTTTTCTGAAAATACAGGTCCATTTGAGGTGTCTTATGTTGGGTTCTCAAAAATCAGGGGCCCCAAAATCACTGATCATGTCTGAAGAACTTGGCCATATCTATATAAAGCATCTATGAGATGGCAATCTCATGACTGACCTGGGTTGAGTTCCAAGCCAACAAGCTGCAGCTGAAAAGCCATTCTCAATCCCCTGAGCCATCCAATTCCCCAAGCGCTTTGCATGAGGATATGGGTATTGTCATACAGTCAGTAAGACCACCTTCTTGGCTCTCCCAGAACGTGCCAAGCCAGGGCTCTGCTTTCAGGCTGAAAAACTCACCTCTGACCTGTGTTATCCCCCTTTGCAGGCTCTACCCAGTAGCAGGAAAAAGCCTTGGAACTAAGTGGAGCTGGTTAATTAGCCGGTTAATTAGCTCTCATCCCATTCCCATAGGCTTCCCAGACACTGCCGACTCAGCCCTACCACTCTGGCATGTACATCAGACTGAGGGAATGAAGGGAATCCTTAGCACAAGGGAAGAGAATTGGGTGGGGGGTTGTGTCTGTAATTTCTGCCTGGCCAAGGCCCTGATCAAGTCCAGCTGCTCCCACAAGTTTAGGACATATGCACAACGGTCTCAACCTGGCTCCTGCCAAACTTCTTGCATGAAGACTAGAATTTCATGGGGCTGCCTTCCCTACAACAACTCAAAAGGAGAGAACCCCATGGAAGACTGGGGCATCTCCCTGATATCAAACAGCAGATATGGCAGCAGTTTGTTCCAGCTGCAGGATCCGGCTGTGATGACATTGTATGGCCCTCCCTTTAGGGTCTGGTTCCAATGCTCCACTAACCTGTCCGTTTGGGGGAGGCAGACTGATTTATGGACTTTGTGTAAAGTAGGGAGCAAACTTTGTATAGTAACCTTGACTTGAAGATGATGCCCTGATCGGTTAGCCCTAATCAATGCCCTGACCATCGGTTCAAGAGACCCAACTAAATCTACCCCAATGCATTCAAATGGGGTGTCTACCAAGGGGGAGGAACCAGGGGATCCCTTTTGTTAGGTTTGGGATTCACCAACTAGCACTTGGGACAAGAGCTGTAACAGTCCTTGACCTCCTGATATATTCCTGGGCAGAAAAAATGAACCAGTTTCCATTCCTGGTTTTTTTTTCTATCCCTAACTGGCCAGAGCATGTTATTTCATGGGCCAGTTTGAGGACTTTGTGCCTAAAGGACCTGGGGACCCGTAGCTGTGACTGGTGTATTCCCGTTGGGGCTCTTTTACTACCTGGACCAGGACACCTCCATCAAGTTCAAAGCGAGGGTATTGTGCATCCTGTACCACATCCACCAGTGGCCCATTGACCCTGGCTAGACACCCATACAGCTAGCTAAACACTCCCATCATTTACTAATCTTGCACAAAGTCATGGAGCTGGTGAGAAACTGACCATCCACCGATGGGATTGTTAGAGGTAGCCATCCTTGTGTGGACTTTTCAGGGGTGCCCTTCTGTGCTAATTTCTCTGGTTCTGGCTCAGTGTCTCTAGGGCTTCAGGCGGTGTCTGGGAGTCTAACCCCCATGGGGTATCTCTGGATAGTCCATGACACATTGGGTGGCAGTGGATTTAAAGGCCCATATTCTTATGCCCTTAAATGGCAGCAGGGGTCACTTCCAGACAAGGCAATGCTCCTTCCATGTTTTCTGAAGGTCAGGAAAGGGGAAGACCTTCACAAGCAGTATACTGACCCCCACCTGTGGGCTAGGATCTGTGTGTGATTGGTTGGCCTCTTGCAGCAGCCCAGTTATGGGGCCCCAATCCTGATCCAAAAAGAAAAGGAGTACTTGTGGCACCTTAGAGACTAACAAATTTATCTGAGCATAAGCTTTCGTGAGTGAGCTACAGTTCACTTCATCGGATGCATTCATTTCCACTGAATGCATCCAATGAAGTGAGCTGTAGCTCATGAAAGCTTATGCTCAAATAAATTTGTTAGTCTCTAAAGTGCCACAAGTACTCCTTTTCTTTTTGCGAATACAGACTAACATGGCTGCTACTCTGAATCCTAACCCAGAACCACTGGGTATAACAATTCTTTTGCCACAGCCACCACCAGCTCCACAGCCTGTGGGGTAGGGAAATCCCCATGGATACACTCCTACAGCAACATTCCCCCCAGTCCTTGGGAAATTATGGCCCAATAGCTGCATGTGTACAAAGGTCTGGCCAGAGTCAACCAGACCCTGGACCTCTACCCCACTGACTATCATGGGGACAACAAGAACACCAAGTTCCCCGAGAAATGTTGATGTCCAGAAGGAGCAGGCTATGGCGTAGACACATTCCACTGCCCCTAGGTTGTACTATTCTCCACTTAGTCAACATTGATTTTCCATCAGGAAGCAGCTTCTGCAGCTCCTTTCAGCCCCTTTCCCTCACAGACCCTTTCAGTCCCAGACTGGCTGCACCCTTAGGGAGCCATTGCCCCAGAAGGGGTAATGCCCTAAAGTGAAGGGCTACCCCAGCCCATGGAACAGCCTTTCCAACCTTCTGACTTCTCCCTTCTTCTGGGAGTCCAACACCTTGCTGGGGGAGACCAACAGAGCCCCTTCTCCTGGTTCAGATCAGGAGGGCACCCCAGGGTGTAGTTCAGCCTCCAATAAGTTCTTGACCAGGTTGTCTATCATCATCTCTCTCTTGTCCACCATCCTTCATTCCCACTGAATGGAAGTTTTGGGAGAATTAGATAATACTGAAAACATCTGGTTGCCCACAAAAGCCTAACATTTACATTCAACTGCACTGGGTGGTTAGAAACTATGGTGGTGGGAAATTAGGTACATACATAGACAGATAGATGCAAATATTTTACCACCACACAAGGGTTAGGAACATATTTATTAACATGAGGATGTGAATGCTTTTGGAAGGTAATCAGGGTCTGACTATCTGCTTTCCAAAATTTCAACTTCCAGTGCTAGGGCTTAAGACAAAAACCGTATTACTGTTTTCACATCTACATGGCATGATAATTACTTGCAATCTATACTGCTAAAAAACATTTCTCTTTTTCTCTAATTTCCCTAGAATTTCAGGCCTCTGGCCGTCCCTGATTTTGCACACCTCGGTTAACACTAGAACATTGTAAAATCCAGTTAGACCATCTCAGAGTCGCTCGCTATAATGGTACAATACCTCATTAAGAACCATCACTCAAGTGGCTGGCTTGTTCATGGAAACCCCTAACGATGGTGCTGCATCTCTCACACGTTTGTAAATGAGCGAGAGCTTAGTCCTGCATGCTTCCCTTCGCTCAATGCCTGACTCTGGTGCGTTATTTCTGAATAAACTGAAACTTTTCTGAATACATCTTTTGAGATGGTGGAAAAGCTTTCTGCCCACATCTTTGGCTCATGATGCTTCTCTAAAAGTGGGTCCAATGGGAAACGTCAAATACATCAGCAAACTATAAATACCTGGGCTTTTCCCGTGTCACTCTGTGTTGACTGTCATATTCAATCAGTTCTTCTGAGTCATCTTGTCAGTCAGTCATTTAACAGTCCATGGAGGAATGTATCAAATAACTGGTGGAGCTGCACTCTGTGGCAAGCCAAGGCGGAGAGAGCAGAACATACCACATGCCACAATGTCAGCATTTGATTAATTTCAGCCGATTTAATGAAAAAGTGTCCCCCTTCACTTAATTACATGTTTTATGAGAAGTGGATGCAGTTACTTGGAATCCGACAAGGAACGATGTTTCTGTCGTCTCATCGCAACAATAGAATATCAGTTCTGGGAAGTACAACAGAATTCATAAACAATTGGCTACAGGCATCTCCCCCCAGACAATCAAGGCAGCCATTTTTGGATTAATACATGAGTTCACTCTATTATTACATTTATTACATCCCATTGCCTATGCTACATGCTACTTCTCTCTCCCCTCAATGCCTTTTGGTCCTCCCCCCCACCCGCCCTGGTGGAAATAAGGGAGTATCATTAAGGAGAGGTGGTTGAAATTGTCAGAAGTGACTAGATGCCTCAATTGTTGAGGTGGCCAGTTGGAAACCTTTTAAAAGGGGCACAATTTTTTCAGAAAGTGCTGAGCATCCGCCCACTGAAAAATTAAGCCCCTTTAAGGTGTCTCAAGTTGCCCCCCCCCCCCAAATCACTAGTTACGTTTGAAGACATAGGCTAGATTTGAGCCAGGGAAGGATGTTTCACTGAAAAGGTGTCTCACATCCAGGATAGGGTTTCTGGTCAAAACAAGAGAGCCATCCATCCCAGATGAGCCAACAGCTGAGTGGTAAGGGTATTTCCTTGGCCTTTAGGAGAGCCAGGTTCAAGTGTGATTCAACTCTGCCTGATTGAGTGAAGGGACTTCTCTCTCTCGGCTCCAATGAATATTTAATTATTTATGCAAAGGGAACAGCCCCAATTGAGACTGACCGTATAGACCAGTTTTATGGATCTATAACTCTGACAGAGCGGGACTTGAACCTGGATCTCTCACATCTGTATCCACTAGATGGGCTACTCTCTCTCTCTCTCTCTCTCTCTCTCTCTTTTTTGTTCTCATTTTTCCATGCAAAATTTCAAAAGATCTTGTTTTTGTTCCGATACAGAATGAAAATACATTTTGCAATGTCAAAATGTTTTGCAAAATCCTTGTTTTTCGGCCAGCCCTGATTTGGACCCAGAGCTGATGAAGACTCAAATATATGACATAAGTCCCAAATAAGTGACACAGCAAAAGTACCAGAGAAAAATTTGATACTACAGTAGAACATCAGAGTTTCAGACACCTCAGGAATGGAGGTTGTGTCCGTAACTCTGAAATGTTCATAACGAAGTTCGGGCTCCAGCTCCAGCAGCTGACACTCCAGGCAAGGCTCCAGCAGCATCTGAACTCGCTCCTCAGTGCTGGCAGCTTCCTTGCAGGCAGCTTCTTTCCCTGGGTCGGACTGAGTTTGCAAACTTGTCCCCATCGCGGTGTGTGTGTGTGTGTGTGTGTGAGAGAGAGAGAGAGAGAGAAAACAGTGCCCCCCAGTGCTGCTTCTGCTCTGCCGACTCCAGCTGCATTGGGCTGGCAGCTCCAGCAGCTTCACCTCCTAAGGGGTTGCCCTGCGTATGAGAGTGGGGACAGGCTGCCCAGATGTACCTACCTTCAAGATGCAATTCAGGCACAGTACAGTACTTCTTTTTTTGGGGGGGTGGGGGTGTTGGCTGCTGCCTGATTGGTTGCTTCTGGTTTCACACGGTGTCTGATTGACTGGTCAGTCTATAACTCTGGTGTTCATATCTTTGAGGTTCTTCTGCAGATGTATTTGTGTTAGGGTGACCAGACAGCAAGTGTGAAAAGTCAGGATGGGGGGGGTAATAGGAGCCTATATAAGAAAAAGACCCAAAAATTGGGACTGTCCCTATAAAATCGTGACATCTGGTCACCTTAATTTGTATCTATCTATCTATCTATCTATCGTATCTTGTTAATTCTATGATGGTAACATAGAGGACCCCAATCAAACATAACGGCCCTGTTGTGTCAGATGCTCTACAGACACATAACAAAGAAGCCAGTCCCTGCCCAAGACAGCATACAGTCTACAGAAAAAACAAGATAAGGCAGGAAGACAACGCAGACCAACGAGGTCGGGGTAAGTTGGGAGGATGAGGTAACAACAAACAAAGAGTGCTCAGCACAAACCACAGCTCGTCACTAGCTATCAGACTATTATACCTACAGTGTCCATCTGTTGGTATTTCTAAAACAGGCATGAACTTTTCTAGGAACTCAGTTTTTATGGCTCTGAATCTCTGATGGAAATAAGTTACAGTAGTGAGCAGTGAAATGGCAGCGGGTGATGGGGAAATAGAGTTAAATGTAGAGCTCAAATGAGTGAGATGCCTTGTAAGGAAATAGAGTAGAGTGAGCCAGGCACGGCAGAGCATCAAACGTGATGTGGCTAAGCTTCACTGCATAAACACTATATCAATTTGCTCTCTTTCCTGTTGAGCTTTACATATATTACCATGTGTTCTGAATTTGTTTCATGATACCAATCTAAGGGGGTCTGTTATAGAAGCCGTCCACTCCAACCTTCCCCAGGCACAGCTCTTCAGTGAGGGGCAGGCACAATAAATTGAACAGCCATCTTTAATCTTTCTCTAAAATGTAAATAGCATCTCATGACCTTTTTTTTAAAAAAAGAGTCCCTGCTTTCTCATTGCAGGCTTAATCTCAATGCTGATGCCAGCTGATGGAACAAAGCATCAGTCCAAGACTTTTAAATGATTTAATGGGTTCAATAGCTGTCTCATCCTTTGCTTTTATAGTTAAATCAATTCTTAGGAGAGGAAAATAAGCTCACCGGTGAATCATAACCCACACTAGTTTAACCTTCCTTATAGTCAGGTTCAAATGATCTATAATAAATCAACCTTGAACTTTCGCCAAGGGGGAAAAATGCAGTGATTACAAAACAGAAGCGAGGTGATACTGTGTTGCCATGATGGAAGCATGGAGCAGATTAAATTGTGCGGAAATGCCTCGTGCCTGCTTTTCATTTGAATCTCTTTATAGACAATGGCAAACATATGAACTCACTGTCATGAGACGGTAAAGCGCTCATCGGAACTCTGGGCTTAGGATGGTATTCTTTATCCAGGCTAAACTCCCCAGGATTCCAGCTGCACACTGGGAAACTGGGCTATGGGGAGTGAATCTACAGCATACACAATGCCTTACCGGAGGGCCTGGGGGGTGGGGGAGATGGGGGGTGGGGGCGGTGGTGCTTGATACTCATCCAAGGAGAGTGGTGGGTTAGACTGCACAAAGCCAACTGGGAGTAGGAGAGAATCTCCCTACTTCTGAGCCATCTTCTTCCCCCAAGCAGGTCAATTACCCCCCTCCCGCCTTTAGGAAACCCACTCCTAATTAACTTGGCCACACGGAGCAGCTCTGAACAATGTGGAGCCACCTTCTCTCCTCTTTGCACATCCCCAAGGACTGGGTAGCTGCCCGTGCAGGCTGTTTACACAGCCATCTAGGGCAAACGTACCCGATCAGATCAAGATTCAGAACAATAAGACAAAATTCTACAACGTGCTTTGAAACATCTATTTTCAGTCAAACCAGGCCAAAAAAAGAAGGATGGTCATGGGGTTACAAGCACCAGACAGGCTTAGAGGAGCTGAATTTGACCTCCATGCTACCACAGGCTCTATGGGGCTCCATGAGAACAACTTAATTACTTCCTGCCTCAGTTTCCCAGCTGCAAAATAGGATAATCACTAGAGCGCTTTGAAATGTTTCATTCCAAACTTTTTTCCTGATGAATAAAAAATCTGTTTCTGAAACAAAAAACTTTAGTTTTGTTATTTGCCTCCCGCCGTTTTTCCTCCTTCATTCTTTTTTTTGCCGCTGAATGAAGTAGAACAAAAGATTTCTATGATGGTGGCGTAGAGGACCCCAATCAAACATAAAGACACTGGAATGGGTTTAGCACTGGAATGGGTTACCTAGGGAGGTGGTGGAATCTCCTTCCTTAGAGGTTTTTAAGGTCAGGCTTGACAAAGCCATGGCTGGGATGATTTAGTTGGGGATTGGTCCTGCTTTGAGCAGGGGATTGGACTAGATGGCTTCCTGATGTCCCTTCCAACCCTGATATTCTCTGATTCTATGATTCTGGGGTTGTTTTCCTCGTTTTTCTTTTTTCAAAAGTTAGAGCAGCAAAAGGGGGAGGGAGGAAAGAAACTCCGTAATTCTGCCAAGTTGGAAGAAGATTTGAAAAGTTTCAGAGTAGCAAAGGGAAAAACGAATGAAGGAAAGAACTGCAAGTGAAAAAAGTGGACAATAATCTAAACGTAAACACTGTAAAATATCTCACTGCTGCTCATTTTCTTAGAAACATCTAACTCTTCTGGGGGTGGGGGCAGATATTTTGGGACTTCATTAGAGTATTATTTTTCCTGACTTCTGCCTCTTTTGGACAGAAGTTTGACGCTAGAATTTCAGAATATGGTCTATAACACCCATTACTGCTCCCCCTTAAAGAAAATCTTTCACTAAACGTAATGTTTACAGATACCATATTGCCTTCTATAGACAGCCTCCAGTACTAAATTATATCAATGTAGTGAAACAGTTCACTGAAAATAACACAAGCATTGAAACAAACAAAACAAAAACAATGAGAGTTATGCTTGCACATTAAGTCTCTGAATAGTGTAGTTTGCTTTTAAATGAAGAGGAATTGTAACATTCCACTTGCAATTAGAATAATAATAAACATTTCCCCTAATGATAACTACAGACAATATTGTTAAACTGAAAATGCCTAAGCATTTGGTGTCAGTACAGTGTAAGTTACAGTATCATAATATATATGATCAAACTTTTATGGCTTGTGTTATTTTTGAGGCTCTGAAATGGAAGGCTGATTTGTCTCTTATTAGAGTGCAATAAATGGTCCTTTAATAGCAATGGGATACTTTAATGCTGTACAGAGTCAGTCTCATTAAATCTAATGTGAGATACTGCATTTTACCACAACAGGAATGCTAAGATTTAATAAATCAGGTTAATAAAAGCATTGCTTTGCACTCTTTGAAGTGCACTGAAACAGAGCTGTGAAAGCAGCGTAACTGCCTTAGGCTAGATTGTGCCTTCAAGGATGGGGCCTAGCTACACTATTCCAGGAGAAGCTTTGAGTGGCATTGTGCCTTCCAGGAGTCCCCTCTTGAGCCAGGCAGGGTGGAGGAGTAATTTGCAACATTCCCTTATTCATCACAGCATCCTTCCTCTTGAACAAACCATCTGGTGCATAAGAGGAGGGGTCATGTCTCCACCTACTCCTTTGCCCTTCTCTGCCCACTCTCTCCTGTCATGAGCACCTCATAACATTTTTTTCTTTTCCTAGCACCAGGAGCCACCAATGGACAATTAACAAGAAGTGGGACTTTATCCAGGAATGCAGTGACAATGAAAAGGTTTAAGAGGTCATGGTGTATAACCAATGAAAAATGAGCCTCCAGTGTGATGCTGTAGCTAAGAGTGTGGACAAGATTCTTGGAGGCACAAATTGTGGAATATCAAACAGTTTAGGGAAGCGGTACTGCACTTAGGAAAGAAAAATCAAATGCACAGCTACAACGTGGGGAACAACCGACTCGGCGGAGTACTGCTGAAAAGGACCTGGGGGTTAGAGCGGATCACAAATTGAATATGAGTCAACAATGTGATGCAGTCGCAAAAAGCTAATATTATGGGGAGTATTAACAGGAGTGTTATATGTAAAACCACAGGAGATAATTGTCTCACTCTGCTCAGAACTGGTGAGGTCTCAGATGGAGTCCTGTGTCTAATTCTGGGTGTCACACAAGATAAGTGTGGATAAGTTGAAGCAAGTCCAGGGGAGAACAACAAAAATGAAAAAAGGTTTAGAAAACCTGACCTTTGAGGAAAGGTTAGAAAAACTGGCCATGTTTTGTCTTGAGAAAAAAAGACTGCAAGAGGATCTGATAAAAAATATGCGAAGGGCTGTTATAAAGAGGACAGTGATCAATTGTTCTCCATGTCCACTGAAGGCAGGACAAGAAGTAATGGGCGTAATCTGCCGCAAGGGAGATTTAGGTTAGATATTAAGAAAAATGTGGTAACTATGAGGGTAGTTAAGCACTGGAATAGGTTGCCAAGGGAGGTTGTGGAATCCCATCATTGAAGGTTTTGAAGAACAAGTTTGGCACACAGCTGTCAGGGATGGTCTAGGTATAGTTGGTCCTGCCTCCATGCAGGGGGCTGGACCAGATGACCTCAAGGTTCTGTCCAGCTCTACATTCCTATGATTCTATGATTATCTCTGTATACAGCGTTACTGAAACCATCATTGTATAGTTTTTCCCGTTGTGGTGTCCACACTTCGAAAAGGATGGTGAAGAACTGGAAAGGTTTCAGAAAAGAGCTACAAAAATGATTCCAAGGTCTGGAAAACATGGCTTATACCAAGAGACTAAAGAAGTTCAGTCTATTTAGTCCATCCAAGAGACTGCTAAGAGGTGACCTAGCCATGATCTACATGGGGAGGAGATTAATTACAGTAGCCAAAATCCAATGATTTGAAACTGAAGCTAGACAAATTCAGACTAGGAATAAAGTGCACATTTTTAACAGCGAGATGTAGCCTAGGATAAAGGTATCAGGTATATTTAGGATATAGAGGTGAAATATAAGTATTAATTAATGTTGTAACATGGGGCCTAGGGGCCTCAGGCCTGTATAATATTTAGCTTAGTCAAAGTAGGCTTTAGAATTTAGGATAAATTAGCTATATTAAAAAGATAAATGAGCACAAGTAAGTTAATAATAAACTTGCTGAGCTTGTGTCTATGTTTGTGATATGCTGGTGTTTCGAAAATAACTGCTGAGCTGGGATAATAATGTCTACAATAACAGTAGACACCACAAGATGATTGTTGGTAGCGAGGGTGAAATGTTAGAGACTTTCTACAGATAACCACCTGTTACTATGGTGATAAGGTGACGTAAACGTTAATGGGTATAAAGCAAATTAACGAGTTGGCCTATGAAAAAGAGGACACTGCAAAAGTAGTGGGGGTGTGGAAGTTCAAATAAGGAAAAAGGGTTAAAACCGTCATCAATATATACGAATCCCGGTGGGCATCAGTGTAACACATTATAAAAGCTGTATCCTGGCCTTTATGGCTGGCTGGGTTGACGCTAGAATGGTGACCACTGGCGGTGATGATGATGGTAAGGATGAGGATGAGAGCTAACCCTTCAGGGTGTTCTTCAAGGCCTGGTGTGAGTAATGCAAAGAGCATGCATTCTGTGTTGGTCTCTCTGTCCTTTATCAGACTGCAGGGAGTGTAATTGTTGGTTTGTTGGTGAATAAAAGTAATTATTATAGAGAGAGCACTGTGTAGTCTCTGTTGCGCACCATGGGGTCGCCTTGCTATTGATAACCTTTCTACTGAAGTTGATCTTGGGGGCCGAGCTCTCCCAGATTAAAGAAGGTGGAAACCCTTGCCTTGGGATGGGCAACTGGTTGAAGTAACCCATAACTATAGATCAGGCTAATTAATTATTGGCACAATTTACCGAGGGTTGAGGTAGATTTTCCATCACTTCAAGTCTTTAACTTAAGACTGGGTGTCTTTCTAAAAGATTTGCTGTAGTTCAAAAGAAGTTATGGGCTTGATGCAGAAATTACTGGGTGAGACACTGAGGCAGGTGTTATGCAGGAAGTCATAATGGTACCATCTGGCCGTAAAAGCTATGAATATCCATCCCCATGTATCGGAGTTCTTTCTATTGATGCAACGGGTTTTCAATTAAATGAATTTTTTTTTGCAGCAAGTCTTTACTTTTCCTTGAAAATTTTGGTTTTTTTTGAAACTGAAAACCTGAAAGCCAATCCTCCGCCTCCCTGCCCGATTTTGGCTAAAATTTTCAGTTGGGTGTTCAACAAAAAGTCAAACTTTTCTGTGAAAATTTTTTCTGAGCATGTTTAATCAACACATATTTTACATATAGGATAGTTAAGCATCTCTCTAGATTTGAGGCATGACTTTCATTTAAACATTATACACCCATGTACTGTGTTTGCCTTTGGTTCTGGTTTCCAGACTATAAACAGAAAACAGCAGTTAACCTGCTGATTCACATTTTAATCAAGGACAGTAAAAGAGTGAAACTGATTGGTGTTCATACTAGAAAGAAAAGAGCAGACAGACCTTGAAGTTAATTTTCAAAAGACAAAGACCAGAACCAAAACCAGAAATAGATTTTGATTATCATCTGTATCCAAACTTTGCTGCTATTTCTTCCTGATTGGTAGAGAGCTGGTCAGAACAATTTCATTCAACCAAGGCTGAAACATTCTGCGGCCATGTGAGATATTGGGCCTGCATAGCAAGAGATACTATCACACTTTGAAACAGACAGAGGAGGAGCTCCTACAATCTATGGCTTTGCCTTAATGACCAGACTACAGAGTAATCTGGGATGAAAAACTGCTCTGAATCATCCAGCAGCTGCTTAAAGCTGGCTCTTCTACATCCCTGGCCAATACCCTATTCACCAGTCTGAGATTCCCTCTTTCTCTTGCAACCAAAAGTCCTTCCCAAATGATTAAACTCAGATTTCAATCTGAAAATGGACAATTTGACACAATTCTGTTTTGTGAAAATGTTTGAAGGATTTTGTTTTCCTTCCAATGTCTCTCTCACATGGCATCTGTAGAGCAACATTCTATAAATGCCATTGCAGATCCATAAACCATTTCAAGGCCTCCTCTGTGACATTGTGAATATTACCATTCTCATCTTTGAATCCATATTTAGAGCACTGCATTATGATGGATGATTTGGATGTTCTCACCACAGTCCCACTAAGGGGAGTCTTTGATTTTCCACTTGTGCATCAAGTAGTCTCATTTTCCATGGTTTGTTCAGATGTGGTTCAGTGTGGTCCAAAGTCTGCCTGGCAAGTTGAAACTGGGAGGGAGGCTTGTTGGGTCAGTGATAATGTGTTGTTTGGAAAGGTGGGTGAGGTCCAGACTCTTTGCCATTCCCTGGCTGGATTCAGAGACTTGAGCTGGGCGCATGTGGTCCATAGTGGTTTTCATGATTTCAGGTGTTGGGGAATGTGGTCCATAACCTGCCGGATGGGAAGTTCCAAATAGTCTTTGGCATGTTTAAGTTATTGCGCTGTGAGTATATCTTAGAGGACAGCTGGAGGTTCAATGTTTGCTAATACAGAAAGCCATGGTAGCGGCATTGATCTTAATGTTCCTGTGACGATTTGCATGGTCTGATGCAGCTGCCTATCCACAAGTTGGGTATGGCAGGTTCTTGTCCATACTGATGCACGGTTCTCTGTAGCTGAGTACATCAGGGCCAGAGTTGATGTTTGTAACATAGGGCATGTGGAACTAAAAACAAATTTCAAAATCTCAACTGTTTCCATGAAATGGAATTGTACTCCACTCAGAACTGGATTCCGATCAGGATTTGGATCCAAACTTTGCTACTGGCTCCCACATTGATAATGGACTGACCCCAAAGTTCAGATCCTGTCACTCCCAAACTTTGGCAATGTTCAGCTCTAGATCCAGATTCAAAGTTTGTAGAACAGATCTTTCTCTATTTGACCATTCTGACCAGCACATGTAAATAGAGTTGTGTGAATAACTATTTTGTGGTTTGCTGGGTAACAATAAAAATAGGGGGAAATTGTTTCAATTCAACCCGAAACAATTTTTCCCTAGTTCTTCAGTGAACCAAAAAGTAGAAAACAAATAGTGTCTGGCCAAATAAAAGATTCCATTCAACCTGAAACTTTTCATTTTGGTTCTGACTTTTTCTACCCTTTACAATTCTTAAAAATGAAATGTAGGTAAATTTCAAAACAAAAATTCCCTTCAGATTAAAAAAAATCAAAATGTTTCATTTAGAAAATGTCAAAGTGAAACATTTCATTTTCCCCACAGTTTTTTTGGGGTGACTGAGAGCATTTTTCTGCTGAAAATTTGGCATATTTGCCACAATTTTGCGAAATGTTTCGGTCGACCCGAATGTGCATTTTTCATCAAAAAAGTTTTGTTCTAAAATTGTTCATCCATCTCTACTTTTAAACACAGCTATATGTGTGTGGCCTAAACAACGTGATAATGTCCCTGCCTTTAAATATGCTTCTTGGCTTTAAATCTGTTCTTCCTTTAGGGAGCCAGGCAATAAGTTTTTCCCAAGTACAGTCATTCTTGCAAGCTATTTCACCTACTAACTTCACCAGGTGAGTTCCAGTCTGCTTCGCCCACTAATGCTCAGTCTTTACTAGCTCTAACAGCCAGTGATGCAGCTAGAGACTTATACAAAGACCTGATCCAGCTTGAAGGGAGCCGATTTGCATAATAAGTTTGGGTTGCGGCGACTGGATTGTGAGTGGAATCCATGATATTCTTTGTGAAGCAATTAAAATCTGACTGGAGTTGCTACGCAGCCTCCAGGTACTTCGTTAGCTGTCTCAGACAGAATCTCATATCAACAAGCCCTGCACGCATCCCTCTGCTGCGAAGTCTTCGTGTTTTCTTTTATTAGCTCGGTTAGAAACCTCTAAACTTGAAAGTCCTCTCCATCTTGGAGAGCATCTCAGCATTTAAATGAGCCGGGGAGAGGGACTCAAATGAACCTCTTGCGTTTCTCCTTTCTTCTGTATTATTTGGTGTTTAATTTGGTAACAGGTGCTGCTGCTTATGGAGGCAATGGGGGCCGGTAGCTATGGAAACAGGAGGATTCCATTTATTTACAGAGAGACGTTAAGATGGGCAATAGTAGCCATCTCAGAATGGCTGCCAAGACTCTTAACCTGTGAATGAAGGAAATAAACTGCCCACTGGGGACATATATGTCTCAGAATGACAGGAAGGCCCATTCCTAGCTGCTTTGGCACACATCTGGATTGCCCAGGTGCACAGAGTGTGCATAAGGGGTGCACGATCCAGTCCGCTTTATATAGGGGGTAAATATTGCTCCCACTGAAGTCCTGTCTATCTATTTAGCATGCTCCCATCACTCTGGAGTGTCCATCCATCTGTCATACTTCTACAACACCTGCTGGCATGATATTTAGGTGCTGCAGTAATGAAGGACCTTTGCCATGTCTGGTTTCAATGTGTCTGGGAACAATATGTTGGAATTCAAGGCCCATTTCATGGCTGCTATGCTTGGGCAAAATGGCACTACAGTAGCCACATGGATCCCCTAGGATTCATATCCCCAGTGCAAAGGGCTTTCCTCTGCACCTCCTCTAACAAGCATTCCCAGGACCATAGTGGTTCTGGGGTTTTGAGGGGGTGTGGCTGGGATGCTCCTGCAACCTGGCTATTCACCACCGGGATCGGAAGCAGAGGTTTCTTTTAGAAGCTCCAGTGTCACTCGGCTGCTGCACAGTCATTGCAGGAGAAATACGTGTGAGTGTGGCATCCAATCTTGTTTCCTTCCTCAGGCTTCTCACTCTCGTTCATGTGGCCTCTTTCTCAGGCCTTTCTTTGTCACACATCTCTTTGTGCCCTGTTCCCATCTCCCTGATTTCTCATTTATTTTTTTCTGATGGCTGCTGATTGCCCAACAGCTTTCTTCCCCCCCCGTACGCGTACGTTAGAGACGAGCTGAGAAAATTATCTCCCTCCTCCTCCCCACTAGTTTTCTATGTGAGACATTTAAAGAGGTGAAAAAGGAGCATTTTACTCTCGCGAGCAGGATCTCGCAGTGTTTGTGGGAGATCTGAGGTTTTTTGCATTCATTTTCAGTTGCGAATGTTGCAACTGGAGATTAGGACAGGACTGAGTCAGAAAAAAAACTGAAAGAGGATACAGAAATTAGGAATTGCCAGATTGGATCAGAACTGGGATCCATCCAGTCCAATATCTTGTCTCGAACTGCTGTCAGTGCCACGTGGTTCAAAGGAAAGTACATGACACCCGTCAGGAGGCAGATGCTGGATAATCTACCCTCCTTGATGGCTTAATCCTAATCCTTAATATCTGGAGATGGGCTTTAAAGCCTAAATCATGACATTTTATATCCTTTCTAAAACTCTTTTTAAAAACAGCATTAACTATTATTACTCTGGATATGCTTGTTATCCATATAAATGTCCCTTCTCTTTTTTGAATCCTTCTAAATTTTTGGTGTCAACAATATAAATGTTCTCAAAAAGAAAAGGAGTACTTGTGGCACCTTAGAGACTAACAAATTTATTAGAGCATAAGCTTTCGTGAGCTACAGCTCACTTCATCGGATGTAGCTCACGAAAGCTTATGCTCTAATAAATTTGTTAGTCTCTAAGGTGCCACAAGTACTCCTTTTCTTTTTGCGAATACAGACTAACACGGCTGCTACTCTGAAACCTGTGAATATAAATGTTGATATAGGTAAAAATGTCTGGGCCTGATTCCGTTCTTACTTACCCCCTTGTAACTTCTGACCGACAGTGGTGTGAATGGGATCAGGACGAGTATACCAGATAAAAGAGAGCTACCAAGACTCTTAACCTGTGAATGAAGGAAATAAACTGCCCAAATGATGGCATTACTGAGGTGAGTCTATAACTAATGACTGAACAAAACTGTACTGGAAATGGCAGGCTGACATTTTGTGTTGTGTAAGTGAGGTAACCCTTAGTGTTGCTTTCATTATAGCTGAGGCACACAGGGCTGCTATAAGTAAAGTTGCCTGATATTTCCCATTGTAACACAAAACCCTGTTTTCAGTTGCTTATAATTTTGCCAAACTTTAAACTTTTGCACTGAAAGTTCCCATGCTTGGAGTCCGCTTAAGGCTTTATTTTGTTTAGAAAGTTTCAGCAAAATGATTCAGCTTTTTCCAAGAATGAGATTAGGGAAAACATACATTGTTTTGCTTACAGTTAAAAACAATTCTTGCAACCGTTGTGTTGAACAGGTCTAGCACCTCCATGTTTTGGAGCGGGGACTTGAAATTTGGCAGGAGGGGTTACTCTTGTGACAGGAATGTGCCTTTTTCTGGTGGTGTGAAAACTTGCACAACTCTGGCCAAGTTAAAAACCTCTGAAAAATCCCAGTTCGCACATGCTCAGTAGAGACTTGCTAGAATTTGGCAGGTAAACTCTCTGAAGATTCTTTCTGCACAGCAACATGCTCCAGCCTGGGGACGCAGGAGATGAGCAAGATTTTTTCCTGCAGTTGCTCCTCCAATCTACTGCAGAGGGCTGTGGTGCCGGACAGTCACTGAGGATAGGAACACTGTCTCTCCTGGAGTCTCAGTCTCCTTCTGCTGATGCCCACACTGTGAGGAAAATGAAGTTGCCTGCCTTGAATATGGAGGGGACAACAGCTGGACCTGGGAGCGGGGGTCATTGGGACAAGAAACCTATAAGGTGGAAAACTGAGCCTGGGAACTGATGGGCAGACTGGGAGCTTGTGTGGGGGTTGGAAGACTGAGACTGAAGGAGGAGCCCAGGTTGGGTGTGATACTGGGACTGGCTGAGCAAGGAGAGTGGGATAAGGAGCCTGAGGTGGAGTTAACTGAGATTGGATAAGGCTAGGACAAAAAGCCTAGCGGGGAAGGCTGGGATGAGGAGTCCAAGGCGGGAGACTAGGATGAGAAACTTAAAGAGGAAGACTTGGGACTGAGTGGTTAAGGAGCCTGGATAAAGTCTCTTCATACTCACAAGGAGGCCAAATTAAGGTTGCACAGGCATCCTTAATTCTGGCATTTCCTAACTTTTGAGGGCTTGACTTTGCAACCTTAACGTTTTTTTAACATTTTTTTTGTGAACAATTCTCTTGCATACTGTAGAGTCTATATCCTGTTCTCAATTATGCCATGTGCAATGCCAATAAAGTCAATGAGGGATCCATGGTAAGTCACTGTGGAATTTAGCCCTGTACATTATAAGTGAACAGAGGCTGGGTAAATGCTCAGAGGACATGAAAGTCAAGGGAGCAGACAGAGGCATCCTCCATTTTTTTTTGGTTAGTGGGATATACCAAGTTTGCAGAGCAAATTACTGAAGAGCCAGCTTTCCCATATGTAGTAAAATGCTCTTAGGCAGGCAACTGCTGCTGTCATTCCCTGGGGACGCCCCAGAGAGATTCCTGGCCAAGACTCTGGGACAAGCAAAGAAAAGAGACTACCCAAGGAATTCCATCCCAGGTTTTACACCAAGCCCAGTGCATGATTGACTTTAGGAAGGCTTTTGATACTGTCTTGCATGACCTTCTCCTAAACAACTAGGGAAATACAACCTAGATGGAACAACTATAAAGTGGGTGCAAAACAGATTGGAAAACCATTCTCAGAGAGTAGTTATCAATGGTTCACAGTCAAGCTGGAAGGGCATATTGAGTGAGGTCCCTCAGGGATCAGTTCTGGGTCCAGTTTTGATCAATTTATTTATCAATGGTTTAGATAATGGCACAGAGAGTACACTTATAAAGTTTGCGGACAATACCAAGCTGCGAGGGGTTGCGAGTGCTTTGGAGGATAGGATTAAAATTCAAAATGATCTGGACAAACTGGAGAAATGATCTGAAGTAAATAGGATGGAATTCAATAAGGACAAATTCAAAGGACTCCACATAGGGAGGAACAATCAGTTGCATCCATAGAAAATGGAAAATGACAGCCTAGGAAGGAGTACTGCAGAAAGGGATCTGGGGGGTCATAGTGGATCACAAGCTAAATATGAGTCAACTTTGTAACACTGTTGCAAAAAAGCAAATATCATCCTGGGATGTATTAGCAGGGAGTCTTGTAAGCAAGACACAAGAAGTAATTCTTCTGCTAACCTCTACTCCATGCTGATTAGGCCTCAACTGGAGTATTGTGTCCAGTTTTCAGGCGCCACAGGAAAGATGTGGACAAATTGGAGAAAGTCCAGAGGGAGTATCAACTGATGTAGCTTGGTCATGTGAGATGAAGAGACACAGGATGTGTTGGCCAGAGAGTACAAGAGCTAGTAGACAGGGGAAAAGACCACGAGGGAGAGCGAGAAAAAGGTGATTTGAGACGTTGAGGGAGGATATAAAAAAGGGTAGTATCAGCCTGGAAGATACACTTGACAAGAACACTTGGAGATGGAGAACAAGAGCAGTCAAGCCATTATTGATGGGATAAGGTGAAGAAGAAGATAGATGGGCCACAATGTGAGCTCGCTTTTACACGTGTGTGATCCAATTGGCTTCACTGGGACTACACAGCTATAGAGAAAGTTGGAATTTGGCTCAGAGAGGTCTTTTTGTTAATAAGACATGACCTATCAAGTCAAATTCTTCTCTTTAAGTCAGTGGGGTTGCACCAGTGAAAGAGAGAACAAAACTTCCCGACTATTTGTTGCTAATTATTATTTATGTCTGCATCATAATTTTTCCTTTTTCTTGTATTTTAGCAATTTTTGTAACTTGTGTAGTGATGATCAATCTCTTCTGAAAAAGGAGGAAAAAAACAAAGGGCATCATGCTCTGGAAGATCCTTCTCATGTTGGATGTTGAAGACTCATCAAAATTCAAAACTTGAAATTTTCAGAATATCTTATCCTTTCTGCTTGTCAATGGGAAATGCAATATGCAAGTTAAAACAGAATTCCTGGGCTTTATGAATTTTCAGTTTTGAGTGCAGAGAAGAAATGATAAAAGGAGCAATGAACTAAGGAAGAGCTGGAAAGAATTTAGATTAAAAGATAAATTGCTCTTCTAATAAATTATGTCTGACTCCCATGGAGGAAAAGTTTGGTTGCTTCATAAAGGATGACATAGCATTCAATGAAACTTAAATGAAGGTGCTTTACCTAAATAATTACTTGTTACTGAATAACATGGAACTTGGGTGAATGGGAACTTAATGAGATGTTCTGGGTGCTACTCTCATATACCATATGTGGCATTAGGGAGTATATGTCTTTTGGATGTTAAATAGAAGCCTAATTACTGTCAACTCTATTTTCCAAGTCATGGCTCATGCAAAGTTGGCAGGTGATATTAAAGCTGAAAGTCTAGGGTGGGTCAAATTCTGCAGTGGCAATGCAAAGAGCACACAATAAACTCATACATTAGCCATTTTCAAATGGGATTGATTTTGTGATACAGCATATACAGACTAGAGGCCTGGCCCTCCTTTCCTTGTGTACCCCAAACTCCTATTTTCTCTGAGGAAAATCTGGTGACTCACCAGCTTGTGGGGGAAGGTTTAGTGGCAGAACAAATGGAGCAGACAATATGGGTCAAATCCTTATGAGGCAAAGTCAAAACATTTGGACCCACTAGTGTGGGAAGTAGAGCTACCCTGGTAACCTGGATTTCAAAGGAACTTGTGTCTCTTGCTGTTCCAGATTATTGGTGGTAAGCCTGTTGGCAGCATGTGCCCCTCTTTTATCTGGAGCTTACAAGAAGCCTACTGCAAGGAGAGATCAGAATAGGTTACTGCTGACTCCCTGAGTATTAGCTTTCATTTGTTAGAGTAGCAGAGTCTATGCCATGGGAATATACACACTGGGTGGTCCTTTACTTGGAGAGCTCCACACAGAGATACTATGGAGGTACAGCAGAACTATGAGGCTAGGGAAGGGAGCATCCTGTGTCGATTTTAGGACAGAAAATATCATGTTGCCTCTCTATAAATACATGGTATGTCCACATCTTGAATACTGCGTGCAGATGTGGTCACCCTGTCTCAAAAAAGACATATTGGAATTGGAAAAGGTTCAGAAAATGGCAACAAAAATGATGAGGGGTATGGAACGGCTTCCCTATGAGGAGAGATTAATAAGACTGGGATTTTTCAGCTTGGAAAACAGATGGCTAAGGGGTGATATGATTGAGGTCTATAAAATCATGACTGGTGTAGAGAAAGTAGACAAGGAATGTTGTTTACTACTTCTCATAACATAAGAACTAGAGGTCACCAAATGAAATTAATAGGCAGCAGGTTTAAAACAAATAAAACAAAATATTTCTTCACTCAATGCATAGTTAACCTGTGGAACTCCTTGCCAGATGATGTTGTGAAGGCCAAGAACATAATAGGGTTCAAAAAAGAACTCTGGATAGATCCATCAATGGCTATTATCCAGGATGGGCAGGAATGGTGTCCCTAGACTTTGTTTACAAGAAGCTGGGAATGAGCGACAGGGGATGAATCACTTGATGATTACCTGTTCTGTTCATTCCTTCTGGGGCACCTGGCACTGTCCACTGTCAGAAGACAGGATACCGGGCTAGATGGACCCTTGGTCTGACACAGTAGGGCCATTCTTATGTTCTCCTTCCATCACTTTCTGGTCTTGGTCATGCAATTAGTATGCATTAGTTCTTCTCTGCAGCAGAGAGCATTTAGTCCTATATCTGTTTCAGAGTAGCAGCCGTGTTAGTCTGTATTCGCAAAAAGAAAAGGAAAGCTTATGCTCTAATACATTTGTTAGTCTCTAAGGTGCCACGGGTACTCCTTTTCTTTTTCCCTATATCTGTGTGCAGTATATAGGGTCTGACACAGATACTTCCCAGGACATCTAAGAAAGCATTATGTATGGCACACGCCATACAAAGTCTTCATAACTAAACAGTTACAACCACATTGATTTTGCGTGTCTGAACAAGGAATTTGCTAGACTGGAAAAGATTTACCCGGACACTCCCTTAAACTGTATCCTGATTTTCTCTCTTTTTTGAAGTTTGTGAACTCTGTGCAGTTCTCCCAAATTTTATAAATATAACTTTGAGTCAACGTTTTCCAGGTTTCCATGCTATGATTAAGTTACCAGCCTCAGGGCTCTGGTTCTGTATGCGTAAGCAACCTAAGCCAGTTCTCTGGTAAAAAGAAGTCAATGGAAGTTTTACCTTAGTAGAGATTGACTAAGAACACCAAGAAATGACCCAAAATTAATAGCAGCCAGTCTAACTGGCCACCAGTGGGTTTGAATTTAAGCGTCACCAATAGAAATTCCTCCAAACTAATGTTCTCTAAATGCATTATGATGTCATGGGATGATTTAGTTGGGGATTGGTCCTGCTTTGAGCAGGGGGTTGGAATAGATGACCTCCTGAGGTCCCTTCCAACCCTGATATTCTATGATTCTATGATATAGATACTCTGGGCTAAACTGGAGATAATGTAAATTATTTATTAGCTAATAGAGAAATGGGGACATCAAATTTGCTATATTGTAAGAGAGTATTGGCCCCCCAGTTGGCTAAATTCAGCACTGATTTACCTGGTTCCAATCTGTTGATGTCAATGGGTTTGCAATGAGGTGAGTCAGGGCAGAACTTGGCCAACATATTCATAGAAATCATAGAAATGTAGGGCAGGAAGGCACCTCAAGATGTCATCTAGTCCATACCGCCACACTGAGACAGGACTAAGTATACCTAGACTACCCCTGAGCATTGTCTATCTAACCTGTTCCTAAAATCTTCCAATGACAAGGATTCCACATAGGAACTGCCATGCTGGATTAAACCAATGGGCCATCTAGTCTGGTATCCTTTGTTTAATAGTGGTAAGTACCAGGTGCTTCAAAGGAAGATGTGAGAAGCCCTGCAGTAGGCTCATTTATGGGATATTCAGATCCCAGGGGAAATTTCTACCTAAACCCCAATCAATAGAAACTGGTTTATGCTTTATAAGTTCAGATAGAAATTGCACTTGATAACCTAGGATCTAATTCAATTTTCTCCTCTTACCACATCTCACCTCAGCATTTATAAGGTAGTCATGAGTGTGCTAAATGAAAATCTTAGAGACTTTTTCTGCAACAGGCCTCTCCATGCTTTCCCCAGGTTGATTTTTAAAAAAATATTATATTATTTATTATCATCATCATCACAAGAAATGTATGGTCCAGAGGTGGGTCCTGCTCCATGCCCTGAAACTTGTGATCATTCCTCGTTCTTGTGGGAAGGAGTTCCAAAGCCACAAGCTGGCCACCCGGAAGGTTCTGCCGCCTCCTTCCATGAGCTGCATTCTTGTGGTAGATAGTTACATTGTTCTTGAGCAGCACAGCCATTATGGGAAGTGTTGGTAAAGGCAGAGGTGTCCTAGAGACAGCCTGGCCTCAAGCCATTTGGGTTTTGAACAATGGCCACCAGGACCTTAATGAGAAATTGCAATGGAAAGAGAAGAGCTCTTTTAAAAGGAAAGCTTAAATTCTGCATTCTGATGCACTAGAGAAGTTCTAGTCTCATGTACCTCTGCCTACTTTCTCCATCTGATCCCAGGATGGGATTGTGTGGGCTACAAGGCCATGCAGAATTGGGTTCTATGCAGTTTTGGTCCTATGTATTTAAGAGGGGACATGAAACCTGTGGAGGAGAGGGGAGGAAAGAGAGCGTTATCAGATCAAGCAACTGTACGAATGTACTTTACCCAGTCTCACTGTACCAACATGAATGAGATGGAAAAGATTCAGAAGAACAGCATAGCAAATCCCCTCCAAGCCCTTTCAGCAAGGGTGAGTGAAAGGGGTACAGTGCATATTAAGTTCTAGCTGACAGTTTTTTGTAAGCAAGCAAACAAAACAAACAAACCAACCAACCCCCTCCTTAGTCATTCTGCTAGAAAAACATTTGAAGCTGTTTTGACTGTGTTATATTCAATCTTAAAACTAGGGCATGATCATAGCATCTGATTCACTGTAAGATTTAATAAGCCCATTGAAATCAGCAGTAAATCACAAAGCAGGGAAATCAAAGTAACAGAAAAAAGACTCGTGCCTCTATTTAGTAATGCAGCCACACTCAGATTTACGGCATATATCACCCTACATCTTTGTACTAGTTTCATCCCCTCACCCACGCAGCCTTACTTGCTACCTTTAATTTAAGTCTTCAAGAACTGTCAGCACACTCAGGCAAGTTTTCTACAATAGAACACTTCATCAGCCATGTCTTTTCACTGTTGTGTTCTGCTGCTCACGCCTTGTCCCTCCCCACTGTGAATCTCTCCGCTGGTGATCTGTTGTGCTCAGTGTCTTCTCATCCACTCCTTCAAGGCTCTGTGCACCTTCAAACCCCAGCCAGGTCGCTACTCATATTCACCCGCTGTGAATTCACTAACAAATCTCACCTAAACACCATTTCTGTCCTCTCCTCCCGTTCTCATCTTCATGCCTTCTGCATGTTGCTCCCACAATGCCTCAAACTCCCTCCCTGTCCCAATGCGTCATACACCCACCTTCACATCCCTCCCGGAAACTCCCTCTCTCCATGAAACACAATAATGCTAGTCAAGGTCAACAGAAACACTAGAATGCCCTCGGAATGGCTAGATCAGATCAGAGTAACGGTCCTTCTAATCCACGTGTGACTACAATAGAGAGAACAATGAGTGCTGCTTGGCCCTGAGCGTATCTGACAAACTGGCCACTTCATTAAGGTGCCTAAGTGGCAGCTGAGTTGTAAAACTGTAAGGATCAGATGTGCCTGATGCACAGATGTTTTAACAATGCCCATGGCTAGGTGTGCTCCCTGCTTTAAAGCTGGGATAATACATTCTTGTATCATCTGGGGATTGTACTTGAACATTGGCAGGGCTAGGTATCAAGCAAAAACGATGCATAGACACATACATCCATAGATACGCCTGCATGTACACACGCACTCTCACACACATTGCTTTCTAAACTCAACAGGGAAGCTTTTTTAAATGGAATAGTCATGGGAAATGTTCAGGCTGCAATGGACTGATTTCTACGCTAGAATGGGCCCACTTGTGGCGCAAAGGCAGCTGTTACATCAGAGCAAATAAATGTTCATGCATACCAAAAGTGGGAGTTTCGTGCAGTTCTGCAGGGTGATACCAGCTCACACTACACCATGAGGGTTATTGCAAAGCCATGAACACTGGATTGTTGTGACAAAGGGCATCTCCCTGTAGTGTCAGTTGCAAACATTTCATTGACTTAAGTGGGAGCAAAACCAGCTTTAGTAGCTGAGAACAGGGGATCAGGGTGATTAATCTGTATCTACATAGGCACATCATAGAATCATAGATGGCTTGGGATGGAAGACACTTAATCCTCCTTCAAACAGGGATACAGGCACTATCCATCTCCCATTGAAGTCAGTGGGATTCTTTCCTTTTACTTCATTGGGAGTTGCTTCAGGAACTAAATGAGGAATAATTTAGGTCTGCTTGGAAATTATCCATCAACACCATTTTGGTGAAAAATTTGGTTTTTGACTCCACAAAATTTTTCATGGAATGTATTTGCTTTCTGCAGAAAATTTAAACTTTTAATCAAAAACATGAATTTTTGGGAGGGTTTGCCTAAAATTCAAAATCATTCAGTTTTGCAGGGGGTTGGGGCGGGTAGGAGAGGACGGAATCTTATTTTTGACAAAAAGCTGAAACTTCTACTGAAAAATGTTTGCAAACAATTTTCTGTTTGTTTGCATTTGGGACCCCCTCATTTTCTAACAACTCGTAGAATAAATGGTTTCACTGGAGCTTGAACCCACGTGCATAGAGCACAGATGCAATAACCATGACACAGCACTGCGTGCGACAACGTGCTGGTTGCCTCTTAACAGAGCTACTTGAAACTTGGAATTTCCATTCCTCAGGAAACACTGACATCCCAATGTTTGTTTTTCAGTCTGACTCAGGACAGAATGAATACATTTCAAAATGTCTTGCCAAATGGATTAAAAATATTGTTTTGGATCAATTGAAATGTTCCATTCCGATAAAATTGAAAAAAATTGTTTTGATTTCAACTTTTTATTTTATACTATGATTTATAATGTAATTTAACACAAAATACATTTCTAAACAAATGCTTGTTTCAAGAGAATGGCCATACTGGGTCAAACCAAAGGTCCATCTAGCCCAGTATCCTGTCTTCTGACAGTGGCCAATGCCAGTTGCTTCAGAGGGAATGAACAGAACAGGTAATCATCAAGTGATGTATCCCATGTGGCTCACTCCCAGCTTCTGGCAAACAGAGGCTAGGAACACCATCCCTGCCCATCCTGGCTAATAGACAACGATGGATCTATCTTCCATGAATTTATCTAGTTCCCTTTTAAACCCTGTTATAGTCTTGGCCTTCACAACATCCTCTGGCAAGGAGTTCTACAAGGTTGACTATGCGTTATGTGAAGAAATACTTCCTTTTTTTTGTTTTAAACCTGCTACCTATTAATTTCATTTGGTGACCCCTAGTTTTTGTGTTATGAGACAAAATGAACTGAATCAAAATTTCTTTGAAATTGACATGTTCCCACAGATGTGGACATTTTTGATTTTTAATGCACAGCGTTTTCCCAGAGAAAAACATTCTGTCAGAGCTGGTAACTGACACACATACTGCAAAAAGAAATAGAGAGAAAGCTCTTGGAAGTACAATGGACTTTTGCACTGAGTAGTCAAAGTTATCTAGAGTACTGGGACAACCAATTCTCACGACTGTTATTGGGAATTGGGCACCCGGATCCTATAGACAGTTTTGAAAATCTCAGCATTGCTATAAAATACGATCTCAAATATTTGCCAGAGTGTATTGTTGGCTCTCTACATTTGCAGGCTATGGAGACAGATTAAAGGATTGCAGAATTTTGAGCCGTGTAGCAACAACAAGGGATGTCAAAGGAACCCTGAGAATTCTGGGCAGGGATGCAGTCTTGTTCCACCAGGCCATCCCCCTCTCAGGGAGGGAGGTTGCTCCAATCTCTTGGTAGAGTAGGGAAGCAGGCTTCCTTGGATTATGCCCAGCAGGAGGCATTTAGCTCCTTTTTAAAGACATGTCTTGAAAGATTTCTGCTGGGATTTGCTTAGCTCTGAAAATGCTGCATTACACTCAGAGAAGATTAACATGTAAGGGGAGAATTTGGAATTTATGTTCACACTATGCTTTCTCCATGCAGGGGGCCCGCTTGCTGCTCCGCTTGCCAGGTTCCATCACCTTGGATTACACTGAGTTTAAAGCAGCCACGCTGGCGAGCTTGAGTGAAGAGCTTGAAAGCAAAGAGAGAGCAGGAAGGCACTTCCATCTCTCGTCCCCGATGAAGGCTGAACAGACTGTGGCTGTAACAAAACAACTCTCTGGAGCTACAGCCCAGCTACAGTGAAGATTCTTCCCCCCGAGGAACATGAGTGTGACCCCAACATTGTGCTCCGATGTTTCTGAAACTGCACAGAAAATCAAACTGGGATGAGATCTTCCAGGCTTTATTCCCTGTGAAGGAAGCCAGGGAATGGACATTTAAAAGTTTTGGATCTCTTGAAGATCTGCAGGGTCCATGGGGAACTCTTGAAGAACAAGGTCTCTACACAGGCCAGGTGGTCCCCTATTGCTCTCTACTGGCTCCGAGCCATTCTGACAGGGTTCCTTCTGGTAGCAGCTGCCTGTGGACCCAGTGTATTAACTCCTGAATCAAAGTCTTGAGAAGGCTGTGGGGTATGTGTGTGTGGGGGGGCGGGGGATGATGCATATAGTGTTGTTGCCACCTTTGACTCCCCTTGTCTAGCCCTTTCCACAATTGCAGCTCTCTGGACTTATAGCACTGCCTCACAGGAGTCTGGGTCAGGCAGGACATTGCTGGGGTTGAAGCCAACACCACCCTTCCGTGTAACCAGAGGAAATCCCTTCACAGACAGTTGCCTTTGTATCCAAATCCTGGGAGGCACTGTCTCTCCTTACAGTCTATCTTCCTTCCTTAATGGCTCACTGACCTTCCAGAGCCATCCCCTTTCTCTCTGCAACCTTCTTCCCTCCCTTGCAGTGACATGAATTGTCCCAGTAGCCCCACTCCATTCCTGTTACGGCTCCCTTCCTTGGAAACATCCCAGTCATAATTCCCTGGTGTCTTCACCAGTGCAAAGTCAGTGGGTCTTGCACCAGTGCAAAGTCAGTGTGAAATGCTATCGTTCTACGACACAAGGTGCTTGGAGAATCAGGCCCGTGATAGCTTCTCAAATGGATGCTGGGTAAAATGGACAAACAGAGCATTGTCTGCTTGAAGCAGCCTGACACGGACCAGCCACAGGATCGCCTGTCAGTGAAGAATGTTAAAAACCAGACTTGTTTGATCTTTGTTTTCTAACTCAGGCTAGAAAGGAGATAGAAGTCCACAGAGCACACAACAGGGAAGGAAGATTAAACTCTCAATATCCCTAGTCACATCAGCTGCTGCTCTGACAGGAGGACCCCCAGCCACCAAGAATGATCATTTCATTCTCCATAAAACTTTATTTGCTTGAAGGGTCAGAAATCCAGCTCTGGAAATCTTTAATTCTGCCATTTACATTCCACAAGGATTTTGACATGCTCTCTCTCTCTCCCCTGGCCACGTATATTGCCCCCCCCCCGTTTCTGTAGCATTTGACCATCTCTCTCTCTCTCTCTCTCTCTCCATGCGTAGGCATGGTAGAATTTGATTTTTAAAATAATTCTGATGGATATCGATGTTTATTTTTCAGCTTTTTTTTCTATTGTTACCTATTTAATTTCTCACCATTGTGGGAAATGATGGTGGGGACCAGACAGAAATTATTTGATGACAGTAGACATTGAGATTCAAAAACTTCAAGCTTTATAATCATTAAAACACAAATTGTCAACATCAAATGTCAAAATATTCAAAGTAAATATCCTTAAATCAAACTCTAAGAAGTTCAGAAGCAGCACTTGTCTTTCTTTGCCTAGCTGTACATTTTGTTTATTACGGGTGGAAATATTTTTCCCCTCAGTTTGAGTACGGTGAAATTGATGTTTGCCGATTTTTACCAATAAAAATCTAATCCTTCCAAACCTATATATATATGTGTGTGTGAGTGGTAATGATTACCCAAGCATCTCTGAAAACCCCACCTGCACTCTGCTCACTAATTAATCTCCCTTGGGGCTGCTCCTAACATAGCAAACGTCTGAGCAGCCATCAAAAGCTGACTTACAAACGACATCCTGCTACAGAAATCTTTCTTTATAGGTGCAACCACTGTGCAGGAGAGGGGGATACATGCCTTTCAGAATTTTACTATCCCAGCGACATCTCCAATGCTGCTGCAAAACTCATGAATTTTCACTTGTGGTCCACCCCAACTTTTTTTTAAGGCTAAGGGGGCTGTTGACCCTTTACTGAAATTTAGTGGCTTTTTTTGGTTGGCCTTCTCCCAATACCCAGAGAAAGGGGAAGGGCCAAAGAGGAGTCAGGAGGGTGACAGGTCTTCAGGGCTGATGAGGAGAGGCCAGCACTCAAAGT
This sequence comes from Dermochelys coriacea, assembly GCF_009764565.3. Classification (NCBI taxonomy): domain Eukaryota; kingdom Metazoa; phylum Chordata; order Testudines; family Dermochelyidae; genus Dermochelys; species Dermochelys coriacea. The sequence goes on from NC_050078.2 coordinate 5,522,335, forward strand.
GAGCTACATTAATAGGACGGGCAGGCCAATGAGGGAGTCATAGAGTCCAGGGCCAATGAGGGAGTCATAGAGTCCAGGGCCTGTCCCCTGGGTGAGTTGGGGAGAGTGAAGCAGCCCTGAGATGGAGGGGCCACAACCAGAGCAACAGAGACCAGCCGCACCAATGGTGAGCCAGGACCAAGCTACAGAGGCCAGAGAGCCACGGGGCCAGAGCTGGGGTAGAGAAAGGGTTACCGTGCCACAAGTAAACTGGAGCTGTATGCAGTAAGGGGCTGGGGAGAATGAGCTGGGTACCTTGGGCAGAGAAGGCCCAGCTGTGGGGGATGTCACCAGACAAGAGGACCTTGCAGGCCAGACTTGGAGGGGGGGACGCAACCCCCAATGGCGGAGCCGATGCTGGGGAGAAGGGTCCCACCCCTTAGAGCCTGAGGCCATGTAGCCGCCACCAGAGCAGGTGTCTGACCCCTGGTATCAGTGCAGGCTATGAACTGTCTTGAGTTCCAGAGACCATTCTTTACAGTGTCCCTGTGCCATAGCTGCGTTCCTTTCACCATCTCAGTTTTCCCCTTATGGTTTTACAGTTGCTGTTTAGCAAATTGCATGTGGTTTGAACTCAATGTAGCAATCACTGGGTCAGGGAAGTGACCAGTGAGGAGAAAATACCCCGAATGCAGACACTGTCCTAAGTGATGCATGATGAAACTGGGGGTTAAGCCCCTATGGTTCCTGGGCCCAGCTTTATTGGGGTTACAAGGATTCTGCTACATGGGAGAGAGGAATAGAAGTCTGCAAGGCCAGGCAGGCACAAGGAAGTTGGCTCAGGGACTCAGATCCTTTCATCATCAGATTCCTCTAGGATAGTATAGAAACCAGGGAAATTCCCCACAACAGCAGGATGGTTCCCTGCTTACTTATGGCTGTACCTCCTTTTTTCTCTCAAATATGGAATTTCTTTCCCTCTTCCTAGAAATCACATTGCTCTGAGGAATAGGGTGGGCAATATTCAGTCTTGGAACAGTGATATTCAGAATGATTTCATCAGCCCACACCTGCTTCGTTAGCAACAAGAGCTGGTCAAAATTTTCCTGATAGAATGTTTTTCCATTGGAAAAATACAGATTCATCAAAACTGAAACTTTCTGAGGGAACATGTCAATTTTCATGAAATTTTATGTAGGGGAAAAATGGAAAAGAAGCATTTTGATAAGAACATTTAGATTTTTCATTCAAAGGTTCATTTTTGTTTATTTTATATTACAATCTATAACAGAATATAAAATAAATGTATAATGTATAAAATAAAATAAAAAATAAATAAAATTAAATTAAAATGTTAAAATTGATTCAAAATGTTACAATTGATCCCAAACCATTTTTTTAAAGAATATTTTGTTTCATGGGACAGGTTGAAATTTTGGTTTTTGTTCTGATTCTGATTTTTTCCCCCACAGAACTTAAATTCTGGTTCCCAAGCAGCCAGATACGGGTACTTCATTAAATATACAGAAAGGCCATTGATACATGTTGAGGCTATTGGTGAGTAACAAGGCCATCCCAACCAGAGCTGCTTGGAATTTTTTTTAGGCAGAAAAATTAAATTATTTTTTTTTCATTTTTCAAATTTTTCTTAAGACTTTTTCAAGTTTTTTTATGAAAACACTGAAAACCTGAAAAGTTTTCCGTTTTTAGCAAGACTACATAGAAAAAAAATCATCTTAAAACCAAACATCTTTGGATGGAAGGACCAAACCCTTCTTTTACAGGGTTGCTGGTCTAATGGATGGGGGGAAGTGGTGTAGACATGATATATCTTGATTTTAGTAAGGCTTTTGACACAGTTGCACATGATATTCACATAAGCAAGCTAGAGAAATGCAATCTAGATGAAAGTACTATAAGGTGGGGTGCAAAACTGGTTGAAAACCATACTCAGAGAGCAGTTATCAATGGTTCGCTGTCAAACTGGGAGGACATATTCTAGTGGCATCCTGCAGGGTCAATCCTGGGTCTGGTCTATTCAACATCTTCATTAATGACTTGGCTAATGGAGTGAAGAACATGCTTATAAAATGTGTGGATGACACCAATCTGGGAAGGGTTACAACACTTTGGAGTACAATTAATACATCAAAATGATCTTGATAAATTGGAGAATTGGTCTGAAATCAACAAGATGAAATTCAGTAAAGACAAATGCAAAATATTACTGAGGAAGGGAAAATCAAATGGAATAACTGGCTAGGTGATAGTACTGCGGAAAAGGATCTGGGGGCTCTAGGGGAATCACAAACTGAATATGAGTCAACAATGTGATACACTTATGAAAAATGCTAATAGCACTCTGGGGTGTATTAACAGGAGCGTTGTAGGAAAGGCACTGAAGGTAATTGTCCCAGTCGGAAGTAGAGAGGCTTCAGCGCATTTATGTCCAGCTTTGGGTGTGGATAAATTGGAGACAGTCTAGAGGAGAGCAACAAACACTATAAAAGGTCTTGAAAACCTGACCTATGAGGAAAGGTTAAAAAAAACAGGCTTGTTTAGTCTTAAGAAAAGAAGACTGAGAGGGGGGTTGATAACAATCTTCAGATATGGTGAAGGCTGTTGTAAAGAGGATGGTGGATGATTGTTCTCCATGCCCACTGAAGGTAGGAGAGGAAATAATGGGTTTAATCAGCAGCAAGGGAGATTTAAGGTAGATATTAGGGAAAAACTTTCTAACTATAAGTGTAGTTAAGCACTGGAATAGGCTTCCAATGGAGGTTGTGGCATCCCCATCATTGGAGGTTTTTAGGAATAGGTTAGACCTGTCAGGGATGGTCAGTGTTTACTTGGACTCTTGGATGGACTCTTGAGGTTCCTTCCAGCCCTACCTTTCTATGATTCTGTGATTTTCAGCTTATGGCAAATGAAAGTCTTTCTCTCTTTTTTATGAAAACCTGAAAAATGTCCATGAAAATAATTTTTTTTTCTGCTACAAAAAAAGCCATTTTCCACTGAACCCTGCCCCCAGAACATTTTGATCAACAACTGCTAAACAGCTCTAATCTGAACATAAATGTTGATCAAACTTTCCTGTAGTTTCATGGCCTCTTGTGTGAGCTCTATATTGCCGTGCAGGGAGCAGGTCAAAAAATGGAATCCGATTTTGGTGAGAAAATTCCAAATGTCAATGTTGGTTTTGTTCTGCAGTGCTGTCACTCACGCTGCTTTTATATGGATTTACTCCACTGACTCTGGTGGAGTTATGTCTAATTTACACAGGGTGAGTGAGAGGGAAAAGGTGCCACATGAATATCCAGATGAAATATCCCTCTCCCTTTGGCGACCTTGTCAAAGAAAGATCATAGAATCATGGAATATCAGGGTTGGAAGGGACCTCAGGAGGTCATCAGTCTAACCCCCTGCTCAGAGCAGGACCAATCCCAACTAAATCATCCCAGCCTGGGCTTTGTCAAGCCTGACCTTAAAAACCTCAAAGGAAGGAGATTCCACCACCTCCCTAGGTAACGCATTCCAGTGTTTCACCACCCTCTTAGTGAAATTTTTTTTCCTAATATCCAACCTAAACCTCCCCCACTGCAACTTGAGACCATTACTCCTTGTTCTGTCATCTGCTACCACTGAGAACAGTCTAGATCCATCCTCTTTGGAACCCCCTTTCAGGTACTTGAAAGCAGCTATAAAGATTAAGTTGATAAAGTGACAGCAGAGAGAAGGAAAGAATCTGCAGCTGGTTCTAATGACTGTTGCCTAGTAATTATTACTCTTGAAGACCCAGCAGCATAGACTTGCCCAGTGCGAGCTCTCTCTCTGACTTGTTTACCTCATACATTTCTGCTACACTAGATGAATGCCTTTTGAAGCGGAAGATAACAATACAGAAGTCACTAAAATGGCATTAGTGACTTTCCAGCAGCATTACAGCACCTCTGGGATTTAAAGCAGAATCCACTGATATGTAGCCTCTGGATAGTTTTAGAAGTGATTTGATTTGTGTCTCTTTCAAATACATCTCCACCACATTGTTTGTCCTTTCTACCCCAATGGATGTAATTTATTGCTCATAAACGATATAAAGAAAAGGCAAGTACAGGGTTCAGGAAATATTTTGGGGCCTAGGTTTTGTTGTCATCATTCTTTATAAGTGTGCTGGTTGGTAGTAAATTCAATTGTAACCTTTCAAATAAAATGCATTCCTCATTAGTAAATTGGGGGCACTGGATGGTTAAGGGACTGGGGTTTTGAGTCTTTCATTTCTAGATTCTCCCTTCAAATCTAATCCAGTTTGGTAGCTACTAAAAGATGTTACCATTTGATGCTGTACGTGAAGTGAGGTGGTAGATCTCAGTGCAGTTCTTGGTGAAAAGGTGTCCACTTCAGCAAAATTGCCAGCAGTTTTTAGCCCTGGTTTGCCCTCTTGTTGGTAATCTCTTCAGCAAAGACAAGATTATGGAGACTGGACTAACCTCTTGTCTACTGGAGGAAGAAGGACAGGTTTCAGAGTAGCAGCCATGTTAGTCTGTGTTCGCAAAAAGAAAAGGAGTACTTGTGGCACCGTAGAGACTAACAAATTTATTTGAGCATAAGCTTTCGTGAGCTACAGCTCACTTCATCGGATGCATTTGGTGGAAAATACAGAACCAAATGCATCCGATGAAGTGAGCTGTAGCTCACGAAAGCTTATGCTCAAATAAATTTGTTAGTCTCTAAGGTGCCATAAGTACTCCTTTTCTTTTTGGAGGAAGAAGGTTCTTTAATGAAGTGTCACAGCGTTTTTTGTTTCCAGTCCCAGAATGGATGGGATTGTGGGAAACACCACACAATTTCCTTTGAAAGCTCAAAAGATTATTTGGTTTGGATTAGTCCAAGCTTTGGGTGAAATTCCTAAGGTACCTAATAAGGACAAGGAAGGATGCTGGATCTATTGGGAAAGTGAAGATGAGAAGATGCACTCTTCAAATGACACAGCTGTTTTCTCGGCTTCTGTTTATTAGAGGGAAACTTTGAAGTTGGAAGGAAAGTGTATTTTTTCTGAGTTCTCTTTATTTATCTTCACAGAAGTTTCCATGTGCCCTGAAGCTAATTACGATGATAATAAGAAAATTTGTAGGCCAGCTGGAGGTCCAATCTATTAGGAGTGGACAGCAGAAGGGCAATATCCCAGTAGGTGAAACCATTCAATGGATGCACATGGAAACTGGCCAACACTCAAAGGGGTGGGGGTGGAGGGAAGGAAGCACGTCAATCAAGTACACACGGCATGACATCTTAAGGAGCCTATTGATCTCCAGTTCAGAATGCATGCAGGGCGACTCCTTGTCATAAAACATTCAGCAGCCAAAATCAATAAGAGATGCGGAGCACTGAATCGTGTTGCTTCAAAGTCATACTTGAAAAAATCGTTGCTACTCAAATGTCACCAGGGCACTGGTTTGAATTGGAACCACGGTTGGCAATTTCAATAATAAGTGTTTGTTTCCTGTTTTTCAGAGGGGAGCCCAACTGTAAAGTGAAAGGGCCTGGGTTCAGCCATCTGACAGGGAATCTATATTATTTCCCTCTCTCTTTATAAAAAGATGTGAGGATTAGAGAGAGAGAGAGAGAAAACTAACCTGCCATGAAACTTTCCCTGAGATTGCCAGAAGTTGCATGAGTTTGTCCAACCTCTGCAGTTTTCCCACTAAAAACTCAGGCCTGAAAATGAACGATGTTCCTTAAAAGGTTGGTGAAGGCTGATTACTTTCTGTTTAGAGACATTTCTGCCCATTATGTCATTTCCTGTACTGCTTTCCACCCTGTAATACTTTCCAGTGGCCAATTCCTAAAAACAGCACACAGTCTGGGAAGATCTGAGGGATGTGTGTGGGGGGTGGGCAGGGTGTGTGAAAAGGAATCCTGTCTCCAAGGTCATAAAGCTTGACCATGGCAGCTACTCTGGTCACTAGACCTGCAGCCCCTCTAATGGAGAACCATGCATCTGGGGATTTATCAGCTCCATCCCACCAAAGTCTCCTTGCATTCTTTACTCAAGGGAGTCCACTTGGAATTGGGTTTTGTGGCATATAGGGACCTGGGGGACAAGGCCCTCAGATGCTACCTGCTTCTACACTCCTCCCCACCCCTTGCAGTGGGACCTCACTGAAACAAAGGCCTCCATCATTAAACATGGGCTTGAGTCACAAAACGTAAATACCCCATCACATGGATCTAAGTCCAGTGGCTCCTGTCACATTCACCATTTCCCGCACATCTGGCACACTGTATGCAAAATGGAGGGGTACAGGTGAGGGCAGCATATGCTCCTAGGGAACATACTATTATGAATCCTGGATAAGAACATAAGAACGGCCAGACTGGGTCAGACCAAAGATCCATCTAGCCCAGTATCTGGTCTTCCGACAGTGGCTAATGTCAGGTGCCCCAGAGGGAATGAACAGAACAGGTAATCGTCAAGTGATCTATTCCCTGTCACCTATTTCCAGCTTCTGGCAAACAGAGGCTAGGGACACCATCCCTGCCCATTCTGGCTAATAGATCTCTGTTTCTTCTGAGGAATTAATCCATGCCCTGAAGACAATGTCTTCCACTATTGGATCAGACAGGGGACCAGGGATTCAGGAGGGGAATAGGCAGCACAAAGTGATGTGCTCGTAAAAATAAAGTATCTGTTGTCATGCCAGTGCACTGAAACGGGCACTAAAGAAATATGAGAAAGATGGAACCAAAAGCAGCAGCCTCTGAAGTCAAAGGGAGTTTTGCCATTGACTTCAATGGGACTCATGGTTTATATAAGCAGGTGTGTCTCTCAAAATGCCATGAATGCTTAGGGTCTGTAACCCTCCAAGCTTAGAAATAAACAACCCTCAACATTGTCCTTAGTGTGCTTGTTGTAGTTGGAAGGTACTGTTTGTGTGTCTCATCCAGGTTGTTATGTGGTGCCGATCACTGTGATATCTGAATATTTGGGGCTGAGAGGGATAATATAGTTACACTGAGGAATATTCTGAAAGTACATTTATCTTCAGTCAATGAGCCACAAACTTCCTTTTAAAAAAAGGAACAGATGGCATTGGCAAAATACAACGGGCGGGATTGTGCCCACAGGTTTGGTCATGGTTAGCTGATGGAGCGGAGTCAGAACCACTCCAGGGGGGCATCTCCAAGGTGCACAGAGCACCCAGAATGAGGGCGGGATACAGGATATCCTCTGTGGAGAAAGAAGTAGTTCAGGACTATTTAGAAAAGCTGGACGAGCACAAGTCCATGGGGCCGGATGCGCTGCCTCCAAAGATGCTAAAGGAGTTGGCGGATGTGATTGCAGAGACATTGGCCATTATCTTTGAAAACTCATGGCGATCGGGGGAGGTCCTGGATGACTAGAAAAAGGCTAATGTAGTGCCCATCTTTAAAAAAAGGGAAGAAGGAGGATCTGGGGAACTTCAGGCCAGTCAGCCTCACTTCAGTCCCTGGAAAAATCATGGAGCAGGTCCTCAAGGAATCAATTCTGAAGCACTTAGAGGAAAGGAAAGTGATCAGGAACAGTCAGCATGGATTCACCAAGGGCAAGTCATGCCTGACTAATCTAATTGCTTTCTATGACGAGATAACTGGCTCTGTGGATGAGGGGAAAGCAGTGCACATGTTATTCCTTGACTTTAGCAAAGCTTTTGATACGGTCTCCCACAGTATTCTTGCCAGCAAGTTAAAGAAGTATGGGCTGGATGAATGGACTATAAGGTGGATAGAAAGCTGACTAGAGCATCAGGCCCAAAGGGTAGTGATCAATGGCTCCATGTCTAGTTGGCAGCCGGTATCAAGCAGAGTGCCCCAAGGCTCGGTCCTGGGGCCGGTTTTGTTCAATATCTTCATTAATGATCTGGAGGATGGTGTGGACTGCACCCTCAGCAAGTTTTCATATGACACTAAACTGGGAGGAGTGGTAGATATGCTGGAGGGTAGGGATAGGATACAGAGGGGCCTAGGCAAATTAGAGGATTGGGCCAAAAGAAATCTGATGAGGTTCAACAAAGACAAGTGCAGAGTCCTGCACTTAGGATGGAAGAATCCATGCATGGCTACAGACTAGGGACCAAATGGCTAGGCAGCAGTTCTGCAGAAAAGGACCTAGGGGTTATGGTGGATGAGAAGCTGGATATGAGTCAACAGTGTGCCCTTGTTACCAAGAAGGCGAACGGCATTTTGGGCTGTATAAGTAGGGACATTGCCAGCAGATTGAGGGATGTGATCATTCCCCTCTATTCAACATTGATGAGGCCTCATCCAGAGTACTGTGTCCAGTTTTGGGCCCCCCACTACAAGAAGGATGTGGAAAAACTGGAAAGCATCCTGTGGAGGGCAACAAAAATGATTAGGGGATTGGAACACATGACTTATGAGGAGAGGCTGAGGGAACTGGCATTGTTTAGTCTGCAGAAGAGTGAGGGGGGATTTGATAGCTGCTTTAAAGTACCTGAAAGGGGGTTCCAAAGAGGATGGATCTAGACTGTTCCCAGTGGTAGCAGAGGACAGAACAAGGAGTAATGGTCTCAAGTTGCAGTGGGGGAGTTTTAGGTTGGATATTAGGAAAAACTTTTTCACTAGGAGGGTGGTGAAGCACTGGAATTGGTTACCTAGGGAGGTGGTGGAATCTCCTTCCTTTGAGGTTTTTAAGGTCAGGCTTGACAAAGCCCAGGCTGGGATGATTTAGTTGGGATTGGTCCTGCTTTGAGCAGGGGGTTGGACTAGATGACCTCCTGAGGTCCCTCCCAACCCTGATATTCTATGATTCTCTGATAGGTCTACCCCCTTGGCAGCGTGCAAAGGACAGACACTGCATGCTCAGCTAGCATGGATATAATGGCAGTGTAGACAGTGAGACATGGCTGAGGCAAACATGGTAGAGTAGAGTGCCCTACATGGCTGAACCCCCAGAGTATATAGTCCACACAACTCTTTACATGCCCAAGCAATGCCTCCCATGTCAACACTGCTACACGAGCACCCTTAGCACTCAGGGTCTAAGCCCTTTGGGGCAGCGGTTTTCTTCCTGTTTTGTGTTTGTGCACTACTTAGCACAATGGGATCCTGGCACACCACTAGGGCTCCTAAGATGCTACAATAATACAATTTTTTAGCAGTGCAGTTGTCTCCCTGCTCTAGAGCCTTTTGCTACCCTGTGTAGCTACACAGAGTAGTGAGTGTGGACAAACTGTGTGGTGTAGCTACACATACCCTGTGAGCTGCTGCTAGTGTAGACAAGGTGTGAGAGGGTGCAGTGTGCACTGGGCTGACTGGCTGGCTGACCACAGAGCGGGTCTATGGCTCTTCCTCTACCCCATCCAGCTTAGGGTTGGCTTGCTTGCAATAGGATGCCATCCTTGAGCTCAGGAGAGCACATGTACTGCCCTTTGGGGAGTACACATCCTCCCCATCTTTGGAGACTTAGGCCAGGGGCTGAGCTACTCTCTAGCCCTATCTGTTCATGTTCAAAATACCTTTCTTACCCCCATGCCATGTTAGCTAAACAGCAGTAACAGTGCTAATGGGTGCTCTCTCAGCCACTACCAGGTACAGGCACCTGGTAGTGCCTCCTGTTGAGGTGAGTTGGACCAGGACCGGGCACCATGACCATGTTTCTATCACTCAGGGTCTAAGCCCCTTGGGGCAGGCTTTCTTCCTGTTCTGTGGCTGTGCAGCCCCTAGCACAATGGGGTCCTGTCCCTTAACTAGGGCTTCTCGGTGCCACGATAATCCAAATAAATAAAATAATCACAGAGTCTCCAGTCCTGCTCCTACTGTGGTGAGTGGGACCAGGACTGCGCCCCATGACCATGACAGATAGTCATTATCAGACTAATAATAATTGAAGGGGCATGGGTGCGGCTGTCACAGTTCATTCCTCCCTTCCACTCCCCAGTCCTTTACAGTCTTGAAGAAAACATGTTTTTTTTGTCTGAGGAAAGTATCAACTCCTTGGTAGAGTGGAGGGCTCATTAAATCCAAATAGCAGCAACATTTTCAACAGTTTGTGTGGTAAGCAGCTGTGGAAAACAAAAAGGAAAAGAGGGAGGAACCCTCCCTCATCTTGACAGTTGCTTGGAGATGGAGATAAAGAACAACACATCTCCTTTATTGCGTGTACGTTGCTGTTATTTCATCGCTGAGTTCATAATCACCCTGACTAGGTAGCTGCACCGCAGAGACACAACTGGGTCCCGGGCTTTATAGAGCAGAGGATAAATTGAATATGATGCTGTGACCAAAACCAAAACAAAACAGCAAGTGCTGTATTGCAGCTTCATTAATAGGAGCATCGCATAAAGAGGTGTGGGAATTATTCTGCTCTGGGCATCAGCTAGTCCTCAACTGAGGAAGACAGAGCTCAGTTTTAGGCAATGCGGCTTTGAAAAGAGAAAAATAGTAAGGAGAGCAACCACAATGCTAAAACTGATGGTGAGTGAGATCAAGAGCAAATGGGAGCATTTGGTCCAGGGAACTGAAGGGGCTAATAAGGTTTTGAAGGAGAGCAGGGAGCTAGTATTTCACTGTAGAAAAAATCTGGGGGTTATAGCGGAACACAAATTGCATATGAGACAATAGTGTGATGCTGTTGAGAAAAAGGCAAATGACTTTCTGGGGTGTATTACAGAGGTGTTAGATGCAAGACATGGGAGGCAATTGTTCTACTACTCAGCACTGATGAGCCTCAGCTGAAGTGATGTGTCCAGTTTTGGTTGCCACACTTTAAGGAGGACGTGGACAAATTGGAGAGAGTCCAGAGCAACAAAAATGATAAAAGGTTTAGAAAACCTGACCCATGAGGAAGAGTTGAAAGGATTGAATTAAAGTAGATATTTATTGAAAGGATAACTCCTGATGTCCCTTGGTGGTAGCACCAAGGCACCGGGATGATGGGTGCCCTAGAAATACCTCAGACAGACAGATGGACAATCAATCTATGCCTCCATCCAAACCCATATTTAAACCCCAGTTGTATACAGTCTATTGACTATTCTTACCCCAGAAATGGATTAATCCTTTAATAGGCCTGGATAGGCTGTTGGAAGTACTCTAGCTCAGATCCAAGGATCTGTTTCAAATATGCCTTGTCTTACCCTCCCTGTTGTACCTTATACAAGATCTTTACTTTGGAGTTTACTCTCTATTTTCTCCTTTCTGCTGGGGGGAGTAAAACTGCAGTAACTGGCATGCAAACCAAGTTGGTTTCCTCTATTCCTCAAGGATTAGCTAGCAGACAAGATGTTGTGACACCTATCAGATGGATTTCCACTTTCTGGCTGACTACAGAGAAAAACCTTCTTTGTCATTCCCTTGTCAACTGTATTTGGGATCTCTCGGGTTTCAAGGTCATGCAGAGAGTCATGTTTATCCCATCCAAGGGTATGCGTTAATTGGCAAACCCGCTTCTTTGTTCCCTGAGAAGTTAGCTATGGTACTTGCATTGATAACCTACCAGAGCTATCAAAAGCAAGAGTATACTGAAAGAGTACACTGAAAAATGTAATGGGATCTTAGGACGATTCCCTGTTTTCTACTTTAGGTTTCAGAGTAGCAGCCGTGTTAGTCTGTATCCGCAAAAAGAAAAGGAGGACTTGTAGCACCTTAGAGACTAACAAATTTATTTGAGCATAAGCTTTGGTGAGCTACAGCTCACTTCATCGGATGCATTCTACTTTAGGATCAATAACAGGACATCCAAATCCTGCATATGGACACTCAGATCAATATATCATGGCATGGTCATTTATGGCTCAATCTTACCCAGCACAGGAGTGGGGAGTGTTGTGGGAAATGGGAAGCAGGATAAGGAATGCGGGGTAACTTAGTTCCTCATTCATGAGACCACAGCTGTGAGGTTGCCAGAGTACTTCATTTGCACGATGAAGTTTGCCCTTAAACCAATGTGGTCATTCTCCACCCATGAGCTGCCCCTCTTCTATTCCATTAAATTGCAAATAATAATCTGGAACCTCTTGCAGTACACTGATCACAGACCCGTAGGACCAAGATCGAAATAGGTTTAGGTGGGAACTTGAGCATCTAATGCAGGATTTGGATGTTCTATTAAGATGCCCACATTTGAAAGTTAGATACACATTGCCACTGCCAAATTCTTCTTATAGACTGTGAAGCTCACTTATAGTAGAATAACCTTCTGGCCTTCTGTAGCACTTTTCATCCCAGGATTTCCAAGTGCTTTCCAAAGGAAAATTAAGTAAGCCTCACATCATCCCTGTGAGGAAGAGAATTAAAGCCAGAGGATTAAGACCAGTTTGGAAATGTGTCAAAACTAACACGGTGAATCCCCATAGTGTAATATGCTCTCAGCAGGAAATGTTTCTCAATAGGCAGGCAGCTGCATTCTGTACTAACTTAAGTTTTCATTTGTTCTTAAGGTCTAGCCCCATGTACACTGTGTTAGATTGGCTTTGCTTTGAGTTGCATTATTTGGTTATTGTTTGCTTCTACAGCGCCCCAAGCAATTTGGTGGCAAGACGCAAATATAAACAAAATGACTGATTATTACTAGAGAGATCACTGAAGACATAGGTGTACAGTTAGCTGAAATTTTCTTAGGTATATGCTCCACCCACAACGTTTCGATCCATGTCTAGAACTGAATGTTCAGCATCCCAGAGCTTGTGGCTGTTTGGAACTGGGATTTTGTCTCAGCCCATTATATTAAAGGTTGGTGTCAGCTGTTAGATTCAGATCTGGGTTCTGATTTTGAATATCCTTGTTGCAAATTGTATTGGATTCCATTGGAGTGGTAATTCCTAGATTCAGCCTTTGTGGTGAACTTGGTCCAGTTTTTGCTCATCCTTGCTTTGTGTAGCAAGCTGGCATTGAAAGCAGGTTTGTCCCTTGTCTCACTGGGGCTGGTAGTGGTGCAGCCAATGTCCTCAGACCTTAAGAAGAGGGGAGGCTTCATCTCAGGTTTTCTTCAGTGACTGTCTGGCATGGGGGAGTGATTTTGACCCATTTTGGAGGGAGCTAGACCAAGTCCTTGCTGGAAGAAAAGTCACTGTGACATGGGGCTTCTGAGGGTTGCTAGAATGAGACGGGGAAATCAGAGAAATCTCAGAGCCCTGAGCCCCCAGAGGAAAAAAGGAAATCAGGTAAGAGGGGTTGCAGTGATGAGAAGTGAGATCATAAATATGGTTAAATTATAATGTATGGGGCTATAACCCTAACGTGAACTGTTCCATTGAGACTGCAGGAACTGGAGAAATAAATGTGTTCTAGCAACCAGATAGACAAAAAACGGTGGGATACCAGGATATCTGATTCCTTCCTTCTGAAACTAGAGTATGCCCTTCATCTCTCTGCCGTCTTCTAAAGTGGTGCCAGTGGCAGAAAGAGTCAAGCCATCAATACAGGCATAATTGGGTAGAGTCCAAGGACCATGGGTCTGGGTGTGGGTGTTCCACAGCTTGCTTCATATACTCTCCTAGCTTTGGCTACACACAATGGACTTCCAGTTCCTGTGACTCTCTTTAGAACTGGAGGAGGGTGCTCATGGCTCCTTTCTCAGGCAGCCATTTGCAGTGCACAACTACAACTTTGTGAAACCTACTCATTTAAGAACAAGGCTGTGTATTCTTGTGGGCCAGTAGATGATGTTCTTTCTATTGTTGACCTGTATACATATTTATTAATTATAATGTTTATGTGCATTACAAAATCACCTAGAAGGCCCACTCAGGAGCCAGGACCCTATTGTATTAACAGCTGTGCAATCATAGAAGAAAAAAATGGTCCCTGCCCTAAAGAGCTTATATGTACAGCTGTATCTCTTTTAGGTACCACTCCAAAGACAGCTCTTTTCTGACAGTGGAAACTGAATACTTTCAACTAATATAGTCTTTGAAAGTACTAAGCCACTTCACTGTTCTTCCACTTAGTGCAGTTTTATTTTGACCTCAGAAAAATAATAACTCTAAAGAATTGCATTGCAACATGAAGTCTCTCATACTTACTGCACTTGGCTGAAAGGTAGGTTACATTTGATGGCATTTCAAGCTTGTGATCTGCTCCCTTACTGGGTCTGATTTGAGACCTTTCTTTCACTGGAAGAAGATAGGCTTAGTGGCTCCAGAGACACAAATGTGTTTCTTGCTGGCTATGATCCTTGAGGCTACACACCCATGGAGCCAGATTCTCACTACCGGCACCTAACGTAGCCATTTATGCCTGCGCAAAGTGAACATGCAATGCTGCCATGCTGATCCGATAGCCTTCTTTGCACAGGCATAAATCACATGAGGTGTGAGATGGTGGAAGAAATGATCCGGGTATGAGAAATATTTGATGGCCAACGATGATAAATGAGAGTGGCAGGAAGAGTGGCCAAAACTTGAGGGGTATAAATCAAACCGCAGAATGAAGAAGTGTGATTCACCCGTTAAACTGGATGCAGCTGCCCTATAGACACTATGACAGCACAGCAGAACATAACTGCAGCTTCCGAGAAATAAATACTCGCCCTTAACTGACATGATGCTATTCATTTTCGGTTAATATATTTCTTCTTGTAATTCAGCAGAAACATGGAGCGTACAAATCATTCGAGCTTCAATACAAGGTAAGTGCATGTGATTAAATGATGAGAAAGGAATTTCAGAACAGTGGCAGCTCATAAAAGCAGTGTCGGCTTTCTCCATTATGAGCAAAATTGAACAGCCTTTTTGACATTAAACATAACCCACCATCCCATTCATTCACAGGACCTCCCTCCAAGCCGTTGGTCACCCCACCCCAACTGTTACATCCTGTCATATTGACTTCAGGGGAAGCATTACACTAGTCAGTGTGAGTAAGAGAATCGGACTCAGCCCCAGAGCATCTAAAAGGTGATGGTTACTCCCTGCTCATAAAGAGTGAATTGGCAGTGGCACTGTTATTTCCGAATGTCCCCCGTGACAGGGCTGCATCCCATTCCCCTCTCTTTTCTAGCTACAACCTCCTTGGGGACTTTCTTCTGGTCAAACATGTTGGGTAATTTATTTACAGCGCTGTTCCCTCCACCCTGACAAACTTGTGCAGCTCTGTATTTACAATAGCATACACCTCTCTGCGTGCTCAGCCAGTGCGGGGGGAGACAGGAAGTATCTTCCCCCTGAGAGATCTGGCTCTCAATCTCTCTCCTCCCCCTTAGAATATCAGGGTTGGAAGAGACCTCAGGAGGTCATCTAGTCCAACCCCCTGCTCAAAACAGGACCAATCCCCAATTTTTAACCCCAATCCCTAAATGGCCCCCTCAGGGATCGAACTCACAACCCTGGGTTTAGCAGGCCACTGCTCAAATCACTGAGCTATCCCTCCCCACTTAAGCACTTCCTTCCTGTGCCTTTCTACTTTCTGGGCTAATGGGTGAATCAGCCTCATAGCTCTCTCCAGCCCATCCCAATCTATCAGTTAGGCTCAGCTTTACCCTGCAGATTTACTCTGGGGGTGATTTACTTGGTGAGTCAGTGATCAGGGTCCTGGTACAGCTGCTGTTGCCCAATGCTCTGACACGCTCCTCTAAACATCTTTGTGAGTAGCCTTTTTCTCCGGTGCTGCTCAATAGTTTTGCAGAACCTATGGTAAATGCAGGTAATGGAAACATCTCCCAGCTTCCACATGAGGAGATATCATTAGAGCCTAATCTGAAGTCAGGGGGCTGGAGAGTCCTCAGTACCTTTCAGGATCAGGACCTTAATAAATAGTAGGAGGAGGAGGGAAAGGCAATGCTGCATATACCGTTCCCATCACCCTGTTACAGATTTGCACCCCTTCCAACAGGACACTGGACTGTGGATCTGAAATACGTAGAAGGCCAGTTGTGTTGCATTGCTGAGGACATGAACAAGCGATGCATGGAAAGAGAGAGCAGCCCATGGAAAGAGAAACGTCTCATTTTGACTTTTTTGAAACAAAGAATTCTGGTTTTTTGGTTTTGAAATTTCAGGTTGTTTTTAGCAAATAATTAAAAAAAACCTAAAATGATTGAAATCAAAACAAACCATTTTTAATTGACCTGAGCTGAGGGTCTGTTTTTTTTTTCTCCAGATTTTTGATTCACAAACATTTTCAAGATTTGACTTTTTGCCTTGACTCATGATGAGAAAATGTTTTGAGATCTTGAAAACTTTTCATGGGAGGGGTACAGCATTTCCTGCTTTGCTCTAGTTGTAGCAGATGTCAGGACACCTTCATGTGCTCTCGGCAGCAGCAGCCCTTGTCTCATTTGCTCAGAATGTTTACCAGATTCTAGAAATAAACACATGAGAAGTAAATACAGAGATAAGCTCCAAGCTCAACTGAAAAGACAAGACACTTTCAAATAACAGGTTTCAGAGTAGCAGCCGTGTTAGTCTGTATTCGCAAAAAGAAAAGGAGTACTTGTGGCACCTTAGAGACTAACAAATTTATTAGAGCATAAGCTTTCGTGAGCTACATCCGATGAAGTGAGCTGTAGCTCACGAAAGCTTATGCTCTAATAAATTTGTTAGTCTCTAAGGTGCCACAAGTACTCCTTTTCTTTTTTCAAATAACAGAGCTACTGAATCTGTTGCAGTGAAAATGGAATCCGGCTGCAAAGTTTGGAACTAGACCCAAAATTCCTCAAAGCTTGGAGGCATCTGGGTCTTGGGTTTTCGTCTGGGCCTATACTTATGATTAATTTGATGATATTTTTCCTTGCCCCAAATTGCTTCCAGTCTATGGGCTCAGACTTCCAGCAGTGACTGAGTTCCATTTGCCACATCTCAGAGGAGAAGGGAGTAAAAGGTGGGCTAGATGCCATCTTCAGTACACCACATTTATGTGTAACGACTGTCTCCAGGACAAGTTCTATGGAAGTGAGAGAGGGACTTAGCTTGCATCCCTTGCTCAGGTCACATGCTGCTGCTGGGCAGGATTAGGCCCACATGGAGTGTGATAGATCAGATCAGATCTTCCTTGAGCAGTAATAAACACTGGGGTGCTGCGGATGCCAATGCACGGCTGATCGGGCAGGACTTGAAGCCACACTGTGCCAGCATCCTCAGGGATTCCACATTCATACTGGGGACAGCTGGGCCACAACGACACCATTGACAGAGTGTGCAGGGGTGGTACTGGTGAAGAGGCATCGCGGGCAGGGGCGTGTCCCTAGTTTCCCCTCGTCAGTCCTGCCTTGCTCTTTTCTGTTTCCCTCCTTCACCATCTCCCCTGTATGACTGAGCCTGGCTCTCCCATGGCTGCAGGCACACTGCAGAAACAGGCGTGCTTCTCAAAGAGATACAATACCTGCCCTGGGGAATGAAGTAGTAGGAATGTCACATGTTGGGTAGCAAGTGCTGCTGAGGATTAGGAACCCAGACCTCTTGGATTCTATTCCTGGCTCCAGAAAGGTGTATGGGCTTAGTGGTTAGAGCTGAGCACTAGAGGGGAAGGATTATGTATGGGTTATATTCCTAGCTCTGAGGAGGGCTGGCTAGTCATTAGAGCTATCTCTGGAAGGTTTTTTCCAAAGCCATACCCATGAGTCGCTGTCTGAGGTAAGCTCTCCCCATGCAGTTCCTCACTTACCCCAGCTCTTCAATGTGGATATCAGTATTTACCTGCCCAGATTAATCATTACACTTGGAAATTCTCATGGGAAAGTGCCTGGTATGACCTGAGAAACGCCCTACAGAGAGCAGAGCTCCTCACTCCCTTGGGAGAAGATTTATCTCCTTCAGCCTAACCAGGCTTCCTTCCAATTAGCCGGCTCTCAATAAATGATCCCTCAGGATGGTGCTGAAGGAATAGGAAGAAGACTAGAGCTAGAGGGCATACCGGTACTTATCTTGCACTGTCTGGATAAGCCTCTAATTACATCCACTTGCGGGGACACTGTGCCAAAAAAATTAGCCTTTCCTGACTGCTATGACATTTCACTGCATTGAACCTCTTTGTTGTCTAATTCTCTCTTGTTGCTCCTAATAGGATTTCAGCTAGGGAATTCCCATTAGGGGATTCTCAGCAGCTGCATGGGATTCCTTCTAATTTCTCTGCCCTAGCTGCTCATTTCTCCTCTGATTTTTTCTGATCATGACTGCTTATTATTTGTATTGTGGAAGCAGTTCCTGGCCCCCATCGGGGATCAAGGCCTCGTTGTTCTAGGTGCTGTAAAAGCATCCAAACACAAATCTGGTCCTTGCCCCCAAAGAGTTTACAATCTGCGTGGTGAGAGACAGTAGGAAGGTGCAGCCAACTGCTAGGGGGAGCGCCAGGGGACAGCGAGATGCTTGTGATTAATACAAAAAGCAGTGATCCCAGGTCACCAACTGCCGACCCGTTACCAAGTGTTGCGCAGCCATCAAGCCAGAGGTGAGTTTTAAGGAGTGATTTGGAGGAGGAACATGTGGTGGCTTTATAGACGATTAGAGGGAGCAACTTCCAAGCAGAAGTAGCTGACGAGGCGAAAGCACAGGGCCATCAGAGGGAAAATTGGTCTAAGAACTAATTCCTTGTTGCAGCTTTCAGCTCAGGGCCCTCAGACTAGGCACCATAAATAAAGATCTAGAGGATGATGAGTATTTTTTCCACTGTATCTCTAAGATCCCATTCTTTCTGCCCAGACAGCTAAAACTCTCACCCATCTCTAGCTTTGGCTCTTATAAGGTCCCTGTTGCCACAGTGTCTGAGAACTTCACATTTTAATGTATTTATCTGTGAGGTAAGGAAACACTATTAACCCTAATTTACAGATGAGGAACTCAGACACACAAGGCTAGAGTCACAAAGGGACTTAAGCACCTAACTCCGGGAGAGGGTTCACAGCAGAGACTCGCGAGTGGAGACAGGCACTTCCCTCTGGCTTGTTAGTTAGGCACCTAAGGAGTTAGGTGCTTTGAGGAGCCGGGCCCTGAGCCCAGCCCCCGGCCCCTTTCCTCTGGGTTGCACTATGGGTGAGCTTAGGAAGTTCCCTGCTCAGCGTGCTGGCTTCTGAGAAGACTTTGCTTAGGTGTCTAACTCTCCCAACAGACAATGCATGGGGAGCTTTACTCAGGGCACCTAAACATGAGGCATTGCAATGCTGCGTCTAAGTCCCCTTGGTCAATCTAGCCCTAAGTGATTTGCTTGCAGTCAGCCAGAAATTCTGTGAACCCAGGTCTCCTAAGTCCCAGGCTAGCATCCTAAGCACTGGACCATCCTTCCTCCCTCAACTTTGCTCTCCTTGAAATGATATAAAAATCAGCCATCAAAATCATCTTTCTGGCCCCTGAGCTGCCTCTATTTCCCTGCTCTCCTTTACCCATCTTCTCCACGGTATCAGGTCTATAAACCTTGAGTCACCACCTTCCACATTCCACTCCACCACATTCCACTCCACCACATTCCCTGCCTAACTCTGTTCCTCCCAGCCACACTGTTGGTACTAACCACATAATGCAGGATTATAATAGAACTGCATTGGTGACAAGTGGCTCACCACGTTCTCTTGCCTCTTTGCCTTGAGGAAGTGATAAAGAGGCAAGAATCCCTGATAAGCGTTTGGGGGTTGTTTTGGTAGAAAGAGATCATCAGCTATTTTTTTTATTATGGAAGCACCTAAAACCCTGACTGAGACTGAGGCCTCACTGTGTTAGGCATTGTATATAGAGACAAACCGTGCTCTGGAGAGTTTACTGTCCAGATAGACAACTGGCGGGAGGGGAAACAGAAGGGTCAAGGTCAAATACCAGGTGAACCAGGCATAGAATCCAGGTCTCTTGTCCCCTCCCTCCCATCCCCACTCTAATGTACGACCACTCTGCCTCTCTCATTAAAAATCAAGTATTCTTCACAAACGGACTTTTGAACTTTCTGCTTCTAGGAACGAGTAAAGCAGCCCACAGACATTTCCGAATCCTTTGTCAATTTGGGTGATATTCCCCAGTAAAGAAGCTGACACAAGATACGTAGTCACAGAATACTTAGGGTGCCATCTAGTTTTGGATAAGTCATGCTCTTTGTAGAGGATGGGGAAGACTGTTAAACTGCAGTCATCTTAACTATGATTCTCAAACTGTCATCTGTTTGCATAGGCCTAGAAAGCTTGGAAAAGGAATTGGGAAGGGGTATTGGGTATGAGGGTTGGCAGGGCAAGTGGATCCATAAGAGGACTTGTCTTTTCCTTTTACTGTGCCCATTGCGGTGGTATAAAATAGAGTAGAGAAGCATCTTTCAGAAATCCCCCCCCCGGCCACATAAAAAGAGGTCTGTAGAGTTCATAGAGGCGTAGGGTTTGAGGGCAGAAGGCACAGGTGCTGACTCTGACATGCAAAAAAATTAGCGGGTGCTTAGCACCCATTGGCAGCCAGCTCCCCACTCCCCCCAGTGCCTCCCGCTTGCCAGCGGCCCTGCCGATCAACTCCTCCCCCTCCCCCCCAGCACATCCTACCTGACACAATCAGCTGTTTTGGTGTGCAGGAGGCTCTGGGAGGAAAGGGGAGGACCTGGGACTGGGCACGCTTGGGGGAGGGGGTGGAACTGGGAGGGAAGAGGTGGGGCGGGGATTTGGGGGAAGGGATGGGGGGGGGATGGGGCCAGGGGCAGAGTGGAGGGGTTCCCCCGGGTCCAGAGGAAGCTGACACATATGGCAGAAGGGACCACCAGATCATCTAGTTTGACCTCCTGTTTATCACAAGTCACTAAACACCACCCAGCCACCTCAACACCAAGCCAATAACCAGAATTACAACAAACAACAAACAAAGCATTACAAACCCTGGGAGGCTAATCTATTGTGTGCCACAGGCAGAGAATGGGAGGGCCTGAGGTGCACCATATCCCTCTGCAATGGCAGGATTAACTGAGCTACAGCCAGCTGATCCAGAATGTGGAGGACCATTATACTGTAGAATAGTGGCTGTTGGGGATTGAAGGGATGAGGGTGGTTCTCTTAATGGAGACAGGAAACCCAGCATAATTCCTAATGCAGGTAGAATCTGCTCATTTCATTATGACCTGGCCAAATGAAGATGGGAGACTTTGCTCTCGGTGTTAGGCACACCAGCAGTAAAAGGATGATCTCTACATAGGGCTGTTTGTAGCTGCAGTTGTCTCAAAGCAGGAAGGACACCTAAGGTTGCCCTCCCATATGCAACTTTATTAGGGAAGAAGCCACAGATGAAAAGATTTGCATTAGGTTTCCTGAAGTTTAATCTAGACAGATGTTTTCCATGTAGTAGAAGGGTCCCTGCAGTGCTTTGTCACTGCTGAGTTAATGAGGGAGAAGAAGCCGTTTTATCTTTGTAGCTATGGAAAGTTCACTACAAGCCAACACGTGATTTATACATAATGCGTCTTGTCACACTTAGATTCCTGCCTCACATGAAAGCAGTCAACACACCTACTGCTGATCAGAAATATATCTCTCTCTATATATATGTCCCATGTTTTATCCACAGTCTAATGATCTGCCAGTACAAGGACTGTATTTAGGGCTGATTGCTATCAGCATTTACATCTGGGAAAGCATCTTAATGTCAGCGACAATTTGGGAAATCAGTTGTGAAAGGATTGCAGCAAACGATGGAAAAGCATGTGGACATCAGAAGGGAACGCGGGGGCTTAGAGGTCACTTTGGAAAGGTAGAGAGAAAAGGAGCAGAAAGGCATCTTTCGTCGAGTATCTGATTCATTAGCTTCACAGCTCCAAGAGGTCAGGGCAAGGAGACGGTAGCAAAAGAACCGCATACTGTAGAATTACTGCTGCCAGACACTTCTGAGCCATTATAAGCATGTTCCGTTATGCCTTTCCGGAGACACATATTTCCCACACAAGTTGTACCAGTGTGCTCTGAAGTGGGGTGGTAACTGCTGGAGATGTGAACAACCAGGGGGAATGTAACTCGTCCTCTGGTCATGCTGGAACATTTGTAAGTATTAGATAAAAAATATATATAGCCAGGATCATCCACTCAGCTATTTTGATGACACTCATCACAACACCCAGGTGAGGTAGGGAAGTATTTTACACACATCGTTTACCATCTTGTCTGTAGTTTGCTGGCAGGGAATTCAAAGATGCCATTTGCTCATTAGCACTTCCTATGGGTACAATGTATTAAAAAAGAAAAGAAAAGTCCAGGTACTTGCAAGAACCTCCTTTTGAAAAAACCGTCTGCGAAGCTTTTGAAACTATAGCTGTCATGGGCTTGTGAAGTGAATGAGCAGATACACACACACCTGTCCATGTATGCGCACATGTATGCACACACACACACACACACACACACAGGATTTCTTACACATCATGAAAAAAACCGCACTCAAACTAGTGGGCAACAATTCTGTCCTAACATCCTAGCGGAGATTCAATTATATATATGCAGTCGTTAGATTGCATTTTTTACCCCTCCAGAGCTATAGTATATTAATTGGACCACAATTTCTGAAATCTGGTAACCTGGGGAGGTTCAACATGTCACAGTTTCACACCTGGATCTCTTTTTGACCTAGCAAACTTCATAAAACCTCATAATTAAAATGCATGGAATTGCTTACCCTGCTTCTCTGCTTAATTTACTTTGAACTTCTTTTCTCTTACCTATCAGTTCTTCTAGTGCTGGGAAAATCCAAATCTATAGCTTCTTCTACCAATTCCCCAGGCATGAATGTATTTCACAAAGAACAGGGAATGTTAACACTTGTGAAATAATTTGCGGTGATGTAAAACTAATAATAGACTTAATAATATGTTAATAGCAGCCCATGAAAACCACTCTTGGGGTTGTTATATCAATGCCTCTGTTCTTTCCCTACTCCATAAATTACCAATGGAAGCTGGCTGCTTTAAACTTTTGCAGGTGGGTATTAAGACCTGCGGGTTTCCCATTTTGTTATCGGAAAGCTTTCAGATGAGCTGGTCCTGTAATGGCTGATGAAGGCTGGGATTTCCTCAGGGCCAACATCGACTCAACATCCAGGAATCACTTCAGCAGTGCTAAAATGTTACCTCCTCTTAAGTGCAACATGGCAGCAGTAGAGGTGTGTGCAGCCATTCTGCTGAGCTGGTTGGGAATTCTGTCAAAATATGTTTTGCACGGAAAATGTGGTTTCTGCACCATTGAATTTTTTCCATGGAAAAATGTCAGTTTTGCTGGTTTTGTTTTTAATTCAGTCAGGAAAATCAAAATGAAACATTTTTCTTCAGGTCAGGTAAACATTAATGCCTGTTTGCTTGAGTTGCTGTGATGCCTCATGGGAGTGGTAAATCATGCTCCCAAGTGGGTAAGGACTCCCTAGCTGGCCTACATCTCCCACAAGGCACTGCCCCTTCTCCCTGGGATGAGTCATCACAGTACACAGGAGTCCCGTTACTGTTGTGCATGATGGGAGATGTAGTTAGCTGGGGCGCATGACCTAGGTCCTCCAAACTACAACTCCCATGAGGCGCTGTGGCAACTCAGGCACATGTAGTTTAACATCAAACTGATTCAAAACAAAACATTTCAACATTTCCCAGGAGAAATTTTTTTTGGAACTTTCCATTGTGCAAAAAGTTGCAATATTTTAACTTTTTACCCCGTTTCAGGAGAAAGACAAATATTGAAATATCATCATTTCCCACAAGATGGAAATTCCACACAGTTCATTGCAGCAGAGGGTTAAAATACAGGCCTATCTTTAGGCCAGGTTCTTTCCCACCTATTCTGGCTGCTCAGGCAGTTGCAAAGCAGAGAGAATGCTGCCTGAATGGCTCCTTTGGGAGTTCCCCTGGGATAGGGGAATCCCAAGGTGGCTGAATATTGGTACAGTCAGTTCCATGCTCCTTGCTCCAGCCCCTTTGGCGTAGTGGGCATGGTGGGGGTAGGTCAGGCAGTAGGTATGGTTGAAGACTGATCTGAGATAAGTTGGGAGTTAAACTGATCCCAGCCAAAGCTGGGGGAGCAGAAGGGCCAGTTAGTCGTGCGTCAATATTGTATATTTTGTGGTGTAGAGTAGCTTTAACAGCATAAGCAGAGCTACTTTAAATACACCTGTTCTCCAGCAGGAGAAAAGGGACTAGAAAATGCAACATTTGCCCCATAGCCAAGATAGCCTTGCTGCAGGAACCTGGAGCCATAACCCTGCTGTCAGTTACACAGGAGTAAATCTGGAGTAACTCCACTGAAGCACTCACCACGTAACCACACTGGGGCAAATAAGATCAGAATCTGGCCTTTAAAGTAATGGAGCAGCTTCCCCACTTTTTGTCTGCCTTTTCTAATTACACTGTAGTAGAGGCAGGCAATTTTTTGATGACATGGTTTTTCTATCAAAAAAGGCTGATTCATCAAAACAGAAACTTTTCACAGGAACCTGCCAAGTTGGGCGAGAAAAGTGTTTCAGGTCCAGGATGGAAATTCTGATCAAAAGGAGAAAGAAAAAAACAACAACCCCAGAACAGCTGAGAACGCAGGTCATGTAGCTAGCATGGGGGAGATCCAGGATCAACTCCCTCTGCTGAATCAGGCAAAGCAGCATCTTGAATGTCGGTCTCCAACCTCCCGCATGTTTGCCCTCACCACCTGGCTGTTGCAGAGCAGGTCTTGTGTTGTTCTTTCTCCCTGTTATTTTGCAAAAAAAATGTTGAAAGTCCCAGTTTCCCAGTGTGGAAAGAGAGAATTTTTGAAATCTCTAAAACATTTGCAGCTTTCCTGCCCAGTTCTAATTGTAAGTCTGTAGACTAGGAACTGCCTCTTACTACATGTATTCACAGCAGCCAGCACAATGGGGCCCTGTTCTCAGTTGTGGCTTCTAGGTGTTATTGTGATACAAATGTAGTGATAATAATTTGTACTGTTCTCTCTTTTTTGCACACTATATGCTGTGAGAGATTTTTGACACCAACTAGAAAAAAAGCATTTACAGGCTTTGACTAATAGGACTATGAACTCATCTCTCTGCACCTGTTGTGAACAACAAAAATCCAGAGCCTTGAAAATGGTTTAGATTTGCAATGGAACAACTTGTAGTTTAGGCCTTTGCTGTTCACTGAGCTATGAATTTGCATTGTACTCAAAGGATAAACACACTGGTTAGGTTGTGCATTTAAGCAATGAATGCAATCAGTTTTGCTTCATGCTAATTTTTAGTCGGCATCTCACTGTTTCAATAAATAGCTTCTTAATGTGGTATTAAATCCTTGCTTTTTGCTCTCTAAATCCCTTCTGCTTGGAATGTGATGGGCTTGGCAGCTCTGAATCTGAGCATTGAAAATAATAGTGAGCTAGAAACATGGATAATAGCTGCTCTACATCTTTAACGTATTGCAAGCGCAAAATATTGGCCCTGGGAAATAAGGGACTGGTCCAGGTTCATAGTACTTGGAAGTTCAATGAGCAACTTGAAATTGGCAGCTGCAACATCTGCTCCCGATGCTGAGTGGAGAGCTCACAGGCACAAAGAGAGAAAATAATTCCCTATCCCACTTCAGAGGAATTGTACCTTGTGGTTAAGACACCGGTTTAGGACTCAGGAGATTGGTGTTCAATTCCCAGCTCTGACACATACTTCCTGTTGGACCTTGGACAAATCATTTAATCTCTCTGTACCTCACTTCCCCATCTGCACAATAGAGATAACGCTCTTTCCTGTCACTTTAGATCATATGCTCTTCTGGGCAAATAATACTAAGTTATCAAATTTATCATTATCATAATTTTCTTCCATTCTTGTTTGCTCAGAACTTATCACCAGGCAGTTCAATAAACAGACCTTTTATTCAATCCTACAAAGTTAAGTCGTTGACTACAGATTAAACTAACAAACCACTTCTTGGAAACTTTCATAAAATTACCATTAAGCTCCACTAGCCCTCAGGTTCCTCATAGATGCCGTCTTTTAGAAAGTGGTGATGATGTGTTCGTGTTTATTTCCTTAAAATGATTAATAAGAGATGAAATGCTAATGGAATATACTAGGACTTCAGAAGGGGAGTGGTAAGACCAATTAATGGTAAAGAAAAACATTATATATAATGCGTTGATGAATACCCAGCAGGCAAAAGTCCAGGTGTGCATAATAAGCAGCGATCATTAGGCCAACGCAGAACATTAAATTACGTTGTTTTTTCAGTCTTCAGTAATTTGCAAATCTTTTAGCAATTTATCATCCGTCCTGAATTCATATAGTGCTTTAACCTCTGATGACTTGTGTGATAAGACAGATTGTCCATCAACACGCTTTCTTAAGGAGGAAAGGAGAGAAAGAACATTCCTGGGTCACCATGCCATTTCTCCAGCATCACAGTGGGGGGAAATGGGACTACTCACAGTACATGTGTGTAAAGTGAAGCACATGTGTAAATCTTTGCAGGATGAGGGCCTTTGACTTCAATGAAGTTACTGGCATAAATCTGGGACCAGAACCAGCCCTCTGCAAATGTGCAGAAGAACTGTGTTTGCTTGAGTCACGTAACACAGCTTCGCAATCTGGAAGTAAATGGAAAGGAATGAGAGGCCCAGTCAATCATCCTCTCATTTTGTGATTTCGTTCAGAGCTGTCACAACAGTAAAACAAACCCAAAAAACAACACGGCAGCTGGAAATAATGTTTGAGGTTTGTGGAATGGAAGCATAGTCCTGCAAACTTCTTATTCCAATGTATTTCTTGGTGAAATACATTTTGGCTGATCAAAGATTTAATGCTGTGATCCTCCTTCAGGGCTGGAAATAGAATTGACTAGCTGGATGATGAACTAGGACTTTCTCAAATGCTCTCACTGTTACTATCCACAGCCTGGGCGATTAACAACTCATGTTCCTTTCTTAGGAAATTAACCAGGATGCTTTAACACATACCCAATACTGTATCTGTTGCAAGAGGCCTATAGATTAATAGATTCCAGGGGCAGAAGGGACAATTGTGATCATCTAGTCTGACCTCCTGCATAACACAGGGCCCCGGATAATTTCTAGAGTAGATCTTTTATAAAAGCATCCAATCCTGATTGAAAAATTATCACAGATGGAGAATCCACCATGACCCTTGGTAAATTTTTCAAATGATTAATTATTATCACCGTTAAAAATATGCTTATAGGAAAGAATGCTTCTCTTGTTATTTATCTACTTTGTGTTGCTGTAAACGTCTGATTTCTCCAACAACATGCTAGGTATATATCCTTCAGCAAAAGAATTCACAGCCATGGCTTTTGTTCCCAGCATGTACATAAAGACAGCTTGTAATTCCAGCAAATCTCATCAGTATTTACTGTGTATGAAGGCTGAATTATGTTTCCTGATGGTGATTATGGACCAGCAAACTGAAGTGCTATTTTCTGATCTGCTCAGTCGAGATGGGTTGGGATTGAAATATCCAGCCTTCTGGCTACTGATAGGTACAGGAAAAATAGCTAGATGTGCTGTGTTAAGGGAACACACGCTGAACTGAATGGAAGAGAAAGAGAGAGAGTGGAAGAGAGAGAAAGAGAAGGTATTAATTGTATGGACTTTAATTATAGATGGAGATAGCACTATGTGGCCTATCATTCCTCACACTTTCCATTATCATATCATGCTTTCAGTTTCTTATCATCTTGACAAATTAATCATATGGGCTGAAAGTTTCCATACTGGGTCTCTGCCTCAAGCTGAAGTTTTTTGTGTGAAAAATTTCAGCAAAACAGGTCAGCCATTTCTGAGACTGAAGTTAGATGAAACACCATATTTGACCCCATGTTAAAAAAGTCTTAAGAGTGTATCATTGAAAACAGAGCTGGGAGGGAATTGGATTTTCGATTTCGTGGGAAATTCAATGAGTTTGCCATTTTTTTCTTGTTCCAGAGTGGAACTAAAATGAAAATTTCAAAATTTCCTGCAAAATGAAATTTTGAAAAAAACAAACAAACCCCAAACCTCCCATACACATTAGTTTCAGGTCAATTGAAACATTTTCTTTCAATAAAATCAAATGTTTTTTTTCCAATTTCAACATTGTATTTTAAAAGTTCTTTTATAGTATACAAATAATTTTCTAACAAGTCATTTTGAAATGAAAAACTGAAATGTTCTGTTCCAAAAATGTCAAAACGTTTGGGTTTTTTTTTTAACATGGAAATTCATCAAAATCAACATGCTGCTGCAAAACAGTTTGCTTTTGTTGAACTGGCATTTTCTGACTGAAAAACATTCTCAGTTAGATCTGGAATTTTCCAGTAGAAGTTCTACCTTAGTATCTAATCATGGATTAAAGATGATCTCAGAGTGGGGGTGGGTGGGGGCTGAATTAAGGTTACATGTTCAACGTCAAGGCTGGCTTTTCCTAACTTTTGAGTGCTTGACTTTGCAACCTTAGTGTTCTCTTAATCTAGAGGCTCCTTTAAAAATGTTCCACGATAGGTGGCTTAAATGTGACCTCCTATGGGTCAAATATCAGGGTTGCTAATTCAAAGTATTCAAAAACCATGAATCAAGCCTCCAAAAATCATGAATCTGGCTTAAAAATCATGAGAGTTTTTAAAATGATAAATGCTGGGTCCTTTTGATTTGCTTTCTGATTTCTGAGCCTAACTTGGGACACATTTTCAAGTGTCTCTGCAATCGTGAGGGCTAAAAAACCTTACTTTTAAAAATGCAAACAGAGATTTTGGTGTATTCACATGACTCCAGGCACTGGGGCTTTAATAACTCCATGATACTTCCAGCCTCACTCCTTTAATGCCCATCTTGTTTCTCCCTCCTCAGCACCTCATTGTGTCAGTGACCAGGACATGGGTAGTCATGCCTACTGGCTAGAGCAGGAGTCAGGGCTGGTGGTTAGAGCTAAAGTCAGAAGTCAGGAATAGGAGGCCAGGGTTGAGCTGAAGTCAGAAATCAGAGCCGAGGGTCAGTACTGAGGAACATGGAACAAGGCAAGGCAGGTGCAGGACTGGAACATGGAAGGGCCCAAGGCTTCAAACAAGCAGAAGCTATCGCAGCCACCGGTGGTTGCTTGGAGCAGCCACTAAACTACTGCTGCTGCTGGGCTTAGAAGCCAGACTGCTGACTCTTCCAAGCAATCAGCCGGTGTACACAGTCAGACACCCTCCTCCAGGCCAGCTTCACTGGTTAAGTTGCCCAGAGACTGGCTCTGCTGCAGGGCCTGATTCCAGATAACACTGGAGACTCCTTTAGGCGGTGGCAGTCCAGCAACCTCAGAAAAGCCCGTGTCTGGAATAGCTGGGACCTACGTTAGCTGGGCTTTAAATGGAATGACCTTTTAGTGGGCTGGCAGTGAGTGCAGAGCACAGAGCTCTTGTCCATCTGCTGTGTTCTAGAAGATGGGTCACTTAATTATTTGCAGCTTCCATATGGCTCTCCAGGGTGGCCCTGAGCAGGCCATGTTATAATAATCTAGCATAGAGGGGATGGAAAAAACAATGAGGAGTCCTTGTGGCACTTTAGAGACTAACAAATTTATTTGGGCATAAGCTTTTGTGGGCTAAAACCCACTTCATCAGATGCATGGAGTGAAACATACAGCAGGGAGGTAAATATATAAAGCATATGAAAAGATGGGAATTGCTTTACCAAGGGGGGGGCAGTGCTAACGAGCCAATTCAATTTAAGTTGGAAGTCAGCAATTCTCAACAGTTGACAAGGAGCGGAAATCACTTTTGTCATGTTAATGAGGCCAATGTAAACAAGGTGGCCCATTTGAAACAGTTGACAAGAAGGTGTGAGTATTTAGCAAGGGGAAATTAGTTTTTGTAAAAACAACGAGGAGTATTGGATGATTGTGGCTAAGTCTGCATCTAAGAGCAAAGGACGCAATCTCTCGGCAGCTAAAGATAGGGCAAAAAGGCATTTCTG
Organism: Dermochelys coriacea; assembly: GCF_009764565.3. NCBI lineage: Eukaryota > Metazoa > Chordata > Testudines > Dermochelyidae > Dermochelys > Dermochelys coriacea. The sequence goes on from NC_050078.2 coordinate 5,552,129, forward strand.
GAAAGTCTTGTCCCCTGGGGATTCAAGGAGCAGAAACGAGAAGTCCAGTAAATGCCCAAGTATGTGTCATTTGCTAACAGCTGAAGGCCAGGTATGCCCAGGAGATGGTGACGTTACAACTCTTAGCCAGTTCCTCAAAATGCTTCTTTCTGCCAACAAGACTCAGTTCCACCTTATACCAGCCTCTTTTAGCACATATCCCTATGCACACTGGCATACCAAGGAAGCAGCCATTTCAGGTTTAATTAGCAGAAACCTGTACTTGCCTCTCTGTAAATCTACCTATGCTACCTGCTGATAACGATCCCTATTCCTTATCCCATGCACAGAGGAGCTGCTCTGCAGGGTCAAGCATGATTAGTGGACGGTGGTCCCCATGGTGCTTAGCACCAGGTGTTACTGGCTAGCTCCTGGCAGGCTGAGAGAAACAGAAGTGTGTCCCTGTGCAAACATTTTATTTTTGGCATCCCTGACGTGAATCACTGCAGCTTTCTCTCGAGGACCCGGTTAGCTGTGAGATTTCCCATCAGTTAGGCTTCTGCCTTTGTAAGAGGACCTTCCCCTAGGAAACTAGCTCAGAGGAAGCTGCTAATGTGAAAATAAATAGATGATAAATACATTCTGGTGACTCTGCTGAAATGTGCTAAAGTGCTGTGTTAAAACCCACAATGCAAAGCATCTACTAGCAAATGGAAAGTGGCCCCTTCCCAGCTTCCTACGCTGTCCTCTGTACCTGCACAGGTGAGAGGTACCTGCATAAGTGGGGAATTTCATCTCTGTGGTGTTCTCCTCCTTTCCCCAACTGCCTGAATGCTTCTCCACTTGTGGCTCTGGGTGTTTGGAGTTGGAAGGGATAGGTCAAAGGATTCAGCTGGCTTCTCCCCCTAAGTCAGATGGGGGTGGTTAGCTGAACGTAACATGTCAGGGTGGCCCCTTGCTTCTGGCACGGCCCCCAAAGTCCATGAGATCTCAAGAGGTGCTGCGGGCAGAATCCTTGACTCCTTCCATATGGGCAAATGCCTTCCTCACTATGAAAGAATTCCACTGGTTATTTCCATGCATGGGAGATCTGGACCCTAAACAACTATCTGTGGCTGGAAGTAAGGATCAACCCAAGGATCCCATGACCAGCCCCAACCTGGCTATACATAACACACATGATCCAGGGAAAAATAATCACAGGAAGCACGTACACCATATATATGTTTATGCAATATATGTGATCTTACATGGCTCAGAACCTGATGGAGGGGGAGAAAGCAGCAACAATTCCAGAGAGGGAAAACTTCCAACAAGGAAGATCTCCATTTTCCCAATGAATCACAAAATATATAACAAGAAAACATCCATTGTAATTATACAGTGTCCTTGGCTGTGGGTCGCAGAGAGACAGCCTGTGCTACATAACTCAGCTATCCTCCCCCCCGCTTGCCTTAGTCTCTCTTGTCTTGGGATCAGATAGTCCTAAATTTGACTAGAGAAGACAGCTTTAAATCAGAGGAGGAAACAACAAGAAGCAGGCAGATATCTGTCAGCTGAAAAAGTGCTGCAAAGATACCCTTTGCATTAAAGATGACTCTCTACTAAATTTGAAGCAAAACGTTTTGGGCTGGGCTGAAAGGAGGGAGAGGCCATAGCGTGTCCTAAGTATTTATGCTTGTGGAGATCATGGAGGTTGCCTTTCTATAAAGCATCCTCCAGCTGCAGTATTTTCCCTGGTCCTGTAGAGTGCAGGGCAGGGTTTTGAAATAAAGGCTCTATTAGTCATAAAAGAAGATAAACTCGAAGCCTCCTGGAAGTTCTTTTTTGTAACTGCCAGGTGTGCAGGATGCTCTGAGTTATGAAGATGGCCTTTTAAAAACAAAAACATGTGGAGGAAACAGATGACTTCAATGGAGAATGTACAGTGTCTTTTGCTCTGGGATTGCATTAGCAAAAATAAAAGGTGACGTTCTGGCTAGCTTGGAATTTACAGTGCAATGCAATGACACCCTGTGTCCACTCTGCACGTCAGTAAAAGCTCTCTTTTTAAATTGCATTTCCCTGTCACTTTAGAAAACCCTTTATATGCCAGTGGGTTACTCCTCAGTTGCAGCAAAGTGCAGCACGTCTCATCCAGCACAGCCTAGATTGCTGTGAATAGTCAGTCCCATTTAGAACTAGGAGACTATCAGGTGCTTAAAATTAAGCATGTTTAATTGCTTTGTTGGACTGGGGTCTTAATCACAGAATCATAGAAATGTAGGGCTGGAAGGGACTTTGAGAAGACATCAGGTCCAGCTCCCTGCACCGAGGCAGGACCAAGTAAATCTTGATCAAATCCTGAGTGGTACTCAGAACCCACAACTCCCATTCATTGATTGTTCTAATAATTGCTCTTAAATATGATGCTGTTCATCAGAGGGTTCTCCGGAGCTTCAGACCCACACAGGGCTCAATCCAGGAAGGTGCTGGATGTCTCTAAAGAGATGTTGAGCACCCTCAGCTCTCCTTGACTTTGACGGCAGCGGGGCCCTAGAGAACTAATCCATGAAGTTGATGGAGTATTATCTTCCCAGTTTTACAGGTAGGGAAACTCTAAGTGACACAGTGAGTCAGTGGAAGAGGTGGTGGAATCCAGACACATTGAGGTCTCTAACCATCAGTAAAAATTATGACTAATATTTATTAGGTAAATTACAGGAGCACATAGGAGCACCTGGCCTGGACCAGAACCCCATTATGCCAGCTGCTGTACAGATGGAACATAAAACAGTCCCTGACCTGAGGAGCTGACAATGTAAGTGTAAGACAAAAGACAACAGTTGGGGCACAAGGAAATAACAAGACACGACTGGGTTGTCCAGCAGTAGGCCAGCTGCCCATTGTCAAGTTTTTTTGTCAGTGTCATCGTAAAGATAAGTTTTAGGGAGGGATTTGAAGAAGGACAAAGAGGTGGTTCTGCCCAAGTCTACAGGGAACAACTCCCAGGCTTGATGGAGGCCTGGTAGGATCTGGCATGTGGGACTCATAGCAGTCAATGACAGAAGTTCCTTTGGTTTCAGTGGGGGAGAATCAGACCTTTGGTTCCCGTTAGGGACAGCATACTGGAGTCCACAGCCCACAGGTCTGATCCGGTCTGGCAAGACCGATATCGCTCAAGTGATTATTTAGAAAGCTGCAGAATGTACCAGTTTGGGTCCCTTGGAACACAAAATCTGTAAATACCCAAGGAGAATGTGTGATGGGGATAAGGCAGCCTGGATCCCATTAGAAAGGAATCCCCTCCCCACCCCAACCCACACAGTAACAGTGAGGGCGTTAATTCATGCTCAGCAGCCAGAATCTTCCTGCTCCAGACCTTTGCTTTCACATGGTGCTGCATGCTGCAGTGCATCTGTCACTGTCGGCTGATGAGACAGGCCTTGTTTTATTTTTGTAGCTTTAGGGAGATTAAAAAAAAATCTCCTGAATGTCTGCGGCTTGACAGGTGGCGGTGACGCTTTCTGCTTTGGGATCCACCGTCAATTATTTATTAGCACCTTGAGCGCAGCGATTATGCTGAGGGAGCTGTTGGATATATTTGTGCGGCATTTCCAAAGCTGAGCAGAGAGCTCCCTGGTCAAGTTCCTAGGCTGCATGTTTAAGGAGTGGGGTCTGTCATGATAACTGGGCCTACAAATGTCCCCTCATTGCGAGCTCAAACGTAAAAAGTACATGAGAGTTCATAAGATGTCACAATAATAAATGTAGACAGGAAATGGTATGAAAGGGAGACAGACAGCCTGAATTAGTCCAAACCAAAAGGCCTGCATATATAACTCAAGGACTGCATTGAGATCATTCTTGGTCAACAAGAAAAGCATGGAACGAAAAATCAGTGAACCAAAATTGGTGTGTTGGAAACTAGCCTAAACTGATGGACAAAATCATGAGTGGATTGGCTATTCCATTCCCCATTCCCTTTCTGGGTCCTTAAAAATAAAAAGACTTTGAAGAGAAAAATTGGCTACTGGAGTGAGTTTCACCATCCTGGCTGCCACCCCATCTCCTGGGATGCTGGGTCTTCGTCATTCTAATCCTGAGAGATGCCCTGAGCAGAGTAAGAGACCCAGCTGACACGGCCAGCTCTGCCGGCTCCCGCTGAATCCCAAATGGCATCTGGGATGGAGTGAGATCAGACTTTAACAACAACCTCTCCAGTCCATCTCAACTAATTTCTTCTCTTTCCCCCAAAAGGACAGATATTGCCATCTTTAATGCCTTCTAAGAGAATGCCAAGCAAGGGTTTTTTCCTTCTTAAAACTCTCCAATATCTTTGGCCCACTTATTCCATCTAAATTAATACAACAGGTCTCCCACCCGTGACAAATATATGTCGTGCAGCTGGCATGAGGCAAAGGAGGGGCACCGGGGAAGGACGTTGGCCATGAGGTCTGAAGGTAAATGGACTCTCTTTGCTTTTCCCCTTGGAGACCACAACCACCATGCATGCCCAGGCAAATGGCCATCGATCTAAGGAGCAGGGCAATTGCCCCACTAAAGAGAAGGTAACTGACCTGTATTTATAGCTAATTCCATCAGTGGCTCCCACCCTTTGTGCTGTTGGAGCTCTCCTTGAAATGCCCAGACAGATAGGTGCCCCCAAGTCCTGACCTACCTGCTGCTCTCTATCCTTTGATTCTCTTCTCTTCCATTGTCTTTTGTTCTTTTCAGGGAGATTTCCCCCTTTTTTTGCCCATTGACCTGTTTGTTTTGTCCCTGCCGCTCCGGCAGCTCCACCCCATTCCTTGCTCGCCTGGATGCCATAGGCTGCGGGGACTGGGGAGCTACCCCAGGCTGAGTCCCAGGGGAGACTAGAAGAAAAGTGGGAACCTATGAGGCTGTATGAGTGAGTGTCTCCTACAGCCAGCAGTGTCCAGCAGGCTGTCAAGAAGACACCTGCAGTTCAGTTGGCAGTGAGTGGGCAAGAAGGGCTCCTGATGCTTTACCTGCCCTCCCTGCTTCTCTCTTTTCCCCGTATCCCTCTGAATTAGCCTGGTACCCCTGTTGGCAAACATTGTAACATCTCAATGTACTATGTGTGTTCACCACCCACAGCCCTGCGATGGATGGAATATGTCCTTCCCCAGCACTTACAATGGCAACAGCCTCTACTGGCAGGCCTCCAGAGAGGACAAAAGCCCCCCCGCCCCCCCCCCCAAGTCACTAATGGAGACTTTCCTTTCACTCAGGTGCTCGAAGCCTGTGTTTTCAGCACACGATGGCCCAAGTTCCTTCCCCATGTGACATCTGTGGGAGTCAGCTGGTGACTCGGGTCAGTCTGTTGATGCAGCCAAGGAATATTGAGACGTGCTACTTTATGTCGGTGTGATTCTGGCACAGTGCGTGACAACTACAGGGAAATCAGTCCTGTGTAGACAGGGAGTAGGAAATGCCCTCATCTTAGGGATCTGGGCTCAGTCTGTGTCCATAGGTTAAGCAGGTCATCTCCTCCCAGTGCCCTTCTTTATTCACTGCAGAAAGACCAATTACAGGGCAGGCCCTGTGGACTTTAGATGGCTTAGAATATATTTTTGCAAAGATCGTGACTGCTGCCACAATTTTACCTTTTCTTTTCTCTCACTATCTAGGCCAGTGCTTCCCCTGGACTCATCCATCCCTCGAAATCCTGCATTGTCAGGCAAAGAATGAGACGTGAAATTAAAAACTCTGAGGAGGCTTCAATACCTTGATTTTTCAAATGGGCTTCCTTTTGTATTTCAAGCTCTAACAGCTATCACAATTGTCCAGGAAACTCATTGGCTTCCTTTCATGGGATGCAGCCTATGATATATAAATGGTTTGCAATGTCTCATATGACTGAATAATCCAATCCGAGATTTGCATGATCTTTGGCAGTTATTGCAAATGTCTGTATCTTGGTTGGGAGCTGCTTGCTTCCTACGGGCTCTTTTCTCTTCAAGCTGTAGGAGCCAGCTCCTGTCATGGACTTTGATACCCTTTTTTTGTCTGGATATAGCACATCCCCTTCATTCCCTGCCTTCTGAGGTCATTCCCAAGGTCCATCAGCGGTGGCACATCAGGCCCGACAGCTTGTCAACCAGTGTAATGCACTGATCATTGCAACTCCAGTATCCCTTCCCTTCCTTCTCTTTTTAAGGAAGCTCCAGACAGTGACTGACACATTTCCATACGCTCCTTGAGCTCTTGGATAACTTCTGTGCGACTTTCCATCACAAATCTTTTTCTGTCCTCCCATCACTCCCGCTCTCTCTTTTTTTTTAAGCGAGCTTTTGCTTTCATTACTATTTGATGGATGACAAACCTAGCAGGAGCAATAGGCACTTGGGTGAAGACCTTGACCTATCATTAAGAGCATGAAATAAAATCTGCTTCTGTGTTTTTCCCAAGAATCTCTCTCTCTCTCTCTTTTTCTCTCTCTCATCCCTCCTTCGTCCACCCAATGTATAACTCTTCTGGGTGAAGTGCTAAGCAGCCAGGCATGGATTATTGATTTTAATACCTGTTTAACCTGTAGGATTTGTGACAGGAGAGAGACATTATGATGACTGTCTGGTTTTCATGGGTCTTCCATATCTTTCATTTTCCAGGGTTGTTTTCTTTGCTCAGCTTTACTGGGAGAGAGGAGGGAAGCTTTGGTAACTGAAGGGTCAGCCCAAAGCTGTTACATATGATCTGATAATCAAACAAGCTAAAACCTCTCCGTGCTGGGGGAGCGCATGTCAGGTTATTGATCGGAAGAACAATACAAGATGTATTCTCACTGACTGCAAAACTACATTTGGGAGAGCAGATTTAATAATGCTGATATTGCAATTCACACTGTATCCTATAATAAATTAGATGGAAGGTCACATTTTCAGAAGTGCCGACGTGACTTAGGAGCCTAAGTCCTGTTAGTAAAAGTGACTTAGGCCAGGTCTGCATTAAAAAGTTAGGTCAACGAAGCTGCGTCCACATCCCTGAGCAATGTAGTTAAGATGACCTAATCCCTGGCGTACACAGCGCTAGGTTGATGGAAGAATTCTTCCATCAACCTAGCTACTGCACTATCAGAAAATACAGGGAGGTAGATTATCTACACAAATGGGAGAACCCCTCTTTATGCTGTAGTGAGTGTCTACGCTGAAGCACTGCAGCGTTTCCAGTGAAGACATAGCCTTAGGCACTCAGGGTATGTCTACACTGCAATGTAAGCCCAGGGTTAGTAGAACTCAAGATAGGAGACCCTGGGTTTTTTAACCTAGGGCTTGAGCATCTGCATTCATTTGTAACCTCTGGTTAGGAATTGTTGAAACCTGGTTCCCAACCTGGGACCCAATGTTTACACTGCATTATGCAGACCTGAGTCCAGCCACCCATATCCCAGATTTCCTAGCACCTTCCCAAACATGGCTGCTTCAGCACTTTGTTTGTGGCACAGTGTGGGAAAAAACTTGACTGTCTACCAAACTTGACTGTCCAGAAGACAAAGAAAGTTGGCCTGTGGGATTGAGGAATACTTTTGGTGATCTCCAAGAGCAATAGTCCAGTTGGACTGTGTCTACACTGCAAAGCAAATGGGCTTGAACCCTGATCCCAGCTTGACTCAGGCATGGACCATCCAGCTCTGTGGGATCCTGGAACCCTGGGTCAGAGCCTTGAGTTAGTGTGATTTGTGTGTAGATGGAAGCGGAGTTAGACTTGAGCCTGAGTTTGAACCCTGACGTTATATTGCAGTGTAGACCCTGAGTTGTAATGAGACTTAGTTTTCTAAGACCCAGATTTTTACAGGTATTTAAGTGTTACTCTGCTCTGGGTTGCAAGGCCTTAAGTGCAGATTTTTGAAGGTATTTGGGTGCCTAGGGGTAAGTCCACACTGGTAAAAAAACCCACAGCAGCAAGTCTCAGAGCCAAGGTCAACTGACTCAGGCTTTGGGGGCTCACGCTATGGGGTGAAAAATAAGGGTGTAGATGTTCCAGCTTAGGCTGGAGCCCAGGTTCTGAAACCTGGTGATGCAGGTGGGCCTCAGAGCCTGGGCTCCTTCTTGAGCAGGAACGTCTACACTTAGAATCATAGAAGATTAGGGTGGAAGGGACCTCAGGAGGTCATCTAGTCCAACCCCCTGCTCAAAGCAGGACCAACCCCAACTAAATCATCCCAGCCAGGGCTTTGTCAAGCCAGGCCTTAAAAACCTCTAAGGATGGAGATTCCACCACCTCCCTAGGTAACTTATACTGTGAGCCTGAGACATTTGACCCGGGCTCTGAGACTCAGCATCACAGTGTAGATTTGCAGTGTAGATATATCCTTTGTCACTTTTGAAAACGGAACTAAGGTTCAAAAGTCTCTTTGGTGCTTTTGAAAATATTGCCTGGGATCTATTCAGAAAGGAGTATCCAATGTCATTGATTACTCAAGAAGCAGGCACTATAACTAAGGCTACTAAATAAGTCAATAAACTTGTAAAGCAGATCAGGACTAAGCCACCAGAATTAGTCGTGAGTTGTGGAATCGATCACTTGTTGGTCTTCAGTTTGAAGCTGACCCAGGCCAATCGTAATGGAAAGTTGATGGTTGTGGAGTGGTTCATGTGAAAGAAGTGGGGTCTTACTTCAGTTCCTAACTGGCCATAAAATCTGCCATGATTGTCATGAATTAGAAACATTGGATAGATTAATTGCTGATTTGCTGAGGAGTCAGGATCAGCAGTGAACCTCTAGGTAATGTTTAGGACCATACATTTCCAGGCAGCCATATGCCAGTGACTGAATGAATAATGCAGGGATCAATATAGCTTATTGAAATTTCGCTTAACCTTTTCTTCTGTGGGAGTGCAAGGGAAGAATAATGGACTCAATTAAATTTTAATCTTGGAAAAGTTGCTTTGTAGATAGGTACACCACAATCCAGATGTCTCCTTTGCCACATCACTAAGGCACAGTTTCTACAATGAAATCTCTGAAATATATTAAAGCTGACTGAAAATGAACTGATGTATCCAAAAGTGACCCATTTGGGGTCCAGATCCTCAGATAGGATCCCCATCCTCAGACCAGGGTCTGCCCTTGGGACCAAACTTTTCCAAAGCAATTGGATTTGTAAGCAGAAATTATTTTCCATTTTCAATAAAACACGTTTTGTTTTGTTTTTAAAGGAAAGACTCCTGCTGATTCGCAAAGGGCTTTGGATCACGTCCTCAATGTGCATGATACAGGCATAACAGGAGAATTGTTATTAATTAAAAAAGGAATGAATGTAACTAAATGCACAGGTTGCAATCGACCAAAAGAATGGAAGAGTTTCACTAGGCCACCTGAGTTTGCCAGGAAACAGGTTCCCTTGCATTCAGTGCAGCACTTCCAGGAACATTAACATTCCTCGCTAATTATGTTGAACAAATTAAGAAAAGAGTCCCAGGTTTACAATTTTAATTTCATGCAGCAAATGCGTGCTTGGCAACCCTCATACTCCTTTGCATCAATAGTTCTGAATGTATCAGCTGCTCTTGAGCACATAATGGCTTGTGCATATCCCTGCACACCCACAACATTTCCAGTAACTAATTTCTTGTGCTGCAGATCGCTTTGAAATACCTTAGGTGTGAAAGCTGCTACACAAAGCGCAATCCTCCTCTGCTAGTTTATTAAATCTGAACTGCAATTCTCTTGTTTAGGCTATGGAGGGACCAGGGAGCCTGAAACGACATTGAAAAAGGCACCCCCAGGTCTTTAGGACCCAAATGAGGAAAAAAAAAAAGATAATGATGCTTTTCTAAGATGAGATAGCTGGGGACTGATTTGAAGTCATTTGAATTTACAACAGTGGGACTGGAACAGTGGAAAAAAAAAACAAAAGTTTGCTGGAGTCCAACAGACCCAAGAGAAAATGGAGAATAACTCTGAGCTATCCAGAGGAGGAAATGAACATCTGTTCATTCTAGCTTAAACTCTGCAGTGCTATTTGTTCAAGCCATCCAAAGCACTTTCAGAGTCAGGTGTTAGTGACGCCTCGGAATCTCTGAGTGAGGTAGATATTATTATACTTGTTCTTTTATAGATGGGGCAAAGTGAAGTACGGAGAGCTTCACACTTGTTTTTCCAAATATGTGGGCAAACATGCACATGCACTTTAGTTCAGAGCTGAGTTGCATGTACAATGTGCAGAAACATCAGGGATGAATGCACATAAAACCTGTGTGCATACACATCACTGACTTGAACTGTATATTTTGTACACCTGCTGATAAGTATTTATGCCTAAATGACTTGCCCAACATCACTGAGTCAGTGGCAGACTGAAGAATAGAATCCAAGAGACCTGACTCTTATTACTCAGCACTAAACGCTAGATCACATTCCCTCCACTGGAGATAATACGAATGGGAATACATTGCACTAATACAGCCCCTTCCATTTGGGGATCCCAAAGCACTTCCAAATTATGATGATGCATCTTGGGCAAGCCCTTTGAGATCCATGGATGGAAACATTAAAGAACAATGTTATTCCTCTGATCATTAACAATAATACCTGGGACTTTCATTTGAGGATCTCATAGCAGTGTCATTAATAGACATAACGGCCCAGATCCTCAAAGGTATATAGGCATCTGAATCCCATGGATTTCAATGTGAGTTAGGCACTTATATACCTTTCAAGATCTGGGCCAACCTCCCCAAGAGGTAGGAGAGTATTAGCAGCACCATTTTGCTGATGCACAAATGATGGCAAAAAGAGGTAAAGGGCATGGAGACTGTAAGCTGTTTGGGGCAATGACAGTCTCATACAGTACCTAGCACCAGAGATGACCCGTTTCTGATGATAGTGGTGGGGGCTAGGGTTGCCAGGTGTCCAGTTTTCGACCTAACCCCAAACCCTTCATTCTCCTGCACCCCAAACCCCTCATCCACAGCCCCACCCCAGAGCCTGCATCCCCAGACAGAGCCCTCACACTCTCCTGCACCCTAACCCCCTCCCCCAGCCCAGAACCCCCTCCCACACTCCGAACCCCTCAGCCCCAGCCTGGAGCCCCCTCCTGTACCCTGAACCCCTCATTTCTGGCCCCACCCCAGAACCCGCACCCTCCAGTTCAGAGCCATACCCCCTCCCACACCCCAACCCCTGCCTCCAGCCCAGAGCCCCCTCCCATACGCCGAACCCCTTGGCTCCACCTCCCAGTCTGGTGCCCCCTCCTGCACCCTGAACCCCTCATTTCTGGTCTCACCCTGGCACCTGCATCCCCAGCTCAGAGCCCATACCCCCTCCCACATCCCAACCCCCTGTCTTAGTCCAGAGCACCCTCCCATACTCTGAACCCCTCGACTCCACCTCCCAGTCTGGAGCTCCCTCCTGCACCCCAAACCCCTCATCCCCAGCCCCACCCCAGAGCCCGCAACCCCAGCCAGAGCCCTCACCTCCCACACACCCCAACCCTCTGCCTCAGCCTTGAGCCCCCTTCCACACCCTGAACTCCTCATTTCTGGCCTCCTCCCACGCCCCAACCCCCTGAGCTAGCCCAGTGAAAATAAGCGAGTGAGTGAGGGTGGGGAGAGCGAGCGACAGGGGGAGGGGGGATGAAATGCGAAGAGGGCGGGGCCTCAGAGAGGGGGCGGGGCAAGGGTTTGTGATTTTGTGCGAGTAGAAAGTTGGCAACCCTAGTGGGGAGAGAGTGATTCTGACTGCCCCCACCCATGGCTGCTGAAAGTGGTGGGGGCAGCTGCCTTCAGCGGTGTTACTGAGCACACTCAGTACAAGCCAAGCAGCACAGCGGAGAGGGTGGGGAGGTTGATGTGACCCTGCGTGCCCCTCCCCGCCACGCGTCACCTCTGCCTAGCACAATCCCTGACTTGGATGGAACCTATAGACACTACCACAATATTGGTAATAAATAATACCGCAGTACCTTGCCCAAGGTCATGAAGAACACAGTTGTCATAGCCAGGAACCAAACCCAAATCTCCCATCTTTAATTACAAAACCATCCTTCCATCTTAAGAACGCCGTATCCCATTACAAAACCGGCAAGTAATTCTTTCTAGAGTGATACAGAGGAAAAATACTTGCTAGAGGAGAGACTGGAGCATGGGAGGGAGGAATGCAGCCCTAACTAAGTGGAAATTGTAAATGAAGCATTATTATGTAAGGCCAGTAACTGGTTTTCAGTGTAATTAAGATGGATTGCTTTAATAATCCTTAAGGGCTCGATTCAGAACAGCATCACAAGCCGTGTACGTGGGGTTTCAGTGCTTTCTGCTTCTGCGAGGCATTTTAATAAGAAAAGAGAAGTTCGGTGTTTATCTGTTTCTCAAAGCAGCCTCTTTGGGTTTTGGGCTAGGAGTGGCTGCATCGGATTTATGTACGGAGGAGGGTGTGGGCTTTGACAGTGTCCTTTGGAAATATTTATCTCTCGCAGATTTTTCACCTGCACAGAGGGTGATGTGGACTGAAAAGCTTCCAGCTTCCTGTGTGGGAAAGGGTCATGATTAATGAACTGCCAGCCCTCTCCCCTTTGCAAATATCAGGCACGCCTTACCACTCTGCCCCTTGTCATAAGGTCACCATTTGGGAGTATGCTTTTCAGGCCTGGGGCGGCCCTGCAGGTACTCCAACCTTGGTTTCTCCTTCTCAGGGCTCTTCAAGAATACCTCACCAATGCAGACTGGACTATTCAGTGGATTTCTCTAGTGAGATGGACACCTCAAATCACAAGGCAAAGTTCAATACCATAACTCACCCACCTTCTACGGCTCTAGGCTCTTCGTCAGCCTCCGTTGCCCTTTAGACTGGAGGGCTCTTGGACTTACCTCCACCAGACTTCAGACACTCAAACAAAGTAATAAAACAAACAAGGTCCATCCACCCTGGTCCTAATAAAAATCTCACACCCCTTCTGGGTTCTTTCCCTGCCCCTTGCATGGGACACTGGCCACTGAGAGGTTCCCCTGGGCCTTCATCTTTCTCCAGAGTCTCTCTATTTTTTTTGCCACCTAGGCCTTCTAGCTTCTGGCCTGTCTTCCTATTCCCCAGGAGGGCCTGCAGATCTGTCTGCTGCTCTCTAGCCCATCTGCTCCCTTTGCTCCTTTCCTGACCGACTCTCAGGCCTGACTCACTGAATTTCTCCCCTGCTAGGGCCCAGGTGCATTTTCATAAGCCCAATGAGGTAGAGGGGGTGGTGGTGATCAACAGACCAGTCACCGGTGCCCTGGCTTTTGCCTTCTCCTCCCCCGATACTGGAAAGATACTCCGCTGCACTACCCTGGACATCAGAGGACCATGTTACTGCTTACCCATACCTGTATGGGGGAATGGCCAGCCCACTCCGAAATCCAGGGGGAAATTTCCACCTGGAATCTGGGCCATTTCCCTCACAACTAGTGGATGTGTCGACCCTGAGTAAGTGGTGAGGGCAGCTTAACATCTACTTCCCCCTGGGATATGTGCAACTTGCTCACTGGGAGAAATGTATCAGAGCTGTGTCCCTGGCTGGCATGGGGGCAAAGGCTTCCCTGAGTCCTGTTCCTGGCTTCTTCTAACTGTTGGGGGAGTCATGGGGGCAAACCTCAGGCTTGGCGTTGCTGATCTGGGGACAGAGGGCCATGTGCCCTGAAGGGTGGTGATGGAGTCTTGGTCTGGGAGGAAACTTGTCCCTAGCACCAGGGTGGTCTGGTGCCTCCTAGAGGTTCAATCTCTATGTAAAAAAATGAACCACTGTATGTAGCCATGCAAGCCAGGGACATGTGTGGAGGGAGAGAGACCCACACGTGCTGCAATGATCAAGCCCAAGCAGGAGGAGTTAGGTGAGCGGGGATCACTAGCTTGTATATTGCTAAGACTTTGAGGCAGAAGCAGAGCAGAATATCGTGGCTGTTCCTTGTCCCAGGGAAGCCCGGGGCAGGCGCTGGGTGGGTGAGTGGAGGTCTGCCATTGATGGATGCAAGGTTGAGGTCACATTTTCATTTCTATTTTTGCTTTGCTGTAGCAGGATCCCACTGGACACACAGCTGCTCTGAGCTGGGTTTACTCAGCAGCTCCTCACTTTGCTGTATCACTCATCAGAGAGGTTATCTGGGGAGGTGAATCTGAGCGTCATTTATCAATCCTGGGCTTTTGCAGGGATCACTCTCTTGCCATCCCTGGACTATCTATTGTTGAGCCGCACAATGGAATCATCACTGAGCGTGCTCCGTCTATGTCTGACAGAATGGAATTGATCGTCCCCAGACAAGCTTATTTATTGCTCTTGCCATTTACCGGTGCACTTGGTTTCCCTCCTGGTTTGCCAGAGCGTGTACGTATCAGCTACTGCACTAATGGGAGACAGATTAGCACCTAGATAAATAGCATGTTGTAAAAGACACTGCTCTGCAAACCTTGGGCTTGCTGGGTCTATCTGATCCCGCAATTCTATTTTTCTGCTTCTTCATTTTGTCACTTCATCCTCCCACCCACCTTGTTTGTTTCACCCACCTCTTGGGTCCTTTCTGACTGTAAGCTCTTGGGAGTCAGGGACTGTCTCCTTTGTTACTTGTCTGTACAATGCTTAGCACTGAGTCTTGATTGGGATGCCTAGGTGCTACCATAATTATTATAATACTGGGCATCCAGTTCTCCTGTCACTTGTACAGGCCTGATGGCCGCAGCATCCAAGCACCTCACAATCTTTAGCGGGCTTTGCTCGCACAACACAATACCCCTGTGCTTCGGCTGCCCCTCGATAAATTGGGGGGGGGGGAGTGACTTGCCCAAGCAATCTGTGGCCGAGCCAGGAACTGAACTCATGTCTCCAAAAATGCTACTCCAGTATCCTCACCAATAGCCCAACCACCACTTACACCAGTGCAAACCAGCAGCAATTCAGAGGCTGTCCATGGAGTTATACAGGTATAACACTGGCCCAAGTGAGCTCAGATTCAGACACGGGGAGTGTCAGAGGTGTAGTACATGCACAGGAATCCCACGGTATTTTCCCTTTTCTCCTGTGTGTCATTTTCTTTCTTATTTAATCATTTTGGAGGTTAAAAATGTACACCCTACAAACATAGTTTTTCTAACTGTTCAGGTTTTTCTAACTGTTCAGGTTATAAAAGAAAGACAAGTTTGGGGAGGTGCTATCTTTTATTGGACCCACTTCTGCTGGTGAAAGAGACAAGCTTCTTCAGAACACTTCTTTCCCAGACCTGAAGATCTCGGTGAAGCTCAAAAGCTTGTCTCTCTGACCTATAGAAGTGAGTCCAATAAAAGATATTACCTCACCCACTTTGTCTCTCTAATATCCTGGGACTGACATGGCTACAACACCACAGCAAGCAGGTTTTTAAAGTTAATTTTAATTTAAAATGCGCTGGGATTTTCAAGGAAGCACAAAGGAGTTAGTTGCCCGATATCAAGAGGATTTAGAGATCTAATTCCTTTAGGCGTGGAACATCCCCATCTAGATGGTTTAGGCAATTGGAAATGGGATATAATGCAGTCCATTTCCAAGCTCATAGAATCATAGAATATCAGGGTTGGAGTGGTGCGGGCCGAGGGATGTGCTGGCCGCCCTTCCTGCAGCCCCCATTGGCCTGGAGCAGCGAACCGCAGCCAGTGGGAGCCGCGATCAGCCGAAGCTGTGGATGCAGCAGGTAAACAAACCATCCCGTCCCATCAAGGACTTTCCCTGAACAAGCGGAGGCCCTAGTTTGAGAACCACTGATCTAGTCCGATCCCCTGCTCAAAGCAGGACCAACCCCAACTAAATCAGCCCAGCCAGGGCTTTGTGAAGCCGGGCCTTAAAAACCTCTAAGGAAGGAGATTCTACCATCTCCCTAGGTAACCCAGTCCAGTGCTTCACCACTCTCCTTGTGAAAAAGTGTTTCCTAATATCCAACCTAAACCTCCCCTACTGTAACTTCAGACCGTTGCTCCTTGTTCTATCATCTGGTACCACTGAGAACAGTCTAGATCCAGCCTCTTTGGAACCCCCTTTCAGGTAGTTGAAAGCAGCTATCAAATCCCCCTCACCCTTCTCTTCTGCAGACTAATTAATCCCAGTTCCCTCAGCCTCTCCTCATAAGTAATGTGTTCCAGTCCTCTAATCATTTTTGTTGCCCTCCACTGGATGTTTTCCAATTTTTCCACATCCTTCTTGTAGTGTGGGGCCCAAAACTGGACACAGTACTCCAGATGAGGCCTCACCAATGCCGAATAGAGGGAAATGATCACATCCCTCGATCTGCGGGCAATGTTCTTACTTATACAGCCCAAAATGCCGTTAGCCTTCTTGGCAACAAGGACATATATGATTCAGCTGTGTCCCAGGTTGTCCTGCGGAAATGAGAGCATGGATTGGAGTTCTCTTCCTCGTGCACAGGTGTCCACATCAAAAATCAATATAAATTCTGACCGATAGAGTCCCTCATCGTTCTGATCTGCACTAGAGAAATCCAACATTTATGCTCTGCACCCTGCATTTTGGCTCATGCCCGGGACTTGCCATTATTTTGACCACAGGTCCACATATTATGCCCCAATGATACGAGACCATATGTCACAGGGTGCAGTCACTGCAGGTGGTGCCACCCCCTGGCCGTCCTGGAGATTAGCTCTGGCTAGGTGTTGCGCCCTTCTCTGGTGGTGTCCCTCCTGTCGTCATCTTGCCCTGTGGCCCCTCTCGTTCCAGGAACCGCAGCCTCTTCTTCATGACTTGGCCCTCCAGCTGAGTCACTACATGGTTTCCCCTTCAGGGGGCTACCCAAAGTACCTCTGCACAGTCTCAGACAGTCTTCTCCAGGACTGCCCTGATGGTGCCACTTCCCCAGTGGTCAATAGGGGAACCTGGGTCCTACCACTACTCAAGGTTCCAGTCCAGGGACCCTCAACTCAGCAATGCTGGGCTTTCCTCTCCCAGCCCTCACTGCTTCTGACAACTCCTGGTTCCCCTTCTCTCTCTGAGTGTACCAGCTCCAAACCCTCCTCCCTCTTCCCAGGGAGTGACTACATGCTCTGTTGCCAGCTGCCTGGCTTATATAGGCCCCGCTTGTTCCTCCTCAGCTGGGTGCTGTCAGCAGTTAGGTCCCAGCCTCCCTGGCTTCTCCTCCAGGTGCAGCCTGGGCAGTTAATAGGCCTACCTGGCCACCTCCCTTTCCAGTCTGTGTGGGGTGGAAACCCCTTGCACTGTGATTTCCCCAGTAAATGACCACCACAAATCTACAGCCCTATGAATAATACCTAGGAGCGATATGATGGGGATAGCTGTTGCCATTTCAGTGGTTGTTACTAATGACCTGTAAAGTCACCCCTCGGGGGATGCTGTTGTAGGAGAGCAGAGTACTGAAGCTGTGGAACAAGCCGACTGGCATGTAAAATGGCTGTTTATAATGCAAGCTGAATTAGCCAGAAAAAAGAAGGAAGGGGAGGGGGAAAGGAAAGGTTGTGAACAGCAAAGATTAGAAACAGAGCTTGCGCTGGGAGGTAGCAGGAAAAAGGATGGGCCTATAACACGTTTCTTGGCAAATAATCATTGAGGCTCCATTAGAGAAATAAGTACAGTAGGAAATGGAGGTTGCAAATCTTGCCCTGAAGGGGATGTATCATGTTCTGCAACTCTGCTGAATAAAATATGAACTACCTAGAGTTTTGTTTTGTGCCTTAGTATTTTTATTAAAATGTCCTAGTTGTACAGTTTAATAAATTGCTGAAGGAAAAATTGTTCCGGAGACAATGTTGTTCCCTTCCAAGCTGTACTACAACACAAATGGTGTTGGGACTGCAGAAATAAAGTCATTTAAAATGATATTACTATGACAGAGAGACTCAGTTCAGAAAGGCTCTGCCACCACCCCTTCTAGAAGCAATACTTTCCCTCTTCCCAAACTTACCCATTTTTATTCTACCTACTAAAGTGAATGCAGTTACTGCAACATGGGGGAACTTCTTAATTCCTCTTCCTGTCAAAGCTTTCAGCTGGACTGGACTTAAAGGAACATTTCTCATCTGATCTGAGGAAGACTGCTTATTTTACTGCACTGCCAAACAAGGTACTGTTATGCAGACGAGAAAGTGAGAGAATTCAAAGATCCTGTAACCTAGGGGAAGGTGCGGTGAGCTAGGAGCCCAGATAAGATGAGTTCTGGTTTAACTTCTACTATCTGCCATTTATCACCAATGACTGAACATCCAGACAGCCCATGTTAGCCAGAGATTGATCCCGCTGGTGCTCAATCTGCAAGCAGGCTACATCCTTTTGAGATTTGCCTTGATGATGATGATGATGATGATCTAGCATCTCCCTGTGCATGTCATAGCACCTGTCACTCACCTCATATCCCCTACTGGTACTTAAGGCACACAGTGAGAACTCACGCTTAAAAACAGGTTTTATCATTTAAAACAAAGCATTTTAATCTGCCAATTATGGCGAGACACACAACAAACTACAGGTGTTCTGCATTTTGGTTGCCAGATTATTGTGATGTCTTTGGTCACATATTGGTAGGTTTACCTGCTGAGAGGCATGCTTCCTGGTCCCCTATGACATGGGTGCTACGAACAACCTGAAACTGATGAGGCCGTATAAGCTTTAACGCTACACAGATTATTTAGTATTCCTAATGAGAGAAACTCAGCATGGGGAAGCTGGGGTCCGCAGAGGCTGGGGAATTTTTCTTCAGCCCTGAGTTTTGACTTCACAGTCCTTAGGGAATATGGAATGGTTAGGTTGACCTTGGGCAATCAGAGAAAATGCAGACATCATTTAGGGCTGCAATTTTGGGCTCAGATGTTTAAAAGGCCTTTACTGCTGCTACTGTTGCTCAAATAATGCTTTCTCCTGGAGGAGTTGGTACATACATGGCATTCCCACCCAGCTATGAACAGAAAACACATATGCTGGATTGAGTCCAAATTTACCCCCTTCCTGGGATTTGCCTTTTATTATTATTTAAGTTTACAATAAAGCACATAAACATCAGCCTAAATATCCTCTTTCCCTTCACAAGTTGGAATATACCTGGGGGATTTCCCACTGTTCTTTCTGGTCTTAGAGCCCTCTCATCTCAAGAACCATTCCAGACCCTTTTATACCCCTGTCTAGTTGGTCATGGCTGATCTAACCAGAATGGAAAATACTGCTGCATCCATCCATAGAGTTTGAGCATCAAGGGGAGTCCAAGGAATAATTCTGCATCCTTAGACTTAAGAACGGCCCTAAGGTGTCAGACCAAGGGTCCATCCAGCCCAGCGTCCCGTCCTCCAACGGCGGCCAATGCCAGGTGCCCCAGAGGGAATGAACGGAACAGGTCACCATCAAGTGATCCATCCCCTATTGCTCATTCCCAGCTTCTGGCAAACAGAGGCTAGGGACACCATATAGAGGCTAGGGACACCATAAGACAAGGTTCAAGAATTTGCTACTGTATTACAAAGATTCATTGGCACTAAGGTCCCAATTTATTAGAACACTTATGCACATATTTAAAGTTAAGCACATATTTTAGTCCCAATGAAGTCATGGCTAAGTTAAGTGTCCCCATCAAACAAAGCACCCAAACAAGTAATTAACTTTAACAATGTGAATACCCTTATTGAGGTCAAGGGGAGTACTTACATGCTTAAAATTAAGTGTGCGCTTAAGTGCTTTACTGGATCACTGTGTAAGTAACAGGATGCTTTAATGCAGCAGCAGAAAGATCCATCTTGTAGGAAGTTCACAACCTTGACATATGAGCTGGTTTGCTTAGTTGTGGCAGGACACCTTGGTCACATGTATGTTTTCTGTTGTGTGACTGAGTGACTGTAACTCTCAGACCCTGGATTCTAATGCAAAGATCTGCCTTTAGGAATTAAAAAGTCACTTTCCGCAAATGTGCTTTTGTGTCATCTTAAAATCCAGTCCTGCCAGAGAAGTTATTCACTGGAATATTTACATAATGTGAACACAAAAGGGGTGTGAACAAAACAGAAGTAACTTCACTTAAACATTCAAATGAGTAATGGCAGAATGGTTTTCACAGCATTCACCCCTCTCTGATAAGGTGAAATTCATCTCTGGTGACAAGCGCAAACAAGCCCTCTGATTGCTTAGACTCTGAGCTATCAACTCACTCCCAGTTATATACATTTTAAAAACTTTAATGACCAGATTCAAAGTTAATGGAGCTACAATGATTTATACCAGCTGAGGATCTGGCATTAAGAGTCACATTGACCAGTATTGTCATATCTTTTCAGGGAAGTGTCAATCCTACACTCTAGTTTCTCTATCTATCTATCTATCTATCTATCTATCTAACACATAATCCACATATAGATAATGCTTATTTTAACTCAGTTATGTTAATCACCTTGTTTATTTGATTGCAGGATCTTTGCAGTTTATGTTTCTTTATTCTCCAGATTAGCCCAGTGTCAGAATACTCCAAACTGTTCCCAATTTCTTAATTGAATTCAATCTCCAACCCCAGTAGTTTTCCATGTCTCCTGCCCTGGGAATGTTTGTTAACTAATTCATTTCTTTTAAAATCCAACCAAGCAACCAATACAGGCACCAGTGGAACAGAATCTTTTTTAATTACTTGAAGTTATTTAAAATGATTGGAAAAATAACAGGTTTCAGAGTAGCAGCGGTGTTAGTCTGTATTCGCAAAAAGAAAAGGAGTACTTGTGGCACCTTAGAGACTAACAAATTTATTAGAGCATAAGCTTTCGTGAGCTACAGCTCACTTCATCGGATGCATCTGAAGTGAGCTGTAGCTCACGAAAGCTTATGCTCTAATAAATTTGTTAGTCTCTAAGGTGCCACAAGTACTCCTTTTCTTTTTGGAAAAATAACGTGTGTACAACACCTCCAAAGAGAATAAATGCCCCCATAGCAAAGGAAACTATCCATTTCAGGGAGAGAAAAATGCCCATTTTAAACCTTTAAAGAATAAAGCCCCATCCCCTGGTCTCCTCATATCCCTCTGCTTTTTATTTCCAAACACAAACCCAGAATGAATCCATGCAAACTGCTGGGCACTAACCACCCTGAGCCCTTTCCAGCTTCCGCTAGCGGGGAGGAGAGAACACACAGCCTTCCCCTATGGTAGGCTCCTTTGAACCAGCTGCCCATTTCCTTGCATAACCCTGCTCACATCAACCATGTGATAGGCAGGGACCCAACAACCCCTCTCACGCCTGGGCACCTTTATACCCTGTCACTGGGGCATAGGGAATGCAGAGTGTTTTACAGGGATCCCCTGGGTTGGGTACATGCATAATACCTCCCTGAAGAAACACTATTTCACTAGGAGGGTGGTGAAGCACTGGAATGGGTTACCTAGGAAGATGGTGGAATCTCCATCCTTAGAGGTTTTTAAGGCCTGGCTTGACAAAGTCTTTGCTGGGATGATTTAGTTGGTGTTGGTCCTACTTTGAGCAGGGGATTGGACTAGATGACCTCCTAAGGTCTCTTCCAACCCTAATCTTCTATGATTCTATGAAGGGTGGCAGGTAAGGTCTCTACAGAGAGCCAGTAACCCACTGGCTTTCATAATCATTGAGAAATGCGTGTACAGCTCATATTGATGGAGTTATTTATCGACACTGAAATTTATGTTCTTAAGGACTTGAAGTTAAGGCAGGTCAGCAGGGGGTGACACACCCCAACAATGTTCCTTTCAGACAGGAAGTAACACACCTATCTCCCCCTCTGGTTGTCTATATATTGTGTATTGTACTCCTTGCACTGTAGGCCTCTTTGCGTATTGAGCCCATTGAGAATGAGAAACTGCAAAATCTACAAGAAAGGAAATCTACAAAAGGAAACAAACAGCTGGGGGTGTGCTATTTATGAGTAAAGACAAAGGATGGGACTGGTCAGGGCCAGATTTGGGGTGTGTGTGTCAGGCTTGGGGGGCGCCGGGGTCAGGATGCTGCAAGGTATTCAAAAGTTTAACAAATGGAGGGGGGTCGGGTGTGGAAGATGCTCCTTGCTTGGGGCTCCATTTGTTCTAGGGCTGATCCTGAGACTGATAAACCTCAGGGCAAAGAAACACACAGAATTTTTTGCGTAGGAGGCAAGCAGATGGTGTGTTTTACTCATGAAAGAAGGGTCACTGCCAGCCTCGCTGTAAAGCGAGCAAGGATTTTAGGTGAGCATTACTCCAGTTTGTCCACATCTTTCTTAAAATGTGGTGCCCAGAACTGGACACAGTACTCCAGCTGAGGCCTCACCAGTACCGAGTGGAGTAGGACAGTTATCTCCTGTGTCTTACATATGTAAATCCTGTTAATACACTCCAGAATAATGTTAGTTTTGTGATCCACTCTAACCTCCAGATCCTTTTAGGCAGTGTTACCACCTAGCCAGTTTTTCCCCATTTTGTAGTTGTGCATTTAATTTTTCCTTCCTAAGTACTTTGCATTTATCTTTATTGAATTTCATCTTGCTGATTTCAGACCAGTTCTCCAATTTGTCAAGGTCGTTTGGAATTCCAGTCCTGTCCTCCAAAGTGTGTACAATCCCTCCCTGCTTGGTATCATCTGCAACTTTTATAAGCATGCTCTCCACATCATTATCCAAGTCATTAATGAAAATATTGAATAGTACTGAACCCAGGACTGAGCCCACTAAATACAACTTCCCAGTTTGACAGGTAATGATTGATAACTACTCTTTCAGTACAGTCTTTCAACCTGCTTTGCACCCACTTTATAGTAATTTAATCTAGGTCACATTTCCCCAGTTTGCGTATGAGACTGCCGTGTGGGACTGTATCAAAAGCCTTGCTACAATCAAGATATATCATGTCTACTGGTTCCCCCCATCCAATAGGCCAGTAACCCTGTCAAAGAATGAAATTAGGTTGGTTTGTCATGATTTGTGTTTGACAAATCCATATTGGCTATTCCTTATAACCCTATTATCCTCTAGGTGCTTACAAATTGATTGTTTAATAGTTTGTTCCAGTAGCTTTCCAGGTATTGACGTTAGACTGACCGGTCTATAATTTCCTGAGTCCTCTTTGTTCCCCTTTTTAAGGACGGTTATTCTGTTTTCCCTTCTCGAGGCCTCCGGGACCTCACTGGTCCTCCATGAGTTCTCAAAGATAATTGCTAACAGTTCCAAGATTGCTTCCAAGTTCAGACACTTCCTTAAATACCCTATGATGAATTTCATCAGGCCTTGCCTGCTTGAATACATCTAACATATCTAAATATTCTTTAACCTGTTCTTTCCCTATTTTGGCTTGCAGTCCTTTCCCTTTGTTGTTAATATTCATTGTGTTGAGTGTCTGGTCACTATTAACCCTTTTAGTGAAGACCTCTCTCTTTCCCCAAAAACGTGCTATGATTTCATTTCATATGTAACCATTTATTTCCAATACTTCTATGTTCTACTACTTGAAGCTCTCTGCTTTGTTACATAAACTTTTACCTGATTTCACTATAAACATCTGTAACTGCTCTGTGTTATGCAGAGCAGTGATCTGGGGTGGAACTGATAAGCCAGGGATTTATTTACTGCAGGCTATTTAAACCCTGCTATGAAGATACTTATTAATATCCTCATGGGATTTTCTACGGCACTCACCACTAGAGTATCCGAGAACTTCACAGATATTAATGAATTTATTTTCACGACATCCCTCTGAGCTGCGGGGGGATATTTTATAGATGGGGAACTGAGCCAGGGATGTTATGGTTGAAAGAACCTGCTGAGTCTGGATGCCCAATTTGAGATGTGTAGGACTTGATTTCTCAGAGTACTTAGCATTATGTAGCATTTTATCCGTTCAAGGCACAGCTCCTATTGACTTTAGGTTCAGTTGTATGTGCTCAGCACTTCCCCAACTCAAACCAAAGGGTTTCAGTTTGAGGTGCCGAAACATGAGGAACACACAAGTCCAACCACATCACCAGGTCCCATTCCCAGTCTACTTCTCTAGTCAGTCCCAGTCTCCCCATGCCAAAAGGCTCCTTCTCCCAACTTATTCTCCACCTTCCTATTCCTCCCAAGTCTAGCTTTTGTGCTCTCTGTATTTGAATCAAGTAGCTTCCTCCTCCACACAGCCTGGGCCCAGCAGGGTGGGAATGGAGATGACAGGAGATAAAGGCTCCCTATTTTCAGTTTCAGTGCCTGGCCCTGGCCCACAGCAGCCTGGAATTGCCTGGCAAGGAGATTCCAGCTAAGTACCCTGCAGCCCTGGGCTGGAACATGTCAATGTTAATGGACTCTTCAGAGATTTTAGCGGCGAAGCTCTGGCAAAGGACAGGACTAGAATAAATGGATAGTAATATAATATACTATAATAGTAATAATAATATAATATAAAAGGATATTAATATAATTATTGCCAGTCAACATTGTTCCATGGAAAATAGGTCTTGTCAAACAAACCTGATTTCATTCTTTGGAGAAATGACAGGTTTGGTTGATAAAGGCAACTGTGTTGAGTTAATAGACTTTTGTAAAACTTTGATTTAGCATTGCATAATATTCTGATTAAAAAAATAATGCTAACAACATCAGTGAAGCACACATGAAATGGATCAAGAACTGCGTAACTGACCTATCTCAAAAGGGAGTTGCCAATGGGGAATCATCAGCGAATGGGGGTTGTTTCTTGGGTGCCGCCGAGATTGGGACTAGATCTGATGCTATTCATTTTCATCAGTAATCTCAAAGTAAATATAAAGTCATTGCTGATAAAATCTAAAGATGAGAAAAGACTGGTGGATTAGTAAATAATGAGGAGGACAGGGCTGTCATACGGAGCAATCTGGTAACACACATTCAAACAAAATGTGTTTTAATACATCTAGTACCAAGGAAAAGGAGCCAGTGTGGGTTCAGAGCTGGAAGCTCCACAACTGATATGTCCTTCACATTGCATTTGTTGTAAGAAAAGAGCCATAAACAACAGACACCTCTCTATCTAGCATTCATTGACCTAGAAAAGGATTTTGACATAGTTAGCAGGAATGGCATCTTAAAGATTCTGTTGAAAACTGGCTGTCCACAGAAGGTCCTCTCCCTACGTAAGGAGTTCCATGATGGAATGAAGGCAATCACCCAGTATGAAAATTAAACATCATCTGAGCTGAGTATGAAGCAAAGCTGCGTCTTAGTGCCCACCGGCTTCGGCGTCTTCCCAGTTGTCAGTGGGAATGCTGAATTTCTTGAGGCCTTGCTTGACCTTTTCGCTGTATCGGACCTTCCTCTGCGTCGTGGGTGGTTCTTAAATTGGCCATAGAGCACAGCCTTCAGCAGACGATCTTGAGGCATATGCTCCATGTGTCCCAACCAGCAAAGCCTGAGAATGTCCAGCGTAGTCTACACAGGCTGTAGGCTGATTCTCTGAAGGATCTCGTTATTGATGATCCGCTGGTCCCAAGTAAATCCAAGGATTTTTCTAAGACAGCAAAGGTGGAACCTGTTCAGTCTCCGCTCCTGATTGGAGCACATAACTCAGCTTTCACAACCATAAAGGAGGGTACTAAGGACCCGAAAGCAGTGGCGACTAGTGGGGAGGGACACAAAGGGGGCACCAGCCAAAGAGGGGCATGTGGCCTCACCAGGTGACACCCCCACGTGACTCTTCCCTGCCCCACCCCCAGCCCGGGGCTCCCACGCTCTCCCCTCCCATGTTACCTGGAGAGGGGGTCGGGGGACTCTGCCCCACTGCGCTGCACCACGCCAGGCCCCGTCCCTTCCCAGGCTGGAGGCTGCCTGGAACTCAGGAGAGTGCTGCCGCCCCATTCCAGCACATTACCTGGTGTGTGTGTGTGTCGGGAGGGGGCGTCTGTCCCGGTGCACTGAGCTGCTGCAATGCACTGGGCAGCATCCCCCCATGTCATTTGGGAAGGGTCATGTGACCCTCCGGCCCCTCCCACCCGTCGCCCTTGGACCCAAGCCTGATAAATAGATACCTTTGTGTTCAGGGTTAGCAATTTGTTGTTCCAAACAAATCAGGTAAGTTCGCCAAAAAAGTGGCATCTTCTCTATTCTTCTTAAGTACGCCTTTGGAAATGATTGATCTGGCGTACTAATTGAATTGAGGATGGACTGCAGCTTGTTTAACATCAGACGGTTCCAGAGCAGAAGGCCTGTGACCAGCTTACTATCTAGGATCTGCTTTCTGCAGATGCTGCTCCATTCATCTCTACTTCACCCGAAGAACTTCAGGTCATGATGAACAAGTTCTCTGAGGAATGCCCCAAGCTTGGCCTGGGAATCAGTATCAAGGAAACAGTTCTCATGTCACAAGGTACCAACCTTCCACCTAAAACCTATGTCAATATTGAAGCTCTGTATAACTTGGACCACTTCTGCTAGCTCAGCTCAATTCTTACCAGCTCACTTAACCTTGATAGGGAACTTGATGCTAGAATTGGCAAAGCTTTTGTCATTATTGGCAAACTTACCTCATGTGTTTGGAACAACAAGTTGCTAACCCTGAACACAAAAGGTGTCTGTTTGTCAGGCTTGTGTCCTTAGTACCCTCCTTTACGGTTGTGAAAGCTGGGTTATGTGCTCCAAGCAGGAGCGGAGATAGAACAGTTTCCACCTTTGCTGTCTTAGAAAAATCCTTGGATTTACTTGGGACCAGTGGATCACCAATAACGAGATCCTTCAGAGAACCAGCCTACAGTCTATGCAGACTATGCTGGACATTTAAAGGCTTCGCTGTTTGAAACACTGGAGATCGTCTGCTGAAGGCTGTGCTCTATGGCCAACTTAAAAACCACCCACGATGCAGAGGAAGGCCAACACTCTGATACAGCAACAATGCCAAGCAAGGCCTCAAGAAATTCAGCATTTCCACTGACAACTGAGAAAATCCTTCCCACAATCGCTCAGTTTGGAGAAGCTGGGTCAAGGCTGGTGCCGTCATCATGGAGAGCCGTCAGAGAGCCCAGGCTGAGGCCCACAGGTGAGCCAGCAGGCAGAGTATGCTTCAGCTTTCATCTGGTAAGTGGACCTGGAACCAATGTGGGAAGGTTTGCTGCTCACACATTGGGCTCTTTTCCCATACCATTGCTAAGTACCAACTACGGACTGACTCTGTCATGTCTCCTTTCATCTGTCAAGGTGTTGGACGGCCAAGAACCAAGGAATGCAAGCCATGCCTACAGAATGCGGGACTGTATCCTGGAAAGCAGGGACTCTGGAAAAGACCTCGGGGTCATAGTGGACAAGGAGCAACCAGTGTGATGCTGTGTCGAAAAGGGCCAAAGCAATCCTTGGATGTGTTAACAACGGAACAGGGGTATGGAGGTTATTTGATCTCTGCAAATGGCATTGGTAAGACTGATACCTTTCTGAAAGTTATGCTTTGGCCAAACTCAATTATTGCTTTAGTCAAACCAGTTATTGGGCTCAATAGAGGGGAAACTGGATGAATTAAGAAAAGGAGTACTTGTGGCACCTTAGAGACTAACAAATTTATTAGAGCATAAGCTTTCGTGAGCTACAGCTCACTTCAAAGTGAGCTGTAGCTCACGAAAGCTTATGCTCTAATAAATTTGTTAGTCTCTAAGGTGCCACAAGTACTCCTTTTCTTTTTGCGAATACAGACTAACACGGCTGCTACTCTGAAACCTGGATGAATTAAGGGCCTGTGATATGCAGGAGGTCAGCCTCGATGATCTAATTGTGCCTTCTGGCCTTTAATTCTATGAATCTATAAATTGTGGCACTCTATATGTACATAATAAAAAGATATTTTCTGACCCAAAGGGTTTATAATCTAAACAAATATTATTTAACTGAGCATTTTAGCCAGCTGGCGTTGTACTGAAGTGCATGCAACTATAATAAGTCATTTAACTCCAGGGTCCAGTTCTGCAAACCCTTGGTTTGCATAATTAGTCCTTGAATTGGCCTCAGTGGACTTAATCAAGCGAGTAAGGAGGCTGCGGGACCACCATGATGCCAACTCTCATGGTTTTAATGTGAGTCTTGGTATACTTGGTGTTTTTCTTCAATCCCCACCTCCTGACGGCAGGTGATTACATGAGAATCTCAGCTTGCATTAAAAACAAGTACATTTCTAGTCCTTGTGGCTGCAGAGAAAAACTTGGAAATGTCACCTGAGCGGAGAAGGGAAATAAAAAGAACTCAACATTTTTTTTTTGTAAAGTATTTCAATCTGTTTAAGCAAATCTGATTTGGGGGGATTTTGGGGGAGGCTGACTCATGATTTTTGAACTTCAGAGTTTGGCAATCATGGGATCAGGTCATAATTTTGTAAAAAGGATGGGCCTGAAGTAGAACCATGGATCCAGTTACATCCAAGCTTGGTGGTGTTTGAAATCAGGACCTTGATCTGAATCATGCTGGTGGCCATGATGCTTATAATGTGGATGAAACAGAAAGCAAGGTCCAACCCCCTCCTACATTTTGCAATGGAAATAATATGGATCTGAAGCCATGCTCCAAAGCATAACTGCATTCTAGGCAGTGTGACCTAGCATGTATTTTACTGGACTGGGATTCAGATGACTGGGGTTTTATTCCTGGCTCTGCCACTGACCTGCTTGGTGACCCTGAACAAGTCACTTTACTACTACGTGCCTCAGTTTCCCCATCTGTGAAATGAGGACAATAATGCCTCCTATGTAAAGCACTTGGATATGGATGAAGAGCTGGCTATTATTAATAGAGCAGCTAAACAGGGGGCAAAGAAGATGCAAACTTTTTAGAAACAGCTACGTACAGCTTGTGAGCAGTAATTGTTTATATCAGCACGTCCCGCGAGCTCGCTGCCTCCCCAGCGCTGGCTTTGACTGACGTCCTCATAATGTTCCCACGGCAACGTCAGTGTGAATCCGAGGAGCTGGAGCAAAGACGAGATGAAGGAACGGCCACGTCAAAGGCGAGCCCGTGGAGATGCCGGCGCCGTGTCAGAGCCGAACGCTCTCCAGGCAGCTTCCCGGAGAGGTGGCATGACAGAGTGTCAGCACGAGATGAAAGAGTGTCAAAGGCGCGTCTGCGGAGGGGACCGGCGGCGCCGCTGTCGGTGCCTTGTCAAAGCCACCGGGAGGCAATGGCAGCTTGGCATGCCAGCCCTCCTGACAAATCAGGAGAGAAAACCAAGCCTGCATAAACTTGGCCGAGGCTCAGAGAGAAAAGGGGACGTGTGGTCCCAGCACCCGGCCCGCTCTGCACCAGCCAGGCCCCCTGCACTCTAGGCCTGACTTCATGCAAGGGACTGCTCTGCTGGCCGGGGGGGGGGGGCAGCTTTAGTTTTAGGCTCCCTAAGGGTATGTCTACACTTGCACTGTAAGTTTCACCGGTGACAGGGAGCCGGTGAAAGAAAAGCGCTGATTTGGATACTCATTTCAGTCCTCAGGCATCAGAGAGTGTTTACAGTAGCAGCACTTCCATCACCGATGAGAGCAGCACTGTAGGGCAGCTACCCCACAGAGCAGCTCTCTCGCGAGGTCTTGTGGAGGGTCGGGGGGGGGGGAGGCGAAGGCATTCTGGGTCCCTGCTCAATGCCCCCTGCTGCCCTGCTTCATGTCCCAGCAGCCCCATTACTTCCTTGTTTCTTTCGTGGCATTTTTTAAACCTCCCCCTCTCCCCCCACCCCGCTGTCTGGCTGCTTTCCCCGCCACATCTACCAGCAAAGAGAAAGGGAGTTTCAAACTTTACAGAGGGAGGGGCGGACGGCCGTTTACCTGGCGTCAGACCAGTGGAGATGCTGGCCAGAGTGGTCACTTTTGGAATGGTGAGAGGTCCGCCGGAGGCCAGAAGGTGTTTGCACAGGTAGAACGTGTCTTCACTTTCACAACAGCGCAAAAAGAGCAGCGGAAAGAGCTGTACGCCTCTCGTGAAGGTGGTTTTCTTTGTGCGGTGAACTTCTGAGTTTCACTGCAAAAAGTCATCAACAAGTGTAGACGCTCCCACGGTTTCAGCGCAAAAAAGGGACATTTTGCGCTCTAAATGGCAGGTGTAGACATAGCCTAAGAGTCCTGCTCCTGGATGTTGCACAGCCGATGCTCTGTGTCAGTGCAGCTGCCTGGCCTTTTAGACATGCCTCCTCCCCAACCAGCACTGCCACTTGTCTGGCTATGCTGGCCCCCGATGGGCCGGAGGAGCCGGGAACAGCCGAAACCTGCCCCTGCTGAACTTTCTGTCTGTGGGGCACCTGCACTCCGTTTTACACTGGTGCAAACCAAGAACTGATGGTCTGTCCCTCTGAATTAAAGCAGCAGCATTTTCTAAAACTTAGCCCCCATATGGCCTGGTTAGATCTGGTCTCTCTCCTAGGTTGGCTTTGAGCCTGGATGGAATTTGAGGGGTATTTTTACAGGTAACTCAGTTTGTGCAGCTCAACTCCAAAACCATCTCTGGGGCATATTTTGAGCCGCTCACTTTACCTTTAATGGCAAACCTAAAGGCTCTGAGCTGAACTGTAGATTCATTTCTGGAAAGCCCAGGTTGAAAATAATCTCTAAATCCTTTATAGAAAAATCAGGTCTCAGTATATTGTAACATACGGGCTAATGCGTGTGCGTGTATATATATTATCTATCTGCTTACCCTACCCTAGAGGTTAGGCTCCAAAAGATAAAAGCCATAGTACAGCAAATGGAGGTTCCCCTTTAGCTTAAGAGGCAGGACCATGACAGCAAAGGTCCCTTGTTCCACATGTGAGCAGATAAACCGGGAACTGGGATGCCTAGATGTGCAGCTATAGATGGATTAAAATTTGCAAAGGAAATTGTTCCAACGTTGGGGTTGTTTAAAGGTTGAATTCTCAGCTGACGTAGCCCTGCTGCAATCCACAGACCCTAAGATTACAGAGAGGAAAGGAGTACTTGTGGCACCTTAGAGACTAACAAATTTGTTAGTCTCTAAGGTGCCACAAGTACTCCTTTTCTTTGTGTGGATACAGACTAACACGGCTGCTACTCTGAAACCTAAGCTTACAGAGGAGTTGTAACTCTGTAAACTGATCAATCGGGGTGGGGACTGAAATTTGTGCCTCATTTCCAGTTTGAATCTGTCTGGCTTCAGCTTCTAGCTATTGTTATGCATTTCCCCACTTATTGTTTCTCTGCTAGATTAAAGAGCCCTTTGGTACCTGGTGTTTTCTCCCCAGGAAGGTACTTATACTCTGCAATCATCACCTCTCTTCTTTTAGAGACGCTAAACAGATTGAGCTCTTTCCCTCTCACACTGCAAGGCATTTTTCTGCAGTCCTTGAATCACATTTTTGTGGCTCTTTTCTGCATTGTCTCCATTTTTTCAAAGCTCAGAACAATACACAGTATTCCAGTAATGGTCTCACCAATGCCATATACAGAGGTATAACAGCCGGCTTTTGGTGCTACCATAATAATCAGCAGCACCACCACCAGCACGGTTGTTTTCTGTTTCTTGGTGTTGTATGTATATTCTGCAGTTGAATGAGGATTCCACCCAGCTCAGACAGGGGCCGTGTCCCTGGTATTAGGCCCCTGACTGTGATATTCAGCAGGCTCAGTTCTGGAGCATGGCCCCTTTTAAAGCGGCTGGTTTGCAAGCCTGACTGTCATTGTCTTCCTCCATTGTAGGATGCAAGATCCGAAGCTTCCCCTTTTCTTGATGCCCAAACCAGCTCACTCTGTCATCGGAAACTCCAGATACACAATCTTGTGCTGCACTGTAGTTTGGGACTGATCGATGCACGGTCTGCAAAACATGAATGTGCAGCAGAGTTCAGTCTTGTTCTTTAAGGGGAAAAAACAGATGGGAAATGGGGCCAAAGTTACATTTTCTTTTGCTACAGCCCATCGATGAACAAGGTAAGGGATTTCAGACCAGAAAGCTCTTATCTAGGCAGGCAGCTTATAGACCAACTTTCAGTTCTCTGTGTTTAAATGAGATAGATATGGTAAACCCCATAGGCGCCGACCCTGTCAGCTCCCCTCTTCCCCCCCAGAACTGCTGATCGGTGCTTCCCTCTCTCTCTCCCCGTGCTGCAATCAGCTGTTTTGCGGCATGCAGGAGGCTCAGGTGTGGGTGGGGGGAAGGGTGGAGGAGCGATGGCACTGCATGCTCGGGGGAGGGGATGTAACCATGGGTGGGGGCTTGGGAGAAGGGGTGGGGTGGGGGCTTGGGAGAAGGGCCCCCCCCTGGCACATTGGAAAGTAGGCGCCTGTGTTAAGCCCTTCCAATGGAGGGTTACTGACATAGAAAAAACCACAGCAGCACCGTTATTGTAGGTACCCTGTCTGTACCACCGAGAACCGGGGCCTGTCAGCATGGCCATTTCTATGATAGAGGCATAGTTTCAGGAGGTTGTCATTTCTCTGTTAACATTGGTAGGAGTCTGAAATATGTTCTGCCAGGTATCCCACCTGAGAAGGGATCAGAGTTTGGTGCCGCTTTCACCAAAGGCAGTACTTTTTTCTCTCCAGGATCCTCAAAGTCATTTCCCTTTCCCCATCCTCAGTCCCATGAATCCGCATGCCAGTGGCCTTGACTAAAGAAGGGTGGGTGAAGCTTCCTACTATTATTATCATCAGTTACTTTGCATCTTTGTCTTGTGGCATCCACCGAGGGTAGGGCGAGATCTGTGCACATTTTCCAGTTCACTGACAATTTTGAAAACCACAAAAAGCTGCTTCATGTCGAATCACAAATTATTTGTTTGGAAATGTTCCCAAATTGAAGAGCTTAAAAATATTCAGACTGAACAAAAGGTTTTGTTTGACCCAAAATGAAATGTCTCCGTTTGCTTTGGAGCATTTTCAAAACATTTTCAATTGTTTCTTTGCTAAAATTAAAGGGAATTTTGAAGGGCAAAATTGTTTCAAACAAAAAAAATCAAAATATTTGGTTTTGAAAATATGAAAGCAAAAATGATGTATTTTTTAAACTAAAACAGTTCAGCAAAACCAACATGAATTTGCAAAACATTTCGACATTGCTGAAACTTCATTCTTCACTGAAAATAAGTTTCATCTGAAAAATTTCACTCAGTTCTACTCAGGTGTCCACTGAGCTAGATGCTGCCCTTACACAGAGTAAGAGACAACCCCTGTTTCAACGAACCCACAATCTAATTAGACAAGACAGACGAGGCTCCCCACACCTCTTGAAGGCGGGTTTGAACCTTTTGTGTCACTTTCAGCCCAGATCCTTGCCAGTTAACTGGAGTTGTGAGTGTCTTTCATCTGATCACATTTCAGGAGGGCTCGTTCATAAACAGTTAAATATATTCATAGATTCATAGATTCATAGATACTAAGGTCAGAAGGGACCACTCTGATCATCTAGTCCGACCTCCTGCACAGCGCAGGCCACAGAATGTCACCCACCACTCCTATGAAAAACCTCACCCATGTCTGAGCTATTGAAGTCCTCAAATCATGGTTCAAAACTTCAAGGAGCAGAGAAGCCTCCCTCCAGTCAACCATGCCCCATGCTACAGAGGAAGGCAAAAAAACCTCCAGGGCCTCTCCAATCTGCCCTGGAGGAAAACTCCCTCCCGACCCCAAACATGGCAATCAGCCAAACCCTGAGCACATGGGCAAGATTCACCAGCCAGATACCCAGGAAAGAGTTTTCTATAGTAAATCAGATCCCATCCATCTAATATCCCATCTCAGGGGATTTGGCCTATTTACCCTGAATATTTAAAGATCAATTACTTACCAAAATCCCATTATCCCATCATACCATCTCCTCCATAAACTTATCGAGTAGAATCTTAAAACCAGATAGATCTTTTGCCCCCACTGCTTCCCTTGGAAGGCTATTCCAAAACTTCACTCCTCTGATGGTTAAAAACCTTCGTCTGATTTCAAGTCTAAACTTCCTGGTGGCCAGTTTATACCCATTTGTTCTTGTGTCCACATTGGTGCTGAGCTTAAATAATTCCTCTCCCTCTCCTATATTTATCCCTCTGATATATTTATAGAGAGCAATCATATCTCCCCTCAACCTTCTTTTAGTTAGGCTAAACAAGCCAAGCTCCTTGAGTCTCCTTTCATAAGACAAGTTTTCCATTCCTCGGATCATCCTAGTAGCCCTTCTCTGTACCTGCTCCAGTTTGAATTCATCCTTTTTAAACATGGGAGACCAGAACTGCACACAGTATTCTAGGTGAGGTCTCACCAGTGCCTTGTATAACGGTACTAAAACCTCCTTATCCCTACTGGAAATGCCTCTCCTGATGCATCCCAAAACCGCATTAGCTTTTTTCACAGCCATATCACATTGGCAGCTCATAGTCATCCTATGATCAACCAATACTCCAAGGTCCTTCTCCTCTTCCGTTACTTCTAATTGATGCATCCCCAACTTATAACTAAAATTCTTGTTATTAATCCCTAAATGCATAACCTTACACTTCTCACTATTAAATTTCATCCTATTACTATTACTCCAGTTTACAAGGTCATCCAGATCCTCCTGTATAATATCCCGATCCTTCTCCGAATTGGCAATACCTCCCAGCTTTGTATCATCTGCATATTGACAAAGCATCTTGTATCCTGAAATATGGGTCCATACAACGAGGGAGAAGGTTATTTATAACCTAAAAACAATGTAAATAAGCAGAGATTATTATTTTGCTCCCTCAAACAAACCACTCTGAAAATGTGAAATGGATCAATCTCGTTTGCATTCACATGAGTCCTGATCCAAAGCACACTGGAGTTAATGGAAAGATTCCCTTTGCCTTCAGTGGGCTTTGTATCAAGCACTTAGCAATCGGCAAAGAGAGTCATCACTAGAGAAACAAAAAGAAAAGGAGTACTTGTGGCACCTTAGAGACTATGCTCAAATAAATTTGTTAGTCTCTAAGGTGCCACAAGTACTCCTTTTCTTTTTGCGAATACAGACTAACACGGCTGCTACTCTGAAACTAGAGAAACAGTTTGTTAACACAGGCCCATGGATGTAACCCCTGCTATCCCAGTGCTAACTCTCCAGAGCAGACACCAGCCAGTCATCCCCTGCCACACAGTGGGTTTGTAGACACAAAATCATTAATCATAGAATATAAGATTAGGGTTGGAAGGGACCTCAGGAGGTCATCTAGTCGATCCCCCTGCTCAAAGCAGGACCAATTCCCAACTAAATCATCCCAGCCAGGGCTTTGTCAAGCTTGACCTTAAAAACCTCTAAGAATGGAGATTCCACCACCTCCCTAGGGAACCCATTCCAGTGCATTAGGGACTAGACTGACACAAAGAAGCTCATTATTGGTGCAAGTTTGGATGTTGTTTGAATGACTTGCACCCATGCTTTTGAAAGATGGCTAGCAAATTATCCCTCTTATTGGCTCCAGATATACAAGTGATCATTGAGAATCCATTGTAGCCCTTTGAACTTTTTCCAACTAGAGAAATAAATGTGGGAAAAAAAAACAGCTGGTTGTTCTGAATGATTTGTCAATGAAAATGTCAGGGCATTAGCCATATCTTTCAGCTGGTATGGAGGCAGCTAGGTTAGTCCTTGATTCTGCTGTACTTATGGATTGCATTACAATAATTAGCCCAGTAACATGATTGTAAAGGACCGATACTGATTTTAAAAGTGTACAGGGTGGGACACCACCAGATTGACTCAAAACAACCAGGGAACCCACCACAATCACCTCATCTACCGTGAGTCAGTGTTTCTCTCTGACCCATCATTGAACACCAAGAGTAGCAGGAATTCTATCTGCAGTTTAATCGGCAGCATGTTTACTAAGGGAAGCAAGTGATTTTTAAGCATCTGGAGAGCAAATGTCTCAAAGACATGAATCAGTCCAAAGCAGAATCCACTAGCACCAAGTGGAGCAGATGGGGTGAGGTGAAGGAAGGGTATTAGCAGGATTACATGGGCTTAGAGACTGAAAGCCTAGAGGAGTTTTTAGTAAGATTGAAAGAGATGAATATTATTAAGCCAGGTGATCACACGTCATTTCATCAGCGTGGGTATTAGAAATAGAAGCAAATGTCATTAGCAGCAAATAGATGTTTCATCTGCATACATACATATTTTAGCTCTGGCACTTCCACAGGGTAGGTCGTTCATGGAAAGAATGAAAAAAGAGGGGGATGACGTTCAAAGCATTCATGGGGGGGGGGGGAAGGGGAAGAAAAGAAGGGAGATGAGGAAGGCAGGGAGAGAATGAGAATGAAGGGCCAGATCCTGATCTCATTTCCGCCAGTATAAATCCAGAGTAACGCCACTGAAGTGGGCCTACATGAGACATGATGGCTAGGGTATCTGAAGGGCAAAGGGGAAAGGCTCTATCACTGTGTCAAGAATGGACAGGTTATCATGAAACCTGGGTTCTAATGCTTGCTCTGCCACTGACTCAGGATATAACCTGGATCAAGTTACTCAGGCCACAATTTGCCCAAGTAGGTACCCACATCCTAGACAGGTCCCCTGACTGTCAGAGGTGCTGAGCACCCAGGGCTCCCATTAAAGCCATTTAGTTACACCGTGGATGAAACAAACTCAATAGGATTGAACACATTTAAGAGACTGGGGGAAATAAGTTTATTAACTACAAAAGGTGAATTTTAAGTGAGCATAGGAGATAGCAAACAGAACAAAGCAGATTACGAAGCAAATGAAACAAAATACGCAATCTAAGCTTGACATACTAGATAGGTAGGATACAAATTAGCAAATTTTCACCCTGAGTGATAAACAGCCTGGCAGATCTTAAGGAACAAGTTGCCTTGGCTTTCCCAGGTTTTCATACACAGACTAAAGATCTTAGCCTGGGGCCATCACTTCTCACAGTTCAGTCTTTGTTCCTCAGACATTTCCAGGTGTGTAGTTTTAGGGAGAGTGGGGACACCTCATGTTGTCATTGTCCCTCTTTTATATCTTCCCCCAACTTGATGGAAAGCTTTTTTCTGTGACCTGGGTCAAACAGTTCCCATTGTATAGAACTATCTCTGAGAGGTTTCTATTGCACACAGTTTCTGGGGTAATCCTTATGCTTGTGTGCATTTCTTCAATCAGCCACTAACATTGTTTGGCTTCAACCAACGTAGCACATTTGAAATACAGAGACATGGTCAATATTCCCAGCTTCAAATGCAAAAATGATACATGCATACAAATTGGATAAACAAATTCACTAAATCATAACCTTTCCAATGATACCATACGTGAGTCATCTTGCACAAAGTACATCTCAGTTATGTCACATCTATATCATAAGCATATTTCCATAAGGAATATGGAGCGTAATGTGACAGACACTTTGCCTCACTTTCCATGTTCACAAAATGGGGTGAATATTTTCTACATATAGCACCTTGTAGGAGAGTTTGGGGGATTCGCTTACTTTAAAAACCCTTTGAAATAGGAAGTGTTATATGTTAGTTCATAGACGATACTCACATACATCTATCCCTGTGGCCCCAAATCCTTGTTCCCTTCACTCGGTTTCCCTCGTTCCTTATGCAATTGACACCCCTTACACTCTCAATGGGAGCTTTGTCTGAGGAAGAACTGAGTAAACATTGACTGAGAACTATAGAAGCGGCCTGATGGCCCCTGTGAACTCCAACTCCACTATGGCAAAGTTTGTCAAACTCTGTTTTGTGACCATTCCAAATCTTGCAAATGAGGCTAGCATGAAAATCTGAATCAACTTGTCCAGGTCTATACCCAACGTTTTCTCTCTTCTGGATGTTATAATAAAATCCTCCCTAAGAAGAATAACCTACCTATCATGAATGAAGATGAGTTTGGAGTGACAGCCCCATGTGCTAAGTGTCAACACTAATGGATGATTCATCATTCTGTGCTGAGTTGACTGGTTAGAAACCCTGTTAACTAGATGAATGTTATGCAAATACTTTTACTGAGTTTCTTAATACATTTTCCCTTTTTCTCGGTCATTTCACAAAGTCCCTCATCTCTCTTTTTTATTCATTGTTGTTAAACAGCCAATTCTGAGCATTCAAAAATCACAAGTCAGGCCGTCCCAAATCATGAGATGTTTTTAAAATAATTTAACTGTGGGGTTCTTTTTATTTACCTTCTGGTTGCACTTGCTTCATGTTTTAAGCTTTTCTTTGCAACCTTTAGGGCTCAAAACTTACTTTATGAAAAATGAAAGCTGAGATTCTCATGCAGACTCTTGACTCCATTCGCTGGAATATTAAGAAAAACATCAAATACCACAACAAATCTTGTGAGAAATTTTCAAGTATTGGCAACATTCCCTAGTTTTTTTGCAATTTGTTTGCTCTCTGTATTTCATCTATCCTGTATGGTGGAACTAGCCTGGTCAATTTTCCCTTCTTGTTTGTGGTCAGTTTCATTTTCTGGTTCTCTTGCACTTCAGTTGTGTTTTTAAATCTTAAAAAAATACCCTGTTTTAATTGAAAAATAAAATAAAACCAAGGCACCTTTCTATTCAGATCAGGGTTCTTTTTTAAAGAAAAATTACATTTTGTACTTTCAATAGCCAGCAGTTCCCCTTTAATTTTTTAATCAAACGTGAGAGTTGTTTTTTCTTTCCCACTGTACTAACCAAAGGGGCAAAAGGGAGGCAGGTCAGAAATTACCATGTTTATGACAGATTCCCAATGAATGGGAAATGCCATCTTTTCAAAAGTCTCTGCACTGTTAAGCTTTGCTCTGGGTATTGTAGGGTCAGTACATGGGATTAGCCATGCATTGCTACAGTGCCAATGCCGGTCTAAAAGCAGCCATATCCCTTCCTTGATGCACTGTAGGATGACTAAAGCATTCACCTGAGAGTTTCCAAATGGAAAGATTTTGTGCTTGTCCTTATACATGTAATATTAATATCTGGTATGTGTGTGGGGAAATGTTACAGCAGGAGAACATGGGTTTTCTGTTCCTAACTGTACAGGGAGCTGCCCGGCTAACCAACAGAGGAGCTATAACCAATATAGTTTACATACCAGTCTATTGGGTTTCTTTATATTAGAGAGCTAATTTCTGCTGTTGTGATTTCCCATTGAACCCAATGGGCAGAATTTTACTCAGAACTCCCACAATGTTTTTATCTCCATGCCAAAGCCTAACAGTCCTGAAATCAATCCGAATCCTTCAAGGAACGTACTAATATGGACACATTTTCTCAAGGAAAGAGAACAGAGAGCCTGATTCTGCAAACCCTTACTTGTCTGAGTAGTCTTTACATACACAAATAGTCCCACTGACTTCAATAGGGCTACTCATTTGAGTAAAGTTTTCTCTCATCAGTGAGGGTTTGCAGAGTTGGGGACCTGACACTGCATAGGACTGGCTGAGTCCTGAGAGATGCTGAGCACCCTGAGTGCCCTTTAAAGCCAACGGGATTGAAGAGTGCTCCAGACTTCTCAAGAGCAAGGGACCCTTTCTCAAATTCATTCCATGCTCCCACACACGGGCTAACGTGGTTAATGTGAGGAGAGCTGATGGGGAATTTTCTGACAAAACCTTTTTGGTTCCAAATGCCAATTTTTCAAAACCAGAACTTTTCCCGGGAAAGGGCTGGTTTCGACAAATTGCTCAACTTGAAAAGAAAAGTTGGGGGAAAAAAGTTGTAAAATTGTCAAAATGTTCTCATTTTGACATTTAACAAAATGAAAAATTCCAGTTTGAAATAACTTTTAATTTTGAAATTAGAACTAATCAGAGGAAAACAATGGTGTTTACATGGTCGAAAATATTGAAAGAAAATGTTTCAAGTGACCTGAAACAATTTTTTTTTTGATGAATAAAGAGTTTTCAGATTTCAACATTTTGTCCCAGTTTAGACCAGAATGTTTTTTCAATATCTCAAAAAATGTCATGGGATGGGAAAACGAATGTCCTGCCCAGTTCTAGAAATGAGAACTGGTGGTCCCATGGCAGCATCACATGGTTGGTGACCCAAGAGTTTGGACTGGGATTTGATATATCTATTATAGCTAAGGCTGTGAGTTTGTCATGGAGGTCACGGATTCTGTGACTTTCCGGTACTGCTGTGACTTCTGCAGCCTGTTGGTGCACCTGACCCCAGGGCCAACCGAGCAGCTTGGGCAGCCTGGGGACAGCCGCATCGCTCCACCCCCCCCCCCCCCCCCGGAAACTGCAGCAGTCCTTGGCTGCCCTCTGCTCCCTTTCCAGCAACAGTGGCAGTCTCAAGGTGCCCCCTCACAAGCAACAGCGATGGCAGCAGTCCTGGGCTGGCCCTGTAAGCACCGATGGTCCTGGGCCACCCCCAGCAGTCCTGGGGCGGGCGGCGGTGATCCCAGGCTGCCCTCCATTCCCAAGCTCCAGTGGGCACCCCAGAGCCCCCTCTGGGAACCAGTGGGTGCCATGGAGCACCCTCCCTGAGCACAAGCAGGCACCCCGGAGTACCCCCCCGAGCACCAGTGGGTGCCCCAGAGCCCCCCATGAGCACCAGTGGGTACCCCAAAGCCCCCCATGAGCACCTGCGGGTGTCCCAGAGCCCCCCAGCAGCACTATCAGAGCCCTGGTGGTCCCCCCCTGCACCCACAGTGCCCCCAGAGCTCCCCAGAACACTTAAGATTTAGTTGGGGTATATAGTACAAGTCATGGACTGGTCCCATGGCCGTGAATATTTTTTATTGCCCATGACTTTTACTAAAAATACCCGTGACTAAATCTTAGCCATAGTGATAGCATTTGATAAGTCTCACCCACTCTGGTAAAGCACTTTGAGATTGGTGGATGAACAGTGCTTTGTAAATAGTAAGAATGCCACTATTATTACAATATTCATTGGAGCAAAAAGCAGTAAGAAATGAAGAGGCAAGGTAAAGAGAAAATGGTAGGTTTGCAGATGAGACTGGAAAAGGGATGGAGAGTAAAAATCTCTGCATTTTTACATGGTGCAAATGGTTTATTGAGTGAGTTATTGGGTCACAGCAAGTTTTCAAGCAGGTAGGGTAGTGGGGCAGCAGGGACTTGGGAAAGGTCTGACTGTATGTGTTTATATATGGTGATCCTTAGATGTTCCACAAGGACTGACTGGACATTGAAACCACCCAGTTGGGATGGGATCTCTCCTTACAGATTGGCAGTCTGGCAGCCTTCTGTCATTCAGACCTGGATCCTTCCACTCTCTGTAAAACACACTCCAGGATGATGTGTCCTGACAAGCAAAACCGACTGACTGCTCCCACTGGCACTCTCTTTGGCTTTTTTAAAAAACAATGAGGAGTCTGGTGGCACCTTAAAGACTAAGAGATCTTTAAGGTGCCACCAGACTCCGCATCGTTTTTGTGGATACAGACTAACACGGCTACCCCTCTGATATTTGGCTTGTTTGTTATTCTGTTCGATCCCTCTTGGCATCGCTGTCTGGCTGAACATTGCCGACCGGTTCCTATTGTCATCACTAGCAAGCCAGTATCTTTCTCACTCACACACCTGCAGAGTCTTTTGTGTTTCACTTCTTTGGCCGGTCCTGGAGACATACACTGGCCACTTGTAGGGGCAGATAAAGGTTAAGTGCCAGGTGCACTCTGCCTGCCCATTCCCTTCCTTAGATAATGCAGGGTGAAAACGACTGTGGGAGGAGAATAGGGAAGCACTTAGCTGCATGTTTGAACTTCTGCTGCTTGACGGGAATATCGATGGGGTTCATTCTCTTTAATGTCATGTCAGGCTCCCCACTGCTTTGCCTTGTCCAATAACTCCACACTCCTCACTGTGCAGGATTAAGCCCTCCACATTCTCATGGGCGGTGAAACAAACCAATCGTCCCATGGATCTGATCTTCCCACTCTTCTCCTGATGCTGGAATTGTTCTGGCAACCCCAGTCTGCAGAGACGTCCCAGTTGCCCTGTCGCTGGAAACGAGGTGAGACATGGAATGCAAGTGACTCATCTGTGTGACTCAGTCACCTGCAAACACCAATATGAAAGGACAAAGGCTGGATGATTTAGTTGGGGATTGGTCCTGCTTTGAGCAGGGGGTTGGACTAGATGACCTCCTGAGCTCCCTTCCAACCCTGATATTCTATGATTCTATGAACAGAGCTGAATCTGTGACGATGGCAGGAGGAGACACAGCTGATAAAGGAGGAACAAAAGGTGAGGGCTTTTATCTAGGGAACACATACCTCAGCTACCCTCCTTTCAGAATACTGGCCAGCTGGGATATAAGGATGATGCCCTGCTTTCTGTACTATGGTCTAAATGCAATATTGTAAGGTGTCCTATGTCACCCTGGCTCAATGGTATAGATTATCGTGGCCTGATCAGCTCCGTCCCTACAACAGCTTGGTAACATGGTTTATGACTTTAACCATCTTAGTACAGAAAAGGCTGTAATAAGGTGTGAAGTGTAGATTTAGCAATGCAGCATTATAAATGCAGTGTAGCTAAGGAGGTCATTATATTTCCATTAAGATAGCACAGTTAGTATATTAAAAAAAAGAAATGAAAAAGTTAAGGTTTCTGCGGCAGCATTAACTTGTCCTTGTGCCTAGAGCAGATACTATTTAATGCTCTACTGCTAAGACTGAACTATGGGATCCTTTTTATTATTACTGTCCATATTATGATATAATTTTATTGCCGAAGAATGTAGAGGCCCCTGTCAGGAACTGGTAGCCACATCAAAGGACCCTTACTCACCTTGGTGAGCACTGAGATGAGCAGTCCCAGTGTCTTGGGGAGGGTGCTTAGTGGCAGGCATTGAACACATTTGAACCTGTCATCAACATTTCTAAAAGAAGGAAGGTCATGCTTCCCGGTCATGCTTCTCTGAAGGCAACCATTCTGACGCAGCCAGCTCTCTACTGAGAATAGCCCATGGCCCACTTTGGGTCGTTCACCATCCCATTTGTGCTAGTGGACCAACTCATTTCCCAACAGTCCTGGATCTAGTCCTCAGCAGAGCTGGTTGGGAATTTTTCTATGGACCAGGTTTGTTTGGGGGTTTGCTGAAAAATGCTGATTCATCAAGACTGAAACTGTTTGTGCAATAGGGTCAGTTCTGACGTAATCTCCCAGCTTGAAACATTTTTGGAACCTTTTGATGTTGTCGACACATCCCGGTTCAACATTTTCACACCAGAAATGTTTGGTTTTCTGAGTCACAAAAACTTGTTGTTTTGAAATGTTAGTACATTTAGACTACAAATGGTTTTAAAATCCAAAATGTTCATACTCAAAACCAAATATTTTGAAATTTTCAAAAGGAAACGTTGCAATTGACCCAGACTGAATTTTTGGGGGGATTTTCAATTTCTGAAAATATTTGAGATTTTGACATGTCATCCCAGTTTGGGACAGGAAACTTTTTCCAGATCTCAAAAATGTTCTTAGGAGGAGAAAACTGTTTCCTACATAGCTCTAGTCCTCAGGAAGGGCTATTTGACATGCCGAGTTTCAGGGACAGCCATTTCTGAGTTGGCTGTCTAGGCAGTGGAGTCAATCGTTTTCTAAAAGGGGCAACGTTTCCTTCTTTTTCCGCACTCTTGCGAATCCTAAAAACACATCTAAGGAGGGAGTCTGTTCAAAAATTCAAGTAACAAAATCAAATCCCCAGTGTGGCTGATTTCATTCATTGAGACTGGGAGTTCTCCAGGACAAGAGCCCTTCAGCTCTTATTGCATAGTCCCTAGTGCCACAAATAATAGAATCCCCAAGAAAAAGAACGTAAATCTCATGAACAAAGTTGCTCTTGTGGTGATTACATTAAACAAGGAGTCATAGAATCATAGAATCATAGAATATCAGGGTTGGAAGGGACCCCAGAAGGTCATCTAGTCCAACCCCCTGCTCAAAGCAGGACCAAGTCCCAGTTAAATCATCCCAGCCAGGGCTTTGTCAAGCCTGACCTTAAAAACCTCTAAGGAAGGAGATTCTACCACCTCCCTAGGTAACGCATTCCAGTGTTTCACCACCCTCTTAGTGAAAAAGTTTTTCCTAATATCCAATCTAAACCTCCCCCATTGCAACTTGAGACCATTACTCCTCGTTCTGTCATCTGCTACCATTGACAACAGTCTAGAGCCATCCTCTTTGAAACCCCCTTTCAGGTAGTTGAAAGCAGCTATCAAATCCCCCCTCATTCTTCTCTTCTGCAGACTAAACAATCCCAGCTCCCTCAGCCTCTCCTCATAAGTCATGTGCTCTAGACCCCTAATCATTTTCGTTGCCCTTCGTTGTACTCTTTCCAATTTATCCACATCCTTCCTGTAGTGTGGGGCCCAAAACTGGACACAGTACTCCAGATGAGGCCTCACCAGTGTCGAATAGAGGGGAACGATCACGTCCCTCGATCTGCTCGCTATGCCCCTACTTATACATCCCAAAATGCCATTGGCCTTCTTGGCAAC
The DNA here is from genome assembly GCF_009764565.3 of Dermochelys coriacea. NCBI lineage: Eukaryota > Metazoa > Chordata > Testudines > Dermochelyidae > Dermochelys > Dermochelys coriacea. The sequence continues at coordinate 5,596,352 of NC_050078.2, forward strand.
AAGGGCACACTGCTGACTCATATCCAGCTTCTCGTCCACTGTCACCCCTAGGTCCTTTTCCGCGGAACTGCTGCCGAGCCATTCGGTCCCTAGTCTGTAGCGGTGCATTGGATTCTTCCATCCTAAGTGCAGGACCCTGCACTTATCCTTATTGAACCTCATTAGATTTCTTTTGGCCCAATCCAAAAGAAAAGAGTCAAGAGATCTGTATGTGTTTCCTGGCTCTGCCACTGACTCCTTCTTTGTCCTGGGTGGGGCGGGGGGGGGTGTCTCTTTGCTTCTGCTCCCCGTCTGTAAAGACAGGTGTAACCCAAACACCTCCTGGAGTAGTATCCTGGCCACTGTAGTGGCACTGAGACTACTTAGAGGTGAATGAGTCTATTTCAGCCTTAGCTAAGGGCCAGGTGGCTTTCAGTTGATGCAGTAGTGGCTCCTGAATTTAGTTCCAGAAGTCCCAGGTTCGATTCCACCTGCCAGCTAACCAGGATTCGTTGGTGTTACACAGGCATGATACTTTTTCACACCATTTGCCTCTCTTGTGTCTTCAGATTGTAAAATCTAAGGGGCAGGGACTGGGCGAGGCTACTAGCCTGTCTGTCCAGCCCAGGAAGGGCTAACCCAGAGGTGCATTCACCAGTGGTAGTTTTAGGCACAGGCAAGCCAGATGATCTCAGATGGCCCTGAAGCAGCGAGGAGGCCCCTGTAAACCTGATTTGGCCTGCAGGATGGCAGCCGTTCCTGTTCCCCGCTGGGGGCTCTGCTATAAGGATGCACCTGCTACCTGCCCCCAGGTCCACTCCGGGCTCCTCGTGGCTCCAGCGCCCGCGCTCCCCTGCCTGGTCCTGGCTTCAGCGTTCCCTGAGCCGTCTGGAAGGCCTCTGTCAGGCTGCCCCTCTCCCTTTCTTGCCGAGCATCTTCTGAGCCAGCTGGTGCCAGTGCTGGGAGGCACACAGAGGCAGATCAGTGTAGGGATGCTGCAGGCCAGGAACAGGCAGGGAGCGCAGTGACCAGAGCTTCTGGGAGCCCAGAGCAGATCCAGAGGTGGAGCCAGAGCTGAGTAGCCGGGCTGGCCGGACAGCTGGGAGCAGGAGCTGGGCACAAGCTGGGGCAGGTGAGGACATGAGATAAGTCCTGGTGGTGCTGCTGGTGGTGGGGGGGTCACCTCCTGCTTCCCTGCGCCTCTCCCAGCTCCCCCATTGCTCTCATCTTCCTCCCAGTCCCAGGTAGGGGCCCCAAAACTGAGCTTTGAAGAAGTCCACCCTGGTGGTCAGGCCCTTACCTCAAGGCACAGTCTGGGAGTTTTGTAAGCAAAGAGTCAAAGTTACTCCCTTTACCAAAGCAGGCTGCTGGCACCAAGAGGCCTTTCCCCATTGCATTGCTTTCTCCCCCCCCCTCCCCGTCCCCGCCTGGGCCAGCTACAGGCACCAGCTTGCTTCCTGCAGCTCCCGCTGCTGAGTTTTCTCAGCCCTTTTTAAGAGTCACTTGACCCCTTCCCAGCTGGGGCTGATAATCAAATGGGTTGGCAGGCCCTTTGAGGCGTAGACCATCCTGTTACAATACAGATTGTCTCTTGCCACGTATAAGTATAGCCCTGCGGGGACCTGATCTCAGCTGGGGCCTCAAGCCGTTACTGTGGTATAATAATAATATTGATTCTCACTTGTAAAGACAGGGAGCTCACAAGGAACTTTTCACTTCCTCACCTCCTCTCTTACGCTGGCTCCCCAGCCAACGCTCGAGGAACGTAATGTATTCAAATACTGCAGTGCTGTGCGTAAGGGGATATGATTTAAGGTAATGCATTTTAACACAGCATAATACACTTGCCAGAATGATTTCCCTTATAGTTATAGTCATGGTCTTAAACGACAGTACATCAAGACACATCTTGAATTAACTTGGCCGAAAGCGCCACTAAAGCAAGCCCTGGTAATGAATGGCTGGTGCAGTGCTGAGGTGCAATTATTTTACAAGTTACAACTGTCCCGGGCTCTGCAGAGATAATTTACTGGCCCAATATTTGTAGACATTACTTTATTCTGCAAAGGGAGAGCACTCGAGGCAGTAATAATACTCGGAGCTCGATTCTGCCTGTCCTTGCTCAGTTGTGCAAGGATGGAGGAGAGGCCTCTCTTCTTCACCTAGTGCCTGCGGGAGTCTGACATTGTGGGTGGACCTAGAAGCCCCCTGTAAGGGCAGGGAAGGGTAGGGTGAGAACAGAGCCAGGACTGTCCTCCTCTCTGCCAGCCATCCCAGCAGCATGGGGGAAGCATCCCCTGCAAATTGGAAGCCACTGCAGGATGTGCACTTGCATTAGCCCTGCAGTGACTTGGTCCCATCCAGGTCCTGCTCAGTCCCAGTTAGACAGAGCCCTTTGGGCCTGCAGCAGAAGTTAGGCCAAGATGTTTCTAAGAGACTAGAGTTGTTGGAGGCTCAGCCCAAGGTGCTTTAAAGGGGCCTGATTTTCAGAGGGCGGGTGTTTCGCGCTTTCAGCAAATCAGGACCCTTTATGTGCCTCAAGTTCGGCTCCCACCCTCGCACAAATCATCAGCCACTTCTGCAAATCTCAGCCTTCGTGTTTATTTGTGGCCTGGACCGCTCTCCAGGGTGAGGTGTGAAGGGAGGAGTGTGGCGAATGGCGAGAAGCAATTTGGTTCTTTCTCGTTAAGTCAAGGGTCCCTCAGCATTTTGGAGTCATTTCTCAGTTAAGCCCCATGATGTGCCAGTGAGAGAAATATTATCCCAGAGGTACAGGTGGTAAACTGAGGCTTAGGCAGGTTCTGTAACTTGCCCAGAGGTGAGTCAGTGGCCAAGTCAGGTATAGAACCTGGGTTATAGAGGAAGTTGGAGTAGGTATCGCAGTTGTCCCTTCTGGCCTTGGACTCCATGAATAACCCTGGAGTCCTAGTCCCTTTTTCTAACTACTAGACTTCATTGCCTCCCACAGCTATTTTAACCAATAATTGCATGGTTCTTTTCACATCAACAGTCTTCACAGCTCCCCTCCAAGCGCAAAGATCAGCAATTATGAGCAAAAGTCCTGATGTAGCAATGTACAGTTGTGAAAAATGATTTATCTGGCTAGACTGAGTTTTTGTCAGTGGCTTGACATATACCACATAATTATATTGGTAAGTCGTTTAATAATTAGGACTCAAGTCAAATGACATCATTCAGCAGCATAATTAAAGATCCATGTGGCAAGCCAGCCAGGTGTGGCTGGGGCAGAGGTAATTTTGTCACATTTCTGCAATTAATAAAGATGAAAACATAGAACTAATATAATCAGTATCTGACGGGGTGGCAGAAAAGAAGAGAAAACAAATGGTGAGACACATTGGATGGAATAAAAATGAATGTGGACATTTGGGTTACTCTGCAGGGACAGGACCCCCTGCAACTGACATGCCCTTGGAGCAACAAAGGGAATTTTTCTGGGATCAAAGCAAAGGTGGCAAAAATTACCCTCGGTTTTATTGCTGTTGCTACAGGAGCAGCTGGATGGTGACTTTTGGCTTAGCTTGGAGCAAGTGGTGATGCATAGTCATAATAGTTCACCAATTGTCAGTATTGTCACCCCAAGTGTTCAAAAATCATGCATCAGCGTCCCCGAAAACCACGAGATTGGCTTAAAAATTATGCAATTTTTTAAAAAAATCATCATTTGGGGGTTCTTTTTATTTGCCACTGAGCCTTTAGGGTACACTGGGTCATGTTTTCAAGATTTTTTCTGTGATTATGAGAGCTAAAATATGTTATTTCAATGAAAACAGATTTCATATATTCACACGACTCCAGGAGCTTGGGCTTTAAGAAAAAGAGCAAATAATACAATAGTTGTGATCAAATCACAGGAGATGGCCGGACTGAGTTGTCCTAGTAGACACTGTGCCTCAAAGACACAGCCCCTTGCCTGAGTTCCCTCCCGCCAGCGAATTATGGCACCTCCTGTGCTCGCTCAGCTGAATTTGCCAACAAGAAAGGGGGTTGTTCCTCCAAGGTTCTGCCCATTTTCACCCACTGACCACACCCCGGCTCTGGGGCAGGAGAAAGTTGGGACACAGCACTTACAAGTGGTGACAATAGGTTGGTTTTGCCAGAGCTGACAGTTTGCTAGTAGCAAAGATTTGGAATGGAATGACTATGTGTGATCCATAATCTTCAATCGCCTATAATTTTGCAGAGCCAGCCTAGACCGAGCTGCCGCAACTGGACTGGATTTAGTTCTACTACTACTCTACTGGGGCCTCAGCCAAGATTGGGGACCCAGTGCATTAGGCCGTGTAGACGCACACAGTAAGGGTGTGTCTACGCACAAAAACGAGTCTGGAATAAGATTAGGGTGTGAATTCAAAGCAGATTAACTATTCCTGATCAACTCTATGTGTGGACACTTTTATTGTGGATTAAGCTAATTTGGAATAAAGCATTCTTATTCCTGAATAAGAGCATCCACACATGAAGTTATTCAGTATTAGCAAATCAGGAATAGCTATTCCAGAATAAATCCCCATGTAGACAACCTCTAAGAGACAGTCCTGGCCCTGAAGACAATCTAAATAGACAAGATGGATGAAAGGTGAGAGGGGAAACAGCGGTGCCCTGAGGCGAAGTGATTTGCCTGAGGCCATGCAGGAAGCCAGTGGCAGAGTGTGACAATCAGAGTCCAGACACCCTAAGGGGAGAGCAAAAGGTTCAACCTCCCAAAAGGAGCAGTTAAACCAACTGATTGCATGCTGTGTTATTGTACCATAAAAGTATATTAAGTACGGTCTTTTATGACAGCCTGTAGTGTTCTGAACTTCAGGGTCATTAGGGGATACATATACAGGCTGGGTATGAATTGATGAATCTGTGTATATAGAAAATGGTGCTCATAATCTGTGCTACTTCAAAAAGAAAAGGAGGACTTGTGGCACCTTAGAGACTAACACATTTATTTGAGTATAAGCTTTCGTGATGAGCATAAGCATCCGATGAAGTGAGCTGTAGCTCACGAAAGGGCTGAGGTTGCATCTTGATGTTTATTTTCGGTGTAACTTGTCTGTGTTTGCTGTCCCAAAGGAAGCTGCCATCTGGGGGGGCTGTTTTCACACCTTTGGGAGTGAGGGCCCAGAGGGGCACCCTCCGAGCATCTGGTACTGAAGAACTCTGTAAGCACGTGTCTGGGGACACTTAGGTCTGGAAAGACTGTTCACGCCAGCTTGCCAGGAGTAAATAGGCTGGTGAGAGCACCAGAGTGAGATCTTGCACTTGTGGGCTGAACATGGGCGTCAGGGAAATCATTGAAATGTAGCTGCACAGCACAAAGCTCCCCAAAGTTACAGGGGCAGGCGATGGCAGGACCCCTTACTGGTCTGGGTCATCCCCAAAATGTCACACAGTGTCAAGAACAGAACCTAAGTCTCCCAAATCCACTCCCATGCCCTATCTATTAGAGTACACTGTCTCCCAACGAACCAGCAGGACTGCTTGCAAAGTGTAAATATAAGTGGCAGGATCTGGCCCTTACTTATTAGGCTGTCTAAGGAACCATTATTATGATCCTCGATTGTCCAAAATAAACAAACAAGAAGTGGTCTCAGAGTTGGAAACTGTTGGAAGTGGGTGACGTCTACCTTGATTGCACTGGCCTCGTTAGCACTGCAAAAGTAATTTTCCCTCTTGATATTCACCCCTTGTTGTCAACTGTTGAGAATAGACCAGTTCCACTGTAATTGAATTGGCCTCGTTAACACTGATCCCCCCACTTGGTAAGACAACTCCCATCTTTTCATGTGCTGTAATATATATACTACTTACTGTATTTTTCACTCCATGCATCTGATGAAGTGGATTTTAGCCCACGAAAGCTTATGCCCAAATAAATCTGTTCATCTCTAAGGCGCCACAAGGACTCCTCGTTGTTTATACAAGAAGTGGGAAGTCAGAAGGAAAGCATCTATGTCACTTTCCAGTGCCTCAGTTTCCCCATCTGTAAAATAGGGATAATGATACTGACCTCCTTTGTATAGTGCTTTGAGACCTACTGCTGAAAAGAGCTGGGGATTATTTATCATTACAGTAGTACAAGCTGTAGCGGTTAATTTGCCCCTAGGCTGGTCTTTCCTGATATTTTAGGTGACAAAGATAAATGTGAAGTGTGGACAGAATATTCATCATCTAAAACTGGCCATAACATTTAAATCAGAGAGCTGGGTCAACTGGTTTCAAATAAGAATGTCGCTTATACAAATCTTCATCAGTTCATAGACAGGAATCATTTTAGAGGTGAGGAAACCTTTGGCTAAATCCTACCCTGCCCCCTCCCATAAATGTAAGTGCCAGAATTAAAAGTCAAAGAACCTCAGAAGGTAAAGATGGATAAGACTAGCTAAAGCACCCATTCTATGTACAGAAATCTTATGTTTAATGTTTCAAAATTGTATTGCTTCCCTAATAATAATGTCACAACGCATTTTCTGCTGTCTTGCAATTTAAAGGGTAGATTGTTACTTGCACAAGGGTCTTTGGATCCTGGTACATAGCTCACTTATTCCCACTGTGGGGCAGGAAGGTCTGGAGTGGGTGGAGAATGGGTGGTGGGTGAGCTCTGCCCTTAATGCACTAGTCAGAACAACTAAGTCAACATGGACAATGTCGCACTTTGCTGCTCCTGTGACCAAATTAACACCTTCCTAGAGTCAGAAGAGTTACAGGGCTATTTCCAGGTTTCAGAGTAGCAGCCATGTTAGTCTGTATTCGCAAAAAGAAAAGGAGTACTTGTGGCACCTTAGAGACTAACAAATTTATTAGAGCATAAGCTTTCGTGATCTACAGCTCACTTCATCAGATGCATTTACATCCGATGAAGTGAGTTGTAGCTCACGAAAGCTTATGCTCTAATAAATTTGTTAGTCTCTAAGGTGCCACAAGTACTCCTTTTCTTTTAGGGCTATTTCCATAGGCGGTGCCACTTATACACCCATCTTTGCTCTGGGCTATGTTCAAAGGCGTCATCTACTCCAAAATCTGTGCAGTAGTTCTATCTGGGACTGGAAACCCTAGTGCCGGAAATGCTGTGACCAAAACAAGTCTTGCAAACTTCCCAGTTTTTCAGTTAGAGACAAGAATCCAAATCTTGGGATGTTTATCCAAGCCAAAGACAGACTCCAAACCTTATGGAGTATCACCATCCTTAACTCGACAAAGATTCATCATACATGGGGGGAGGAAAATTAGTTAGCTAATTAATTAACTGACACGGTCAAAGATCAATTTAAGAAAGTAAGGAAATCAGCAGCCATAGAAATCCATCCTGCATCCTAAAATCTCCATTGGGAATCGTTTCATCTGTGTCTCTACACAAAAAGAAAAGGAGTACTTGTGGCACCTTAGAGACTAACAAATTTATTTGAGCATAAGCTTTCGTGAGCTACATCTCATCCGATGAAGTGAGCTGTAGCTCACGAAAGCTTATGCTCAAATAAATTTGTTAGTCTCTAAGGTGCCACAAGTACTCCTTTTCTTTTTGCGAATACAGACTAACACGGCTGCTACTCTGAAACCTGTCTCTATACAGTGAAGCTAAATAAGCCAAGGACTCTGTGTGACCAAATTTAAATTACTTCTAAGAGGTTGGAAAATAAAGACAACAGGACAAACAGAGAAGTTAGAATTGTCCAAGTCAAGTTTTTGGAAAGATTAAAATCTCCTAGTCTAAGAACTAATTTTGAGAAATTCATCTGGAAAACAACAGCCATGCCCTCCCTCCCCTTTGTCCAGTCATGTGTGACTTCCCCAGAAAAGGGGAGTGGAGAGTACGGCTAAAACTACTGAGCTGAGATCATGAAATTAATTCCTTGTCTCACTGATACATAATTAACTTCTTTCCCAGTGACACGCTCATTTGTTAGGCAGGCTTTTGTGTTTAGAGGATCATAATTAAATACAGTGGAAGTCAGTAACTCATTGGTCTGGTCAGCCCTTTGTTTGTTTGCATGACACAGCCAGACATTAACTTTAGCTAGATTGGTTCAGGGATATTATTTCATTTATAATTACTGTCAGAATAATAGTTTAAAATAAGTATTTCTATAGTTATATGTATATGTAGAGAACAATCAATTCTATTTAGTAGACATGATTTAAAAACAATTTCATGGAACTATTAGAAATATTGAGGTTGTTTTCATCTCACAGGGTTCAAAATCACGTTTCATGTTTTGCTTTTTATCAAATATTTTCAATATCATTTCTCAATGTTTTGATACATCTTTTTCAGTTTTCAGTTTGGTTCTTCTTTACTTTTCTTTACTTTCCCTTTTAAAATTCCTCTTTCCTTTTCCCCGTCAATCATTTTTTGGGGGAAAAAAACCTGATTTTGAAAATGACGGTGGGGGAAAAAAAAGAAAGAGGGAAAGAAGATTTGGGAGGAAATAAAAGAAAAACAGAATAAAACACAAACAAGAAATGATAAATATTAAAGGAATAGATATGAAAACAATGTAGAAAATAATTTTTAAAGGCAATTTTGTGATTAAAATGCTTTCTTATAATTTTTTTTTGAATAGCCCTAGAATTTACAGAGAATACTTCATCATAAAAGTTACCAAAGTACTTTATGAACTTTATGTAGAGGATCCAGAAACTGCTTCATTCAACACTGAAATGCAGCCACCTCTGGGGTGGAATTTAGCAGCTCTTTCATAGTGCCTAGGAATACTGCCCAATAATTCAGGAGAGAAATTGAAGAAGACACCAAAACCAGTTGAAATTGCAAGGGGAATTAGGGAGGCAGGTTGCAATTAGCCCAGTTGGAATTGGGTGCAGTAACCACTGCTCTTGTGAAAAAAGACTTGGGGATGTTTGCTGCATCAAAGAACAACTCTACCTGACAGTTCTACAGTGCTTTGCACCCACTGGATGGGAAATGCACCATGAACAGAAGAGAAATGGAATTACTTCCATGCTTAAAGTTGGGCAGGTACTCGAGTGCTTTGCTGGATGGGGCTATAATGAATATGTGACGTCTATTGAGTATCTCCACAGCTAGCAACAGAATGGGATATGCTATAAACAGGATTATGATCATCCTTAAGGAGAAGCAGGTGTAGGAGGAAGAAGGCTGTTGATACATAAATATCTTCAACAGCTGTAGAGGAAAAGCAGAGAAAATTACTGGCCTGGCAAATGCCTTTTTGTATAATTATTCCCACTTTTATAAGTTTGCCTCAGTGCGAAAGTTCCCCATTAAAATGGCTTGGCAAAAATAATCCATTAATTCAACAGCGCTGGGAAGTTAACATTTTTTCCCTTCATTAGCAAGTTCAAACTGCATTTTATTTCCATTTTGATGAGATTTTTATGAGTTAGAAGAGATGAAGTCGAACCCCATGAGCTTAATGGACCCAGAAAGATTGCAGATACAGGATTGAATTCAATGAACCATCAGAAGTTTAGTAAATTAATTAAATTTAAGAAAATAATGAATTTTTTTTGCCTGCTGGATTAAAAATACTAAAATGTGACAAAAACTGAATGCAATGCTAAAACTACCCCCACCCGAATTTGTTTTGTATTGGTTTTAAACAGCATCTGCTGAAAAACTTAAAGTACAGTCATAAAAGGAGTTAAAACCCTCCGCAAGTGATGCTATATTCTACTTCTCTGCAATGTCTGTGAAACCATTACAAATGATATTAATCTAAACCGCAGATGCAGGGAACAGAACCTCTCTGGCTCCCCCTTTGGGTGAAAAGGGAAAATGGAAGGGTTTAATTTGCAGCTGGGTTTAATTTTCAGATTAAACCCTCTAGCACCCCACATCGGTGGGGCACATGTACCTCTCTTCTGGTTCCACGCCAGGAGTGAGGTCTAAATGGGGCATAAAACCAGAGAGGGCCGCCAGGGGCCGTATGTAACTGCAGTGCCACTGTGGGAGCTCGGGAAGTAGAAGTAATTCATGGAGCCATAGAATTCCAGTCCAGAAGGGATCACCAGATCGTCTATACTGACCTCCTGATCACCAACCCCACTCAGCACCCGCTCACTAAACCCAGCCACTGAAATGAGACCAAGTATTACCGCCCATAGGAAACACAGCTATTCTGTGTCACAGGCAGAGAACAGGAGGGACCAAGGTGCAGTGCCTAAGGCCCATGCAATGGCAGGAAAATGATTGAGATATACCCAGATAACCCTGGCAAATGACTAGCACCCACATATTGCAGAGGAAGATGAACATAATAACATAAGAATGGCCATACTGGGTCAGACCAAAGGTTCATTCAGCCCAGTATCCTGTCTACTGACAGCGGCCAATGCCAGGTGCCCCAGAGGGGGAGAACCTAACAGGTAATGATCAAGTGATCTCTCTCCTGCCATCCATCTCCACCCTCTGACAAACAGAGGCTAGGGACACCATTCCTTACCCATCCTGGCTAATAGCCATTAATGGACTTAACCTCCATGAATTTATCCAGTTCTCTTTTAAACCCTGTTACAGTCCTAGCCTTCACAACCTCCTCAGGCAAGGAGTTCCACAGGTTGACTGTGCGCTGAGTGAAGAAGAACTTCCTTTCATTTGTTTTAAACCTGCTGCCCATTAATTTCATTTGGTGGCCCCTAGTTCTTATATTGTGGGAACAAGTATAACTTTTCCTTATTCACTTTCTCCACACCACTCATGATTTTATAGACCTCTATCATATCCCCCCTTAATCTCCTCTTTTCTAAGATGAAAAGTCCTAGCCTCTTTCATCTCTCCTCATATGGGACCTGTTCCGACCCTCTAATCATTTTAGTTGCCTTTTTCTGAGCCTTTTCTAATGCCAGTATATCTTTTTTGAGATGAAGGGACCACCTCTGTACGCTGTATTCAAGATGTGGGCATACCATGAATTTATATAAGAGTAATAAGATATTCTCCGTCGTATTTTCTATCCCTTTTTAAATGATTCCTAACATCCCGTTTGCTTTTTTGACTGCCACTGCACACTGCGTGGACATCCTCAGAGAACTATCCACGATGATTCCAAGATCTTTCTCCTGATTAGTTGTAGCTAAATTAACCCCCATCATATTGTATGTATAGTTGGGGTTATTTTTCCCAATGTGCATTACTTTACATTTATCCACATTAAATTTAATTTGCCACTTTGTTGCCCAATCACTTAGTTTTGTGAGATCTTTTTGAAGTTCTTCACAGTCTGCTTTGGTCTTAACTATCTTGAGCAGTTTAGTATAATTTGCAAACTTTGCCACCTCACTCTTTACCCCTTTCTCCAGATCATTTATGAATAAGTTGAATAGGATTGGTCCTAAAACTGGCCCTTGGGGAACACCACTAGTTACCCCTCTCCATTCTGAAAATTTACCATTTATTCCTACCCTTTGTTCTCTGTCTTTTAACCAGTTCTCAATCCATGAAAGGATCTTCCCTCTTATCCCATGACAACTTAATTTAAGTAAGAGCCTTTGGTGAAGGACCTTGTCAAAGGCTTTCTGGAAATCTAAGTACACTATGTCCGCTGGATTCTCCTTGTCCACATGTTTGTTGACGCCCTCAAAGAACTCCAATAGATTAGTAAGACATGATCTCTCTTTACAGAAACCATGTTGACTTTTGCACAACAATTTATGTTCTTCTATGTGTCTGACAATTTTATTCTTTACTATTGTTTTGATTAATTTGCCCAGTACTGACATTAGACTTACCGGTCTGTAATTGCCGGGATCACCTCTAGAGCCCTTCTTAAATATTGGCGTTACATTAGCTATCTTCCAGTCATTGGGTACAGAAGCTGATTTAAAGAACAGGTTACAAACCATAGTTAATAGTTCCACAATTTCACATTTGAGTTCTTTCAGAACTCTTGGGTGAATGCCATCTGGTCCTGGTGACTTGTTACTGTTAAATTTCTCAATTAATTCCAAAACCTTCTCTAGTGACACTTCAACTGTGACAATTCCTCAGATTTGTCACCTACAAAAGATGGCTCGGGTTGGGGAATCTCCCTAACATCCTCAGCTGTGAAGACTGAAGCAAAGAATTCATTTAGTTTAGAATTCATTTAGTTTCTCTGCAATGACTTTATTGTCTTTAAAACCCCACCAAGATCACTGCCTATCTGCCCTGGGGGAAAATTCCTTCCTGACCCCACATATGGCAATCAGTTAGACCCTGCACATTGAGCAAGAGTCAGCCAGCTGGGCACCTAAGAGAGAGAGCATGCTTGGTGCCACCTTGTTCCCTGGGCCTCTCCGTCCAATGTCCCATCTCCAGCCATGGCCATCCCTGAGGATTCAGAGGAAGGAGATTAGAAAAAAAATTGTGTTAATGGTGACTTGATTGTAGGTAATAATACAGACTGAAACAACACATCCTCCTTGTAAAAATGATACCTATTTCTTATACAGTGCTTCTCATCAGTAGCTCTCAAAGTGCTCCACAATCTTCAAAACAGCCACCCAACACCGCTGTGAAGCAGAAGGGGAAATTGAGGCACGGCGCGGCTAAGTGGCTTGCCCAAGGTGTCACAGAAAGTTTGTGGCACAGCAGAGAATTGAAGCCAGGTCTCCCAAGTCCGAGGCTAGTGCCCTAAACAGTGGAACATCTGCCAGTGGGAGCCCCAGAGGAACGGAAAGCCACAGGTAGCCAAGATGGTACTATTGCATCACAACTAAATCCCATGTGGCAGTAGGGTTCTAATTTGCACAACTGATTTACATAGCAGGAGGATGGGGAGGAGGAAGCCAACTGTGACTGCAGCAGGTTCAGTGGGTGCTCAAGAGCTCTGAAAATCAGGCTCTGACCCCCAGTGTGCCTCAGTTTCCCCATGTGTAAAATGGACCAGTGAACCCAGCTATACTTACCCATCCTAGGGGTGAGCTGAGAGGGAAGTCATGTCTATAAAATGCTGTGAAACCCTTGAACAGAAGGTGTTCTAGAGGAGAAAAAGATATGATTATAATGCTAGTTTAGGGACAGCTAGGCCCAGTTCAGTGGAGCGCCAGGAGGCACAGGAGTGCGCTCATGCTAGTGCAACCCTCCCCAGGCAGCAGGAGGCTCTCCCTGTGGTCTGGGTCCACTCCATAGGCAGGTGTGGAGTGAGCAGAGCCATCACCCCCCGCTTCCTCTGAGTATGTCTACACTACACACTAGCTCCATACTCTGACCCCGGTGTGAGCCCAAGTCCTCCTTCCATCCATGCACAACTCAGTCTGACTCAGGGCAGCAAGCACTCCGGACCCTGCTAGAGGGGTGCGTCACAGCCTGCGTACACCATGAGCTGCTGAGGGAGGAGAGCCTGCAATACGGACGGGACCACATGTAGCCAATACTGGGGGCAGGGAAATACATTTGCTTCTGTGCAATGTTCCTCCTAATATGCTCCCTCCATATTTTAAGGGGTGTGGTTAGTGGCTAGCAGCCTTTGACCACCCAGCTGGTGCCACATGGGATTTGAGTTTTAGTTGGCAGCTGGGTTATTTGCTTCTCACTGCAAAACTTGGTTTGGAACATACCGCTCAGTGCTATTAAAGGGAGGGTTAGGGCCTGCCGCCACGTACGCTTCTAGTTGAGCAAGCTGGGGTGGCATTCTGGCAGGAAAGAAGCCCTGCTGTTCATTTCCTGTGGCGCGTTTAATCCCCTTCAGCTGGAGAGTTTAAGATATCACAACTCGCTGTGCCTCTTTGTTTCCCCCTCTTGAATGCCCCTGGTGGCAATGCTTCTGCGCTCGTCACAGCCATTAATGAGCTGATCGAATGCAAGTCATTAAACACATTATATTTGAAACACTTGCTCTCTCTGAGGGTTGGCTCCATGCTGGTTAATGCCAGTGGCTAAATATTCAAGAGCGTATCCTGCTTAAGGATGATGTTGTTTAGCATAAAGTGGGGATCTTCTGTACTAGGTCGTTGGTTTGCGGAGTGGTAAGGCTAGTATAATTTGCAAGGAGGTTTTGCCACTGGTGGTACTGACCTATACATTGGATAGATTGTATTGTTGCTCTAGGGTTTATTCTTTAGGGTTCACACACTTTGCAATGGTGGTCATGTTATGGCTATGCCTGACCTTGGGGGGTTTCTCCTTTCCCATCCTCCTCTCTGGGAGGTGGCCAGCCACACAATGGGGTGTCAGGCAGGTGTAGTAGCCTGGCAGTGGAACAGAGAATGAAGCTTGTTATTGCTCTTAGTTTGTCTGAGGGCTGGACTCTGGTTCCTTGGCCTGCCTGGTTTCCTGCTCCTGCACCAGGAGCACAGAAAGCAGTGGCATTAGCGCTGTATGTCATCATGGTGTGTTACAGATGTGGCAGAGGAGCTAGACACCCTTAGACTCCTCCCCGCATGGGCCAGACCACCCACCTCATGCCACCTACGCCCTCCTTATGATAGCTACCAGCAAGAAGTGGCAGATGTTATTCAGGGTGGCGGCAGCTTGTTATTACATAGCCTCCTTTCCCTTCTACATGACAGGGAGACTACCCAGTCCCAGAGAACAAGGGGTAAACTGCAGCTCAGTTTCCCTTTTCCCACAGCACAGGCTTTAAACTAGGTTCACCGGGGGAAGGAGACCAAAGCCCTGAGGTAAGTGGGAAAGCGGGATACCGGGAGGAAGCACAGGCAGGAAGGTCTGTGAGGGGAGGGCTCCTGCCTCATACTGGGAATGAGGGGCGATCAACAGGTTATCTCAAGTGCTTATATACAAATGCACAAAGCCTTGGAAACAAGCAGGGAGAACTGGAGGTCCTGGTGATGTCAAGGAATTATGACGTGATTGGAATAACAGAGACTTGGTGGGATAACTCACATGACTGGAGTACAGTCATGGATGGTTATAAACTGTTCAGGAAGGACAGGCAGGGCAGAAAAGGTGGGGGAGTAGCACTGTATGTAAGGGAGCAGTATGACTGCTCAGAGCTCCGGTACGAAACTGTGGAAAAACCTGAGTGTCTCTGGATTAAGTTTAGAAGTGTGTGCAACAAGAGTGATGTCATGGTGGGAGTCTGCTATAGACCACCGGACCAGGGGGATGAGGTGGATGAGGCTTTCTTCCGGCAACTCACGGAAGCTACTAGATCGCATGCCCTGATTCTCATGGGTGACTTTAATTTTCCTGATATCTGCTGGGAGAGCAATACAGCGGTGCATAGACAATCCAGGAAGTTTTTGGAAAGCGTAGGGGACAATTTCCTGGTGCAAGTGCTAGGGGAGCCAACTAGGGGGAGCGCTTTTCTTGACCTGCTGCTCACAAACCGGGTAGAATTAGTGGGGGAAGCAAAAGTGGATGGGAATCTGGGAGGCAGTGACCATGAGTTGGTTGAGTTCAGGATCCTGACGCAGGGAAGAAAGGTAAGCAGCAGGATACGGACCCTGGACTTCAGGAAAGCAGACTTTGACTCCCTCAGGGAACAGATGGCCAGGATCCCCTGGGGGACTAACATGAAAGGGAAGGGAGTCCAGGAGAGCTGGCTGTATTTCAAGGAATCCCTGTTGAGGTTACAGGGACAAACCATCCCGATGAGTCGAAAGAATAGTAAATATGGCAGGCGACCAGCTTGGCTTAATGGTGAAATCCTAGCGGATCTTAAACATAAAAAAGAAGCTTACAAGAAGTGGAAGGTTGGACATATGACCAGGGAAGAGTATAAAAATATTGCTCGGGCATGTAGGAAAGATATCAGGAGGGCCAAATCGCACCTGGAGCTGCAGCTAGCAAGAGATGTCAAGAGTAACAAGAAGGGTTTCTTCAGGTATGTTGGCAACAAGAAGAAAGCCAAGGAAAGTGTGGGCCCCTTACTGAATGAGGGAGGCAAGCTAGTGACAGAGGATGTGGAAAAAGCTAATGTACTCAATGCTTTTTTTGCCTCTGTTTTCACTAACAAGGTCAGCTCCCAGACTGCTGTGCTGGGCATCACAAAATGGGGAAGAGATGGCCAGCCCTCTGTAGAGATAGAGGTGGTTAGGGACTATTTAGAAAAGCTGGACGTGCACAAGTCCATGGGGCCGGACGAATTGCATCCGAGAGTGCTGAGGGAATTGGCGGCTGTGATTGCAGAGCCCTTGGCCATTATCTTTGAAAACTCGTGGCGAACGGGGGAAGTCCCGGATGACTGGAAAAAGGCTAATGTAGTGCCCATCTTTAAAAAAGGGAAGAAGGAGGATCCTGGGAACTACAGGCCGGTCAGCCTCACCTCAGTCCCTGGAAAAATCATGGAGCAGGTCCTCAAAGAATCAATCCTGAAGCACTTAGAGGAGAGGAAAGTGATCAGGAACAGTCAGCATGGATTCACCAAGGGAAGGTCATGCCTGACTAATCTAATCGCCTTTTATGATGAGATTACTGGTTCTGTGGATGAAGGGAAAGCAGTGGATGTATTGTTTCTTGACTTTAGCAAAGCTTTTGACACGGTCTCCCACAGCATTCTTGTCAGCAAGTTAAGGAAGTATGGGCTGGATGAATGCACTATAAGGTGGGTAGAAAGCTGGCTAGATTGTCGGGCTCAACGGGTAGTGATCAATGGCTCCATGTCTAGTTGGCAGCCGGTGTCAAGTGGAGTGCCCCAGGGGTCGGTCCTGGGGCCCGTTTTGTTCAATATCTTCATAAATGATCTGGAGGATGGTGTGGATTGCACTCTCAGCAAATTTGCGGATGATACTAAACTGGGAGGAGTGGTAGATACGCTGGAGGGGAGGGATAGGATACAGAAGGACCTAGACAAATTGGAAGATTGGGCCAAAAGAAATCTAATGAGGTTCAATAAGGATAAGTGCAGGGTCCTGCACTTAGGATGGAAGAATCCGATGCACCGCTACAGACTAGGGACCGAATGGCTCGGCAGCAGTTCTGCGGAAAAGGACCTAGGGGTGACAGTGGACGAGAAGCTGGATATGAGTCAGCAGTGTGCCCTTGTTGCCAAGAAGGCCAATGGCATTTTGGGATGTATAAGTAGGGGCATAGCGAGCAGATCGAGGGACGTGATCGTTCCCCTCTATTCGACACTGGTGAGGCCTCATCTGGAGTACTGTGTCCAGTTTTGGGCCCCACACTACAAGAAGGATGTGGATAAATTGGAAAGAGTACAGCGAAGGGCAACAAAAATGATTAGGGGTCTAGAGCACATGACTTATGAGGAGAGGCTGAGGGAGCTGGGATTGTTTAGTCTGCAGAAGAGAAGAATGAGGGGGGATTTGATAGCTGCTTTCAACTACCTGAAAGGGGGTTTCAAAGAGGATGGCTCTAGACTGTTCTCAATGGTAGCAGATGACAGAACGAGGAGTAATGGTCTCAAGTTGCAATGGGGGAGGTTTAGATTGGATATTAGGAAAAACTTTTTCACTAAGAGGGTGGTGAAACACTGGAATGCGTTACCTAGGGAGGTGGTAGAATCTCCTTCCTTAGAGGTTTTTAAGGTCAGGCTTGACAAAGCCCTGGCTAGGATGATTTAACTGGGACTTGGTCCTGCTTTGAGCAGGGGGTTGGACTAGATGACCTTCTGGGGTCCCTTCCAACCCTGATATTCTATGATTCTATGATTCTATGATTCTAAGAGTGGACTATGAGGCTGGGTGGCCAGCTGGGAGACAAATGCTGGGGAAAGCCTTTGGGAAGGCAGGACTCCAACCCAAGGCTCACAGGTGATAACTTTAGTGCAGTGAGAGAGTAAGAGGTGATTTGATCATGGTGCATAAGTATCTTCCTGGGGTGAAAATGCTGGGCATGAACGGGCTTCTTAATGTAGAGGAGAAAGGCATAGCAAGAAATAGGGCACAATTTTGTAGCAGTGAGGGTGTTTGCTGGGAGGGCAGGGAGAGAGCCTGAGTGAGTGTCTGATTGGCTGCTAGCCTGCAGGGGGCGGGCATTAGGGTGTCTGTGTGTTTGCGTCAGGGAAGCCTGGCTGTTTAAAAATAGCCAGAGCCTCGCGAACCAGCTGAGCAGCGGGGACAGCAGAGCAGCTCACAGCAGGAGTTTGCCTGGGAGTTCGCCTGGAGTGAGCCCAGTGAGGCTTACATCTTGCCAACGTCTCTGAGGAAGCTCATAGTAGGTAGGTGATATGGAAGGGGGGGGTTCAGCTGTTGTGACCTGCACTGGATGTGCCATGTTTGTCTTTCTTCCACAGGACAGAAGCGACTTTGTCTGTACAAAGTGCAAGCTGGTCTCCATATTGGAAGAGAAGATTGAAGGTCTGGAGCAACAGGTAACGACCCTGCGTTGTATACGAGAGACTGAGGATTTTCTGGACCAAACTCAGGATAGGCTTCTAGGGGCACAAAGCTCTAAAGATGTAGAGCAGGTTGCACAGAGGAGCCAAGAGGCCAGTGAAGAAGCTTGGCAACATGTGACCTCCAGAAGAGGTAAGCGGAATGTCCGGGTTCCAGTAACACAGACACAGGTAACTAACCGCTTTCATGTTCTCTCCACAGGTACCATTGCGGAGAGTGGACCAGATGATATGTCTGGGGGGAGAAAGCAGAAGGAGACTCCGCTGGTTGGGAGGCATGAGATGCGATGTCCTGAGGTTGGGGGTTCCACGACCACCACTCCCAAGAGGAGAAGGCGGGTGGTGGTGGTCGGGGACTCTCTCCTCCGGGGGACTGAGTCATCTATCTGCCGCCCTGACCGGGAAAACCGAGAAGTCTGCTGCTTGCCAGGGGCTAAGATTCGTGATGTGACGGAGAGACTGCCGAGACTCATCAAGCCCTCGGATCGCTACCCCTTCCTGCTTCTCCACGTGGGCACCAATGATACTGCCAAGAATGACCTTGAGCGGATCACTGCGGACTACGTGGCTCTGGGAAGAAGGATAAAGGAGTTGGAGGCGCAAGTGGTGTTCTCGTCCATCCTCCCCGTGGAAGGAAGGGGCCTGGGTAGGGACCGTCGAATCGTGGAGGTCAACGAATGGCTACGCAGGTGGTGTCGGAGAGAAGGCTTTGGATTCTTTGACCATGGGATGGTGTTCCATGAAGGAGGAGTGCTGGGCAGAGACGGGCTCCATCTTACGAACAGAGGGAAGAACATCTTTGCCAGCAGGCTGGCTAACCTAGTGAGGAGGGCTTTAAACTAGGTTCACCAGGGGAAGGAGACCAAAGCCCTGAGGTAAGTGGGAAAGCGGGATACCGGGAGGAAGCACAGGCAGGAATGTCTGTGAGGGGAGGGCTCCTGCCTCATACTGGGATTGAGGGGCGATCAACAGGTTATCTCAAGTGCTTATATACAAATGCACAAAGCCTTGGAAACAAGCAGGGAGAACTGGAGGTCCTGGTGATGTCAAGGAATTATGACGTGATTGGAATAACAGAGACTCGGTGGGATAACTCACATGACTGGAGTACAGTCATGGATGGTTATAAACTGTTCAGGAAGGACAGGCAGGGCAGAAAAGGTGGGGGAGTAGCACTGTATGTAAGGGAGCAGTATGACTGCTCAGAGCTCCGGTACGAAACTGTGGAAAAACCTGAGTGTCTCTGGATTAAGTTTAGAAGTGTGTGCAACAAGAGTGATGTCATGGTGGGAGTCTGCTATAGACCACCGGACCAGGGGGATGAGGTGGATGAGGCTTTCTTCCGGCAACTCACGGAAGCTACTAGATCGCATGCCCTGATTCTCATGGGTGACTTTAATTTTCCTGATATCTGCTGGGAGAGCAATACAGCGGTGCATAGACAATCCAGGAAGTTTTTGGAAAGCGTAGGGGACAATTTCCTGGTGCAAGTGCTAGGGGAGCCAACTAGGGGGAGCGCTTTTCTTGACCTGCTGCTCACAAACCGGGTAGAATTAGTGGGGGAAGCAAAAGTGGATGGGAATCTGGGAGGCAGTGACCATGAGTTGGTTGAGTTCAGGATCCTGACGCAGGGAAGAAAGGTAAGCAGCAGGATACGGACCCTGGACTTCAGGAAAGCAGACTTTGACTCCCTCAGGGAACAGATGGCCAGGATCCCCTGGGGGACTAACATGAAAGGGAAGGGAGTCCAGGAGAGCTGGCTGTATTTCAAGGAATCCCTGTTGAGGTTACAGGGACAAACCATCCCGATGAGTCGAAAGAATAGTAAATATGGCAGGCGACCAGCTTGGCTTAATGGTGAAATCCTAGCGGATCTTAAACATAAAAAAGAAGCTTACAAGAAGTGGAAGGTTGGACATATGACCAGGGAAGAGTATAAAAATATTGCTCGGGCATGTAGGAAAGATATCAGGAGGGCCAAATCGCACCTGGAGCTGCAGCTAGCAAGAGATGTCAAGAGTAACAAGAAGGGTTTCTTCAGGTATGTTGGCAACAAGAAGAAAGCCAAGGAAAGTGTGGGCCCCTTACTGAATGAGGGAGGCAAGCTAGTGACAGAGGATGTGGAAAAAGCTAATGTACTCAATGCTTTTTTTGCCTCTGTTTTCACTAACAAGGTCAGCTCCCAGACTGCTGTGCTGGGCATCACAAAATGGGGAAGAGATGGCCAGCCCTCTGTAGAGATAGAGGTGGTTAGGGACTATTTAGAAAAGCTGGACGTGCACAAGTCCATGGGGCCGGACGAATTGCATCCGAGAGTGCTGAGGGAATTGGCGGCTGTGATTGCAGAGCCCTTGGCCATTATCTTTGAAAACTCGTGGCGAACGGGGGAAGTCCCGGATGACTGGAAAAAGGCTAATGTAGTGCCCATCTTTAAAAAAGGGAAGAAGGAGGATCCTGGGAACTACAGGCCGGTCAGCCTCACCTCAGTCCCTGGAAAAATCATGGAGCAGGTCCTCAAAGAATCAATCCTGAAGCACTTAGAGGAGAGGAAAGTGATCAGAAACAGTCAGCATGGATTCACCAAGGGAAGGTCATGCCTGACTAATCTAATCGCCTTTTATGATGAGATTACTGGTTCTGTGGATGAAGGGAAAGCAGTGGATGTATTGTTTCTTGACTTTAGCAAAGCTTTTGACACGGTCTCCCACAGCATTCTTGTCAGCAAGTTAAGGAAGTATGGGCTGGATGAATGCACTATAAGGTGGGTAGAAAGCTGGCTAGATTGTCGGGCTCAACGGGTAGTGATCAATGGCTCCATGTCTAGTTGGCAGCCGGTGTCAAGTGGAGTGCCCCAGGGGTCGGTCCTGGGGCCCGTTTTGTTCAATATCTTCATAAATGATCTGGAGGATGGTGTGGATTGCACTCTCAGCAAATTTGCGGATGATACTAAACTGGGAGGAGTGGTAGATACGCTGGAGGGGAGGGATAGGATACAGAAGGACCTAGACAAATTGGAAGATTGGGCCAAAAGAAATCTAATGAGGTTCAATAAGGATAAGTGCAGGGTCCTGCACTTAGGATGGAAGAATCCAATGCACCGCTACAGACTAGGGACCGAATGGCTCGGCAGCAGTTCTGCGGAAAAGGACCTAGGGGTGACAGTGGACGAGAAGCTGGATATGAGTCAGCAGTGTGCCCTTGTTGCCAAGAAGGCCAATGGCATTTTGGGATGTATAAGTAGGGGCATAGCGAGCAGATCGAGGGACGTGATCGTTCCCCTCTATTCGACACTGGTGAGGCCTCATCTGGAGTACTGTGTCCAGTTTTGGGCCCCACACTACAAGAAGGATGTGGATAAATTGGAAAGAGTACAGCGAAGGGCAACAAAAATGATTAGGGGTCTAGAGCACATGACTTATGAGGAGAGGCTGAGGGAGCTGGGATTGTTTAGTCTGCAGAAGAGAAGAATGAGGGGGGATTTGATAGCTGCTTTCAACTACCTGAAAGGGGGTTTCAAAGAGGATGGCTCTAGACTGTTCTCAATGGTAGCAGATGACAGAACGAGGAGTAATGGTCTCAAGTTGCAATGGGGGAGGTTT
The DNA here is from genome assembly GCF_009764565.3 of Dermochelys coriacea. NCBI lineage: Eukaryota > Metazoa > Chordata > Testudines > Dermochelyidae > Dermochelys > Dermochelys coriacea. The sequence goes on from NC_050078.2 coordinate 5,618,154, forward strand.
AGATTGGATATTAGGAAAAACTTTTTCACTAGGAGGGTGGTGAAACACTGGAATGCGTTACCTAGGGAGGTGGTAGAATCTCCTTCCTTAGAGGTTTTTAAGGTCAGGCTTGACAAAGCCCTGGCTAGGATGATTTAACTGGGACTTGGTCCTGCTTTGAGCAGGGGGTTTGGACTAGATGACCTTCTGGGGTCCCTTCCAACCCTGATATTCTATGATTCTATGATTCTATGATTAACCATTGGAACAAACTACCCCGGGGAGTTGTGGGTTCTCCTTGCTTTATGTCTTCAGATTAAGACTGGTAAAAATGATGTAGACAAACACAAGTTATTGGGTTCAATACAGGGTAAGTGGGTGAAATTACTTGGCCTTTGTTGTACAGGAGGTCAGACTAGATGATCTAATGGTCCTTTCTGGCCTTAAATATTATGAATCTACTGGACGAATGCATTCTATAATAGGGGAACCTTCCAGAGAGGAGAGTGGTGTAGGGTGGTGCTTTTATTTTCTGCATTCTATACCTTCACATTTCTGCAAATTCTGACAGCGTGCAGAGACATCAGCCATTTTATAGGCAAAGCTGCAATTGCCTGTGATAGAGAGGATGCACACAGTGTGCTCTCTCCTAGATAGACTTTACTTTTGTATTTTTCATGTTGTTGCTTTTCCTTAATCTGAAATCAAAGCAATCTTTTTAAGGCTGAAAGTACAAGTTTTGTTCTCTGTGTAGATGGAAGCATAGCAGGTACAAAAGGCTGATTGTTATTACAGTTATTACAATCAGGGGCCATGATGGAAGCTGTCAGTCTGGCCCTTTGAAGTGGTAACTCCTGTGGTGTTTACCTCCACAGGGTCTATGTGATAATGCATACAACCCTATCATGGCTGCTGAAGGTCTGGATAAGCCCCATTGAAGGCAATGGGAATTTTGACATTGATTTCCATGGAGCCAGGATCTCACCCCTGAACTTTTGGGTACTTATCTGAAGCTAACACAAAGTCTGTACCTTTTGAAACTCACCCATCAGTAACTATAGGATGCTGCCTGAGCAAAGTCCATTGTGTCTTTGGTGACCTCCTTATTCCCTATCAGCTCCTTTGTCTTCATTGTGGGCCTTTGAGATATTCCAGATATTTACCTCAAGCTTTGGGGACACAGGGCTTTGCCAATGTGGCATGGCCTTGGACCCTATCATGGTGAGACACAGGGTGGAGATGGTCAGTCTAACCTGAAATTTGATTGATTTCATGGGCTTTAGGGTAGTTTCTTTTGTGATTTTGGCAGGACCCATTCTCAACTCAAGATTAATTTGCTATGAGACGCACTCTGACACCATGGCTCGAAGGGCACTCTATGAGATTGGTTAGCTGCTGTTGAGTGGCAGGTCATTAATCATTTGCAAAGGAAATTACTCCTTTAAAGGGAACTCGTATTGTTTTTGGATGCAGGACGAAGTCAGATTCCACCAATGGACGCTCTCACACTCAGACTTCTTCACCTTGTCAGTAATTAGTTTTGCAGCTGATATTCCACTGGATGAGTGAAGGAAGGGAGTGGGGTTGGCTTAATGCTGCTCCTGTAATGAAGACATTTTTGCACTTTCTTTTTGGCTGCCTTTCATCCCTGATTCGACAATGACATTATCGTACCACCTGTTAGTTTCTGAAATGATCTTTATCCTTTGCTTTAATATTATGCAGTAAGCTGAAAACCCCAGGGCTGATCCTGCAACGTCTGATGACAGCTTCCATATGAGAAAAGAGTTTGTAGAATGAAAAAAAGCACACTCTTAAACCTTAGCAAGATTATTCTATCTCAGCACTCCAGTCTCACTGATATATGTTTTTAAAACATTTTTACATCTGCTTTTTTCTCTTGCAGGTTCAATTTAGAGCTCTTACAATATACCAGCACTGGAGAGCAAAGTCCACCCCTTGTCCACAGCCCAATTCCAGCAATGGTGGAGGTGTGCTATGAAGGGTTAACCTTCCCAAGGAGGTTTAAAGCCACCCCACAATCTGCAAGATGCTATGCAGTGCCACACTTTCTCCCAGATTTACAGAGTCAGGAAGTAGCTGCAGCTAGCGAGACAAAACACATGGCTAGGCTGGATTCCGGCAGCAGCAGTGCACAGGGTAAAGACCTGATCCAGCAAAGCACTTAAGCACCTGTGGAACTTTAAGCATGTTGACTTCAAGGAGATTACTAATGCTTAAAGTTATGCAGGAGCATAAGTGTTTTGCTGGCCTGGTGTACGAATGTTAGGTGTTAGTTAAATAAAGACACTGGATCAGATCTTCAGCTGGTACAGTATAAATTAGTTTTAATGAAAATTTTCTCAGATATTCTACCGTGTAACCAGCATGTTGTTTAAGGATGTTTGCCTACTGTACATGGAAAAGACTTTCCTGGATGCTACTTATCTAGAAGTACCAGAAGACGCTTGCAACTCATCTGTACCTAAGGTTGTATGATAAGGGAATGTAAATGAATGTAATTCAAGTTGGGCTGCGTATGCACAAGGGCTCTTAGATAAGGTTGCATGTTCAACTTTAATTTTCCCATGTCATGCCTTCTGAGCATTTACATTTATAACATGCTCTATTAACTGCAGTTTCAGTATTCTCCCTCTTCTGACTTTTATTTCCAGGTGCAGAATAGGGAAAGGGGATTTTTAAGCTATTTGTTTTCAAATGCAATGTTGTGTTCCTTAGCAGTCACAATGGGATATAACCAAAGGATGCTGTGAATAAAATGGGTTTGTTAATGCCTTCAAAGGGTCTCTGTAGCAGCTGTACCTGACTGTTCTTGTTCGTATCCCCATACACTATCAGTATTCTTCTCCTGACCCCTATAACTTATTGCAGTGGGCTTTCTTGCTTCTGAAAATGGGCAAAATTCTGCAGTCCTGAAATGAGCTAAACTCCCACTAGAATCAATGGGAGTTTTGCTCGATTAAGGACTGCGGAATGTGGCTTAATGGATGGACGTGCAGAAAACAATGAAACCGCTATGGTCTCATTATTCCCTGTGCAATTTTTGGTTCGGAAAGAACAGAGAGTTGGACACAGCACTCTAAAACCCCAGAGCACTGCAAAGTGATTAGAAACCTGAAAGGTGGGCAGTTTCAGCCAGCATTTGAGAGCATTTCTTCATTTTATCATTATGGATTTTCTTCTTATTGGGTTAATCACTCACAAGCAGCCTGCCCTGCATGCTCTGGTATTAGGTCCCCACAGCCCCGCAGCCAATTCTACACCACCACCTCTGCTTTTCAAGCGACAAAAATATAGCAAAGGACAATGCCCTGTGTGCATTGTAATAACACAGGATGGTACTGGAGACTAAGGCGAGACCCTTACTTAGAGATATACAGATAGGACCATAGAGGCAGATTCATCCCTGCTATTGATGCAGGGGAAAATTGGGCATTTTGAGTTGCTCTCCTGCTTTAGCGGCCTTTCTCTGACAATGCCACCAGCCCATCCTTGTGCCCCTCCAGCTCACCCTCTTCTTCTACCCTGTGGTACTGCAGAGGAAGCACGGAGCTAGCAGATTCACCCCTGCACCAGAGAGCGTCTCGAGGATCCTTATGCCTGTCCTAGGGCAGTGATGAACTGGGCCCATTGAAGTTGGAGAAGGAAATGAGAGGTCAGGTTACACTGGACATCAGGTATGCTGGATCAGAGAACAGGGGGCAGGTCTGTGCTTTAAATTCCAGATCCCATGGCTGTGTCCAGTCTAATTTAAATGTCTCAAGTGCTGACGTCTCCGTCATTTTCCTTGGCACATTATTTTGCAGCCTCACAGATCTTATCATCTGAATCCCCCCCACCTCCCCCGTATTCAAGAGAAACTTTTTCTTCCCTTAATTTCATCCCATATCTCTTTGTTTTACCCCCACTCTGCCACCTCCTCTCCTGGCTACTTACACCGTTCAAACAAATAAGGCTTGAGAGCCCAGTTCAACAAAAAGAAAAGGAGTACTTGTGGCACCTTAGAGATGAAAGCTTATGCTCAAATAAATTTGTTAGTCTCTAAGGTGCCACATCTTTTTGAGGATACAGACTAACACAGCTGCTACTCTGAAACAGTTCAACAAAGTACTTAAATAACGGGATGACTCACATGCTCCAAGCAAGTGCTTAGGTACCTTGAAGAATCACAACCTTGAGAGAAAGGATGGTTCAGGGGTTGGGTGCACTAGACTAGGATTTAGAAGAGCTGGTTCAAGTTTCTACTCTGTAACAGACTTCCTGGGACCTTGGGCAAGTCACTTTGCCTCTCTGCGCATATTCTAACTAGCATTTTTATCAATGACCTGGAAGAACACAAACAATCATCACTGATCAAATTTGCAGATGACACAAAAACTGTGGAAGTAGTAAATAACGAAGAGGACAGGTCAGTGATTCAGAGCAATTTGGATTGCTTGGTAAACTGGGCACAAGGAAACAAGATGCATTTTAATACAGCTAAACTTGAGTGCATACCCCTGGGAACAAAGACTGCATACCATGATTACAGGATGGGTACTCCATTCTGGAAAGCACTGACTCTGAAAAAGATTTGGGGGTCTACTCATGGTTGGTAATTAGCTGAACATGAGCTCCCGATGTAACACAGTGGCAAAAGAGCTAATGCGATCCTGAGATGTGTAAAAACAAGAGATTCTCGAGTACAAGTAAGGAGGGCTTTCTACCTCTGCATTGGCACTGATACTACCAATGCGGGAATACGGTGTCCAGTTCTGATGCCCACGATTCAAGAAGGAGGCGGATAAATTGAAGAAGGTTCAGAGAAGAGCCATGAGAATAATTATAGTATTAGAAAACATGCCTTATATTGAGAGACTCGAGGCACTCAATCTATATATCTTAACAAACAGAAGGTTAAGGGGTGACTTGTTCACAATCTATAAATATCTACATGGGGAACAAATATTTAATAGTGGTCTCCTCAGTCTAGCAGAGAATGGTATACGATGATCCAAAGGCTGGAAGTTGAAGCTAGACAAATTTGAATTGGAAAGAAGGTGTAAATTTTGAGAATGAGAGTTATTAACCACTGGAACAATTTACCAATGGTCCCAGTGGATTTTCCATCACTGACAATTTTTATATCAAAATTGGATGTTTTTCTAAAAGATCTGCTCTAGGAATTATTTGGGGAAGTTCTCTGGCCTGCGTTATACAGGAGGACAGACTAGATGATAACAATGGTAGCTTCTGGCCTTGGAATCTATGAGTTCCCCCATCCCTAAAACAAGGATAATAGCACTTTCCTACCTTACAGCAGTGTTGTGTGAGGATAAATACATTAGAAAGATCCTGGCTTAGGCTAGGCCATCTCTCTGGAGTTCCACAGTTGCTCAGAAACTATGATAATGAGAGCCATGTTAGTATCTCATTCAAATTGCTTAAGAAACAATTGGGGGGCAGAGACAAGCACCATGAAAGCCAAGATACATTCACTGGAAACCACCACCATCTTTATTGCAAACAAAGAGGGACTCTTAGGGTATGTCTGCACAGCCAACGGCAGTGAGCCTCCCAGCCCCAGTGAACACACTCAGGCTTGGGCTATGGCACTAAAAATGTGTAGATGGCACTTTTAAGTTGTAGGTCAGGTTGGTGCTTGGTTCTGAAGCCCTCTCTTCTCCCTAGGGTTCAGAGGCTGAGCTCCAGCCTGAGCCACAATGTCTACACAGCTATTGTTAATATACGAATGGCCACATTGGGTCCAACCAATGGTCCATCTAACAAAGTATCCCGTCTATCAACAGTGGCTGGTGCACGATGCTTCAGAGAGAATGAACAGAACAGGGAATTTTTTTCAGTGATCCATTTCCTGTTGTCCAGTCCCAGCGTTGAGCATTTAAGAACATAAGAACGGCCCTACTGGGTCAGACCAAAGATCCATCTAGCCCAGTATCCTGTCTTCTGTCAGTGGCCAGTGCCAGGTGTCCCACAGGGAATGCACAGAACAGGTAGTCATCAAGTGATCCATCCCCTGTCGCTCACTCCCAGCTTCTGGCAAACAGAGGCTAGGAACACCATTCCTGCCCATCCTGGCTAATAGCCAGTGATGGACCTATCCTCCATGAATTTATCTAGTTCTTTTTTGAACCCTGTTATGGTCTTGGCCTTCACAACAACCTCTGGCAAGGAGTTCCACAGGTTGACTGTGCGTTGTGTGAAGAAATATTTCCTCTTATTTGTTTTAAACCTGCCACCTATTAATTTCATTTGGTGACTCCTAGTTCTTGTGTTATGAGAAGTAGTAAACAACACTTACTTATCTACTTTCTCTACACCAGTCATTATTTTATGATTTTTGGAGGTTTAGAAACACCCAGAGCATGGAGTTGCATCCCTGATCATCTTAGCTATTAGTCATTGAAGGACCTCTCCTTCATGAGCTTATCTCATTCTCTTTTTAAACCCAGTTATACTTTTGGCCTTCTCAGCATCCCCTGGCAAGGAGTTCCACCAGTTGGCTGTGTGTCATGTGAAGAAGTACTTCCTTCTGTTTTATTTTAAATCTGCGGCCTAATAATTTCATGGTGTGACCCTTGTTTCTTGTGTTACGTGAAGGGGTAATAACACGTCCTTATGCACTTTTTCCACACCATTTGTGGTTTTATAGACCTCTATCATACCCCCATTTGTCAGCTCTTTTCCAAGCCGAGCACACTCCGTCTTTTTAATCTCTCCTCACATGGAAGCAGTTCCATACTGCTAATCATTTTTGTTGCCTTCTCTGTACTTTTTTCAATTCCAATATATCTTTTTTGGAGATGGGGCAATCAGAACTGCTCACAATATTCAAGGTGTGCATGTACCATGGGCTAACACAGGAGCACAAGTCTCGTAAACTTGAGTCTGTTGGCCTGGGCTCAGAGGATCCCTGCCTTGGGCTGTGTAGACTTAACCTATGACATTCAGGCTTTCAAGCCCAGATCCTGAATGCTATTTTGACACCTAATTCCCATTGATTTCAATGGTGCTTAGGTGCCTAAATACCTTTGAGTATATAGGCCTTAGGGCCTGATCCAAAGCCCACGCAGTCAATGGAAAGAGTCCCACTGACTTCAGAAGGTGGCGGCCTATCTATATTATGCACATACAGCAAGTGGAGATCTATGAAAGACTAAATGAAACAAGTTAAATTATTCCTGGGAATTAGGAAAATTATTTGGGGAAACTGGGACCATTGATTCCAATATTGCTGCATGGAAATGAGAGCAGCCCATAGGCATACAGCGGCAGCCAAACATATGAGTATTATTTACAAATGCCTAATGAAATCCGAATGGGTTTTTATAAGAATCCCTGGAAACTGAGATTGCTCTGAGTTTGGGAGTATGAAAGTTACGTGTGATATAACCTATGGTTTAATAACAATAAGTCTGTTTCCTTCTGGTAGATTTAAAGCATAGTTGTTCCATAAAAGTGTGGTAGATGGTTTTAATTAACACTTCAACAAAAGCAGATTTTTTTTAGGAAAAGAAAAAACTAAACAAGTGACAGATTTAAAGTTAAGTGGGACCTAAAAAGAAAATGCTTTATTTATTTTTGCACAGTACATAATTAATCTGTGGAACTCACTGCTATTAGACATCATTTAAGACAAGACATTTTAAAAAATCACTTTCCTAGATGTCTTGCCACCAGCATGCCAATATCAGCCTACTCCTGCCACAGTACAACATATAACTCCTCAGGAGAAAATTCTTTGAGCCAGATCATTGAGTCTGGCCACAATACCTAGAGCACAAGTCCAGCAAAGGTGGCACTGCCCTGATTCTGGTGTGAAGAGAGGGGTTACTAAAAGGGACTCAAGATGAGTATCACAGTAGCAATAAGAAGTCCTAATTAGCAGCCTTGTGCAGAGTGTTATACAAACACACAGTGAGAGACAGTCCCTTCCCCAAACAGCTGACAGTCCAATTTAACACAAGATGCAACACGTGAATGTAAGAAAGAATCAGAGGGACTGTAGGAGGATAACAGTGATAGGAATACAAGGTTACGTAGACTCAGTTAGTGGCCTCAGATAGAACCCAGGAATCCTCAACTCCCAGTCCCCCATTACAATCACAACTTATCAGAGATGGACATTTTCAAATTCAATGGCAAAACTGTAGACCGTCACTTAAAATAGCACAGTGGCGGGGGATGTGATTAAACGGAACAGAGGCTCAAATTAACCCGGGGTCACATGAGGTGGAATTCACCGGGGTAACTTTGGCATCAGGGAACGATAACTAGAGTGAACCTTGAGGCCCAGGTGGTAAAGGCTGATGCTCATTACTGTCACTGCCGTGATTAGACAACACCTGATCAGCCTGAATCTCCGTAGCCGGCATATCAATGTGTTTTCTGAACATTTAATTAAATCTTGAAGTGAAATTGTTTAGGGCAGGAGGCTTGCTGTCTGTATGCACAGCAAGGAGAGTACTTGAGAGTCATATTTTCTTATTAAACCAAAACCCAACATAACAGGCCATTTGTAATTTTCTAGTCATGCAGCGTGGGTTGTAGGATCACGGAGAAAAAGTTCTTCTGTTCCTGGACATTCTTACATTTTTTGGATGAAACCGACTCTTCCTATTATTATTTGTATTGTGGTAGTGCCTAGGAGCCCCAGTCATGGACCTTTGGCAGGTGACTTACTCTCTTTCTATGCCGTGAACTGTAGCTCACGAAAGCTTATGCTCTAATAAATTTGTTAGTCTCTAAGGTGCCACAAGTACTCCTTTTCTTTTTTCTATGCCTCAGTTTCCCGTCTGTAAAATGACAATAATAATAATGCTTCCTATGTCTGTCTTCTCTGTTTAGATGGCAATTTCTTTGAGGTCCAGTCCATCTCTTACTCTTTCTATGCCCACCAACTAACACAATGGGCCCCGATATTGGTTGGGAATTCTAGGCATTACCACATAGAAATAATAAAAATAATATTTCTCTCATTTGTTGTTTCTGACGTATATAATTCCCTGGATCCTCCTCAACATTATTATTGTCTCTTTCCCTAATATGGTGTGAATAATATTTTTTTTATATTCAATGAGCTATAACTTTAAAATTATCAATACAGAATGTAAACTCCCTTATCTATATGTATATCCATATGTCTCCATATGTCTATATATCCCTATGTCTCCTTTACAGTACAATAGTATAATTTTTGGGTCCCATCATCAAAGTGTTTTACTGATGGGATAATCAAGTGCCTTCATTTTACATAGCTCCATCCAAACTTTCCATTTATATAGTTTTCCTCACCATTGAAATGCAGCCTCCTCTGGGATAAAATGTGGCAGCTGCCTAATGATGCATAGCCATGGGCAACATACAGGCAGAAGTGAAGTCAAATTCTATATCCAGTTGAAACTGCTGGGAGAATTTGTGTAGGAATTTGGCCAGGATATACCCAGTCTTGCAAAATAGCTCTATGGGACTTTTAATGATCACAGGTACGCCAGACCTTGGTTTTATGACTTGTATCTTTATCTTATTTCAGCCTAAGCATTCAATCAACTTGAGCCCAATTGCATGTTGCTGTTGTTTTTAAACACTTCCACAAGAGAATAATACGGGTATATGTTATATGTGAAAACCAATAAAACCTATTTAGAATACGGTTTCATTTTCTTAATGCCACTACTACAAAATAACAGACCAAAGATGAAGTTTAATAGCTGTCCCCATGATCAGAAAGTGTTTTTCATATGGTTTTGAAGAAGCAAGACAGAAAAAAACCTGATCCATGTCCAGCCTTGAAGCAAGCATACAGGAAACATAGATTGATTCGGCACTACGACTGGTAAATCATAAAGTAAATAAAAGCATGATTTTTCATTCAGCTTATTTACAGTAGCTTTAGTATGCTACATTTCCAGGGAAATATATGTTCTTGTCAGAAAACTTCAGGGGAAGTAAATGAGTTTGAATCACATGAGTAGGTTTAAACGCAATGGCTGAAATTTAGTTAACCACTTTTCACTATCTTGTCTTCTTCATTAAAAGTGGAACATTTTTCTCTCTTTGACATGCATAATAATAGGGTTGGTTTGTATCCATTGGGACACTGGGAAACAGCAACTTTGTCTTTAGGATTGGAAAATGTTGCATTTTAGCCATGCAAATCAATTCCTCCTTATCTGCTGGATTCTGTTATCCTAGTTTACCTTGAGTAATACCTTAATCTAAGAATGCTTAGACAGATAGCTAGCTAGCTAGCTAGATAATCTTAGAGTGTTATACTACTGCACATCACTGTAGTACCTTTTGTTTGAAATCAACAGCTGTAGTAAAATCCCTAGTGAACTTCCCGGGCTGTCTGTCACTTCTCACTCTTCAGAGTCAAAACTTTGCTTGGGGTAGGCTTTTTTTGGGTGGGGTTGGTAGGGGTTTGGGAATGGAAGAGTGTGGAAGGGCTTTTTCAACAGGAAGGATGGGCCAGACTCTGGATTCACCTGATCTCCTCAAAGATTGTTCCCTAGCTGGATCCCTTCAACAGATAATGCTTTTTCCCTGGCTCTCACCGGTTTTTCCTGGGCTTTGTGATCTGCATTTCAATGGCACTACTTGCAGCTATGAGCAAGAGTAGCCAAATCTGGCTGCCGTACAGCAAGTTACTAGTTACTCTCAATGAAATGGTGAGGTCAGGTTAGCGTTATAAGAAAAAACAAAAACAAACAATGGCCAACCAGAGAACGCAGAGTAAAAGGGACCCTTCCCGCACACCACAGCCCCAGATCCTTATCTCTGTCCCATTTGAATCATTGCCAAAAAAGTCCCTCTAAGTAATCACAGTCACTTATCCCTCCCTCAGCCTGTCAGTGCAGGATGGTCTTTGTCAATCTGTGATAAGGATTCCCCATACCAGTGGTGCTGCACAAAGCCATGTCTGTGTGAACAGGACAGGCGAAGTGGAGTTGTGCAGGGCAAAGAGAAAGTGGCAGGTATGGTTATGAAGCAATATTGTACTGTTATGGTAACCCTCACTTGGAGTATCTCAGCTCCTGGTGCTCCAGTCTCAGTCTCAGGGGGATCTACCAAAAGGACTAAATGAGGCAGAGTTAAGGGTCTGTGGCTATGGTGTGCAGGAAGGATCCCCTTTACTCCACGTTCTCTGGTTGTCCGTTGTTTTTTTTTGTTTTGTTTTTTCTTATACACTAACCTGAGCTCAGCGCCATGGACAGCTCACAATTAAAAAAACCACAAGAACAGGTGCGGAGCTGGGTCTGTGGATAAAATATACAAGCAAATGAAGAAGGCACAGCTGAGCTGGTTGTATGTTTTGCTTTTGTTGGGTGATTTTGTTTTATGGGTTTTTAAATCAGGGTACAGTTAGTAAAGGGGGAATGGTAGGCATGGAACAGTACAGATCTCAAAGCCCAGGATGAAGAATGTGAGAGCTAGGGATACACTTCTTGAGGAGATTGGGTGAATCCATAGTCTGACCACTGTTAGGAAATGCTGTGGACCATCCTGTGACAGGGCTTAAACCCTACCCCCTGCAAGGCCAGAGAAAGGACCCCAATTAGTCATGCTCATCACCTGGGGCATGATAAACGAATTGCCTGAGGGGGAAGAGTGGTGGAGCTAGGCCTCATAAGGAGCTGAGGGAGCTCAGTTGAGGAGAGAAGACCCAGGAGGTAGGAAGTTCCCTCTCTCTCTCTGGGAAGGGCTTGGGGTGGGCAGACTGAGGAAGGCCACAGGGCTGATCACTGTTAAAGGCTCTGGAAAGGGGACAAGATCCAAGGAGAGATTGCAGAGGAGGCAGGACTCTTCTCTGGAGAGAAACCAACAGGGAGCAGAGTAGGCTCTGGGGGAAGCCCTGAGTTAGGTCCTACAACAGGTGGAAGAGACCCACAGGAATGAGCGTAGACTTCCTGTGGGAGGGAGCCCTGCCGATAGGGTTTTTAAGTGGAATCAGAAAACTTCAGTAGCCAAAAGGGGCAGAAGAGTGGTTTGGATTTTCATTTGAACCAGAAGGGGTTTGAACTTTATGTGACTTGGCAGAGGGCTGAGCCACGGAAGACCCATTGAGAAACAGACGGCCTGCAGGAGATGCTGGAGTCAAGGATACCAGTGACATTAAGCATGGATGCAAGGGGGCATTCCAAGGTTGTATATGTGCTCCTACATTTCATCTCTGATAAAGCATTTCCTCCATAGCAAGAACGATACTCAGAGCACTGACACCTCCTTCTATTCCCTCCAAAATCCCTCAAACAAAGACCTGAAACCACCAAACAGAGCAACCAAACTAACCCAAAAACTCCCATCCAAGCAAAGTATTTTTACCCTGGAAATGGAGAAGTGCAGGAGGGATGTATGATTAATAATTGATATTCTGTGGAAAGTGTGAAGTTTTGGGGTTCGCCCAGGCCGATTAGGGGTTTGGTCACCATCTACCTTGAAACCCAGGATGTCTTGTGGTTGTGCAGCTTTGGTCCAGAGCTCTGACCCCAAGAGCCCTGCCAGCAGCCCACAAGCCTGACACTAGCTTTGACCAACCTGGTGATCCTTGCAGGCTGATATTAGAACACCTGATATTAAGCCAGTCCCTCTCATTAGATCCTCATATAGAAAGTATTAGGTTCACTGCCTCTACAGAGACTGTAAAACACTCCAACCTGTTAGCTTTCTAAAACATAAGAAGGTCCATTCTGGGTCAGACCAACGGTCCATCTAGCCCAGTATTCTGTCTTCTGACAGCAGCCAGTGCCAGATGCTTCAGAGGGAATGAACAGAACAGGGAATTCTTTCGATAAGCCATCCCCTGTCGTACAGTCCCAGCTTCAGGAAGTTGGAGGTTTAGGGACACCCAGAGCGTGGGGTTGTGTCCCTGACCATCTTGGCTAATAGCCATTGATGGACCTATCCTCCATGAACTTCTCTAATTCTTTTTTGAACCCTGTTATACTTTTGGCCTTTACAACATCCCCTGGCAATCAATTCCACAGGTTGACTGTGTGTTATGTGACCATCTACTTCCTTATGTTAATTTAAAACCTGCTGCCCATTAATATCATCAGGTGACCACTGGCTCTTGTGTTATGTGAAGGGGTAAATAATACTTCCTTATTCACTTTCTCCACAACAGCTATGATTTATAGACCTCTATCCTATCCTCCCTTAGTCATCTCTTTTCTAAACTGAACCATCCGTGTCTTTTTAACCTCTCCTCATATGGAAGTTGTTCCATATGCTTAATCTTTTTTGTTGCCCATCTCTGTATCCTTCCCAATTCTAATATATCTTTTTTTGATATGGGGTAACCAGAACTGCACACAATAGGGAAGGAATGGGCGTACCATGGTTTTACACAGTGGCATTACATTTTCTGTCTTATTATCTATCCCTTTCCTAATGTTTCCTAATGTTCTGTTCACTTTTTGACTATTGCTGCCCCTTGAGCAGATGTTTTCAGAGAATTATCCATGATGACTACAAGATCTCTTTCTTGAGTGGAAACAGATAATTTACACCCATCATTTTATATGTGCAGCTGGTATGTTTTCCAATGTGCATTACTTTGCATTTATCAATATTTAATTTCATCTGTTGTTTTGTTGCCCAATCACAGGTTTGTGAGATCCCTCTGTAACTCTCTGCAGTCAGGTTTGGACTTAATTATCTTGACTAATTATGTGCTGTCTGCAAAATTTGCCATCTCAGCATTTACCCCTTTTTCCAGATCATTTATATGTTGAACATCACTGGTCCTAGTATAGATCCTTGGGGATTCTCGCTATTTACCTCTCTCCATTGTGAAAACTGACCATTTATCCCTACCCTTTTTGTCCTATCTTTCAACTGTTATTGGTCCATGAACTCAACATCCGCACCAGAGAAGCCACCACAACAATGTCTAGACTGAACAAGAGGATCTGGCAAAACAACAAACTGACAGGACACACACAGATCTGTGTGTATCATGCGTGTGTTATCAGCACACTTTTGTGTGGGAGTGAGACATGGACCTTATACTCTCATCAGGAAAAGAGGATCAACAGCTTTCATAAGTGTTGCCTTTATTGAATCTTTGGAATCTCCTGGAGGGACAGAGTCACCAACACTGAGGTGCTCAAACAGGCCAGCAATACCCAGCATGCAAACACTCCTCCAACAGAGATGCCTCTGCCGGCTTGGGCATGTGTGCCAAATGAATGATGGGAGCATCTCAAAGGACATCCTCTGCAGTGAATTGGCATCTGGAAAAAGACACAAAGGATGCCCATAATTGCATTTCAAGGATTTGTGCAAAGTGAGACCTCAAAGAAATGGACATGGATGTGGACAAATGGGAGACCACATCCAAGATTGCAGCCTTTGGAAACAAGAGCTTTACAAATGACTCCGGAATTATGAGAGGAAGCCGTCCAGTTTAGCAGAGGAGAAACGAGCTCGCAGAAGCAGAGCCCAAAGGATTGAAACATCACCTTTAAATGTGACAGATGCAGCAGAGATTGTCTCTCTCTAGTGGGTCTCTTCAGCCATGTTTGCAGCTTCTATAAATCCAACTGAGTAAATTCTTTACCTCTCAGGGCGCGTCCCCATGGTCTCTCAAGACTGAAGGATGCCTTCTATGCTATTGATCCATGGGAGGACTTCCCTCGTATCCCATGACTGCTTACTTTGCTTAAGAGCCTTTGGTGAGGGACCTTGTGAAGGCTTTCTGAACATACATGTACACAATATCCACTGGATCCCCCTTGCCACATGCTTGTTAACCCCCTCAAAGAATTCTAGTAGACTGGTGAGGCATGATTTCCCTTTACAAAAGCCGTGTTGACTTTTCTCTAACATATTGTGTTCATTTATGTGTCTGAATATTCTGTTATTTACTATAATTTCAACCAATTAGCCCAGTACTAAAGTTAGGCTTACTGGCCTGTCATTGGCAGGATCGCCTCTGGAGCCTTTTAAAAAAATTGATGGTACATTAGCTATCCTCCAATCATCTGGTACAGAGGCTGATTTATGCAATAGTTTACATACTACAGATAGTAGTTTTGAAATTTCATATTTGAGTTCCTTCACAACTCTTGATTGAATACCATATGGTCCTGGTTATCATTGTTTAATTTATCAATTTGTTCCCAAACCACCTCTACTGATACCTTAATCTGGGACAGTTCCTCACATTTGTCTCCTAAATAAAATAGCTCAGGAGTGGGAGACTCCCTCACATCCTCTGTAGTGAAGACCCATGCAGATAATTCATTTAGCTGCTCTGCAAAGGCCTTGTCTTCCTTGGGTGCTCCTTTAGCACCTTCATTGTCCAGGGCCCCCATTGATTGTTTGGCAGGCTTCTTGCTTCGGATGTACTTAAAAATATTTTTGCTGTTAGTTTTTGTGCCTTTTGCTACTTGCTCTTCAAATTCTTTTTTGGCCTGCCTTCTTATACTTGATTTGCCAGAGTTTATGCTCCTTTCTCTTTTCCTCAGTAGGATTTGACTTCCAGTTTTGAAATGATGCTCTTCTCTGTCTCTCGAGTTCAGGCTCAGGATAACCCCCACTGTTTAGCTCAATGGCTTTGTCAACTGCTAATATGTAAAGTGAGATAAACCCACATTCCTTGGTCTAGGACAGACATGTTTATCACCTTTACCTTGTCTTTGTCTTAAACATATTCTAGTAACATCACACAGAGGGAATGCATAACTTCACACATAATATCAACACATGCATTTTACAATGATACTAATACCCAGTGTGTCATATGAGACCTCACAAGGCATATTTTGTACAAATATTATTGCAGTAGCGTGTAGCGTGTGAATACTGGGGTACCTAGGGTCACAGAAGGTTCTTATATATTACAGTGATGAGTGGTAGTAATAAACAAATCTATGTGTTTACATTATTATTATTATCATAGCACCCAAGAGCCCTTGTCATGGGCCAGGGCTCCATTCTGCTGTGTGCTGTACAAACACAGAAGAAGAAAGATGGTCCATACCTCAAAAAGCTGACAATCTATAAGACAAGAGACGGATACAGAAAGACAGGTGAGTACAAGGCAACTATGGGACAATGTTTGTCAGCATGGTAGGAATGGTGTCAGCACGCCAGCAATCTAACTGTTGTCAAGATTTTGTAGGCATCTCATCAAAGGAAAGTTTCAAGGAGGGATCTGAAGAACAAGGAAGTGGCTATGTGGATATTTTCAGGGAGCTCCTCCCAAGCATGGGAGATCAATGGATTTTAAGGCTAGAAGGGACCATTATGATCACCTAGTCTGACCATCTGCAGCACACAGGCCACAGACTCTCCGATCAATGTTTTTGCATCAAGCCCTTCACTTCTCTCTGAACTAGATCATTTAGAAAGACATCCAATCTTGACTGAAAGCCTTCAAAGGATGGAAAGTCCACCATGACCCTTAGTAGATAGGTGGATAGGTAGACAGACATATATATATATATATATATATATATATATATATATATATGAATTGGCTATCTTGGCTCCTCTCTGCCTCAGTTGCATTGCAGCAAGTCATCCTCAATCTTATTAAGTGAATGGCTCGCATTTTTGTGGGGAAAATCATTATTTTTCTGTATCAGCTTTAATGTGCAGTGGTTTCTAGAGAAACTGAATCATCTTCCCCAGGCTGATAATTAAACAGAAACAGACAGAAATTGAAATATCAGATTAAAAATGGTTTTGCTTTAAGTGTAGACATGGATGGTGGAAGTTTTGAAAGTGCTCAGCATTGTCCTACTTTTGGTCCCATTGATGTCAATGGAAGTTTCGCTATTGACTTAAATGTGAGGAGCCTGAAATCAATGGTAAGTGTTTTCAAAAAAGTCTCATTTTTAGGTTTATTGTGATTAGCCCCAAGAAGACAATGTGAGCAGGCCTATGTCCTTTCTCATAACACAACTCCAAAGGGGTAGCCAATGACACTAAAAGGCAGAAAGATTAAAACGTACTTCGCTTTGAGACAGGGACCATTTTTTGTTCTGTGTTTGTACAGTGCCTAGTACATTGGGGTCATGGTCCATGACTAGATCTTCTAGATACTACTCCAGTGAGGATGATAATAATGAAGAGGAGGAGGAAGAATTACTTTTGAACTAAGCTATGGAACTCATTGCCACAAGACATCCTTGAGGCCAAGAAGAATGAAAAAACGGATCAGGCATCAAAATGGATAATGAGAAGATTCTTGGCAACATAAGATAGAAAATAAGAGAAAGAGAAGTGTTATAAACCCTTACACTTCAGGACATTAATCAACTTCTAACAGACAGGATTTAGATGATATTTCATAATTGTCCACTGTGCAGTTTCTTGCACATTCTTCTAGAGAATCTGCTACTAGCCACTGCTAAGCACAGAATATTGGACTCCATGGTGCCCTGGTCTGATCCAGTATGGTAATTTTTATGTTTCTAATCATGGGGTCTTACACCAAACAGACAGCTCCTTTCTTCAAAGCCAGCGTGCAACTGGAATGAGCCTGTAGCTAAAAAGCAATAAAACAATAAAACAAAACAGTACAAAATAGTAAGATCTCTGAAATGCGCAATATTTAATAAGCAACATGATGCAGAATACAATAACTATTAATAAAGCCACTCCACTGAATTGATTTTACCGTAATTAAACTTTTCTTTACCTTATTTCACAGTCCATTTAAAAGGCTCTATTTTCCCTTTAATGGCAAAGGAAAATCTGATCTTTAACAAAGCAGAGCAGCATAAATTCAAGCCAACGTATGGTCCAAGTGAACCGAAACCATTGTCTCAGGAAAAAAGACAATGGCACCAAAGGAATAAATCCAAGCTCTGCAGCTATCTAATTGGTTCAGCAAGAAGAGCATCTATATATGCTCAGCAGATAGGCACTGTCAACAATGGGCCGAGTTATTTTACTCCAAGGGCTTCGCAGAATGTGGCTGTGCAATTAAATGTAGCTTAATGGGAATAAGTGGGCATTGCCACAGTTTTCTTGTAGCTGGGAATGTAATTGCTGCATTCAGCTTTGATTGCTTTCTTTTTGGAGAGAATCTTCTCAAGCCACCCCTACTGTTCCCTAAAGATCAGGGGATACTCGTTAGTACAAGAGAGAAAAGAAAGGAAGGCAGAGGGAGACAATTATGAAATGTTACCAGTCTGGCAGCCATAATATTCATCATTATAGGACTACTCACATTGAGTAATCCCACTGAAATGAATGGGTCTGCTCCTGGGGTATGGTACTACTCAGTGTGCATAAGCATGGCTGGATCTGGCCCTGAATGTTTGCTGAGCCAGGATCCCTCCAAGCTCTTCACTTGGGCACAAAGGCCCAGATCCTCACAGGTATTTAGGGGCCTAACTGCCACTGAAATAATTGATTTCTAAGGGAGTAAGACCCCTAAATACCTGTGGTGGTATGGGCCAAATATATTACTACCACTGTGTGGGGCCATATAAGTGCCTAGGTAGAGAACCCACACTTTCCTGGGCAAGGTAAGCAGTTATGATCTGGGAGTTATGATCATAAGAGCAGTGGTGTGAAGTAAGATGGTTCTCTTGCACCCTAGAATAAGCAAAGGTCAGTTAATCTATTTAGCAGTAGATCCAACAGGCTTTTCCTTGATCCTCCCTCTGGCACACCGCTGATCTGCCTCCAACAGACCCCGTGCAACAATGTATTGGCATGTCAAGCTTTTTGTATAGGCATGATGGGAAAAGGGAGTTTGAGGAATGGATTTGAAGGAGGACATTGAGGTGGCTTTGGGGATGTTTACAGGTACCTCCTCCCATCCACGAGGGACAGCACAGGAGAAAGCACAATGTGGGCGATGAATCATAGAATCATAGAATATCAGGGTTGGAAGAGACCTCAGGAGGTCAACTAATCCAACCCCCTGCTCAAAGCAGGACCAACCCTAACTAAATCATCCCAGCCAGGGCTTTGTCAAGCCGGGCCTTAAAAACCTCTCAGGATGGAGATTCCACCACCTCCCTAGGGAACCCATTCCAGTGCTTCACCATCCTCCTAGTGAAATAGTGTTTCCTAATATCCAACCTAAACCTCCCCCACTGCAACTTGCGACCATTGCTCCTTGTTCTGTCATCTGCCACCACTGAGAACAGCTGAGCTCCATCCTCTTTGGAACCCCCCTTCAGGTAGTTGAAGGCTGCTATCAAATCCCCCCTCACTCTTCTCTTCTGCAGACTAAATAAGCCCAGTTCCCTCAGCCTCTCCTCATAAGTCATGTGCCCCAGCCCCCTAATCATTTTCATTGCTCTTAGGTTGGCATCTAAGAACTTCCATGCCCAAAGAAGGAGGATGGGGTTTTCCCATAGTTTAATATTAAACATCAGGGTATCCCAGTGTCTAATTAAAAACTATAATAAGAGCAATTGGCACACCGTACGGTCTGCAAAACTGAGCCTGAAAGAAATCAGCATTACCAAAAGTAGATATGATTAGGTAGGTTTAGGGGCAACAAAAACCTGTCTTTGAGGAAGGAGGATGCATTTTACATCCCTGAAATTCTCTTTCTGTGGGGAGAAATGTGTCACTTTTCTTCTTATGTTTGTAATAGCACAGAGCGCTAGACATGACAGCTGGAGAAACATCTGCAGTGTTAAGTTATCTTACTCAACCACCTTCCTGTTCTTCTCTCACCTTCCATCTCCCTACCCTGGGACCTCATTACACCATTTTCACATCAGCATGACTTCATTGACTTCAACAGTTATTCTTGATTTACATCAGCGTGAGCAATAAATCAGGATCTTTCTATCTAGGTGTGTATACCTGTAGCTTCCTCTATTTCACAATGGACAGACGTCATAGTTAGGGCTCTGTGTCTGTGATGGAGGTCGTGGAAGTCATGGATTCTGTGTCTTCCTGCAACTGCCGTGACTTCTTCAGTGGCCAGTGTGGCTCACCCCAGGGCTACCCAAGCAGCTGACCCTAGAGACAGCTTCTCAGATGGACCTGGGGACACCACACTGGCCACTGCTGGAGCGGCTCTGCAGCCAGCTGCTTGGGTAGCCCTGCAGCCAGCCACGCCAGCTGCACCAGCCACTGCTGGAGTGTCCCCAGTCCCAAGGACAGCCGCACCAGCCACTACTCTGGTGAAACGGGCAGCTGGCTCCGAGGACTTCCCGAATACAGGCTGATGCAGCTAGCCCTGGGGACTGCCTGAGCAGCGGTCCTGGGGGTGGCCAGAGCAGCCCCTGGCCCCTGGGGCTTTCCCCCGTAGCTGATGCCTGGGTCCCTGGGGCTCCCGCTCCCTGGCAGCTGGGACTGCGGGCTCCCCGCTCCCCGAGTAGCAACCCTGCCCAAGATTCAATCAGGGGTATTTATGGTATAAGTCATGGGTAGGTCACGGGCCGTGATTTTTTATTTCTTGCCTGTGACCTGTCCATAACTTTTACTAAAAATACCTGTGATTAAATCATAGCCTAGTCATTGTTGGGAAGATGTTCCTAGGGTTCAAATTAGGATTTCCTCCCCTATATACTGTGCATGGGTGGTTTTAATTCCAGGTCTGAATTTTATTTTATTTTATTTTTTGTGGCTCCTGTTTCTTCTAGAGAATGCATAAAGGTTAGGACATACTTTGCATACATTGCTAGGAGGTTGTAAAAGGTCTTAGCAAAAAGCTATAGTTCTCTATCGACACATACAAGACATGGCTGTAAATCAATGCATCTTTCACAAGCACTAATTAAAATTAAAGACCATTCTTTGAAAAAGGGCTTTTATTCTCTGAATCCAAAAGATCAGATGTTGATTAAAGAAAAAGTTGATCCTTACATGAGAACTTTTGCCGGTAGATAGGAGAAGGATTTTTTCCCCTCTTGCTACACTGTGTGACTTGTTTCAAGGGAAAGCAGACTTCTGTCCCATCATTTTGCCTGCATTATAAAATATGCAAGAGAGCTCTGGAAGTGAACACCTCACCAATTCATCGACACGCCTTTATTAAAACTAACTGTTCATCATGCTGGAGGACGGTAGCCGTACAACATTAGGTTAGATCCATGCTGATGTTCTCGCAACATCAATAATTAAACAGGACTTTCAGCTGCATCATTTAAAATAACAAAATGTTTTCTAAGAGTTGTGAAATGATATAAAAAAGAAAAGAATATAAAGAACCCATAACGCTCAGTGGTCTATGTTCAGAAATGTAGAGCACTCCTTTCACTCACTTTAATACAGCAGTAGTGCTCAATGGCTCTGGGCTGTAATTAACAGCACAAAACTATCTTAGTGAGAAACAGAGTAACAATCAAGAAAGCTATATCTATATTCTGCACCAGTTTCCTGGGATGCTCAGGGCTTAAACTGCTTTTCAAATGACGTTAAAGGAAGACGTGCAAATTAGAGTTAGCGCAGGTGAAGAGAAGCTAAAGAAGCCAAATGCTAATACAGGAAATTAACACCCTTAATGAATTCTGCTGGTGCAGCCCACTGGCTTCTGGTGGTAATACTGCAGAGTGAGTGCTTTGCACAACTCCTGAGCTTTGAAACTGTATGGGCTAAGCTTAGCCAGACTGCTTCTGAAATAAAGGCAATCAGCTGTTTTGGAATGGTAACATGGTGATGGAAAAATAAGCTGACCATTGAGAGCACACTTCCTGCTTAAAGGCTGTCCTTCAGGGCTCTCTCTGCACATGGGGTCTCCTATCAAAAAATCAAAGCCCAATCTGTAAATGGCCTGGGGATGAGCTAAGTGTGCAGTATTGCTGACGTAGACACTTATTGTGACGATGACACAGAGCTCTATAGCCGAGCAGTGGAGTTACACCCAGCATTGCCAACCCCAAATGATCAAAGACTATGACTCAGCCTCCCCCCCCCCGAAATCCAGAGCTTGGGTAAAAAATCATGAGAATAAAAAGATACATTTTGGGGGTTATTTTTCTTTGCCAGTGGATTTTAGGGTGCCTTTGGGACATGTTTTCTCTGCAACAAGTGGGACTGGACACTTCTGAAAAATAAACGTTAAGATTTTCACATAAACACATGACTCTAGGCGCTGGGGTTAAAAAGTTAAAGTTCAGATATTGTGAAACTCATGCTAAAATCAGGACAGTTGGCAACACCTTTTCCCACCTCCAGGGAAAGCTCCAGGATGGATTCTCCCAGAATTCCCAGGTGTACAATGCCCTATCTTCTCCATGAATGAGCAAGAGACAGGGAAATTCAGGCTCTCTCTTGATTCTTCCTGGTTTCTGTACAGAATACCATGGGCACATCCAGTCCTCAGTGATGGGAGCATATGTAGGGTCAGATGCCCTGGTGTAAATAATTGTGCCCCATTGAAGTTAAGACCTGAAGTTGGGGATCTGGTCCATAGCTCTCTGACATTTTTCTTCAAAAGGGGATAACTCCAATTGTTTAAGGGCCCATTAGTAAGATGATGCCTCTGTGTGTACAGCAACCTACAACTTCACCGGCTTCTTTTCCCACTCTGGGAATTACAACTGAAATGTTAGGCGTACACTGCTCACTGCTGTGGCTGCATTAACATCAGTGCAAAACAAAGGGGCTAGAATTTCTTTTGCTGTTTTTCTGTATTGACAAATATATATGCTGTCGCTAGCTAATTTAGAAAGAACACCAAGAAGGATTTTTATAAGCCTCTGCTACAGAGCTTTCCTACCTACCATCTGGAAAAGGTGAAGGGTTAACATTTAAAAACAAAATGTTTCTTAAACAATTTGAAATCTAACTACCTAGGACTAATTTCATTAGCATAAATACAAGGCAAAATGATGGGTTGTACTATTAATTCTGCACACGTGCATCCAAGCTGCCAGGAAAGATTTGGTCCTTGGAGTGGATTGGAAGGGAAATGATTAGACATTGACCCAGGCTCTCCTTTACTACTCTCTTTATAGTTATGTAAGGGGACTGTTGCCTGCTTACTACATTCAGTGGGGGTGTTTTAGTTGCTAGCTCCCAGTACTAAAAAGGGGGAAGGGTTAATGGGGAATCAGGACCCTGAGACTGACAGCCCCCAGGTACAATGGGGAGAAGCCAATGCTCCAGGTCAGCCTAAATGACAGGGCAGGCAGGCTAATCAGGGAGTCAGGAGGCCAGGGAGGTCCCATCCTCCACGTGAGCTGGATTTGCCTGGGTCAGACAGAGTGGGGCCAAACTAAGGAGAAAGCAGGGGCCCAAACTAAGCTGGGGAGCAGAGCTGGGCCAGATCCAGAGGGATCAGAAAAGCAGCCCAGAGAGAGCAGACCCTGTCCTGGGAGCAGAGCTGCAGCAACCAGAGGCAGAGGGGCCAAAGAAGCAGCCCAGGGAGCTGGAGGCAGAGCAGCAGAGACAGAGCGGTGCAGCTGGGGCTGGAGCAGTCCGTAGCTGGGTGTCATGAGCAGCTGGGGAGACCGAGGGGGACCCTGGGCAGCGGGCCCAGCACAGGGAGGCACCTCAGCCAAGAGACTCTGCAGGCCAGGCTTGGATTGTAACCCCGACAGGGCGGGGGCGACACTGGGAAGAAGGGTCCTACCACTTAGAGCCTGAGAGCGTGTGGCCACCACCAGAGCAAGTGTCCAACCTGCAGCATCCCTGCAGCACAGCCAGGGCCTGAGCAGGAGGCCTGGGACTGACAAGGCACAGACTGTGAACAGCCCGGACGTTTCAGAGACACTGTTTGTGATGTTCCCTGCCACAGAATGGGCTGATGCGTTTCCTTTACCCTTTCCCATTTTTCCTTATTCTTTTTAAAATTAATTGTTGATTAAATAACTTGCATTTGCTTTAACTTGTATGTAATGATCAGTGGGTCAGAGAAGTGCCCAGTGTAGAGAGAGTACCCCGGAGTGGGGACACCCTAGCCCCTATACTAGGTGACCGCAGCAGGTTGGGGGTTGAGCCCCCCAGGAATCCTGGGCCCAGCCTTGTTGGGCTTACGAGGATTCTGCCAGACAGGAGAGTGGAAGGGGAGTCCTCAAGGGCAGGGAGGCCTCTGGATAAAGGAAGTGGGAGTGAGGACTCGGATCCTTTCTCCAGCCCACTTCACCGGGGTAATGCAGAAGCGGAGGAAAGTTCTCCACAATAGCGGGACTATTCCCCCACTTACAGTTAGAATAAATACATGGGTCCAGTTCCTCAAAATATTTAGGCACCTAATTCCCACTGAAAATATAGGCGTTAGGAGCCTAGATCCCTCTGAGGTTCTGGGCCATAGTCTCTGTTATTGCTTCTAATGAAGACAGATGTCAACAGCAAAAGTAGCAGCAAAATTAATACAGATGTAGCATCACATTAGATAAGCTCTGTGTTCAAGCTCCCATCCAGATAGCAAGTCTGAACTCCTCCTAAAACACATTCAAATCCTCTGTAGGAATTTGTGTCAATCACCGTCCTCACTCCAGCTGGTGTCACTCTACGTCCTTGGGTTTGGAGTCAGTCTGATTCATCCCGGGTGTGAGGAGTTACACCAGGAATTAATTTAGTCACCTATCAGCAATTGTCACTTTTCATGCTCATCTAAGGCTACGTCTACACTGCAATCAGGGAGGTGATTCGCCACGTGTGTAGACGTACCTGTGCTACTTTTAATCTATTTAGGTTGCTGAAAATAGCAGTGAAGTCATGGTGATGCAGGCTTCAGTGGGAGCTATACAAGCCCACCTGCCCCTGGATCTGAACTGGCATTGTTAGTCTGTGCTGTAGCACCCGCCTGCTATATTTTAGTGAGCTAGTTAGATTAGAACTAACGTGGGCACATTGCTGGGAGCTGCAAATGACATCCTCAGTTGCCATGTAGATATAGCTGAAGTAGTTTTAAGTTCCAGACTATTAACCCTTCACTGAGCTATCTAAAGGGGCTGTAAATTTCTGTGTGTTCCCATTCCAGCCACTTATTTCAGTAACATTGTAGTCTTGTCAGTCCCTGGATATCAGCGAGACAAAGTGGGTGAGGCAATAGAAGAAACCCACAGATCAGCACACCTACCTTCATAGATCCGGTAACCACCCCAAACACACCATGAAATCTGCATTCTACAGCCAGCATGCAGATACCACCGAACATGCTTCAAGGAGAAAGTCTCACACAGGAAACTGATAAAAGACATAACCATCCCATCACCTGTGGGTGAACACCAGTGCAAGTGGCAGAAACTATGTCAGTGGGAGAAGTTCTCTTGTCAACACAGTGCTTATGTCGGTGTAACTTATGTCACTCAGGGGGGTGGTTAATGTTCTGATGACATAAACTGTCGTGTATACATAGCCTACGTTTTCCAGACCTGAAGAAGAGCTCCGTGTAAGCTTGAAAGCTTGTGTCTCTCACCAAGAGAAGCTGGTTCAATAAAAGCTATGACCTTGCCCACCTTGTCTCTCCAGTAACGTTATTTTCATATGTTTACCACTGTGTGGCTGTGGAGATGCTCTTACATGAGCTGTAATCAAAGCACAATCAACTCAGAAGAGTGACTTATGAATAGCAAAGCCTTCTTTTATAAATCTTTATGCATTTTTCTATGCAACCCCTTTAAACCTACCGTAAGTGCCAATTTCGCTGTTATGGAATGTAGCAGAAAATAATACAGCGGATTCAAATGGCTCCAACTCTCCATTTGAGAGCAAGCTACAATAATACTATATACTTTACCGACATAAGAGTGGATCCTGGACTCACTCAACTGATGTAAGTCAGGAAGAACTCCTTTGAACTTGATGGAGTTACACTGGTAAAAAAAACAATGTGAGAAGAGAAGGCAGCCTCTTATCATTAATCCTCTTGTGGGGCAGATTTTTGCAATTATTCAAATCAATTTACAAATTACTGAAAACTGAGGCAGACAGAGGAGAAGGGGCAGATCTTTAAGGGAATGCAGTCACCTAAAGGTTAGTGGGATTTTTAGAAGTGCCGAAGCATTTCCCCTTGAAATGAATGAGAGTTAATTGTCTAGGTGCTTTAAATAATCCCATTAGATTCTTATCTGTATCTTTAGTTACCTGAATACTAGATATGGGTGGGAAACAATTTTCCCATCCCACAGAGTCTTCAAGATTTCAAAAATTTTTCCTGTCTCAAAGTGGGGAAAAAAGCAACATCTTGAACATTTTCACAAACCGATGAACCTGATTTTTTTTTTGGATCGTTCAATCAAAACTGTTTGTTTCAATAATTTTTGAATGCTTCACTTGGACCCTTTTTGTTAACCTTTTTTTCACACTTCAGAAACAAAAAGTTGTGTCGTACCAAAAACCAAAACTTTTTTTCATTTAGAAAATGTCAAAATGGGACATTTCGAGCATGTTGACACTTTAAAAAAAAGTTTTTGAATCGGTAGGTTTGTCAAAAGCAACGCTTTCCTGCAAACAGCTTTGACGAATCAGCATTATCCAACAAAGTTTCATTGGAAAATGCTTGACCAGTTCAACTAAAGATCTTTAAAAATCTGTCACTAAGTGACTCATCAAAGGTCACAGAGCTGGTCAATAGCAGAGCAAGACTTGCTGTGTTCATGAATTTCTACTAGACCTCAAAACCTCCCAGACTTCACAGGGACTTGGTTTCACACTTCTTACCTTGAGAACAATGGGATCCAATTAGGACCTGTTGGCTTGATTCTGATCTTATTTACAACCATGCAAATCAGGAGTGACTCTAGTACAGGTATATCCATGTAAAGCCTGTGCAACTAGGTCAAAATGAGGCCTTGTATAGTGCATGGCAGTCTGGCTCCATGGAAGTCTAGCTACATTCCTATCCCAAAAAGCAAAGGGAAAGAGGTTTTTTGGAAAGTTCAGATTCATATTCATGGAGTTAGATGATCTGTCAAGCTACAGTGGAACAGCAATTGGATAGATCATATCAGGAAGGTCATGTAAAACAGCTTTATATAAGGTCTGGAAGGGCTGAATTGTTGATTCACCAAGACGGACAAATAAATTAGAGGTCACTTCCAACATATTTTAATGGCAACACAGAACCGTGCCTGAGGAATGGTCCAGAGAACAGTAAACATCTGGAATATCCATTATGTGACTCGAGCAGTGCCAGATAACAGGATACTGACTAGCTTTATCAGATGCTATTTTCAGCATATGCCTTTATCAGAGAGCTTGATTTTCAGCACTGAGCTCTAATTTAGGGTGACCTGATGTCCCAGTTTTATAGGGACAGTCCCGATATTTGGGCCTTTTTCTTTTATAGGCACCTATTACCCCCCCACCCCCATCCTGATTTTTCACATTTGCTATCTGGTCACCCTACTCTAACTCCAGTACTGAACGCAGGTGCTCAGATATGCTGTGGTGATGGGTGGAATGTAACCGTGAAAGGAAGGAAGGATGGATGGATAGAATTGAAGCTGAACAGTGTTATCATAATAAAGAGTTATTGTTTCCTCTGAGTAAAACCAGAATTTTATTCATTTTAAGAGAGCATAATATCTGAACAATACAGTTAACCATATGTGATGTGTATGCCTCAAGCCAATGAGAAGCCTATGTTAACATGCATGCTTTAAATGGCATGAGTGTATGCAATACATTGGACAGCCAATATACCTTACTGCAACAGGGTAATAAGAAAAAAAATATTTGCTTGTTTTCTGTTATGCACAGAGCGGTACACGTTACTAACAAGATGCTCACCCATGTGTATCTCAGACTCCAGAAAAGGATGTACAAAATTCTGTTGTATTATATCACTCACACATCTGCTTCTCCCTCAAATACCTCTGGGCTTTCTCCCATGGTGCGCACCATGCACTGTAAAAACTCCCCAAGTTCCTAAAATCTTCATCCTCCCAGTGTACTTTTTGTGATCGGAAGGCCGGGGACCTCTACAGATGGAATATGGACAGCCAGTTTGGAAGGGTGCATAGAACTCCAGACCCGCAAAGAGGGTAGGGCTCAGACAGGTGGATGAATACTCCCCACCAGGAAGCAATAGAAGATCTCCAATGAAATAAGTCGGGGGAGGTATGTGACAGACTACTAGCTGCAGCAAACTGGTCATTTAGATAATAGCATAACAGAGAAGATCAGAGAAGAAGGGGGTTAATTGGAACCAAAGTACCTGTAATGGTGGGGTTTAGGGGATTGTTGAAAGTTGGGGGCAATGGTAAGGCTAATGAAGTAATTAGCTCAATAAGGGGAAGATATATAACTGACAGGGACAGGAAGTAAAGAGCAGGGCTCAGCCTGTAAGCTGGGTGTGGGAGGGAAAGCTGGGTGGAAGGTCTACCTGACACATGCCTGTGTTATGTTCTGCAGTGCTTGGGATCTACTGATTGAAGGTACACAGGAGGAAAAGAAATGGACTGTGTATATGTTGTGAATAAGAGACCATGCAAACAGGCCAGGCAGTGTGGCACACCGGGTGGCTGAAGGAGCACCCTGTGACAGAGTGTCAATCTCCCTGAGTAATGCAGGCACAAAAATCCCTGAGAAAAGCGGGAAGTACAGGGGCAACCACTGGATGTATCCCATTTGCAGAATCTTCCATTAGGGCTGGCTCTGCTGAATGCACCTCCTGTACATCCTCACTGCTGCCAGGACCTGAACTTGAGCACACCAGATGGAAGACCTGCTCTGGGGCCAAGTTTCTCTCTCAGCTGCAAACCGAGCAAACCTAATTTTTCCTGAATGATTCACCAATGTACCATCAGATTAGCAGCAGTAAGTGATGAACATTGTCATTCGTCCTGCCTAGTCCACAAATGAAAAACAACATAACTGTCCATGTGTAACGTGTTGGCGTTACATCGATAGCCAGCACTCCTTCCCAGCGTGTTTCCTAACCAGCTACAAATAAAAAGCATCACAAAAGGCGTGTGTGAGTTAAAGTCACTCAGTGTAAACAGGGCATAAAAGGAACTCATTGCAGAATGTTATCATTTCTGAGCTTGTATAAAGCCCGGTAGCAAATCTGTGGTAACATAAAAGACAAATCTTCAAAGTAGGACCCATACCAGTCATTCTATTGCCTATCAATATTCCATTCCCAGTTTCCTGGGGGTAGGACGGGGTGAAAGAACTAGCAGGTGGGTTTCACAGTTCTTACCAATCTCATCATTTTCTGTTAGCAAATGACAGGCAAAGAGCTTTATAACTTGCCAGGTGGTCAGCAGCTGCA
The DNA here is from genome assembly GCF_009764565.3 of Dermochelys coriacea. NCBI lineage: Eukaryota > Metazoa > Chordata > Testudines > Dermochelyidae > Dermochelys > Dermochelys coriacea. The sequence continues at coordinate 5,647,252 of NC_050078.2, forward strand.
TTTACCGAACAAATATATTGCCTTTAAAATGGAAGTGGCCATCAGGAATAATGGCCCATAAACTATACTATAATGCTGGTGGTTCATGAAGGCACTGCAGAAGACCTGACCTGGATCATCATCAAGATTACAAGGGGGAAATGTAGTTTGAGTCATAATTTTGTGTATGTTTCAACCTTTGGCTGAAACGCCTTTACCTGCCTAGCTCGAAGGAATTCAAAAGTGTTCTTTAATAATGTGACCACCCCTCGCTCCAACTATCCTGAAGTAAGACAGAGAGAAACAGAGCAGCTCAGTGAAAGACACCAAGTCACAACGGATGAGAACAACATGTCAGATAATATGTTAAAAGTCACTTTACTGGTATTAGGCAGAGATCTCCACTGTCTCTTACCAGACATTTGGGATAGCATAGATATAGTGTTCTGGGCACTGGCTATGGTGTCACAAAATATTATCAAAGAGAAATTATAAAGGTGCAGGCTTTATAGGGCAGTGATCAATAGGGATGAAAAGCTGGCTCTTCCTTTGACAAATACCAATAAATGTTACCTATTTATGGTTAGGCTTGGCAGAATTCCATAAAACAACAGATAATATCAATGTTTGTTTCAAAGCATTTTTTTCAATTGCTATCAATTTAAATTTTCACAATTGCACAAAATTATAGGTTTTAGGCATTTTTTAAATTAAATTTTCAGACTTGAGGGAAACAGTGTGTGTGTGTGTGTGTGTGTGTGTCAGACAATAGTTAACAGGAGAGGCTGAGATTCTAAAAGTTAAAGCGTTATACCTGTAACAACACAAATTGTCAAAATCACATGTCCAAATATACAATTCAATATCCTTAAATCCAACTCTAAGAAGTTCTCAAGTAGCATTTTTCTTACTTTGCTTGTCTGTAATTTTCAGTTATCAGCAATGGAAATATTTATGCCGGTTTGCCTGTGTACGGTGACATTGACGTTAACTGCTGTTTACCAATTACAAATCTAAGCCTTTCAAGACTGTTACAATAGTGTGCCTAGAGGTTATGCTGAGCATGTGTTTCAGTTGTATTGCAAGAGAAAGAAGTTTTGTTTAGACACAGAAGTTGGGAATGGGCGACAGGATGGATCACTTGGTGATTACCCTCTGCTCATTCCCTCTGGGGCACCTGGCATTGGCCACTGTCGGAAGACAGGATATTGGGCTAGATGGATCTTTTGTCTGACCCAGTAGGGCAGTTCTTATGTTCATAGGAAAAAAGAAGATTCAGAAATATAGCATGGGCCAATTCATCAAGTGGCTGGTCCTGTCAGTTTTGGGACACACAAGCCATGATAAAGAAAACATAAGGCTAAAGTTTGCTCACAGCTCCTCCAGCTTAAGTCTGGAATAACCCTGTTTGCGGCTGAATTTGGTCCAAGGGTTTTTGCCCTCTCCCAGGATGAAAAATGTGCTAAAGAAGATTGTCTGATTATTTTATGGTTTGTGTCAGAATGCAAGGTGTTGCCTAAGGATAATTTATGTTCAGGTCTATATCATGGAATCTCTAGCCAAACCATGGGAGGAGGACGAAATTTGCTTACTGTTGCCCTTTAAATGAAAGTGAATGCTGTGAAGCTGGCTAAGAGATAGGTAAAGATATTTAAATGCCCACTACCTCTTTTGCCCCAATGATTCTGGAGGCAGAAGACCTGGGAATGATGGAAAGCACAAAACATGCTGATACAACATGATTGCTTTCCTCACAGGTTCAGTTTAACACCACACTCAACTGAAATTGTTTATAATATTTGAAATTATGGGACCAGACAGCTGAGGGATGAGTCTCTTAAATCAGGGATCGTCAAGTATACGGAGCCGCTCCTGGGACCACAATGGGGAATTGTCAATAAAGCCAAGTTCACATGCCTCATTAGTTTCCTGCTTCCTTGTTTTCTCCAATATCTTTTTAGGAATGACTAGTGCTGCCTCCTCGCATCACATTTGAATAATGAAAGTCTTATGAATCCCAAGAGATATTCCAAGTCTATTGCCAGACGAAAGGGCTCTCCAGAGACGATTTCACCATTGCTAGAGAACAAATTACATTCCAAAATGGCAGAGAACAGGTTGCTCTATCTCCCAAAGGAAGTTCACCAGAACACATTCCTTCAAGCTCTCTTGATGCCTTGATCCCTTCATTCCATTAATAGCCATTTTGCCGTTGTGAAAAATAAGCATTGCATACTGGCAAGGTGAAGAGCTACAGGAGGTGGTGTGAGAAACTACGTGCTACGCACATGACAAATAAGAGGATCACTCTTATGTCCACCCCAAGGCTATCTCTGCCAAGTGCCAATGATTGCTTCTTCTGAGTTCACAAAGGCTGATGAGAAAAGCTATTTCCATGTCGGCTAATGAAGTATTCCGAGACATTTCTTATTACCATTCATTTATTAAAGAAATGTTTGCATCAGCAATCATAAGGCCTCATTACAGTCTAGAAGGAACATGTTTAAAACTATCAGTGGGCAGAGGAGTAAATTACTCTCCCAAACATTTCATATAAAGAATGCTTTCTCTCTAAGAGTGTGCCACATTTAATTAACTGTTTAGTGTCCCAATATTCCTATAGTAAAACTACTCCCTCCTCCTTTTGCAAGACAAGACAGGTCTCTAACTTTCCCCTTTTTAGGAAATCTGTTGCCAGCCTGAAACATCCTTGGAAATTGTCCACCATTCACCAAAGCCTTTATAGATTCATAGATACTAAGGTCAGAAGGGACCATTCTGATCATCTAGTCTGATCTCCCTGCACAACGCAGGCCACAGAATCTCACCCACCCACTCCTATGAAAAACCTCACCCATGTCTGAGCTATTGAAGTCCTTAAATCATGGTTTAAAGACTTCAAGGAGCAGAGAAACCTCCCTCAAGTCAACCATGCCCCATGCTACAGAGGAAGGAGAAAAACCTCCAAGGGCCTCTCCAATCTGCTCTGGAGGAAAATTCCTTCCCGACCCCAAATATGGCAATCAGCTAAACCCTGAGCATATGGGCAAGATTCACCAGCCAGATACTACAGAAAATTCTTTCCTGGGTAACTCAGATCCCATCCATCTAATATCCCATCTCAGGGGATTTGGCCTATTTACCCTGAATATTTAAAGATCAATTACTTACCAAAATCCCATTATCCCATCATACCATCTCCTCCATAAACTTATCAAGTAGAATCTTAAAACTAGATAGATCTTTTGCCCCCACTGCTTCCCTTGGAAGGCTATTCCAAAACTTCACTCCTCTGATGGTTAAAAACCTTCGTCTGATTTCAAGTCTAAACTTCCTGGTGGCCAGTTTATACCCATTTGTTCTTGTGTCCACATTGGTGCTGAGCTGAAATAATTCCTCTCCCTCTCCTGTATTTATCCCTCTGATATATTTATAGAGAGCAATCATATCTCCCCTCAACCTTCTTTTAGTTAGGCTAAACAAGCCAAGCTCCTTAAGTCTCCTTTCATAAGACAAGTTTTCCATTCCTCAGATCATCCTAGTAGCCCTTCTCTGTACCTGCTCCAGCTTGAATTCATCCTTTTTAAACATGGGAGACCAGAACTGCACACAGTATTCTAGGTGAGGTCTCACCAGTGCCTTGTATAACGGTACTAAAACCTCCTTATCCCTACTGGAAATGCCTCTCCTGATGCATCCCAAAACCGCATTAGCTTTTTTCACAGCCATATCACATTGGCAGCTCATAGTCATCCTATGATCAACCAATACTCCAAGGTCCTTCTCCTCTTCCGTTACTTCTAATTGATGCGTCCCCAATTTATAACTAAAATTCTTGTTATTAATCCCTAAATGCATAACCTTACACTTCTCACTATTAAATTTCATCCTATTACTATTACTCCAGTTTACAAGGTCATCCAGATCCTCCTGTATAATATCCCGATCCTTCTCCGAAATGGCAATACCTCCCAGCTTTGTATCGTCTGCAGACTTTATTAGCACACTCCCACTTTTTGTGCCACAGTCAGTAATAAAAAGATTAAATAAGATTGGTCCCAAAACCGATCCCTGAGGAACTGCACTGGTAACCTCCCTCCAACCTGACAGTTCGCCTTTCAGTAGGACCCGTTGCAGTCTCCCCTTTAACCAATTCCTTATCCACCTTTTGATGTTCATATTGATCCCCATCTTCTCCAATTTAACTAATAATTCCCCATGTGGCACGGTATCAAATGCTTTGCTGAAATCTAGGTAAATTAGATCCACTGCATTTCCTTTATCTAAAAAATCTGTTACCTTTTCAAAAAAGGAGATTAGGTTGGTTTGGAACGATCTACCTTTTGTAAAACCATGTTGTATTTTGTCCCATTTACCATTGACTTCAATGTCCTTAACTAATTTCTCCTTCAAAATTTTTTCCAGGACCTTGCATATTACAGATGTCAAACTAACTGGCCTGTAGTTACCCGGATCACTTTTTTTTCCTTTCTTAAAAATAGGAACTATATTAGCAATTCTCCAATCATTCGGTACTACTACTGAGTTTACAGATTCATTAAAAATTCTTGCTAATGGGCTTGCAATTTCAGGTGCCAATTCCTTTAATATTATTGGATGAAGATTATCTGGGCCCCCCGATTTAGTCCCATTAAGCTGTTTCAGTTTCGCTTCTACCTCAGATATGGTAATATCTACCTTCATATCCTCATTCCCATTTGTCATGCCACCATTATCCCTAAGATCCTCTTTAGCCTTATTAAAGACTGAGGCAAAGTATTTGTTTAGATATTGGGCCATGCCTAGATTATCTTTAACCTCCACTCCATCCTCAGTGTTAAGCGGCCCCACTTATTCTTTCTTAATTTTCTTCTTATTTATATGGCTATAGAACCTTTTACTATTGGTTTTAATTCCCTTTGCAAGGTCCAACTCTACTCGACTTTTAGCCCGTCTCACTTTATCCCTACATGTTCTGACCTCAATTAGGTAGCTTTCCTTGCTGATCCCTCCCATCTTCCACTCCCTGTATGCTTTCTGCTTCTTCTTAATCACCTCTCTAAGATGCTGGCTCATCCAGCTTGGTCTACAACTCCTTCCTATGAATTTTTTCCCCTTTCTTGGGATACAGGCTTCTGATAGCTTCTGCAGCTTTGATTTAAAGTAATCCCAGGCCTCCTCTACCTTTAGATCCATAAATTCTTCAGTCCAATCCACTTCCCGAACTAATTTCCTTAATTTTTGAAAGTCAGCCCTTTTGAAATCAAAAACCTTAGTTGCAGATTTATTTTTGTTAATCCTTCCATTTAGTTTGAACTGAATTAGCTCATGATCACTTGAGCCAAGATTGTCCCCTACAACCATTTCTTCTATGAGGTCCTCGCTACTCACCAAAATTAAATCTAAAATGGTATCCCCTCTAGTCAGTTCAGCAACTACTTGATGAAGGAATCCATCAGCTATCGCATCTAGGAAAATCTGAGCCCTATTATTATTACTAGCAGTGGTCCTCCAGTCTATATCTGGGAAGTTAAAGACTCCCATGATCACGCAGTTTCCATTAGTATTTACTTTATTAAAGACATTAAAAAGGGCTCTATCCATATCCAAATTAGATCCCGGAGGTCTATAGCACACCCCAAGCACTATCGTAGGAGAGGCTTTACTAGTTTTCTTCCCCAATGTAATTTTTGCCCACACGGACTCTGTCTTATCCATTGCATCGCTTCTTATTTCTTTACATTCTACCTCATCATTGATATACAATGCTACTCCACCACCTTTACCTTTATTTCTGTCTTTCCTAAAGAGCACATACCCTTCAATACCTGTAGTCCAGCCATGACTACTATTCCACCATGTTTCTGTTATCCCTATAATATCTGGTTTCACTTCCTGCACCAGTAGCTCTAGTTCCTCCATTTTGTTACCTAGGCTCCTCGCATTGGTGTATAAACATCTTAATTTTTGCTGTTTGGCCTCGCTCACATTTTGTACCCTATTAGGCACAGTCATTCTACAGCCAATATAACCTATTAGACTAGTATCCACACCGCCCTCGCTCCTTATATACATTCTCCTACCCACAGCTGTATCCTTTCTTACTTCGTCTTCTTCCCTCTCAATGCTAAAATCTGGCGTGGAGATTTCCTGGACATCTCCCATCCATCTCCCCCTAATTCCTAGTTTAAAGCTCTCTTTATCAGTTGTGCCAGCCTCGATCCTAGAAGTCTATTTCCTTCCCTACTCAGATGAAGTCCATCCCGAGAGAACTGTCCTCTGTCCGTGAATGCCTCCCAGTGGCCATACATCCCAAAGCCCTCCTTATAGCACCACTGCCTAAGCCATCTGTTGACAGTCATAATCTTGTCACACCTTTGTTGCCCTTCTCTAGGAACAGGAAGGATCCCGCTAAAGATCACCTGAGCCTCAATTTCCTTAAGCGTCTTCCCCAGCCTAGCATAGTCTCCCTTAATACTTTCCAGCGAGAATCTAGCCGTATCATTTGTTCCCACATGAAGGATAATTAGGGGATTCTTTCCCGCTCCCTTTAGGATCCTTTTCAACCTCAGGTCTACATCCCGTATCTTAGCACCTGGAAGACAGCACACCCTTCTATTCTCTGGATCAGCTCTAGATACAGGCCTGTCTATTCTTCTCAATAAAGAGTCCCCGATCACATAGACCTGCCTTTTCCTGGTGACTGTGCTATTCTCCAGTGTCTCCCCTGTTCCCTCTGGCTGCAAGTTCTTTCCATTCCTATTTTCCCTTATAATCTTCTTCAACCCATCCTATATCCTCCTGGGGCTCATATTTGGTCTAGTCTCCCTTGAGTCTTCCGCTTTTCCTATAGGACTAGCCTCTCTTCTCTTCTCTTCTTCCTTACCCTTCCACCTTCAACAAGTACCTGCTGAGCCCCTTCTTCATTTTCCAACTCTGCAAACCTGTTCCTAAGCTCTATTTCTCCTTCACTAGCCCGTCTTTTCCTCTGCCTGGTTCTTTGAGTCACATGTTTCCACTGACCACTTTCCTCACCCAGTCTCCCCTCAAAATTCCCCAGCCCTGCTTCCATCCATGAGTCTGAGCTTTTCCCTTCAGATACCTCATATTTTTGCTCCATCATCTGCTCAAACCCCTTCCTAAACTCAACCAGACTTTCCACCTGCATCTCCAAACCTCGGATCTTTTCCTCCATCAGCTCTATCAGACGGCATTTCATGCAGAAAAAACTCTTACCGGTTCTCCCCTCCAGGATCATGTACGTACCACAGCTTCCACATCCAGTCATCCTCAATGTGTCTTCCACTACAGGAGTCACTCCCACAGCTGCCTCCGTATCTGTCATCGCCTTCCCACCTAAGTCCTGTTAATCTGGGAAATACAAGCCACACCAAAAAGACCACCCTCCCCCCAGCAAAAGCAAACCCCAAACAAGCACCACAATCCAAACTCCCCTTGCAAACTCCCACTCAAACTCCCCTGTTTAGAGCTCTGTTTGCTAGCTCCTGTGCCGCTGCAGCTGTCCTTTGGGGAGGGATAGAATCCTTTAAGGTTACGGCATACACACTGCAATGACAGAACAATGCCTTCACAAATAACTGTCCCCTTGAATGTTTTCAAAATTCTTTTGACGTGTTTGAGTGCGTTTTGTGCAGGCAAAAGGTGCCAAGGTGACAACCCTCAGTGATGACGGAGATCTTCAGTTGATCCATGCTGTCCTCCTTCCCCCCATCTCCCGCATCTGGCCAATGTGATTCAATTTTCTTCTGTAGGGACCGTCTCAGAAACAAGACTAGTTTGGTTGCCATGGCCCATTCATTCCTCTGCATTCAGGGCAGCTCTGATGTATGAGCTGCTATGGTGGAGTTTCCACACCCCCGTCTTTGTTTCATGGCCTGTTTTAACACAAGAAAGGCCATAAGGCTAAGGGTAAATTTGTGAGGTTGGGGCAGCTCTTTCCTAGCCCAACATTACGGTGACTTCTCCCCATGTGTAGGAATGAAAGAACCACCTGCAAGTTAGGATTTAACTCAACCCTTTCATGTTGTTGGCCCTGAGGGAAGGTCCTGAGATGTGCTGGCCAGAGATATTTGGTGAAAGAGAGTACTTGTTTGAGAACTTGGAGGTGTCATCCCAATGGGAACTAGAATAAAAAAAGAACTAGATAAATTCATGGAAGATAGGTCCATCAATGGCTATTAGCCAGGATGGGCAGGAATGGTGTCACTAGTCTCTGTTTGCCAGAAGCTGGGAATGAGTGACAGGAGATGGATCACTTGATGATTACCTGTTCTGTTCATTCCCTTTGGGGCACCGGGCAGTGGCCACTGTCGGAAGACAGGATACTGGGCTAGATGGACCCTTGGTCTGACCCAGTAGGGCCATTCTTATGTTCTTATGAACTGTTCTTTCTGGGGAAGGAAATGACTCAGCAGCAAAGGCCTGAGAGCTTGGACTGCGGTCTACAGGGAGAAGAAAGTACAGCATGGGGATGCCCAGTGCTGGGAAGCTAATTGGCAAAGCATGTCACTCCCCTGCTGAGAGAGAGAGGGGGCTAGTTCACCCTTCCAATAGATTTCCCAAAAGGTAAAATCTTTTTTTGGCACACTCCATATGCATGGAGAGCAATAAAGGAGGCTGGCCTCTTCTGCTTCGCTTTCAATACTTGCTGCCTTGCCTTCAGAAAATGGATTTTCTGACAGCTGCACACATTCACTGAGCTCCAGGGTTCTGGTGCTGCTTTGGATGAACGTGCTGCCTCTGTAAAGAATTTAGTACTTCACAGGTCCATGTATACACAGCGCGAACAAGCTGAGTGTAGGAGCACAGAATGTGGCTTACCCAAACAAGTCCCTACTTTCATCCACTCCTATATACACAATAGCTTGGTCTGGTCAATATAAGATGTTCTGGGAAATCTAATCCCAGTAACCTGGATGTTTTATTCTCTTCGAATGCCAATCCCACTTCACTGGAAATTCCAAGTCCATCAGCTCTTAATCATCACCTCTTTATTCATTATTCTATCATCATTTGCTTTGGGGCAACACCTCAGAACTCCAGTCATTGACCAGGAGAACCCTATTATGTTTGGCACTGGACAAACAGCACAAAAAGATGGTCCCTGCTCCAAAGAGTTTACATACTAAGTATCAGAGGAGACAACATCTAAGAGAAACACAATGTACCCTGGAGATGATGTGCTCAAGTAACTATCTTCTGAGTGGATCATCAATGGGGATAGACCCTGAAGCCTCTTGATGCATGAGACTGGTCACTGGCACTCAAGGACAAAGTCTGTTAACTGGAAGGAGTAGCAAAGTCGTAAACCTGTGGCCCAGCCACTAGTGGATGAGAAAGACGCCCACTGTGATAACCTGGCTGCACTGTATGGCCTGTCCTTCCTTGCCCCTTGCTTTTCCTACGGGAGCTCGGCTCTGAGTTACTGCTTTGGATTTCTCCCTTTCATTGCAGCTCATTGCCTTGCTTGTCTTACTTTATTTTGGAGCTGAAGCCTGGGACATTACAGGGATAAGCCATAATAGTAAATTTCCCCTGTGACTGTCCCACAGGCTACATTCTTGTTGATTATCTCTTAGCCAGGACAATGCCAAAATGTGCCAAAGGAAATTCCTCAAACCAGGTGCATCTCCAGACTCAGGCCATGTATTCTGACATGTTCACTGAGGTGTGCTGACCTTTGTAGAGTGCAGCTCCTGTTTGGCGTGAACCTGAGCTGATTCCCTGGCCTTGACTCCAAACTATGTGGGAAAAGATGTGTTCTTGGAGGCTCTGACTACCTCTGGATCCTTGAGAGCAAAACTCACAGAGAATCGTGGGCAGGTGTGAACCCCACACAGATTGGAAATGACAAAAAACAGACAAGAGCCCTTTCACAGAGCTCTGGAGGTGACCAACTCTCCTGCTAGTCCCCTAACCTGCTTTTTTGCTGTCCTGGTGACACATCCTGCCCCTGCCTCATGCTTTTCTCTGTGCAGATTTCCCCTAGGTGCATTTGGGCTAGCTGCACTGCTATATGCACAGCCTCTGCTGCCTGATTCGCAATACCCACATTGTCCACTCTGATTGCCCTCCCTGTCTCCTCCTAAGGAAGGAGAAATTAGGTGGCTCCAGCATAAAGCAGGGGGTTGGGGAAACAAGGATGCCGCTGGGCCAGGTTTTTGGCTTGGGCCACATTGTGGTGAAGGAAAGTCCTTGCTTAGCGACTTGTGAAGACAGAAGATGCATTGCTTAAAAAACAGTCATGGGAATGACCCAGTGCCCACTGAAGTCAGTGGAAAAATTCCCATCAGAGCACATTAGGACATCTGTACAATGTGTTTCCATGTTACCAGCAAAGTGCAAATGACCTAGACCTCAGCTGTCTCAAAGACCATCTCTCTGCCAGAGACCCTGTACTTGTCTGGGACACATAATTAACCATCAGAAGGAGCAGGCTTAACGAAACCAGGGCATATACCCTGGCAGGCCCTTGACTCTAGGATTCCCTCACTGTTGCTGGAAATTCACCTGGCCACATTTCGAAAACAATGTGAGACCTGGCTATGTTTTTCCGGCCCAGTTTCCCCTCTCCACTAGTCAGTACCTTCCTCAACTCTCTGCTTCATGCTAAGAGAGGTCATAGGGCATCAGCTCCCTTTTCATGTGAATCAGTTTTGCCCTGTATCGCGTTCCACTGTGCTGGACAGTGGAAAATGCCTGTCAAATAAATGGGATTAAATGAAACGTACACTGTCTGCTTTAGGCAATAGCACATTAGTGTCTCTTTGTAAAGGAGCAAACCTCGGCAAACTGCTGTTGTGAGCCACAGAAATGTCAGCTCTGGGGCGTGCTGCAGTGTGCACGCTGGAACCGCTCACAGAAAACTAATGTGCTTGCTTCCCGGCATCACCGGACAAAATGGCAGGCCAGTGTCACTGCCTGCTGCAAAACACCACCCTCCTGAGAAGAACAAGCCAGTGGTCCTGGAGGTGCCGCCAGGGCAGCCTCGCAGACTCACCTCTTTCTTTAACTCCCTTATACAAAGCGACAATGAAGTTGCTGAAAAATTATCAGCTTAAACGACCCAACCACAAATTAACTAAAGATGTAACGATGCACAAGTTCTGCACTCAACCTTTGCCACTGCAGTCAAATCACCCTAGGGAGATAAGTTAGAGCAGCCTCCAGCCATAGGCAATAGGGTAAGGTTCCAGAATGGTTCTCATTAGGGATATCCATGCCCACCTGTATAGCTGTGTTGAGAAGATGGAAGGTCGGATTCTGCCATCCTATTTCACATTGATTAGTACTATACTCTACAAGCCGAAACATGGGAATTAGTTGTCCAGCCTTGGTGGCTCTTTGTGATTACTTTGACCACCAAAACGACTGTTTTACGGAAATAAATGCCCATCTTTCCTGCTGCCTGTCCCCGCCACTCTCCCTCTGTCTGTTTATTCACCTGCTGCTTCTAATCCGCATCATAAACTATGAACTGTCTGGGAAAAGGACTGCCTTTGTTATAATAATTTGTATACTTGGTGCCCTGATCCTTAATGGGACCTTTCGGAATCATAATAACAATATAATAATAAATTGACCTAACTCTCCCCAGCCTGCCCTGATTAATAACATTAATTAGTACTCAGTGCTACTTTTCCCAAGCCTTGTAGCAAAATTAATTTAGAGCTGTGGACACATTGAGTGAGCAACAGATCTGTGCCATTTCCTTCAAACCCAGCATTCAGTACCATTAGAAGGGTCCCTGGTTTTGGCTGGGGGAAGAGAACAGGTCTCATGGTGTCGCATTAATATGTGATGAAGCAAGGACATGTGTTGCCCACTGAAGCCAGGCCACTGCGCGTCAAAGCTATCTTTAAACACGTAGGGGCAAGCATCAGGGTCATGAAGCAGCAATGTGGCACTGTGCCAGTTGGATTATTGTGCCATCCTGTACTAAAAGTGAGTGGTGACTAATTGCTCGCCCTGTTCCCCGAACACACAATAATATCCAGTAGCAAAGCGGTTCTCAGCCAGCAGTCTGGGGGCCCTGGAGGGCTGTGAGCAGGTTTCAGGGGGTCTGCCAAAACAAACCAGAGAGGGGCCAGCGTTAGATTCTCTGCGGCCCAGGGCAGAAAGCCAAAACCTGATCTCCATCGTCCAGGGATGAAGTTGAAGTCTAAGCAACTTAGCTTTGTGGGGCCACCTAGGCATGGGGCCCTGGGCAATTGCCCTGCTTGCTACCCCCTAATGCTTGCCCTGGCTTTTAATCTACTGGCTATGCAAATAAAGAGTTACTGTGGCACAAGTGGGCGATGGAATTTGTATAGCATGATGGTGGGGGTGCTCAGAAACATAAAGATTGAGAACCCCTGTGGTAACACATCTCCAGCCACCTCAGACCATCACAGATAGCACTGTGCTACAACCCATGGCCACTTGGGCCTTCTTCAAGACAGCAGGAATAGAACTAAGCTGCTTCTGCTCAGACACACAGGCCTCTGCCCCCTTAGCTAACCGAGAATCTCTGTTATCAGTGTGGGGCTTATGACACACACCTATGCAGTTCTGATACCACTGAGTAGAGGGCAGTGGTGTAAGTACACACTGGTCAGCGTATTGACCATATATTTGTTCCACAGCTCTGGAATTTGGGCTTTCACTCTCACACAGCTAAAAAAGCTGCTTTATGTTTGCTCTAAATCAATTAATCTGGAAATGGCAAAGCAGTTGTGCAGAAGGAATCAAACTCAATATGCACTTCAGAAGTAAATCTAAAGAAAGACAGATGTCACCTGGGGAATGCGAAGGCTTCATTGCAGTAGCTTCAAAAAGGACGTGAAAGTAAACAAAATTCTGCCAATGCAATGGACTGGAGCTGCCAAAATGGCTGATGAGGGCTTCTGATGAAGAATATGTGAAGTTTTGCCAAGTCCTTTTACTCAGGACTTATTTTTCAACATAAGTGCTTTCACTTACTATATTTACCCTTAAATTGCCCATTTAGTCCATAGCAAAACTTTACTTAGTTACCAATACCCTACCGATGGTGGGAGACATGTTTACAATTTGTATGGACGAGGTGTGTAGAAGCCCCAGCTGCAATTGGGGCCCCCATTGTGCAAGGTGCTGTACATACATGTACAAGAGGCAGCGTCCAAAGAGGTTACAGTCTAAATAGGCAAGACTCACAAGGGGTGGGAGAAATGGAGTATTATCCCCATTTTACAGATGGGGAACTGCAGTACCAATTCAGAGACTTGCCTGAAGGAAGTCAGTGGGAATAAGTGCCGCAAACAAGTGTCAAACAACAGTTATGAGCACCAGGCCCGAATTCATGGGCCAGGCTGTATGGCCTGTATTGTGCCAGAAGTCAGACTAAATTGGTGGCACCTGGGTATCTCCTGTTCTCTGCTTGTGACACACAATAGTTTAGTATCCTGAGATGCTTTGGTTTAATTAAGATTCAATATAAGGGTATCTGGGGGAAATTTAATGGCCTGTGATACACTGGAGAATCCCTTCTGGACTCACCTGCTATGAAACCTACACCATCATAGTGAAGTAAAGTCTATGCAAATCAAGACTACAGCCCAGGAGTCCTGTCTGGTGGCCCCCCATCTGAGAAGTTCACCTCCCTGCACCCTTCCTCCCTCAAACCCAGAGCCAGCCAAAGAGCATCATCTCTGACAAGCCAACGTTGGGGGAAACCAGTCAAGTCTTAAGGCTCTTGAAACATCCAAGTGGTTTTTGTCATTTCTTTCTTGACAAGTGTGAATAATGCAAATGGCTGGGCGTTGGATGCCTGTGGCCTGTTGATGGAAATCGTTTGTGTCAAGCAGTAAATGATTGATAGCAGGGATGAGGAGCAGCAAAGGCTGGGCCACGAAAAGGAGGCAGTTTACCAGAGAAAAGGGGTGGAGGGGTGAGAAGCAGCCAGATTTTCAGCCGTTTAAGGGCAACACTGTATATCCTCTCCCCCACTCCCCCCACACCTTACTAACCAGCAATTATACCTGGCAAATCCAGCTATTTACAGCAGCTAGAAATGCTTTGAACAGGCAATAATGCACCTGCTCTTCAGGATGAATGACAACAGGGCCGGGAAGGGAAGCAGGCAGTTAGCGCATGAAGTAAACCATATGATCATTGTTGGGGCCAATCTGGCTGACAACTGTGTTGCGTGCATCCTTTCCGGACTGATTGGTGAAAGGTAAAACAAGGCAGAAACCCCAGCTCTATTCAGGCGATGACTAGCATCGACCATCCAGGATGGAGTGAGTGAAGGACAGACGTGGCTGTGTGCAGCAGAGCTTGAGAGGAGTGTGTGTGTGTGCGTGCAGCACACAAGCTACAATTCCCTTTTCTTTACTAGAGTAGAAAATTAATCCATTGGCTGCTGGCTCCCACCACAGCTTCTGTACGGTGACAGCATGTGCCAGGTTTCCAAGGCATTGCGCTGGGATGTCACCCCGTTAAAGCAAGAGATATCTCCAGCCGGTGTGGATTACAGCAGCTTCATCGGAGTCAATGGAGGCAGATCCCCAGTTCATGTAAATCCGCCTTGTTCCACTGAAGTAAAGGGAGATTCACACCATACATAAGGACAAGATCCTCTGTGGACCTAAATCACTGTAACACCTTGGGCAGAGCAGGAGGGGGAGTTTTGTCTGATATCTTACGTACGTGAGGCAGCATGAAACACAACTCCTAGTGTGCACCAGCTCTTGGGTGTGTGAGGGGGGTGCACGTCCTTATGACATAGGACATAGTTCCCTTTAGCAAGGAGGGGGGAAAGGTTGTTTTTGCATCTAAATCACTGTTGGGGGTGGGGTGGGAACAGGTTTAAATGACAGGTTAAAAGCTCTACAAACGCCACAGAGTTTGGTCGACCCTCCTAATAGTTTGATGGGTTCAGTGATCCTGGAACGTCACGAGTTTCACCCCCTACTTTGTATGTACTGTACTTGCTGCACACTGTCATCTCCAAGCATTCCAGAACCATGAGTCCGGCCCTCCAGAAGTCACAAAATTGGTTTTAAAATGATGAGTTTTGGAACCAAAAAAAAAAATCGGGGTGAGTTTTATTTGCCTTCCGGTAGTCAAGCCCTGGGGTTCCATTCGCATCAGCTGAAGCTTTTCTCCACAATTATGCGGGCTAGAAATTTCCTATGAGGTGTTCACCTGAACTCATTCCTCCAAGGGGTGGGCTTTAAGAAAGACACCAAATGCCATGAGACTTGTTGGGCCAGTCATGGGAGCTGGCAATGTTTAGCCCACCATCTTGCTCATGAGCAATCAGGGATTGAATCAGGGACTTGCTATTAAAGCTTGAGCTGCAGGACTAAATGCAGCAGCTAGGAGTTAAGAGATTCATATCCTCTGGCTTGGAGTCGGAGGGGATATGCATAATGCGCATTGAACACTGAATTACCATACCACACACACACATACATCTATTGATTCCCTGAAATGGGATGCTATCTGCCAAAGGAGAATGAGTAGAAGACAAGGGAAAAAAGCCAAGAAAGCAATGATTTCCTCTTAGCTAGCTTGGAAGCCCATGTTCTCTCCAATATTGCCTTCTGAAATATGTGTCAGATTCTCTTCTGACTTACTAAAGTAAATCTTATCTAATTCCATTCCAATCAATGGAGTAACTGAGATCAGATCTGTTCCCCCCTCTAGCTGTATAATAATTTCCCATTGTTGTATGCAGTGTTGTGGTAGCTGCGTTGGTCCCAGGCTATTAGAGACACAAAGTAGGTAAGGTAATATCTTTTATTGGTCCAACTTCTCTTGTTGAGACAAGATTTCGCCCTTACACAGAGCTGGTTAGTTTCCCAGACCTGAAGAAAAGCTCTGTGTAAGCTCGAAAGCTTGTCTCTCTCAACAACAGAAGTTGGTCCAATAAAAGATATTACCTCCCCCACCTTGTCTCTCTAATAATTTCCCAGACAGCCAATGCACTTCCACCCCCACCCCCACCCCCTCTACATTTTTCTATGGTTCCCAGTAACATGCTAAATACAGGTAGGTAGCAATGGACTAGCGGCTGGAACATGGGACTGGGAGTCAGGAGTCCTGGCTCGTGTGCTCAGCTTTTCTCTTGACTCACTGAGTGACCTTGGAGTAGTCATTAAATTGCTCACTGCCTCAATTTACCCATTCTTAAAATGGGGATAATGATGCTTATGCATTTTGTATCTACTTATTATTTGTATTAGAATAGGGCCTAAAGCACCCAGCTGAGATCAGAGCTTCATAGTTCTGAACATCGCACAAACACATGGTATGGAAAGGTCCCTGCCCCAAAGAGCTTAGAATATAAATTAACAAGAGAGAAAAAGGTGGGATGGGAAACAGAGTGATTTGCCCAAGGTCACACAGAAAGGCTGTGGCAGAACTGGGGACAGAACCCAAGTGTCTTAAATACAAGGCCACAGCTCTAAGCATGGAGCCATGCTCAAAATGTCCTGTGTCAGTGCTGGGTAATGATAATAATAATATATCTGATTTGATACATTTGTGTGGCTCCCTGTATCCAGTTGAGGAGTTTCACAACTGACGCACCCCTACAGAAAATATTTGGATCTGGGTTTGGTACCTATTGTTGTTCATCCATCACTAATTTCTTAGAAAGTGTCCAGTTAGTTTGCAATGACACTGAAGGGTTAAAATCTATTGCTGATGTAATAACCTGGTATATGGATTTGTGTTCAGGCCCAAAGTCTAGAGTTTGGTCAAGAGGTCAGAGGCCTAGTAAATAGGAATTAGCTAAGAGAAAGCAGAATAACGAAAGATAACCTTTCTTTTGCTAAGATATGCCTGGTCAGCAAAAGACCAGATGTTGGGGGGCAATAATTGTGTCTTATTCAAAGTTGCAAGTAAAACAAAGAAGCCCTGTTTCTGTTTTGTTAGTTTCTTCTGTAGCGAGATGTTCTTCCCACACATCCAACCTTGAGTTTATGAAAGATTCAAGCATGTCAAAAAGAAAAGGAGTACTTGTGGCACCTTAGAGAAAGCTTATGCTCTAATAAATTTGTTAGTCTCTAAGGTGCCACAAGTACTCCTTTTCTTTTTGCGAATACAGACTAACACGGCTGCTACTCTGAATCAAGCATGTCAGTATAAGATATGGCCTCTTCCCACCTTCCTTTCCCAGGGACCAATGCCTGCCTTAAAACACAAATGAACAACTTAAAAGACAATCTTTATTGCCATATACTTTCACTGTTTCTTTGCTTTTACCCCCAGATATGTATCTGTTGGACAATCAAAGGAGCTACTTCATTCCTGTGGACCCCCAAATCAGAATTCAACATATATATTTTATACTAATACATTTATTAAAGTACTAATTAAATGTTAAATGTTAATTTGTTAACTTGAGACCATGGACGGAGACATTATGTAACCTTTGACCACTGGCTACTGTGCTATCATGTCTTGCAGCTAGACCTATCCGGGGGTGTGGGACTGCCTACCCCGTCACTTTCCCCTGCCCATGGAAAATCCATATATTCCATTGTAATCAATTGATTGGCAGTGTCTCTGAGCCTAATAAGCAAGGTGACACTCCATCAGTGCTGTACATAATAAACTCCTGTGCTTGACCTCTACACGGTGTGGATTTATGTCCTTCACACCCTTCCATTTGGCCATGTGACATGGATACGCCCTTGTAGAGCATGGCTCAGAAACATAGGGTCTGATTCTGATCCCACTTATCTAGGCTATACACCATATAATGCCACTGAATTCAATGGACTGAATTCCCTCTGTAAGAGAATTGAGATAAGAATTAGGAAAGATTGAATTAATTTAAATCCAATTTTAGATTTAAGGTCTGATTCTGCTTCTCATGGATGGGAGTTTTTCCCTAGGTTTTCACTGGGAGCTGGATCAGAACCTTAAATAGTTAATGTGATAGAAATCCAACTGAAACAATAATAAATATTATTAATGAACAAAAGACTGAAGGGAAAAGCAGATGAAAAAGGAGCTTGTTTCTGCACTGGTCAAGGGAAGGGGAATAAAAAGACAGCCCTCCCCAGAGGTCTGCGGATATGGTCAAAGGTGTTTCTATCTGTCAAGACAATGTGGCAGATAGAAAACTAAGTTGGGCTATTTCTGGGGCATAGGTGGGCTCATTTATATCCTCCTGCCACTTTGCCTTTCAATGGTATTTCACTTTTTTAATGGCTTTCCTTTGTGTGACAGTGAGGATGAAAAATGTGCCACTTTTCACACTGAATTGGAAAAAAAACCCTGCTTTCCTTGAATTGCACCAAAAAGAAAAAAGATGGCCTACGTGGTTTGTACCAGTGTGGGGTTCAAGATAAGCTCCCACAATAGCCATAACTTTAGAAAGTTCAGGTTTATTGGCACTGAAGTCTCTACTTCGCTTTTCTTGTCTGCCTGTTTCCCAGTCCAAAGCTTTGAACTCCACTCCTGGTACCCTCTTCTCAGAGGGCCTGATGCAAAGTATTTCCATTGGTATTAGTGGGCTTTGGGTCAGCCCCAGAGACCAGGCTGAAGTCAGCTAAGAACAGCCCAGTGTAAACAGGTGCAACTTCCATAGACAACCCTGGGCCAAATTCAGCAGTGAGCTGGATGGTGGACATGTAAACTATATGATGGGTGTAAATTTGTCAGAAACTGAATCTAAGGGTCAATGGAGTGTAACTGACACTGAATTGCTTTGGAGTGAGTGTGCAAACAGGTGGAATTTACACACTGCCTTTTAGAAATTCACAACAGTGTGGGGGGGTCCGTATTGAAGGATGTGAGATTGTGTCACAGCTCATCAGGACCAAGGCATCTCAAGAAGCAAGCCTTTTGCTCATCTGGTCATAGTTTGGTCTGAAATTCAGGTCAAAATGGCCACTGGGTTTTTAAACTCCACAACAAACCATTTCTCACACACTTCAGCGGAAAGTGAAGTTGGTTTGTTATACTCTGACCGTAGCTGGGGTGTTTTAGGTTAGGAGTGGGGAGCTCTACCCCAGCCCCAGCACTCCTCTCCTTAGAATAAGCAGGCAAAGCCTTTGCATCTCATCTTGTGGGTCCTCTGCCTCTTCCTGGCCTTTCTAGCCACCTGAGGACTTGCTGGTTCTGCTGGTACCAGAGCCTGAGTGGCCTCTCTAGACAGTACTTAGAGGTCTACATTCACTGCCCCCCCCCATTCCTAGGTGATATTTTTCCTACAGGCAGGTTTGTCAAGGAGGTGACTCCTCCAGCAGGGTGCAGAGAAGGCCTGATATACTCTATCCCAGACTAAATCCCCTGCACCGTACAGAAAATCTCAACCTGAGCGGGAGGAAGGAAATGGTGATTTTGAAGGAAAAGCAACTAATTGGGAGGGTCTAAGAGAAAGCCGGCTTTCTCTACACCCTCACCACATCCAACATGCCTGTGGGTCAAATCAGTCTTGGTAGAAGTAACTGTCATTGGGTTTGGGGCACACAGAATTTCCAAGTGGAGTTAGCTGCAGTAGTTTGACACCTACTGTATGCTGAATCAGTGCAAGTTGCGTGCCAACTATGAAGGACTTCAACCAGAGTTGGGGGAATAATGCAAAGCATTTCCTACCAGCTTCAGTTTGAATTGTTCTCTTTGTAACAAAGAAAAGGAGTGCTTGTGGCACCTTAGAGACTAACAAATTTATTTGAGCATAAGCTTTCGTGAGCTATAGCTCACTTCATCGGATGCATTCCGATGAAGTGAGCTGTAGCTCACGAAAGCTTATGCTCAAATAAATTTGTTAGTCTCTAAGGTGCCACAAGTACTCCTTTTCTTTTTTGCGAATACAGACTAACATGGCTACTACTCTGAAATCTCTTTGTAACCCTTTCCTATCCCTGTTCCATGGACATACACAGGCTTGAGCGGTTGTGGCAGGAACACCCCAGGAAAGTGAATTTCAAGGATGCACATGCAAATATTCACAGAAAGCAAATCGTCAAGCCCATATCCTGGGATTCAGCTAAGGTTTGAATGTCTGCAGTTGTATGTGTTGTGGCCCTGCCCTGGCATGCTCCCTCTCATCTCCTACACCAAGGCTTTTGTGGAGGTCCTCTGGGGACAGCCCTACAGCTGTCTTCCATAGTGTTTTCACTGAGGATATCCTTCCCTGGCAAGATCCTGACATTTTAGAGCATCTTTATTCTGCTTCAACCCTTTTACTTGGTGTCATGGGGCCAAAATGGTGGTGAGGTTCTCACCCTTATTTTTAAAAAATCCTTATTGTTATGATTCTGATTGTTCTCATTATTCATATAAATGTTCGATCCTTTTTTTTAAACCTACTGAACTCTTGACATCAACAATATCTTGTGGCAATGAGTTCTACAGGCTAATCATGTGTGTAGTGGGAAAGTATTTCCTTTTATTGCTTTCAAATCTGCTTCCTTTCAATGTCATTAAATGCCTCCTTTTTCTTAGAAAAAAAAGTCACTAGAAGTGTCCGTCCTTCCTTCTTGATATCATTTATTGTTCTGAATACATTTATCACATTGCGTCTTATTGCTTTCCTCACTAAGGTAAACAGTCCACATCTTTTCAATCTCTCTGCAAATGAAAGATTTATAGCACTGGCACTTTGGCCCGTCTTATTTAACTTTATTATAAACATATATTTCTTTTTGAGATTGTATGACTGTTTGAGATGCATAGAACATAATCCAAGTGCCTGGGGGTTTTGTGGATACAGAATGATAAATCCACTGGCTGAGGAATGCCTCCTAAATTAATTGCAAATGGGCCCATGTATATGAAAGCTCTGACTTCAGCAACATCTTTTCTCTTCTGCCTTCTGAGTGTCCAGATGCTTCCCAGGCAGTGTCGTTTATAAATGCAATAGATGTAGGAAAAAGTAAATGCACTCGGAAAAATAAAAGAAATAAAATGGTTGCATTCATAACAAGGTAATAAAAGAAACCACCTGTGAAGGAAAATATGATTAATGAAAAGAAATAGAAATAACTGGAAAAATAAACTACTGTGAAAGGGCTTTTATTTCGCCAGTTTCAAAGTTCAGATTCAATAGTGACAGACAACATAAAAGCCTGTGATGTATGGACCAAAGAGAGTTAGTGTGGATGAAGAAAATGTGCCATAAAAATGAGCATGTTTTGTTTAGATAAGATGAGAAATACCTAAGCTATAGCAGACAATGCTGCAGACCCTGAGTCGGGGAGTTTCTTAGCTGCATAAGTTTTGTATAAAACATGTTCAAAGAAAATGATAATTATTCACAATTGTCTGAAATCTGAGGCATACAGGATCATCTAGCCCTTCACTATCAACTGGGAAATGGCTGTAGAGATCTATACACCAGTGGAGATTTGGGGGTGTCAGTAATAATAGTTTTTACACTGTAGTAGTGCCTAGAGATCTCATAGACGTGAAGGTCAGAAGGGACCATCATGATCATCTAGTCTGACCTCCTGCACATTGCAGGCCACAGAACCTTGTCCACCCACTCCAGTAATAGACCCCTAAACTCTGGCTGAATTATTGAAGGCCTCAAATCATGATCGAAAGCCTTCAAGTTACAGAGAAGCCACCATTTATACTAGTTTAAACCTGCAAGTGACCCATGCCCCATGCTGCAGAGGAAAGCAACCCCCCTGCCTCCGCCCAGCATCTCTGCCAATCTGACCTAGGTGAAAATTCCTTCCTGACCTCAAATCTGGCGATCAGTTAGACCCTGAGCATTTCTGCAAAACCCAACAGCCAGGCACCAGGAAAGAATTCTCTGTAGTAACTCAGAGCCCTCCCCCTCTAGTGACCCATCACTGGCCTTTGGGGATATTTGCAACGAGCAGTTGCAGAATGGCTATATGCCATTGTAGGCAGTCTCATCATTCCATCCCTTCTGTAAATTTATCAAGCTCCGTCTTGAAGCCAGTTAGGTTTTTTGACCCCCACTTCTCACCTTGGAAGGCTATTTCAGAATTTCACTCCTCTGATGGTTAGAAACCTCTACACTTCTCTGCACCTCAATCAAATCAGGGCTTGTCTACACTTACCGGAAGATAGATGCTGCGGTGCTCGATGTGTCGGTGGTTGATTTAGCGGGTCTAGTGAAGACCCACTAAATCAACACTCTCCCGTTGACTCCTGTACTCCACCTGATTGCGAAGTGCAAGGGGAGTCGACAGGAGAACGTTTCCCGTTGATGACATGTAGCGTGGACCTGTTGGTAAGTAGATCTAAGTGACGTCGATTTGAGTTACGCTATTCACGTAATTCACATTGCATAGCTTAGATTGACGTTTCCCTTTAGTGTAGACAAGGCTTCAGAGTCTAACATGATGGGTCCTGAGCATACATATAATAAGTGACAGTTCTTGCTTCAAAGAGCTTATGGGAAACATGTTAAGGAAATCTGACATTATAATTTTTAAATCCAGTGTAAATTGCATTTTGTAAGAGTACTAGAGATAGTCACTGAAGTGTCTAAGTCAAATTCGGATAACTGTGATCTAATGGGGTTATTATATAATATTTACAGTGAAATAGGATCCAGAAGCCGCAGTCGGGGGTCTCATTGTGTTAGGTGCTGTTCAATCACACAGGAAAACTCCCTCCTTGCCTTGAAAAAAATAACCCTCCACAAAACAGACAAAGGTTGGGGAGCAAGGATACCAATGTATGGGTGTTTGATGGCAACTTGCCCAGTGAGTTACACACAGGAACACCCATTAATTTAGATGTGAAAAGTGATTTGAAATCCTTGGATGAAAGAGTTTAAGTCTTATCGTGACAGCAAATGCCTGATAGCACCATTAAACAACAAGTTGCAAAACTGTATCTGTTACCCACCCATAAGTGTCTAAAAACAGGGTCACTTTAGGTCTGACATTTTTGGTGGGGTGAAGCAAGATCCTACACTGAATTTGATGTATGCAGTGTTGTATCTGTGTTGATTCCTGCAGAAGAGCTCTGTGTAAGCTTGAAAACTAGTTTCTCTCACCAACAGAAGTTGCTCCAAAAAAGGTATGACTTAACTTGATGCATGCAGTGTAGTTTTAGCCGTGTTGGTCCCTTTTGGGCCATGTTGGCATGTTTTATTGGACCAACTTCTGTTGGTGAGAGAGTCAAGCTTACACAGGGCTCTTCTTCAGGTCTGGGAAAGGTACTCAGAGGGGATGTCTGAGTTTGGCTGCACCCACCTGGTCTCTCTACTTAACTTGATGGCATTCTTTGTTTGTAAGAGATCAAAGAACCAGCTGATGGAAGCCACAAACACCTTCCAGCATAACCAAACCTCCAGCTCAGCTCTGCTGGGCCTCCCAATAGAGTGTAATACGTCGATACCCTGAATGACTTATGTTTGATCCAAAAAAAAAAAAAGGTATTACCTCACCCACCTTGTATGTCTCAGGTAGAAAGAAAAGAAATAAGAATGGTGGGGGGAAGAAGGGCACGGGGAGAAGGAGGAAATGGGGTAAAGGAAGGAATGGGTGGGGGGAACTGAGATCCCCCTTCATAGGGGATGGAGGAAGATGGTCTGGATGGGAAAACATAGGGAACATACCCCAGCCCCCAGAGGTGGAACAGAGGGCACACTGATCACCTACAGTGGAGGAGAAGGGGGGGGATGAGAGGGCAGACAGGGGACAATATTGTGGGGGCACACAGAGCCCCTGGGGCATGGGGACAGAGGATATGGAGGGCACACAAAGCCCCTAGCATGGGGACAGAGAAGCATGGTGGCAAACAGGGCTGCTGGCATGGGGGAGAGGGGAACATGTGGGGCACACAGAGCTGCTGGCATGGGTGGGAGAGGAGGATAAGGGGCACACAAGGATGCTGGCATGAGAGGGAGGGGAGGATGGGGGGCAGCCAGGGACCCTGGCATGGGAGAGAAGGGAGGATGGGGGACACACATGACCCTGGCATGGAGGGGCAGGAGAGCACATGGGCACACAGTCCCTGGCATGGGAGTGGGGGCTACAGGGGCTCCCTAAAATAGAGGGGGAAGGGAGCTGAGCACACAGGGAGTTTGTAGGGGGAATGAAGGAATGCAAGGAGCCCTTGACATATGCAACTAGCTCAGCCTACAAAAGCAACAAAGTGTGTGACCTCAGCTCTAATCTATGCAGGTCCCCGCTCCAAAGTGATATTTTAGGAAATCTGATGAATAGCTTTTCAGCTGTTTTAAAACTCTGCAAGGGGGAAAACAAACTTTCCCACTCTTGGGGGAAAAAAAGTCCCCAGGCTTTTCCTAGACAGCGCTCAACATGTGACTAAACTTTGAAACTTCACTGGAGAGGATCATAAAGAAGATCTGGGGTCAGAGCTGCAAATGGTGTAAGTTTTTACAGACAATGTGTCACCAGCTGAGCATCTTGCCCTTGATACTGTAGAAAACAGAAGAAGGAAGCATCCACCCAGAGAAGTTCAGTGGTCCCAGAAAAGAATGTAACTGACTAGCATTTGTGGTAACTGGGCATCCAGTGGTGTCTTGAACTTCGTGAAGATTACTGGCAACAATCATCAGACTAAAAGGCTGAAAAAACCTGAATTTGTCCTTGTGAACCCACTGTCCCTAAATGGCCAGTTTCTGCAGAGTTTTATCTAATTAAGGTGACCATGGTCAGGGCAGACCCAGTTCTTCATATGATGTCCCAGTGTCCTGGGAACTTCTTTCAGAAGTCTTGAAATGTCTCAGAGCAATATATCTGGAAAAAACATTTTCCTTTTCCAAAAGATTTCTTGGATAAAAGGAAAAACTATCACAAAGAATTTGCTCTGAGTTTATGAGAACGGCCATACTGGGGTCAGGCCATTGGTCCATCTAGCCTGGTATCCTGTCTTCTGACAATGGCCAGTGCCAGATGCTTCAGAGGGAATTAACAGAACAGGGCAATTATCAAGTTATCCATCCCCTGTCATCCAACTTCTGGCAGTCAGAGGCTTAGGAACACCCAGAGGATGGGGTTGCATCCCTGACCATCTTGGCTAATAATCTTTGATGGACCTATCCTCCATGAACTTAGCTAATTCTTTTTTGAACCCAGTTATACTTTTGGCCTTCAAACATCCCCTGGTGATGAGTTCCACAGGTTGACTGTGCATCATGTGAAGAAATACTTACGAGGACCACGCAGTTGAGTGGAATAAGTGTCAATGTGTCTAACAGCTTTTGGGTTAAAGAGAATAGTCAAATGAGTGAATAGTCAGAGTTAATGTTAATGACCTTGGTCCAGTGTTTGAAGATAAATTCATTAAGAACATTGCATTACTGGAAAAAATCCTTCACTCTGAGAAATACACCAGTGTGTAGGTGTCTGTGTGAAGGCAGAAGTTGGCAGTAGTGACACCAGCACATGGTTTTGCCTTTGATATGAGTATTTCAAGACCGTAAAAATGTGGCCACAAAAGTTTCCTAGGTTTTGATTTTAGAAATATGATTCATCTAGATCAGGTCCAAAAATACTGTCCTGCTGAAGTTCAGAATGCTTAGTATGCCAGGGCTCTTCTCCCTTAACTCAGCTCTGGCTACCATGACAAATACCCTGGAAAACTCCCTTCAATTACGGCATCACCAGGAAGATGCATTTAACAGCATTTTTATCACATTGATTTTCCTGCTGATGTGATTCCAAAACATCACTTTGCAAGATGATCATTAAATGGCTTGTCTCTTGTGTGTGTTTTAGGTGTGAAAGCAAATATGCAAAGACATCACTCCAGATGGTTAGTCCCGAGTGTTGGTCAAAAACACATGCACAAAGAGTTTACGTGATCACAAAACATAACCTGATCTGTAAGGAAACTGTTTGGGCCAGAACAAAGGATAATGAGTAGCTTCAGAATGGAGAACGGTTCTTCCATGTCTCACAAAGGAAGGACGTTAAAGAAATATTAACGGACTGTAAATATTGATCATGGGAACACTTGACATGCACTCACAAGATGAATTTGGATTTACACCACTTTTTCTTGTGCCAAAAGAAAATTAAATTACCAACAAACTATGCTACAAAAATGAAAAAGTCCTGCCTTCTTAAAGTCACCAAACAGAAGAGGAAGAAAGGGTAAAGAGCCAGGCCTGCTCTACACCTAACAATTAGATCATCCTAGCTACAATGCTCAGGGATGTGAAAGATTCCTTGGCCTACATGAGATTTAATAATTTTATTAAGATGATGTTAAAATAAAAAGAAAATGGTACAGAGTTTAAGCATAGAAGTTTCTGGTTATCAGGGAATAAGGTACAGATTATCAAGGGGTGCGACGTTCGGTTTAAAATCAGGTGACGTAAAGAATACATAATCTGCAGTCTCCCCGACTGGGGGTAAAAGGTTAACAGGTCAAAGTACAGACATTGAGATATGGGGGTATGTTGTTCATATAATGGCTATGTTCAGGTGTGGAGTATAATGAGTGGATATGACGATGAGGATGGATTTACCCTCATTTGGTGAGATTTAATCTTCAGTGAGTTTATGGTTCCAGTTCATATGGTCCAATGAAAAAAGTCTCTCAGTCCCATTCCCATAGTTGATGCACGATGTCGTAACGGCTCACACCTCCTGGTACTGTCGGTGGCTGGTGATGTGTTCAATGTAGATGTCCCTGGACCATTGGAAGGTGTCTGAGACCATGAGGCGCCACATAGCCATGCTAGTTAAGTCGATCTAACCCCTGATGTAGTTGCAGCCAGGTTGATCAAAGAATTCTTCTGTCGATCCACCTCTCAGAGAGGTGAGATAACTAAATGGATGGAAAAACCCCTTCCATTGATGTAGGAATCATCTACGTGATAGTGCTACAGCTGAAGTGCCGAATCTGTGCTGCTGTAACTCCCATAGTGTGGACCTGGCCTCAGTCCAACCACCTTTGTTTCTATCTTTAGGTAAAATAAATGTCTCATTGGCGTGAACTCATGACAGATTATAATTAATAGCAGGATTACAGTAGTGCCAGCCAACGTCAGGATAGCACTCTGCTAGGTGCTGTTCAGACCCATAATAATGGAGACCCTCTGCTGCAGAAATTACAGTCTCAAGTAGCAAGACAAAGAGAGGATAGGAGGGGAAACAGAAGCCCAGGAGATGAAGGAAGCTCATGCAGCAAATGAGAGGCAAAGCCAGGGAGTAAAAAGTAGATCTCCTGACTCTGATGCCTTATGCATTAGACCATCCTGACTCTCTGCTGGCTAGCCCAGCCATTTACGGGATGAAATTTGCGAGTAGGTCGATTATCCTGATGGGCAAACCCTGAAAAATCAGGAGTTCTAGTTCTAGTGCTGGAGATAAGCACAGTCAGCGTTAAATTATGAAATCCCAGCCCCATTGAAGTCAATGGAAGCTTTGCCATTGACTTGAGGTGGGGGGCAAGCGTTCACCCCTAGTGCTTACCCAAACTCCAATGCCTGAGTGTCTTGGGTAGCTACTTTCAGCTGGAAGTCTCCTGAAAACAGACTTTCTGGGGAAATTGTGATGGCTTTGTTCTTCTGGTTGGTTCATGAAAACCCAGAGACCATTATTATTTGTACTAAAGTAGCACCTACAATTCCTAGTCATGTACCAGGACCCTGTTGTGTTAGGTGCTGTACAAACACACAACCAAAATACAATCCCCTTCCTTAAGAAGCTTGTAATCTAAGTATACGACAAGGGATAACAGATGGAGACAGACAGGCGGGTGTGGAAACAACAAAGCAACCTTGATCAGTATGATCAGCAGTGGTCTCAGCCCACCAGCAACCTTTCCCATGATGTGGTAGCACTTCTCCTTTTGTTCCTTTGCATAACCTCGAAGTACAAGCACACATGAACACTAATACCAACAGATTTTACATTGGTGGTATGTGGCTCATTTCATAGACCCCAAGGCTCTGCCTTTGACTTCAACAGCAGCAGGATTTGCTACCCAGGCCTTGAAAAGGAATGCAAAAATAATACTTCATTCAACCCAGGTGAGATCACTAAGACTTGCCACTGTCCACCATGACACACTTACTTCTCCAGCCGCAAAGGTGTTCCACAATGCGAGTGACAGCTTAGCTCATCACAACAACAACAATGGCAATAATAATAAAATCAAATATCTTGTTTAGCTGAGCGTATATGGTGGAAGACAGTCAATCAAAATCTACCTAGTGTCAAAAATGTGTCCCTAAAGAGATACAGATCAAGCTGTCGTCTCCCATGGGCTGGGATGGAGGCTGTCAGGCTGATGGGGTTGAAAACATCAGTGAGGGTGAATTGCAGAAGAGTCGCCAGCACCATGCAGAACTCGGACACCAGTTGTGGGGCACTGACCCATTGTACGGGCTGATCCTGGCTAGGTGTCTTTGTTTAAGTGTTTCTCAGAAGGAAAGAGGGAGTTACTTCACTGGGCTTTGCAAAGCTTCTCATCTCTCAGAATCAGGCCACATACTGGGGCATCACAGTAGGGTCACCATGACCTCCATTAATATAACACCTTGCATCTCCAAAGTGCCTTGTACACATGGAGGAAATGCCCCCCTATGCAGAGGGAAGGCCTATGCACTGTATAAGTCCCTCTTATACTGTATTCTCATAGTCTGAGGGATGCATTAGGCTTTATGCGGGCTCTTTGCAGAGGGGGGAGTTTTACCAATGCAGAACAGCTGTGCTGCAGCCATCTCTGGGGTGGAGCATGGCAACCAGGGGTCTTATAGCAATAGTGAAGGGAGATGTCAGCTAGGAACGCAGTGGTCAACTCCTTCTCTTAGCACCAAAGCAAAGCACTTAGCACCATAAGTCTTAGGGGCTAGGCCGGCTCCAACTGAAGTGAGATTCCCTTATTGACTTATTGGGAGCAGGAACATGCTTTCAAGACCTCCAGACTCTACAGTAATGCACACTGTATAAGTAGGTGAAGAGTTCACTCAGGGATGGGAGGGGGGCAATAGCCTCAGCTACAAATAATGATTTCATGGGTGCAGCTGAGGAGGAAGGGGACTTCTGGGGGCCCAAGACGCAGCTAGAGGGCTGCTATAATTTGCACCTCGTCTTCCATATGCAGAGCCAGCTGGGGATCAGGCAGGGCAGTGTGGTCCATGTCTCCGGGCTCACCCCTTCACTCAGAGGTGGGGAGCACGTGACACAGAACTAGCTACATTGGCTTTCCATTATTGGAGGAACCTCCTTCAACTGAAGGAATCCTTGAGAGACCTTTTAGGGCTGCTTTGCAGCTAAATCAGGAGCTGATTTCTTAGCCCAGGATCTCAGTTTCTACAGTCTTCCCACAAGTGATCAAGGAACTTGGAAGACCTGGGTTCAAGTCCTTGCTCTGTCAGAGATTTCTTCTGTGGTTGTGGACAAATCACTGAATCTCTTTATAACTCAGTTCTCCATCTGTAAAATGGGCGCTGCTCTAGTTCACACGGGAGTTGTGAGGACAAGAGCACTGAACGTGGTGAGATGATGTGCTCAGATACTTTGGGGATGGGGGCCATATAAGTACTTAAGATAGGTAGAAAAGAATCCCCTCTCCACAAAAAAAACCCCAGTCTCCCTGGAATTCTGGCACAATGCCAGTTTCAAACGAATCAGCCCTGAAAATTAGCACACACTAGGGACTTGAAGGATGATCCTAGTAAATTTCATATCTTCTCTCTCCTCTGGCTATTTGTGAAATGCATCAGTCTACCAAGAATTGTCCTCAAAGCAAAGATACCAAGTTTTGCAGTTTTTGAAACAGAAATAGTCTCCCAGATAAGTTCTAAAAAATCTCTCTCGTTACTCCCCTGCTACGGAGGCTCGCTGGAAATGTGTGAAAGCAGAAAGACTAAGAGATGATGGCAAGCAGATGGCAATGGTTGTTTAACGCTGTTCACAGTCAAATTGATTAACAGGCTTTGTGCTATGTCTCTTTATTTTAATCCATGCCACAGATCACATTTTCTAGTGTACCATTCAAGTCCAGTTCAGTCTCAGGATGGCGTCAGATTTTCATTTTGCTTTAAACTGCGCTATGATCACTACATATTTACAGGTTTCAGAATAGCAGCCGTGTTAGTCTGTATTCGCAAAAAAGAAAAGGAGTACTTGTGGCACCTTAGAGACTAACAAATTTATTTGAGCATAAGCTTTCGTGAACTACAGCTCACTCTCTAAGGTACCACAAGTACTCCTTTTCTTTTTTGCGAATACAGACTAACACGGCTGCTACTCTGAAACCTGTTATTATGCAAGGCACTGAATTTAGCCGTATGGAGTGGAAATCTATCAACTTCAGGAATGCATCCGATGAAGTGAGCCGTAGCTCACGAAAGCTTATGCTCAAATAAATTTGTTCGTCTCTAAGGTGCCACAAGTACTCCTTTTCTTTTTTGTATATATTTACCGCTGTGCCTGACTGGATTTGTATATAAATATTACACTATTTTTCTTTCACAATTTAACTTCACTCCCTCCAGTTGCTTTTCCTTTAGAGAAACAATAATGCATTTCTCCACACTTATATGGTGCCAAACACGGATTTACAAACGAAGAAAGTAACACTTGCTGTGGTTTTAGTTTAGTTCTCTTTTCCCCCCTCCAGAACAGATATGCAGATTTGTTTCTGCCTGGTTATATCAATAGGTTTGTTATCTTGGGTAGACTGAATTATCTCAGATTGGATTAAATGCTAAAATGGTTTCTGAGTGCCCAATACTTAATCTATTTCATGGTTCGGTAGGATTAATTATTTAGAGGGGAAAAAAAAACCTCCCCGATGTGCCTGGCTTGAGTGCAATTTACAAACCCACCCTGGAAACTGAAGGCAGGATCCAATGCATGCTGAACTACTTTGGAGCCATTCCTTTGAGATCAAAGCGCATTGGGTCAGGTCTTGAATGAACAGACTTTAAATGTGGGACCAAATGTCCCAGAGAGAAGACAGACATGGGACATCACAGAAGAAGGAGAGATGGTGCCATATCCTAGATACACAGGATTTTCCGATCCCAGATAAGACCATTGGCCTTTCAAGTCCTACCTCCTAGTGTCCAACACATGATGCATCAGAGGACAGTCAACCCCTGCAATAATGCTAATTGTGGAGTGTCATGAATGGGTGCAAAAAACTTCTTCCTGACATCAACGGCCATCAGCTCTCGATGTGACCCATAAAATCTGATTGTCTGCAGCACTAAAAATGTTATTGGTCATAAAATGATCCAGCCCTTTTAAAATCTAGCCACAGTACTTGACACAGCGATGACCTCTGTGCAGAGAGTGAATTGTACAGGAGGGGCTTGCCTGTAGAATGAAGAATCAAGCCATTTGCATGGACAAGCTTCTCTAGTTGAATCTCTGGGGAGAAACTTCTAAGGAATTAGACCACAGATCATAGAATCATAAAAATGTAGGACTGGAAATGACCTCGAGAAGTCATCTTGTCCAGCCCCTGTGCTGAGGCAGGACCAAGTATACTTAGACCATTCCTGACGGGTGTTTGTCTAACCTATTCCTAAAAACTTCCAATGATGGGAAGTCCACAACCTCCTTTGAAGTCTATTCCAGTGTTTAACTACCCTGACAGTTAGAAAGTTTTTCTTAATATCTAGGCTAACTCTCCCTTGCTGCAGGTAAGCCAATTACTTCTTGTCCTATCTTCAATGGACATGAAGAACAATTGATCACTGTCCTCTTTTTAACAGCCTTTAACAGTCTTCTTTTCTCAAGCCTAAACATGCCCAGGTTTTTTTTAACCTTTCCTCAGAGGTCACGTTTTCGAAACCTTTTACCATTTTTGTTGTCCCGCCTCTGGACTCTCTCCAATGTGTCCACATCTTACTGAAAGCATGTGCCCAGAACTGGACACAGTACTCCAGCTGAGGCCTCACCAGCGCTGAGTAGAGTGTGACAATAACCTCCCATATCTTACATAAGATACTCCTGTTAAAGCACCCCTGTCTGTGTGTTTGCGTCAGGGAAGCCTGGCTGTTTAAAAATAGCCAGAGCCTCGCGAACCAGCTGAGCGGCAGCGAACCAGCGGAGCAGCGGGGACAGCAGAGCAGCTCACAGCAGGAGTTTGCCTGGGAGTTCGCCTGGAGTGAGCCCAGTGAGGCTTACATCTTGCCAACGTCTCTGAGGAAGCTCATAGTAGGTAGGTAATATGGAAGGGGGGGTTTCAGCTGTTGTGACCTGCACTGGATGTGCCATGTTTGTCTTTCTTCCACAGGACAGAAGCGACTTTGTCTGTACAAAGTGCAAGCTGGTCTCCATATTGGAAGAGAAGATTGAAGGTCTGGAGCAACAGGTAACGACCCTGCGTTGTATACGAGAGACTGAGGATTTTCTGGACCAAACTCAGGATAGCCTTCTAGGGGCACAAAGCTCTAAAGATGTAGAGCAGGTTGCACAGAGGAGCCAAGAGGCCAGTGAAGAAGCTTGGCAACATGTGACCTCCAGAAGAGGTAAGCGGAATGTCCGGGTTCCAGTAACACAGACACAGGTAACTAACCGCTTTCATGTTCTCTCCACAGGTACCAATGCGGAGAGTGGACCAGATGATATGTCTGGGGGGAGAAAGCGGAAGGAGACTCCGCTGGTTGGGAGGCATGAGATGCGATGTCCTGAGGTTGGGGGTTCCACGACCACCACTCCCAAGAGGAGAAGGCGGGTGGTGGTGGTCGGGGACTCTCTCCTCCGGGGGACTGAGTCATCTATCTGCCGCCCTGACCGGGAAAACCGAGAAGTCTGCTGCTTGCCAGGGGCTAAGATTCGTGATGTGACGGAGAGACTGCCGAGACTCATCAAGCCCTCGGATCGCTACCCCTTCCTGCTTCTCCACGTGGGCACCAATGATACTGCCAAGAATGACCTTGAGCGGATCACTGCGGACTACGTGGCTCTGGGAAGAAGGATAAAGGAGTTGGAGGCGCAAGTGGTGTTCTCGTCCATCCTCCCTGTGGAAGGAAAAGGCCTGGGAAGGGACCGTCGAATCGTGG
Source organism: Dermochelys coriacea (assembly GCF_009764565.3). Taxonomy (NCBI): domain Eukaryota; kingdom Metazoa; phylum Chordata; order Testudines; family Dermochelyidae; genus Dermochelys; species Dermochelys coriacea. Next base: position 5,680,163 of record NC_050078.2, read on the forward strand.
AGGTCAACGAATGGCTACGCAGGTGGTGTCGGAGAGAAGGCTTTGGATTCTTTGACCATGGGATGGTGTTCCATGAAGGAGGAGTGCTGGGCAGAGACGGGCTCCATCTTACGAAGAGAGGGAAGAACATCTTTGCCAGCAGGCTGGCTAACCTAGTGAGGAGGGCTTTAAACTAGGTTCACCGGGGGAAGGAGACCAAAGCCCTGAGGTAAGTGGGAAAGCGGGATACCGGGAGGAAGCACAGGCAGGAAGGTCTGTGAGGGGAGGGCTCCTGCCTCATACTGGGAATGAGGGGCGATCAACAGGTTATCTCAAGTGCTTATATACAAATGCACAAAGCCTTGGAAACAAGCAGGGAGAACTGGAGGTCCTGGTGATGTCAAGGAATTATGACGTGATTGGAATAACAGAGACTTGGTGGGATAACTCACATGACTGGAGTACAGTCATGGATGGTTATAAACTGTTCAGGAAGGACAGGCAGGGCAGAAAAGGTGGGGGAGTAGCACTGTATGTAAGGGAGCAGTATGACTGCTCAGAGCTCCGGTACGAAACTGTGGAAAAACCTGAGTGTCTCTGGATTAAGTTTAGAAGTGTGTGCAACAAGAGTGATGTCATGGTGGGAGTCTGCTATAGACCACCGGACCAGGGGGATGAGGTGGATGAGGCTTTCTTCCGGCAACTCACGGAAGCTACTAGATCGCATGCCCTGATTCTCATGGGTGACTTTAATTTTCCTGATATCTGCTGGGAGAGCAATACAGCGGTGCATAGACAATCCAGGAAGTTTTTGGAAAGCGTAGGGGACAATTTCCTGGTGCAAGTGCTAGGGGAGCCAACTAGGGGGAGCGCTTTTCTTGACCTGCTGCTCACAAACCGGGTAGAATTAGTGGGGGAAGCAAAAGTGGATGGGAATCTGGGAGGCAGTGACCATGAGTTGGTTGAGTTCAGGATCCTGACGCAGGGAAGAAAGGTAAGCAGCAGGATACGGACCCTGGACTTCAGGAAAGCAGACTTTGACTCCCTCAGGGAACAGATGGCCAGGATCCCCTGGGGGACTAACATGAAAGGGAAGGGAGTCCAGGAGAGCTGGCTGTATTTCAAGGAATCCCTGTTGAGGTTACAGGGACAAACCATCCCGATGAGTCGAAAGAATAGTAAATATGGCAGGCGACCAGCTTGGCTTAATGGTGAAATCCTAGCGGATCTTAAACATAAAAAAGAAGCTTACAAGAAGTGGAAGGTTGGACATATGACCAGGGAAGAGTATAAAAATATTGCTCGGGCATGTAGGAAAGATATCAGGAGGGCCAAATCGCACCTGGAGCTGCAGCTAGCAAGAGATGTCAAGAGTATCAAGAAGGGTTTCTTCAGGTATGTTGGCAACAAGAAGAAAGCCAAGGAAAGTGTGGGCCCCTTACTGAATGAGGGAGGCAAGCTAGTGACAGAGGATGTGGAAAAAGCTAATGTACTCAATGCTTTTTTTGCCTCTGTTTTCACTAACAAGGTCAGCTCCCAGACTGCTGTGCTGGGCAACACAAAACGGGGAAGAGATGGCCAGCCCTCTGTAGAGATAGAGGTGGTTAGGGACTATTTAGAAAAGCTGGACGTGCACAAGTCCATGGGGCCGGACGAATTGCATCCGAGAGTGCTGAAGGAATTGGCGGCTGTGATTGCAGAGCCCTTGGCCATTATCTTTGAAAACTCGTGGCGAACGGGGGAAGTCCCGGATGACTGGAAAAAGGCTAATGTAGTGCCCATCTTTAAAAAAGGGAAGAAGGAGGATCCTGGGAACTACAGGCCGGTCAGCCTCACCTCAGTCCCTGGAAAAATCATGGAGCAGGTCCTCAAAGAATCAATCCTGAAGCACTTAGAGGAGAGGAAAGTGATCAGGAACAGTCAGCATGGATTCACCAAGGGAAGGTCATGCCTGACTAATCTAATCGCCTTTTATGATGAGATTACTGGTTCTGTGGATGAAGGGAAAGCAGTGGATGTATTGTTTCTTGACTTTAGCAAAGCTTTTGACACGGTCTCCCACAGCATTCTTGTCAGCAAGTTAAGGAAGTATGGGCTGGATGAATGCACTATAAGGTGGGTAGAAAGCTGGCTAGATTGTCGGGCTCAACGGGTAGTGATCAATGGCTCCATGTCTAGTTGGCAGCCGGTGTCAAGTGGAGTGCCCCAGGGGTCGGTCCTGGGGCCCGTTTTGTTCAATATCTTCATAAATGACCTGGAGGATGGTGTGGATTGCACTCTCAGCAAATTTGCGGATGATACTAAACTGGGAGGAGTGGTAGATACGCTGGAGGGGAGGGATAGGATACAGAAGGACCTAGACAAATTGGAGGATTGGGCCAAAAGAAATCTAATGAGGTTCAATAAGGATAAATGCAGGGTCCTGCACTTAGGATGGAAGAATCCAATGCACCGCTACAGACTAGGGACCGAATGGCTCGGCAGCAGTTCTGCGGAAAAGGACCTAGGGGTGACAGTGGACGAGAAGCTGGATATGAGTCAGCAGTGTGCCCTTGTTGCCAAGAAGGCCAATGGCATTTTGGGATGTATAAGTAGGGGCATAGCGAGCAGATCGAGGGACGTGATCGTTCCCCTCTATTCGACACTGGTGAGGCCTCATCTGGAGTACTGTGTCCAGTTTTGGGCCCCACACTACAAGAAGGATGTGGATAAATTGGAAAGAGTACAGCGAAGGGCAACAAAAATGATTAGGGGTCTAGAGCACATGACTTATGAGGAGAGGCTGAGGGAGCTGGGATTGTTTAGTCTGCAGAAGAGAAGAATGAGGGGGGATTTGATAGCTGCTTTCAACTACCTGAAAGGGGGTTTCAAAGAGGATGGCTCTAGACTGTTCTCAATGGTAGCAGATGACAGAACGAGGAGTAATGGTCTCAAGTTGCAATGGGGGAGGTTTAGATTGGATATTAGGAAAAACTTTTTCACTAAGAGGGTGGTGAAACACTGGAATGCGTTACCTAGGGAGGTGGTAGAATCTCCTTCCTTAGAGGTTTTTAAGGTCAGGCTTGACAAAGCCCTGGCTGGGATGATTTAACTGGGACTTGGTCCTGCTTTGAGCAGGGGGTTGGACTAGATGACCTTCTGGGGTCCCTTCCAACCCTGATATTCTATGATTCTATGATTCTATGATATTAGCCTTTTTCGCAACTGTATGACATTGTTGACTTATATTCAGTTTATGATCCACTATAACCCCCATAATCTTTACCGTGGTGCTACTACCTAGCCAGTTATTCCCCATTTTGTAGTTGTGTTTTTGATTTTTCCTTCCTTTATCCCTGTCTTTATCGACTTTCATCTTGTTGATTTCAGATGAATTTTCCAGTTTATCAAATCCATTTTCGATTCCAATCCTGTCCTCCAAAGTGCTAGCAACCCCTCCCAGCTTGGTGTTATCTGCAAATGTTCTAAGCATACTCTCTACTCTATTATCCGATCATTACTGAAAATATTGAATAGTACCAGATCCTGGACAAACCCCTGTGGGAACCCACTAGATATGTCTCCCTAGTTTGACAGTGAACCATTGTATAGATGTACAGAAATTATGGTCAATAGGGACTGGCACCTAGATGCCACAGGTACTTTTGAGAATCAGATCCTTAATCAATAATTCTCCAACCAGGACACTCAATGCTAACAAGTTTTGTAGTCCAAGTGGCAATGGAATATATCTAAGGTGTCACATGGACTGTGTTCTATGCCTTTGTCATCACCTGGCTAGATTATTACACTTTACTTTCCACATGGCCATTTACTTGTTTGAGATTTTTTTTTTGAGTGTATGTGGTGCAGCTCATTTGGGGTCTTGAGGCAGAAGGGGTGTCAATGTTGCAAGTGCCATTCTTATGGTGGGAAGGCCTTTCCAAAGAGGAAGGTTTTGCGGCAGAGATGACCTTTACCTGCCAATAGTGGGGCGGGGAGAAAGTTAGGGCAGCGGCTTCAGCAGATGTTACTGAGCATGCTTAGTCCATGTGAGCATGCTAAGTACAAGCCAAGCAGCAAATTGGGTGGGGGGGCGCACAAGACCCTGCGTCCTCCCCCCGCATGCATCGCCTCTGTTATGCAGCATTCAAAGTTCACTTCAAAGCCTTAATCTGGTATTGGAGGCTGACTGGAAGCCACAAGAGGAATTTAAGCACAGGCCTGATGTGCTCATACTGACCTAGATGGCCTAGCCTGTGCCATTAGGTAGAACCACTCACTATGCGTCTTTCTTCTCATATCACTGCAGCAAGAACCAGCCTGATTTCCCATCCAGCATCTGAAAAAGTCTGGGTTGACTACATTTGCTGCAGCTTGAACAATAGCCCGAGTTATACAGGAAGAGAACATGGGAAAAAGACTTTGACAAGATGTCAAGACATGCCAAATGTCTTTGTTAAATCAAGGAACCCCAGTTTAGGTAAATGAGGAAGGCCCTGTAAAGTGCTGCATGATAAGATTTGTAGTTCCGTCAGACCCTGTTGCAGTTAATAGGAGTTCAGGGTATTGAGTACAACTCTGGATGTACTCACCAGCACTTTGCCCAATTAGACCCCAACATCCTGAAAATAGTCCCGGAGAAGACAACTTTTTGTTGTTGTCATTGCAGAAGCTTACTTGGATGGAGGAGGAGGAGCAGCTGACAACTTGGAGTTGTCACTGTATTGATCATCTCATGTGTAATCTTTCTTCCCTAGTGATAGCCTGAACCGTTGCTTTATCTTGGGAACACTGGGTCTACATCTTAATTGTACATGGGGGCCAGGGGAAGGGAAATACAAATGGATTCTGCTCTTGCACATAACAAATGCTCCCAGATCTTCATCTATCAGCTCCCTCAAAAGCTAGGGAATACTGAGGCCAGCATATTTTAGAAAACAAAACCAAAAAGCCCCAGTGTGAGCCCTGTTTAAGAAATGCAGAGATCTGTTTAAACAAGACAAATGAGTGCTCTAAAGCAAAGCATATCTGATTAGGTTTAAATTCAATCTGAGTGGAGGACAGATGGGTTTCGAGACAGCCAGTTCAAGAGAAAAAAATCATCCTCGTATAATAAATTAGAGAGAGGCTATTGTTTGGAGCCCACAGGGTGTTCACAATGCACGTTTTCTCAGCTGTGGCTCTGGATTAGAATCACTCTCCCATCCCCAGAGTTCCACGTGGTGTTTTAGATTTGATCAGACTCCCGCCCCTCACCTGCAAAATCCTGGATTAAAAGTGCCACCATTCAGGTCATTTTGTCACCGCCTCAAAAGTCAGCCAACATGACAAGGCTGTTGGAAAGAATTGAAGTCTTCATGCTTCAGGGCTAAGCCACTCTCTGGCTCCGGAAGATCTCCCTGAGAGCGTTCCATAACTATGCTCTAAAGGCTTTCTTGTGTTTTCTTCTGAAGCATCCTGTAAAGGAGTGGGAGGCCTCACCCCTTTATCAGCCCCTAGTGGCCAGGAACTGCACTACCTACCCCTGTTTCCCGTAACCTGATGTTCTTTAGGTCATGCTACAAAACTCGTATTCCCAGACCAGAAGGGATCAATATGATCGTCTAGTCTGACCTCCTGCATAACACCAGCCATAGAACTTCCCCAGAATAATTCCTAGACCAGATCTCTTTGAAAAACATCCAATCTTGGCTCAAAAATGGCCCGTGATGGAGAATCCACCACAACATTTGGTCAGTTTTCCCAAAGGTTAATTACTCCCACTTTTAAAAATGTGCACCTTATTTCCACTCTGAATTTCTCTAGCTTCAGCGTCCAGCCATTGGATCATATTATACCTTTCTCTGATACACTGAACATTCCCCATGTAGTACTTACAGGTTGTAATCAAGTCATGCTTTAACCTTCTCTTTGTTTGGCTAAATAAATCAAGCTCCTTGAGTCTATCACTAGTGGGCATGTTTTAATCAAAGTATTTTAAAATGGAAGAAAGAGAGAGGAATTGTATGGATGGGGCAATTGTTGGACAGGGAGAGTAATTTGAGCTTTTGATTGGTTGTTTGCTGGTAGGGGGTTATATTCAATTGTACCATGGCACTTTAATCATGTAAAAAGTGCCTAGAGTATATGCATAGATGTTCTTTTGTATGCGTAAATCTAAATACATAATTATATATTTAGTCAAAGATAAACACCTACTAGTGCATCTTCATCTATATTGAAAGGCTTCAAAAATCTATTTAAAAGGCCAGCGTTAAAGTTAGCATTGGAATGTGGAAGGTGAATTTTCGCATGCCAAAATTGTCCTTAACCCAAGGGAATAAAACACTTATCCACAACACTTAAGCTGCTTATATCTATTCTTTTTAATGCATAAGATTTTTTAACTGAATGTCCTTGTCATGTATTTTGTATAACACTATTATTTATTGTTCAACCTTAGCTAATGGTAAGTTAAAATACTGTTTGTGTGGGAATTTAGATAAGAAACCCAAAGTCTGATGGCTTAGATGATTCACTTTGGTTCAGAAACTGGTCTGGATATCTGGTGAGATTAGATTCTTTGAAGAGATTTCTTGGAACTGGGCTTTCAATGGGAACTGTTAGATGCAGACATGAGTGTTTGTTGGCTTGGCTTAGAGTGCAAATTTTAGAGCCTTAAGTAAAAAAAGTTTTGATTATAATTTGGTGTGATGATTATGGTCAGATCTCATTTTAGCTAAGATTATTTCTCTCTTTCCCAATATAATGGTAACCTGGGGAAACATCTGTTTGTATTTAAACCAATTTTAATTTTGTTTGAAATCTACTGATTTTCATTAACAAGGACTCTGCCTCCTACTTGCATTATAAGCAACCTAAAAACCTGGGAGAGGCACTCAAACAATCTGCTTCCTTCCTCAGTCCTTAAGAAAAGCTCTGTGTAGCTTGAAAGCTTGTATCTTCCACGAACAGAAGTTGGTCCAATAAAAGACGTTACCTCACCTTCATTGTCTCTCTTATATCTGGGACCAACATGACTACAATCACACTGCAAAGAAACATGAAATCCTGGTACATTTTTATTTATTATTATGTATTATACTCATTACATATAGTGCCAATCCTTGGGACTAGACCAGGGATCGGCAACTTTTGGCACGTGGCCCATCAGGGTAAACTCCTGGTGGGCCAGGACGGTTTGTTTACCTGCCACTTCCGCAGGTTCGGCCGATCATGGCTTCCATTGGCTGCGGTTCACCGTTCCAGGCCAATGGGGGATGTGGGAAATGGTGCGGGCCTATGGCTGTGTAACTGCAGCCGGCCAGCCACACTTGGGTTACACTCTGGGTCTCACCAGCCTGAGTTATACGCAGCGTGACCCCAACACACCCTCAGTGGAAGACTTTCCCCCAGAAACTTATGTCCTGTATTGCCGAGCCCTCTCCTGGACAGTACAGATATTTTAAATCCATGATTCCTTTAAGGGAATAATAAGCCATTTTAATAGTTATTCCGACACTTCCGTTTAAACACACTGGATTGGATAAAACAGTAAAACAAGTTTATCAACTACAAAGAGAGGTATTTGAAGTGAGTACAAGTAATGAAGCATAAAAGTCAGAAATGGTTACAAGATAATAAAGATAAGACTACGAATGCCTAACTTCACAAACTGTATTAGATTCAAGCCATGTTTCACACCACATGCTCCTGCAGATTACTGACCCAAACTGTTAGAACAGGACCCATCGCCCACGTCCAGCGCCTGCTTCCTTTTTCTCTTCAGGCACAGTGAATGCAAAAGGCAGGGAGAGAGGGTGTGTGTGTGTCGTGGGGTGTTTGTCCTCTTTTTTTATAGTTTCAGTCCCCCTCTCAAAAAACATTTGCAGCTGGCACTAGATGGCAAAGAGTCTATGTGGAAAGATGTCCCCTACTGGCTTATTCTCACCTGTTTGAGGTTTCTTTGTTTCCCATCCTGCTTGATGACTCTGTTTACTGCTAAAATGCAAATTAAGGCAAGCACACAGTCCTTTGTTTAGGGCAGACCTATTTGCCAACTTCTGTTGGGCAGGCTGGGGGGTTGGAACATGTGTTAATAACGCCATACAGGGGAAACTGATAACTTCAAATATAATGTTGCCACACATATTTTATCAGGACAATACTGACCAGCAAATTATGAGTTTTCAAATGATACCTTACGAGGCCAACTTTGTACAAAGATTATTACAATAGCGTGTAGGGTATGAATACAAGGGTGTATTGTTTCACACCTGTGCTTTGCACTTTTGATTGTTAGCTATTCTGGGCAAAATCCTGGCCCCATTGAATTCAATGGGAATTTTGCCATTGACAACAATGGAGCCAGGGTTTCAGCCTGTAACTTTCTAAATAGCCGTACATCCCCACTCATGTTTTGTAAGCTACAATGATAACAACAATACTTTGCTTTCTTTATAGATCTGTTGCTGATTGATGGTGTGTGTCTGTTGGGGCGAGGGGTTTGCAGGGAATTGTTTTTGAAATTGCTTTTGTAGCTTATAAGAGAATAAGCAAGTACTAAGTTAGCTGTTATATTACAGCGTCTGGGTGGTTCCATTGACTTCAGTGGAACTATGCACATCCTTGAAGTTAAGCATGTGTGTAAGTCTTTGCAGCATGGTGAACTCTGGTGTACATAATGACTCTTGTGGCGGTAGCTATGTTGGTGGGAGAAGCCCTCCCATCAACATAGCACTGTCTACATGAGGGTTAGTTTGGTATAACTGCATCACTCAGGGGTGTGGAGTTTTCACATCCCATGTGACTTAGTTATACTGATATAGGTCTGTTGTGTAGATCTGGTCTTAGACACATTTGTGTGGCTCCTTTGAAGTTGATGGGCTATTTTGATCAAATTTCTGTTGATTTTACATCACTTCAATTTGATTGACTTCTAAAGGGTTCTTTCTGATTTATTCCAATGGGAAATCAGGATGAGGCCCCAAGAGCTAGTCAAGTGCATGTGAGGGCCCAAGGTCAGTAATAATCATGTGTAATTATAATGGCTATTCCTAAGTTGTCATGATTGTGCAAATCAGTACAGGTCTCTCTCTAGCTTCTTTAACCATTAACCAGAACACTCCTGTTCTTCTGCTACCATTACTGTTTTCACACCCTGACCAGGGCCCTGAGCCAAAGCTCTGGAAAGACTTTGATTGATGTCAACAGGTGTTGGATTAGGCCCTGAATTCCCACATAAACAGGCATCAGAGCTCTGATGTCTTTACAGAACATCTGCTTAAGCAATTAAATTAAATTGAATCGAATCTGATTGTATGTTATGTACAGTATCATGTTTTGTGCAGTCAGTAATGGTTTATTAAAGCAGGCAACTTGGTCTTGTGGTCCAGCTGTCTCTCAGGACTCCTGGGTTCAATTCATGGTTCGTTCATTGACTCACTCTGGGCTTTGAAGCAAGTGACTTAACCTCTCTGTCCCTCAGATTATCTTTGCACGGTAACACCTACATTAGGTGCTGTGAGAAAAAATTACTGCATGTAAAGTGCTTTGAGATCCTCTGAAGAAAGTGACAATATCAATGCAATGTGTTCTGTATTATGAGACCTTTACCTTTTCTCTCTGTAATTGTTTTCTCCATGGCAGTATGTTGCATTTATTCTGATTCAGGGCGAGATTGTTTTGTTTGAGTTTTTATTCTTTAATTCTTACTTTCCACTGCAGATTTATAAGAGCTCAACCAGGTTTTGTTGCCTTATTTGGTTAATTTAATCTTTTCTTTATTGCATGATGTAAAGGTTCTCAGGAGTCGTTTGGACAGGTGGCAGGTTGAAATTATTATAATAATGATAACTATTATATAATCATTATAATTATCGTGATTTCTCTGAAATGAGAAGTGTTTGCAAATTATGCCTCCAGAGACTGGCGTCCTTGGAGTGCCAGTTTTCGGGGACAGCGAGAGCTATGAAATATTCCAAATTCATTTACTTAACCTGAGTTATGAATCCAATTTAGAAAGTTAAATAAAAAAAATCTGATTTATACAATTTTAGCCTCGTTCATAATTATGGGCTAGAATTAATTTAATAGCCTGGAGCTCTCTCTACTGTATACGGTAATGATTACTAAAACCAGATTCTTTCCTATAGTTCTTTATTAACGTACCTGAAAATGACATATCTTGAACACCAGCTTTAAGTACTGGTATGCTGGGCAACTTAAATTTGCAATTCAAACCATTTGTTTTTCCAACTTGTTTGGGTAATTTATTATTTTACAGATGCCTGAGCCATGCAACCTTACCTAGGACACAATGAGAGGAGTCTCATTTAATACTTGGAACAAGACCCTGTGACCTTCCATTTAGATACTTCAATCTCATTTGGTTTATCTAGCCAAGCTATAAAAGCTGGGCTAAATTCTGAAGCCCTCATGGGCAGAGGCAGGAGAAGCTCACTTCAGATAGGGGACACGGAGCATCGGGGCACCAGGGCAGAGGCCGGATGTTGGGAGTCCCTCTTGCTGGGAGTAGCAGCTCTTGGCCCTTGCCTGATCACTCCAGTGCCTACCTGCTCCCCTGCTGGCATCCAGGGTTCAGAGGTGGCTCAAGCCAGGGATCAGGCTCAGAGTTAGCAGGAGGAGTTGAAGTGGGGCTCAGAGGCAGCTCAAGCTGAGGGTGGGGCTGGAAACATAGATCAGCTCCCACTATATTTCCATTGTGGGGGTGCTAGACACCCTGCTTATGCCCCTCCAGTTCCACTGCCCATGCTAACGGTGTAGTATTTGCTACCACTGGACCCTATGGGGTGCTGTTTGCAGGACTGCATCCCAAGTGAGGATTGGGCCCAACTGGACAAATCCAGTGACCTGTCCAGAGGCCAGCGAAGACGTGCAAAGTGGCAGAACCAGTCTGCTTTGGAGACACAGTCACAGAATGAGTACACAGCAATGTTTGGGGAGCAGAAAGGGACAGCCAGGGGGCAAGGCCAGTGAATCTGCAATGAAGCAGCTCCACTGGCCATGAGCAGGCTGCGGATCATAGGCTGCACAGGTGGGGCTGTAGCCTAGGGAACAATTCTCTCCCTCTGACCCCCGCAGAGATGCTCTTGCACCGATTCGTTTGCTGAGGCTTTGTGCAGGGCGGAGGACTGGACTGCTACATGCGGGATGTCCCTGAGCGAGCGGTGAAGGTACCATCTCGCCTGGTTCCGTTCTCTGCATTAGCTGCTGGGGCTATCGGGGTGGGGGTTCTATCTCAGGCCTGGTAATTTGGAGTCAATGTTACATGGCAGAGGAGGAAGCAGATCCCCAGGAGGACATGGTTACTCTTCCAGGGGTCTTTGTCTTGGTGGCCAGCCGTACGAGGAAGGGAATGGGATGCAGAGGCTTAGAACAGGGGTTAGGAAGATTTCACAATCTGGTTTTTATTTGCTTGCTGTCTGCCAGCTCATTCATCCTCCCCTACATAGTGTTTGTCCTGTAGCAGAGAGGCAAAGTGGAAGTTTAAGACCAGCCATCAGGAGAAACTGCGCTGTGCTAAGGGGCAGTGATGGTTATTCTATAACCATCTCCTTTTCTTGTTTTGTCCCTGAGATGCACAAGGTGTTTCTAAGCCTGACCAGGGCTGCTCTTAGAGATCAAAGCTTACTGTGATCGGCATTAAAAATCATCTCTTGCGCTCTTCCTGCCATTGTTACTCCAGAAAGCTGCTCACAGCACATCACCTTTGCTCATGTGCGCACACCACCTTGCACCTTGAGCTTCCTGAGAAACCTGGATTTGGTTAGCTGGCGGCTCTAGAGACTTCAATAAATTAACACAAAGAAAGGTGCTGTGACCGAAAAGTCACTGATGCATATTGGCTCCTTAGCCAGACTTTCCCCGCAACAAATGACATTTTGCAAACGGGAACGCTTGTCGTGGCAGCGTGTCCAAGTGGTTAAAGCAGAAGCTGGAGGTAAGCACTGGAGGGGTTAGTTCCTGGTTCTTTCATTGACTCATTCTGTGGCCTCGGATCACGTCTATACTACGGCAGCACAGCTGCAGCACTTAGATGCTTCCTACATTGATGGAAGGGGTTTTCCTAGTTAATTCGTCTCTCCGAGAAGTGGTTACCTAGGTCAATGGAAGAATTCCTCTGTCACTTATCTGCATCTACACCAAGGGCCGGGTCAACCTAACTATGGTACACAGGGCACAACATTCTTCACAGCTCTGAGCAATCTGGCCTGGTCAATCTAATTTTTAAGTGTAGGTCAGGCCTTGGACAAATCACTTCCCCTCTCTGTACTTCAGTGAAAGCAAAGATCATTGTTATGTGCTTTGCAGAGATGCTGCCTGAGGCTTATGTATTCTTATCAGACCTGGTGAAATGTTCAGAATTTCCATCCTACGTGAATTCTGAGATTTTAAAACTTGCTTCATCCCTAATTGGGCAGAATAGTCACAAATCTCTGGGTTTTTTTTTTGAGAAACGAAATATTCAAAAAAGGATTCATTTCTACCATATTGAAATGGGTTGTCTCAATAAGATCAGAAAAGCTACATTTTGACTTTATCATTTCACCCATTAATTCTATCCTACCGCTAAGTCAAAACATTTTCCACCTTCCAGAAATCAAACATTTGACCTTCTCAAAACAAAATGTTTCAATAATTCCTGACAAAAATGTTGACAAATGTTACTTCCTGACCAAATGTTTTGATTTAATTGAATCTGGTGTTTTCTGACAACAAAATGTTCCAGATGAAAATTTTTGAACACCATCTATTATTTATGTTTCATCTTCTCAGCCATTTTAGTACAATGAGATCATTTCACTGTATACATTCGATTCCTTCAAAATATTGTACGAAACACTTTGTTCTCAATACCCTGGTATGAGTGAACATAACTGCATCAACTTCAGTGGATTTCACTTCAACATTGTGCTGGCAACATTTTAACTGCACCCTCCCAACTTGGCTACCTTATCAGCTCGCTCCTTGGTCCTTCAGCCAGGCATCTATCATGTTTCTTCCTTACATTTGCTAAGGTAGTCTAAGGCTATGTGCATACTACAGCTTAGGTCGGAATAAGTTATGTCGCTCAGGGGTGTGAATAAGCCATTCCCTTGAGTGGTGTAGTTACACTGTCCTAAGCCCTGGTGTAGACACTGCTACGTCAGCAGGGAGCTACCGCCGCTCGCAGGGACTGGAGTATTAAGTTCGACGGGACAGCTCTGTCCCAATGGCTTAGACCATCTGCATTAGCAGTGCTTCAGCCGCATCAGTGCACTAAGCTCTATTATGTAGCCATAGCCTGAGACTTAGCATTTTTTCCCCACTCAGTCGAGGAAAGTGTACAACTTCATTGACATGACTATCAGATCCTCCAAAGGTCCCGCCACAGTCCTTCAGCAAAGAGAAGGGAGCGAGCAGTGGATAAACAACCACCAAATCATCCAAAAGTGGGCACAGTCTTTGCATCTCCACAAAGAAACATCGAAGGGCAATTAGTTTGTTAATGGCTTTACACATCAGTCAGGCAAGACTGCATGCCTGTAAGGACACCTGAAGGCTGGTGAATGTTTCATGGTTTGGTCATGAACTTTGCTGCTCCATTGGCTATGGATAAGGATATTTGCTTTGGAGGTCATTACTAAATTGAACTTGTTCCACTTGATCATTGAGCAAGTGGATAGGGGCAGGACAGGGTAGGGGATGGGAAGGTCTGCAATGGAAACAGGCATTATTGGGTCATTGACGAATAGACATTAAAAAGGAAGTGAGCTGCCATGTTTTACTCATGTATTAGAAAGGGAAATGGGACAGAACCTCTCACCCCAAGCGCAGGAGCTGTGACATCATGGGCTGCCCAGGGCTGGGGACGCCCCTTACACTTCCCCATGCATATTGACTAAGTACCAGGTGCAAATTGAGACCTAGATTGTGAGGCAGAAAGGGAGCCATCCCCCTAGAGTCACAATTTCCCCTTTGCTCTGGAGAGGTGTGGTCACAGTAATTTGATGATGGCCTCTAGTGAGCTTCAGTCACCACAATCCATCTGTCTGGAGTCTGTCCTGACTAAGCTCTCATCACTGCTATGTGCTTGCAGATGCTAATCTCTTTGGATGGGTATTTTAGAAGGCCCAGGAACTGGCTCTGCTCTGTCTCTGTGTTCCGGGACAGTCAGTTCTATAAGACAGTGGTCTAGTGACTAAGTTCACTGGCTCCCAGTCTGCAAAGGATTATTTTTCATCAAGGTTATTGCAAATCACTGGAGCCTCATGGCGAATGTGGGAGCCTCGTTGGAGAACCGGGGAACGAGACAGTAGCCGGTTGCCTTTGCTAGGTCTCCAGAGTTGCTGTCAAACTCTTGCTCTGTGCAGTGAGTGTAGGCAGAGAAGAGAGGGAGCCATATGGTCTCGTGACACCGAGACTTCGTGATGCAGTCTCCCTCTCAGTCTGCAGAAGAGGCTAGAGCATTGGTGGAAAACCTGTGGCCGGTCAGAGTAATCCACTGGCAGGCTGCGAGATAGTTGGTTTATATTGACCATCCGTAGGCATGGCCACCCTAGCTCCCATTGGCCAGGAATGGCGAACCGTGGCCACTGGGAGCTGCATGCGGCCTTGCCTGTGGCTGGTCAATGTAACAAACTGTCTCGTGGCCCGCCAGCGGATTACCCTGACGGGCCACAGGTTTTCCACCCACGGGCCCACGGACCACAGGCTGCCACCACTGGGCTAAAGGATATCTAAGAACTTTCCTTCCGGGGTGTTTGAGCCAGGAAGCAAAACAACACCAGAATAGTCTTTTTTCATGGCTGAACAAGCCGAAGTAAATGAGATTCAATTCCTCTCTGGAATGCTCAAAGAAAATTAGCCTAGTTTGTCTTCTGACATCAAAGTGAATCTGAACACCAATTATTAGGTTTTTCCCCCCCAAATCTCTTCTTTTTTCTTATTACCCACTGTTATCTCCCCTGCCGATTTCCCAGCTCTGAACACATATCCAGGAAACTGAGCAATCGCTTCCAGAGGTTTGTTATATATAAACAGACACAGATGTCTAATAGTGTTTCTCGGTTTTGCTACTCCCACCAAAGATAGGATGTGGATGATCACCAAGTCCAGGGCCCAGTTCTGCAGAATGCCTCTTCAGAGGTGATGAGCTTTCTCCCAACTCCCAGATGGACACGAATGGTTGTTGGGACTGTTCTTTGCCTCGGGAAGCACTCGGGATCAGGCCCTAATTGCTGTTAAATTTAGGACAAACAGCCCCCAGGATTGAGCGAGGCCGCATTTGCTGGGGAAGGAGCACCTCATGCTGTGTTGATCAATGTGGATTTCCATCCCATTAGTTTCAGGGTGGCACTACATGGCACCAAGCAGCCAATTATTCAAGATTGTTTAAAAGCTGGGAAAAATTATTAATTCTAAGAGTGTGCCTCTGCCTGCCTTAATTATTTAACCAATTCGAAGCCACAGGCAACTTATTTGATATATTCTTGCCAGTTTTCCTCCTGATTGAATTGCACCTGCCCGAGAGTACTTTCTCAGCCGCATTGGTGCTGTGTGAATCAGAATACAGCACCATGCTTACATCAATAAGGTGTTCAGCATCTGCCTCAGGCAGCACCTTCATCCAAGGACGGTGTGGCTTCTGCAGGCTTGTGTCACCCACTGGGGGAGGTGTCTCTTCTGGTCTTCCTGCAAGACGATCCATGGCGGTCATGATTTGCTGCGGAACCTGTGGGCTTTCAGCTCTGGAAGTCCCCAGTTCCATCCCCGCTGCAGCAGCCAAGAGGACAGCTGTCACAATGGCACAGTGGAGCACAAAGACACCCTGACCTGGGCTTTACCTGCCTATGTGAGGCCTGTGTGGGTGGCGAGCGGACATTAGCAGGCTAGCATCTCCCCCTCCTCCACCCCATGCCAGTGGGGGGGGGAGTGGGCAGAGCCTTGTTTGGCCACATGGCGATAAGATCGTATTATACAACATGAAAGCAGGAGCCAGGCACTCCTGCATTTAATACCATCTCTGTCTCCCTCTCTGCCTCAGTGTCCCTAGATGTAAAATTAGGCTAATGATATTGCCTTCCCTTCCTCACAGCAGTGTGACTATTATTAGCTTGCATTAGCAGAGGCTTAGATTGGTGCTAAGTCTTAATTGGATCTTGAGGAGACAATGGAATCCACCACGCAAAGTATTAGCTGGTACAGAGGAGTGAATAATCCATGCTGGCTAAAGAGCTGGACCAGGGGACTGCAGGGACCAGACTGTGACTTTCCGAGTCAAATTTCAGTCCCTGCTCTGCTCCTGTGCGCTGCCCCTTGCTCTGGCTAGGTTAGAAAGGTACAATCCAGCCCAATGCGTTTAAAACTTTGGGCCAAACGAAGGCCTGACATAAGTGAGGTGTAAAGCAAGGTGTTGGGCATTCAGCAGCCAAAAACCCACCAAAGGGCCGTGGGGGTAATGCAAGGTTGCCATAACCCCCTCTTCCTGGGGAAGGGTGAGAGAAAGCCTTTCCCAGAAGTGAGCCCGACCAGCTAGGGAGTGGGGAATGACCAGGGTGGCTGGGGAGGCATTGACTCCATGTGTCCCTGATGCGTAGCACCATCAGCAGAGGCTACAGCTGTCTTTCCCCTGGGGTGCCAGGAATCAGGTTGGTGCTGGGAGGTGCAATTTGCACTTGAATCCAGCACCTCTCTCTTGCTCTCATCCTCTTGCTCATCTCTGGATTCCATTGTCTCCCTCGAGATCTGATTAAGACTTAGCATCGATCAAAGCCTCTGCTAATGCAAATTAATTAATAGTCCACCGCTGTGAGGAAGGGAAGGCAATATCATTAGCCAAATTTACACCTGGGGACACTGAGGCAGAGAGGGAGACAGAGATGGTATTAAAATGAAGGAGTGCCTGGCTCCCACATTCATGTTGTATAATACGATCTTATCGCCATGTGGCCAAACTCTTCTTGATGTCCTTCATGGAAAAATCCTCGATTCCAGCTGGGCAAGTCCCAGAATATTTCATAAGAATGAAATCAGGAGGGGACTGTGGAAATTAGATTTATAGAATTTAATAGAGAAGATCTTTTCTATGAGATTTTGGGGGAGGGGTTACGGTTGGTAGACCAGGTGCCAACTTTGCCATGGCTGTACGCGTCAGCTGAGCACTGGCAAATTCATACCTGGAAACCAGACCAGCTCACCTGTATTTTAATATTGTTCAAGGTAGGTGTTAGACTTATAAGGATTTGTTTAGTGTTTAGACACTATAAAACACTTATACATTGCTGCATGCATTAATCTTGTAATGTCTGTGTAGCGGGGCAGTTACCCCACTCCTGAGAGAATAGGCTAGGCTGATTGGGGAGAAGCAGCCACAGCGGGGGCCACACCCCAATCAGGCCACAGCTGGCCCTATAAAAAGGCCATGAGCCAGGTGCTGAGGGAGTCTCTCTCTAGCTCTTGAGAGAGAAAGACCTGGCTGCCTAGAAGAGAAGGGTACTTGAGACAGAGCAGTGCTGGGGAAAGGGAGGAGGAGCTGGGGAGCATCTGCCTGGCAACTCCCCAAGCTGTAGGCCTTGACAGAGGCCTAATGCAGGTACTGAGGCTGGGAGGTGCAGCCTAGAGATATGCAGAGGCAGCTGGTCCAACCCCCTTGCTGATGATGAGTGGCTTTAGACTACAGTCTGCCCCAGTGAGTGGGGGCTAGATGATGACTGGCAGTAGCCACTGAGGCAAGGGGGGTGAGAGGGTTGGGGGCTCCCCTGGGAGGAGAATAGGGGCAGAACCCCGAGGTAAAGGGCACTGGTGGTGTGGGCGGGACAGGGGGCCTGAGGGAGGTCAGCAACCGGCCAGGAGGAGGCGCTCCATATGCTGGAGAGCTAATTCCCAAGATGACCAGCAGAGCACTGGGGTGGTAAGTCTTGACCTTGCTACAGTCTGTATCCCATGTTATAAGGTATATGGAAGTTTTTGCTTTATACCTGTAAAAATGTCTGCTCTGAACTTGTGAACCCAGACAGGAGCGGTGCTCCTGTGCATCAAGGAGGACTATCAAAACTAAGTGGGCCTTTGCGAAGCATCAGGATACAAAGACTGGGCTAATGGTCCTCTTGCACCTAGCGCCTTAGGTTAGGGGTGTAACGAAGCTTGTCTCATCAGCTGACATGAAAATTCTCCATCTCTTGCTGTTTGGACTCTCACAGGGCTAGAGGCTAGGAACATCCCCAGAATCGACCCTGGGTTAGCCTTAAAAGATAGACTGGAGTGTCCAAGGGGGACAGTCTGTGACTCCATGGCAAGGCTAGCTTGGTGCTTCAGTAACTCACATTTGTTACTGGGTTGGTGAAATCTAATTATAGAAAGCCAGCCATTTGGGGTGTCTGCCCTGCTTTTTGACAGTCTGACCGGAGGTTGGGACCCACAGTCGGGACCCCTCCAGACAGCGTGACGGGGGTTATAACACACTTCATAGGGCTCTCATTTTCTATTACACTCTATAGGATGATCTTTAAAAAAAAAAAACCTCTTGAAAACGTATCCTTTTCTGTGACATTGGATAGCCCTTTTCCACAAGGGAATTCACTGTAAATCAAATTCCTTCTGCCATTGTTAATGATCCTTCTACTCTTCACTGCCCATCCTGAAATGCCACGTCAACTTGCTGTGCAATGTCAGAACCTGATCCAAAGCCGGGGTGGTCAATATTAGGCCTTCATTGACTTCCACAGGTTTTGGATCAAGTCCTCAGGATCTGTTCCCAGTAGTCCCTGGCTTGCTCCCCTTGACTTTAAAGGGACCACTTTCATGAGTAAAAAGTTTGCCGGATCGGGCCCCCCGCACAGCTGCGTGTTCCAGACTGGAGATGGTTGTAATGGTGTTGCCAGGCCAACAGACTCCCCTTTTTGCAATGTTTGGAAATTGCTCTGAGATCCTTGGTGTCACAAAGACAACCTCCGGTTACCGTCGCAGAGGTGGAAGACTTTGGCCAGCAAATGCACACATTCCAGTATTCCAGCCCACAGCCTGGAGACACCCCCTGAATTTCCAGTGGTGGTTAACAAGTCTCTACTGTTGCTGCCCATACTTAAGTAAATAAGGCTCCTATAGCACTGAGAGCAGAGGGCACAAGTATAATAGGTCTCTAGTGCCTCGCAATGGAGCTTGATTCCCTGATAAATAGAGCTGCTTTGGTTCCTCTTTGCCCAAGAGGGCATAGTGTGTTTATTTGTGCTTGCAATACTGATTAGCGTGTGCACAGTAAATGGAGCAATGCGGGGTGGCCATTTGCCAAAGGAGAATATAATGTTGTAGTTTTCTTTTTTTGTGTCCTCAGACCCCAGCTACTGCATCCCTGTTGATTTAGTGCCGCAACTGGAGTTTTACCATGCATATTTCAAGTGCCCAGTGTTGAAAATCCCACGGGGCTGCTAATCAGGACTAACTGTGGGCACCTGCTGTGGCAGGTACCCAGTGCTGGCCTACTGGCTCAAGAGAGCCATGAAGGGCTAATTGCATGGCTGATTAAGCTTCTGTCAAGGAGCCTCACAAACAAATGAACACCGAGTTCCCTTTTCAAGGGCTATAAAGTGGTCCTTTTTCACGCCACCCACTTCTGCGGATGAGATCTGACCCATGCTGGTCCCACCACTATCCCCCTGGATTATTTGGGCTCAGTTCTCCACCTTTGTCACTTGTTCGTCTGCCTGGATGTATCCATCGTTTAGACCTTTGTCCCTGATTTCTTCTGATATGACCACACAATCCGCTTACGACTGCGTTCACAATCTTCTCCTCTATTTCTTTGCTCGCCTGTCTTCCTCCATATTCCTTACACATATGGTTGGACCATTTTCTGGCATCTGATTGACCCCTAAGTTCCTGTTCCTCCAAAACAGATATTGTAGATTCTTCCAACTCAGATAGATTTAGAGCCTATTTGCCAGAGGGAGTTGGCCTAGGTGATGTCATTCAGCCGTTCACAGGTTCTTTACCCACTCATGACTCCTCTCTTCGCCTTGTCTTCCCAATTCAGTTGGCTAAAACACCTCCCCTTTCACTTCTTAACCATATCTAGACCTCAAAGCACTTAAGCACATGCTCAAGTCCCGCTGATTTCAATGAGACTATAGGCATCTTAACTTAAGCAAGTACTTTGATAATCAAGCGCCTAATGTTTTCAAAGCCAATGCCATCTTTCTTGCACGTTCTGGTGAAATGTGATTTTCTATGTGATGCAGTCATTTCAAGGACACATTGCCTGCTTTCTGTGCTGAGTTCCCTGAAATTCCCTTTAAGTTCTTCAAAGAAAAGCCCTCTCCAAATATGATCTTGATTAGCCACTCTTCTCTCATGGAAGGCTAACGGGGTTACATGAAAGGGTGCTAATTAAAGATAATATGGTTAAAACAGGATTTACATCAGGACAGGTGCTTCCTTTCCATTTAAATCAACACAACATTTGTAGGCAAAAAGTGTTCTTATTCATAGAATCATAGACTATCAGGATTGGAAGGGGCCTCAGGAGGTCATCTAGTCCAACCCCCATGCTCAAAGCAGGATCAATCCCAACTAAATCATCCCAGCCAGGGGTTTGTCAAGCTGGGCCTTAAACCTCTATGGAAGGAGGTTTTGCACTTCTGTTCCCTTGCTTTGTTGTATGATAAGAATCAGGGGCCAACTCCTCAGCCAGTGCCAATCAGCATAGCTCCATTGAAGTCAATGGCTCTTTGAGTCACACTATTGTCAATTGGGCTTATGCCATTTACAACAGCCTGAGAATATGGCCCTTTTTATTTTAACCTGGGCTGAAGGACAAAACTGGGGGAGGGCTTAAGAAGCTTCTTAGTATACAGAATCATGACAGAGGGAGAATGATTATAAATTAGAATGGACCATCTCCTGTGGAAGCTGTACTTCCTCTTCATTGTGATTAAAGAGCACTACATAGGAGAAGATTTATGGGGGAGTTTATGTCGGCGTATATTGCTTATGATTATGTACTTTACACTTGCAACTCTCTGGAGAAATATACCCACGCCTTTCTCTTCTTCTTTTCCTTCTGTTCTATTATGCGCCTGTATAATTTAGTACAGGTTTGGATCTTAGGGTTTGCGTTGCACCAATGATACTTGGGAGGTATGGCTGACATATCACTTGGGACAATAAAACCCGTCTCAGCCTTTTAACAGCTCAGAGGGAAACTAATGGGAAGATTAAGTGGTTCTAATTGATGGTATTTGTTTAACGCGGAGCCATCTATCCTGCTTGGCGAGAACATGTGTGGCTATAGGCTGCACAATTTAAGCAGTATTATTTCAAGGATGTTTTTCTCTCTGATTCAATTTTATGCATGTTGTAATCATTTCTTACTGCAGGCTGTTCGTTCTGGTAGGAGTGCCAGAGTCTACAATGACAATCCAGGGCACCTAGTAAATTTGCTACTTAACATAAGGAGTTGCAAATGTGTGGTACCTGCTAACTTCTTGAGTTTCAGCTGCAGGATACTGGACCATCAAGCTAATACTATTGCAGGACATTCTACAAACAATTCTAAAAAACAGAGGTGTGCTCCAAAGAGTCCACATTAGTATTGCAATGATCTATGGCCCTGATCCAGCATGAATGCTTAAATCACTGTTTCAATGCAACTACTCATATGCTTAAAGTTAGGCATGTGCTTAAGCACCTTGCTGAATCAGGGCCTTAGGCGTATGCCTAACTTAAGCACATGAAAACACATTAGGATGACTTCTTCAACATAGCCCCGGACGGGAGCCTGCCAGCCCTACAACACGCGACACTCTGCTTCACTCATGTTAAGGAGACACAATGAATGGGAATGGGGCTAAAGCTCAGATCTAGTTTTTGTTTTAAAAAAAAAAACCCAATGTTTTTTGGGAATATAATGTGGATCAAAATTGATTTAATGTATGCATGTGAATATATCCAGATTATATATATTTATGTACAGATGTGGCATACACATAGCAGTTTGGAAGGGAGGGAAGGAAAACTTTAAAGTATTCATAACAAAAGAGTGACCCGCCATTGTCTTGGCCAACACACCTTGTGATCAAAGGCATGAGTGTCTCTACAGCTTGAGCTAAAGAGGCAGGCCCTGTAACTTCCTCTGTGAATTGAGTCCAAGAGGGACACACATCATGATGCACAGTGGCCAGCAAGTTACAGAAACCCCAGCAGCTTATGTTGCTGAGAACCAGAAGTGAAACTGGCCTATAACAGCTGAGGCTAGCCTTCTCAGTGTCACTCTCCCCAAACTCAGGAAGTGAAGCAAGGTAAGCCAACAGCAGTAATGGTGGAAAAACAGTGAGATTTTGAAAAATGCTGCCCACTTTCTCACCACCACAGGGTGTTTTAGTAGAGCAGAAACTTTGCAAAATAAAACATGCTATGTAATGGGCTAGAATGAGCCAGATGCTAAACGGCTGTTATCTCCGTTGACTTCAGAGAGGCTACACTGATTCACACCAGCCCAGGATATCTGGTCTATAGCTTTGACTGTATGCTATCAGCTCATCTTCCCCCCACACATCAAACCACCATATCAGACTACGTATTAGTAATGGGGAGATTGGTATTCTAGGATGCATTTAAGCATGTAAGGAGTGTTCTATACTCTGTTTTTAATATAACCACTTCACGCCTCCCAGATTAAAGCATTTGCACTTTCTTTGCAATTATCATACAGTTAATTAACATCAAAAGGCTCTCGTCCTGCCAGCCACGTTTAAGAGGCCGATAGTGCTGAGGGGGTGTGGGGAGGAAGAGGCAGTGGACGTTCTTAATTCCGTATTGCCTTATCCATTTGGGGACCGTGAATAATTGATGACATCGGTGGTTAAACCTGAGCACATCAAAAGGGATCTTTAACAGAATATCTGTTTCCAAGGACTTCCCCACAAAGACACAGTAGCACAAAGATCTTCTCATGTAGGCACACGGCCAGCATTAGGATTTGCCACTAGAGTTTAAAGCAGCTGTCTAGGTGGGCTTGCTTAGTACCACCTGGGTTAGAACGCTCTCTAAGGATGGTATTAGAAGCTGATTTAGTTGGGGATTGGTCCTGCTTTGAGCAAGGGGTTGAACTAGATGACCTCCTGAGGTCCCTTCCAACCCTGAGACTCTATGATTCTAGCTGGCCTGTGTGTCTTTACACTAGTATTATCCACCCACTGTGAAATGGTTGGTTCCCAGCAGGTATTCCCGGTCTGCAATATATTAGTGGGCCTCCTGGAATTGCAGTGTGGCCCCGGTGTGCAAGCAGAGCAGCATCACAGGGCTGTGATGGGATTCGTTCAGTCCCTTGGATTCCAGGCAAATGGGTGACAGTCTCACATGCCAACGGGAGATGGGAGTGATGGGCTGTTTAATGTGGCTTTCCTAACCTGAATAAAAGGCTGTGTGGTTGGTGACCCCATTATGACTGGGGCTCAGGCTCGCTCAGCTAAACCTGCAGATGCAGGGTGGCCCCAGAGCACTGGGCTTACTGATAGTGACCTGAGAGTGCTCTGGTGATCACAGTCCCTTGGGAAAAAGCAGGGCGTCTCCCCCTCTATCCCTGGACTTTACCTCACAGGTCCCTGCATTCTCCCGTTCCACAGGAACCACCAGCCATTATTCTGTTCACTCCCTTCACTAACTCACCCCACCAGATCAGGATGCACCATCTATTCCACGCCTTTCTCCTCCCAAGTCTGCACCCTCCTCCCAGTGCCATCACGCAGGACTTGTGTCAGTATGTGTCTGTGTGGGTTGACTGAAAAAAAATCACACATTGCCTTTTTGGCCCTCTCTGCCGCAGGAAGGCTAGGTTGGGTGGCTTTTCGGGAAGCCTCGGAACAGTCCTTGCTGGGAAAAGGCAGAAGCTGCTGGGTGAACAGGGAGCAGAAGGCTGAATGGCCTTCTGCTGAAGGCTGAATGTTCACCACTAGTGGACTCACTATGTACAGCCAAGGAGAGCCTGTCAGCTATAGGGGCCGGCTCAGCATGCATATTCCACTGGCAGACAGGTAAATGGCTGTTAGCATGCTGCCAGCTCGGCTCAGCTCCTACAAGCTGCTGAAGCACACCTGATAGATTATTCTCCCTGTTGGTACCCTCGATGGAGAGCAAATTATCCTGACAACACACGTTATTCTAGCCACTCGTGGTTTGGGGATGATGGGAAGCCAAACGCTCTGGTAAGCACCACCCTCTGTGACTTTAAAGGGCTCGTCTGATCCAATGCTGTTCAGTGCTCAGCGCTGTACAAACCTATAAAGAACCTCAGCTTTGATCCAAGGGACTTGAACCCAGATCCTGAAAGGGTAGTTTGACCAAGGGATAGAAAATCAATTGCAGTTGAGTGTCAAAATACCTTTTGAGGATCTGGGCCTTACAGTCTAAATCAGCCAGCACCATTCAGATGCCTGAGGACAGTTCATCCCACTGGGGCTGGTGAACTGTCCCTCCTTGCACAAGCTGCTTTTCCTATGCCCCAGGAGTCATTTGCCCTGAGGGACAGGTAAGCAGCGTTACTGCCCCTCTCCCTTGCACTCTGCTCTGGGGGTTGGAGAGAAGCTTTCAAAGCAGGTCTTGTTCATGGGAATTCTGATTCGTTGCCTCTCTGGCCACACCTCTAACTAGTTAGCACCACCCACTTTGATGTTGCAACCTGCCCCCGTGAGCTCTTGGCATGGAGCAGAGCTTGCAGCTGCTTTATGCCCCGGGCCCCTCCCTCTGGTGAATTTTCCATCACCTCCATGTATTCATCAAGTACACTGAAAGCAATGGGAGCATTGGGTGCGCAACATCCACTTATTTAAGGGGCTTATTGTGAATTTAAGAGCTTAATTTTAGCACCCCATTGTGAAAAATCTGTCTTAGTGCATCCCAGTAGCCAGCTAATCAGCATCCAGCAGTGAAAATATGATAGAGCTATGAAATTATGTGGTGAGAGGTAAATCAGAGGAAGGTCATGGCCATGTACATTCAAGCCACAGACTGCTGCCATGTGCTCTAGCTCCGTGCCATCCCGGACAGACAGGTTGATTTGTCTTTCTGTTGAGTGCAGTTGGGAATGGAAGTGTTTACAGCAAGTCATGAAGCTGGAGAATGATGGTCATTTTCCTTTCTCAGGCCTCTTTTGCCAAACAAGGAGAGGAAGGCCGCCAGGAAAAAGGATGTAGATTTAGCAATGTTTGCTCAACAAAATCCCAGACCCCAAAGGTCAAGTTTCCCAGACTAAACAGAGAGAAAAAACATTTCTTCTGAATGCCTGGTCTGAATCCCAGCATTAGAGGCATTTCCCAAGCCTGAAATGTCTCTGTTTCAAATCACCGTGGACAAGGGCAGCCCTGTTAACCTCATGGCACAGTCCTGAGTGAGCGTTCTGGACGGCAGCAAAGCTGGGTATCCAACTTCTCCGGCAGCTCCAGAGGGGCTGATTGTTTGGCTTTTCTCTACTTCTCAGAAACAAATCTCTCCTATAATTAAACTGAGCTGCACAAGATCCAGCAGAGACGGATGGCACTGGGAGGAGCCATGCCCACACAGCCCATAGGTTAAGGCCCATATAACCCAGTTGTGCTCAGAGTTGCAGCTTTAGATCTGTATCTACTTCAATCAGGTTGGATGGGTGCAGGGCTGGAGTATGCCTGATAGGTGCCCGGAGCTGTTACAGTTTTGGGGGGTCTTCTTTGCATATTTAATTCCTTCCTTTACTGATTTACCAACACCCAGGCCCAATGCTAAACCCTCCATTGTGAAATTACCCTTTATTTCAGTTCTGGTTTTTAAACGTGAGAGACCAATAGCAAGCCAAATGCAAGTTAAACCAAACAAAAACATTTTCATTTCAGCACATACTAGAGTGTCACACGTTGCTTTTACTGACCACGGATCTATAGTTTGGGGGACTTTTCAAAATCCGAGGCCCAGGCTGCAGCCTCTAAACCCCCTGCGTTAATCTAGCAGTGTGTGAATGGAAAAGAAGGTAGGATATAATTTTCAGATACATGATTCGTGCCCTTATGTATTTCCAAGAAAAGAGGATTCACTTGGATTGACAGGCTAGCAAGGAAGCCAATATAAACACATCCTCCACCTATATTACAGCCTACCCTATCATGGCGTGAACGCTGTGACTACAGAACGTGGCCCTACGGGATGATGAGTTGCATCTCTTTTTTATTACCATTCTCTGTAAGATGGTGGATGTACAACACAGCCCCTGCCCAGCAAAATAATATCTAAAAAGCCAAAGCAAAGGATGGGAGTGGGACTGAGTTGCAGCAGAGGCGAAGTGACACAAGGCAAAGTCACACAGTGGGTCAGTGGTTGATCTAGCTTCCCTCTATTTCATTTTATTTCTTTGTATCATTTAGGACCTGTATTAATCACTGTTGGGTTTTTTTTACTTCCCGTAGAGTGAGGAGGTTGTTTTTCTCCCCTCCACTTTGAGGAGTACGTTTAGTTTTCCGCTTCTTTGGTGTGGGTGTGTGTGTGTGTGTGTGTGTGTGTGGGAGGATTGATCTTTTACACAGACTGATTATGTAGCCTGGCGTGATCTCATCTTTCGAGCACAGGCGGGAGCTCCTTCTTGAGTTAAGCCGGATCATCATCTTGATCTGGGTGCTTTGATAAGGGGAATTGATAAACCTCAGAGGATGCTTGAGTGCAGAGGAGAACGGTTGGGGTTTTGTTTTTTTTTTGTGGGAGACACGGTGGGCTAGAGCCGTTTGGAGACCAATGCCAAACCCTGTCTGAGTTCTGGAGCTGGGTGAGTGTCTCTCAGTTAGGGTACTAAGCTCATTGGAATGCCTGTTTATGTTCATCAGAAATCCGCCAACCCTTAGATGACGTGGCTGTGATGGGAGACCAGGTGGGGGAACCAATATTTTTTATTGGACCAACCTCTATGTTGAGGGGAGAGACAAGCTTTTGAACTTACACAGAGCTCTTCTGCAGGGCTCAGTTGCCCACTATATCTGGCTAGATCAAGGCAGGACTGTTACAATGCAACCTTCTGTCAGCCCTAAGGGCCTGATACTCTGTTACATCAAGTCCCCTTTATGCAGCATGGAGAGCCCTTAAAGGGGGGCAGATAGGGCTCCCTGTGAATACCCCCTTCAGAAGGGTCCTCACCCAGAGCAAACTGGCCTAAGGGCTGTACCCGGCTCTCCGCCCCATGGTAGGAAGGGGCAGAGGGCATGTCTTGGGGGAGGTTAGAATGCCCTGTACCACAGCTATTCTCTGCATCCCAGGGCCCAGCAGACCGTCAGGCAGCATTGTGCGTCCCCTCATTGCAACCACGGTAGCTGAGCTTCCTCTGCAGATGCCTGCACAGCCCTGACATTGCTCCTGGCTCTGAATAGCCTGGCAGGTAAGGGACAGAAGAGGGAAGCCCGGAGGGCAATGGACCGTGGGAGAACAGGAGGAAGGGAGACTGGGCACGGGGTGCTGATGGACTCAATGTCCCAATCTGAGTCCTGTCAAAGGGCGAGCCGTCACACCCGCTGTGGAGCGGTGTCCAGTGGACACCCACCCAGCCCTATCAGACTGGACCCTGGTAGGGGTGAAATCTTGACCCTGCTGACGTTAATGGGAGTTCAATGAGCCAGGAGTTCACCCCTAGAATCTGCACACTGTTCTGCACTGCCATGAGCCGAACATGCCCTGCATATAGGAAATTTTCAAGGGCTGCTGCTCACGCAGCATGGCAGTAGGTGCTAGAGAAATATCAGAAAAAGCAGTGTAAAGGCAAAGTTCTCTGCCTTCCATCTTGTCCCTCCAAGCATACTGGAAGATCGTGCTAGTTTGGAAAATTCTAGAGCAGGAGAGGAGTGAGAATGTGAGTGAGCAAATCATGAAGGCGGCCGAAAATAATACTCAGCTAGAGAAATTACTGGTGATAAAGTAACTGTGTGTGTGTGTGGGGGTGGTGCGCGTGTGCATGTGCACACACTTGATGGAGCTAGAAAGGATAGGACAAGGGCCGTGGTAATGGGATGTGGATCCTTTCACCTCAAAGTGTGCTGGTTCAAAATGTTCAAGGGATATGACTGAAAAGTTACCACCATTTGATGGTCATGTGGTAGCCTAGGTAATTCATTTGGTGCTTCCCATCCCGTTCCAAAAGACCAGAGTCCACATCATGACCACCCTTCACAAAAATATAGCACATCAACAGGTAACCTCAGCAGAGGTTGCCAAGAGTCCCATTGGGCCCTGGAGACTGAACTATCCTCCGTCTCTTCCAGATGGCCACTTCTGGGGTAGGATTGGGGCACAGCAGTGGGACAACCCGGAGAGATTGCATTGCTACTGCCCTTGTTAGACCCATTCTGTTGGTCAGGAGAGGACTTCAGTGTCCATGATTGTCAACCTCCCACTATTCAGCTATCCTGCTTGTTAAGAAGGAAGGATGGTGTGTCTCTGTGTGTGTGTAGGGAGGGAGAAGCGGGCTCCTGCAGAAGGAAAAGGACCATTGTACCTCAGAGGACTGGAGTAGCCTGTCAATTTTTTTTTCTGACTGGGTCATTTCCACTTTGGCTTTAGCAAACTGCCAGCCCTCTATTGAATAGTCAGTATTGTGTGTCTGGTATTCCAGGGACAGCTCAGCTTTTGCTGAGTCCCCGGTGACAAGGATCCAACCAGACAGAATAAAAATGTTCCTTTCTTTTCATTTCCCTGGGGCTTCACTTCTGCCTCTGCTGGAAGAGGTCAGACTCCCTGCCCCCAGGGAAACCAGCTTCCCAGCGTGAGCAATACCGTCCAAGGAGGGTCGCATGTCGGGGACTGTAAAGCTGACAGCTCTGCCTGTGATTAATTTCGTACTGTTGTTATTATCTTTTCTTTTAAAGAACTGCTGCAGCCTGCAGGTCACTGGTGTAAATTGCTGGTGGTCTCTTCAACAGAGCTATAGTGATTTACACCAGTGAAGGATCTGGCTTCTCTCTTGAGAGGGACAAGGGAGCTAGCTTCACCCCCTGTCTGAGGCTGTACGTTGCGTATCAATTCCTGGGAATGCTGAGTGACATATGCACATGGTCGTTTAAGGGCTCGGCAAAGAGGAAAAAAAAATCAGTAAACATCCTCTGTTTGCTGCTGCTGACTCCCTCTTCTAGATCATTAATGAAGATATTAAATATAACACTCTGCCCACTTCCCTGTGCTCAAAGCCCACCAGCCAGTTTGCAAACTGAGCCCAACCATTCCTTTTTCACATAATGGGTTTGAGATATATTATAGCACGTTTTACCAAAATCGAAGAGCTTGATTCTCAGGCCTGGCCAACACAGCAGAGCTAGGTCGGCGCAAGGCAGCTTATCTTGACCTAACTACTGAAGGTCTAAATTTAAATTTTGCTCCTGCCGACATAACTGCCCCATGACGTCGACTTAATAACTCCACCCCCATGAGCAGCATAGAGCCAAGGTCGATGTTGTTAGGTCGACGCAGAGTCAGAGTACACACTGCTTTGCTTATGTCGACTGTTACTGGCTTTCAGGAGCCTTCCCACAATGCCCCCCAGCTGACAGTACAATCGATATGAGCGCTCCTGGTGAGAAACTTCACTGCCGATACAGGGATCAAAGTGTAGGCACGCGCAAATGATGTAATTACCACGGCCGCTGTGTGCCGACCTACGTTAAGTCGACTTAATTTTGTCAGGTAGACATGGCCTCGGTTTCACTAAGCCCTACTCTGACAGTGTAAAGTAATTTATGCCCACGGTACGGCTCCTTTATGCAGCCAGAGTGGTGCAAAAAAACCTTAGGGCAGAGGTCCCCAAACTATGGGGCATGCCCCTCTAGTGGGGCACGGAGGAATGTTCAGTAGGGCACAGCAGGGGCCCAGGCCAGGCCCCACGGAGAGGCAGGGAGGGAGCACCACCCAGCTCCGCTCCTGGCCCTGGCCCTGGCCCTGGCTCCAGCCCCACCTCAGAGCCCCGAGGGCTGACCCCTGGCTGCCATCCGAGACCCCTAACTTAGGCTCTGCTCCTGGCCCCACCCCCAACTGTGGCCTCAGCCTTGGCTCCCTTACCCCCGCCTGCATGCCCCTCTCCCAGAGCTACGGCCCCACTCCCAGCCCTGGCTCTGGGGTGGGGCGGGAAGGGGTGTGTGAAAACAGGGGTGGGGGGCATGAGGTAAAAATTTTGGGACCACTGCCTTAGGGTAAATGAGACTCAGATACCACAGTCCTTACACCACCAAATTTGTCTGTCGAGTTTTGTTCTTCATCATCCTGCACTGGACCCACAAGATTCTCACAGGGTTTTTTTCTTCTCTGAAGCTTTGCTCGTTATTTGATAGGGATGGAAGAGAGATTCAGAACTGATAACTGCCCAGATCACTCTTGTGGGTTTTTACACCCCAATTTCCCAACCAGTTTTTCTGTCTACTAATCCTATCACCTTTGCAAATGATAAGGGATTTCCCCTCCCCCCAGCTCTGGAGGTAAAGCACTCTTATCATCCCCCATCGGAGAAGTGGGGAGCTGACGCCCAGAGTAATTGACTCGCCCAGGAAGTGTGGGCAGAGCCAGGAAATGAATGTAGGTCTCATGGAGCGCCCCCACCCCACAATCTGGTTTCTGAACCACAGCCCATCCTTCCTTCCCTGTCGAAGAGGAATTGTCCTGCCTGTCGTGGCGAAGGCTGATGAGCAATGTAAGTACAAAGAGGAGAAAAAATCAAAGTGAGAAAAGGAACCTAAAAAGGAAGGGAAATCAGAATGAAAATGCAAAGGGAGTAACAGGAACAAAAGGTAGAAAATAGCCACATTGAGAGGGTGCTACAAAGAATAATAGAGAATTGGAGTGGGGGGGGCAGGAAATAGTGGAACAAGAACCAGAAAACCAGAGGAAAGACAGTGGGGATCTTTCTGCAGCTGTAAAGGAGGAATGAGTGCGGATTTACTGCATGTGTACGTAAGCGACTGTGCGGGTCCCCACTCAAGCTGCAAGGCTGGGCAATGGGAGGAGAGAAAGCCACTCTGTTGGGTGTGAATCCCTGTGGACCAGAATCAAAGGAATGGCCAGGAGATCAGGACTCCTCGACTCCTGTAGAAAACTCCTGCACCAAGCCTGGCTACTCAAGCTTGGTACAAGACAGAGGGCTAGGGGTGGGTTGGGCCTATAGGCAGTAAAGAGAGAGAGAAATGAATCAGGAGAGGGAGAGAGACGCGAACTCCATCAGCCAGAGCAATAATCAGAGGCAAGATGATTAGTAGCCCCATGAAAAACCTCATTACTTGAGACATTTAAAACTTGGCTAGGCAAAGTGCTAGAGATATGCCATAGGGAAGAATGCTAGAGTGCCTGGGGAGGGATGGGGACAGATTACATAGCTTCAGAGGTCTTTTCCATCTCTGTCATCTATTATTCTGTGACTACAGGATTAATAACAATATCAGCAGAGGTGGCACATTTCATTCCTAGCCATTAGGATGCAAAAATAATATAAGATCCAACCCAACCACATTAAGGGGTTAAAGAGCTATATATTAAAACAAACACACACAAAACCAAGGACCAACAGAAAAAGAAACCAGAGGTAAAAAAAATGTAGTAAATAATGCGTACATATCATCCAGATTCCCACTGCAGTTTGGTTAAATGCTTCTGTAATTCTGCCCTGAATTTATATTAGTAATAATGAAGAAGTCTTTGCACTAATTGTTGCGCTTTTCATCTGTGGATCTTATTATGAAACACAAAGGGAATTATCTAGCTCAGTGGAACGAGAAAGGCCCCTGTGAAGATGGAAGAGGGTGCAATGGGCTTGTGAAATAAAACAAGGTGTATTTTTGGTGTTGAAAACTGGAAAACATACATTGAGCAAGACGCTCCTGACATGGTTGAGAATGATGGAGTGAGGAACAGAAGAGAAAAATCTATTACACGCAGTATGGTGAAGATGTGGGAGAGGAAGAATGGGTTTGTGGGTAAGACACTGGACTTGAATTCAGGATATCCTAGTTTCAGTGAATCCTGGGAGATGGGTCATTACATAAAGTAAAACTATTTCCCCATATTATTTCTCCCCCACCCCATCCCCCACTGTTCCTCAGACGTTCTTGTTAACTGCTGGAAATGGCCTACCTTGCTTGTCACCACAAAAGGTTTTCCTCCTTCCCTCCCTCCTTCCTGCTGGTAATAGCTCATCTTAAGTGATCACTCCTTACAGTGTGTATGATAAAACCCATTGTTTCATGTTCTCTGTGTGTGTATATAAATCTCTCTACTGTATTTTCCACCGAATGCATCCGATGAAGTGAGCTGTAGCTCACGAAAGCTTATGCTCAAATAAATTTGTTAGTCTCTAAGGTGCCACAAGTACTCCTTTTCTTTTTTGCAAATACAGACTAACACGGCTGCTACTCTGAAACCTGGGAGATCTATGGCATTTGGAGATGGAGCTCCAGCCCATTCAGTGGTGGAAAACGATTCTTCCCAACTGAGGCACTGATCCAGCAAAGTGCTTCAGTACCTGCTTAACTTAAATCATGTTAGTAGCACCATTGACTTCACTGGGACTCTTGATATGCTTAAAGATAGGCATGCATCTTCCTGAATCAGGGCTAAAGGCCTTGATCCTGCTCGCTTTGAAGTGAATGATAACACTTATCTGGACTACAATGGTCATAGAAGCAGGTCTCAAATTCAATGAGGCTACTGATGAGGTCGGGGTACTTCATCACCATAGTATCTGAGCACCTCATCACCTTCAATGTAATTATTGTCATAACACCTCTGTGAGATCAGGAAGCACTATTACCTCCTGCCCAAGGCGAAAAAAGAGAGAATTGTGGTGAATCAGGGATGTGAACCCAGGTCTCCCAACTCCAAGGCTAATGCCCTGGACTGTCTTGAAAAATTTAAAGTCAAGAACAGAACATCCACACTGGGTCAGACCAATAAGTCCATCTAGCCCAGTATTGTGTATCTGCCTGTGGTCAGTGCCAGATGCTTCTAGCAGTTGGAGATTTAGGGGTGGGCGCATAACTTAATAACTATCAGTAGTAGAATTGTAGATTAAATTAAAACAAATCTAAATAATAAAGAGCTGTGCCATTAATTCACTAACCTCCAACCTCCTCATGTCACCTCATTATTCCTATTACTAATGTAACCCAATGAATTTCAGTATATTGTTATTATTATATATGGTAATGATCAGTTTGCTCTAGGT
The DNA here is from genome assembly GCF_009764565.3 of Dermochelys coriacea. Lineage (NCBI taxonomy): Eukaryota > Metazoa > Chordata > Testudines > Dermochelyidae > Dermochelys > Dermochelys coriacea. The sequence continues at coordinate 5,713,296 of NC_050078.2, forward strand.
GCTTGCCAGGCCATCAAGAAGGATGGTGTCTGCTTCAGGCAGTCTAAGCAGAGACAAGCTTGACAGCTATATAAATATTTTACCCAGACACAGAACTTTGTTAAGGTTGACAGTGAATATCGGATCTTTTCAGAGTTAAAATGAAATACTATTAAAAGAGCACCAATATTTTAAAACCAACCATCAGATCCACAATAAATCCAGAGTGAAGGTTAATATATTAAAAAAAATCAAAACTTTACAGCAGTCAGCGTTTCCCAGTTAAGGCATGCACAGTTATGCCAGGAGCATAATTGACTTAGGAGCTGTTGTCTGGTAGCCAGGGAGGTATCAGTCAAAAGCACAGCTGGTGAGGTTGGAGGCAAGCTGTGATTTTACCTATTTATTGTAGAAAAGTCACTGTGAAAAACCACCTTATCAATCGAGTTACCCTTTTAAGGCTATTTCCATAAGGAAATGGGGCTAGAAATGTACTTTAAAAGAACATTTAGGCTTCCAACAGTCATTTGATGTTTTTTTTTAACTCCCCTGGAATCTGTAATGGATCATTCTGATGTTCCTAATTCAACAGAGAATAACTTCCCAAATATTAAAAATTAGTTCTGGGCACTTGAGCCTTGATCCAAAGGCTACTGAAGTCAAGGGAAGTGTTCCATCTCGTCATGATCTTCACTTGAAGTTTCTAGGACAAGCTGTTTCTGAGATAAGCTGTGGGAAGGAGGAAAAAAAGAGTATTAGTGGAATCTTCAAAGTGAAATAAACACCTGTTCTTTCCCTTCGCCCTACATATGAAAAACCACCTATCCAAATTAACTCAGGTTTTAGCAAAAAGTTTCTCTGCTGCAGAAAGGCCCCACATGCAAAATTTCAAGTGGACCCTCATGATTAGTGTAAACTGCCTGGGAGGGAGGAGAGAAGACAAAATTAATTGAGTAAGCATGGAGAGTAAGGGTGGAAGTTTTTTTGTTGAAGCTTCAAAAATTTGAAAAACAGACTTCAACGAGAAACTGCAGAACTGGAATTAATTTGCAAACTGGACACGATCAAATTAGGCCTGAATAAAGACTGGGAGGGGATGGGTCTCTACAAAAAGTAAAAAGAAAAGGAGTACTTGTGGCACCTTAGAGACTAACAAATTTATTTGAGCATAAGCTTTCGTGAGCTACAGCTCACTTCATCGGATGCATGCGGTGGAAAATACAGTGGGGAGATTTATATACACACACAGAGAACATGAAACAATGGGTTTTATCATACACACTGTAAGGGGAGTGATCACTTAAGATGAGTCATCACCAGCAGGAGGGGGGGAAGGAGGAAAACCTTTCATGGTGACAAGCAAGGTGGGCCATTTCCAGCAGTTAACAAGAATGTCTGAGGAACTGGGGGGATGGGGTGGGGGGGAGAAATACCATGGGGAAATAGTTTTACTTTGTTTAATGACTCATCCACTCCCAGTCTCTATTCAAGCCTAAGTTAATTGTATCCAGTTTGCAAATTAATTCCAATTCAGCAGTCTCTTGCTGGAGTCTGTTTTTGAAGTTTTTTTGTTGAAGGATAGTCACTCTCAGGTCTCTAATCGAGTGACCGGAGAGATTGAAGTGTTCTCCGACTGGTTTTTGAATGTTATAATTCTTGACATCTGATTTGTGTCCATTCATTCTTTTACGTAGAGACTGTCCAGTTTGACCAATGTACATGGCAGAGGGGCATTGCTGGCACGTGATGGCATATATCAGATTAGTTGATGCGCAGGTGAACGAGCCTCTGATAGTGTGGCTGATGTGATTAGGCCCTATGATGGTGTCCCCTGAATAGATATGTGGACAGAGTTGGCAACAGGCTTTGTTGCAAGGATAGGTTCCTGGGTTAGTGGTTCTGTTGTGTGGTGCGTGGTTGCTGGTGAGTATTTGCTTCAGACTGGGGGGCTGTCTGTAAGCAAGGACTGGCCTGTCTCCCAAGATCTGTGAGAGCGATGGGTCATCCTTCAGGATAGGTTGTAGATCCTTGATGATGCGTTGGAGAGGTTTTAGTTGGGGGCTGAAGGTGATGGCTAGTGACGTTCTGTTATTTTCTTTGTTTGGCCTGTCCTGTAGTAGGTGACAGTTCTTGTCCCCTAATGCCTCTACTCTACTTGTGCTACATTGATGACATCTTCATCATCTGGACCCATGGAAAAGAAGCCCTTGAGGAATTCCACCAGGATTTCAACAATTTCCATCCCACCATCAACCTCAGCCTGGACCAGTCCACACAAGAGATCCACTTCCTGGACACTACGGTGCTAATAAGCGATGGTCACATAAACACTACCCTATATTGGAAACCTGCTCACCGCTATTCCTACCTACATGCCTCTAGCTTTCATCCAGATCACACCACACGATCCATTGTCTACAGCCAAGCTCTACGAATAACCGCATTTGCTCCAACCCCTCAGACAGAGACAAACACCTACAAGATCTCTATGATGCATTCCTACAACTACAATTCCCACCTGCTGAAGTGAAGAAACAGATTGACAGAGCCAGAAGAGTACCCAGAAGTCACCTACTACAGGACAGGCCCAACAAAGAAAACAACAGAACGCCACTAGCCATCACCTTCAGCCCCCAACTAAAACCTCTCCAACGCATCATCAAGGATCTACAACCTATCCTGAAGGACGACCCATCACTCTCACAGATCTTGGGAGACAGGCCAGTCCTTGCTTACAGACATCCCCCTAACCTGAAGCAAATACTCACAAGTAATCACGCACCACACAACAGAACCACTAACCCAGGAACCTATCCTTGCAACAAAACCCGTTGCCAACTCTGTCCACATATCTATTCAGGGGATACCATCATAGGGCCTAATCACATCAGCCACACTATCAGAGGCTCGTTCACCTGCACATCTACCAATGTGATATATGCCATCATGTGCCAGCAATGCCCCTTTGCCATGTACATTGGCCAAACTGGACAGTCTCTACGTAAAAGAATGAATGGACACAAATCAGACGTCAAGAATTATAACATTCAAAAACCAGTCAGAGAACACTTCAATCTCTCCGGTCACTCGATTAGAGACGTGAGAGTGACAATCCTTCAATAAAAAACTTCAAAAACAGACTCCAGCAAGAGACTGCTTAATTGGAATTAATTTGCAAACTGGATACAATTAACTTAGGCTTGAATAGAGACTGGGAATGGATGAGTCATTATACAAAGTAAAACTATTTCCCCACGTTATTTCTCTCCCCCCCCCCAGTTCCTCAGACATTCTTGTTAACTGCTGGAAATGGCCCACCTTGCTTGTCACCATGAAAGGTTTTCCTCCTCCCCGCCCCCGCTGCTGATGGCTCATCTTAAGTGATCACTCCCCTTACAGTGTGTATGATAAAACCCATTGTTTCATGTTCTCTGTGTATGTGTATATAAATCTCCCCACTATATTTTCCACCGCATGCATCCGATGAAGTGAGCTGTAGCTCACGAAAGCTTATGCTCAAATAAATTTGTTAGTCTCTAAGGTGCCACAAGTACTCCTTTTCTTTTTGAGAATACAGACTAACACGGCTGCTACTCTGAAACCTGTCATTATAAAAAGTAATTTTCCCTCTCTTGATATTCACCCCTTCTTGTCAACTGTTGAGAATAGGCCACTTCCACCTTAATTGAATTGGCTCATTAGCACTGACCCACCCCCCCACTTGGTAAGGCAACTCCCATCTTTTCATGTGCAGTATATATATATATATTGTATTTTTCACTCCATGCATCTGATGAAGTGGGTTTTAGCCCACGAAATCTTATGCCCAAATAAATTTGTTAGTTTCTAAGGTGCCACAAGGACTCCTCATTGTTTTTGCTGATACAGACTAACACGGCTACCACTCTGAAACCTATGCAGTTCTTGGCTTTGTTATGCATTGGTCATTGGAGAGAAACTATGGATGACAGAGTTTGTTTTCTGCTTTATTCTCTATATTCGGAGGCAATGCTTGGGACAGAATAGTTTCTTGGGAATTGACATTGCTGGATGGAATGAGATTTCTGGAAGAGAAGATTTCATGCATGCTATTGGTGACCGCCTCTGTTCTGAGACATATGTGTAAATAAAGCATGTTATACCTTGAGTATAATTACATTACTTAAGGAAGCTGACCTATAACACATCTGCTACCACTTGGCAGCAGGCAACAAGAATGTCAGCTGTTAGACACGGGTGTTGGAAAAAGGGCAACAATATATATTTTGTACTATATATTAGAGGTGAGAAAATAATTTATGTTTGCGTTTGGGGGCCAAACCAGAAAATCTGAAACACCCTTCCTTTGCTGATTTTTTCAAAACTTTGAATTGAAAAATTTCATTTTGAATCAACCAAACCATTTTGTGCTGACCTGATACCATTTTTTTTATAGTTTTTCTTTTCGATTCAATCATTTTCTGGTGTTTTTCACCCTTGATTTGTAGCCTTTTTTCTTTTTTTTTTTAATTGCAAAAATTTCAAAACAGAACACCATTTCCAAACGAAAAGTCAAAGTGAAATGTTTCAACTTCTTTTACATTTCCTTTTCAGGTTTTTTTCAGCCAAAACTATTTGTTGAATTTGACCTGAATTTGAGAATCATTTCAGTGCCCTCACAAAATGTATTTTTCAGCAAAGTTGCTATTCACCAAAAAAGTCATCCAGTTCTACGATATATATATAAGCAAGCCCTGTAGCCTGAAGGTAAGGAGCTTTCTCCTTCCATCTGTTGGCGATCAGGGGGAAGAACAGCCTCTGAGTTGCATAAAACTACTTACTGAGAAATCCAGATGCACAGAAGCTCCCTAGGGAAGGAGCTCTCTGCCTCTATCTATTAGTAAGGAAGGTATCGTACATCTACAAAGAACTGGCATAAGCTTTTTACCCAGAATTCCACCAATTAAAGTCTGGTAGTCACCATAACCATACACAAACATAGAATTAGTTGTGTAGTGGAACTGAACTGAGAGGAGAGAAAGAAAAACAACTCTTATCTGCTAGCAAGGACTGTGAACAAAGATCCTTTATACTACTGATTCCTCTCTGCTGAGTATCCTGTATTAGTAGGAGGGTTCTTCGATGGGAGACAGTGCAGCTCCTCAATCAGGTGCAAAATGGAGACAGCACTTCAGTGAATCAACAGAGGATAGCAGCAAAGCTGAGTGAATTCTGGGGAGGCCCTTCCTATCCAGCCGCTAAATAAAGCTGAAATCACTTTTGGTGAGTTTGGTGGTACAACCTCAGAATGAGACCACACACTGCTTCCCAGGGGACAGAAGAGAGGCCTGCCGAGTGGCCCCCAGGACTCTGGGATTATGCTACCCACTGACACGAAAGCATAAGTGAGGTTTAGCAGATGGGGAAGTGATGTGGGAAAGGAATGTTTTCATGTTGGGCATTCACATTGGTGGCTGAGGAACCAATTTTACAGACTACTAATGCCAAAGTTTCCCTGAGGGAGTGTTTGTTTCATACACAGACTCGGTGCTCATCAGTAAGTAAGTATTAAGAATCATTGGGTCATAGAGTTTATTGCCAGAAGGGGCCACCAGATCATCTAGTCTGAGGTCCTGTACACCACAGACCACCAGCACCACCCAGCACCTACACACTAAACCCAACAACTGAAATTAGACCGAAGTATTGCCTATTAAGGGAGCTTAAGGGAGGTATTTTGGGATCCCAGGAATTCTGGCAGGTGGGGCTAGTTAGTTAAGGAGGACCCCAAACTACTTGAACCTGACCATGTTGCTGCTGACATCATCTGGCAGAAGGATCACAGTTAAATTAGTGTACAAATTCTGTCATACTATCCCTGCTGTGATTTCTCTGTAACCTGTAACCCCCTCTCCAGGTTGTTCCTGGCATGTTACTTTCAGTCTCAGCAGCAGCAATGCCCAAAGAAGCTCAGGACTCCATTTCCCAAATAGCCTAGAGTCCAGGGCTGAGATAGAACAAGCTGGAAGCAACTACCAGAACCAATCATAAGCTAGAACAGAGAAACAAAGCGTTTGGTTTTCCCTTTCAGTTTTGGCTGCTATGGAACTGGAGCGGATGCAGGAAACTTTCCATTCCTACTCAAAGAGAAATTTTGATCACTGTTGATGGGTAAAAGTGGCAAAGAGTCCTGTGGCACCGTATAGACTAACAGACGTATTGGAGCATAAACTTTTGTGGGAGAATACCCACTTTGACGGATGCATGTAGTGGAAATTTGCAGAGGCAGGTGTAAATATGCAAGCAAGACTCAGGCTAGGGATAACGAGGTTAGTTCAATCAGGGAGGAGGAGGCCCTCTTCTAGCAGTTGAGGTGTGAGGTGTGTTGGTAGGTACTGGATCATTGAAAAGTGACCAGCTGTGCACCGGGCCTAACCAGGGCAGCAGCACCCCGGGGCTCCAGGAGAAGTTAGATGTAGTCAGGGGTATTTATAGTAAAAGTCCTGGACAGGTGCTGTGAATTTTTTTATTGACCGTGACCTGTCCAGGATTTTTACTATAAATACCCCTGACTAAATCTTAGCCTTAATTATGATAGGCTCCCAGATGTGTGTAGCCTGCATACGGGATTCCTGGGTACATTCCGATTAGAATTGGTGGAGCACCATTGCCCCAGCAGAAGGAAAATGATGCTGTGTTAATGCTATGGTTTAGTTATATTTTTATTTTTTCTTAACTATAATGCAGTTGTGTAGCAAACAATTCTGAGGCAGAGAAAAGACATACCATCGCTTGAAACTAACATCACATTCAGCTGACTATTACTGGAAACCTGCTGCCTCTTACATGCACAGCAATAACAACTTGACAAATGTGCAAACATAGTGTGGGCTTTGTCTGTTCTCTTTCTGCTAGTGGGCTATAGTCTACTGAAGAGAGGCTAATCATAAAATGCCGGATATAGTATCTTCTCTAGATCTGTGTGGGTTTTATTTGCAGGTTTATGAACCTTTCCCTTCAATTTTAATTTGTTTGGGGGGTCCCATCCTTCATGTTGCCCATTCAGTTCTGGGTGTAAATGAACCTAAGCCTGTTTTTAGATGAGCTTCAGGTGTTCCAGTGATTAGGGCATTGGCTTAGGACCCATGTTCAACTCCCTGCTCTGCCATAGACTTCCTGTGGGGAAAGCAAGTCACTTAGCTGCTCTGTGCCTCAGTTTCCCCATCTGTGAAATGGGGATAATAATGCTTCGCTACCTCCTAAGGGTGTTGTGAAGCTAAAGAATATTAATGATTGTGAAGTGCTTTGAGGTTTACTGATGAAGCGCACACTGTAAGAAATAGTCATTATTATTCCAGAGTCTTGGCCAGGCTTCTCTGTTTCAAATGATAAAACAGAGGAAATGCAGATTTTGCAACAAAAGCTTTGCATGGCTCTGCATAATCATGGTCTCCTTGAGGAATTGAACCTGGGCTTTCCAGCACAAGAAGCACAAGCCTTCCACTTGAGCTTCAAAACAGGCTCCTTAGCTCGGAATAAATAACAGACTCTTATGGCAGTTGTGTCACCTGTCCAACAGCTTATGATATCCAAGATCCTTAGCAAAGCTCAACACCTGCTGCCCTGGGGCTGCTCTCCCCAGCACTGACTGAGAGGCAGAGAAGCTAAGTTGTACAGTGCCCCGGACTCCTTCCATTGCCAGCATGCTTTGCTCAAAGGAAATGAATGGCTTGCCTGCCTGTGTCAATCAACTGAAAAAGCCTTCTTCACACCACCCTGTAAGCAGAAAGGATGGTCCAGTAGCCATGGCGCTACCTTGGGGCTTGAAAGAGCTGGGTTCGAGTCCCTGCTCTAGCACAGACTGCCTGTGTGACCTTGGGCAAGTCACTTAGCCTACATGGGCCTCAGTTTCCCCATCTGTAAAATGGGGAAAATGGACTTCACAGGGTGCTGTGAGGATAAGTATATTAAAAATATTGTGTGGTGCTCAATTACTATGGTGATGGAGGCCAGATAAATACTATTGATTGATTTATCTCCAAGGTAGGAACCAATTCCCCAGGCAGGGCCCACTTGTTTCTGTATAAAAAAAGTCAGGTAATGTTGCCCTGGATTTGAGGGGAGTGTATACCCCAGCATGTGATCAAGCTAATTGCAACCATATTATGTGCGTTCAGCCACCCTGAATAGAAATAGAACTTCACATAGGGTTAATTTGGAGGCAGGCTTTCAGAACCAAGGTCAAAAGTAACTACAGTTTCTGCTAATCAGAATGGGAGGAGGGGACAAACCAGTAAACAACTGAGACTAAAAACCTTGGTGGTTGGGACATCTTGAGTCTAGATGCCTCTGATATTAGAAGTTTATTGAAAGTTAGAAATGTGATGATCCACTCGGGGTCATTATCACCTATGTGTTTTGTAGAAGTTAGTTCTAAAAGATTAGCTAATAGAGCGTACTTGGGAGCAGTTCTCTGAAGTCATCTTGAGAGACGTTTTTCCTGACACCCTTTCTCCCCAGTAAGTGAGCAACTGGCCACTGCGAACATGCTGTTAATTACTCAATACCCTTCCAGATATTAGGCAACCAATCTGATCACTAAAGGGAGACAGGCACACATGCACTAAGCCAGTGATTGGCATCTAGGCTTACCCAATGTTCATGTACAAGTAGGCAGGACATTTCATTGGTGGAGTGCAGAAGAGGAGGAGTCAGGAGATTGGGCTCTAGAGAGAGCAGGAAGCTGGGGGTGTGTGTTTGTGGGGGTGTTGAGGAGCAGGTTCACCAGCTAAAAAGGAAGCAAGAGTGTGTGGGGTGAAATCCCCAGGTAGATTTTTGCATGGCTGTTATAAATCATATCATGCATATCTGTGGTTCACTTGGTCTGAGGATCTCAAAGCACCATACAGCCTTAGGCCAATAGCACTATTCAAACAGGGGCTCAGTTGATTGCTTCTGTTTGCTCTTCCTCTGTTGCATGCGTGGGGCATGCCGCCCTTTCTCATGTGTCAAAGCCAGATATCTATTGTATTGATCTTGGTCTTCACAATATTTCCTGATCACTGTGTGAGCTGGGGCCCCCTCAGCAGCTACCCTTGTGCAGTGTGTTGGGGACACTGGAGGCACACAATCATGGAACCCATGGGGTTCCCTGACTTGCCCAGTCCACTTCCATTTGTAGACTTCGATGCCAGCCTAGGCATGGCTGGCATGGAAGACCCTTTGGTGGCATGCAGGAAGGGCAGACTCTGTGCAATTACACAGCAGCCATGGCATGGAGCTGATATGGCCCAAAGAGCTTAGAACTAGCCCTCTGACCTTGAGTGAAATTCATACTGAGGGTTTGAGTGGGGGATAATTGGTGTCCAGGGTCCTGTCTGAGTCCTATGTACCAGGGTTGAATTTCACCTTTTCAATTCTAGGTGAAGTTATGGAGTGTCTTATTTTAGCCTGATGGCTGCAGGAGCCTTTGTAGTTATTCTGGTTAAAATCACATCTTCTGCTGGGCAAAGCACTCCATGTGAAGGTGGAGGAGGAGAAGCCATGTACCTCCAAGGCTGGGAAGATCCTGGTGATTGCTCCCAAGAGAATACGAAGGGCGGTGGTGGTCAGTAACTCCCTTCTAAGGGACTGAGGCATCTATCTGTTGGCTTAATCTGGTGTCCTTGGAGGTGTGGTGCCTGCCAGGGTCCCATATCTCAGACATTATGGAAGAATTGCTGAGGATTATCCGGCCCTCTGGCAACTACCTCATGCTGCTTATTCATGCGGGCATGAATGATACTGTGAGGTCTGACCCTGAGCAAATCAGAAGTAACTACAGATCTCTTGGAGTGAGGATGAGGGAGTTGAGGGCACTGGTGGTGTTCTTATTGATCCTTCCAGGCAATGGTAGGTGTCCAGGCAGGGAAAGACATGCTGGAGATGAATGCATTGCTGTGTGGATGGTGTCACCAGGAGGGCTTTGGTTTCTTCGACCATAGAATCATAGATTTATAGAATCATAGGACTGGAAGGGATCTGGGGAGGTCAACTAGTCCAATCTTCTGCATTCAAGGTAGGACGAAGTATTATAGACCATCCCTGACAGGTGTTTGTCTAACCTGCTCTTCAAAATTTCCGGTGATTGGACATTCCAAAACCTCCCTCCACAATTTATTCCAGTGCTTAACCACTCTGATAGTTAGGAAGTTTTTCCTAATGGCCAACCTAAACCACCGTTGCAGCAATTTAAGCCCATTGCTTCTTGTCCTATGCTCAGAAATTAAGGAGAATAATTTTCTCCTTCCTCCTCGTAACAACCTTTTATGTACTTGAAAACTGTTCTCATGTCCCCTCTCAGTCTTCTCTTCTCCAGACTGAACAAACCCAGTTTTTCAATCTTCTCTCATAGGTCCTGTTTTCTAGATCTTTAATCATTTTTGTTGCTTGTCTCTGCACTTTCTGCTATTTGTCCACATCTTTCCTGTAACATGGCATTCGTGTCCAATTCTGGGCACCACACTTTGGGAAAGAGGTGAACAAATAGGAGAAAGTTTGGAGGAAACCAACAAAGATGATCAAAGGTCTAGAAAACCTGACCAGCTGGGAAAGATTGAAAAACCCTGGGTTTGTTTAGTCTGGAGAAAAGAAGACGGAGGGGGAACATGGTAACCGTCTTTAAGTACATAAAGGGATGCTATAAAGAGGAAGGTGATAAATTGTTCTGCTTATCCATTGGGGACAGAGCAAGAATAATGGGCTTATATTGCAGCAAGGGAGATTTAGGTTAGAAATTAGGAAAAGCTTCCTAACTGTAAGGGTAGTTAAGCACAGGATTACATTACGGAGGGAGTTTGTGGAATCTCCATCATTGGTGGCTTTTAAGAATAAGTTAGAGAAATACCTGTTAGGGATGGTGTCGAATAATATTTTGCAAAAAGAAAAGGAGTACTTGTGGCACCTTAGAGACTAACAAATTTATTAGAGCATAAGCTTTCGTGAGCTACAGCTCACTTCATCGGATGCATGTAGCTCACGAAAGCTTATGCTCTAATAAATTTGTTAGTCGCTAAGGTGCCACAAGTACTCCTTTTCTTTTTGCGAATACAGACTAACACGGCTGCTACTCTGAAACGAATAATATTTTGTCCAGCTTTGGTGCAGGGAGTGAACAAAATGACCTAACAAGGTCTCTTCCAGTCCTGCATTTCCATGATTCTAGTTCTCGCGAACAGATCGTTATCTGTGCAAGAAAGCAGAGCAGATAGGTGCCCAGTGATACAGGCAGCTCTGTTAATTACAAACAAACAAATCTCCTAAATTCAAGGCAAGGAGTTTCTTTACTCCTGAAACCTCTTCATTCCTCTCTCCGGGATAACGTGGCAATCTGATTTTGCTTGTAATCGGACGCATTTATTGACAACCCTGATATATTATGTGGGGTCCTTACTGCATTGTTCTTCACTTTAATCTCCCTGTATTCATTAAACTGCTGTAATCTGACACCTCCCCGCCCCCGGCACTATTACTGATTTTTCACATGGCTGCCTTTATTGCTCCCCACAAATCCTCACTAGCTGGTGAGAACTTTATTTCTTCTTGGTGACTGGGCCCCTCTCCCATCCCTTGGTGTTCTCATAAACCATTTCCCCCGATCTCTGCTTGGTCCTCCTCATTTTTACAGTGATAAAAATCTCATCCTCACCTGATTTGGATCTGAACTTCAGGGCTGGCCCTTTATTTCGACAGGGAGATGAACAAATGGATCTGAAGACCCTGTGGAAATTTCAGTCTGAATTCAGATCTCGGCCTTGCAGTTCAGGCCTATCACTACAGGTGAGCCATTCCACACTGTACCCAGAGGCATATCACTTTAGAGAGGGAGGCTAGTTAGGGCTCTAGCCTAGGCCTTCCAGAAACTGGCTTTGCCACAGATTTTCTGTGTGACCTTGGACACATCACTTAACCTCAGCACCCCCTTTGTAATATGGGACTAATAGCACTTCCCTACCTCACAGAGGCATTGTCAGGATAAATACGATAAAGATTATGAAGTGCTCTGGCACCCTGGTAACAAGGGCCGGATAAGCACTGCTGCATGACCTCATCATGTCCTTGTGGCTGGATTAAACACAAGCAGGCAGAGTCCCTGGACAAAGCTCAGTAAACAAGATAACATGTATTTTATTACAGGAAGAGGGGGGCAGAGGCAGCTCCCCTCCTGCTGCTGACTCCAAAAATACTTTTGTTTTCCCTGGCCAGGAAACACCTCACCCGCACCCTAATGTCAGAGTTACTTCCTGAGTCGGGGTCTCTCCGTGCCTGGGAGGAGACATGGTCTTCAGGGGCTATATGTAGCTGTTCATAGAATCATAGAAGATTAGGGTTTGGAAGAGACCTCGGGAGGTCATCTAGTCCAATCCCCTGCTCAAAGCAGGACAAACACTAATTAAATCATCCCAGCCAGGGCTTTGTCAAGCTGGTGCTTAAAAACCTCTAAGGATGGAGATTCCACCATCTCCCTAGGGAACCCATTCCAGTGCTTCACCACCCTCCTTGTGAAATAGTGCTTCCTAATATCCAACCTAGACCTCTCCCATGGCAACTTGAGATCATTGCTCCTTGTTCTGTCATCTGCCACCACTGAGAAGAGCCAAGCGCCATCCTCTTTGGAACCCCCCTTCAGGTAGTTGAAGGGCTGCTATGAAATCCCCCCCACTCTTCTCTTCTGAAGACTAAACAAGCCCAGTTCCTCAGCCTCTCCTCATAAGTCATGTGCTCCAGCCCCCTGATCATTTTTGTTGCCCTCTGCTGGAGTCCCTCCAATTTGTCCACATTCTCTCTGTAGTGGGGGCCAAAAATAGGCACAATATTCCAGATATGGCTTCATCAGTGCTGAATAGAGGGGAATAATCACATCCCTCAATCTGCTGGCAATGCTCCTACTGATGCTGCTCAATATGCCGTTAGCCTTCTTGGCAACAAGGGCACACTGCTGACTCACATTCAACTTCTCATCCACTGTAGTCCCCAGGTCCTTTTCTGCAGAACTGCTGCTTAGCCAGTCGGTCCCCAGCCTGTAGCAGTGCATGGGATTCTTCCTTCCTAAGTGCAGTTGTCTCTGCACTTGTCCTTGTTGAACCTCATCAGATTTCTTTTGGCCCAATCCTCCAATTTGTCTAGGTCACTCTGGACCCTATCCATACCCTTCAGCATATCTTCCTCTCCCCACAGCTTAATTGCACCCTCAGCAAGTTCGCGGATGACATCTATCCCATCACCCAGATCATTAATAAAGATGTTGAACAAAACCGGCTCTAAGACTGACACCTGGGGCACTCCACTTGATACCAGCTGCCAACTAGAGATCGAGCCATTGATCAGTGCACGTGGAGCCCTTTAGCCAGTTTTGTATCCACCTTATAATCCATTCATCCAATCCATACTTTAACTTGCTGGCAAGAATACTGTAGGAGACCGCATCAAAAGCTTTGCTAAAGTCAAGATATATCAAATCCACTGCTTTCCCCATATCCACAGAGCCGGATACCTCTATCTCATCATAGAAGGCAATCAGGTTGGTCAAGCATGTCTTGCCCTTAGTGAATCCATGTTGACTGTTCCTGATCACCTTCCTCTCCTCCAAGTGCTTCAAAATGGTTTCCTTGAGGACCTGCTCCATGATTTTTCCATGGACTGAGCTGAGGCTGACCATGTAACTCTGATACAGTACCACTTTTACCTGGAGCCCAGTTTCCATTTTGTGGGTGCAAAACATTTGCGTCCCTGTTGTTGCTCTGAGAATTCATTTTCAGTCAGTGCCCATCTCTAGCTACGTCGCTCTGGTCCACAGTCAGACAGTTATATGGCTAAATACTCAGATTCTCACATCCACTTCAGTACATTGTTGGTGCAAAATGAAGCATTCGGAAATGAATTGCAGGTTCCAAACCCAGGAAGTCACCCTTGTGCAAATGTATCCCCCATACTACCTTTTGGATAAACATACCCAGAGATAATGTGTGCTAAGAGCTGATGCAAAGAACTCCAGAGGTAGCCATTTGCCCTATGCGACAATAACGACATGTTTTATTGATCCTAGAAAACCCAGGAACGAGGCAACATATTCTTGAGCGCCACCTATTGGCGCTCACCAGTTAATTATTTTGCAGCAATGGGGATTCAGTACTTACAGAGCAGTCAGGAAAGAGGTTACTGAAAAAACAACAACACCGTTTTCCCTTTAATGCGCACGTTGTGTGTGTGACTTGATAAGGAGCCAGCTCTTCAATGTAACTAGAACTCACTATCACAAAGAACAGCAGAATACTAGGTGCAGTGCAAGTTTAATATCTGTTTCTAGTGGGGAGTGGCTGAGGGGCAAGAGGGATATTTCCTAATTTGACTGGGGCTGTTAGAACACCAGCGCTGCCTGTATAAAGTATGTCATTCATGTATATTCTGTATTACAGTCTCCACATGCGTATGTCTTCCTGCCTGAATACTGAAGAGAAATAAGAGGGATGGGTGACCTTTTCCCAAAGCCTTGCGGTCTTGGATTATTGTCTTCATCTTTATTGAGTTTTCCTTTCATATGAAGTCTGAGGGACAGCATATTTTCTGAGACAATTATGCCCCAGTAACAAATGCCAAAGACTCCCCCCTCCCTCGTACACTACAGCTAGGAGGATGCTTCCCAGTTCAGGTAGAAGACACTTGCTAGCTCTGCTTGAGCTGGTGCTCAGAAACTATCAGCGTAGCCTGGTAGCTTTGTTAGCTGCCTAAGTACGTAGCCAGATGTCTGGGCACGTAGGTACTAAGGCAGCCAGCAAGCTATTGCCTATGCTACCCCAGATGCACACTAGCTCAGCTTGAACTAGTGCATTAAAAGCAGCAGTGTATCTGTCTCTCTGGGCTGAGAAACACGCTTCCAGCTTCAGTGTAGACACATCCTAAATTTCTGTCTTGGAAACCATAATGGGAAAGAAAAGTTCATAAAATATTAACAGCTCCTCAGCCCCTCCCTACACAATTTCAGAACGAAACACAAGTATGTTAGGTCTGTCGGACTGTCCTGTTGTCTCAACTGTCAAGGCACCTCAACCCCACAGGCAGGAAGAGTTGATCAGAGATGACCCGACTCGGCTGGAAGCCAAGAGTGTTGAGCTGCTTTCAACTGGGCTTGAACCCAACACTTGTAGTTGGGTCCTGTTGGGTTCACGTTGAGTTGCAAGGCTCTACCTTGCTGTAGACTGACTCTTTGCAGACTGACTCCAGGTAGACAAGGTGGGGGAGATAATATCTTTTATTGGGCCAATTTCTGTTGGTGAGAGAGACAAGCTTTCATGCTACACAGAGCTCTTCTTCAGCTCTGGTAAATGTATTCAGAGTGTCAAGTAAGTTTTCCAGAGCTGAAGAAAAGCTCTGTGTAAGCTCGAAAGCTTGTCTCTCTCACCCATAGAAGCTGGTCCAATAAAAGATATTACCTCACCCCCCTTGTCTCTGTAATAGCCTGGGACTGACATGGCTACAAAAACACCACATACAACAATGAAAGAATGTCCCAGATCACACACTTCTTACAGAGCCCCCTTGCCAGCAAACAGGACCAGGAAAACCCCATAGAATTTCCTCATTTTAACAGTTTTCAATACACCACAATAATAGTAATTTATTAATCTTTTTCCTGATTATATTAGTTTATCTGAAGATAAGCTGAATGATGTTGAAGGGCTCCAGGCAGTTAGTCCTGGAAAGAAAGGCCTATACTTATGCCTAGATAATAGGCAATAACAGTGGAAGCTCCCTGAGGCTACTTCTTTCGAACTAGTGGGACTACCTCAGCTATGAGGGGGTTAATTTAGTCTGCATACTCATTGAGGCCTTTAGTAGGACTCAGTTCAGCAGAAAAGCATGGCTTTGTGGTTAAGGAAGGTTGTTGGGACTCTGGAAAGCTAGGTTCAGTTCTTGGGCAAGCCACTCAGTCTCTGTGAGCCTTGGTTCCCTGTCTGTTACAGGGGGTACATCTTAGCACGTGCCTACCTCACAGGGCTGTTATGAGGATCCATTAGTTAAAGCGTATGAAGCACTCAGATGATGGCTGAATGGGGACCATCTAAGTAGATAAAATGTGGCTGTCAGTTAACATGGTTGATTGTTTTCTTTTTTTTTTGAATGAGGAGCAATTGGATGAAAAATTCCATCTTGCTTTTATTCAGTGTGTTGTCCATGTGTTATGCAACAGTAGTATTAGTAGACCACAGCAGGATTAAATGCTCTAAAATCTGCAGATTTAGGCAGGTTGCCTTGAAATTTAGTGTGACTCATGGAGGTGCAGAGTCAGGTTAGTGATCCACATTTGGAGTCATTTGAGCCAGGGGTGAACAAGGTACCGGGCCCACCAAAAAAAAAAATCATTAAAGCTGATTTCTTCTGCCAATGTTTTGGGGTTTTTTTTTTTTTGCACAGATCTGGGCATGAAACCATGGTGAAACCGATTGTGTCTCAGAGCACCCCATCACTTAACATTTACCCCCAGCTAGTGCACGGGACTGACAACTCTTTGGAGAAGCAATATTAAAAACCTTATTCAAAAAAGAGAGAAGCTATCTAGATAGGCGCTAGCCTAACGCCCACGCAGCAGATGGATTACTTTGCACATTTGCAGAAAGACTAGCCAAGAGAGCTGCTAGCGAGCCTGGTTTCACACAAGACACCCAGAGGGGAGTCTTAACTCTATGTTACTGAAGTTTTTTTTGTCAGTTTGAATAAAGTATGGTTTGGGGGACAGAAAGAGGTCATATTACCCATCTGGCTGTGTCTAGTTATTCCACCCCCTTTAAAAAGAGAGATGCTATTTCTCTCATCTGAAAGAACAGAAAAAATTATGAGAACTAAAAGAAATACAGCAAAGCCATGAGAAAAGGAGTACTTGTGGCACCTTAGAGACTAACAAATTTATTAGAGCATAAGCTTTCGTGAGCTATAGCTCACTTCATCGGATGCATGTGAGCTGTAGCTCACGAAAGCTTATGCTCTAATAAATTTGTTAGTCTCTAAGGTGCCACAAGTACTCCTTTTCTTTTTGTGAATACAGACTAACACGGCTGCTACTCTGAAGCAAAGCCATGATTACCCAGATGTCATAGTGGAAACTGACTAAGTCTGGATATAAGATAGTCAGAGGCATTGTCAATGTAATTAATAGCTACCAGATGACATGGCCATGTTTTGGATAATAGGGAGTTTCAGACAACTGAGGGGGTGGATTAATCAAGGTTACACTGCAATCACAAAGCTGTGTTCCACATGTCACAGTGCACGTTTTTAAACCCCCTTTTTTTTAAAAACCTGGTTCCAGTCAGAAAAAAAACGCATCATGCATGTTGTGTAGATGATAATAGGATTAAGAATCCAGAGGTGATTTGGGAGAATAACAACAGATTTTTTCTTGAGCGTGATTAATTCAACTGAGCTAAAATCGAACTGCATGCAGGTCACACACAGGAGAATTCCATTTCTGCATGGTTCTATAGAACGTTACCTGTCTTAATCATATAGTGACATCTATCTATCTAAAGCAGAACATCAAGTTACAATAGCTGCCATTTAAAAAGTCATTGTTTGCCAGCAGTGATCCCACACTACTGTCTCAGATGCCATAATCTTTCCCTCTACTTAGAATGGGATTCAAATATTACCGTGTGGTAACCTTTGGCAAAAATGTATGTTTTAATGGATACCTTTTAATGGCAATTAGTATAATAAATTCATATTCCATCTGAAAACCTGTAATAGATATAATTGTAAGCCTGAGGTGCAAATATAGATAGAGGAACCACACACATTACATCATCACAACTAATTGTCATTAGTGGATTATGCATAGGGCATGACCAGTTACATCTTGTAAAGCTGGCTTTACAAATTTTAACTATTCAATAGGCATCATGTAGACATTCTGCTCCCTAATAGGAATTTTGTTCAGTGTACAATTCAAGAGAGAATTTCTTAACTGTCAGCTTTGCAGATTCAACCTGGGATCTGAGAATCAAGCTGGGCTCTTCCTGGCCTTTACATCACCACCAGGAATAAAGATTCAGTTTTGCTGATGATGCATAAGGCTGAATAGAAACCCCCCTCGCTCTCCCAGAGCTGTGAGCTCTGCAATGCTAAGAAAAGTAAAACATCAGTTTCATCAAAGAAGTCACCAGATGTCACTCTAAGGAACCAAAGAATATATAAGTAGTAGCACCATTTTTGCCTAGTCACTTTTCCAACCATTGCTACCTTTTAAACCACTGAGGTGCTTCATAATGATTCAACAAGACTATAAGAAAGATTCCAAACCAATTTGTTGATAGTGACTGTATCCCTTTTTTAAGGCGCTGAATTGCCATATTATTCCATTTATTCTATAAACTGAAATTATGCCACTAATGGTATTGTAGCAAGGAGATGTGGCCCCCCCTCAGATGCGGACACAGAGGGAACACCGCAAGTTGCCTGGTGGGTGGAGCCAGGAGGGCGGAAGCAGAGGAGCGGGAGAGGAAGGGGAAATATAAAAGGCCGGTGGAGAGAGTCGCTTCTTCCCCGCTGCTGGAGCGGAGCCTCAAGGCAAACTGCTGTTGCCCCAGGGACCAGTGTGACCATCCAGGGAACCCTGGCACCCTTGATGCCGAGGAAATGCTGCCGCTACCCTTGGCATTATACCCCGGGGAGATGACCCCTGGATCCAGATACGCCTGAGGCGGGGAGAAGGAAGCAACCCAGGGGAACCAGGCAATAGTGCCGGGGAGAGTGAGCCTGAAATCAGGTCAGCGTGTTGCAGGCTGTCATAAATATAAAAGAAAGAGTAGCATAAAATCTCCCTTGGAAGCTGTACTGAATCGCTTTACCTGTAAGGAGTTAAGAAGCTCAAATAACCCTGGTTGGCAACTGATCAGAAGGACCAATAAAAAAAGAAGGTACTTTCAAATCAGGGGTGTGTGGGGGGGGTTGTTTGCTTTAATAAATTCCTCTGTGATACAAGATAGACTGCGATTCTATACATCATGGCACTATTCAGTCTCTTTTCAATACAGTTTACATATTGTGGTCAACAATTAGTACATAATACTGATTTTTCCATAGCATCCTGCCTACGCTTTATTGCAAAACTCTCCATTGATAGTGATGTTCCCAAGCTAAAGATAAAAGGGTGATTTTAAGATGAGATTTAAAGAAACTTTAAAGTGTCTGTACATTGCTGAGCACACCAGTGCCCTGCTCCATGATTAGGCACTACTGCAATACAAATAATAAACAATAATTTATAGAGTCATCAATTTAAGGCTAGAAGAGACCATTATGATAATCTAATCTGACCTCCTGCATCACACCATTCAGAGAAACTTACCCAGTAGTTCCTTCATCAAGCCTTTAACTTCTGATTGAGCTAAAGCACATCTTTTATAAAGACGTAGAGTCTTGACTTAATGACTTCAGGCAATGGAGAATCTGTCATATCTCTAGTCAAAGGGTTAATGACCCTCACTGTTAAAAAAATTATGCCTTATATCTAGTCTGAATTTGTCTAGCTTTAGCTTCCAAACATTGGATCTCATTATGCCTTGTCCTGCTAGATTAAAGAGCCATCTACTAACAGAAATTTCTTCACCATGTAGATACTAATAGACCATGATCAAGTCACCTCTTAACGTTCTCTTGGATAAACTAAATAGATTGAGCTTTGTAAGTGTATCAGTTTAAGACATATTTCCCAGACTTTGAATCATTCTTGTAGCCCTTTTCTGACCCCTTTCCATTGTTTTCAATATCCTTTTTTTGAAATGCAGACACCAGAACTGGATACAGTATTCCAAAAATGGGCCATATATGGAAGTATATCTCTTCCCCACTCCCACTTGATAACGCCCTATTCATACATCCAGGGATCACATTCTCCCTCTCAGCTATAGAATCACACTGGGAGCTCATGTTCAATTTCATTTAACATGAATCACAGTGAATCACATCAGAACCTCACATGGGTATTGCAGTTACCTACTGCACAAATGGAAAATGAAGGATAGCCCAATGTTTGAATGTGGAGAATACATACAAATCATGAAACATCAAGTAAACCAATGCCCTCTAAGTTCCTTCTCCAGGGGGATGGTCTTATTCCATGATTCATTCCACATAAACAGAAACCATAGAGTGGATGACAAACTAGGATGCCAATCTTTAATGTTATTTTTTAAAGTTGCCATATGGAAGAAGAAGACTGACATAATAATTTAAGTGCCTAGGAAGGAAGAAAATGGAGACATCCCATTAGATGGAGCAGTACAAGTCAAAGAGCAATATCCAAGTGTGGATAGGGAGAGGACAAGGTTGGTGGAAAATGCAGTACCGTGGAGTTTGGTGAAGGAGAACTAGATTGACCTTGTGTGGCAGAAGGTGTATAGAAGGCCTGGGAGGAAAAGTGGGGATTGTCAGAGCAGAGTGAGATGATAATGGAGTAGGTGGAGAAGTGAGGTGGAGACTGGATTAGCACAGTGAACAGATGTGGGAAGAAGTGGACATGAGATGAGAGAGGAGACTGGAAAGGCTGGTGGCATGAGCTCTCAGATAAGAGCTCAGGTGAAGGCCGAGCAGAGCAGAGTGAGTAGCTGTGGAAGAAGGTAATAAAAGGTCTATGAGGTAATGTGGAGAACAGGCAGCAATAAATAGCAGCTGGATGTGATATCTGAGATGGAAGGAAGAATGAATTGTTACAGAGCTTTGGTAGCCAGAAAGGCTATTTTGACGTGGCCTCGGAGATGAATAGGAATCCCAGTGAACTGAATTGCTGAACCATTTTAGGACATTAATGACATAAATGTTGCCTCCTTCGCAGTTAACATAGGGAAAATTAAAGAGACAAACTGCAAAACAAATAGCAATTAAACCTGCTGCTTCTACATATGTTAGCACACCCCTGGCCTTGTCAGAACGAGTGCTAGCTGGAGCCGATGTGGCTTTGCATTTTATTCAAGTAATGCAAATCTGGAGAAAAATACTTAAGGATCCTACACAATGGCAAGAGAGACAATAAAAGCTGCATTGCTTTTAAAAGCATTCCTCTTTTTTATATTCTTAAGTTACTTTAATACATTTTCTAATTTATTTGCATGGAACAGGGCCCTAGAAACCAGAAGTTAAATGCTGTTACATGTAAACCTCGGTTGTTTATGACTTGGGAAATAAGTTTGCTCTAGAGGTGAATTGCTATTGTTCTGTATTTTTAATTAAAACAAAAGATTGGAATAGAGTACACACAAGCCAAGAGAAAAGGGTCAGGCTGAGTGTCAGCCTTGAAATTCACATTAAGTCAATTATGCAGAATGAGGACACAAAAAATAAAAAAACAAAATAAAAATAAAATAAAGCAAGACAATGTAAGGGCTCAATCAGATACCACTATGTGAACCGCTGTTTGGTGGAGAGCTGCTGCTCATCCCAAATGGGAAGCCCTGAGGCTGATATATAACATCCAGAGAATGCATTTCAAACCCTTATTGAAGTGTGCATAGCTTTGATTTCTGTGCTGCCACATGCTTTTTTTTGAGGGCCTCTGTGCTTCCAACAAGGATGATGATGAGTCAATTCTGTGGCATCACTAACTCTTGGGCTTCTTGGTTTGTGTGGGGGATTGTGTGCTGGGGCCCAGAGGCAGCTTTTGGGCATGCCAGGTGGCAGTATCTCACCCATCCTTTGTAGAAATGGGTCTGAGCCAAAAATCCACAGCTTAGCCCCCCGATTGTGATTGCAGAGCCATCGGCCATTATCTTTGAAAACTCATGGTGATCGGGAGAGGTCCTGGATGACTGGAAAAAGGGTAATGTAGTGCCCATCTTTAAAAAAGGGAAGGAGAAGGATCCGGGGAACTACAAGCCAGTCAGCCTCGCCTCAGTCCCTGGAAAAATCATGGAGCAGGTCCTCAAGGAATCAATTTTGAACCACTTAGAGGAGAGGAAAGTGATCAGAAACAGTCAGCATGGATTCACCAAGGACAAGTCATGGTCTGACTAACCTAATTGCCTTCTATGATGAGATAACTGGCTCTGTGGATGAGGGGAAAGCAATGGATGTGCTATTCCTTGACTTTAGCAAAGCTTTTGATACGGTCTCCCACAATATTCTTGCCAGCAAGTTAAAGAAGTATGGGCTGATGAATGGACTATAAAGGTGGATAGAAAGCTGGATAGATCGTCGGGCTCAATGGGTAGTGATCAATGGCTCCACGTCTAGTTGGCAGCCGGTATCAAGCGGAGTGTCCCAAAGGTCGGTCCTGGGGCCGGTTTTGTTCAATATCTTCATTAATGATCTGGAGGATGGCGTGGATTGCACCCTCAGCAAGTTTGCAGATGACACTAAACTGTGAGGAGTGGTAGATACACTGGAGGATAGGGATAGAATACAGAGGGACCTAGACAAATGAAAGGATTGGGCCAAAAGAAATCTGATGAGGTTCAACAAAGACAAGTGCAGAGTCCTGCACTTAGGACGGAAGAATCCCATGCACTGCTTCAGACAAGGGACTGAATGGCTAGGCAGCAGTTCTGCAGAAAAGGACCCAGGGGTTACAGTGGACGAGAAGCTGGATATGAGTCAACAGTGTGCCCTTGTTGCCAAGAAGGCTTACAGTATTTTTGGCTGTATATGTAGAAGCATTGCCAGCAGATCGACGGACGTGATCATTCCCCTATATTCGACATTGGTGAGGCCTCATCTGGAGTACTGTGTCCAGTTTTAAGCCCCACACTACAAGAAGGATTTGGAAAAATTGGAAAGAGTCCAGTGGAGGGCAACAAAAATTATTAGGGGGCTGGAGTACATGACTTATGAGGAGAGGCTGAGGGAACTGGAATTGTTATTCCTCAGAAGAGTGAGGGGGGATTGGATAGCTGCTTTCAACTACCTGAAAGGGGGTTCCTGAAAGAGAATGGATCTAGACTGTTCTCAATGGTAGCAGATGACAGAACAAGGAGTAATGGTCTCAAGTTGCAGTGGGGGAGGTTTAGGTTGGATATTAGGAAAAACTTTTTCGCTAGGAGGGTGGTGAAGCACTGGAATGGGTTCCCTAGGGAGGTGGTGGAATCTCCATCCTTAGAGGTTTTAAGATCAGGCTTGACAAAGCCCTGTCTGGGATGATTTAGTTGAGGGTTGGTCCTACTTTGAGCAGGGGGTTGGACTAGATGACCTCCTGAGGTCCCTTCCAACCCTGATATTCTATGATTCTATGAGCAGCTGGCAGGCTTGGATCCTGGTCCCTATTTGAACAACTGACAGCAGCCAAATTTTGTCTCCAAACACCCCCAAGCTCCAGGACATTATTACTTGAGATCAGGACTTTGCTACTCAGCCCTGGGATCACTAATGATTTATCAGAAAGCATACAGGATTAGGAATCAGGAGACCTTGGTTGTATTCAGGGCTCTGACCTGCCTTTAGACTTTGGCTAATTACTTCACTTCTCCAACCCTTTGCCTTTGTAGATTGTAAGCTCCCATCAGGGCAGGGACCATTTCTCATTATGTCTCTGTACAGAACCCAGCATAGTGGGGCTGCTACTGTCATATAAATAATTATTTGCTGCCCACCTGGAATTATTCCAAACAAGGCATTACATAAATTGTAATGGGCCAATTCTGTGTGGTGCTGAGCATCTCCAGTGGGATTCAAGGTGGGATCGGTCCCTACAGTTTGCTCAGAAAATGACTTTCAGTCGAAACATTAGCAGTCATAGCTTTTTTGCAGTTCCAATCAAGTATTAGGATTTTAAATATATTCCTTTCCTTTTGTTTTGTCTTAGCCTTGGGGCCTTTTGTTCCAGATCTACAGCTTTTCTTCCTTTTGTTTACTCTACTGTATAATGCACTTAAAGAGTTTCCTTTTCAGAACCAGAGGCAGGAAAAGTCCTAGCACTGCTGCTCAAGTGAAGAGAATTCTTGTTCTGTACTAAATCAAGGGAACGTCAAATGGGGTTTTGGAGTGGGGGTTAACCAAAATTTTAATTTGCACAGGGTGTGCAAAGATGGGGGGACACCCTAACACCCTAACAATGAAACCTTAAAGCTCTGAGTTTATCTTTGTGTGAATTGCAGGGGATTGTATGAATATGCACAACTTCTTTGTTCCAGGAGAAGATATCACTTCAGCTACCTAGAGAAAGAGAGAGAGGGCACTCTTAGCCTGTGATTAGGTGGCAAAAAAATAAAATAATCTCAAAGGTCAAACCTCCTAAATTCCTATTTTAGTTCAGGAGGAAAGATAACACGTCTATTTGTCTGAGTGAGCTTTAAAAATCTGAGAAGGATAAATATTACCTGCTCCACCCGCAGTTGCAATCCTCGATTACGGTCTTTTGATGTGACCATCTCAATGAAAAATAAAACGATTGTATTTTTAAGGCTCTAGTGCATGCTGATTTATAACATGGGGCTCCTTGAAGGGAAAGTGGAGTGCATCTTTTGGGCTTGGCGATTGCTGTGTCCTGCTAGCAATGCTATCTGACTGCTTGTCCCCCTCTCCTCCAAATTCAAGTGCATCAGACTGGTGTCACTAGGACTTCTCACCCAGCCGGGTCATTGACATTGGTATAGCCAGCATCAGCAATGCTCCGGATGGGACCCCCAAAATGTGCTACACAGGACAAGGAACACATCACAGACCTCTTTGCAAAGGTCAAATCAGTGACTCATTTTGGATCTGCTACTTTTAATGTGAATTTAATATTCATGGGTGGTGGGGAAGCAGTGTGGTCTAATGGCTAGCAAACTAGACTAGGAGTCAGGACCCAGCTGGGTTCAAATCTCAACTCTGCCGCCAGCAAGTTGTATGATACACGACAAGTCCCTTTGCCTCTGGTTTCCCATAGGCCTGGTCCATAGAGACTATGAGCTCTTCCGAGTAGGCATAGACTCTCATTATGTGGCATCGGAGCTGAGCCAGGATGGAGGAGGAGATAACCTGCTACTGGTATGGACCAAAGGCAGATCACTTACGACTAGCAAGCGGGGGGGGGGAGGGGGATGAAGGATGGAATGAGGTTACTCTGAGAATTCTGATTCCTTCTCTGATTTGCTCCTGGGATACACACTGCCTGTTGCTCAGTATTCGGAGGAATGTGTCACACTCGTCCCCAAACACCTGTGTATGTATCTGAGTGTGTAAGGCTGCGCTCACTTCATACATGGCTCCCAAGTGCTAGGTCTTGATCCAAATCCAACTGGAATCAATGGAAAGGTTCTAACGGATTCCATTGTGCTTTTGATCAGGCCTTTAGGGGCTACGATGGTGGGTGTTGTACAAAACCCTGAGGTAAGTAGTTAAAATATCTGAGCAAGAGACAGCCCTGAACTTTCGAAACCTGAATGGAACTTGGAGGGAGGAGCAGAGGTTGCAGGAGGGAAGAGTTTGGAGGCGGCACCAGAACGTCAGTCTGTGTGCATGTGACTTGAAGGCTAGCTGTTATAGCTGGCATCAACCACACTTCTCATATTAGACCATAGAGAGGTCCACACACAGGGATGTGGCACACAAAACAGGCCCCTCTCTGTAACTAGTTCTTTTAATAAAATGCCAGTTTAGTTTTGCAAGCATGGAGTCCTTCCATGTTATGACTCAGCACGCCGTGCATGAAACATGAAACTTCAAGCAAGGTGCCATTTTGTGAGCAGCTTCTGACTTGGAATGGGTTGGTGGTGCTGGCTAGAAAATGCTGCAAGAGCACAGAGGTCAGCAGAACATTTGACAAAATTGAAAATTATTTTGTTTTCATCAATGTTTTTATTGGAAATTTTTGACTTTTTAATTGGCCAACTGAAAACTACTGAAAACTTAAAACTGAAAAAAAAAACCACTTGGTTTTTGGCCGAATATTTTCGGTATTCTGACCAAAAATAGACATTTTCGAAGGAAGCAGATATTTTCCACTAAAGTTTTTGGCTCATCCAACCCCCTATTTTCAGTTGCAAAACACAGTTTTGATGGAAACTTTTTGACTAGCCCTATGAGCTGGTTTTTGTACCTCTTCTCCATTCATGGCCTCTCTCAGGCAGAGAGCAGCACAAACAATCCCAAGCTTCAAGTGAACCAAGGAAATAATCAATGTAGCACGAATGAAATGACAGCAGTGTGTTGGGAGAATACCTGCAATGATTGCTCTCCCTTAGAGATCCCTGGCATGCTTTATTAATTTAATTACAACTCTAACCTTGTCAGCTGACCTGGTGCGTCTGATTTCTTATGCGGCAAGAGGAGTAATAGGTGAAATCCCCATGACCTTTCATTAGCAATTCAGAACACAGAGCTGTATTAATGAACATCTTAATTGCCAGCAGCTTTGATGCTATTATGGAGCAGAGGTTAGTCTTTATTTTCTCTTCCACATGATTGAACTGTGGCTCTTCAATTAAAAACAGCTGCCTTCAGTCAGCGGATAGTAGTGACCTTGGTAGGGAAGGAGGTTGGGTCTTGGAGGGTTGGAGAGCATTGCTGATAGTTTCAAGTTCCACCAGCATGGTAATCACATAACTTTCCTCCCACCCGGATCCTTCATTTTCATTAAAACCAGACAAGGGTAATCAATCCTCTTGCTCACACTTGGGGATCTTTTACAAATCACCCTGGCCAAAGCCCTGCTAAAATGCCGCAGGTTTCAATAATACTGAGAAGGTCTGGGCCTACTCCTGAAAGGTGCTGAACTGTCCCCAACTCCTCCGGGACATCAAGGGTCCTCAGCACCAGGAATCCAGCCATTTAGTAAAGAGCTATAGGACCTCTCTTTTTGCACTTTGTCTTCCCCCAGCTAAACAACTGGTGTTGTATCATCCATCAGGATGCTGGAAATTATATAAGCCCATCATTTACCATCGGTAAAAAACAGATTGAGGCCAGGTGTGCAGCCTGAATTTGTAATGATTCATCCATTGCATTTTATTTCTTCCTCAGCAGTTTTCTGCCTGATTTATTTGTTGGTCTCTGTGCTGTATATTGTCCCACAGGCCATGGGATAACCCCTGTCTGCACACTGGATGGCAATCAACTCTTAAATGACTAAAAAAAAATACTTGCTCCATGGACAGAAAATTTTAGTTCACTTCTCAAATAACCCTTCCAGTATGTCCAAGGAAGCAATTAATGCTCTTCCACACCCCCGTTCAAAGAAAAGCTTGCACTAGCCCGTATATGGAACCATAACAACCACCAAGCAGATGTCACAAAGGAAAGCACCTGGACTGGATGCCATTCCAGCAGAGAGCTATACGCAGGGTTGCTACCATAGTGCAAGGCATTTTACCAGGCTCTTCTGCATTATCTGGGAGCAAGAGCTGGTGCACCATAGGCTTTCCAGGATGCCAAACTGTGATAATCTTTGCAGCATTTCTCTACTTGCTGTTGCTGGAAAAATCTTTGCATGGATTATATTTAATAGATATCAGACCTGTTCTGGAAAAGCCATCTTCTTTGACTCTCCATACGGATTTCAGTCT
This sequence comes from Dermochelys coriacea, assembly GCF_009764565.3. Lineage (NCBI taxonomy): Eukaryota > Metazoa > Chordata > Testudines > Dermochelyidae > Dermochelys > Dermochelys coriacea. The sequence continues at coordinate 5,740,757 of NC_050078.2, forward strand.
GGTCGAGGAACTAGAGACATGATCTTTGCAGCCCACCAGCTCCAGGAGAAATGACAGGAGCAAAACCCTGATCTTTATACGGTTTTTTATCAGCTTAGCCAAGGCTTTTGATTCTGCATATTTTGAGGGACCCTGGAAACTTTTGTTCATCATGAGATGCCCTGCAGAGCTTATTTCTGTCACTCGGTCCTTCCATTATGGCTGCAGTGGTGGAAAATGGCAAGAGATTGGATCGTTTTCCAGTCAGTAATGGCAGCAGACAAGGCTGCGTGCTGGTTCCCATGCTCTTTTCCATCCTTTTTTCAGCTATGTTTATGGATGTATTTCATAACACCAAGAAAGGAGAAGTTATTCAGTTCTGCACTGATGGGAAGTGGTTTAATCTGCAACATTCCCTGTGCTCTCACCAAAGTGGCTGGATTTACTTAGGAAGGAGCTTTTGTTTGCTAAAGGCTGTAATAGATCAAGTGAGCAACCGTGCTCAGTGAGTTTGTAACTGATCATTTCATTCATGAAGTTAACTCCTTTAGTTTCACAGGTAGTCAAAAGACAACTGAAGCACTGTACCAACCTGTGCTGGGAGATGTGCATGTCCATCCAGTTATTAAGATCAATAACTCTCCTCGCAAGTCTGTGGAGATGTGTTGTTACCTGGGGAGCATTCTACTCAATTAATGCTGAGATCACCCATTGCATGGCCAAGACAAGCTCTGCATTTGCAACATTGTCACATCCCTCTATGGAAAGACAGGGAGCATCACAATAAGGACTAATCTGAATGGCTATATGGACGTGAGACTCCATCCACCCATACATTTAGTCCACAGCAGTTTTCTACTGGCTTTATTTATTACAATCACCTTTATTCTGAGGAGCAGGGTCTTTCAGATAGATTGCATCTCCAAATGCCTTCTGGGGTTAAACAATCCAGCAAATGCCTAAAGAGATGGAGTGAAAGGAGAAAAGGTTTTTTTTCTGATGAGATTCAAAATATAGAATCAATGGGGTGAAGAAATGCATAGAAGCTGTCTGGGATGGTAAGAGCTGCAGGGGAGAAGGTTCCCAAGCCAGTAGCGGACCAAAGGACCAAAGATAAGGTTGGGGAAGAAGAATGAGGAGACAGCAGAGTTGTGTTAGAATGGGAGAGCAACAGTCACATGTCTTCATGCACATGAAAAGATAGGTGGCAGCCTTCTTCATAGCTGGGGAACTGGGACTTGGTGATGGGAGCCAACATAGACATGGGCGGGAGGAGATGAAGGCACGGATGAGGATTTGAGCAGAGGTGGAGTTATGGCAGAGCCAGAGACAAGCCTTGTTGCACGGGTACAAATTTGAATGCATAGGAAATATGGGGGGAAAAGGTGGGAATCATAGTCAGGGATAGCTGGAGCAGAACTGGGTGCCTTCACATAACGTTTCAGAGTAGCAGCCGTGTTAGTCTGTATTCGCAAAAAGAAAAGGAGTACTTGTGGCACCTTAGAGACTAACAAATTTATTAGAGCATAAGCTTTCGTGAGCTACAGCTCACTTCATCGGATGCATTTGGTGGAAAAAACAGAGGGGAGATTGATATACACACACAGCGAACATGAAACAATGGGTTTATCATACACACTGTAAGGAGTGATCACTTAAGATAAGCCATCACCAGCAGCGGGGGGTGGGAGGGGAAGGAGGAAAACCTTTCATGGTGACAAGCAAGGTAGGCTATTTCCAGCAGTTAACAAGAATATCTGAGAAACAGTGGGAGGTGGGGTGGGAGGGGAGAAATAACATGGGGAAATAGTTTTACTTTGTGTAATGACTCATCCATTCCCAGTCTCTATTCAAGCCTAAGTTAATTGTATCCAGTTTGCAAATTAATTCCAATTCAGCCGTCTCTCGTTGGAGTCTGTTTTTGAAGCTTTTTTGTGAAGGATAGCCACTCTTAGGTCTGTAATCGAGTGACCAGAGAGATTGAAGTGTTCTCCAACTGGTTTTTGAATGTTATCATTCTTGACGTCTGATTTGTGTCCATTCATTCTTTTACGTAGAGACTGTCCAGTTTGGCCAATGTACATGGCAGAGGGGCATTGCTGGCACATGATGGTATATATCACATTGGTAGATGCGCAGGTGAACGAGCCTCTGATAGTGTGGCTGATGTGATCAGGCCCTATGATGGTGTCCCCTGAATATATATATGGACAGAGTTGGCAACGGGCTTTGTTGCAAGGATAGGTTCCTGGGTTAATGGTTCTGTTGTGGGTGTGTGGTTGCTGGTGAGTATTTGCTTCAGACTGGGGGCTGTCTGTAAGCAAGGACTGGCCTGTCTCCCAAAATCTGTGAGATTGATGTGTGTCCTTCAGGATAGGTTGTAGATCCTTGATGATGCGTTGGAGAGGTTTTAGTTGGGGGCTGAAGGTGATGGCTAGTGGCGTTCTGTTATTTTCTTTGTTGGGCCTGTCCTGTAGTAGGTGACTTCTGGGTACTCTTCTGGCTCTGTCAATCTGTTTCTTCACTTCAGCAGGTAGGTATTGTCGTAGGAATGCATGATAGAGATCTTGTAGGTGTTTGTCTCTGTCTGAGGGGTTGGAGCAAATGCTGTTATATTGTAGAGCTTGGCTATAGACAATGGATCGTGTGGTATGATCTGGATGAAAGCTAGAGGCATGTAGGTAGGAATAGCGGTCAGTAGGTTTCCGATATAGGGTGGTGTTTATGTGACCATCGCTTATTAGCACCGTAGTGTCCAGGAAGTGGATCTCTTGTGTGGACTGATCCATCTCTTGATGGTGGGATGGAAATTGTTGAAACCCTGGTGGAATTCCTCAAGGGCTTCTTTTCCATGGGTCCAGATGATGAAGATGTCATCAATGTAGTGCAAGTAGAGTAGGGGCATTAGGGGAGGAGAGCTGAGGAAGCGTTGTTCTAAGTCAGCCATAAAAATGTTGGCATACTGTGGGACCATGTGGGTACCCTTGGCAGTGCCGCTGATTTGAAGATATACATTGTCCCCAAATGTGAAATAGTTATGGGTGAGGACAAAGTCACAAAGTTCAGCCACCAGGTTAGCCGTGACATTATCGGGGATACTGTTCCTGACGGCTTGTAATCCATCTTTGTGTGGAATGTTGGTGTAGAGGCTTCTACATCCATAGTGGCTAGGATGGTGTTTTCAGGAAGATCACCAATGGACTGTAGTTTCCTCAGGAAGTCAGTGGTGTCTCAAAGATAGCTGGGAGTGCTGGTAACGTAGGGCCTGAGGAGGGAGTCTACATAGCCAGACAATCCTGCTGTCAGGGTGCCAACGCCTGAGATGATGGGGCGTCCAGGATTTCCAGGTTTATGGATCTTGGGTAGCAGATAGAATACCCCAGATCGGGGTTCTAGGGGTGTGTCTGTGCGGATTTGTTCTTGTGCTTTTTCAGGGAGTTTCTTGAGCAAATGCTGTAGTTTCTTTTGGTAACTCTCAGTGGGATCAGAGGGTAACGGCTTGTACAAAGTGGTGTTGGAGAGCTGCCTAGTAGCCTCTCGTTCATACTCCGACCTATTCATGATGATGACATAACGTAACATAACGTTGTACTTCTGTACAGCCTTCCATCCAAGGATCCCAAAGCACCACACACTGATCAGTGAATTGATGCTCTGTCAGGCAGGCCATTGCTGTCCCCTCATGGGTAACAGAGTGGGAAACTGAGGCACAGAACATTTAAGTGACTTGCTTGAGATCACACAGGAAGCCCGGGGCACAACTGACACACCTGTTCCTTTGAGATTTATAGTGCGGTGCCTTAGTCCCAAGACCATTCGTTCTCCCTAAATCGTATCTGGATGGGTTAGACTTAGTTGATAGTGCTGAAAGCCTGCCTGCACAGTGGGGGCGAGAGCAGGCCCATCACAGACAGACCATCCTGGAGGGAGGTGAAAGGCTCCTGAGGCTAGGTAATGGAAGGAAACAGCAGAGTGGAGCAGGAAGGTTGTCAGGGAATGTGTGACTGAGACAAGTAGCGAGGTGCAGCGGAGTGCAGAAGCCGTTGGAATAAGAGGACTAGGGAAGGCTTTAGAGAGTCTGAGCATGAGAGGTCAAAGACAGTGACTGAGACGATGCTGCCAGGAGTCTGCATCAAGGCTGTGCTAGCTCGATCTAATGCGTCAGCTTGTTTTTATTGACTATTTGCAGCAATGGCCTTTAATGAACACTAGTATTCAACTGGAACCTGGCCAGTTAAGAAATGATGGGCCATCTCCGCAGCTAGTGTAAATCAGCATCACTCCAATGACTTCAACGGAGCTGCACCAATTTCCAGCAGCAGAGGGTCTGGCCTTATATCCATTGCACTGGGAAATGAGTGCTAAACTTGCCCTCTGCCCTGTCATGATGTATTTTATTGTAACATTAAAGAGTCTATTTTAACAAGCAAAATCAATAGTCATTACTAGATGCATTCTGGCACATAGATAAATTGCTGATCTGATGCCACACGTCCAGTTGATGCCATGGGTTAGCATCTGTTTTCTCAGTCTCTCTCAGATGCATATGGCTCCAATCTCCACAGTATATAGGTGCTGGCCGAGAATTAGACCATAGTCACTGTCTGCTCAAGTGAGATATTGTTAGACTAGTCAGTGGTAGATCAGGACTGAGGTGCATTGGAAAAATTGGATGACTACAACAGTAATGGATACTCCAGGCCTGGACTGAAGGGCACTGGGAGAATACTGCATTTTTTACTAGAACTTAGGAAGCATTCAGTAGGGTTAGATCTCGTCATTTGTTGTAGCACACTCACAAAGTGTAAATAAAGAGCGCTAGCAAAGTTCTCCTTAATTCTCCTGAATGCCCTCTAGTGTTCACTAGCATGCATTATATCTACTTACCCCGGGTGTCTATTCAATTAATATTAGATACAGTAGAACCTCAGAGTTATGAACACTAGAGTTAGGAACTGACCAATCCACCACATCCCTCATTTGGAACGGAAGCACACAATCGGGCAGCGGCAGACCAAAAATTTTTAAAAAAATTAAATAAACCTAAACGACTAAAACAAATAATTGGAAAGGTAGCATTTTGATTCTGCAGAGTAAAGTTTCAAAGCTGTAGTAGTCATGTTCGTTGCAACTTTTGAAAAGAACAACTGTAACATTCTGTTCAGAGTTACAAACATTTCAGAGTTCTGAACAACCTCCATTCCCAAGTGTGTTTGTAACTCCGAAGTGCAACTGTACACACAAAGCAGACACTCTCTGTGGTAGGTGGAAAAGGGGGGAAGCGTGCACAGTGACAGACGTGCCTCGAGCCAATGCAATCACCTGTCTCTTGCCAGGAACTGCTGCATACAGTTTGCACTATCACATCAGCCTGTCATATTTTGTGCGGTTTCTAAGGGAACTTGCTTAGGCAGAATGATTACTGCCTATGTCTAGCCGTTTATCCCTTAACATAAAAAATGTGTCCTTGTGTAGTTTCTTGTTGTTCAACAATCCCCCAACTCCCTCCTCAGCCTGTGAAATGTCCCTCCACACCAAGGTCGAAGCACATTGATGAGGGTGATGGACGAGCTTCCATCATGCTGTCTGCACTGAAGATCCCCTGTAACTAGCACGAAATCCACTTAGAATCATAGAATCATAAAATATCAGGGTTTGAAGGGACCGTCCAGAGGTCATCTAGTCCACCCCTGCTCAAAGCAGGACCCAATCCCCAATTAAATCACTTGGAATAGTTGTTTCACGCGGAACGGGGCTCAAAAAATCTGATCCTCCAAGCCACTAGGGGTCCTCAACTCCCATTGACTCCAGCGGGGTTTTCAGGGTGCTGATATTTGCAGATAAAGCGCTCAGCACGCTGTGGGCCTGGGTCAGAATTAAAGAATTAAATCCAGCATCATCCAAATAAAAGAAAAACGCAGACAGGTCTTTAGGTCCCAGTGCGAAAAAATAAAGATTCTGGGCCAACATGCTACTACTGCCCTGCCCCTTATAATATTTCAAAATCAGGCCATGCATTGGAGACGCCCTAGGATCAATCAAAGGGTTTCTCCTGCATAGAAATCATAGAATCATAGATAGAATCATAGAATATCAGGGTTGGAAGGGACCCCAGAAGGTCATCTAGTCCAACCCCTGCTCAAAGCAGGACCAAGTCCCAGTTAAATCATCCTAGCCAGGGCTTTGGTCAAGCCTGACCTTAAAAACCTCTAAGGAAGGAGATTCTACCACCTCCCTAGGTAACGCATTCCAGTGTTTCACCACCTCTTAGTGAAAAAGTTTTCCTAATATCCAATCTAACCTCCCCCATTGCAACTTGAGACCATTACTCCTCGTTCTGTCATCTGCTACCATTGAGAACAGTCCTAGAGCCATCCTCTTTGAAACCCCCTTTCAGGTAGTTGAAAGCAGCTATCAAATCCCCCCTCATTCTTCTCTTCTGCAGACTAACAATCCCAGCTCCCTCAGCCTCTCCTCATAAGTCATGTGCTCTAGACCCCTAATCATTTTTGTTGCCCTTCGCTGTACTCTTTCCAATTTATCCACATCCTTCTTGTAGTGTGGGGCCCAAAACTGGACACAGTACTCCAGATGAGGCCTCACCAGTGTCGAATAGAGGGGGAACGATCACGTCCCTCGATCTGCTCGCTATGCCCCTACTTATACATCCCAAAATGCCATTGGCCTTCTTGGCAACAGGGCACACTGCTGACTCATATCCAGCTTCTCGTCCACTGTCACCCCTAGGTCCTTTTCCGCAGAACTGCTGCCGAGCCATTCGGTCCCTAGTCTGTAGCGGTGCATTGGATTCTTCCATCCTAAGTGCAGGACCCTGCACTTATCCTTGGGAATGTCAGTCTGGGAACGATGGTATCCCTGGTCAAAATGATTACTGATGAGAGCTATTTGTCTGCCAGTAGAAGCGAATATTTATGAGCTACTAAACAGGGCCATTTATCATAGGTGAGAGATAGCAAACAGGATGCTGCCTTGTGGGATGGATCTGCATTCCCTGTGCAGAGTTTCAGAGTAGCAGCCGTGTTAGTCTGTATTCGCAAAAAAAGAAAAGGAGTACTTGTGGCACCTTAGAGACTAACAAATTTATTTGAGCATAAGCTTTCATGAGCTACAGCTCACTTCGTCGGATGATGTAGCTCACGAAAGCTTATGCTCAAATAAATTTGTTAGTCTCTAAGGTGCCACAAGTACTCCTTTTCTATTCCCTGTGCAGGTGCTTTAAAAGGTTTGCAGCAGGTGTTATAGCATGCGATCTAGGTAGACTGCAGTGACTCACTAAGACGGGATCAAGGTCTTAACTGAGGAGCTCTGTAGGGAGCTGGCACATAATGATCAATGCCATTGGGAAAGGGAAAGAACCCTGTGGGATTGTCTAACTGCTCCCTTTCTTGGTGTGTTGGTGGAAAGTGGTTCGCCAGAGTGGCTTGAAAAGTTTGAATGAAGAAACGCCATGGAAACCCTGAAATTTTGAATAAATTCCACTAGCTTTCAATGTGGGTCAAAACATTTTTTTTTTCAAAAGCGGTCAAACTGTGTGTGGAAAAACTTCAACAACATTAAAAATTCAGAGACTGTCCACTACTTCCAATAGCCACATTGAGGGACGTGCCAATCCTCCAGGGAGCTTTTCTGGGAGTTAGTGGAACAGGGGAGACAGTTCATTGAAACCCTTTGTCAACTCTGAAAACCAGGTTCCAATCAAGCCTGATTATCTCTTTATTGGGATCCATCTATGAACACATGTGTGACCCATTAGGGAAGAAAAACAATACCATGTGATTTAGGTGACCAATCAGAAAGCTCAATGTGAATTCCAAATATGGGATAATTAAAGGCGTATGACCTTTGATTGGGTCACATCAATCAGAGCACCAATATGTTTGTAAAAATAGTGATTAACAAAACCATTTTGGAATAGGCAGATTCATTTCTAAACTCCATGATCAACACAGTTTCATGATCCGGAGGAAAAAAAAAAAACCCGTCAACAAGCAAATAAATAAATCAGTTGTAATAAATAATTTGCCAATTATAGTAACAAATATGTTTTGGTGACCAGCATGAGCTATGGACATTATCAGTGAGAAAATGTAAATCTCTGAGCCTAAAATTCAGTGCTTTTTGATTTCTGCACCATGTCAAACAGCCAGGCAGCTTGTCCGATCCTCAAGGGCTACTACATCGAGCATATATTCAGAAAGAAATAAAGGTAAGTTTATAGAGTTTGCATTCCGTATGCTCTCAGATAGAATCTTGTAGCAGGGTGTATGTGAGAAAAAGAGTAGAAACGTGATTGTTTTTTATTATTATTCTGGTTGAATGCACTGCTTGAGGGAAGGAGAGAGACACTGTGGGAAAATATGCTTTTGTAACACAGGATTAATTAAATGTTACTGAGAAGACTATATTATTTAGATCATGACAATCTGTGTATTCCTTAAGGAAATAGAAAAGAAGTATGCTCCACCTTTCTCACAGAAAAACCCTCCATAGACCAAGTGAGGGTAGGTTGTGCTTTATTAATATTAAAGGATCATGCGGAGTTTCAAAGGCAGCACTAAGGAAATTCAACTTTGTAAGATGTGATTCAAGTACTGATTCACCACAGGTCATTTTAACTAGCAAAACCACATCCCCTAAGTTCTGTTGCACTGAGGGTTTTTCCATAAGATGAATTTCATGATCTGAAGCCTATTGAGTCAGCTTATTACATCTGATGTCCACATTCTCAGCTGAAATTGGGGTAGGACTTCCTTGGGGCTAGGCCGATTTATGCTAGTTGAGGATCTGGTCTAGTGCATGTAATGCTCTATTAGTTGACTGGGCTGATGACTCCTGAACAGAAAGATACTGGCACCAACTGCCGGCATCACCTGGCCCTAATGCCTCCTAAACTTGCCCAGGGAGGATCATGCCAGAATGAGGATGATCCTCTGGTAGCACAGAGCTGAAGGACAGACTCTTATGCCAGCCATTTGTGGTGCTGTTGTACAAGGGCAAAGGAGTGTGGCCACAGGAAAAGGGGCATGGCTTAGCCGACCCTGTCCTATGCCTATCGTCAGTTGTAATTTCAGCTGCTTGTGGTCTTTACAGTCAGGTATGAGTTAGCACAGCCTTCAGGCTGATTCAGCCTGCCATGCTGAGACCAGGCTTTTAAAGAGCTATGTCAGGGGATGGAAGTGCTAAATCTCCTTTGTATATATACTCCCCCCCCCCCCACACACACACACACACACACACATTGACCTGTGCTGTTTAGTTTAGCCACAGCACTTCCTTCTTCTCACAATGCTGCAAGGGAAGGCAAATAAGGGCACGGTAAAATGGGCAACAATAAACCTACTGGTAAGTGTTGCTAACTGATACCACCTAAGCTGTCTGAATATCTCAAGAAAAGAATTTGTAGCTGGAATAAAGATGAGAAAGGATATAAAGACATTGCTTAATGCTGAACAAGCAAACATTTCTAAGATTCCTTTTGCATCTGAACCTCACTACAATGGTGCTAAACATAATCTATGAATATCTAAAACAGGCAATCTGGTGTTCATGCTTGGTCTGATTCATTTAGGGCTGTCAATGGGATTTGAGGGGGCTCTGTACTTGACAGGTTCAGGAGTATAACACTAGTTTGCATGAGTGGAAAATTTGCCCTTAGGAGCTCAGATACCCTAGGGGTAGACCTGATAGAAGTACCCAGATGCATAGATACATGGCTAGGTAGTCCCACTGACTTCAGGTGGAGAAAGAACTAGCCCATGATCTCAGAGATATTTAGGCACCTCATTGAAATCAATGGCAGTTAGGTGCCTAAATAACTTTGACTTTAAATAAGTCAAATATTGGGAGTTATTACAACCTCCCAAGTCATCCCATTATTAGACCATTCCAGCAAGACTTTGATCAGAATGTCCAATAACCGAAAATTAGGAGTTATTAAAACACATCCTTTCCTAAGGACAGAGGCAAAGCCTCTGCCTGCCAGATGCTGGGACTCGACGATAGAGATAGATCTCTCGATAATTGTCCTGTTTCATTCCCTCTGATGCATCTGGCATTGGCCACTGTTGGAAGACAGAACATGGGGTTAGGTGGATCATTGGTCTGACCTAGTACGGTCATTCTTAAGTTTCTTATGTTTCATGATCAGGCTGTTATGGAGCCTGAAGTCAAGGCCCAGTTAGACACTTCATGGTATTCAGGTTATCCAGACAATTGCATTATAGACTCTCTGGTCAATGCTAGTGCTCATTTGCAGCTGGTTACGATAATAAATGTTCATGGCTCCATTATAGGTTATTGTTTCCAGGCCTAAATATTGAAGGATTATTTTCAGTTTATGCTTTAATGATGCACAAAGATTATCACAATCCTTTCAGAGCCCTGTGCAGTAATCTGCTTTGGCTTTCTTAAAACCTAAATAACTCTAGTTTAGAATGATTATTTAGTAGCAAACTCGCTTATCCTCTGCATTGTGGCTCAGCGGTCTGCAAAATTTTCTTTTTAGAAATATAAACTCAATTTGTAACAGCTACAGAGAATCCGCAGGAAAACTAATTTCTATTTGTTTTTGTCTTTTTTTTTTTCCTCCTCCTTTTTGCACTTTGCTAAGATCATTTGTACAAGCGTTAGCCTGGAATCAATGTTTTGACCGAGTTAGGCCCTTAAAAATGAAGAGCAACGTAGCGGTTGAAGTTTAGGAGGGAGTGCCATGTATCTATGTACGGCCCCTCCTGGAGAAGTGGTCCTGGGGTTTAGGCATGGGGGACTGCATTCAATTCCCAGCTCTGGGTTCAATTCACAGACTTGTGCCTCAGCTCCCCATCTGAAAAATGGGGTGATTTACACATTCCAAGGCCAAAAGGGACCATTGTGATCATCTAGCCTGACCTCCTGCGTTACATGGACCAGAGATCTGCCCCAAAATAATTCCTAGAGCAGGTCTTTTCGAAAAGACATCCAATCTTGATTTAAAAATTGTCAGTGATGGAGAAAGCACCATGGCCCTTGGTAAACTGTTCCAATGGTTAATTACTCTCACTGTTAAATATTTAAGCCTTATTTCCAGTCTGAATGCTCCATGTGGTGTAGACTGGTATAAATCTACTGAAGTCAATTAAGTGATCACGATATTCAGCACCCAAGGATCTGATCATCAGTCTGTCCTTTCTGTTGAATTTGTAAGCCCTTTGGTGCAGGGGCATGTCTCTGATTGCGCAGTGGGGCCCTAATATTTGTGGGGTCTTTAGGCACGACTGTATTCCAAACAGTACAGCTATGGCTGGCACACAGAATTTACAATGGGCAAAATAGACCAAACAAATTTCATTCCAGAAAGACCTCAAGACCTGATCCTTCAAGATGTTGTGTGCCTGCGTGGAAATTGACTTCATTACGAGTCAGATTGACCTTAACGACTAATTAGCAGAGGGGGGAGCTTTGATGATAAAAGGAAAAAAAATGTGAGAGGTGGAGAAAAAGTGCAGTTCTGGATTTGGGTTTTTCTCCCCTCCCACAAACAGCGTAACAATAAAATGTATAATTAATTGTTTACTTTTCATTTAGCAACTTTCCATTAGTTCATCTGCCTAAGTGAGGCTGTAATCAAGAATGTATTAGCTAATGCCACAACTCTGAGGGCTAACAGGGGAGAGGCAGGCGGCTGGGCCAGCGTTTAGAGAAATGGAAGATCATCAGCCTCCTTGCTTCTGTAATTTCTCTGCAGGAAGCTGCCCCAAATAATATCAGTAGCTACCTGAATTGTAGGAGTCAAAATCCATGTGGAGCCAGGGATTTGTGGATTATTATAGCTGTAGGTTGGGCAGAAACATAGTTGAAACTGGTGAGTGTAGCAGCAGTTCAGCACTCAGTTCCTCTTAATCTGTCTTTTTCTTCACACAATGCACAGTCAACCTGTGGAACTCCTTGCCAGAGGATGTTGTGAATGCCAAGACTTTAACAGGGTTCAAAAAAGAACTAGATGGGCAGGATGGTGTCCTTAGCCTCTGTTGCCAGAAGCTGGGAATGGGTGGCAGGGGATGAATCACTTGATTATTACCTGTTCTGTTCATTCCCTCTGAAGCAACTGGCACTGGCCACTGTTGGAAGACCGGATACTGGGCTATATGGACCTTTGGTCTGACCCAGTATGGCTGTTCTTTTGTTCTTAAGATGAGGGCTAATGCAGAATACCTTTAAAAATCTGGCTCTCAGTACCCCAGGTATGCAATGGGGAAAACAGCACTGCCCTACCTCACGGTGCTTTTGTGAGGATGAATACTTCAAAGGTTGCGAGGTGCTCAGATACTCCTGTAAGAGAGGTACCACGGATAGCTGGATAGATAAAGTCACAATCTGGCCACACAAACATTCTAAACTACTGTGAGGGGCAGTTTGATTAGTACATGGATGGCAGACATCTATGAACCAAAAGACATGATGCTATAGGTGACGTGGGTCCCGCTGAGGCAGTTGTAGTGAAACAATCTCCCAGTGCTGCCTCTCAGATGAAATGAAAATCAAGGTCTTCACCATTTCTAGTTATTAAAGACCTCAAGGCGTCTTTGGCAAGAGCGTGTTAGCCCCATCGTATTGGCAAATCACAATGCAGATAAGTATATTAATTTATGATTACCTTTACTTTCAATTCAATTGCTTTCTTAAAACTGGTGTGTAGTGTTAATTAGGCCCGCTAAACAGCAAACATGCTTCAATCCAAAGGTGCTGCATTTCAGTGCCGTGTGTAGATGATGGATTCTTACACACAGTTTATAAAATGCTTTGGGATCCTTCTGAAAGACAGGCATCATATGTATTATCTCTGGGTGTCAGCTGATCTAAGGGACAATTCTGTGAGGGATACACCCAAAGTGTTAAAATAGCCCTTTTCTGTACATGGTTATGTTTACTTTGAGTACATTAGGTGAAGAGAGACAGAAGACCCATAAATACATTGTTGTGGAAAATTAATGCTGGTAAAAACAAGGGCAAAATGGAGTAATTAAACTATTCTAATTGAGGCTTGTTTATACTAAAATTCACAGATTCATATTTTTTCAGACCATCTTATCTGACCTTCTGTATAATACAGACCATGAAACCTCACCCCTGGTGATCCGGGCTACAGCTGAAGTGCAAAATAACTTCACAAGGACACTTTGGGAAAATACCTATATCTGAGGGACCAGAAAGCCATTTTGAGGAACATGTTTGGTTGGAAGTGTTTATGGGATAATTCCTTCAGGACATTCTTTTGACAAGTTTTACTGGGGAGAAGTCTTCAGACTTCTGGGACTTCCTCTGGTTTGGGTACATTCAGGCCACAAAAGGGTTCAACGAAAGGAACGAAGGGAGACACAAGCCCATTGACATCCGGATTCCCCGTTAACAGAAGGTGGGGGGAATTCAAACTGTGGTTTAAAAGCAGTTGAGTCAATGGAGTTACACCAACCATGAGCTTGGAACTGTGTGTTTGCGTCTTGTTCCCCCATCCCTAAGGGATAACTTCATACCATGATATTTTCCCTAACTTTTTTCTATCCTTCTTAATTCCTATTTGAGTTAGATTCAAACTCATACCATCACTGTAGGCAGAGGAAAGAGGTGAGCAGCTTTGTGTAGGGGAACCAATGGGAAGAGACCATCCTTATCCTTTACTGGGGAATACAGAACTGGAACCTAGAAGCTGAACGACCTGTTTGTCTTTGCTACTTAAAATGCTTCAGCAAATGAAGCATCAATCACAGACAAAAGTGTCTTCCTTTCCTCTTCTTGCTCTTTCCCCTCCTCCCAGGTACTTCTTATGTTTCTTTTAAAGCAGGATTCACCTCAACCAATTAAATTAATGAGCTGGCACTCAACATTTAACAGGTTCTTTAACCAAAAAGGCCATTTGTGACTTTTAAACTAAAGAGACTCTCTTTGAATTCAAAAGCAAGGGAAAGGGAATCATTTAGAATGAATGTCGATTTGATTTTCAGAGATGTTAACCTGACTGATTTTTCCTCCTCTCCCTGGTGATTTTTTAATAGACTTTAACAAGTCATCTGCTTTGTTCATCTGCTCACAGGAGTAAGTGTAAGTCACTTTGCAAGGAAAACCAACCTGAAAGATAAGTGATGGTGTGACAGAAAAGAGGTGATAAATAGCCTCTTCAGAGACCCACCTTCTAAATAATTTCAGCACAAAACAAGAGTTCATTACAAGATATCAAAATGTTTCCATATGCTACAGCTGGTCTGGTGAAATTGGGTATGGTTGTGACAAATCCTGGGTTCAAATGCCAAGGAACCTATGGAGGAGGAGGCAAAATTATAGGGCCTTTAAATGATTTGGTCTAGTGTTAGGGTGCAAGCCTGGGATTTAGAAGACCTGGGTTCAAATCCTTGCTCCACCACAAACTTTCTGTGTGACCTGAGGCAATTGATTTAGTTTCTCTGGATATGTCTCCACTGCATTATAAATCTGAGCGTGTGGGTCCTGGGCTTATGGACTCAGTGTTTCCAAGTCTGTGCTTTAGCGTCTACACTGCATTGCATACCTGGATTTACAATTGCTGGACCCAGGTCTCACAGCCATGCTAAGGCATCCATACTACATTATGCAAACCTTATGACTTGGTTCTGGGGCTTAAGCTGTGTCCACACTTCAAATTGACAGAGCTTGGACCCGAGGGACAGTGGAACTTGGGCTCTGACTCCCTCCACCCAGCAGGATCCTAAAAGGGCTCTGAGTGCTTGCTGATCCAAGTCAGACTGAGTTGTGTGTGAACGGAAGGGGGGCTTGGGCTCAAACCTGAGCTAGAACCTGGGCTAAGTGCTCAGTGTAGACATACAATCTGTGCCACAGGTTCCCACTTGTAAAATAGGGATATTAGTATTACCCTACCTCACAAGGGTGTGGTGAAGATAAATACATTATAGATAGTGAGGTGCTGAGATGCCACAGTAGCGGAGGCCACAGAATTACAGACCTAAGATAGAAACCCTTAAAGAAGAGTGGCCCAGATTCTCAGCAGGTGTAAATCAGCATACTGCTTTGAAATCAGTAGCGATATGCTGATTCACACTAGCTAGGGATCTTACTCAATGTCCCCTATGGAGGGTGTTGCTAGCCATTTGAAATCTGCACATGCAGGCTGGCTGCAACACACTCAGAATCCGCCAATTGTTGCTTGGTCAAATTTCACAACTTCACAGCTTACACAGTGGGCCCAGTAAGACAGTGGCATCCAGTAGTAAAGGCCAGATGAAGAACAACCTGAGTAGCCTGCAGTGGTGAAAGAACAAGTTAAGGACTATTTAGAAAAGCTGGACATGCACAAGTCCATGGGGCCAAAAGAAATCTGATGAGGTTCACCAAGGACAAGTGCATAGTCCTGCACTTAGGAATGAAGAATCCCATGTACCGCTACAGGCTGGGGACTGACTGGCTAAGTGACAGTTCTGCAGAAAAGGACTTGGGGATTACAGTGGATGAGAAGCTGGATATGAGTCAGCAGTGTTCCCTTGTTGCCAAGAAGGCTAATGGCATATTGGGCTGCACTGCCAGCAGATGGAGGGAAGTGATTATTTCCCTCTATTTGGCACTGGTGAGGCCACATCTGGAGTATTGCGTCCAGCTTTGGGCCCCTCCACTACAGAAAGGATGTGGACAAATTGGAGAGAATCCAGCGGAGGGCAATGAAAACGATCAGGGGGCTGGGGCACATGACTTATGAGGAGAGGCTAAGGGAACTGGGCTTATTTAGTCTGCAGAAGAGAAGAGTGAGGTGGTATTTGATAGCAGCCTACCAACTACCTAGGGATAGTCTAGTGGATTTGGCCCAGGACAAAAATTCTAGGGGATTGTGTTCCTGGCCATAGACTTGCTGTGGGATCATGAGCAAGCCATTTAACCATTCAGTGCCTCCATTCCCTGCCTATGAACAGGGCAAATTAATGCTTCCCCATCTTTATGAAACACTTTGAGATCCGTGATGGAAGGTGCTGTAAATGGGCTAAGTACCACGAACTAAAAAGTTGGCTATAGGAACTTGAAAATGATAATGATCATACACTGTGATATACATGGTGCTCGGTTGCCTTGATGCCTGGCCTTGTTTTCAAAATATCGAAGGCTCCCTGCATGACACTCTGGATAGCTGTCACTTTTGCCTTCCTCTAAATGCAGTCCTGAACATGTCTCTGTCTTTTGAAAAGTCTATTTTGGAGCCAAGGCTCAGCAAATGAGGCTCCTGCCTAGTTATTTATTGAAAGGTCTATTGAAATCCTTTAAAATTTTTAAATGCATGCTATTCTTAGAATTGGAAGATGAAAAGAAAACACAATCATTTATTAAATATAACACTCCATAGGTAAGTTTTGCATTGGCCTAGCTCTGCTCCTACTGAAGTCAGTTGTAATAATCCTATTGACTTCAAAGGGAGCAAAAGTTACAAGGATTATTATTATTTAGTAGTACCAGCAAATGTTCTGCCCTCATATATCATTAATACTTTTCTTTACTTACCAGAAAGAAAGTGTATCAGACTGGCAAACATTACTATGGAATATAGACAGGGTGATGATGCTTAGAACAATAGCAGTACCTTGCTTTTCATCAGAAGGTCTTATGGCATTTCACAAAAGAGATTGGCCTCATTTTCTCCATTTTATAGGTGGGGGAAACTGAGGCACAAGGTCACTGGTTGAGCTGGGAAGAGAATCCAGGTCTTCCAAGTCCCAGGGCTCTATCAACGAGGTCACATGGCCTTTTGGTGAGGTGGGCACATTCATTTTTTTTCTCCAGGAGCTATAATTTCCTGGTAAATAAATATATGTGTAGGGTTAAGGCTAACTGAAAATCAGCAGATAATAAAAGTTGTAAAACACTTACTTATTACACATAGTGCACGCTTTCAAAGTCTGACGTTTTGCAAAAGTTCTTACTGTTTCTGTGTATTGCTTTAACCACCCAAAGAGGGCACATAATGTCACAACATTTGACATATAGATAGATTTTGACAATATTGACAACATTGTGGACCATAAAAGTGACATCTTTTAAGGGTAATAATAGGAAAGTACCTTCAGAACATCTCAGCACCTGACAGACTTTGAAGCAAGAAGCTACAAAGATGTTTCCAGTCCCCTACTCCTGAGCTGCACAAAGCACTGAAAGGCTGCTCCCAAAATTTCAATTTTTATTTGCAGGGAACAGCATTTTAAGCTCCCTGCCCCCTCCTGCCCCACAAAAAAATCCACTGTCAATTAATAAAGTAACTGATAATATCTCCCACTGATTAGTATCACTGAAAATAAAATATATAGATAGGAAAGCCAAGGTAACAAAAGAAAGCACTTAAAAAATTCTAGGTCAGAGTTAAGACTAAAAGAAAAAGGAGTACTTGTGGCATTTTAGAGACTAACAAATTTGGTGGAAGATTTTCCACCAAATGCATCCGATGAAGTGATCTGTAGCTCACGAAAGCTTATGCTCAAATAAATTTGTTAGTTTCTAAGGTGACACAAGTACTCCTTTTCTTTTTGCGAATACAGACTAACACGGCTGCTACTCTGAAACCTAAGAGTTAAGACTGTTTATTGTGATAACATATGTATGGGAGAAGAAGCTCTGAAATTTCCAAAACTAAGAGTCTAAAATTAGGTTTTTAAATCCATATTTAGGCACCTACATCAGTGGCTTGATTTTCAAAAATGCTGAGCACCCAGCAGCTCCCATGATTGTCTATGCATTTCTTAATTACACAATTATATGCTGCAGGTAGGGACAGGGGGCTACATTCTGCTATTGTTGACACACATGCAACCTTGTTAAGATCAATGGATGGGTTTGATGCATGGGTATGTTCAGGGACATAGTTTGGCTCTATGTGGAAAATGGTTTACTGATGCCTAAGAAGTGCAAAAAACAAAGTCATCATTTATGTTTCATAGCAGAAAGCCATATACACACCAGATGGCTTATTGAACACAAATTAGCAGTTTGCTCATTAGCTGAGAGACAAACTTTCAGGATACTCTATACTAGTAGAGGTTTTTGTACTCGTAAATCATTGCATTGGCAGAGCATTTTCCAGCCTTCTATCTTTATAAATAGAAGATGTTGGGCTAATTTAATCCCAGGTACAACTCCATAGAAGGCGATGGAGTTATACCGTGGCTATAATCTAGTTTGGTGTCAAATTATCTCTGTTTGCACAGAATACGAGTAATCTCAAGACATCCTGATTTCAAACACCCAAAAGCACGATTTGTTCTGAGGTTTGGCTTTAGTGTTTGGCTCTGAGATTTTGGTTCAGCCTGTTATATACTTAAGAGCTATTTGCTTAATTCAGATCCAGATTCAGCTGCCAACATTCAAGGTTGATTAAGTTTGGGTTTTCAGTTGATCTCTCCCATAGAAGCTGTCTCTAAATACTAGAGTAGAAATGGCCTACTATGAAGCTTGGTATCAGTTAAGGCTTTGATCATCCAAAATCTTATGCACATATGTAACTTTATACATGTGTTTACTCCATTGGTAGTTGGGAGGTGAAAGAAAATCCATTCTCTCTTGAAATGTAAAGAAAAGAAAGAAAGACTTTAGAAATAGATTATTTATTTCAATAATCTGAAGGAAAAAACATTGGGTTTTTTTCATACTCATGAGTGCTTTAAAAAAATCTGCACTCATTTTCTATCTCTGTATCATTACACCTTTCATAATCAGAGTAGCTTGAAAGTTGAACCATCCTGGGTGTGTAATTGCTGCTGAAATAAATGGAAAGAGGGACTGAAGAGGAATGATACTATCTGCTCTGCCTCTATCCAGCCAATACAACAGGACTGACATGCTGAAAGGTGGAAGACAAGTATAGAAATTTGCACTGCATCACCCTGTTCTGACTGTATAAGCACAGCTCTGTGAACTCTGTGTGAGCATCAGTAGGAGAATATCTGCCCCAGAATTAATTCATATCCCTTGCCTAGTTGTTGGACATGATTGTTGTTTCTTTGGGTTTCAGTAACATGGTTGTCCAGGTGAAAAACTAGTCAATTTTTTCCATTAAATGAAATTCAGCAGCTCCACTCAGTGTCTTGATCAGTTGGGTTCATCCAAGCCCGGTCTTCTCTACTAGTCATCAACAGGGTCTGATTTATAGATATGCTGATGCTGCCACAACCTAGGGACTGCAAGGGTCCCGCTTTGGTCCTAACTGCGGGTCTGGGGACTCTGCTAATTGAACAAATGCTAATAGAGAGTCTGGCCTTTCCTTGACAGAAAGAGCACCTTGGCCTAAGTGGATTCAAAACACGACTCCATCATTAATATCAGCTCTGATCTCCCATATGAATTTTATTCCCCTCAAATTAATTTTAAGCAAGTGAACATTATCAGACTGATAGAGGACTTCAGTCTCCATGCCCGTGTATTCAAAGGACAGGTATTGCACAGGCAATGGAAGCACAAGCTCGCCTCATACTACCCCATCTGTCATGGAATCACAGTTCTAAACAGGAGGCATTTATGAAGCAAAGCTGTCAACACTAACAAAGAGGCTTCTACACAGCTTGAGTTCCAGCTTGATTTGCCTTTGTTTACCAGGAAATACACCCTGCCTCGGAGTCTACACAGCACCAAGAGACATCTAGTGGATGAATAATGTAACTGCAAGTACATATTGTTACACCATCAATGTGCCTCAGTCCTAATATGGTATGGCATTAGAACTTCTCCGAACATTTATATTTGCTACACATTCACCCATGTCCTCTGCCAGCTATTTCAATGTTTTCGTTATTTGTACCTATTCAGTGAATAGTTCAGAAGGTGAATGTTAGTCTGTGGACTGTTTGTAAAATGAGAGGGGTTCTGTAGAACAATCAGTGTTAATGCTGAATCTTGAATACACCGATGACATAGCCTCGTTGGCTCAGTTTGGTGAATTGCTGCAGCTGTATGGCCGAACTGGGCAGGCAAGAAGCAATTCACATTGGTCTGATTATTAAGCCAGGTAAAACTAAGATTTTTAGGGCCTTGCAGTTGGTTTTCCTTTGCAGGGGAAATCTATGACACAGCAACTGGGTATTTTGTCAGTGCCACTTGTTTTATTTATACTATAAACACCAGTCTAAATAGCAGGCAGGCAACACATCTTTCCAAAACCCCAGCTCAAACAGCAGTGCCTGATTCACAGGAAGGAACTTTGCCCCAACAACTGACTTTTGTTAGTGCAATGAATGCAAAGAACCAACTCAAGCTGTGTGCAACAGCTCCCCACCAAGTAAACTCCATCCCAAAGCTAATAACGATGCAGCATTTCTTCCAAGATTATACACTGCTTGCATGCCTAGAAAAAAAACTTGCAAAACTATGTATAACTGCACCACCTGGTGACTCTAGCTGGAACAAGCACTCAGTGTGGGCATTTCCTAACATCTGAGTACTTGACTTTGTAACCTTAATAAAAAAATTTTAACATAAGGTTGTTTGTATGTAATATGAGTAATGTTGCTGAATGACACCATGATTTGTTGTCCCTTGTTGTTCCCTATAGAATGCAATATGACCATTCTAAAGATGCATCAAGGCATGAGATCTCTGAGGCAGGGGGGTCAGGGAAGGGGCATGCAGTTCCATATGATGCCGATCCTGGCACAAAGTCAGGGCTTTCCCAGATTTAGCTGTATCAGTTGGAATGGGGTCAGTGAATGTGCTGCTTACAAACCTGCAGGGCATCTCTTGCTCAATGGAGTACGAGCCTCGTTAAGAGCTTTTACAGACTGCAGTCCTGAAGTAAAATGCATTCATTCAGCCCTACTTCTGGTTCTTTGTATTCTACATCAGTCACTGAGATACAGTGGGAAAGTAGCCAAGCAAGAGTCACCTCTTCTAAAAGGTTGGGCATTGTTTAAAAAGGCACACTCCTGAGTCACTCCTGCATGCATCTGAGGTTTTATGCTGGGTGTGATCCCAGTGAAGTCAGTGGAGTTATCCTAGTGTAACATTGGAGTAACAAAGTGGTTTAATCAGGCCTTCAGGCTTTACTCCTTGTTTGCATCTCCATCTGGCAAGTGTGTATGTGTGAGAGAAAGGTTAACAATGAGGATATTTTTTATGATGAAGTTGTGTAGTTTAGCACCACAACCAAAAATCATGGGCCATATTGTGGCATCCATTTTTGTGCTGAACTGCCCTTTTATTTGAAAAGGGAGCTGGAATTAAAGAACGGTGATACAGTATGGTTCTTTCTTCCTTCCCTCCTTGTCTCCCTTACTGTGCTGTTCACCTTTATTAGAGCTGTAGAGAGGACAGAAGTTCTGTTTTGCAAAGGTGAGAGATTTTTAAATATGGCTTCCTTCCAAATCAGAGCAAAACCCAAAACTTTCATAATTTCCTGCCAAGGAAAATTCTGAAAAATAAAATAAAATTAAGATTGGTCTAAATGTTTTGTTTTAATCTTAACTTTTTAAAAATGTTGCATAATGATGGAATATCAAACTTTAAAAATCAAAATGAAAAGATTTTTAAAACAAAATTAAACATTTTGTATCATTTCTATTTAGTATTAAGAAAGTTGCTCTACAAGGGCTTGATCCAAAGCCCATGGAAGTCAATGAAAAAATTCCCATTGACACCAAGGGACATTGGATCAGGTCCTAAAGTTGCATGCTGTGTTATGATTGTGTGCGTAATCTAGACTATTTGAGTCTGATGACAGATGTCAATTTTATTAATGGTATTATACTGCCTCGGATGTGCCAGATCATAAAAAACAAACAACTTGCTTTGGTTTCATGACAAAACATGAAAGTGGAATGATGTTTCAGGTGAAATGTCTTTTCTGTTTCGATTATACAGAGGTGACAGATGGGAGCATTGCCTAGTCATTAAAGCAGGAGATTGGAAGTCAGGATATCTGAGTTCTATTCCTAGTTCTGCTGTAGACTCATTTCCTGGCCTTGAGAAAAGTCAGTTACACTCTCTGTTCTGTTTCAGAGTAGCAGCCGTGTTAGTCTGTATTCGCAAAAAGAAAAGGAGTACTTGTGGCACCTTAGAGACTAACAAATTTATTAGAGCATAAGCTTTAGTGAGCTACAGCTCATCCGATGAAGTGAGCTGTAGCTCACGAAAGCTTATGCTCTAATAAATTTGTTAGTCTCTAAGGTGCCACAAGTACTCCTTTTCTCTCTGTTCTGTGTAGGTTTCAGAGTAGCAGCCGTGTTAGTCTGTATTCGCAAAAAGAAAAGGAGTACTTGTGGCACCTTAGAGACTAACAAATTTATTAGAGCATAAGCTTTCGTGAGCTACAGCTCACTTCATCGGATGCATTTGGTGGAAAAAACAGAGGAGAGATTTATATACACACACACAGAGAACATGAAACAATGGGTTTATCATACACACTGTAAGGAGAGTGATCACTTAAGATAAGCCATCACCAACAGCAGGGGGGGAAGGAGGAAAACCTTTCATGGTGACAAGCAGGTAGGCTAATTCCAGCAGTTAACAAGAATATCAGAGGAACAGTGGGGGGTGGGGTGGGAGGGAGAAATACCATGGGGAAATAGTTTTACTTTGTGTAATGACTCATCCATTCCCAGTCTCTATTCAAGCCTAAGTTAATTGTATCCAGTTTGCAAATTAATTCCAATTCAGCAGTCTCTCCTTGGAGTCTGTTTTTGAAGCTTTTTTGTTGAAGTATAGCCACTCTTAGGTCTGTGATCGAGTGACCAGAGAGATTGAAGTGTTCTCCAACTGGTTTTTGAATGTTATAATTCTTGACGTCTGATTTGTGTCCATTCATTCTTTTACGTAGAGACTGTCCAGTTTGGCCAATGTACATGGCAGAGGGGCATTGCTGGCACATGATGGCATATATCACATTGGTAGATGCGCAGGTGAACGAGCCTCTGATAGTGTGGCTGATGTGATTAGGCCCTATGATGGTATCCCCTGAATAGATATGTGGACAGAGTTGGCAACGGGCTTTGTTGCAAGGATAGGTTCCTGGGTTAGTGGTTCTGTTGTGTGGTGTGTGGTTGCTGGTGAGTATTTGCTTCAGATTGGGGGGCTGTCTGTAAGCAAGGACTGGTCTGTCTCCCAAGATCTGAGAGAGCGATGGCTCGTCCTTCAGGATAGGTTGTAGATCCTTGATGATGCGTTGGAGGGGTTTTAGTTGGGGGCTGAAGGTGATGGCTAGTGGCGTTCTGTTGTTTTCTTTGTTGGGCCTGTCCTGTAGTAGGTGACTTCTGGGTACTCTTCTGGCTCTGTCAATCTGTTTCTTCACTTCAGCAGGTGGGTACTGTAGTTGTAGGAATGCATGATAGAGATCTTGTAGGTGTTTGTCTCTGTCTGAGGGGTTGGAGCAAATGCGGTTATATCGTAGCGCTTGGCTGTAGACAATGGATCGAGTGGTATGATCTGGATGAAAGCTAGAGGCATGTAGGTAGGAATAGCGGTCAGTAGGTTTCCGATATAGGGTGGTGTTTATGTGACCATCGCTTATTAGCACCGTAGTGTCCAGGAAGTGGATCTCTTGTGTGGACTGGTCCAGGCTGAGGTTGATGGTGGGATGGAAATTGTTGAAATCATGGTGGAATTCCTCAAGAGCTTCTTTTCCATGGGTCCAGATGATGAAGATGTCATCAATGTAGCGCAAGTAGAGTAGGGGCATTAGGGAACGAGAGCTGAGGAAGCGTTGTTCTAAGTCAGCCATAAAAATGTTGGCATACTGTGGGGCCATGCGGGTACCCATCGCAGTGCCGCTGATTTGAAGGTATACATTGTCACCAAATGTGAAATAGTTATGGGTCAGGACAAAGTCACAAAGTTCTGCCACCAGGTTAGCCGTGACAGTATCGGGGATACTGTTCCTGACGGCTTGTAGTCCATCTTTGTGTGGAATGTTGGTGTAGAGGCTTCTACATCCGTAGTGGCTAGGATGGTGTTTTTAGGAAGATCACCAATGGACTGTAGTTTCCTCAGGAAATCGGTGGTGTCTCGAAGATAGCTGGGAGTGCTGGTAACGAAGGGCCTGAGGAGGGAGTCTACATAGCCAGACAATCCTGCTGTCAGGGTGCCAATGCCTGAGATGATGGGGCGTCCAGGATTTCCAGGTTTATGGATCTTGGGTAGCAGATAGAATACCCCAGGTCGGGGCTCCAGGGGTGTGTCTGTGCGGATTTGTTCTTGTGCTTTTTCAGGGAGTTTCTTGAGCAAATGCTGTAGTTTCTTTTGGTAACTCTCAGTGGGATCAGAGGGTAATGGCTTGTAGAAAGTGGTGTTGGAGAGCTGCCACCCTATATCGGAAACCTACTGACCGCTATTCCTACCTACATGCCTCTAGCTTTCATCCAGATCATACCACTCGATCCATTGTCTACAGCCAAGCGCTACGATATAACCGCATTTGCTCCAACCCCTCAGACAGAGACAAACACCTACAAGATCTCTATCATGCATTCCTACAACTACAATACCCACCTGCTGAAGTGAAGAAACAGATTGACAGAGACAGAAGAGTACCCAGAAGTCACCTACTACAGGACAGGCCCAACAAAGAAAACAACAGAACGCCACTAGCCATCACCTTCAGTCCCCAACTAAAACCTCTCCAACGCATCATCAAGGATCTACAACCTATCCTGAAGGACGAGCCATCGCTCTCTCAGATCTTGGGAGACAGACCAGTCCTTGCTTACAGACAGCCCCCCAATCTGAAGCAAATACTCACCAGCAACCACACACCACACAACAGAACCACTAACCCAGGAACCTATCCTTGCAACAAAGCCCGTTGCCAACTCTGTCCACATATCTATTCAGGGGATACCATCATAGGGCCTAATCCCATCAGCCACACTATCAGAGGCTCGTTCACCTGCGCATCTACCAATGTGATATATGCCATCATGTGCCAGCAATGCCCCTCTGCCATGTACATTGGCCAAACTGGACAGTCTCTACGTAAAAGAATGAATGGACACAAATCAGACGTCAAGAATTATAACATTCAAAAACCAGTTGGAGAACACTTCAATCTCTCTGGTCACTCGATCACAGACCTAAGAGTGGCTATACTTCAACAAAAAAGCTTCAAAAACAGACTCCAAGGAGAGACTGCTGAATTGGAATTAATTTGCAAACTGGATACAATTAACTTAGGCTTGAATAGAGACTGGGAATGGATGAGTCATTACACAAAGTAAAACTATTTCCCCATGGTATTTCTCCCTCCCACCCCACCCCCCACTGTTCCTCTGATATTCTTGTTAACTGCTGGAATTAGCCTACCTGCTTGTCACCATGAAAGGTTTTCCTCCTTCCCCCCCCTGCTGTTGGTGATGGCTTATCTTAAGTGATCACTCTCCTTACAGTGTGTATGATAAACCCATTGTTTCATGTTCTCTGTGTGTGTATATAAATCTCTACTCTGTTTTTTCCACCAAATGCATCCGATGAAGTGAGCTGTAGCTCACGAAAGCTTATGCTCTAATAAATTTGTTAGTCTCTAAGGTGCCACAAGTACTCCTTTTCTTTTTGTTCTGTGTAGGTGTCAAGTAGGTGGAAAAGTACTTGGAGAACCTCAGAGGAAAGATGCTGTTCAGATATAGCAGATAGTTCAAATAAGACAGAAATGGTGCTTGGAAATTCTTAGGTAGATTGCAAGGTATATTATTATTGATTTTCACAAAGAATTGAACACTGGGCATTTTTTTTTATTGCTTCACCTTGTTCATCATTTGTATCTCCTTTTTTCCAAATGCATATCGGTTGAATTCACACTGGGACTAAAATATTGTCCCAGCTAGTTACAGATGGGTGGATAGGAGGGAAGAAAGAAGAAGGCAGAAATGAGAGAGTGCTCCATATATGTGTATATTGCTTGCCCTTGACTGAGCAGTAGTAGATGTCCAGGGCCTCAAAAACTGGCTCCCCTGTGATGTGGAGTCTGGATATAGGAGTGTAACTTGTTTTATTTGCATGTATGCACCAGTTGTGGGACAGAAATGGTCACAAACAGCATGCTGGTAATTCCTTTTTACAGGAATCCCAAATGGACACCAATGTCTTGTTTCCATGGTACAACTCTGCCTCAGGAATTTACTCCAATCTGAGAAAAAGGCAGGCAGCAAATTCTCTTGCTGCTCACACAGCTCCATCTATCTAGAACCTTGCATAACAAAACAGCAGCAACACACATCTTCCCAAGACTGAACATTTGATCGCATGCTACAAAAAAGAACTTTGGAAACGGTGTGTAACATCACCATCTGATGAAACGTACTATGGCAGTAGGTACATTCTTATTTAATAGATAAGTTGTCAAAGATGGTGCTCAAGTCTATGCAGGATAGCTTGTGGGGTTAGTAGGACCAATGCAACCTGCTGTTGATGTGACCAGCAAATGGTTTCCTCTGTGCGGCTCTTTGCATCAGCTCCCAACAAGAGCCTCATTAGGTCCTCACAGCACAGTACAGTACCTGTCTGCATTGTGTCTCGTCTCTGATGGTTTCTGTGCAATCGGCACTGAGCCTTAAATTGAATTAATCAGCAGCGATTCATTTCCATAGTGCCACAGCTTGCTGCTTTCTGACCCAGGTATAAGCTCCCCTTCAGGCAGCATGGGATGCTTGTAGATCCCCATTAGCAAGTAGCTGGATTTCTGCTCAGTGGGGTTTATCTCAAAGAATTGATATTTAAATAAATGCAAATATCATAACCTGCCACAACTATGTGTTTAATATTCTGTCCCTAGCTACTCATTTGGTAAGAGGAAATCCTGTTAATACATCCTCCAGTCTCTGCTTTCTGAAACATAGGCAATGCTGCAAATCTTCAGGAAGAAGGAAAAATTTAGACTGGAAACTTTCTGAGGCTGTGACTGTCTTTAATATATGTTTATACAGTGCCAAGCACTGTTCCGGACTTGGGCTTGCTGGGTATTACTGTAATTCAGTTGACAACCACAACAATAATAATCAAGTGGGTTTCTTAGTAGGATTGTGGTCTGGTGGTCAAACTAAGAGGGACTAAGGGAGGACAACCCCTGGGTTCTACTGTCAGCTGACTCACTGTTTGACTCGTGAAGACCCAGATCCTCAAATCGTAAGGACCTGAGTCTAACTTCTCTATGCTTCTTTTTCCCAATTGTAAAATGGGCATAAGAGCCACACATAACTACTATAATGTTGTGGAGCTGCATTAACAATTGTAGCATAGTAGCTGGATGAAAGACACAATATAAGTGCAAAGTATTACTATTGTTGTAGCAAGATCACAGTGCAGGTGATGTAACGCTCCAAGGGATGGCTAAATCTGATGCACTCTACACTGCAAAAGTCATTTTCTTTTTTTTTCTTTTTTCTTTGAAAAACCCATATGAATTTTATTCAGAGTTTCATACAGATCAGAATTCTCCAGGGAGAAAAAACCCAGAGTCCTTGGTACATATTTCAGATACAGATGGCAGCTTTATAGCACATAGTTTGTGGGGAAAAAACATATTGATGAGATAAGCAAAACAACCCAGGCACTCAAATACACTTAAACAAAACCAGATGAAAAACAAAGCAACAACTTCCTGGGACCGCGTAGGATACTAATGAATATTATAGATCAAAGTGCTAGGGGTAGATGTTCTCTATCTTTGACAGAATCTGCATGGTAGACTTACATCCCGTATTCATGGTAGCTATGTGATTATTGCGAAGAAATAAAAGCACAATTTTTAGAGGAACCTGCACTAATGTGAGTTGCGCTCATATATTGTAGTTATAGGAGGGCAAATAGTATTGAACCACTAAACTTTTCTGTAGCAGCAGGATTTATCTGGTTTACGTTGTTATTAGCCTAATACCCATGGATGCCCATGAAAATTAATAGGGACCACATCTTCCAACATGAGTGAATGGAGGTAATAGAAAAACAGGTATTCTTTAATCAAAGCTTCCTAAATATCTGTGAGAGCCAACCTGGTCCCCATGTCCCCTGGGCTGAAGTGAGGCTCTGATCCTCAAAGGTCCCATTGAACTGAGGATCTGGCCTAGCTGCCTACCATCTAACAAAGGCACTTCAGTGTTTGCCTCCCCCCCAGTTTGAGGGGCAACGGCGTTGGGAGAAGGTGCAGAGAGTTCTTCCTCTTACCTTGTTTGGGGGCAGGGGGGTAGCCAGGATACCAGTGCTTGGACTCCAATAGTGCTAGACGCCTGAAAAGTGGGTGTGCCGGGGTGAGACACCAAGAAGAGATAGGAATTACCTGGCCAGCTCATAGTCCGATCAGGGTTGGGGTTGCAATATGCTTAGCATGCTTTGTTTATATTTCGTGCAGAGCCCAGTGAGAGTCTCATTAAAGAAATGGACTAGGATTGAATGCAATAGACCTTTTGTGCGTTAATTAGTTGTTTAAGTAGCATTCATCTGTGACCTGCATGGGTTATGGATTTTACAATACAAGATGCGCTGACAAAAGCAAAGTAATGAAAGAGACAGCGATGAGCTGTTGACATAAAGAGGAGAGTTTAAGAATGTTAGTGTAATGGAGAATGTTATGAAGACTGAAATGCAGAGCTGATGCCCAAGGCTGTTACCTTGCCAGTTCCATCCCAGCTTCTTCTGATAAATTCTTTGTGGTGGTATGTGCGGGGGGTCTGATTCGCACTTCAGAAACAACAGCAAAAAGACTCTAAATCTACAAGAGCAAGGAAATTCTGAGTTCTGTGGCTTCTACCCGTTGGGTACAGACTTTGCAGAACATGCACTTTTCTCTGTCAACCCTTCTCAGAATTCGAGGCCATAATCCCCTGCATGGATCTGCATAAAATAAAGTCCTATAAGAGCAACGTACAAAACATACCTACTTACATACAGCCTGCTCCAGTGCCCCTTGAAGCCAATGAGATCCTTTGCATTGTCTCCAATGGGCTCTGGATCATGCCCATGGAGGAAAGACACTTACTGATGGTGACAGTGAAAACTTTACAGCCCAAAACCCTCATGAGAGGTCTGGGTGATACCATGGCATGAGGAAACCAAGTTATAGTATATGAGTAACAGGAAATTTCTCACTGATTTTCAAAAATTCACATGCACCATTAAATGTGTAAATTTATGTGCACAACAGTGAACCTAGTCCTCATATGCATGTCAAATAGAGTGACCAGACATTCCAATGTTATTGGGACCATCCTGATATTAGGGGATGTTATTGTCTTATATATGCAATGATACCCTGCCCCTCCATCCCCCCAGAAAAAAAAAAGTGTCCCAATTTTTCACACTTGCTTTCTGGTCACCCTATGTCAAATCAGATACTACTGTGTGCAAATGGACAGTTAGACACACAACTGCCCTTTTTTGCACACAGGTGCCTGATCTGGGTAACAAATGAAATAATTACACACCCAAATTAGCCACTCCATTGCACATGGATTTTTCTTTTTGCAATTGAATGTAAGGTTGTTCTTGAAACTCAGACTCTAAATCTCAGGGTGAGCTTTACAACCTTAATTTTGGAGGCTTTTGTTCAGACAGGCACCTTAAATTTGGTTTGGAACTTGCTTCTTTCTTTGAAACTTACGGGACCTGAACTTTGTGTGAACTTACCACAAACTATGGAGATACAGACTCATTAAAAAGGTTACAGGCCATGTAAGTGGAGTGTATGAACCTAATACCCCAATACAGAGTTGGGGCACTCTTCTTCAGTGGGGCCTTCTTTTGTATAAGATGCAAAACAGAATATTTGTACACAGGGGATCATTAAAGGAGCCACTGGCTCAGTTAGCAAGAGTAAGGATGACAGCCAGTATGTCCTTGCCAAAGTCCACTGAATACATTCTGCCTACTTACGTCTCTCATCTAGGTTCCATTGGTTAGGGGTTCTCAACATTCACCATGTTGTGGACCACATCTTAATAGAAAAGGAGTACTTGTGGCACCTTAGAGACTAACAAATTTATTAGAGCATAAGCTTTCGTGAGCTACAGCTCACTTCATCGGATGCATTTGGTGGAAAAAACAGAGGAGAGATTTATATACACACACACAGAGAACATGAAACAATGGGTTTATCATACACACTGTAAGGAGAGTGATCACTTAAGATAAGCCATCACCAACAGCAGGGGGGGGAAAGGAGGAAAACCTTTCATGGTGACAAGCAGGTAGGCTAATTCCAGCAGTTAACAAGAATATCAGAGGAACAGTGGGGGGTGGGGTGGGAGGGAGAAATACCATGGGGAAATAGTTTTACTTTGTGTAATGACTCATCCATTCCCAGTCTCTATTCAAGCCTAAGTTAATTGTATCCAGTTTGCAAATTAATTCCAATTCAGCAGTCTCTCCTTGGAGTCTGTTTTTGAAGCTTTTTTGTTGAAGTATAGCCACTCTTAGGTCTGTGATCGAGTGACCAGAGAGATTGAAGTGTTCTCCAACTGGTTTTTGAATGTTATAATTCTTGACGTCTGATTTGTGTCCATTCATTCTTTTACGTAGAGACTGTCCAGTTTGGCCAATGTACATGGCAGAGGGGCATTGCTGGCACATGATGGCATATATCACATTGGTAGATGCGCAGGTGAACGAGCCTCTGATAGTGTGGCTGATCTGATTAGGCCCTATGATGGTATCCCCTGAATAGATATGTGGACAGAGTTGGCAACGGGCTTTGTTGCAAGGATAGGTTCCTGGGTTAGTGGTTCTGTTGTGTGGTGTGTGGTTGCTGGTGAGTATTTGCTTCAGATTGGGGGGCTGTCTGTAAGCAAGGACTGGTCTGTCTCCCAAGATCTGAGAGAGCGATGGCTCGTCCTTCAGGATAGGTTGTAGATCCTTGATGATGCGTTGGAGAGGTTTTAGTTGGGGACTGAAGGTGATGGCTAGTGGCGTTCTGTTGTTGTCTTTGTTGGGCCTGTCCTGTAGTAGGTGACTTCTGGGTACTCTTCTGTCTCTGTCAATCTGTTTCTTCACTTCAGCAGGTGGGTATTGTAGTTGTAGGAATGCATGATAGAGATCTTGTAGGTGTTTGTCTCTGTCTGAGGGGTTGGAGCAAATGCGGTTATATCGTAGCGCTTGGCTGTAGACAATGGATCGAGTGGTATGATCTGGATGAAAGCTAGAGGCATGTAGGTAGGAATAGCGGTCAGTAGGTTTCCGATATAGGGTGGCAGCTCTCCAACACCACTTTCTACAAGCCATTACCCTCTGATCCCACTGAGAGTTACCAAAAGAAACTACAGCATTTGCTCAAGAAACTCCCTGAAAAAGCACAAGAACAAATCCGCACAGACACACCCCTGGAGCCCCGACCTGGGGTATTCTATCTGCTACCCAAGATCCATAAACCTGGAAATCCTGGACGCCCCATCATCTCAGGCATTGGCACCCTGACAGCAGGATTGTCTGGCTATGTAGACTCCCTCCTCAGGCCCTTCGTTACCAGCACTCCCAGCTATCTTCGAGACACCACCGATTTCCTGAGGAAACTACAGTCCATTGGTGATCTTCCTAAAAACACCATCCTAGCCACTACGGATGTAGAAGCCTCTACACCAACATTCCACACAAAGATGGACTACAAGCCGTCAGGAACAGTATCCCCGATACTGTCACGGCTAACCTGGTGGCAGAACTTTGTGACTTTGTCCTGACCCATAACTATTTCACATTTGGTGACAATGTATACCTTCAAATCAGCGGCACTGCGATGGGTACCCGCATGGCCCCACAGTATGCCAACATTTTTATGGCTGACTTAGAACAACGCTTCCTCAGCTCTCGTTCCCTAATGCCCCTACTCTACTTGCGCTACATTGATGACATCTTCATCATCTGGACCCATGGAAAAGAAGCTCTTGAGGAATTCCACCATGATTTCAACAATTTCCATCCCACCATCAACCTCAGCCTGGACCAGTCCACACAAGAGATCCACTTCCTGGACACTACGGTGCTAATAAGCGATGGTCACATAAACACCACCCTATATCGGAAACCTACTGACCGCTATTCCTACCTACATGCCTCTAGCTTTCATCCAGATCATACCACTCGATCCATTGTCTACAGCCAAGCGCTACGATATAACCGCATTTGCTCCAACCCCTCAGACAGAGACAAACACCTACAAGATCTCTATCATGCATTCCTACAACTACAATACCCACCTGCTGAAGTGAAGAAACAGATTGACAGAGCCAGAAGAGTACCCAGAAGTCACCTACTACAGGACAGGCCCAACAAAGAAAACAACAGAACGCCACTAGCCATCACCTTCAGCCCCCAACTAAAACCTCTCCAACGCATCATCAAGGATCTACAACCTATCCTGAAGGACGACCCATCACTCTCACAGATCTTGGGAGACAGACCAGTCCTTGCTTACAGACAGCCCCCCAATCTGAAGCAAATACTCACCAGCAACCACACACCACACAACAGAACCACTAACCCAGGAACCTATCCTTGCAACAAAGCCTGTTGCCAACTCTGTCCACATATCTATTCAGGGGATACCATCATAGGGCCTAATCCCATCAGCCACACTATCAGAGGCTCGTTCACCTGCGCATCTACCAATGTGATATATGCCATCATGTGCCAGCAATGCCCCTCTGCCATGTACATTGGCCAAACTGGACAGTCTCTACGTAAAAGAATGAATGGACACAAATCAGACGTCAAGAATTATAACATTCAAAAACCAGTTGGAGAACACTTCAATCTCTCTGGTCACTCGATCACAGACCTAAGAGTGGCTATACTTCAACAAAAAAGCTTCAAAAACAGACTCCAACGAGAGACTGCTGAATTGGAATTAATTTGCAAACTGGATACAATTAACTTAGGCTTGAATAGAGACTGGGAATGGATGAGTCATTACACAAAGTAAAACTATTTCCCCATGGTATTTCTCCCTCCCACCCCACCCCCCACTGTTCCTCTGATATTCTTGTTAACTGCTGGAATTAGTCTACCTTGCTTGTCACCATGAAAGGTTTTCCTCCTTTCCCCCCCTGCTGTTGGTGATGGCTTATCTTAAGTGATCACTCTCCTTACAGTGTGTATGATAAACCCATTGTTTCATGTTCTCTGTGTGTGTGTATATAAATCTCTCCTCTGTTTTTTCCACCAAATGCATCCGATGAAGTGAGCTGTAGCTCACGAAAGCTTATGCTCTAATAAATTTGTTAGTCTCTAAGGTGCCACAAGTACTCCTTTTCTTTTTGCGAATACAGACTAACACGGCTGCTACTCTGAAACCTATCTTAATAGAGAGATTGTCTTATGAAGATGTCATTTCCCATTCATGATGAAGTGGACCATCTCCCTTCCCATGGTCTATCAAAGAACATCCCTGTGGCAACAAATGCAGTTGCACAAATGGAAAAAAGGACATTAGGAAAGCATATAATCTATAAAATTGCCTTTAATACAATTAACCAGCTGGAAACAAAGAGGAGGGGGGAGAGTATCATGTGACCAGCCAACTTTCTGCAGATCACCAGCAAGTGCACTGTACATCAAAAGAAGCCAATGGGCCACAGTTTGGCAACCATCAAGACACAGTTTTCTTTCCATTATTCAGCCTAAAATATTGTGATATGTGTAGTGCTATGCACTGTTAGAACATCTGTTGTCATCAATCACGAGATAACTGAATTTCTTTGTTGGAGCCAAATTTGGCATAATAAGAAACCACCTCATCCATAACTACATGCAGCTTGTTAGAGAGAGAAAGAGCTGGTAATGTGTTTTGGGATGAAAGACAATATATAGAAATAATAAGGTGTTCATAGAAGTTAGAGATAGAAAAGACATTCAATCTCCCTTCCATGGTGTCATCCAGAATTGTCCTCTATCGTCCATTTCGTCCAGTCATCTTTTAACTATCCCCAGAAATGAGTCAGTTACCATCTCATTTGGGAGACTCCAGAACTTAACACTGTAGAGCTCGCTGTCTGGAAGTTTTCCCTAATATTTGGCCTAAATCTTCCTTTGCTTAATTTTACCCCACTTGCCTTTCTTGTCACTTAGCCCCTACACAAAGGTATTATGTCCTGCACTCTTCATGTGGACAAGCTCCAATTTTTTTAATGTTTCCTCAAAGGGCCTAATAGTAATGATTATAATAATAAAATAATAATAAATAAATAATAATACATATTAATGATAAATAATAAATGATAGACTCTACTTTTATGTTTGTTAATTTTTGCCTTTCATGTAATTTTTCTTAATGTGTATGTTATTGAAGAGAGAGAGAGAGAGAGAGAGAGAGAGAGAGAAGCATAATTTCCCCTAGCTTTAATGCACAAGAATAAATTTAACCTCAAATTATTTAATAAACCTAGTTCTCATATTTTCTGCCTGAGATTGTGCTGGAAGTTCCTTGCAATTCAGGTTAAGAGCTAAATTTGGAGAAGGAGTGTCCACGGCAAACTCTAAACTCTTGGTTCTGCTGAACTGCACCAATACTTTTATTTGTTACCTCTTCTATCACTGCATGAAATTAACAGATTTTTCGTCGTCACTTCATTTTGACCTGATTCAAGCAAACAGAAATAGCTCTAGATATAGGAGGAAAAATATGATGTTCCAGTCTTTAAAACAACCCTCTTCTCTTTCAAAATAACATATGTAACATACCCAGTCCATGAATAGCCAATGCAAATGACTGATGGTTCTCCGTTGGGTACTGTGGAATTAGGTTGCCAACACTAACATAGCTATTTATATCACTACTGAGTGAGTCTATAATGGACTAATTAGCAGCACTCTTTCTGTGTTGGAGTGAGTTATGAAGCTGTAAAGGCATTTTGTAAATAGCCACATGAACTCCAATGCCTCAAGGTATCATTTAACCCGAGACATTGATCATTGAACCTTTTGTTCTTTTATTGCCTGGGGACATATTCTGTTTGCATTGCTCTTATTAATGGGGTCATGCATTTGATGTTGTGTTGATCTAGAGTAGTGGTTTATTAATGTTTGTGGGGCTTGCTCTCAATAGAGGTAATTCAGATTTGTGAGCAAGCTTTGCTTTTGAGGGTGGGGTCAGAAATGTTCACAGATTCACAAGGCCAGAAGGGACCATTAGATCAACTCATCTGACCTCCTGTTTATCACGGGTCCCTAAGGTCCACCCAGGTACCCCTGTCTTGAGCCCAATAACTGGTGTTTGTCTGAATCATATCTTCCAGAAAGGCATCCAGTCTTGCTCTGAAGACATCAAGAAATGGAGAATCCACCATTTCCCTTGGGAGTTTGTCGCAATGGTTAAACATTGGCTTCCAGCACACAGCTAATCCTCCAGCCGGGTGGCTTGTTTAGTTGCAAATACTTTCTTTGTATCATCCGAAAATTTTATCAGCAGTGATTTTATATTTACTTCCAGATCATTAATGGCAGCCTATAAAGCCTATCAGAAGATTGACTGGCCTCAGTGGGAAAATAGGGAAGGGCCAGACATTGAGAAAGAAAGAACAACAAATACTGTTCCAGCTTTGGCCTGTACACTTTTAGATTTTCACTTCCCCAATTCTGGTGCAGAGCCATTTCATATGGGATGAGTCTGAAAAGCTGGAGGGCTGTTCTAATTTAACACCAGGTAATAATGGCCCCAAGGTTCTGAAATGGTCGCTGGTGGACAATATAGCATCCTGACCCATGCTCCCTATGCTGTGGTACCGCAATGGCTAGAATTCACATTGTATTCCAGGCACCGGCCCTGTATGTTTTGGGCATGGGAGGGGGGATTCTTGGATTATTCTAGGCTTCATAAAGCAGTCCCTCCAAAAGTTGTAGGACCCAGTCCTGTGAGGTACCCAGCAGTATTTTGTCTTTCTAATTACTTCTAGATCAATACAATACGTTGTGATGGAACAGCTTGTTAATATCTAAAGATATTAAAAGGGTAAGAGCCAAACATTTATTTTTAAAAGTACATTCTCCACATTGGAATTCCTCTGATGGCCTGTGCGAACATGAAGATTTAAGTGCACCATCTCACATTAAACTATGGACTGCACACAGTTTTGTTGAATCAAATTTCGTATAAGTCCATTAATGTCTTGCTGCCCATTTATACAACTTAGTTGTCAAGCCTAAAAAGCATGTCATTTATTAGCACACAGTTTCTGAACAATACGTAAAAATATCCAATCAAAAGAATTTTCCTGCTAAATTTGTTCCCCTTTGGTCTGATGTATCTATTGTGGTTTCATACCCAAAGTACCTGTTCATATTACATTGTTTCATTTAGAACAAACAGATTCTCAGAATTGAATTGGCATTTGTGGTTACATGCTCTCATTACGACACTCAGGGCCAAACCTTCTTTGCTTCACACCTGCACATAGCATGGGTTTCATTGGGACTACTCATGTGAGTAATGCAAGGAGGACTGCTTAGCTGGAACCAACAGGTGATTGGATAGGTTGAAAGACAAGCTACATACATAGTTTGTGGGTCCAGGAATTGAACTTTGTATTAGTCAGCAAGAGGCAGATATTGTAGTAGCATGAATCATGGGACTGGAAGGGACCTCAAGAGGTCATCTAGTTCAGTCCCCTGCACTCCTGGCAGGATAAAGTATTATCTAGACCAGACTGACAGCAGCTTGTCTAATCTCCTCTTAAAAATCTCCAATGACAGAGATTCCCACAACCTTCCTAAGCAGTTATTTCAGTGCTTAACCATCTTGACAGTTATGAAGATTTTCCCAATGTCAAAACTAAACCTCCCTTGTGCAATTTAAGCCCATGGCTTCTTGTCCTATCCTCAGAGTTTAAGGAGAACAATTTTTCTCCCTCCTCCTTGTAACAACCTTTTATGTACTTGAAAACTGTTGTCATGTCCCCTCTGTCTTCTCTTTTCCAGACTAAACAAACCCGGTTTTTTCAATCTTCCCTGAAAGGCCATGTCTTCTAGACCTTTAATCATTTTTGTTGCTCTTCTCTGGACTTTCTCCAGTTTATCCACATCTTTCTTGAAATGTGGTGCCCAGAACTGGACACAATACTCCAGTTGAGGCCTAATCAGCATGTAGTAGAGCAGAAGAATTATTTCTCGTCTTGCTTACAACACTCCCACTAATACATCCCAGAATGACATTTGCTTTTTTTGCAACGGTGTTACTTTGTTGACTCATATTTAGCTTGTGATCCCCTATGACCCCAAAATCCCTTTCTGCAGTACTCCTACCTAAGCAGTCATTTCCCATTTTGTATGTGTGCAACTGATTGTTCCTTCCTAAGTGGAGTTCTTTGCACTTGTCCTTACTAAATTTCATCCTATTTGCTTATGACCATTTCTCAAAATGCTCATACAGCTATAAAGTTTTTCCTGTATCTGAGAGAATGTAATGAGGGAACATTTCTCATTAGATTTTTTTAGTTACCCCTCCCTAAATTAACTCAAGGCATTTCACTTTCCCTCTCTAGTCTGTGTGCATGTGTTTGAATAGCATTTTCTTTTCCTCAATCCCCTTTTACTTTGGGCAGCTTTTGAATCTGTTTCCCTCTCCCTTATCTGAGCCAAATAGCTGGGAAGACAAACCCCTTTTTGAAAGCTCTCCCCAGCTGAGGCTGTTTGCTAAACAGAAGAGTATTTGCAACTAAACAAGCCACCAGGCTGGAAGATTAGTTAGCTGTGTGTGTGTGCTGGAAGCCTGCTCAAGGAGTGAAGTCCAGGTGCTGTGTTTCATTGCAAACCACAGGTGAGCTGTAAGAGTCTTGCTTTCCTGATGATAGCAATATTTTGAGGACTGCAGTTCAGGTGTCCAGTAACTGGGTTGGATTTAAGAAGCAGGACATGCTGGGTGTTGAAGACCATACATAAAAAGCCTCACCCAAGCTGGGAGCTAGTCTCTTAAACCCAAAATAACTCTGAAGGAATATTGATTGCCTTTAGCCTAGTGTGTTTTAGGTATAAATGTATTTGCTTTGTCTGAGGAGGTTAGTGATTGAAAGTCCCTTTGTCAGTTTCATCTGTGAAACACAAATAAATCCTTTGTTATCATTAGCCCTATTTGATAGTGAATATAGACTTTCCTTAGATCTCCCAACTGTATATGCTTAGCTCCTGTAAGCAATGCTTGTTAAATGCAATGGCTAGCCCTGACTCTCATTAGTCAGCAGCTACTGACGGGAGTAGTCCCATGACCTTCAAAGACAGGGCCCAGTTCCACCCTGGGATGTAATGATCAATGCAGGGACCTTCGGGTTGATTCTGTTCTCAATTATATCAATCTAAACTGGGAGTAACTCTGTCAAAGTCAATTGAGCTATCACAGCATGAGACCAGAATCATGTCCTTTGTGCATCTGAAGACAGAATTGGGCTCTAAGGCATTTTCTCTTCTAAATAACCTTCCCCAAATCACCTTTGGGCTGCAATCTTAAAATCACTTTCACTAAGAAGTGAAAGATAAACCTATTTTAGGGGAGTTCTGCTGTCTGGTGGCTTATTCATTATCAAATTAAAATTTTTAAAGAAAAAAACAGTAGAAAATGAATTCAGCGATCTATGTAGTGACTGCACCTGGTACTGTATCAATACACAGATTGCAAAATGCAGGGGGAAAGATGTTAGTAAAAGACTCTCAAATGTAAAATCAGATTAAAAGTGATGTCTCAGCCCGGAGGCATTCAGGTTATAGATGAGAAGTTGGACCAAATTTTATTTTCTAATCTCTTGTGGCTAGCATCATTTTAGTATCTTTTTTTTAATCTGCCTGACACGATCCCTGTCTATGCCATGCAAACACTGCTAAGGATTTCCAAGCATTATAGTCCCATCCAATAATTCATAGATCTCATGATTTCAGAGACAGAGTTAAATTACATTGGACCCTTAGTACTGGGCAGCAAGTTAAATGACATTGGATCTTTAATACTGTTGTTTTCCGAAATAATGACTGTGGCAGTTTGGATTCAAAATAATTTGATTTATAAGACCTGCATTTTTTTCTTTATCATTTATATGTCTGGTTTTCCATTACTGGAAGTAAGTTGTTGCTGTTTGTGTCAAAGATCGACTTCAAATCAAGATTGGATGTTTTTCTAAGTGACACTCCTGGTCAACCCCAATTTGGGCTTAATGCAGCAACGATGCATGAGATTCCTAGGGCCTGTGTAATGCGGGAGGTCAGTCTAGATGATCATGGTGATTCCCTTCAGGCTTTAAAATCTATGACACAAAGCTCTCAAGGGCTTGATCCAAAGCTCTCCAGATATGCTCATGCTCCACAGACTTCCAGTGATTTCCACTAGCTTTCGAACAGTAAATAGCGCATCAGTAAATCATCCATTTCCAATGGGCACAAGAAGCCTACACAAAATATTTTCTATCTAGAGAAGTATTTTCCCCTTCATAAACTTTCACAGGCTGATGGTAACTGCATTGCCAGAGCCGTCTTCAGACAGCAAAAGCCAGCCTGTTATGTATGCAGAACTAAAATTACATATATCAAAGGCTTATGTGAAAATTGCTTTGAGTGTTAATTGCCCAAATGATTCAGCTTTATGAGAACCTTTCTTACGCAGTCAGGTATGTCTCATATCTCCCAGCCTGCCAAGCCTTATCAGACAGCAAGCTGCGCTGTCTCCCCAGATGTTTGAAGATGATTTCCCCCACCCCTGCTCCAAACCCAAGAAACCCTTAAGAAATTGTTTAATGAAGTAATGATACACAATAGTTGATTCTTTCATTTATTCCACAAAAAGAAAAATTTCTCAACAGAATGCATGAAAGTTTGTTTTGGCTTTTAATTACCAGAGCAGATTGTCAGATTAACCATGCCCAAGAAAGATAAAACAAAAGCCAGAGTTTCGGCAGGTTTAAGACTCTCTGCCAAATATAATTTAGAAAGGATCCGATGATCTCTGCATTCAATGGATGTTGTTTACTTGCAGTGCTTGAGGCCATCTAACCCTCCAACCCACCCTTTGCAACCAAAATTGTTGGTGGAAACAGCCATAATCCTGTTCAGCCTAAACCCCTAGATTCAAATACCCCCAAGCTTTATCTATGTTCTGATCCAGAGTTGAATTTTGCAGTAGGCTTATGGGGCAGATCCTAAGCAGAGTAAATCAGTGCAGTGCTTTTGAAGTCAGGGGAGCTCTGTTGAAATCCATGGAGTTATGCCAGTTTACACCCGCTGAGGATCTGGCTTCACATTTCTATTAAGGGCTGAACCAAAGCCTTGCTTTGCTTGCTGAATAACAAAACCCACTGAGGTTCAGGTTCTTTGCTTGCAGTGGAAATCCACATTTGCCCTCTGGCTGTAGAAGTGCTAAGTTGGGAAATTTAAAAGGGGAGATTTTCTAGACTTGTGGGGATAAAATGTTTGAGAGCCACAGTTTCGTCTTCACAGAGTATGTCTGCACTATGGAACCTATGCCAGCATACCTAAACCGGATAGCCCCCTAGGGTAGATGAACCTGCACTGACAGAAGGCATTTTTCTGTTCATGTAGGAACTAGTTATACTTGTTCAGAATCTGTGTGTAGACGAAAGCCTCACTCATAGGACAGAATCCCTAGCCCCTGCATTTGCAAGGTCTCAGGGCCTGTCTACACTTATAGCGACGCAGCTGTGCCTTGGTAGTGCTTAGTGAAGATGCTTCCTATGTTGATGGAAGAATTTCTCCCATCGGCGGAGGTACTCCACCTCCCTGTGCAGTAGTAGCTGTGTCAGCAGGAGAAGCCCTCCCATGGACATAGCACTGTCTACACTGGGAGATCGATCAGTAAGGTGTTGCACAGGGGTGTGGATTTGCCCCACCCCTGAATGATGTAGTTATGCTGACATAAGTTTGTAGTGTAGACCAGGGGTCATTAAACCTGTTAGTTGTGGCTTCCTGGCTGGCCTTTTGAATTTGGGCCATTCGGCTCACAATCCCTCTTTAAGGACTCTTCTGGGCATATCCAATATTTCTATGGAGGATTCCTCCTACCTCATCGACTCTTAGTGACTGGCCATTGCATAGCCCCTCTGCAGAGCGATGAACTTGATTTGGTAAATGGGGATCTATGGGGTCTATTCTTAAACTTAGGTCAACCTAACTACATTGCTCATGGCTGTGAAAAATCTCACGTGTTTTACAGTTCGGGCGTGAAACAGTTTGGGCATTTTACTGTAAAACATCACTATAAAACATTCTCATCAAAACATTCTCTCTCTGCTTGCCGAGGTGCTGCTTCTACATTTCAAGTATGCTTCACAAATATTAGGAGGCTTTTCTCATGGGAAATACTGTTTACTATAAATCAGGATTCTTTGATTTATAGGGAGACAATGGGGAATGGAGCAAATGCTCCAGAGACGGAATGACAGCTTCTTTCACAATGATTTTGCCTGGAGAGTCACTAAGGCAACCTCTTTGCTGGAAAATGCTCATCTCCAACAAACTTTTCTTATACTTCTCCGTGAAGTGCATCTTCTTTTAATCACAAAGGGCTTTACTGAGCAGACAGGACCTGTGTGAAAAGCAGCATAACAATAAAGCACAGGCTAGCAAAGGTCTAGCATCTGTAAAGGCAGCCATGGTGTTTTCCCTGTCCTCCGAGCAGGGTAAGGGCTGTGTTGGGTTCATGCACTTTCCCAAGCACGTTATGCAGCTGGGTGGAGCCTCTCAAAGATAATTTTCTAGCTTCATTGGAACGAAAATATTTATTAATTAATTCACCACTGTGGGGAGGAAGTGAGAGCAGAAGGTTCACATTCTTATTTTAACACTGCTAATTGGCAGAGGAAATTGCCTTAGTGTTTCTAAGAGGGCTGTGTTCTGATGGGCAAAGATTTGCCATGTACCCCCTTGTATTTGTATATGTGTGTATGAAGTGTCTCTTTGCTCCTGACCAATACAGCCTGATACTGGCTCCTCACCAGAGTATTTAGCTCTTTCGCTCAGACTGTAAAAGCTCTTGCTCTGAGCTCGTTCATTCTTCATTCAGGCCTCTGTGCCTGGACATCATCACATGGAAAAAAAAAAGATTGCTTGAGCCCAGACTGTCACTCACAGTACAATGGTCTGTGCCCCTTTGCCAGACAGCAGCGAGATATAATAATCTACTTGACTCTTCCCTTTCTGTGTTTGAAACTAAGTTGTGCTGGTGATGGACTGAATAGATTTTAGCTGAGCAGAGTTTCCGAGCCCATCACTATTTAAACATAATATTCAGGGAATATTAGAAAAAGCTATAGAAAGCCCCAGGAATCACACTTCTGTTTATAATACAAGAATTATGAATGGAAAGAAAAAGAAGATGGGCACGGTAAAGAATGTTGTTTGCCATGTTGTCGTAGCCATGTTGGTCCCAGATATTAGAGAGACAAAGCGGGTGTCGTGGTGTCTTTTATTGCACCACTTCCGAAAGAAGAGCTCTATGTGAGCTCAGAAGTGTGCCTCTTTCACCAAGAGACGGTGGTCCAATACAAGCCATACCTCCCCCATCTTGTCACTGTAAAGAGTGGCAGGAGATAAAGTTAATAGAAAAAAAATATAAAGTGCAATTTGGATTAAACGTGACCATTGTAAAAATGCCATTGATCACTCTATTCGATGCTAGAGGGGAAATGGGTGATCTTTCCTGGTAAACATAGCACATGGTATTGGGTTGCATTTTGTCAGCATGTGTTAAATTGGGAAGGATTCCAACTGATCCTGCTAGCAATTCCCTTGAGAGATTAGATTCTTTCTAAGATATTGGAAAGCTGAAAGATCCGTTACATCTTGCTGATCATTATCCAGCCGTCAGGAAGTAGTGTACTTCCACTCAGCCAGGTCCGACAAGATCATCTGTGGGAGATTTGTTTTTGATTTTTTTTTTTTTAGCTGAAATTGAAACATTAATCAAAAGCTTTCCTGGAAGTAGGTTGTTTGTTATAAGGTCTGGACCCTTTTCTTATCCAATGCAACCAGAACTTTCCACCCTAAGCTCCCTGTCCCAGCCCTGGTGACAGAAGCAGTGTGAAGTGCATCATATTAATATATTAGACATCTCTTCCGAATTAGCTCCGGGCTGGTGGGAAATCCAGAAGTGTGCATTATTCTGGAGAGTAATACATTTGCAGAGCTGAATTCCGTTGCTACCAGGGGCCAAGTGTTGTTGCAAACAGTGGTTTTCAGTTCCTTTCCTTTTGATATTTTTCTTCTGCTTTTTGTACAACTTGGGGTAAGCTTGTCAAAATCAATGGGGTTAAAAAGAGATGAATTTGGTCCAATGGACCTTTTATACAGTTCCTGGCACACAAGCCACAACAAGGGGCCAACACAACACAAGACTCTGTTTTGACTTACTCTCTCTCTAACCTCTCTGATTTCAGTACAAGTCAATACAGAATTTGGCTGCT
This sequence comes from Dermochelys coriacea, assembly GCF_009764565.3. Lineage (NCBI taxonomy): Eukaryota > Metazoa > Chordata > Testudines > Dermochelyidae > Dermochelys > Dermochelys coriacea. Next base: position 5,784,091 of record NC_050078.2, read on the forward strand.
AGTGCATCTCCAGGTGTAAATTAGGTACCATGAAGATGAGAGATATACTTCAGCCCTATGGGCAGGTACCCCCTGGGTAGCAGGGTCTGATTTGCATACTGGGCTTGCACATCAACGGAGCATCCAATGGCCACTCTTTGGTGGGAATACTGTTCTTGCACTCTACCAGTCTGCACTTGGTGGACACCATATGGGGATGAATGTCTGGATGGAGTAGCATCATCACACCTTCCCCACTGACTCGAGGGATGTTACAACTTATTGACACACAGCTTTTTCAGATACCACAGCCCATGGAGCGCAACTTCTCCACCTTACCCAGCACAGCTGTGCCTCTGAAGGGCTATAATTTGGCCCAATTAATGTATTCCATGGAGCAATGTGTTGGAGAAACACGGGTTCAAAATAAGCAGAGGGCAAACAGAACATACGGTATGTAATGTCCTGCTTTTTGGACAGGGGGTTGGACAGGACATTTTGGTCCTGCTTTGAGCAGGGGGGTTGGACTAGATGACCTTCTGGGGTCCCTTCCAACCCTGATATTCTATGATTCTATGATTCTATGTCAAATAATGTGAACCTTGAAGAAACTAGATGGGCAGACTATCAAAAATGCAGTTTTTCAAGTATCGGGTACCAGAATCTGGGGAAATGGAGGATGAAAGTTAGAGCTAAGATTAAACACATACCCAGGCTCAAAGAGAGGGGGGGAGAGAGAGAGAGAGAGAGACGAGAGAGAGAGAGAGAGAGAGAGAGAGAAGTGTGTAATATAGGACAGGAAAATAGCAGTCAGACTGAAAAGGGAACATCTATAAAATGGGGGTCTGTCCAGTTTTAATGTCTGACATTGTGTGATTGGGCAACAAAGAAGAAAGATTAGCAAACGATCTTTTTCCACAGAATGCCAATGTTGAGTGGGTGTGTTGGGTAAGCAAGAAGACCTTGTGAGGAAAATGTATGTTTGAGACATACCTCCAAGAACACCCATAAATGTAAAAAATGAGGGTGTCCAGGCTCTGGTGGTTTGGTCATGCAAAGTGCAGTCCTGAAAACTGTGTGTGAAAGGGAGTCCAGCAGATCAAGACTGAAAGGAAAAGATAAAGAGGCGACCCAAGAAGAAGTTGTGGGATGTGTGACGGGGCAAGGCCAGACGGCTATAGAAAATAATGGGAGATAGATATATTAGCTCCAGGCTAAACAAATCCCTGTACCAGGATAAGTGAAATGGCAGCTGCTCCAGGTCAATTAAGACACCTGGGGCCAATTAACTTTCAGAAGGCAGGTCATGTCATAGCGGATACTATTAGGGTCCCTGGGCTGGAGCCCAGAGTAGAGGATGGGCCCGGGCTCTCCCCCACCTTTGCCCCTGATTAATCACTGAGACTGGGAGACAACAGAGATTGTACAAGGAAGGATAACTCTCCTCACCTCCCCCACTGGCTTATGATGAAAATGGCTCAGTAGACTGTGACCCATGTCTCTGGAGAGAGAAGGGTTACGTGGAGGGTCACAGTGAGCCTATGAGGCTAGTGAAATACGCCAGGAAACGCAGGACCCGTTCGGATGATTTAACTGGGACTTGGTCCTGCTTTGAGCAGGGGGGTTGGACTAGATGACCTTCTGGGGTCCCTTCCAACCCTGATATTCTATGATTCTATGATTCTATGACCCACGGAGGCAAGGATAGAGCTTTGTCACAGATATTATAAAGGACGACGTTAGCATCCGGTGTGATAGAGGATATGGTATTGAACAGTGCACTTTGGAGAAAGAGAGAGAGACTCAAAGAGCAGACTACATTTGATGGGATTAACGAGGGGAAGATGAAGAAAGTACCCATGAAATGCCTGTTTGATTCCGCGGGGAGTCTTTCCATTAACCCCAATAGTCATTGGATATAAGCCACCTATTAAAGAAGACTTGCCCAAAAAAGGCTACAGTATGTCTTATTACAGATGCATCCTCCTATTAGCCTTTACTTAGGGCTATTGTAAATTCACTTTGATATTTTACATAGGCAGAAAGAACAAAGCAGACACCTTCAGACTTGGTATGGTTTGGGTGGATGGCATGTTTTTCCACGACTAATAATCAGTCCGTCACATTTTATAGCCTGTCTCAGTTGGAGTCCCTGCACAAACTTTTTCAGAATACCTGAGGTCTATTAAATATAACAGCATGAATGTCCACAGTGATGACATCAAAAAGGTTGTGTTCTTTCTCTTGGCATTATGAGTTGATTTCTGATTTGAAGATTGAATCCTGCTTTGATCTAAAAGCTTCTATCAGTACACCACCTCGCTCCCCAGCATTCTGCCTCTTGAGTTTGCTCACCTGATTAAAGAGGAAGGCTGTCTTAACTAGAGTTCCTTCTTGGACTTGCACTCATAAGAAAACAACATAATTGGCAATTCTGCTTTAACGACAAACTCATTCTTCCCCCAAAGAGTTGCAGATATATAATAAAAAGACAACAAAAATGGGGAAAAGACACTCCTTAGATACAGAAAGTGACAATTTAATAAAAAGTGTACTCTTGTTTTAAATTTCTTTTCCCCTATTCAAAAATATAGTAGATTAATGCCAGCAGTTGATTAGTAGCTTTGTGACTAAAAACATAATAGTCTACTTTAACATAAGTATCAGAGATAGCCATGAAATAGAGGCATATATCAGTGAACTCTGATTGTTCTATGATCATCTCTGTCAGGTTAAATAGGTTTGAATTGCAAACATTTATGTAAATACCACTTCAAACCCTGGGCCAGCAGATATATATTCTTGAAACAAAAAAGAACGATGAAAGAAAACACTAAAATGTCCTGATGCTGAGTCGTTATAAAGGTTTATCCTTTGTTTTAGTGTATTCTTACTGAGATATATAAGGACTACAATTCACTTCCCCAAGAATAATAACACAATGGGTGAAATTCTGCCAGGACGGATCCCTCTGGGACTTCCACTAGAACACCCCAGAGAATGATGATTCCCCATTTACAATTATTTTTTGCAATCTATCCGCTAACTAGTTTTTAGTCCATTTAATATGGGCTACAATAATTTTGTATAGTGCTATTTTTTTTAAAATCAGAATGTCATATGGGCTGAGGGCAAATGTGTTGCAGAAGTCAAAGTATATTATGTCATCAAAGTTACCTTCATCAATAAAACTTGTAATGTTATCAAAACACAATATTATTTGCTTGACAAGACTTTTTTCCATAAAACCATCTTGACTGGTGTTAATTATGCCACCACTTTTAATTCTTTACTGATTGTATCCCATATCAGCATTTTGCCTATGATTGGTGTCATGCTAACCAGCCTATAGTTACCAAGTCATCCTCTTACTCCTTCTAAATATTGGCATAACATTAACTTTTTCCAGTCTTATTGAATTTCCTGAGTATTCCCAGAGTTTCTTGGCCAATTCTGTTAATTGTCTTGGGTGCAAGTTACTTGGTCCTGCCGATTTTTAAAAATATTTAATTTGAGTAGTTGCTGGTTAACATCCTCCCTAGATATTAATAGAATAGAAAGTATTTCCCTATCACTATAAGACATGAATATATCATTCTGCTTCTTCTCAAATACAGAACAGAAATATTTATTTAATAGTTCTTCCTTTTCTCCATCATGATTGACACTCTTACTGTCCTTAACTAGTATTGGACCTACAGCATTGTTTGGATTTCATTTGCTCCTAATATGATTAAAGAATTATTTTTCATTGTCCCTAACCCGACTGGCCATAGATTTTTTTTCATTGATACCTTTAGCTTTTCTTATCAGTTGTCTGGGTTTCCTGTCAATTCATACTCATTGCTCTCAGCTTCCTATGGTTTCCATCCATGCAAATTAATATTGAAGTCAACGGGAATCTGGAAGGGTTGCAGGACTGGGCCCTTAACTCTTTTTTTTTAATATAATAACAATTCCCGCTAAGGGTCTGCAACATGCTCTGTTTGAAACACACAGCACTAATGAAATCTTATTGCTATGGGTGAAAGGTGATGGGTTCATGCTAACTGAACACAGAGCTGCTTATTCCCATGGGCTAGCTGGGGTTCATGTAGCTGTTTGTTTTTTAGTGTGTAAACCCACTTAGCTAGATTTTCCTGCAGGTAAATAAATTGAATGTCTCTTTTCAGTGACTGAGCCCTCCTGTGAGGGAGATATAGGCTTAGGAGTACATTTCAGTACATATGGTTCTGCATATATACCTAGTTCAGCTCGGAGGGCTTGTCTTCACTGCAATTATCAGCTCGTTTATTGCACTCAAGTTATTCCACCTGTGCTAGGCTAGCGCGAGGGCGTTACCACATTGGGAAACAATGCTGAAAACAGGCAGAGGGCTTGGATTAGTGGCACAGAGTGATTGGATTGGCAATTGATGAGTAGTTGTAAATCAAGATGCTACATTCCCACCTCATCAATGGCAGCACTCAAGGGGCAATCCATCCTGCCATATGGGCCAGCTAACTCCAGTTTAAAGCACCATTTAACTCATGCTAGAGGTTTGTGTGTGTGGACAGGAGTTGGTTAAGGGACAAGTTGAGTTATAACTTGACGCACAATGCAGTGAGGACAAAACCTTAGATACTATGGTGATAGGTACTAGCATCAACCCTGATAAAGACACACAAAAGTGATTTATCATGTTTGTTTGATAAGACTTTGACATTATTGAGCAAGATCCTCAGCACATGTAAATGAATGCCAAGTCTACAAAAGTCATTGGAGCTATGCTGATTACACCCGCTGAGGATCTGGGCCCTTAGTTATTATTTATTCTTTGCAGTTTGTTTGAAGGAGGAGGAGGTGTGTTGGGAAAAATATAATATTTGTGCCAGCCATTCAAGACTATCTATGCAATGTCTGCCTACATGTCGTGGGTCATGCGGTTAGTAACACTCCCAGAAGTCAAGGCTTATCTGAACTGCAGAAAGCTTCATAAAGTTGGACATTCCTCGCTTCTTCATGACTCATTCAGCAGTCTGGGATATGCACAGGTATCTTGGATGCTTGGTACCAGCAAGAAGACAATAGGCCATATCCCTGGGTGGTACAGTGAATATAGAGAGAGTCCTTCTGCCTGGTTCCCCCTCCTTTTTTAAAATCTATTTTAACCACTGGTAACTTCAAAGGAACTCCACTAAGTCAATGGAGACCTGAAGTTATGGAGTGCCAAGCTGTGTAAATCAGGAGTGAGTGAGAGCAAGTGCAGCCAGATGTTTCTGTATGTTGCCATAAAATATCAAGCCTAATCGAGAGTGGCAGGCTGCAGGGTTGGTCCCAGAGACACTTGCAGATATACCATTAAAACAGAGCTAAATTGCACAAAAATCAAATTCAGGGTCTGTAATGAAAGATGAAAAGATCTAAGCCCAGCAGCAGGTTTTCTTTTCTAATGTGAATGGCAGGGTGGTATTTAAGCTATGACTGATCTCTAGCTTTTGGCAAGCTTGCGGTTTTTGCTCCGCTATGATAAAACATATAGCTAATAGGATAAGTGTGATTAAGTGACTCTGACAAGCAATTTGCAGTTATCTCACATGGAGAAGCACAAGCAGGATCCAGTGAGCATTATTTCTGAATCTACAATACGAAGGCTTTCCAGCCTTGTTTATGCCACAGACCAAATTCTGCTCTGGTTATTCTGGTGTAATCCCAAAGTACTGTTGAAATTGGTAGAATAATTGTGGATTTAAATGTATAGATTTTTGAGGCCAGAATAATAGAATATCAGTGTTGGAAGGGAGTTCAGGAGGTCATCTAGCCCAGCCCCCTGCTCAAAGCAGGACCAACCCCAACTAAAGCATCCCAGCTAGGGCTTTGTCAAGCCGGACCGTAAAAATTTCTACGGAAGGAGATTCCACCACCTCCCTAGGTAACCCATTCCAGTGCTTCACCACCGTCCTAGTGAAAAAGTTTTTCCTAATATCCAACCTAGACCTCCCGCACTGCAACTTGAGACCATTACTTCTTGTTCTACCAAGGAGGGACTGTTGTTATCATCTAGTCTAACCTCCTGTATAACACAAGCCATAGAACATCAAGACTATGCAAGAACCCAACAACTTTGTCAGTGAACCCATAACATTACACCCTAAGCCCAACTGGAACATAGGAATTGCCATACTGTCTTAAGTTGCCTGGTCCAGTGTCCTGTATCCAGCGTGGCCAGCACCGCAGATCAGTATGGCCCTTAGTATAATTTGCCATGTTTACTTGAAACTAGATAAAGCAATGAAGAAAATGTCCGAAAGGTGGCCCAATAACACAATGGTGCCCTTCTACACAGGAGGCTGGTGACAATGGACGTTGGGTAGGGATAAATAGACACAACAGTGCCATTCACAGTCATTTTATGAGTCAAAACAGGTTAGAGATGAAGCTCTTCCTTTGTCTGTCCTGAGGCAGCTCTGCTGTCTTTTAGTACGGCAGCTATTAAGATCTGGATTCTGGAACCTTTTGTGAGTCTTCCAGCTCCCAGGTACTGGACAGAAAAGCATCACAAGCATTGTCTCTGGTTGGAGACCGTTTGCTTTGCATTCTCCTCCTAATGATTTTGCCTCAGAAGGCATCTGTGGGCTTGCGTGTCTATTTGGGCAGATTGACAATACTGTCCCTGAAGTCAATAGAATTGCCTGGGGCAGGAGATCTGGCAGAAATTGACCAACTGCCTAGAAAGAGAATGGGATGCATTCATCTCGGTTGTTACTCCCTCACGCTCACTGATGAAAGTGGGCCAAGGTGCTGGGAACATTAACTATGTAATGAAAGGGTAGGGCACAGCTTCAGTGTCAAAATGCTGGCAGATTGTCCCACATTGGCATCAATAGTGGTTGGCATCTGGGAATGCTTAGGTAATCATTCCCATAAACAGGGGAAGCAGGGCCGCTACTGGGACTGAATGCTTATGGGCCAAATTCTGTTCTCAGTAGCACCTGTAACTACTGCTGGTAATGGGGTTACACCATTATAGCTAAGCACTTATAATGTTTGCACAGCCCTAGAGTAAACACTAGTATAAGCTCAGGTGTTGGTGCCATGTAAATCCAGTAGAGCAACAGATGTCCATGTAACTCATTTTAATCTAGACTTGAGGATGGCTTTTGAAAATAGCTTTATTTTTCTTCACAAACAACACAGTGTTTCAATGAGACATGTTTAAATCTCCAGGGCCCAATCTAAAGCCCACTGACAACAACAGGAATCTTTCCAGACAAGTTTTTCTAATTAAGTTATCAGCCTCATTTCTTAACACTAGCAATTATCTTATTTTTAAAAAGCCTTAATGCGTCCACAACAGCATCAGTTTGAAAAATAGTGAATAGTTGAGGATTCGATACAAAGTTTCAAAGGCACTGAAAATCCAACTGGTGCTTCGGAACAGAGGCATTATGTACAAAGTGGTCCCTGCTGGACCAATGGCTGTCGGTTAATACAGAGCACTACACCAGGAGCATCTGTGCCAAACTAGAGCTGGGCATGAAATGGCTTTCCTATCCTGTGGAAATTTTGGAGATTTCTAAAAATTTCCCATTCTGCACTGGGATGAAACCAAGACACTTTTTTTTTATTTTGATTTTTTTGATTTTTTTATTTATTTATTTTTGGGTGGGAGGTGGAACCCAGAAAAAAGAGCACTAGATTACCCTGCCGCAGAATAGCCTAGTGGCTTAGTCACTCAGCTCAGGTGTGTGAGACTCAGGTTCAGAACTGTGCTCTGATTGATTTGGAGTAAGGACTTGGACCCAGGTGAATTCAAGCAGCAGAATGTACCAGTGTGTCTCTGGTTTTGGACCAGAAACTCTATCCTGGACCCGCGAAAACTTCCTAACAAAAGTTTTTTGTCAAAATCAACCCTTTCTCACAAAAAGTTTCAGTTTTGACAAAGTGGCATTTTATGACAGAAAACAGTTTTGTCAAAAAATTCCCACCCAGCTCTGTACCAAATGTATACTTGGCATTCGCTCATACAAAATGTGTCCTATTTCCTGAGTTGGTGGCTACAGAGTAATGGGAGTGAGTAACTAACTGAAAACTTTTCGTGCTGTTTTAAAAAATCTATCAGCTCTTTTTGATCCAAAGTTACAGCCACCCGCCAAGGCACCTCTGTATTGCAAACTGTGTTCTGTTTAGCACAGCATGTGGCTTACAGAGAGGGAAGTTTTGTAAATTAGCCCAAAAAGTTATGATAATTTTGTAATGCACTGATTTAAGGCCAAACTGATTGAAGACAGTGAGACTATTGTGTGGGTAGAGGATGAGCGATTGGGCCTTTAGAGTTCTGCCAGTCTCATGATACTGTTAAATGTTGCTCTTTCTTTACAAAGCAACCTTTGATTCCTAGAAAGTCAAACACAAAAACCCTTCAGATCCCTGCTCTGCTCTCTGTTCTGGGTGCGCGAGTCAAAGCCTCTGAACTTGAAAAAACACTGAAAAAACAACAACTGAAAACATAACTAGCACCAAAGTTACTTTTCTAAAATATTCTAAAAGGCTCATTGGTGGTGGGTAGACGATGTAGTTATTGTATACTTGGATTGTTCAGCTGACTACATGAATATGCGGAAAATGGCATACAGAAATGAAGTAACCTACTAAGGAGGGCCATAGCCAAAGGCAATAGTTGCAGTCATTTCAGATTTGAGGGCCTAAATAGTCACATACTGGGCCAGATTCTCAATTGATGTAAATCAGCATTACTCCATTGAAGCCAATTTACACCACCCCTTTATGACTAACAGCTACCTGATGACCATCAGCCCCACAACTGGAGATGACTCTCAGGCTTCTTTGGCTTGGTCCATCCACCCCCATAACAAATAAAAACGCAACCTTGTGTACCTTGTGCAGCTGTTCAGGTATCCCATGGTTCCTTAGTAGCTTAGTAACAATCCCAAGCCTTGAAAAACTATTTGTTCCTTGCAAACTCAATGGACCTCCCACCACCACTTCATTTCTGCTGTGCGTCCATCCAGAAGATGGCTGCTCAGATGAGAATTTACTACGGTTCCAGTCAGTCACTAGAAAGGCTTCAAACAAACCTTTATTGAGTAAGTTTTTCTTATCAGCCACAGCTAGTGGCTGATGTGGGACTGGACTGATGCGAGGTAGAAATAAGGGGATATACGGTTGACTCAGGAAATTTGCTTTAAGGAAAAGGCTTAATAGGGCCTGGCCCACTAGGCCTCCTGGAAGGTTTTTTGGGGGGCAGGGTTCCCTGGTCTCATGTATGACATGGGATGTAGTTCAAGTTGTTCCACTCACCTCACATCCATAGGGAATATCTACATTGTTTCCAGACTGGGTTCCTGGGCCTATCCAGGGCATAAACTTATGTATTTTTTTAGGTCTATGAAGAATTTAACTTCAGAGTAGATACATGAATTCTGCACATTCAAGAAGAGGATGCCCCTTTCCTCCCCACCCCGTTCCTTTTCTGGCAATCCAAGTACAGAAGTGTACACCTGCTGCTTAATCAGTTTCCTTCGCCCAAAACAATCATACAAATTTATTCCTATTTCAAAAGTGGTCGTGAAAGGATTAAAATGGTAAAGCGAATACAAAAATCAAGTACATGACACCATAACATTTGAATTGTGTAAGTGCTGGATTATTGGATTTTCACATCGTGTGGGCTGATGTATGTACAATGGTCTGTGGAATTTGGTCCCAAGCTTTTAGTAAGTTGGCATGGTTTTGATTTTCTTTGGTTAAAAGCATACAGCAAAGATTCAACATTCAATCTTTAGGACTCTCCTACTGCAAAGTCCTGCTCCTGTAGGTACTGAGTGACCTTGAGGACATAATTAAAGATACAAAACTGTCCCCTTCCTTCACCAAATCTACTTGATTCCTCAAGTATTTTCTCCTGGAGATCTGGTCTCCCTCTAGTGGTTGTATGGCCAATGCTGGTGAATTAAGCTGAGTTCTAGGAGCCAGTCTGGCACCCAGTGTCATAAAATTAAGATCTCTGGAGAAGATGAAGCCACCAAGTTGTGAAAGCACAATTGTAGACGTCTCTCTCTATAATCTTTTTTAAACACGAAAACATAGAAAACTATTGATTTAAAACAGGATAGTTGATCGAAGGCACATTTATTATTTATTATTCCTCACCCCCTCATTTTGGATAGTTAAGGGCATAAACCTAGCTGGTGATAAACAGGTGCAGAGGACAATTAATCCTATTTCCAGGACTACCTGTTGGCTTCTGTGAGACACAGAGCTTGCTGGAGTGAAGAAACTCATCACAGTGAATTCTTATGTGATGAACAGGAGCTTTCATTTTACAGATCACGTCCATTTTATTTTTTTAAAGAGCCAATGCTCAATGGAATTTTTTGTATCCGAGGCTGCCTGAAAACCAAGATATATTTAAAAGATGGGAGGGGCACAAGAGAGAGAAAGATCAATACAACAGAATGGGATTCAAATGGACAAACTGCTCCAGGGTAGCATTACAGGTACATTTCTAACTGTTATTTATGTCTGCATTCTGACTCCATTCCCCCAAATGTCAGCAGGTTTTTGAAAGAATTCTCCAATGTGAAATAAATAAATAAACACCAGGGCCAAAGTTCTCATTCCAAATCTAGCGGAGAGCATTTGTTTCAGAAGGCCTGCACTAGCCAATAACTATTGACCTACTTATGTATGCAGGAAAGGAGCCTAATAGCTATTTGGGAACATTTTCTTAAGTCTAGTGGTAATTACCTACTATATACTGTAAATTCTAACACTTTGCAATCCTCAAGTCACCATGCAGAGCTAGCTAAAAATAAAAATCCTTTACTCTTAAGTGTTCCATATTTTTCCTATAGGGTTTTGTGTGTGTCATGTCCTTGACTTAAAACAAAGTGGGGGGTGGTGGGGAAGGAAGAGGGCCAGAGAGGAAAAAATCACACTTGGCAAAGTGCACATTTAAGGGGGGGGGGAATCCTGGACTACAGACCAATTTTTGTTCCACTAACCCCAGCTTTTATCTGGTTTAACACTTGTTCTATACCATTGAAAATGCATTTTCAGGTAGTCCTGTATAATATCAATGTAGGAGGCATCATTAACGCTAAGAGGATGTCTTCCATTGGCATCTGCTATTTTGACCAAATGTCAACGTTTGACATTTGATTTCATTATGTGGTATGGTTTATCGTTCAGACTGAGATTTTGTTTCTTCTGATCTGATATTGAATTCAATTGTGACCAGGTGTGTGGCTAATAAAATCAACAGCCAGGTATCTGGTGTTCTGTTCTTCATGGGAAGCGGGGGGAAGTAGCATTTCAATTAGGATGCTTGCCTCTATCCTAGCAATATCCATATCTTAGTGCTTTCATTGATGTAGTGTTCTGACTGATTCCCTTGGGGAAAGAAGCACTCAGACAGTCTCAGTGTGGATTCCCTTTGCTCTCAGATGAAATATTCCTTTTTGCTCTCATCCACAGCCTCCTGGAGAGCCGGGTCATTTTTCAGAGCAGTGTCTGCGCTTTCGGCAAATTCAGTTCCCTTTGCTTCATTCGTGTGGTAGGTGCCCTTGTGCCTGTACATGTATCGGAGCATCACGATCAACAGGCAAATTAGGACAATAGCCACTGCTGCAATGACACCTAGAAGGGAAGAACCATTTGAATTGTTTAGTGAGCAATAATATACAGCCTACATTTTACACTGGGACATAATGTAACCTGGGGTATTCAGTAGGGGGGAAGTATATGGATAATACATCATAATACACTCAGACACAGCAGGGATGGGGGGGTCTATATAAATATCTTGATAAACAGAATTTCAGGAATCCAGGCCTGAGTAAGGGTATTGCAGAAATCCATGCAAAAATTCAGACTTAGAAACAAATTTGTCCCAAATTGAGAAGAAACAAGACAATCTAAAGGGAAAAAATGTGTGAGCTGGTTAGCACCCTGGTGCTAATTCAACTTACTTCCAGGTGATTCTGATCATGTACCATGCTGAATGCTCTCAACTCCCTGTGACTTCAGGAGGAATTGAAGGCACTGAATGTTTCTAAGGTTTCAGAGTAGCAGCCGTGTTAGTCTGTATTCGCAAAAAGAAAAGGAGTACTTGTGGCACCTTAGAGACTAACAAATTTCTTTGAGCATGAGCTTTCGTGAGCTACAGCATCCGATGAAGTGAGCTGTAGCTCACAAAAGCTTATGCTCAAATAAATTTGTTAGTCTCTAAAGTGCCACAAGTACTCCTTTTCTTTTTGCAAATGTTTCTAAGGTGGCACCCAGCACGGGGTAGGAACAGACCCCTTGATGTCCTTGCACTGTTCTGTATTTACCAGCTTCCACATCCCTGTGCTCTAATTAAACAAACACAGTTTCTAGTGACTGGTGAAGCGATACCGGAGATGAGGAATCCTGTGTAGATGCTTGCTCCCCCAGGACTAGCTAATAGCTTGCAATGCCTCTATCAGACCAGAAACTCTGCTTACTAAAGGCACCCTGATCGTGCATGTAAAAAAGCCCTGCACAGAACCTGTACCATTGCAGTTCCTGCTGCAGGAGTATGAAGCCAAGCCATGGGGAACTCTGCATGCCTTGGCGCTTCAGAGCTCTTCCCTGTACTGGAGGGAGGGATAGCTCAGTGGTTTGAGCATTGGCCTGCTTAAACCCAGGGTTGTGAGTTCAATCCTTGAAGGGGCCATTTAGGGATCTGGTGCAAAAATTGGGAATTGGTCCTGCTTTGAGCAGGGGGTTGGACTAGATGACCTCCTGAGGTCCCTTCTAACCCTGATATTCTATGATTCTAAGCAGTACTGCCAACCCCAAGCATTCATAAGTCAGCTCCTCCCCCCAGCCCCTGAAATAATGAGACTGGCTTAAAAGTCATGTGTTTTTTTTAACACAATATATTTGGGATTTTTATTTGCCTTTTGGGTTTTGAGCCTTTGGTCTGCACTCAGGTCACAGATTAAACTTTTTTCCTGCAACCAGGATGGCTAGAAACTTATTTTGTTCTATAAATTATGGCCAAGATTATCCTGTGTTCACATGACTTCAGGGGCTGGGGCTTTAAGGAATATGCTAAATATTACAAAAGTCAGAACAAAACCATGAGAGTTGGCAGTACTAAGGCATAAGCATGCTTAGTGGGTCTATGAATAATGCAGACCCACTGGGCAAATCCCAACCACAGAGGATGATGCCAACGTGACTCCAGGTCTGTCCCACGTTCTGGGTCCAAGGCAAGGGGCAGGAATTGGCCTCTCCTGACTCCTGTGCTCATCACCCTGTGCAAAGCCCATTTTTAACCATATTTAGACTGTGTATACAATGTATGAGCTGTATGAAATCTGTAACAACACACTCGAGAAAAGCCTGTTCCACTAGACAAGCAATCAGGTCATGTCTACACAGAGACTTAATATGTGACAAGCCAGGGAGGAAATCTGCCACTCGCTAAGTGCCTGTCTTGGTCCTGCTACCATGGAGTAAAAGATTCATAGTGCTCTTTGATGTACTGCAGCAGTATGTCAAACAGCAATATGTCAAAGCGCACTAGGGGACTTTTAGTGTGTGGTAGCTGGGTCCACACGGCCACTTAGTACACGGCAAGTGAATCTGCTGTAGATTTATACCCTGATTTGCCACACACTGAATCTCCAAGTAGCCCTTAAATAAGGATATGAGCAGCATTGATTATCTTAACTCAGAGGGGGGAAAAAACCTGGTCCTACTTACAAATTTTATTTAAGCTAATGTTAAAATATTTTATAATACATAGGTTGAGAAAAGAGTGTCTGTACATCTGAGTATAGTGCTTAGATTATCCACAAATACAAAGTTTGTTTTAAAAGACATAAGATACATATAGTGCATAATACCAAAATAGCAAAAGGGTGGATGGACTTTACAAGGGTATCTCTTCATTGCAGAGTGAGCCTGAGCTCACTTGTAGGGACATGAGAATGGGGGTGAGTAATACGAGAAAATTGGCATGAAAACAATGGTGAGGGGAGAATTTTGGCAACTCTTCCAGGATTAAGGCAGGAGACTATTTTATTTGTACCTAATTATGTTAACTAGTTCCTCCAGCTTTTATGGTGACTGAAGTTACTGCTCATGTAAAGAAGTAGAGGCTACAATAATAATGTGATTCCACCAGAGGCTTTATCAATTTTTTTTAGGACATTGGTATCCCTTGATACAATGAGCTTTAATAGGCTTTAGATATGGCACAGTATTAAGCCTAAAACGAAGCACAATTCAATTTCCCTTCCACTGGTTCACAGGAAGCTGAAATTAAAGTTACAGGAGCTAGAACCTGAGGGAAATACATCAGCACCTCACTAATTTGCACTAATGATTGGGATACTCCTGGTGCATTACTGAAATGAGCGAGTTAGTAGGGAGGTGAACAAACACAATGAAAATCAAAAGACCCGCGATAATGCATTTCTCCTGTAAATGTTTGCTCATTTAATCCGACAACAGTAGTTAGTTTAATGTATGAGGCGTGAATAGAACTCGAGGATGTGTTGCCGTATGTTCGTAAAATAACGGGCCACATCAGCAGCTGCTATAAATTGGCAGAGCACTAATCAGTGAAGCTACCCTGATTACACCCAGCGATGAGCTGGCTCAATGAGGTAAGAGTTCATTAGCATGCCTGACTATTCGTTCTTTGTTGAGCTGTGGGGCAAGTGTCATCATTTGTGGGGCACTAAGGTCTGTAACTCAACAAAGAGTCAATTACTGAGGTTCTGCCATGATCTGGAATCTAGACACAGATGGATGTGGAAGGTAATAGATTTCAGAGTAGCAGCCATGTTAGTCTGTATCCACAAAAAACATGAGTACTTGTGGCACCTTAGAGACTAACAAATTTATTTGAGCTAAGCTTTCGTGAGCTACAGCTCACTTCATTGGATATTCAGGGTGACTCCAGTCAGTGACCGGGGATCTCAATCCTTATGGCTTAAGGTTTCCCCCTCTTGAAATCCAAAGCAGCTCCTCCACCCCCCGAAACCGCTCCTCTCTGAGCCTTCAGAACGCCTGGTCCTCGTTAGGCCTCCTTCGTTTTACTGCTCCCCAGTCACTTACTGCAGGAAGAGCCATCCGAGGGTGCAGTACATCCACGGCTACCACCAGTTGTCACAGAGTCCCCGGACAATGCTCTGGAACTGCTCCCTACGAAGCCAGATCTGCTTTGGGTTTCAAAAGGGGGAAACCTTAAGCCATAAGGATTGAGATCCCCAGTCACTGACTGGAGTCACCCTGAATATCCGATGAAGTGAGCTGTAGCTCATGAAAGCTTATGCTCAAATAAATTTGTGAGTCTCCTTTTCTTTTTGAAGGTAATAGTAGTTCTTTTCAGAGATGAGAGGGAAATGGTTCCTAGTGGCCATACATATCCCTTCCAGATGCACAGAGAGGTATCTGAAAGACGGATACCAGTCAGAGGAAGGCTAAACATCACCATTTTTACCTCCTCTGCTTCCCAGGATAGATTTTGGAGTACAGATGAGTTGTGCTGGAGCACAATGCAGTGAATTACCAGCTCAGTGTGGCATCATCCCGCTCCAAGACTGTGGAAACTTCTGCAGACATATTGTGCCGACGCGAATACAAAGCGAGAAGGGACCCGTTGTGAGTATCTAGTCTGACCTCCTTAACACAGGCCAGAGAACTGCCCCAAAATGATTCCTAGAGCAATCTTTAGAAAAAAAATCTCATCTTGATTTAAAAAGTGTCAGTGATGGAGAATCCACCATGACCCTTGGTAAATGGTTCCAATGGTTAATTACCTTCACCTTAATTACCTGTAAAAAATAGACATTTATTGCCAGTCTGACTTTATCTAGCTATAGAAGAGCGAGGTGCTATCATTACCAGTAACATCTGGTCCAGGCCCTGTGCATCGACACCCTAACAGCCAGGCAGATCTTGGAAGTATTTATTCCTCCGGGAAAGCATGGCCATATATTTAAAATTCCCCCCTAATTCTGCACCTGAAAAGTGATCTCTGTAATAAATATGCACAGGGCATGCCAGGTGAAGTAATTGCAAGTGCAAAGGTTGGATTTAAGTGTCCTGATTCTTTCTCATGCCAGTCTCACACACAGTGTAACTCCATTCACGTCTTCCAGTCACTCCTGCTTCCCCAGGCATAAATGAGATCAGAATCAGGGCCTCGGCTGTTAGATGTCTAAATTCTATCACTTTCTCCTCAGGTTGGCCACAGGTAAAAAATTAGAGGGCTGGGTTGAAGCTTCCTGGAAGATTTAAACCCTTACTAGTCCATGACTCTATAGAACATAGTACACCCTGTCTCCTGAGAGAGAGCGAGAGAGAGAGTGTGCACTTGGGGGTGCTAATTCAGCAATGTGATTTAAGCACATGCTTAAGTTTATACGCAGGTGAATACTACAGAAAATTTAAAATTCAGCAGTAAGCATCCAAATTAATCTGTGCTTAAGTGTTTTGCTGGATTGGTGACGTTTCTGATTTCATTTTTGAATACTGCATAGTATCTGCACAGTATTGTCTATAAAAAAGCTGACCAAGCATGGGATTTTATAAGATGACGACAAGAGCCCTGTTTTCTTTTCTTCTAATGCAGAGGTTCTCAAACTTTAGCAACCCGAGAACCCCCATTTTGATTAAAAAATTTTCACAGACCCCCAGGTTCCACCTCCACTCCACCCCTTCCCCCAAAGCCCCACCTCTGCCCCACCTCTTCCTGCCTCCGTTGTACCCCTGCGCCTCCTCTTCCCTGCCTCTCTGCCCCCTTCCCTGAGTGCGCCTCATGCCTGCTGCTCACCCTCCCCTCCCAGTGTCTCCTGCATGCTGCTGAAAAGCTATTCCTTGGCATGCAGGAGGCACACGGAGAGAGGGGGACGAGTTGAGGGAGGGAGAGGGGAGTTGATCAAGTGGGGCCAGTGGACCCCCTGGAGTACCCTCAAATACAGTTCAATACTTACCTCCAATGACTGCCACATCTACTGGAGCTGAAGAACCCCCGAGATCTCCAGCTACAAATAGAGTAGAATATAGAAAAGTTAATTAGATGAAACAGCTTGGATGATGTGTGATTATAGCTCTCCTATTGAAGGGAGCAATAGTATTTTAACCTCTGTAACATGAAATGTAGAACTTCAATGTGATCTCTGATTTAGCATTCATAAAATATCTAATTAGAACTGGGTGCTTGGTAGTGATTTTGTATCAATATAATGCTTGGGAAAGAAATAGCCAGCACATAGTGCAAATTCTCTTGGTCATCAGGGAAACACACCTACTGTTTATTATGATCACTTACCTGTAACATCTTTCAATTAATGATGAAATTAAGAGTATCTGGGCAGTGTGATTATTCTTGGAAAATCAGTATGGGGGACAAAAAAGTGGTGCCTATTTTGGACAGAATTCTCATTTGGTATAAATCAGTTTAGTTCCATTGACTTTAATTACCGTTATATCTCTGCATCATCATCATGTTTATTATTTTTAAAATGTATATTTGGATGAAAGCCAGATCTGGTATGAGTATGGTATAACTTCAGTGGAATAGCACTTGCTTGCACCACATCTGAATGTGGCCCTTCGAAGCCAAATTATAGATTATAACTTCTAAGCAGATAATCTTGCAATTTAAAATCGTAAGAAGAAGCTGACCATGTCCTTTTACAGAAGCACCAAGACTGTGATATTTCCCAGAACATCCCCGACCTCTGAAAGGCAATGGTAACACATTGGCAGGCCGACTGCTTCCAGCCCCTATCTGTAGCCTGCACCTGTCCCCTCTATATCAGAGCACAGTAACCTCATTGGAGGCACATACCCACACAGCCTCAGATCCTCCCCTCCCATGGAGTTGCACCTGGGGGCGTAGGGGGGGCGGTCTCTAAAGTATCTGCAGGAAGGTCTAGGAATTAGGATTCTGAACACACCGTTATCCGATCCCATTCAAGCTGTGCACTGATGAAGGGTTTACCCCATTCCATGCAATCTGCACACTTTTCTTAGAACCAGGTCCACTCCAAATCCTCACGGCTCACAACAGATTAATTCCTAGTAGTGGCCTAGCTGTGGGGTTCCTCTCCATCTGGGTTTGTGGCAGGCCACACCACCTCACTACACACCAGTCCGTTGCCCACCATGGGGAATTAGCGGGGTGACAAATGTCTCTAGCTCATTCCTGTTTCAGTGGGTGAGCAACAAACACCGTTAGATAGCCTGGGCCCTCAATCAGGGTGGGGCAATAGGAGTCTATGGGCGAGCCTATGATTAGGGCCGAGCAGAAAACACTGTTAGATGGCCCAGGTCCTGAGTCAGGGTGGGTGAAAGGAGTCTATGTCTTGGGCCTAGGGTCAGGGCTGAGCCGCAAACCCAGTCAGGGAGCCTGGACCCTTAGTCAGGGCGGGGCAATAAGAGTCAACAGCTCGGGACTGTAGTCAGGGCTGAGCAGCAAGGGGTTTGGGCATCCTATCTCCTGCGGATGGCCGACAAACACTGTCTTCATGGCCTGGAAAGGGGGAGACTGGCACCCCAGGGTTGGAGTGGCAGGGGGGATGCAGGTCCACCCACGTTACTGCGTCCCGGCCCAGGGCCCTACCAGTGGCGCAGCGATCTGCCACTGGGTCAGTGGAGATCCTGACCACAATACGCTGGCCTACTCTCCGGCAGTGCTGCAGCCAGACTTGGGTCGGCTGACCCTGGGCCACTTCCTAACTCCCCCTCAGGGTGTATCTGGATGGGTAGAGGGTCCTCCAGATCATCTGGATAGAAGGCCTGCGGTAGTCCTGGCCATTCCTCCATGGTCGGGTCAGTAGGGGGCTCTGGCCGGTCCTCGGTTCCATGGGGCCTGTGGCAGTCTCCCAGCTCAGGAGTAAGCAAGAGGCATCTGACTCCTCTAGCGGCTGCAGCCCAACTGTGCTCCCAGACCTGCCTTTAATACTCCCTTGACTTCCGGTGGGAGGGGTAAGCATGACCTGGCTCCACCCACCAGGGCTCAGTGAGGGGTTCCTCTCCCTCTGCATCTGTGGGAGGCCACACCGCCTCACTACATTCCCCCCAAGCTCAAATTGTAATGCCTTTCTTTATGCCAGATGCACACCGACAAAGAACAGTCTTCCATTATATAGCAGGTGCCTAAACGTGTGAATCCTGAAACGTTTCCCTCAGTTACTGCAATATCAAGCTACAAAGGGATGCTTCCAAATATTAATTCCAGATCAAATCCTCCTCGCTTTAATTATAAAGGTATATGAGTAACTCTCCATCATTCCTGGCATTCCCAAGGGCCCTTCTGATTCAGATAACAAGTAGATGCCCTATTTCCAGCCCTTGACATAGAAATGCTTTTTTATAAGGTATTATTGTATCTCTGCTTTAAGATTTAATTTTGACACTGGACTTTTAAGCTTTTGGATGAATGTGAGCCAGATCCTCCACTGGTGGAAATCAGCGTTGCTCTGCTGAAGTCAGTGGAACTACACCAGTGAACATGGTTATGTGTCCATAACTGCCACAGCTCTCAGTGATTGCCAATAGGAGAGTCTCCACTTTTGCGTTAACGTGTCCTCCTCCCACAGTGAGATGGGGTTGTTATCCTTTCATTGGGTAAACTGGAGTTGCTCCAATTTATACAGCAGTAGAGAATTTGGATCAGAAATTTGGCCCACTTCCCTCCTCACTTTCACTGATATAAATCACAAGTAACTTCATTGTCATAAATAGGCCACTTCCTCACTTGAGGATCTCAGCTGACAACTCAGCAAACGAGCATGTGAGGGAACTACCAGACCTGCTATATTAATAGGGCATTATACAAAGCTACCATTACTGGTCGAAGTGTTGGCCATGTAAGAGGCTGATGAGCACAGTGGGTTTGCACTCATGAAATGAGATGACCTCCTCTGAGTCTGAAAGAGAGGTGACTGCCATCATCTGGAGCAGATGTAGAACTCTAAACCTCCTCGGCTATGCACAAGAAGTATAATCTGTTATTTTTGGGCTGAATTCCCTACAGTGGCAAAGACTCCCATGCTCTTCCAGGAGTTTTTGCCTGGGTAAGGACTGCAAAGTGTGACACTCTATGAATTCTTTATTCCATTCAGCTGCAAGTGCAGAGGACTCAAATGCCTGTGTTTCCTGAGTCTTGCTGTTGTGTCCATTTGGTTATTTTCCTGTGTTTCACAGGGGACAAATTTTCAGGTATTGCCTATTAAATTGCCCCTGCAAAAATACCTCCCACCGTTGCGCTGGCTTGAGTGTCTGTTAGGCACAATCTGGCCCGTTATGTGTTATATAGCACTGGAACTCAAATGCTGCATCTAGGCACTGTACGGCAGCACTGGTTATTAAAACATACAGAAATGAAGAGAGCTGGAAAAGTTCCTGTTCATAAAATTTCCTACTCACCCTAGTGTATTAAACAAATCAAGACAACACTAAACAAACCAAACAGCCAAACTAAATGTTCAGCCAAAAGCCAGTATCTTTGTTGCATGATATGAAACTCATCAAATTCCAGCTCTGAGGGATCAAGTTCCAGAAGCAGGGGTTTGCAACAGATAATGCTTTGCTGCCAATCTCATCAAGCCATGTCCCAGAGATAGACAGAGACTTTGTCCCAGCAGACCTCAAATATCCTGATGGAACTTAGGGGAAAGGAGTGACCTTTTGAAATATCTGGAGTAAGATAGTGGGAGATGGATCCCAGCTATTGTACATGGAGCAAGATTATACCAGTCCATAAATACAATTCAGTGATTATATTTTAATCCATGCATTGATTGGGGCCCCAAAAATCTACAGGGAATGTTGCAAGTCCACATAATGCCCCTGACGGCTAGATATTGCAATTGGATCTTTTGTTAGCAGTGTCAAATTGCTGAATACTTTCTAATATATCAAAGTTTGCTCTTCCAATAAGGAAATAGAAACAAACCCATGTGACTTGTGACAATCACACAGCTCACAGAGCAAATTCCAAATATCAAATAAATGATTGTGGCAAAAAGCATTCAAGGAATTCATAGGCTGAAACATGTCGGCACAAAGCATCAAACAAATGGGATTGATTCATAGATATTGTGATCTGTTTAGGTGGAGAAGAGAGAGGGCCAAACTCAATGGATTAGTGGCTTGAAGTGAATAATTCAACCAGCTCTGAATGTAAATGAAAGCAGGATTTTCCCCATTCTTAATACATGGATCCCTGTCTCCCATTTAAGCCTTTTATAGATTCATAGATTGGAAGGCCAGAGCATTTAATCTGATCTCCAGCATAATACAAGACATCAGATGGAACCTCCTAATATCTGCCTCAAGCCCAATAACTTAAAAGACTATATCTTTTTAATATGACCTCCCATCTTGTTCTAAAGACTTTGGCTGGATTTTCAAAAGTGCTCAATATTCGCCTAACTTTGCGACCAGAGAAGTCAATGGTAAAAACCCTCATTGGCTTCAATGAGAACATGTTAGTGAGGCCAACATTGAGTGCCGTAGAAAATTCCTCCATCAAGTGAGGAAAAATCTATCCGTGGTCCAATGGGTAATGACTTTTGGTTATTATAATCTTTCCTCTCCCGTGAACTCTTCTTCTCTTGCGTACTTTCTTGCATTCAACAATCGCTTGAGCTCCAAAAGTAAGTCTCTGAGTTAGCAGGTCTCTATCATCACCAATGCAAAATCCATCCTATCAGTTATTTAAGACCCGAGAAGTAACATAGTCTTAACATATACAACAACCCGTTTTTTATGCAATTACTGTGCACTCTTCTTGCCCTTCATGTGTGTGTCTTGCCAATACATCACATTCATAAGAAAATCATTAATCTATCAACTTAAGTTTACTGATATAATTTGCAAGTTACAGTTAAATCTGGTTTACTGAGGTTTTATGTGTAAGCATGAACAGAGCAAACTTTTTCAAACTTCCTTTAAAAATTTTCTCCAAACAGTCTCTGGACTTGTTTTGTGAAATATCTGTTACATTAGATACATGACTTTCTAGAGTTAAAAATCTTTATCCATCATGTGTTTAAATACTTTCTACTAAGCATGTGCTGCCCCACTGGAGCTGGCATCTCCTTTCATGAAGGGTCATCAGTCTAAACTCATCAATCTGACACTCTTCGTTGAAAAACCCATCACCATCTCCCATTAGATAGTGAAACTCATCAGTGCTGCTCTTTGAAAATTAAGGAACAGTTTCTCATCTGTCAATCTGGACAGGAGACAGAATAATTTGGCTTCCATTTATATGCTAAATTATTACAAAGATAATAGCGGGGTGGGAAAAAACCCCAAAAACTGCATGATCGTTTAGGTGGCGAAATGGGTTGCATTAAGAATTCACGATACAAATGTAGATAAGCATGTGATTTGTTCTAAAAATAAAACATGTAAAGCCCAATCTTGTTCCCTGCCTACTCAGTGGGTGTTTTGTCATTGACTTTGAAGGGAACAGGATCAGACCTTTTAAAATGTTTGGGGATGTAAATGCTTAATCGGAACAATACCAAAATGAAACAGGAAAGAGCTGGCTATGTGAGGATGTTTTCTCAGTTAACATAGTACAATGAAGCAACGGGGTGTTTGCAGAATTAGTATAATTATGTTAATTGAGTCCATACAATCTCAGCAGTTCACCTTTTGAATCTGAATTGCAGTGGAAATGTCTGAATTTATTTCCTACCCCACAAAACAAGGTCTTTTAGACAAAATATCCTCAAATTGTATAGATTAAAAGAGAGCTTGCAACAATTAAAGGCAGCCAAGACTGTCCAGGTGTCAAAAAAGTCATTATCCATCTGGGATCATCTATTGATTGTGAAGGTGAGGCAAACTTGGTTCTTTGTCCCCTAAATGTAAATGTGGAGAGTCATTTTTAAGTACTTGTGATATTTAGTGGAGGCTGGCTAGACACCAAGAGTACTAATTCTGGTCACAGTGAAGAAAAGAGCAGCCATTGAGAACAGCAAAATAATACCATTTCCTTAATAACTTTATGGAAAGGAACAGTATGAAGGCCAGATTCAGCATGATCCTTAAGCATGGTCATAACTCAAAGCATGTGAATATCTCCATTGACCTCAGTGGGGCAACCAATGTTTTTCAAGTGAAGCACATGTCTGGGTATTTGATTATTTGAGACCTAAGGGCATCACCGGCACCTGTTGAAGTCAGTGGAAAAGAATCAGGAAGAAAATTGGTAACACTGAGAATTTAGGCTCCATAAATGTTGTTAGTACAGCTGGGTGACAATTTTGACATTTTTTAATGAAGAAAGGGGATAAATTGTTCACAACATTTTTTCCCATTTATCAACCCATTCTACTCATTAGGTACCTGTACTCAGGGGACATTCCTGACCATTGTCTTAGGACATTGGTGAAAATAAACACACAAAGAGCCAATGTCCCCTACCATGTTACTAGGAACTTGATTAGAATAAGACAAGTAGTCCTATCCCTAAAGCCATTGTGTCTAGCTGTGTCACTGTAGAATTTCTGCTAGAACCAACTCCAGTTGCCCTCCTGCTTCAGTTATAAAGAAACTGCAGAGTTATCTTCGTCATCTGAATGTCAGAAACAATAACATTAGGAAAAGAGGCTGCTTGTACATAAAACTGGAAGCTTTGTCTCTCCGCATTGCCTGATATTTGCAGTGTGCTTACCACATCCTTCCAGGTTTCAGAGTAGCAGCCGTGTTAGTCTGTATTCGCAAAAAGAAAAGGAGTACTTGTGGCACCTTAGAGACTAACAAATTTATTAGAGCATAAGCTTTCGTGAGCTACAGCTCACTTCATCGGATGCATTTGGTGGAAAAAACAGAGGAGAGATTTATATATACACACACACACAGAGAACATGAAACAATGGGTTTATCATACACACTGTAAGGAGAGTGATCACTTAAGATAAGCCATCACCAGCAGCAGGGTGGGGGAAAGGAGGAAAACCTTTCATGGTGACAAGCAAGGTAGGCTAATTCCAGCAGTTAACAAGAATATCAGAGGAACAGTGGGGGGTGGGGTGGGAGGGAGAAATACCATGGGGAAATAGTTTTACTTTGTGTAATGACTCATCCATTCCCAGTCTCTATTCAAGCCTAAGTTAATTGTATCCAGTTTGCAAATTAATTCCAATTCAGCAGTCTCTCGTTGGAGTCTGTTTTTGAAGCTTTTTTGTTGAAGTATAGCCACTCTTAGGTCTGTGATCGAGTGACCAGAGAGATTGAAGTGTTCTCCAACTGGTTTTTGAATGTTATAATTCTTGACGTCTGATTTGTGTCCATTCATTCTTTTACGTAGAGACTGTCCAGTTTGGCCAATGTACATGGCAGAGGGGCATTGCTGGCACATGATGGCATATATCACATTGGTAGATGCGCAGGTGAACGAGCCTCTGATAGTGTGGCTGATGTGATTAGGCCCTATAATGGTATCCCCTGAATAGATATGTGGACAGAGTTGGCAACGGGCTTTGTTGCAAGGATAGGTTCCTGGGTTAGTGGTTCTGTTGTGTGGTGTGTGGTTGCTGGTGAGTATTTGCTTCAGATTGGGGGGCTGTCTGTAAGCAAGGACTGGTCTGTCTCCTAAGATCTGTGAGAGTGATGGCTCGTCCTTCAGGATAGGTTGTAGGTCCTTGATGATGCGTTGGAGAGGTTTTAGTTGGGGGCTGAAGGTGATGGCTAGTGGCGTTCTGTTGTTTTCTTTGTTGGGCCTGTCCTGTAGTAGGTGACTTCTGGGTACTCTTCTGCCTCTGTCAATCTGTTTCTTCACTTCAGCAGGTGGGTATTGTAGTTGTAGGAACGCATGATAGAGATCTTGTAGGTGTTTGTCTCTGTCTGAGGGGTTGGAGCAAATGCGGTTATATCGTAGCGCTTGGCTGTAGACAATAGATCGAGTGGTATGATCTGGATGAAAGCTAGAGGCATGTAGGTAGGAATAGCGGTCAGTAGGTTTCCGATACAGGGTGGTGTTTATGTGACCATCGCTTATTAGCACCGTAGTGTCCAGGAAGTGGATCTCTTGTGTGGACTGGTCCAGGCTGAGGTTGATGTTGATGGTGGGATGGAAATTGTTGAAATCATGGTGGAATTCCTCAAGAGCTTCTTTTCCATGGGTCCAGATGATGAAGATGTCATCAATGTAGCGCAAGTAGAGTAGGGGCATTAGGGGACGAGAGCTGAGGAAGCGTTGTTCTAAGTCAGCCATAAAAATGTTGGCATACTGTGGGGCCATGCGGGTACCCATCGCAGTGCCACTGATTGGAAGGTATACATTGTCCCCAAATGTGAAATAGTTATGGTCAGGACAAAGTCACAAAGTTCAGCCACCAGGTTAGCCGTGACAGTATCGGGGATACTGTTCCTGACGGCTTGTAGTCCATCTTTGTGTGGAATGTTGGTGTAGAGGCTTCTACAGCCATAGTGGCTAGGATGGTGTTTTTAGGAAGATCACCAATGGACTGTAGTTTCCTCAGGAAATCGGTGGTGTCTCGAAGATAGCTGGGAGTGCTGGTAACGAAGGGCCTGAGGAGGGAGTCTACATAGCCAGACAATCCTGCTGTCAGGGTGCCAATGCCTGAGATGATGGGGCGTCCAGGATTTCCAGGTTTATGGATCTTGGGTAGCAGATAGAATACCCCAGGTCGGGGCTCCAGGGGTGTGTCTGTGCGGATTTCACTCCCAGCTATCTTCGAGACACCACCGATTTCCTGAGGAAACTACAGTCCATTGGTGATCTTCCTAAAAACACCATCCTGGTCACTATGGATGTAGAAGCCTCTACACCAACATTCCACACAAAGATGGACTACAAGCCGTCAGGAACAGTATCCCCGATACTGTCACGGCTAACCTGGTGGCTGAACTTTGTGACTTTGTCCTGACCCATAACTATTTCACATTTGGTGACAATGTATACCTTCCAATCAGTGGCACTGCGATGGGTACCCGCATGGCCCCACAGTATGCCAACATTTTATGGCTGACTTAGAACAACGCTTCCTCAGCTCTCGTTCCCTAATGCCCCTACTCTACTTGCGCTACATTGATGACATCTTCATCATCTGGACCCATGGAAAAGAAGCTCTTGAGGAATTCCACCATGATTTCAACAATTTCCATCCCACCATCAACCTCAGCCTGGACCAGTCCACACAAGAGATCCACTTCCTGGACACTACGGTGCTAATAAGCGATGGTCACATAAACACCACCCTATATCGGAAACCTACTGACCGCTATTCCTACCTACATGCCTCTAGCTTTCATCCAGATCATACCACTCGATCTATTGTCTACAGCCAAGCGCTACGATATAACCGCATTTGCTCCAACCCCTCAGACAGAGACAAACACCTACAAGATCTCTATCATGCGTTCCTACAACTACAATACCCACCTGCTGAAGTGAAGAAACAGATTGACAGAGGCAGAAGAGTACCCAGAAGTCACCTACTACAGGACAGGCCCAACAAAGAAAACAACAGAACGCCACTAGCCATCACCTTCAGCCCCCAACTAAAACCTCTCCAACGCATCATCAAGGATCTACAACCTATCCTGAAGGACGAGCCATCACTCTCACAGATCTTGGGAGACAGACCAGTCCTTGCTTACAGACAGCCCCCCAATCTGAAGCAAATACTCACCAGCAACCACACACCACACAACAGAACCACTAACCCAGGAACCTATCCTTGCAACAAAGCCCGTTGCCAACTCTGTCCACATATCTATTCAGGGGATACCATCATAGGGCCTAATCCCATCAGCCACACTATCAGAGGCTCGTTCACCTGCGCATCTACCAATGTGATATATGCCATCATGTGCCAGCAATGCCCCTCTGCCATGTACATTGGCCAAACTGGACAGTCTCTACGTAAAAGAATGAATGGACACAAATCAGACGTCAAGAATTATAACATTCAAAAACCAGTTGGAGAACACTTCAATCTCTCTGGTCACTCGATCACAGACCTAAGAGTGGCTATACTTCAACAAAAAAGCTTCAAAACAGACTCCAACGAGAGACTGCTGAATTGGAATTAATTTGCAAACTGGATACAATTAACTTAGGCTTGAATAGAGACTGGGAATGGATGAGTCATTACACAAAGTAAAACTATTTCCCCATGGTATTTCTCCCTCCCACCCCACCCCCACTGTTCCTCTGATATTTTTGTTAACTGCTGGAATTAGCCTACCTTGCTTGTCACCATGAAAGGTTTTCCTCCTTTCCCCCCCTGCTGCTGGTGATGGCTTATCTTAAGTGATCACTCTCCTTACAGTGTGTATGATAAACCCATTGTTTCATGTTCTCTGTGTGTGTATATAAATCTCTCCTCTGTTTTTTCCACCAAATGCATCCGATGAAGTGAGCTGTAGCTCACGAAAGCTTATGCTCTAATAAATTTGTTAGTCTCTAAGGTGCCACAAGTACTCCTTTTCTTTTCACATCCTTCCAGGTACTGAGAGCCTTCCCATTGCTGTGGCATCTACTATGTTATTTCCATACAGTGATATGCTTAAGTTTTCTCAGAATATTATCCTAAACTCTTCTGGACACCTGTGCAAAATGAGGTGGGGCTGTGCGGGACAATGAATTGCCAGTGAAGTTGGTTTTGTCCAACTGTTATAACATATTGTGTGCTTTTTACTCCCTAGACTGGTGCTGTGAATGCTGTTCACAGAAGTGCTACAGTGGCCTGACACTTGGGAGTGGTGGTGAGCACCTGTTGAGGATTGCTGGGTACTCTCAACCACATTGGCTTCAATGGGAGTTAAAGATGACTTAAACCTCACAGGTTCGGGTATGTTTAATGCACCCAGTCCTGAATTCTGACCTAAAAGTCTATCCAATGCCCAGTGAAGGACTTTAATTGACTTCAGTGGACTTTAGATCAGGCCTTAAATTCTGAATACTCAAGCAGATCTCCTGTTGACATCTATGGGTGTTCTGTAATGGAAGGGCTCAACATATGGCGGAGCAGCGGGGACAGCAGAGCAGCTCACAGCAGGAGTTTGCCTGGGACTGGTAAGTATCCGAGTGTGTGTGTTTGCTTGCTGAGGAAGTATCCGAGCGTGTGTTTGCTGGGAGGGCAGGGAGAGAGCCTGAGTGAGTGTCTGATTGGCTGCTAGCCTGCAGGGGGCGGGCATTAGGGTGTCTGTGTGTTTGCGTCAGGGAAGCCTGGCTGTTTAAAAATAGCCAGAGCCTCGCGAACCAGCTGAGCGGCAGTGGAGCAGCGGGGACAGCAGAGCAGCTCACAGCAGGAGTTTGCCTGGGAGTTCGCCTGGAGTGAGCCCAGTGAGGCTTACATCTTGCCAACGTCTCTGAGGAAGCTCATAGTAGGTAGGTGATATGGAAGGGGGGGGTTCAGCTGTTGTGACCTGCACTGGATGTGCCATGTTTGTCTTTCTTCCACAGGACAGAAGCGACTTTGTCTGTACAAAGTGCAAGCTGGTCTCCATATTGGAAGAGAAGATTGAAGGTCTGGAGCAACAGGTAACGACCCTGCGTTGTATACGAGAGACTGAGGATTTCTGGACCAAACTCAGGATAGCCTTCTAGGGGCACAAAGCTCTAAAGATATAGAGCAGGTTGCACAGAGGAGCCAAGAGGCCAGTAAAGAAGCTTGGCAACATGTGACCTCCAGAAGAGGTAAGCGGAATGTCCGGGTTCCAGTAACACAGACACAGGTAACTAACCGCTTTCATGTTCTCTCCACAGGTACCAATGCGGAGAGTGGACCAGATGATATGTCTGGGGGGAGAAAGCGGAAGGAGACTCCGCTGGTTGGGAGGCATGAGATGCGATGTCCTGAGGTTGGGGGTTCCACGACCACCACTCCCAAGAGGAGAAGGCGGGTGGTGGTGGTCGGGGACTCTCTCCTCCGGGGGACTGAGTCATCTATCTGCCGCCCTGACCGGGAAAACCGAGAAGTCTGCTGCTTGCCAGGGGCTAAGATTCGTGATGTGACGGAGAGACTGCCGAGACTCATCAAGCCCTCGGATCGCTACCCCTTCCTGCTTCTCCACGTGGGCACCAATGATACTGCCAAGAATGACCTTGAGCGGATCACTGCGGACTACGTGGCTCTGGAAGAAGGATAAAGGAGTTGGAGGCGCAAGTGGTGTTCTCGTCCATCCTCCCCGTGGAAGGAAAAGGCCTGGGTAGGGACCGTCGAATCGTGGAGGTCAACGAATGGCTACGCAGGTGGTGTCGGAGAGAAGGCTTTGGATTCTTTGACCATGGGATGGTGTTCCATGAAGCAGGAGTGCTGGGCAGAGACGGGCTCCATCTTACGAAGAGAGGGAAGAACATCCTTGCCAGCAGGCTGGCTAACCTAGTGAGGAGGGCTTTAAACTAGGTTCACCGGGGGAAGGAGACCAAAGCCCTGAGGTAAGTGGGAAAGCGGGATACCGGGAGGAAGCACAGGCAGGAATGTCTGTGAGGGGAGGGCTCCTGCCTCATACTGGGAATGAGGGGCGATCAACAGGTTATCTCAAGTGCTTATATACAAATGCACAAAGCCTTGGAAACAAGCAGGGAGAACTGTAGGTCCTGGTGATGTCAAGGAATTATGACGTGATTGGAATAACAGAGACTTGGTGGGATAACTCACATGACTGGAGTACAGTCATGGATGGTTATAAACTGTTCAGGAAGGACAGGCAGGGCAGAAAAGGTGGGGGAGTAGCACTGTATGTAAGGGAGCAGTATGACTGCTCAGAGCTCCGGTACGAAACTGTGGAAAAACCTGAGTGTCTCTGGATTAAGTTTAGAAGTGTGTGCAACAAGAGTGATGTCATGGTGGGAGTCTGCTATAGACCACCGGACCAGGGGGATGAGGTGGATGAGGCTTTCTTCCGGCAACTCACGGAAGCTACTAGATCGCATGCCCTGATTCTCATGGGTGACTTTAATTTTCCTGATATCTGCTGGGAGAGCAATACAGCGGTGCATAGACAATCCAGGAAGTTTTTGGAAAGCGTAGGGGACAATTTCCTGGTGCAAGTGCTAGGGGAGCCAACTAGGGGGAGCGCTTTTCTTGACCTGCTGCTCACAAACCGGGTAGAATTAGTGGGGGAAGCAAAAGTGGATGGGAATCTGGGAGGCAGTGACCATGAGTTGGTTGAGTTCAGGATCCTGACGCAGGGAAGAAAGGTAAGCAGCAGGATACGGACCCTGGACTTCAGGAAAGCAGACTTTGACTCCCTCAGGGAACAGATGGCCAGGATCCCCTGGGGGACTAACATGAAAGGGAAGGGAGTCCAGGAGAGCTGGCTGTATTTCAAGGAATCCCTGTTGAGGTTACAGGGACAAACCATCCCGATGAGTCGAAAGAATAGTAAATATGGCAGGCGACCAGCTTGGCTTAATGGTGAAATCTTAGCGGATCTTAAACATAAAAAAGAAGCTTACAAGAAGTGGAAGGTTGGACATATGACCAGGGAAGAGTATAAAAATATTGCTCGGGCATGTAGGAAAGATATCAGGAGGGCCAAATCGCACCTGGAGCTGCAGCTAGCAAGAGATGTCAAGAGTAACAAGAAGGGTTTCTTCAGGTATGTTGGCAACAAGAAGAAAGCCAAGGAAAGTGTGGGCCCCTTACTGAATGAGGGAGGCAAGCTAGTGACAGAGGATGTGGAAAAAGCTAATGTACTCAATGCTTTTTTGCCTCTGTTTTCACTAACAAGGTCAGCTCCCAGACTGCTGTGCTGGGCATCACAAAATGGGGAAGAGATGGCCAGCCCTCTGTAGAGATAGAGGTGGTTAGGGACTATTTAGAAAAGCTGGACGTGCACAAGTCCATGGGGCCGGACGAATTGCATCCGAGAGTGCTGAGGGAATTGGCGGCTGTGATTGCAGAGCCCTTGGCCATTATCTTTGAAAACTCGTGGCGAACGGGGGAAGTCCCGGATGACTGGAAAAAGGCTAATGTAGTGCCCATCTTTAAAAAAGGGAAGAAGGAGGATCCTGGGAACTACAGGCCGGTCAGCCTCACCTCAGTCCCTGGAAAAATCATGGAGCAGGTCCTCAAAGAATCAATCCTGAAGCACTTAGAGGAGAGGAAAGTGATCAGGAACAGTCAGCATGGATTCACCAAGGGAAGGTCATGCCTAACTAATCTAATCGCCTTTTATGATGAGATTACTGGTTCTGTGGATGAAGGGAAAGCAGTGGATGTATTGTTTCTTGACTTTAGCAAAGCTTTTGACACGGTCTCCCACAGCATTCTTGTCAGCAAGTTAAGGAAGTATGGGCTGGATGAATGCACTATAAGGTGGGTAGAAAGCTGGCTAGATTGTCGGGCTCAACGGGTAGTGATCAATGGCTCCATGTCTAGTTGGCAGCCGGTGTCAAGTGGAGTGCCCCAGGGGTCGGTCCTGGGGCCCGTTTTGTTCAATATCTTCATAAATGATCTGGAGGATGGTGTGGATTGCACTCTCAGCAAATTTGCGGATGATACTAAACTGGGAGGAGTGGTAGATACGCTGGAGGGGAGGGATAGGATACAGAAGGACCTAGACAAATTGGAAGATTGGGCCAAAAGAAATCTAATGAGGTTCAATAAGGATAAGTGCAGGGTCCTGCACTTAGGATGGAAGAATCCAATGCACCGCTACAGACTAGGGACCGAATGGCTCGGCAGCAGTTCTGCGGAAAAGGACCTAGGGGTGACAGTGGACGAGAAGCTGGATATGAGTCAGCAGTGTGCCCTTGTTGCCAAGAAGGCCAATGGCATTTTGGGATGTATAAGTAGGGGCATAGCGAGCAGATCGAGGGACGTGATCGTTCCCCTCTATTCGACACTGGTGAGGCCTCATCTGGAGTACTGTGTCCAGTTTTGGGCCCCACACTACAGGAAGGATGTGGATAAATTGGAAAGAGTACAACGAAGGGCAACAAAAATGATTAGGGGTCTAGAGCACATGACTTATGAGGAGAGGCTGAGGGAGCTGGGATTGTTTAGTCTGCAGAAGAGAAGAATGAGGGGGGATTTGATAGCTGCTTTCAACTACCTGAAAGGGGGTTTCAAAGAGGATGGCTCTAGACTGTTCTCAATGGTAGCAGATGACAGAACGAGGAGTAATGGTCTCAAGTTGCAATGGGGGAGGTTTAGATTGGATATTAGGAAAAACTTTTTCACTAAGAGGGTGGTGAAACACTGGAATGCGTTACCTAGGGAGGTGGTAGAATCTCCTTCCTTAGAGGTTTTTAAGGTCAGGCTTGACAAAGCCCTGGCTAGGATGATTTAACTGGGACTTGGTCCTGCTTTGAGCAGGGGGTTGGACTAGATGACCTTCTGGGGTCCCTTCCAACCCTGATATTCTATGATTCTATGATTCTATGGCGTGTGTGTGTGTGTGTGTGTGTGTATGTATACACTTCATGGCCTATATGCCTATAGCTTATAGATAAAACAGGTCCTGTGGGAAAAAATAGTATGTGATCATGTAATTAAAGACTGTTTCATAATGCATACACAATGGGAGCAGAATTGAGGTTGCCCAGGCAACCTTAATTCTGGTATTTCCTAACTGTTGAGTACTTGTCTTTGCAATTTTAACATTCTTTTAACACAGGGTTTGGTTTTTGTTTGGTTTAGTTTTTGGTTTTATGTAATGTATCCTTGGGGGACTAGTATAAAGAACAATGAGGAATCCTTGAGGCTCCTTAGAGACTAATACATTTATTTGGGCATAAGTTTTTGTGGGCTAAAACCCACTTCATCATATGCATGGAGTGAAAAATACAGTAAGCAGAATATATATCATAGCACACGAAAAGATTGGAGTTGCCTTACCAAATGGGGGTAAACATTAGCAATGCTGACCTTAAAATCCTGCATCAGTAGCATATATTGGAAGATTTTCAGTGATGGCCTTGAATTGTTGTGAGCACTGTTTTACATGCACAAAAAATTTTCCACCCTCAACAACGAGCTAACGAGCCAATTCAATTAAGGTGGAAGTGGCCTATTCTGAACAGTTGACAAGAAGGGGTGAATACCAAGGGAGGGAAAATTACCTTTGTAGTGCTAACAAGGCCAATGCAATTGGTATTCACCCCTTCTTGTCAACTGTTGAGAAAAGGCCACTTCAACTTTAATGGAATTGGCTCGTTAGCACTGACCCCCCACTTGGTAAGGCAACTCCCATCTTTTCATGTGCTATGGTATATATTCTGTTTACTGTAATTTTTACTCCATGCATCTGATTAAGTGGGTTTTAGCCCATAAAAGCTTGTGCCCAAATAAATTTGTTAGTCTCTAAGGTGCTACAAGTACTTCTTTTCTTTTTGCGGATACAGACTAACATGGCTGCTACTCTGAAACCTGTAATTTTGAAGATGATATCAAAAGAAGACTTGGTCTAGCCTTTACTACATTCAGAAAATGTTGCAAGATCTGGAAGGCTAAAGACATTTCAATAAAAACAACCCCCCCGTGTATATGAGACAATTGTCATGCAGATACTGCTGTTGGGGTCAGAATGCTAGAGTCTGAAGAAAGCTGATGACTGAAAGATTTTGACTGCAGAAATGAACTGGCTGAGAGGAATGCTGAGTTTCAAGGCTGCAAAAAAATAAAAAAATGAAGAGATAATTAAACAGCTAGGGCAAGAAATAATGCTGTTACAGGAGATTCAAGAAAGAGGGACACATGTCAAGAATGGACCCCTAAGGGGATACCATAAATAACGATACGTGCCAGAATGCCAGAAACTAGAAATAGGGGAAGACTGAAGATGTATTGGGTAAACATGGTGAAAAATAACATAGAACAAAAATGCTTAAAGATCAATGAAAACATGAAGCTAGTACCAGATAGAAAGTGGTGGAAAGACTTCATTTGTTACTGTTGCTGTTGAGCAGATGGATGGGGATCAAAGAGAAGAGGAGAAGATCTCCTTCTTTTGTTCTTCCGGTTCATTTAAAATGCATCAGCTTTCAAATGGTCAGGACAAGAAAGATTTTAAATAATTCCAGAAAATGCATTTAGAAGCATCTTTAAAAGTAGCATTGACAATCAAGGAAATAAAATAGGAAGGCTACTTTAGCAAAGGGTGATGAATAAAAATACAGAACTTGTCCCTGTGCTCAACTTACAGGTAAACCCTGGAAAAAATCTAGAACCTGATTTAACACCTATATACATGTATTCCTATAGATATGTATGGGAATCTTTCTATTAGACTTCAATGGACATTGGATCAGGCCGCTATTGTGTATATATAAAAGCACAGTAGCAGCTTTGCTAAAATATGCACTTTGGTTCACCCCCCATAGTTTGTAGCAGAGCTGACCCATAGGTGATAACTCTTGGAAACAGGAATTCCCCCCCCCCCCCATGTTTATTTTAAATGAAATTGCATTCAACTATTCCCATATCCTGCTCCAATCCTTGCGTCAGCCATGTGATGCTTTTAGTAGACAAGTTGAAATATCAGGATGTCTAGCATATGCTCATTAGGGACATGAAATCCTGTCCTGGGGTGCTGACAAGCATAATATTATTAATGAAGATATCTGTCGTGGAAATAGAAGATTCTGAATTTTTCAATGTTGAACATATGAAAAGGAAAATAAGACATTCTGAGATGCACTGGAAACTTACAAGGCAAACAACAGCTTGGAGCAACAACATTCTCGTTCTCCAAGGCTTTCGTAAAGAATGTGCAGATTTCATTTGAATATCTGCTACATTTGAAAATTGCTTTCATAATATGAAGGGCATTAAAAAGAGAAAAAAAGAAACCTTTTTATTTGACCTTTATTAGCAAAACTTCTTTAACATCTATCATTTATTTGAATCATCATATTCAGATTGTGTGATAATTATTATAAAAGAAAGGCCAACTCTAATATTTTTCTTGGACAACTGGTTGGTACTAGCGGTTGAAAACATTAGCAGTGCTGACCTTAAAATCCTGCATCAGTAGCATATATTGGAAGATTTCCAGTGATGGCCTTGAATTGTTGTGAGCACTGTTTTATATCCACAAATAATTTCCCACCCTCAACAATTTGCAAGTTTGAATGGTAGCACTTAGATAGCTAATTACCACTTACTTCGAACACCCATTGAAGTCAGCAGGAGCCTCTCCACTGACTGCAATGTTCATTCATTTTGGCCTTTGTTTGGGTGGTTACATAGATAGATTTGGGTGCCTAAATCTGGCCTAAAAAAAATAAAGTGGTTATTATGGAGGCAAAAATATGCTTTGAAAATTTGAGGATGGGTAGAGTCCTAGCTGGAAATGAGCTCATAAAGTTTAAAATTCTGAGCAAAGAGAGATTTAGGGGAGTCGATTCCTGTTTCAAAGAAGGGTAGATTCAAGTGCACTGGAAAACTTTTTTTGTATGTAGCAACAGGGTCCATACAAATAGTGTAGCAGGCTAGGGAGGGAGCTTGCCAAAAACTTAAGTGTTCTTCTAGATAAGCCCCAGGAATCGTCAGGGAGTGCACAGAATTCACATCATTCTAAACTATTCACTCCGGAGTAGGCGGTGGTCATCCACCGAATGGTGAAGCAAGTTACATCACTGCCTTCAACAGCAGCTGTTTGGGGGAAAAAAACAAGGGGAAAAGAATTCTCAGAAAATTTTCAGCCATCTTTACTCATGCTGAGTAGTGCCTTACTCTGTGAATAGTTTAACTGGGACGCAGTGCAAGTGTGGCAGAATCTGGTCTTTTGTTCCTTTTTGTCCAAGTAATTCACAAACTATAACAAAATTAGCCGCTGCAGTGGTGAAAGGGGTTGCGTGACTATGCATCTCTTCTTGCTTTGACAGTAGATCAGCCTTGTTGATTTCAATAGGGGACTAATTGATTAACTTAGGGGAGAATATGGTCTGGTATTTTTTGATAAAAAATGCTTGCTAAGGCACTTCTCTCATGCATTTTATAATGCATAGTGCTGAAAGCCATTGCTTCTTTTCTAAAAGTATGAAGCAACCAACATGCAATAAAATTGGTCAACCAGGGTCCCAATTAAAAAAAAATCCAAGAGTTCCTCAATAGACTCTCTACCAAAAATAATTACGAACAATTAAATACTCCAAGTTGCTGAATTCATTTGGAATATGGAAACAGTGGAATTCTACCTGTCACATGACTGAATAGGACCAGGTATCACTGATCTCCATTTGTGCTGGTATTACGAAGGGCACTGGTTCAGCATCATTCAGTGGACGAAATGAAATACCAGTGTTGTACATGGAAGGTGGGATTTTCCAAAGCATTTTGTGTAGAACTAGTCTTGCTCCCATTGAAAGCAAAGGCTCAGCTTCCACTATCTTGCATGTCGAGCTGGTCAGGGATTTTTCAGGAATTATTTTTGCCAATTCATCAACATGGAACCTGTTTGCTAGAAACAGTTGGTTTCAACAAATTTTCCAACCTGAAAACCTGTTGAGACTTGTTTTTGTTTGTTTTTGTTTGTTTTTGGAATGAAAAGATCTGGGGGGGGTTTGGTTCAAAATGACTTTTCACTTCAAAATTCATGCTAAAAAAAGCATAAACCAAAGAGAAAAAGTCAAAATGTAAACAAAATGTCTCAAAATTATGGGAAAAAGTTTTTTTTTTTAACCCTAGCTGAATTTTTTTGAGTTTGTCTCTTCACCAAAGTTTTTGAGATTTTGACTTTCCATCTCACTTGGAGGCAGGAAAAATTGTCTGAACCTCAAAATTTTTCATGGGACAGAAAAACTGTTTCCATCCCAGCTTTAGTTTAATGTAACTAAAGTTAGGTCAATGTTGAGGGCTTTTCAAAATCCCAGCTGGACAGATATCAGAGAGGGGACAGAACGAATGACCAGAAAAGCAGACTTTTTGCTAGGGTTGCTAGGCACAGACAGTCCTGGTAGTTCTCGCTGATTCTCCAACTCACAGATGAATAGAACACAGCCTGTTCTACCTAATGTTACCACACTGGGTCTCTCTAATCCTAACCATCCATGGAAGAGACTGCAAATTTTTCATATCACTTTGTATCTTGAAACCATTTACCATTGCCTCAGAAGAGATTTGCTTTGGAACAGTGTCAGCAGGTCAAATTATCCCATGAAACATCTGCTGAGGGTGGAAGCGGGGAACACACAGTGCTGCTACAGCTCTGGAAAATATGAAGTCAACTCTGAGTTCAGCCACACCGTACTTACATTAAAGCTTGGTTACGAGCCAAATTCCACCCTCAGACATGCATGTGCAATTCCTGTTTACTTCAGTGGTAGCTGTGCTGTGCTTATCTAAGGGCACAGCTTGAACAAAGTATTTATCTGTTGTGAGTCAGGATCGAGAACAAACACCACACACCCGCATACTTTTTTACAGCCACATTTTTGGCTCCTTTTACAGGCCTGCCTGATGCAACACCCCCAGGCCTGAATTACAGACAGGGACACCGGGAAGCAGAAGACAAGGTAGTCCCTTTCTTCATGAGGAATGTTCTCTGTGTTTGGGGCTCATTGGTTCCACTGCCCTTCTGGTTTTTCATTGTGTGGGGCTGTTTTCTCACCACAGGCTACTGCTTTCTAGTTTGCTGCCTAACTGCTGAGCACCACCACCACCCGGGGACAAGAATTAAGCACAGAGAGAGAGAGAGAGAGGCTAGGCCCCCACTCAAATCATGCCATTTGTTGAGTGTTTGGGGCAGGGTCTGTCTTCTGAGTTATTCACCTGACGGGAAACCATCCCCGCAGCAGCAGCCAGCAGGAAGCGTTCTCCTGGATTTGCCGAAGTGTTTTGTAATAATGATGGAAATAATCATCATTAATAAGCACCTAGATGGGCATTACATCTTTAGAGCCCTTTCCAAGATGCTTCT
This sequence comes from Dermochelys coriacea, assembly GCF_009764565.3. Classification (NCBI taxonomy): domain Eukaryota; kingdom Metazoa; phylum Chordata; order Testudines; family Dermochelyidae; genus Dermochelys; species Dermochelys coriacea. The sequence continues at coordinate 5,821,924 of NC_050078.2, forward strand.
ATGAGAGTGTTAAGGGTTCAGTGAGGGTGGACAGCTCTAAGCCCCTGCGGGCTGTGTTGATGGGGCCATTCCTCCATCCTGTACAGCTAGCAAAACAGGCGTCCCAGTGTAGAGTGGAGGATGAGCTGCAGCCCCCTGCAAGGGTATAGTAGTGTCTGTGTCACTGCACAACTCCTGGGGGCCTCGTGTCTGCATGGGGCTGGGGCAATGTGCCCCCAAGCTACCCCCATCACAAGCTGTGATTCAGAGACATTGCCAGCGCTAAAGAAAGAATTACTTTCCAGGGGGAAAGTGCATATACAAAAATGGGGCAAGCAGGAAGAAGGGGCTGAGGGCTCAGTCCTGCTTTAACTTTAAGCCCTACTGAATCTAATGGGACAGCATAAAATTAAACATATGCTTAAGAGCTCTGTTGGACCAACCTAGACCACTCGGCACCTTGCAGGATTGAGCTGATGCTGCCAGACCCTGCTCCCTGTCATACTCTGCAGAAGGACAGGGGTGGCAGGTGTCTTTGGCAAAGGAAGCTGCTGTTCCTGATGGATTGGACAGGAAAATGGAAACAGTCCAGAGATGTATGGGGACGAGAAGGAACATTCCTTTTCCCCTTCTAGCCTGAGATGTGTAAATCGTACCACACCAACAGCCAGGTAGAACCCTGCAGGTATGCTGGGAGAGGTGAGGGAATGGGGCAAAAGAAGCATCTTTTTCCACCCAATGTCCCCACTCAGTGGTTGAGCAGGATTCCAGCCTAGTGCTCTCTTGATCAATAGGTTGGGGGTGTATGACCAATTTACCAGCTGGCACACCAGGGCTACACAGGGGTATGATTTGGTGCATCAGGGATAAGGTTAGGCGTCTAGCAACTTCTTTGCATAGAGGGACACATTTCCAGCTGGTGTAAATTTGGTCTATAGCTGTCAGGGGAAGGAGGATCCAGCTGAGGATCAGGCCCATGTTTTCTTTAGCAGCAGACACTGTAGGGAACTCTGGAGCATATTCCTCCCCGCGCCTCCCCCCCGATAAGAACGGCCAGACTGGGTCAGACCAAAAGTCCATCTAGCCCAGTATCCTGTCCGCCAACAGTGGTCAATGCCAGCTGCCCCAGAGAGAATGAACAGAACAGGCAATCATTGAGTGATCCAACCCCCTGTTGCCCATTCCCAGCATCTGGCAAACAAAGGCTAGGGACACCATTCCTGCCCATCCTGGCTAATAGCCATAGATCGACCTATCCTCCATGAACTTCTTATGTCATTCTGTTTTGAACCCTGTTATAATATAGTTGAACTGAAGTCATTCTACTTTGTAGCAGTGGGATGACTCAGAGACCTTCCATACAACCATTCCCCTTGGTTAAAATGACCACATCTGATGCACTAGTAACAGAGGACTATTCAGGTAGGGGCTGCAGTGGCACGTCATGGTTTGTGTGGGCCCTCTGCGCTGGAGTGAATTTCACCCGTAACAAGTAAGGGTCAGCTTTCAACTCACAATCCAAATTGCTATGAAAGAGCAATCTCACCCTTTGACTTTGAAAATCGGGTCATTTGCATCTGCATCTCAGTTAGGTGACCGACGGGATGTTCAAAGGGCCACAGCTCTCAGCCCAAGTACCTGGGTTGGGAGCCGGGGAACATCCTTTGGAGGGCTCAGGAAAGACAAAGGACTTCATGCCCTTGACAGCAGAGGGAGAGTGGATCCGATCTGAAACTGCTGCTCTGGCCTCAGTTCTGGAGTAGTCTTTATGGGGCTTGTGATCCCTGTGCCCTACATCACCTTGCACCCAAAGAGCTGTTGCATATGGCCATGCAGGAAGTCCTCCAAGGAGCAGTGTTCCAGGTTGCACTGACACCCTTCCCTCTCCACTAGGCAGCGCTGTTGCAAAGGTTTGTTTCATGAGCCTCCGAGCCTATGCTCGCACTGAAGTCAACAGCAAAACTCCCAGTAGGGTTAAGCTCAGGAAGTTGAATTTCTCTCACAGTAAATACCTACCATGTGCAGCTGCACCTTACTGAGATGCATTCCTTGGAAATTTTATCAACAAACCTTAAAGGTGCTACTTGGCATCAAGGCAATTGTTACACTCTTAAGACCTATTTCTACTCCCACTGAAGTTGGGGTAGTCCTTTCCCCTCCTCCCTCCCCCACCTTATTTCAGTAGCAACAAGATCTAACCCCTTGTTTTCTGAGATCAAAGGAATTGCTGGGCCAGATCCTCAGCTGCTGTACATCAGCATAGCTCCTACACTGACATACAGAAAAGGTTCTATCCCATCATCCTGCACTATTCACAATAGAAACATTCGAACACCCTGATCTCAGCCTCTACACCTAGAAACTGCAAACAGTGGAAAAGAAAATCAGTTGTCAAGCTGGGTAGAAGCTGCTATTAGTAACCCATCAGGAAGTTTCTTGTCAGCCATCCTGCAACCTCTTCCTTTGCTGTTTGCTGCGGAGTCAACTAAAAGCTACAGCCTAATAGCATAAGTCAACTTTTCTCAAATCTCCGCAAGGCTTCCTCTGATGTGAGCTTTAAAGGAAAGGTACATGGGAAATAGTACGTGCTAGGGTTGCTATCCTTTACACAGAGATGCCCTGTACTGTCACTTCTAGATACGACCTGGTTGGAATAACTCCACGATGAGCTATGGAAGAAGATGTGATGAATGTATGCGTAAGGAAGCTAGCATTGAGTACAGTTACATTATCTGCTAGAGTCAATTTGGAGTATATTCTCTGTAAGAGACAGGAAAGTTATACTCTTAGGTGGATATTTCAAAAGTCACCTGTGGACTTTGGATGCTCATTTCCCATTAAAATGAGTAAGAACAGGTCATCCAAGTCTCCGTAGCCTCTTTGAAAATCTCCACCCTAAGGAAAAGAGGCTTAATCCAAAGCCAGGGAAATCAATGGAAGGGCTCCCCCTGATCTGGGTCAGCCCAGGTTTAGCAAGAAGAGCTGGTTTACAGTAAAAGCTCTATTTTTACTGCATCCTTGAGATTAGAGAGACAAGGTGGGTGACCTAATATCTTTTATTGGACCAACTGCTGCTGGTGAGAGAGACAAGCTTTTGAGCCACACAGAGCTCTTCCTCGGGTCTGGGACAGGTCCTCAGAGTGTCTCAGCTAAATACAAGATCAAACAGATAGGTAGTTTCACATTAGTAGTTGATCCTTGAGATTTGTTCACTAAAGCACGACTTCATTAGATATCCAGTGGTCTTCCATTTTACACCCACATTGTTGTGAATGTAATCGATATCAGACTAAAGGATACATTTCCACCCAGTGTTGTTTGCACCCGCAAACCAGTTAGCTAAATGCCTCAATTCTTTTGTCTGCACCTACAAATGACTACATCTTCGAGATTGTGTTCACAGTTGATTTCACCTGCAAAGTTGCAAGTGTAATAGTATTTTCTAAATGGACAACCAACCTAATTCTCAATTACTGAGGGATAATCTCCACTCATTGATATATTTTGATTTCCACAACCAAATCTCTGTACAACGTTTCATGAGTGACGTACTCGAGTATTCGGATTCTAATATTTAAACTGTATTGTTAAATCTATTCACCTAAATTTGGGTTATTGCTAATTATGTACTCTATGTATCATATGACTTTTAAAAACTAACTTTATATTTGTGGATAATCTAAGCACTATACCCAAATGTACAGACACCCTTTTCCCAACCTATGTATTATATGCTATTTTTAAACATTAATAATTTTTTAAAATCTATTAGAAAGCCACATTAAAGATCCACTGAAAAGACAGCTCTTAACACAGAATTTTGTTGAGAGCAGCTAGGCACAATCTTGTTCATTTTTAAATTCACCAGTGGCAGAGGAGTGACCGGTCTGGTTTTATCAGATGCACATCTGTTGTACACCAGGAGTGCTTGCAAGGGCCAGCAGTGGGGGTTGGATGTCAGGAGGTCTGTGATTTATTCCCATCTCAGCCATGGATTTGCTGTGTGATCTTCGGTCCTTGTTGCATCTGGATTTGTCCATCTGTAGAATGGGTGAAAGATATTTATCCAGTATGTTTAAAGAACTAAGAGTAAAAGGTGCCATGTGAATGAAGAAAAAAGTGTCAGAGAAGTTACATATATGACTCTCCTTCCCCTTGATTTAAAAAAAAACTACAAAAGAAAAGGAGCTCTTCCTTTTCTGGGGACGAGGACTGGTCTTGTAGTAGGTTGGATCTCAGAAGAGATGGCTCCAGTTCCTGGCTGTGCCACAGACCTCCTGTGGGTATGTCTACACTGCATTGTAAAGTCAGGCTCAGACTCGGGTTTAAGCCCCAAACCCCCTTCATCCACACCAGAAATCAGTCTGACTCAGGCCAGGAAACTCTCTCGATTTGAGCCTGCAGATCCTGCTGAGGGTGGGTGCGGGGGTCAGAGTCTGTGTCTCATTGAGACTCAGGTCCTAGCACTGTGTGGATGCAGCTTAAGCCACAGACCTGAACCAGAAGGTCTGCATAGGCAGTGTGGACATGTTAGCAAGGCTGTGAGACCCAAGTCCAGCAACTGTAAGCCCACATGTACAATGCAATATGGACACTCAAAGACAGGCTTTGCTCTCTGTCGCGGGTTGAAGCTCTTACTTTTACTATCCATAGGCATTTCATGCCTGTGTTGTACTCCGCAACATACCCATTCACCGATTCCTGCTGATGCCTTTCTATTCCTGTTTTCAAAGTTACTTCTGACTTACAAGGACACTATGGATTAGTGTCACTATGGATTAGATAACTCCTGTGGAGTTAATCATGAACACGATCTTTAATTACAGGACATGTGCTGTGGATATCCAGCTAAGGTTGCAATTACTCCCGACAAAAATAGTCCTGTAGAAATTCAAAGAGATGGCTAGGATTTCACCTCTCCGGGCTGCGATTGGCCACCTCTGGGCAGCTGCCACCATGTGTAAGCCACGGTGCTTATCTGCACACCGTTTAAAGAGAGGGCCTTTGGTGGTGCTGCCTCATTGATTTGGGAGACGGTCCGCTGAAAAGCAGCACTGTTGAGCAGACACATGGAATCCACGCTCCCATCTGCTCAGTTAGTGCCTACAGGGGAAAACATGACACAGGGTTCACTTCCTGCCTAGATAACGTTGTTAACAACCCAAGGCAAAATGTATGACCCTCCTCTTAAAGGAAATGTAAGCCAGGAAGCGGGGAGGGGGAATTCTTTGCCTCAGGAGGCTTTTTTTTTTTTTTAAAGCCAGCACTGCACAATGGAACTCAATCTAGTCCTCTGTCTCTCCCTCATCCCCCAGCATTCATCCATTCTTTGTATTTACTCAGCAAAGCAGCTCTCCAAGCAGCCACCAAGCCCCTCCTTGTTGCTCCAGCCAGGCACGAGTCCTATGACCAGAATCAGATGCTATCAGATCAAAGGCTGTATTCATCGAGAGCGAAGTCGATTCGGGGAGGTAACCAAAGTGCAGAGGGATTTGGCAAGCAGTCTGTCCTCAGGGGGGAGTGCGGAGTTCAAGAAACTCCTGAAGAGCGTGGGAGGAGGAAGACGAGCCTTTGACATGGATTCAAGCAGCGTGATGGGTTCCAGAAGGGAACACAAGGGTCTTTTACAAACGGGAGGTAGTGATGTGCAGAGGGAATCTAAAATCATTCATCTCCTGAGTGCCATTCATTCCGGCTGATCCAGGGAGGTGAGATTTGCTCCCCCATGCACCAGCCTGGGCTGCAGGGAACATTCACTCAAAGGGAGAGCTGCCTGGTGTACCAGAGCCCTCCTTTCTCACTCTAAATTGCTGTCAGAGCCTCCCCGTCTTGGATTGTGCTGGCCCCTGGCATGTCCCCCACAGGAGAAGAACAGCCCCAGTTAGCCACCAGAGCTCTTTCTGCCTCAGCCAGAGCCTGGCAGAAGACAAGCAGGCCCTAAGATGAATCTAGCCCTCTGAAGGGAGCTAACATTAAAAGGGAACTAAGATCCCAAATCAGCCAGACCTTGATCCAAAGCCATTGGGATCTATGGGAGTCAGCTCAGAGTCCAGGAGCTGATCCTCAGCTAGTGGAAACTGCTATAACTCCACTGACGTCAGTGAAGTTATAACAATTCCCCAAATGAACATCTGTGTAGACTTAAAGGTTCGACCCTCTCTAAGATCAAAAGCTTGTCTCACTCACCAACAGAAGTTGGTCCAGTAAAAGATATTACCTCCCCCACCTTGTCTCTCCAATATCCTGGGACCGACACAGCTACAACAACATGGCATGACCCTCTCTAATGCCTTTATTTACTTGCCGAGACCTCAGGACAATGAGCCTAAGTTTTCCCTGGTAGAGACAGAGCTGTGCGGAGAACGGTAATTCCATTTTGCAGAGGATTTTGATATTTTGAAATTTGTTTTTGTTCTGATTCAGAGTGAAAAACAGATTAAAAATGATTGTAATCAAGTCAACCCACAACCTTCTCTTTGCTCAGCTAAATTTAGCTCCTTGCGCCTATATTATCTATATGGTCTGGGAAATATTTAGTCCTGCCATGAGTGCAGGCAATTAGACTAGATGGCCTCTTAAGGTCCCTTGCAGTCCTACGATTCTATTGGTATAAAGCATGATTTCTAATCCTTTAATCATTGTCAGGGCCCTTCTCTGATTTTATCAACATCCTTCTTGAATTGTGGGCACCAGAACTGGACACAGGGTTCCAGCAGTGATCGCACAAGTGCCAAATACAGAGGTAAAATAACCTCTCTGCTCCTTCTGGAGGGTCCCCTGTTTATGTATCCAGGGAGCACATCAGCCCTTTTGGCCACAACATCACACTGGGTACTCATATCTACCATGACTCCCACATCTTTTCTAGAGTTATTGCTTCCTAGCATAGGGTCTCCCATCCTGTAGGCATGACCTACATTCTTTGTACCCAGATCTAACATTTACATTTAGCCATATTAAAATGCATATTGTTTGCTTGTGCCCAGTGTACCACATTGTCTAGATAACGTTTTTAACCCATTTACTGTGTGCCGTGTTAATTGCATACTGTTCCAGTTATTTAATCAAAATGTCACGTAGCACCAAGTCAAATGCTTTCCAGAAGTCTATGTATATAACATCGGCACTGTTACCTTTATCATCCAAACTGGTAATCTCATAAAAAAAAAGATAGCAGGTTAGTTTGACAGGGTCTATTTTCCATAAACCCATCTTGATTGGTTTTAATTAAATGACCCTTCTTCAGTTCGTTATTAATTTAGGCCCATATCAGCTGCTCCATTATCTTGCCTGGGATTGACGTTAAGCTGACAGGCCTATAATTAACCAGGTGATCCCAATTACCCTTTTTAAAAATTGGCACATGAGCTTTCTTCCAGTGTTCTGGGTTAACATAGCTCAAAGAACCACACCCCGACCGACATAGCTAGGCAGACCTAATCCCATGTAGACCTACCTCCATGTTGATCGAAAAAATGCTTTACTTGATGTAACTGCCATTGTTGAGGGAGACAGTGTTCTTACAGTGCTGGAAACACCCCTTCCATCACTGTAGGCTGTGTCTACACTATGCGGTTAAGCTACACCGGTAAGCATAGCTACACCGATGTAGCCAAGGTGGTGTATTCCCCTAAGGGTACGTCTTCACTACCTGCCAGCTCGGCGGGTCATGATCGATCCCTGAATCGACACCTGTACTCCACCTCGGCAGGAGGAGTAAGCGGAGTCGACGGGGGAGCCGCCGCGGTCAACTCATCGCCATGAGGACAGCAGGGTAACTCAAACTAAGATACTTCAACTTCAGCTATGCAAATAGCATAGCGGAAGTTGCGTATCTTAGTTCGAACCCCCCCCGCCAGTGTAGCCCAGGCCTAAGTGTAGACACAGCCTGAATCACAATTTGTTTCTGGGTCAGTTCTGGGGTGATGCAGCTACGTAGCACTCTTTACTCAGCACAGACTGTAGTTACAGTCTAATCCTACATGTTACTGCAATATGCAGTACAATATGGCTCCATATATGTATTTACCAAAATGTCAATACTTTACTGCAGCAAGACTGTGTGGCTTCATGGTTAGAGCCCCAGATGGGGGCTCCAGAGACCTGGGTTCTAATCCCAGCAATTTCACTACCCTGCTGGTGACTTTGGACAAATTACTTCCCTCCCCATGCCTCAGTTTCCCCATCTGTAAAATGGAGCTAATGATCCTTTGTAAACGGCTTTGAGATCTGCTGATGAACAGTGCAATATGAAAGCTAGGCATTATTCTTATTTAAAATAACTAAGTGTGATGAGACTAGGAAAAAAAACTAGCTCAAAGTGCAGTTTAGAATCCTGAATCCCAAAAGCAAAACCCGTTGGTGGTCAGTGAAAATGAAATGGAGCCTGATCAAGATGAACTCCATCAGTCCTGCAACACAGCGAGTAAAAATGCCCCAGAATACAAATGAGAACTCCTACCTGACTGCAGGAAGGAAGTGGAGATGGAGAGATTTTCTGCTCTAGCGTAGGCTCCAGAGACCAAGACAGAAATCTTTGGACAAGGGAAGGGAGGTGGGAGAACTCCCAAAGGAAAGGAAATTCTAGGCTGAAAAAGGAAGATTTATGTCTTCCCAGCATCTGGTCCTGGCTTCCTCTCCTTTCTTCTCACTGCTGAATGTACGGATTGCCCTTGAAGGACAGGAAGAAACAACTCTTCATTAACAGTTATGATCTTCACAAGAGCCCCCAGTTTGGATGTGGCAGAAATTCCTGAGGAGCTATGACAGGATGAGATCAGAAAAAATGGAAGGCTTAAAGAGGAGCAACAAACGTCAGTTGACTGGACAGGCAAATCAATGGTAGGGCTAACTCAGGAAACAGATGGTTCAGAGACCACTTGAAAGTCCATGTGGTTGCTCCATGATGAACACCAAAAATTAATTTTCTGCTGCCCTGAGCCTGCTATGTAATAGCCAACCAACTGGGGAGCAGTAATAATGTCACTGGACATAGGTGACCAAACACAGCCTGAAGAACAAATCCTGATCTTCTAGTTTATTCTGGTCATTGCAACATTTTGCAACTCATGACTTTATTGCAAGGCTTGCAAGCACCAGCGCCTGGATAAACAGGTTGCAGAAGAACCTCAGCTTTCATTAAAAAATGAATTTCTAGCCTCCTGGATGCCAAGAAAAGCTTGAAAGTGGGCCTCAGTTGAACTTTAAAGACTCCGGAAGGAGAACCAGGAGGAAAATAAAAATAATTCAACATTTATTTTTCTTAAACAGTCTGTCTTGAAAATCATGAATCTCCTAATCTGTTGAGGCCTGACTCCTAATATCTGACTGCTTGGAGCTGGCAATATTGTTCTTATAACGTGCTTTTTGTCAATGAGCTCATATAATAACTTTGGGACCTGCTTCAATTATCTGGCATGAGTTGTTCATCCACAAAGCGAATCTATTAATCAATATGCAATCTTTCAAACAATATTTAGACATGCGCATTTCAGATGCTAGGTTGTTCATAGACTGTACACCTGGACTACTCGTTATTTGCTTAATGTGATAGTTGGTCACACGGTATTGCTTCTGCTCCTCAATTGGATAACTGAAAGTTTTGAATAAGGACCAGAAAACAAGCATTCTTATTTGCATGGAAATACAGATGTTGGCATGGACAACGCAACCCCATTTGTGCAAATATTTGTGAATAGGGAATAAGGCCTTGTCTACACAAGGGAAACTGACTGACAGATATTCTGGAATAACTATTCTACTATACCTATTCTGGTATAATTTACCTTTTCTGGAATAACTTCCCTATATGAATAATCTATTCCAGAATGAAAGTGATTTAATTCCAGAATAAGTATTTTGCTTCCAAAGCAGAGCAATTACTCTGGAGTAAAGTCAGCTTTATTTCAGAACAGAGTGTCCAGATGGGAGTTATTCCAGAATAGTTATTCCAGAATAGCTGTGCTGGTCAGTTTCCCCATACAGACAAGAAGTAGCATGAATTTGGTTGACATAAACAGCTGTTTGAGATATGCACGTTCAGAATTGCTCTACGTTCCATGGTTTGTAACAGCTCCCTAAGGGTCATAACACAAGCTGGAGATCACTAAAGTGCTGCATGGTCGAGCCACACCATCTCCAACCCGTGGTGGTCACCAGTCTTGTGACTGATCCACAAACAATTTCCATTAACTTCAGTGAGTGTCAAGCATCACCAGCACTTTCTAATCCATAATCCTGGTCTTTAAATAAACTCTTCCTTTCCGTTTGGAGGCCTATTAAGACTGTGCCATTAAGGATGTCTATAGACAACTGGCTCATACGAAAATGTTTAATATTTCCATCTTATTTTCTACCATCTTCTTTACACAGCCTAGGATCTGATTTCCTCCTTGCTGCTTAAAAAAATATGACTGTACATTGACTGGATGACATCTTCTTACTTTTTACCAGTTTTACCAGCATGTGGATGTTGGGTGGCGAATAGTGTCATGAATAGAGAAATAAAACATACTCACTCCAAGCGGAAGCATGAGAATTGAGAAGGATACACACATATGTTGAAAACTATTTGGTAGGTTCCATATACTAAGTGACTAAAAGATATTCTCTGTTTAAAATCAGTATCTGTATCAGAAGGCTGTGTAGGTCTTCTAGCTTAAAGGGCACACACACACACACACACACACACACACACACACAGAGCTGATATTGACTCTGCAATATACAGTCTGTCACATGTTCTCTTTTATAATGTGGACTGTCCCATAAAGTAGGACATTTTAAACATGAGCACTGCCATTAAGAAACTGAAACAGTCGCTTATCAGTCACAGGATGTCATGGAGCTGTCTCAGGGTGTGCTTGAAAGCCCCCCTGCAACTTACTGATAAGCTCTGAGATGGAGTTAAGCTTTTTATCTGAAGAAGAAAGAATTAGACCCTCATGAAATAACCGGGTTTTTTATAAGCTAAAAATAAGAGAACGAGAGAGAGAAATCACTTAAAAACTTTATAATACAGCAGAACGAGTTTAACCTACTGCGATTTTCAGCTAAGTTTTCTGCTTCATCAAGAAAGAACCCCGTTGTGAAACCTATGTCAAAAGAGAAAAGATGTGAGAGGCTGGTTTCTTTCGTAGATTAGAAGATTAATTAAAACAAAATCACGTAGTCAAATGTCTTACTGGCGAAAACACACACAAGGCATACCACTTTGTGTATGCAATATGAGAGTATGGAATGGATAATCACTTTCAATTGGACTCTGATGTGAACTGGATGATGCTGATTCTTGGAGAAACTCATGGAATATGGATCTTATTTCTGCCACACATTGCGATCTGCCAGCCTGCTGTTTTTGCACTGCAATATCATTGCTGAACGTGGTTGAATTATTGGTTGCAAATAAATGATCCAGTATAGCCTTTAATTTTTTCTGTTCATAAATCATTTGCAAATCAATCCTGATTTCTGCAAATGTCATTATTCCTCTACCAGATAGTTTGCAGGAACAGTTATCAGCCCACGGGTAAAATTTTCAAAAGTACTTAAGTGACTTGGATAGATAGGAGAGATCTATCTATCTAAGTCCTCTGCTCAAAAATTTTATGGGACTTAGGAGCCGAAGTGTCTAACTCACTTTTGAAAATGGGACCTCAATCATCTGAGCAGTGATGGATGCACTGTATTCCATGAGAGCCCAGACTTAAAGATGCAGTGATAACAGCTATGTGACAAGGTTATGATGCGCCATGCAATAGTGCTAATAGGCCTATGAATTTAGCTAGTTATAACCTGGATCATTCAAATCTGCTGTATAATATTTATGTTTTAATTGTTGGTGGCAGAGTGATCCCGATAAATATCAAGGGTCATGCACTTGAAGAAAAGCAGAGACTTATTTGTATGGGTATTTTTTAACCTACATTTGTGTGTCCAGTTACTGCAATTTTGTACATATATCAAGTCTTTGCATTTGCACATTTCCATATAGATACCTATGAAGGTGGGCACAATTTAAGATCCTACATAGAATGGACTAGGTATATCCAATTTGAATGCAGAGTCATGGGAATCATAGAAGATTAGGGTTGGAAGAGACCTCAGGAGGTCATCTAGTCCAAACCCCTGCTCAAAGCAAGACCAACACCAACTAAATCATCCCAGCCAGGGCTTTGTCAAGCCAGGCCTTAAAAACCTCTAAGGATGGAGATTCCACCACCTCCCTAGGTAACCCATTCCAGTGCTTCACCACCCTCCTAGTGAAATAGTGTTTCCTAATATCCAACCTAGACCACCCCCCCCCGCAACTTAAGACCATTGCTTTTTGTTCTGTCATCTGCCACCACTGAGAACAGCTGACCTCCATCTACCCTGCAGGTAGTTGAAGGCTGCTATCAAATCCCCCCTCACTCTTCTGCACACAAACACAGACATTCAATTTCACATGCATTTGTGGGTGCATTTTGGGCCTTCTCTTTTTAAAAATGGGGTCAGTGTAATCCACCACAGTTCCTGACTCATTAAATACTCTCAGTGCTTAGCAGAGAAGTATGTTTCCTTACTCAATAGCCTCCAACCTTATTTAAAATGTATTGTTCCAGACAGAGCCTCCACTGATGAGAGGCAACAAAAAAAAGTATAGGTCCAAGCCAGCAGATTGTCCAGTGAAGGTTCCTCAGGGACTGACTGTGGCTTTGCCACAAGCCCAGAGTGAAGGGCAGCACAAGAGACCAACTGGTGACTCTGGTCCTTGAATTTCCCCTTGCTCCAGAAGGGAGGTCATGGACTAGCCCTTTGCCTAGCACTTCCCCCTCCGAGCTATGCTATGCTCCAAGCTATACCTTGCATTGGCAGTACCAAGGCTCCAATCTCTCTACACCCATCAGCACAGGATAGGAAATAGCCTCATGGAGGTTGTTCTCTCCTTCCTGCTGCTCCACACAGCCAACGTGGGGCATTAGAGGCTGCACCCTTAGAAGCATACACCCAGGCTGGTGCTCAAGGGCCTGTCCCAGCTGCGTGCCTTCTCTCCAAGTTGCTGAACACCTTCAGCTCCCGGTGAAGGAGATAGGAATGGATAGAGTTCAGCAGCTTGCAGGACTGATCCCCCATTCTGCAAACCCTTACTCCTGTGAGTAATCCTCACTCACATGAGCAGTCCCTTTCTCTTTCAACTCCCCTGAAAAAGTTCAGCAGGCCTGGGCTCTACAGTGGAGCTGGAAATCTGCAGAGTCCAGGTTAGGTTTTCTAACAGCAATCCATGTGATGACTGTCTACACCCACTGCCTCTTTGGGAGGTGGGGGAGGGATATGGCTTCACCACATGGTTCCCTTACATGCTGTGATCAGAAGAAGAGAGGCTGAGAATTTATTTTCCTCCCATATTCCTCTAAGTTCATAAAGCTGGGAATTTTAAAATGGAAACATTCCTCTTTCTGTTATGCTCTTTCAGGACCATTAAGAATATACTTGTATACAAAGAAAGAGTGAGTAAAAATCCCTTATCATTCATGAGGATCACCAGAGCACCCTAGCGATTAGGTTACCCAACACCATTCTGTCAACCTCACAAAACAGCTGTTATCTGGCATCCCCAGCCAGTATCAAAAAATAAGTATAAGATTAGTCTGATGTATTGCTGATGCTTTATGGATATTTGCACCAGCTTCAATACTTTTCATTCTGCTTATCAAGCAATACAACTTTTTTTTGCCAGACACAGTCCCTCTCTGTTAAACATCTGTTGTCTGTGCTGTTACAGGACCTCTCAACACATTGGACTTTAACATCTCCTTGATTAGAAACTGACTGATGCCAAAGCTACTGGATTTGTGCCAGGAAAACAAAACAGGCCCACATGGAAATAATGCACTGAACTTGCTATTTAGTCACCAGAAGGCTTCCCCTTTAATTGAATTTGGTTCTTATTTTGTTTTTTAAACAATGTGGATCACATTTACCATGATGCAAACTGAAACAGGATACAGGAACATCCTGTCTGAATCCGCAGGAGAAAATTGCATTCAGAGAGTTGGAAAGTAGACAGCAACATTATTTCAATTCAACACTAGGTAAAGAGGTACAAGTTTTGTATGTAACCATCTATAGTTCATGGTTGTAAAAATGGCTTTCAGAGTCTGACATGGTCAAAAACTGAGAACTCCTTCCAAGATGTTACAGAAAACGAAATGATTTGATGTATACAGTTGTTTTCTCATTCTGTACTGTTTTGAGATACTGACACACTGAATTAACACTTTAGATAAATCAAATGTTGGGCCTGATTCTTGAATTCACTTACGCTACTTTTAAACTGGTGGCGCTCCACTGATTTCAGTGCAGTCACTCCTGATCTACACTAGCACAAGTGAGATCTGAATCAGGGCCTGAGAGTCCACTCCTAATCGCCTTAAGCAGGCAAAACTCCTGAGTAAAGCTTGGGCCTTGGGTTTGTACATAATCAACAACACTGCACAATCAATAATGTGCATTTCAGCTAATGAGCGTAACTCCCCCATCCCACAAGACATTTGAGAGCAATAGTTACAGTAATTTACATGTCTGAAAATAAGTGTACAGACGCTCCCAGACACCGTAGTGTCTTCTAAAGTGCCAGTCTTTGGGTTTTTTCCCCCTTCTACTAGCAGTGAATAGGCTTAAATCATGTCAAAATTACTAGAACCAAAAAAAAAAAAAATGATGGAGATGATTTTTCAGCTTTTAAGTTGGTTTCTACTTGCAAAAAGACCAGGGGCAAATAAAAATCTTCGGTGAAAATTCCAGTGATTCTTTTCAATATAACATTTCTGCTCGATCCATCTATCTCATTTAAAGCTTGAAAACCATTGTCAATTTCAAATTTCATACAGACCAGTTCATCCTACAGCAATCCCGGGACCAAGAGTTGAGGTTGGATCTTTTCCCAGCACTCCCCTCTGCATTGTGCTTTTTATTACAGGGATCCATTTTGAGGATCAATTCCATTTTGGTGGGTTCATTAAAAATTTGCTGTGATGTTACAAAACTGGTTATATTTGAATTAAAATGGCAAACCTCTTCCAAAGCCATTATCTGGACTGTGGGTCACAGTCTGCTGCCAATTACACCATTGAAACCCAAAGTATTTCCATAGATGTTCCTGGAGTTACTCTAGATTTGCAGGTTTCAGAGTAGCAGCTGTGTTAGTCTGTATCCACAAAAAGAACAGGAGTACCTGTGGCCCCTTAGAGACTAACAAATTTATTTGAGCATAAGCTTTCGTGAGCTACAGCTCACTTCATCGGATGCATTGAACTGTAGCTCACAAAACCTTATGCTCAAATAAATTTGTTAGTCTCTAAGGGGCCACAAGCCCGTCTTTTCTTTTTTCTAGATTTACACCAGATCAGAATCTGGCCCTCAATTTTTTAATATTACCCCCAAAATATTCTACCATGGGGTGATTAAATGGCATGGTCACTTGAACTCCCTGGGCCAAATTCTCTCCTGTGCCACTCACTTAAGTCAACAGAACTATGTCAGCATTGACTTTTCCCTCCTATAACGTTACTGTGAGAAAACCATTCAGTTGCCCTAAGACTGTGTTTCTAAAGTTCCCAAAGCAAACATGCATTGCAACTTTAAATATAGACTGACTGTTTTTGGCTTGCATCTCATATTACATACAGTTTGGTGTCTCTAACTACAAGCTAGGCAGCACCATTAATATCTCAGAAGAGAGACACTAAGCCTTCTGAATGCTCTATATTTTCATTCCTTATGGGGAAAAGCATTTACTTTATATTTTCTCTAAACTAGCACTTAGAATGAAATGTAACAAATTTTCATATGCTATATTCAGGAATTAAACTGTGCAGAGGTCTGTTTCAATTCTCTCTGTAATACACACACACACACACACACAGTCACACACACACGAGTGTTTCATCGATATCTCTTTCCTTTAAGAGGACGCCAGGCAATTCTTTTGCAGAACTTGAACTGTTTTTTTAAAAAATCAGCTGGTTAAACAACAGACTTGTAAATTCACCGTTACTGCAGGGAGGGGGGAAATGGGGTACTCACGTGGTGGTGGTGTCCCATCTTTTTGGTCACTCATAATTTACGCCTTCAGAAATGCCTTATTTGTGCTGACGGGTTCCCCCCCCCCCCCCGTTCAGAATCACCGGCTGGATTAAACAGAATAGAAAGGCAGGGAAGAGACCAAGGACCCAGGAGAATGCCGCACTTGTTCAGACACTCCTTGCCGAGTTCCTGACCCCTTTGCAACTGGAAAAGGAAACAGCATGTGTCATTCTTTTTTGCCTTTCCAGCTCACATGAACGGGGAGGGGCCCCCACTTTCAGATAGCAGTAACTGCTTGACGTATCCCAGCCCCGCTGCCTTCCAGGAACTTTGAATCTTCGGCAACAAGTAGAAAGAAAATGCTCTTAAAAGTGCTTGGTTTCAATCACAATCCAGCCTAGCGTCCTGGGCCAGTTACCAGCCCTATGGATATTAACACAATGGTGGATAAGTCACTGCCAAAAACGGGGAGGAATGCTGGGATGATTTCACAATGGGGTTTTCAAGTTCCATTCTGGCTTGGAAGCCTCTGCCCTGAGATTCTAATTGATCCTCTCATTTAACGGGTGTAAATCAGGAATATATCCACTGAAGTCAGAGTAGTTACACCGGTGTAAATAAGAGGAAGGCTCAAACTAGTGATTAAAACACTCGGCTTGCTATTCAGGAGAGTGGGGTTTAATTCCTACTTCAGCCACACATTTCCTGTGTGACCATAGACAAGTATCTTAGTCTCTCTCTGCCGCAGTTTCCCATCTGTAAAATGGGGGTGATAGTACTTCTTAGCTCCTATATAATTTCTTTCTTTTCTGTTTAGATTTTTAATTCTTCAGGCAGTGTTTTTTTACTGTCCATAAAGCACCTAGCACAATGTCTTATCTTGGTTAAGGCCTCTAGGTACTACCAAAATACAAGGAATTAATAAAATAATAATAATAGTTCATTAGACTCAGACCCAAATGGCTTTGTCAAGAACTGATCAATCCTCAATTCTCATAGACTGTGTGGGTCAGTACGAATTCACAGCATGCCTTTGATGTCAACCACACAGTAACCGTTTTACTCAAAGTCGGGGGTGTATGGGGGAAGCCAGGAAAATCAGAATCAAGACTGAAGCTCCCCCTGTTATGCAAAGGTGTTGCAGCTTGTTTCTGTTAAGTCTGCTAAGTGACTTGCTGTCAAATGCACTGCTATGTACTTGGGTCTCAATATTTATTCTATAATGCTAGCGTGGAACGAGTGGCGACGTGCATGACAAATCCAAATAACCTAGCCTTGTGTGCATGCACCGATACCTTAAACCACTCATATCAGCAGCATTTGTGATGGACTCTCACGGTGTTTAGAGAACCCTCGAATACCCCCTGGCATGCAGAGCACAGCAAGGCAAGGGCCAGAGGGACAAAAAACCCTGATGTCACCCCACTAGCTTCAGTAGAGCTACATCAGTTTATACCAGATTAAGGTCTGATTTAGAGTGGACAGACACCTGTGAATGAACGGAAAATACTAACGAGAATTCTGCTTGCCGTTGTCTTCTCCTTCCCCATTCTACACCTAAAACACGCTGCATGCCCAGAGCATTCTGGATCTACGCAGAGGGAGGGAAGGAGGCTGAGGTGTTGACAGGCACTTAGGGTGTGTCTACACTAAGGCCATGCTGTAGCATCATAATGTAGATGTGTCCTACCTCCGTGAAAGGGGTTATTCTGCCAGGGTAGATAATCTGCTTCCCTGAGAAATTCTTCCGTCTACCTGCCTACACAAGGTGGTGAGTCAACCTAACTATGTCACACAGAGCAAAAGTTTTCACGGCCGTCAGCAACGTAGCTAGAGTAATCTAATTTTAACCATAGATCTGGTCTTAGTTTCAAATCCTGCCTCAGTTCCCATCCTGAGTAATATGTCTGGACACTGAGGATCTCTGTTGTGAGGAAGGAATCTGACCTGCCAGGCCACAGCTAAGCCAAAGGAATGGAAGATCCCTATATCTATCTAATTTTAGGTACTTACTATTAATCATGTTTATTACAGCAGTGTCCCTGGACCAAACAAGAGCAGGACCCCATTGTGCCAGACACTGTACAATTAGAGTAGTGAACAGTCCCTGCCCTGAAAGGGTGATATGGTCCCCATTACCATAGTACCTCACAATGTTCTTCATCATGTTTGTTCTAGTTATCCTCATAACGCCCCTGTGAGGTAGGGAACTGCGATTATCACCGTTAATTTTATAGATGAAAAACCGAGGCAAGACTAAGTCCTAGATCCTCAAGGTATTCAGTCTCTGAACTTCCTCTAAAATCCGTGGGAGTTAGGTACCTTTGGAGGATCTGAGCATAAGTGACTTGCCCAAGGGGGCACACAGGAAGTCTGTAGCAGAACAATGAATGCAATCCAGATCCTCTAAGGCAACGGAGGCCACCCTAACCACTGGACCAGCCTTCCTTTCTAGTGAATTTTCTAGCCCCACTTCCTGCTTGTCCGCTGTGCTGGGAGCCCCTGTAAGGGTGTGGGGCCCAGTTTGCAAGGCCCCTGGTACCCTGTCCTTACCCGCCATGGAGCAGAACCTCAGCGACCTTTTCCATCCACCAGTATGGGAAGGGTCTGAGCTTTAAAATGGAGAGAGCCCACCCAGTTCTATACCACCTCCCAAAGAGTCTGGGAGAAGAATGCTGAACATAGAAAGGCATCGTGTTCTCTCTCCCTCTGACCCCAGAGCCAACTGCCTTGAGGGGAGCAGAGGCAGCAGGGAACTAAGAAGCATGGAAGGAAGTGGGGGGAATCAAACAATATGATTGACCATTAATGTCCCCCGTGTCTGAACCCCTCCTCTCACCCTTACATCCAGTGGCTGCTGTACGCAGTGAAAACTATATGGAAGAGGGCAACTAAAGAGTAGTTTAAAGCCTTTTTTGGTCAAAGGTTACAGTATTTGTCTGGAAGCATCCAATCTATCCGATAGCAAAGGTAGGTTGAGACGCCTGCGTGACAGCCTTTCATTGGCTGATACCTCAGCCACCTTGGCCCACAGTGTCTCCATTAACCCACAGAGGAAAGGGCAATTTAACTAGTTGTGGGGTTGTTGTTTTTTTTTGCCTTGGTGGAGACATTTGTTCATCTGCCGTCTATCTCTGAAGCCTTGAAATCCTTCCTGAAAATATGGAAACAAAAGCTCCCTGCTTGCCTGTGTAGAATCTTTGTCCTAAAGGATCATGAGGGCTCTACAAACGATGTGCCATTCTATTACAGAGGGGTCACACAGGTATGGCAGTGGCGAAACACACACACACATCTTTGACCACCTCACCTGCACTCTGCCCACTAATCTACCTCCATCGGAACTACTTCTAATAGTCCATACTACCAAGCAGCTGCACTTAGCCTACATTTTTTTTTAAATTCAGTCTCCTTTATACCATTGGGAAGGAGAGACCACAACTGTGGCTATTTTACAGGGAGCTTAAGTGACTTGCCCAAGGTCACACATGAAATCTGTGGCAGAACGGAGGAATTGAAAGTAGATCCAAGCTAGCATTCTAACCGCTGCACCATCCTTCCTCCATTGCATTCACCTAACTTAAGCTCCCAAATTGCCAAAGCATGCTCAGGAATCTGGAATATGTCTGGAGAGAGGCACTTTGCAGAATTCAGTAGTAAGTTGAGTACTACATTTTTATCAAGAATATTTCATGCACAAATGAGCAGTTAAATCACAGGCCATTTTGAAAAAACAGTGCTCATGGAGGACAGTGAACGTCTCACTAAGTCCACTTGATGTGGCTGTGCAGCTTAATGGGGCCTTAAAATGGGAGCAAATGGTCCCCTGAGAATACCTGCCACACAAAGGGCCATCCCAGCTGGTGCAGAGAGGCAGTAAGGGCTGCAAATGGCCATGCTCCTAGCCCTCTGGTATAGGATGCAGCTTAGGGGTGAGATGGGGACAATGACAGAGTCCACTGAATGATCAATATCTCTTCTTCTCAGGGCCCAGAGGAGGCTATTGGAAGCACAGCATCAGCTAGAGCAGCCTTGAGGCTGTTCTAATTTACCCCAGTGGCTGGACAGGGCCTTGCAGGGCAGCAGCTCAAACCTACTTTTGCTTCTCCCCCCCCCAGCCTCTCCTCCCTGTCCCAAGTGCAGCAAAAGAGTAACTTGAACTGTAGCTCACGAAAGCTTATGCTCAAATAAATTTGTTAGTCTCTAAGGTGCCACAAGTATTCCTTTTCTTTTTGCGAATACAGACTAACATGGCTGCTACTCAGAAACCTGAGAATCAGGCTATCACAGGCCAGCTGGCTCATTCAGGGGATCAGGGCTCAGCCTTGCCTATGTCATAGCCGTTATCTGCTGGCTGATTCTGAGTGGGTGGCTTAATTACATGAGCGATCCTAGCTGTGAAAGGGTCAGGGTGGCCAGGGGAGTTCCCTCTCTCTGGGAAGGACTTGCAGAAGGCAGGCAGGCAAGCTGGGTAGAACCACATGGGGCAGGATAGGCCTGTAAAAAGCTCCTGGAAGAAGCTTATAGTTTCATAGCATCTCTAAGGCTGGAAGGGACTGTTGTGTTCATCTAGTCTGACCTCCTGCATAACACAGGCCACAGAACTTCCCTAGAAAAATTCCTGCCGAGTTCCCAGGGAGTGGAAGTATTGGGGCTGGAAAGCAGGGCATCTTGGGAGGCAGGATCCCACCGAAGCAGCAAAGCTGGAACTCTGCAGTGCCCTGGAGTAAGGGTGTGGAGTCAGGCACCTCATTATCGTCAGAGAGGGGCCAAAGGGTCATTTGTTTGGATTCTTTAGCTGGACTTTTGTTAGCCTGGAAGGGGGCTGACCTTAACCATGACATGCCTGGAGTGCTGGGCCTTGGAAGTTTTAAACAGGGGTCAAGGCAAGCAAGTAGGATGAATGTAGGTGTAGACTTGGTACATTTCAAATTTCTATGTGCGCCACCCCAATCAGCTCCAAGGAGAAATCTGAGAGCCAATTTTGGTCCATGGAGTTTAAAATTAAGCATTGGTATAATAATAGCAATAAGGTGCATATTTCTGGGCCACTGATGAACTTTGGAGGTGGCTGAAAGAATTACTTTTGATTTCATAGCTCACTAATGTATCTCATGTGAGTACCGATAGCCTGCACATCCTGATATGCTTTATTACTTAAGAGCTAAATTATTCCTGCAAAAGGCGCAGAAGGCACCACTTAAGGTGTAATGCCACCTTGGTACTGACTATGACTCCACCCTTCCTCTGTGTTCGCCAGTGCTAGATACTGACACGCCCTGGAGAACAGGGCACCAAATTATGTCTGCCTCCTATGTCCATGCATTGGAGGAGAGGTTCCTTCCTTTGTTCCCCTCTCTAATGCACCTACCACATCCAGCCTCCAATAAATTCCACACAGGTGCCTGAAGGATCAGGGCAATAATTTGTAGTTATCTATCAAAGCAAACCAGGGCTTGAAATATTTTGGTAATTTTTGCAAGGATTAGATTAACATAACTGTGCCCGGAGATACTTATCATTATGCGATGTTTGAACTCACAGGCATCTGTCTTAGTACCCATCTACCTTTCATTGTTTCATTTCATCATAAAAGCAAAGATATTTCAGTGCAAATTTGACTATTACAACCCACCATACTAACACAAAGCCCATCTGTGCTAAAATAAGGACTTAATTACAATAGATAAAAACAAAGCACTGAGTGAATATCTGTAGCAACCCAAAGGCCCTGTTTCGTAGTACGATTCCTATTATTAGAGGTTTTATAAATAACTTTGTGGTAGCCCTAACTCAGTGATATCTGAGTGGCATTTTCCACACTATTCATAGTTGTGTTATTAAAAACACACATTCCATTTGGATTATTTTTCTTCTTTTTATAGTTAAATTTCTGATCTGATCAGTTGTTTAATGTCAGGAAAAGCAAAATATGATTCAGACTCCTGTCTTGTAGACATACAGATGGTTAACGCAATCACATGATGGTCTTGTCGACTTCGTGCATGCATGTTGTCTCATTGGTTTCATAGGAACTACTCCCATTATTAAATCTAAGCCTGTGCTTAAGTGTTTGCATGATCAGGGTCTCGGGAAGGCGGGATTATTAAAGACAAAAATGGGAGTGAAGCATCCAACTCCAAGTGACCTTCAATGGAATCTGGGGCCCAGATCCTTACAGATAATTTTATGCCCAGTTCTCATGGATTTCAATGTGCCTAAATTCCTTTGAGGAGCTGAGGCTGGGTGCCTAGTGACTTTTGTGCTTTGAAAATTTCTCCTTATTGACTTAGTGTAGTTTGCTCAAGTGGCAAAATTTTCATTGAGCTTAGGCAACATTCAGAACATACTGATCAAAAGATAAAATTCTCAGGCTATTCTGGGGGATACGGGGAAGAGGGGGAGAGAGATCCTCAGTGTGTAACTCAGCATAATGAATATTGCAGGCCTTGAGCACTGTTTCCCAATGGGTCCAGCTAAAAGTCATATTATGTTTTTAAAACTGGCTAATCTGTTGTCTCTTTTCCTTTTCCTTGTTCAGGAGTCAAATAAGTTTAAAAAATTGGATATATGTGTCTGCCGTGATGTGAGTAAAGATGTAGCCTGGCCTGTTCTAATAATAAATTGCATGCTGATCATATTTTTTACTGCAGCCAGGGTGTAGTTTAGCTTTATCTGATTGACTCTAATTCAAGATTTTTGACTTTCAGCAGGAGAAGAATACACACTAGTAAGAAAAGTACTGCAATGAGCCCACAGTTATATCTACCCATGACAAATTGGGCTCCAGAAAACACAGAGACAATATTTGTTGACTGATATACACACTATCTAAAGCAGCTTTTATAATGGGCATTTGCAGATCTTTGCTTCTAGGAACCACATGCTTCATTGCATGCACATATAGCTTTTAAATTAGATTAAATTAAATTTTTAAATTAGACCCAATAATGAGACACACAACGGTCATCTGAGGTTTATTGATCATTTCTGCGCTGACTAAATTCCCAAAGTCCTGCACTGGCATTTTAACATCCCTGGTTTCATACTGGGCACAGAGGCAGCTAACATGGAAAACAAAACCCAAGACATTCCAGGAAACAGACATTTGCTCAGAGATCACTCTGCCAGCATAAGTAGATCCAGCCATTTCCATTCCTTGTAACAAGGCACTAAGGTTTCTCTTACTATAAGCATGCACCTGGCTCAGTGTAAAACCTGGCTTGGTTTATTTCAAAACAGCTTCTTCTTTCGTTTTCTCAAAACCCTGGTCTGGGAAATGGAGGGGATGTTTGTGGGACAGTACTTATCTCAACAATCTACAGAAGAAATAATCATTACTGAATTATCCTCTGCCAAGAACCCTAATGTACACTTCCTCTAGTGAAGTTAGGTGAAAGTTGATGTAGGTGTGAAAGAGACTATTCAGGTTTGAATCTGGTTTAGGGCTCAAGTGTTCTTGGGAAGATTTTGGCCCAGAAATGGCAGGAATCTCATAAGATTATTTGCTCTTGTGAGATTTCAACTACATCCAAATCAGAACTGGAGATGTACATCACCTGGGCTATGTCTGCAGTACTATGGAAGCCCAGGGTTTGAATTCAGGCTCAAGCCTAACTCCTTTTCCATCCACACACAAACTGTACTAACCCAGGGCTCAGACCCAGAGTCCCACAACTGAGTCTGTTGCCCTGGATTTAAGGGGTGAGCGTACGCCAGATTTTGATCACGCTAATTGCAACCATACTGTGTGCATTCAGACACCATGAATTAATAAAATAGACCACCACCTAGTTAAGGATTAATTTTAACAAGCAGGGTTTATGGAGGCAAGGTCAAAACTAGCTGCAGGCTTGCAGTTTCTGCTAATCAGAATGAGAGGAGGTGAGAAAAGAGTTAAATTGAGACTGAGAAAATTAGTGGATGGAGACCTTTAATTTAGGTGCCTTTGATATTCAGAAGCTTATTAGGGCTAAAATTGTGAGGAATGTTTGTTGATCAGCAGTTTACTTAAGTTGGAAGAAGTGATGACCCAGCTGGGCTCACTGCGAGCTGTGTGGTTTATAAAAGTTAATTATAAAAAGACTAGATAGTAGAGGGTAGTTTGGAGTAGTTCTCTGAAGCCATCCTGAGAGACTTTTTCCTGACACCCTACTCCCCGCCAGGGAAACGACCAGCCAGTATGGTCCTGCTGTCAATTACTCAATAGCATCTCAAATTCAAGGTAATAAGTTGGGATGTTCTAACCCTATTGCTTATGTCTGTGTGTGCTTAAATCTAATACACTCTGTCATTTTAGATAAGAGCATGCTCACTTGTATCAATTTTCATCAGCCAGAAGTGCTGTGCTCCCATTGATTTATTCCTGACACTGCCTGGAGTGAAATAGTTAAGTTACCACTGTTTTGGGTTCAGAAAACCCTGGGTAACAAGTCAAGCTAGGAGCCAGGGTTCAAATCCTGTTGTTTTGCAGTGTAGATGCAGCCTCAGTGGAAAACACAGTGGGGAAATTTATATACACAGAAATCTCCCCACTATATTTTCCACTGAATGCATCCGATGAAGTGAGCTGTAGCTCACAAAAGCTTATGCTCAAATAAATTTGTTAGTCTATAAGGTGCCACAAGTCCTCCTTTTCTTTTTGCGAATACAGACTAACACGGCTGCTACTCTGAAAAGAAAAACTGTAGCCTGGGGACTTTGAAGTTTAGTTTTTCTGAGTGGAAGACAAGACAGTAATTACCTTCAGCTTTGTCTACACAAAAAATTGCTCTGGTCTAGTTGAACCAATTTAGCTAAAGCAATGCCAGCCCCTGTGTGGACACTCAGGGTATGTCTACACTGCACACACACACACAAAGCCCCACAGCAGCCAGTCTCAGAGCTTGGGTCAACTGACTTGTGCTCACTGGGCTTGCACTATAGGGCTAAAAATAGCAGCGTGGACATTCCTGCTTGGGCTGAAGCCTGGACTCTGAAACCCGGTAAGGGGCATTGGTCTCAGAACCTAGGCTCCCACCTAAGGGAACGTCTATACAGCTATTTTTAGACCCTAGCGCAAGCCCCACAAGCTTGAGTCAGTTGACATGGCTGAGACTTGCTGCCGTATTTTTTTCTTTTTTGCAATGTCAATGTACCTTTGTTTTCTTGGACATCTCAGGAAGAAAGACAAGGGCCCCAGGAATGTGGCATATCCAGGCCACAGCTTTATTAAATAATGCATCTGGGAATCATCTGGCAATACCTCAGCCACTCGAGGTCATCCGTACATTGTAATTCATTGCACTGGACAGAGGGCTTACATCAGCTCCCCATCCCTCCATTTCATCTGGGTCCAGCAACATCAGTGGGTCACCATTGCCCTCCCATCATACAAAGGTTAAGGGGGTGGGGAAGAAGGGTTGTCTCCTCACTATACCAGACATTGGGAACCCAAGCCCCATTCCTCACCTTCTTTAGGAGGTGCCTTCTCCTAATCCACTTGCAATTCTGGTGTATCAGGGAACTGGACTCCCTATGGAACTGAGCACCTGCCAAGCTGTGACACACCTAACCTACCCTGCAGGTTGAAAAGAGGAAGATGAAAACCCTCACACCACCAAGACCAATCTGACAGTGAGGGGAAAATTCCTTCCCAGCCTCAAAAATGTGGCTCGCAAGATGCCTCAGACCCCAATCCTATACCCAAAAGAGGAGCTTTTCTGCCCTGCAATTACCCTGACACTGAGACAGGTACACTAGTAAATGTGCCTGATTCCTGTTGCCGTCTTGTTCTCCCTACAAAAGCTCCTTGATTTTACTTCCTCAGCTCCCTTCCTTCATGCTGTTTTCCCTTTCTTCCTCCACTTCCTCTCTAAACTCAGGACAACTGCATGGAATTACAGGGTGCTCAGAATCCAAGAAGGGCCCCAGTGTCATAGTACCTAGCTCACTTAGCCTACTTCCAAACTCTTGCTCATGGCAGCTTGTAGTATCATTGACCTCAGTAGGGCTGCAGTATTGCTAGCCCCAAGTGTATAAAACTCAGCTTAAATAATGAGATTTAAAAATCTCTCTCTATATTGAGTTCTTGTTATTTGCCTTCTGAGCTTTCAGGATGCATTTGGGTCATATTTCCAAACTTTTCTCAATAACTATGAGGGCTAGAAACTTCCCGGTTTGCAAAATGAAAGATGAGATTCTTACATAGTGACATAACTCCAGCAGCTGTGGCTTAAACAAAGCCACCACGTATCATAAGACTTGCAATAAACTCATGAGAATTGGCAACACTGGGACTTCTAGAGTAAGTTTTTTTCTGTAACGGGGCCTTGCAGTGAACGGTAAGGACTGCGGACAGGAAACCATTTGCAGGGCATAACTACATTGAACCAACAAACGTATGAATACAACATTGTTATTCTTATGTACCACTAGATGGAGAACTTTATATATCTTTATATATATAAATAAATAAATTAAATAAACTACATGCTCACACAGATGGACACATCCTTCTTTTTATATACAACTCTTATAAGACTACCTGTTTTTATTTCTCTGAAGTATTGGAAGCTGGGTCAGACAGGGAAACACTAGTCATCAATGGAAGCTGGTATTGGAGGGAAAGGCTGACCATTCAATGCAACTCTTCACAAACGCTGGCAGTTGGCTAGCAATGGAGCTATAATGAGAGAGTGGGACTCATTAAAGAAGCAGAAGATCTGCGACATACCCAATGCAACTGATAGAACCTTTGATGAATTCTTTAATAATAAGCAATGCTTTTCATCAGTAGAGCTCAGAGCACTTTACAAAGGTCAGTGTCACAATTGCCATTGTACAGATGGGGAAACTGAGGCACAGAGCAGTAAACTTCTGTGGCCTACGTTATGCAGGTGCTCAGACTAGACCGCCACAGCGGTCCCTTCTGGCCTCCGAATCTATGAAGTGACTTAGACAGCGGCAGAAGCAGGCCTAGAACCCAACTTTCCCGAGTCCTAACACAGTGCTCAAGCCACTAGGCCATGTCTTTGAAATCAAAAATGTGCACATCCTCCCCACTGAAAGGTCTCTAAAAGGAATAAACCTGCCTGTAATGGCCCAGGGTTGTATCAGCCATGGAGGGCTTGCCTATATACACAAGTCGCACCAACTTACCTTAAATCAGTTTAAAAACTCATTTAGTTTAACCACTGCAACCCCCTATGGATCCTGTTGCATCTGTGTAAAACTGGTTATATTGGTTTTGCTTGTGCCTGTAAATTTACCAGTAGAAATTGAAGCCACTCAACCTGGCATTCAGTCCCCCTCTAGTGGTGGATGGGTCACAGATTGAGGTTGATGAGTCTGCTACAGCTTTGGCTAACAGAGGTAGGTCTTTTAGCTCAGACAAAAAGAAAAGGAGTACTTGTGGCACCTTAGAGACTAACAAATTTATTAGAGCATAAGCTTTCGTGAGCTACAGCTCACTTCATCGGATGCATTACGAAGTGAGCTGTAGCTCACGAAAGCTTATGCTCTAATAAATTTGTTAGTCTCTAAGGTGCCACAAGTACTCCTTTTCTTTTTGCGAATACAGACTAACACGGCTGCTACTCTGAAACTTAGCTCAGACAGTAGAGGGTCATGCATTAAGATCTTGAGGTTCTAGGATCTTTCCGGCCAATGACCCACCCAGGGGCACAACGCAACACGAACTAAATGGATTCAAGCCAGGTTTAAACCCGTTTAAGATGTCCACATCCAAGATTGCCCTGAGTTAATCAGTATAAAAAAATCACACCTTTTAAATTGAATTGGTGTACCTTTATGATAGGCCAGTCTGGAGGCAGCAGGCCCAGAGATATTTCCCAGGAAGGCTACTCTGTTGTAGTCTTTTCTGAGATCACACACTGCCTGCATCACAACCAGATCTGGCTGGCTATGTTTGCTGATGTGTCTCTGCTCAGCCTCTTAAAAGCAGAGTCCACTACATAGTCTGCCCTCTCAGACCGAGCCTTGAGATATTAAAGAGAACTAGAGTTGCTGAAGTCCTGTTGGCTATTGGAATATTGATATCAACCCAATCACTGAAATGAGGGGGCTTTTCTACTTATCATCTACATCTACTCCTGAAAGGATGAGAGGTCTTGCCCTAGAACACAAAAAAGGAAAACCTTTAGGCCTTTAAGACAATAAATGTTATTTATCATAAAGAAAATGAACTCCAGAACAAATGAGTTTAATTTAAGTGAATTACCTTCTTTTTACAGACCTGGGAAAGTTGCTAAGAATACTTACAATAATAAAGTGAAGTAATAAGAAAAAAACAACAACACACAGACATTCACAGAGATCAGAGAAAAGAAAAGCAGTACTTGTGGCACCTTAGAGACTAACAAATTTATTAGAGCATAAGCTTTCGAGAGCTACAGCTCTCTTCATCGGATGCATTTGGTGGAAAAAACAGAGGCTGGTATGTAGATTGTAATGGATTTTTTACCTTCAGTCCTTTCGGTATGATGTCCATCTGTTTGCATTTGGAGAGGAAGATGATGTCTGTCTTTATCTGTATGAGTTTTTTCATGAAGTTGACAGATTTCCACTCTATACGGCTAAATTCAGTGCCTGGCATAATGACAGGTTTCAGAGTAGCAGCCGTGTTAGTCTGTATTCGCAAAAAGAAAAGCAGTACTTGTGGCACCTTAGAGACTAACAAATTTATTAGAGCATAAGCTTTCGTGAGCTACAGCTCACTTCATCGGATGCATTTGGTGGAAAAAACAGAGCCTCTGTTTTTTCCACCCAATGCATCCGATGAAGTGAGCTGTAGCTCACGAAAGCTTATGCTCTAATAAATTTGTTAGTCTCTAAGGTGCCACAAGTACTGCTTTTCTTTTTGCGAATACAGACTAACACGGCTGCTACTCTGTTTTTTCCACCAAATGCATCCGATGAAGTGAGCTGTAGCTCACGAAAGCTTATGCTCTAATAAATTTGTTAGTCTCTAAGGTGCCACAAGTACTGCTTTTCTTTTTGCGAATACAGACTAACACGGCTGCTACTCTGAAAGAGATCAGAGAGGTGGCTTTTTCAAGAAGGAAACCTGCTGACAAGGCTGAACATTATTGCCCCTTTTTCTTGGTCTCATCAGAAAATGGGCCGTGTTCTCTTCTCAGTTAAACTGCTGTAAAACCACTGGGATTGTCTCATTTGCAGTACTAAGAAAGGTGTAAATTGGAGGTGGGCCTGAGCCATAAAATTTATCTATATCTGGAACCCCATTACAAACGCCTCCAAAGTTTGGGGTAGTTCAGATCTGGCATTTTGATTCAGGGCCATCGCAAATGGAAATGGAAAAAACACACATATATTGGATTAAATAAACCCTACAGGACTCAGAGTAGAATCCCCTCTCCCATTGTCCATGGGTCCACTTTGCAGCTCCATGGTCTGGCTTTAGTAGTAAGGACAATGCACAGAAGACTATGAACGAGGAAAAAAAATGTATCCGTTGACTCAAGAAGTAATATTCTTAAGAGTTTTTGCTTCCATTTTGACAGAGATTCTGAATCTTTTAGTTCTGAAATTATTGGGTTCTTATTGGAACTGATGCAGGAATCAATCCATTAAAGATTATCAAACAAATCAAAACTAAATAAAGGGAAGAGGTGGTTTGATCACAGGGTATAAATACTTTCAGGGGAAGAAAATACTAAGTACTAAAGGGCTCTTGAATCTAATGCAGAAAGGCAGAACAAGACCCAGTGACTTGAAGTTGAAGCCAGACAAATTCAAACTAGAAATAAGGCACAAGTTTTTAAACAGTGAAGGTTATTAACTACTGGGACTACGAACGGAAGTGGTGGATTCTCCACCTCTTGACATCTTCAGGTCAAGACCTGGATTCCTTTCTGGAAGATACTCTTTAGCCAAACACAAGTTATTGGGCTCCATACAGGAGTAACTGGATGGAATTCCATGGCCTAGGTTATATAGGAGGTCAGACTACATGATCTTATGGCCCCTATGGATCTCTGAGTGAAACCCTGTGGTCTGCGTTATGCAGGACATCAGACTAACTGGTTGCAGTGGTATCTTCTTTCCCTAAAAACGATGAGTTTATGTAACTATCCATACTAAGGGCAGGTCTACACAATGGGGATCTAAGCTATGCAATTTGAGTTGTTAGTAGCATCACTTAAGTTGACATACCTTAGATCCACTTACCATGAGGTCAACACCATGCTGAGTTGACGGGAGAGTACCAGAGTCGACGGGAGAGTGATCGACCCCCAGTGGATCGATTGCCATAGCATCGATCCCACCGGTAGTGGAGACAAGCCCCATTTCGCACCAGAATTCTCTATTGTGTCAATGACCAAGAAGTCTCCATAAATTCAGTATTTAAAGCAAACTATCTTTGTATGTTTTGTGTGTTTTGAAAGTAAAGCTAAGACTTTTAACAAAGGGTATGTTTACACTACCCGCCAGATCGGCAGGCAGCGATCAATCCAGCAGGGATCGATTTATCATGTCTAGTATAGATGCAATAAATCTACCCCCAAGCGCTCTCCCGTCGACTCCTGTACTCCACTGCCGTGAGAGGCGCAGGTGGAGTCAGTGGGGGAGCATCAGCAGTCGACTCACCGTAGTGAAGACACCGCAGTGAGTAGATTTAAGTATGTCGACTTCAGCTACGTTATTCACGTATAAAAGTATTCAAATACTTTTGAATGATAATATTTGAACGAAAACAAAATGAGTGTCCCAAGCTTCAGAGAATCTTGAGGAGGAGGAGGAAAAACTGAGGTCAGCCCTGATGAATATGTTATTAAGCGTATTCTGGCAGTAAGGAGACTTGTCTGCTGATTGCAGTGCTAACTGTGGGACTAGGTATTCTTTCAATATACACAGCAGTTGGTGGAAGCTTTTAAATAGAGAATGTCTCCTTTGTATAGTGCTGGCCAGACATTTGTTTGTTCCCTTGAGGGAAGGATCATCTGTAATTTCTCTTTGACTTCCGCTGGTTATTTAGATGCGCCGATGGAAACCAGCCTGGCAAAATGCCATCCTTATAACTAGCCTTTTGAATGTCATCGATTCTTCTCTTTTCATTATAGATAAACACATCTTAACATTTTCAGGCCTCTCAGAGCTGGATATGGATATACAAGACAGTTAGAAAAATCCCCCAAATCCCCATCTACTGTTTCATGAAGATACAAGGAATAAATGAGACCCAGAGTCTTAGAAAAGCTGGGTATGCAGCTGCATATACAAAGCGTGGGGATAACACAGCAACTTATCTCAAGATCAGTTGCACTGATAAATTTGGTTAGTGCCTGTCCAGAATGGCTAATTCCGTGTAGCCTTTCTGCATGCCAGCTAGTCACACAACCACATCTCCTGCTTTTCTGCAAATGAGGTCCTAGAATTATTGACATGCACACAATGCAGACTGAATTCCAATCTTGTACCGAAGGAGACCAGTTCCCTCTTTTGACTAGAGCTGGGTGAAATATTTTGACTGTAACTATTATTGGTGTGGGGAAATGCAGATTTGGGGCCAGCAAGCCATTTTGTGAATGTGTCTTGATTTTGCTGAATTGTTTTTTTTTGAGGGGGAAGGAGTTTTCCACCAAATTTTCTGAAAAAAAAAAATCAAATCTTTTGTATCAACATTTAAAAATAATGAACTATTTTGATTTTTTCCATTTGATGCAACTTTTCCATTTGAAATTTCCTTCAATTTTGTTAGTAAAATTTTTGTTAAATATAAAAATGCTCAAAATCAAAATAGAACATTGGGCTTTTTTTGCGGTTGAACAAAATGTTTCATCTGATCCAAAATGTTTTTTCCTTCACTTTGAATTTGCTAAAAAGTTTGAAGATTTTTGTTTTTGGTTCAACCCAAAACAAAATCTCAGAAATGCCATCAAATGAAAAAAAAAAATCCATGATTTGCTCCACTCTGACTTCATAGGTGTGCAGGCAGGAAAGGGATTTTATCCAGCATTCTCCAGGATGCACCCATTTCAGCATCTGTAGGTGGCTCCAGATGAAACTCTGCCTGTATTTTCCTGCCCCAGATCATGCAAGAGATCCTGGATTCCTTCAGTCCGTCCCCCGACAAACCTCCAATTACCTTTAATGGCACCAAATACAACAATGATGGGCATATTCAGATGCACGGACAGACAAAGGACTTTTGCAGCTAGCCCACTGAATAGGAAGGGCAAAATTCTGCCTTCAAATACTCACTCGTAACTCCTATTGGCATCAGAGTTGTGCACCAAAACGCGAGCATGAATCTGGCTATGAATGTCCTTAGTTTTGGAGTAAACATTTGTAATAGTAATAGACTATACTTAAAGGGGCAGAATCAGATCCTCAGCTGGCATAAATCAGTGTAGCTCTATTGACTTTAATAGTGCCATGCCAATTTACACCATCTGAAGCTCTGGTTTTAGTATATCAGAACATGTTGCCACTTGAACTAAGCACGCTTCCAGTTCTGTTGTAGGTATTTGGGTCTTATTGCATATGAAGGAAACATCCAATGAATGAATGCTGAAGTTTTTGGTGTGTGTCTCTTGGATTTTGTGATTAACTCTCCATCTGTTAAAGCAAACTCTACATGCTTTGCTGCCCCTTGTCAGGATATCCTTGGGAATGAGCGGAGCGCTTGTTTGCTTCCTGCTGAAATAGGCAAACTCAAAAAGGGGCAGACTCCCACGTCTGCTGTTTTATTGGAGCTGGCCAATCAGAGGAAGGAGAGATGCTGAAATGGGATTCTGGGCAGAAATCACCTGGGTCCTTTCTGAGAGACCTGCACATCCCCTTTATGTATTTGAAAATGGTAATGAGCTCGCTTTGCTGTCTGCTTCCCAAGCTCAACGGGTTTATCTTTTGGAGTGTTTCCTCCTTTCAGACCATTCACTGGTCCTTCCTTTGACATTTCTCCACTCATTCATCATCAGTTGTTTACTGAGCACAGGCTGTGTGCTGCACGTAAAGGAAGGAACAAAAAGAAAAGGAGTACTTGTGGCACCTTAGAGACTAACAAATTTATTAGAGCATAAGCTTTCGTGAGCTACAGCTCACTTCATGCTCTAATAAATTTGTTAGTCTCTAAGGTGCCACAAGTACTCCTTTTCTTTTTGTGAATACAGACTAACACGGCTGCTACTCTGAAACCTGTCATTAAAGGAAGGAACAGTCTCTGTATCTAAATCAGGCACTGAATATACAGACAGTCCAATCTAGCCACGTGAGTGAGCAGCCCCACCCATGAATTACTTTCTTTACTGTCTTGTCTAACTTGAATTCACTTGAAACAGGCTTGGAGTTTCTGTACTGGATCTTTCGCACTGGATCTTGTCACCTTCAAATTTAGGATCTGATCCTGCATCCATTGCTAACAATGCAAGAGACACCATGGACCAATTTATGTCTGCCCCTCTTCTTTTTCACAGGCCCCTGGGGTTATGGAACCTTAGGATCAGCGTTGACCTTGTGCGTTACCCCACAAGTTACTGCTATGAACTCAAACTCATTGGTCCCTACTAGGATTGCCAGGTGTCCGGTTTTCAACCAGAAAGGCTGGTTGAAAAGGGGACCTGGAAGTGTCCAATCAGATGTACTGACCGGACAGCAAAAGTCCGGTTAGCATGGGTGGGGAGGGGAGGCACCGGGTGATCAACCTGTGCCAGCCCCTGCTCAGTCAGGGCCGCCTCCTACCTGCATCTCATGCATGGGCGGGCAGCAGGCTCCACGTCAGGCTTCAGCTCCTGGCCGAGCCACATAGTTGAGGGAGTCCAGTTGGGGGTCGTGGGGGGGGGGGGAAGAGGAGGGAGGTGGAGAGCAGCGAGTGACGGAAGGTGTGGGGGGGAAGAGGAGCAAGCAGGGGCAGGCCCTTGATGGAAAAGGCAAAGCAGGGAATGTGGCTTTGGTGAAGAGGTGAAACAGGGGCGGGGCCATGAGCGAAGAGGCAGGGCCAGGAGGGTCCAATCCTCAGAAATTAGCAAATTGGCAATCGTACCTGGACACAAACTCTTGAAATTCCTCCCTATTTACATTTTTCTCATGTTCCCCACCTGCCTATGCCTGGTGCCTTACCAGAGAGCCTACTGAAATCCAGGAGAATTGCATCACCTCCTGCGCATTTGTGAGGATTATTTTACTCCATCAAAGGCATTACTCAGGTTTGTTTAAAACAATGTATTTGTAGGGACCCCACGCTGCTAACTGCCTTCGCTTTCCTGGTAGCTCATCATTTGACCTCAAGTTAACAACCCCAGGATCATCCCTGGCAGAGAATTGAGACGTGCAGTTGTAATTAATGTCTTATCCTCCGCAATACATTGTGGAAAGCTGGAGCAGTCCCACATCCACAGTCCCTTAGTCCACAACAACCTCACCCATATCCAGTGATATTCTGCATAAGCATAGGCCAGGTCTGCAGTAAAAAGTTAGTAACTGTAAGGTGGTCGCGGCACTCTCCCCTTCCGTCAGGGCGGGAGACCACACCACTTCCTGAACCCTTGGGTTCAGGGGAAAATTAGCTCGCAGTTAGTGTTCCAGGCCTGCAGTCAGGCCGAGCAGTGATAAACCCATAGCCTGGAGCCCTAAGTCAGGGCGGGCGACACACAAGTAATGGCTCTGGCTTGTGATCAGGGAGAGCGGCAAGGCATCCGTCTGCCCCAGAACCTCAAGCCGGGCAGAAGCAGCAATCAGTTCAGGTACGGGGGTCGGCCCGGCAGTCAGGCAGAGCAACATAGCAGTCTAGGGGAGATTAGCTCTCCGGTGTGAGAGTCAGCAAACCATCTGGCGTCCTAGCTCAGGTGGGTGCCAGACCACTGCAGGCCTCCTGACCACAAAGTGGGGAGGCTGCCACCCCTGATGGTGGGGTGGCAGGGGGACGCAGGGTCTCCCACTCCACTGCGTCCCAGCCCAAGGCCATAATAGTGACGGAGTGGTCTGCAACTGGGTCAGCGGGGAAATCCGACCGCAACATGCTGGCCAGCTTGCAATCAGTTACACAGCTGAACCCTATTCAGTTTCCCTGGGCTCCTTCCTACCCTCCCAATTTGGGGTACCAGGTTTCCAGGGATGCCATCAGTCTTGCTTGGGTAAACTGCCAGCAGTAGCCTCAACAGCTCATCAGTGTCTCTGGTGTCTGACAACTCCGGTAGTCTTTCCAGGTCTCTGGCACCGTAGCAGCCTCCATCAGGTCCGGGCTCCAGCAGCAGGGAAAGAGATGTCCTGCTCCTCTGGCAGCTCTGCCCAGCTGAGCTAGATGGCCAGCCTTTTATAGTTCCTGTTTCTGCCCCGCCCCTCTGCTTCTGGTGGGGTGACCATGGGTATCCCAGTTCTGCCCACCAGGCTCTTTCCCCATCTATCAGGGAGGCCACGCCCCCTCGCTACACAGTTCAATTGAGCTGACCCTGGGTGGGTTGATGGAAGAATTTTTCTGCATCTCAGGAAGGTGGATTAACTACAGCAATGGGAGAACCCCTCCTTTGCCATACTGAGGGTCTACACTGGAGCTGTAGCATTTTAAGTGTGGCCCGACCCTGAGTTCCCTATTTCTGCAGGCTCTGGCTGAGAGGTTCAGGGCTCAGGAGACAAGGGTTCTATTCTTGGCTTAGCTACAGGTCTGTGGTGACTTTGGAAAAGTCATTTTCCCTGCTCTGTGCCTCAGTTTCCCTATATGTAAGATGGGGCAGTGAGACGGACCTCTTTTATAAAGTGCATTGCAATTTATTGATAAAAAGCATTACATAAGAGCTAGGTATTATTGGGGGCATTATTGCTGTTATATCACCTCCTCATGACCTGGGGTGAGTGCCCTGCCCCTATCTTCCCCATCTTCACCGCTCCTTAAACAAATTCAATATAGCCCCCTCCCATTATTAAAACATTTCCCCACCTGGGGGCCACTTTATTCAGCCTTAGATATGCACTGGCCCTCCAGGCCCCAGCCCCAGTTCAGTGCCATTCTCCTGAGAGCTGGGGAACAGTTCAACGTCTCTGCAAGAGCCAGTCTGTGTCCTGCTACTGGCCACCTACCGCTTCTAACATTTCTGTTTTCTGAGCATTCCCCTCTCCCCCCACTGTAGCCACCTGCTGGTCTTTATAGGGAATCAGCTACTCTCCCACAGATGTGCCTCCTTTGGTAATCAGGGTTGGCTAGCCTCAGGCCCTCCAGCCATTAAGGGCAGAGCCACCCTGTTATATCACCCATAACTGTGGTCTTAGACAGCGATGGCTGGGTGAGACTCTACCCTGCCTCTGTGGAGGGACATTCTTGTGTACTCAGGAAGAAATAAGCAGACTCTGTGCTGGTGGAAGAATGAAAGGAAGCAATTCAGTATCTGCAAAAAGAAAAGGAGTACTTTGTGGCACCTTAGAGACTAACAAATTTATCTGAGCATAAGCTTTCATGAGCTACAGCTCACTTCATCCGATGCTTTTGGTGGAAAATGCATCCGATGAAGTGAGCTGTAGCTCACGAAAGCTTATGCTCAAATAAATTTGTTAGTCTCTAAGGTGCCACAAGTCCTCCTTTTCTTTTTGTGAATACAGACTAACACGGCTGCTACTCTGAATTCGGTATCTGAGATCCTTTATAAGACTGCCCTTTCCCGGGCTCCAGGTGAGTCAGAAAGCCATCTTGTGGCCTCAACATGAACCTCACTGTGAATGCTGGGGCAGGAGAAAACAAGCTAAGAGAGTTTAGGGACCCCGAAGGCTTCGTCATGTCAGTGCTTCTTCCGCTCCTACTTCCGCCCTGCTCCTTTGTGGCACTGCCGTGAGACCACAGAAAGGGACATGCATTTTAGTGCCATTCCAAGAACAGCCTAGGAGGGAGATCCTGATGCCTGCTGATTTCCCCCACTGCTACAGGGATGGAGTAAATTGCTCCAGGTCAATTCCCGATGCAGTGCTCACTCTCCAGTGTACCAGTGCAGGCAGCTAGCTGGCACATTGTGGGTAGAGTCAAGACCAGGGCTGGATTTAGAGGCAGGTGACCACCTGGGATGCTGGGCATGGGGGGCACCGGGCTTGGGGTGCTGTTGTTGTTAGCAACAAAAGGGAAAATAGAATGTTTGAAGTCAAATGTTTCAGGTATTCCATACATGGATTCATTTTTCACTAACCTCCTAGAATGTTCTGGACCTTTGCAGAATCTCCTGGAGCCTTCCAGACTTTCTGAGAATGACATTTTCCTTGAACCTCCGAGAACATTGTCAGCCATGCCCTGTACATTTCAGTTATTCTTAAAATTTAAAAGTTTCTATAAGCTTAGAGGAAACCATTTTTTTTTTATTTGCTTATATATGGCATGAATACATACAGATTTACATATCCTAGTGTGCAAATTTATCATCTTATATGACAGATAAATCATGCACGCAAATCATGCATCCAAGTTGTGAAATGGGCTACAAATACAATAAAAATAAGGTATTCAAAAGTTTAACAAATGTAGAGGGGGACTCCAAAGATGCTTCTCATCTGAGGTGCCATTTGGTCTAGGGCACCATATGGTCAAGGATATGCCAAGTCTTTGCCACACTCTTCCCCCTCCTGACCGCATGTGTGACAGGTGAGATGTATCAATTTGAGGGGAGTGAGGCCTGATTATGCTCTTGTACCTCCATGCTAGCTGGGCCATGATTTCACCCTGAATCTGGCTTCATCCATTATGTTGATGTTGTAAACAAAAAACCTTTTGCTGAGACCTGGGACGTGCTGTTTCTTTGAGAACACAACAGCAGTGGTGAAATCCTGTCTCCACTGAAGTCAGTGCCAAAACTCCCATTGACTTTAATAGGTCCAGGATTTCAACCAAGGCATATAAGACTTGGGACTTAGGCTGCAATCCATGGAGGCATTTTTGCTATGGCGCAGGCAGTCTCTCAGATAGCCAGTCATGTTGGGTTTCGTGGACCACTGGGGTCACCGTGACTTGCACCAAGATAGAAATAAAAAGAGACTGAAGTCTTCTGAGAATCGATGCAATATCCATCCTGAAGGACAAATACATGTATCATGAATTGGGCCATTGTCCATGTCATGGGATGATGATGTTGATGCCATGGTACGATGACACTATATGGACTCTAAGAGTACTTCTACATCACAAATTAAGATGGGTTTGTAGAGTAGATAGGCTTTAGTCAAGCTAGTGTGGGTAACGATAGCAGTGAAGATGCAGTGGCATGGACCCTAGCATGGGCTAGTGACCTGATTATGTACCCAGGGTCCCGGGCTGGCTTGTACTAGGGCAGCTAGACCACGCGGAAACCCACACTGCCATATCTTCACTACTATTCTTATCTATGCTAGCTAAATTAAAGCTAGCTAGCTGTGCCTACCCATACTGCAACCACACCTTAAGTTTTTAGTGTAGAGGTACCCTCAGAGACATTTCAGGACCCTTAAAATACCGCAAGCTGGTAGCATGATCTCTTTTCATACATGACATGTGATATCTCTAGCTGTATGAACAGCCTGTTTTTGTCTGCTCAGATGTATAAAGTGTAAGCTTTTGGGGGAAAGGCATATCTTTTTATTATATGGGTGTATGTACAGTATCTACTTAGCAAAATAGCCTGTTCTCTATAGGTTCTTATGCCAGGTTCATCATCTAAATAAATAGGTTTCTGGTCCCTGAGTGGGATCTATAGTCACCATCATGGAAAATAATAATTTATAATAAATAAATAATCTAGTTAGACTGAAATCAAGATAGAAAAATATCATTTTTCAAGGTAAATCATTTTTCACCTACATGTGGGTTTTAATGAAATAAAATTAAAATTCCCCCTCAGGTTGAAGGTAAAAAAATATGCAGCTCAGAACTCAAGCTGGTCAGTTTCAAAGGAATGAATTAATTACATATAGATTTAATGAATAGAGTGTTTCTAGGGTTCAGTGGACACTGAAATTGCTGAGATGGGTTCAGTATCTGATATCGTAAGAAGTCATTGTGCTGGGGAATCTATTTAATAAAAAAAGCTTCTTTTTTCTTTCTAAGTCTCTGTAAAGAGTAATTTTGCAGCCATAAATTAGAAGTAGGTGTCTCTCCCATTGGCTGTAATTTGCATTAGTTAATTCAGGGGTTTGCAAGGTGAGACAGGGCTGGGTCCCAAACAGCAGAAATTTCAAAACAAAGGCAGAACAAAATCCTCTGGAGGTAAAGGAGATAACATTAATATTGTATATGTGGAAGGTCTGCATGTCAAGCAGGAAAATGGGGTTATAGTTGGAGGCCCTGGGGTATATATTGAGGGGTTTGTAAGGAGAAAAGCACACAGCCAAAGCAGAGAGACTGCAGTGTTCATTGGAGAGGGCTGAGATGCATTAGTCCTTGGGAATTAAAAGAGCACTCAAATATATTTTCTTCCCCTCTTTGTGATAATTGGGCTGACAAATTCACCCTAATTGTGAGCTCAACTGTATGAAGTAGGTAAAAGTTCATAAGATGTCACAATAACCTATAATAAGTGTTGACGGGGAAAGGTATGAAAGGCAGACAGACTGAATTAATCTATGTTAAAAGGCCTCTTGATATAACTCAAGGACTGTGTTGAAATCGTGCTTGGTAAAAACAGAAGATGTGGAACTGGAAATTAATGAACCAAAATTAGTGTGTCGGATATTAGGCCTGCTGAAGGAATAGGCTGTTCCACCCTTTGCTCCTTTTTTGGTCCCTCAAATAAAGACACTTTTTTGGGGGTGGGGGAACCAGGAAATAGGGAAGAACAGATGGAGGCTGGAGTGAGCTTGACCCTCACAGGGTCCCAGAGCTCGAGCTTCAGCCCAAGTCTAATCATCTACACCACAGCGTTACATCCCCGCAGCCTGAGCCAGCTGACAAGGGCCGAGCGAGGGTGTTCAATTGCAGTGTAGACCATTAGTGGCTGTATTGTTGTACCAATGCCTTTCAGGAACAGAGAGGGCAGGAACAGAAGAAAGTTAAATGAGGATCCCTGGTGTGTGGGGGTTCTCCTACCGGGGAGAGCTTCGGGCAAGTGACATCCAAGACATATGTCCTGGTGCTTGGGAAATGACTTCACTGCCCAGGATGTCAAGAGGAAATTTCAGTTCAATAACCAGAGATGGCAGGATGGGTGCTGGGCACTCAGCGCAGGGAGAACGTTCCATGCTTATCACCCACACCCCCAAACCCAGGCATTCCCTGGCTTGTTTTACGGGAAGGAAAGTAAATTCCACCAAGGCCCTGATTCTGCTACCCTTGCTCATGCTGAGTAGTACTTGCTCACCAGAGTAATGCTAAGGGAAAGGAACACTCCTTGGGTCTTATCCCATCCACCGACCCACCAGGGGACAGTTGCAACAAACTGCCCTCCACTTTGTGCTTTCTCCCCCTTGACGAAAACAAATGCAGAATCAAATGCGATCGTTGTGCAAACAGGAAAGCAAGTGACCAGAAAGAGGATGAGAGCTCTATGGTTTGAATCAGACTGGGCAGAGCACTGGAGAATTTACTGTTGGGAACAATTCATCCCTGGCAGGGGGATATGTGCAAAGTGGACTCTTCACAGGAATGACTAGGAACTGAGAATTCTGCTTTGTGAAAAAAATTCAAGGTTTCCAGATTTGTTTATGTTCCTCAGCACAATGAAATCTTTTGAATGTTGTTGGAGAAAAAACAAGCGTGAGAGAGACACCCCAGAACAGCTAAAACTGGCGGTTAGGGCACTCAGCTGAAATGTGAGAGACAGGTTCAAATGTTGCGGTGCATCATTTGGAGCAGGGATTCAGTCTGGGTTTCCCACTCCCCCTGGGTTATTCTGGGGTGGGTGTCTCTCTTATCCCACCCCAGAAATTCCATCCTGGACCTGAGAAACCTTCCAGATGAAAGTTTTGTCAAAATTGATATTTCCATTTCAAAAAATCAATAGTCTCTGGTGGGATAAAAAAAGGTTAGTTAACAAATCATTAACCAGCTCCAGTTCTGTGCTATGATTCTAACATCATGGTTTCATCAGTGTATTCATTTTTAAGCAGCCGTATTCAGGCAGTTATACCTCAGCTGTTAACATTTAGTCAGGCCTGGAGCTTCATGTTCAAGGTCTCTGCCATAGGCCCAAATCTTTACCAACAAAAGAAAGGTAAAAAATAGTTTTTTCTTATTTCCAGTTTGAGGGGTAGGTGGAACCGGCCTGTTCAGGGGATTGGCCATGAGAATGCAAACTCAACGACCAAAAGGCGTTACCGTCTGACATGTTTGCTGCTCTACAGGTAACAGTTTTCTCAGCCCAGTCGCTAGTGGACTGGTGGCTACAGGTCCAAAAATTCTCTCAGCTGGCACTTTGTTGGCGGTTTCAGCCTCGAGGCCAAGGAATGAGCGGGCCAGAGCGACAGAACTTCACTCTCATCTCCAGAAGCAGTCCCTTCGGATAAGCCGCATCAACAGGAGTGACATGAGAGAAGATTGCTCCTCGATTTCCCCCTGCTTTAATGGCTTTTTTTTTCTGGTTCAGTCGTGGGCTTCAATCTGCAGGGCTGTCAATGCAGCATCTCTCTCCTCTCAGAGCAGCGGGTTTGCCCAGGATTCTCTGCCCGGGAGAATATACCGGGCTTATACCGGGCTTATACCTTTAACCCTCACTCCCATTCTTGTGTTCTTCTGTTGTTCTCCCAAGCAATAATTTGACTCCGGAGCTCTGTGGCCCATCCCCTATTTGAGGGGGTGGGCCTTTTGTTCTGGTGAGCTCCAACCACCGTTCTCAGGAATCAAATAGGCCAGGATTGTTCACTTCGGAGAACAGCAACTGCTGTCTGGGATTCTCTACTTGGCCTCCTCTTCTAGATCCCTGCTTTTGACCCTGTGGCCTATGGCCTGTTTGTTCCTTTTTCGTCCTTTCCACTCAGCTAAATTCTGGCTCCACTCTCGTTCTGTAGCTTCACCCTCCAATCCCAGTCACCTGGTTGGCTGGAATCGCTCACTTTTCAGAGCAGACAGTGTTGTCCGTGGTACTCCGATCAGGGTCCCCTTCCAGATTCCTTGTTTTGACCTGTGGTCAATGTTCCCTCTAATTTTTGACAGGCCGTGTGCACAAAAAAATTCTTCTGTGCAAATTGTTGTGTTTCTGTGCAAATTTTTTTGTGCATGGTGTTTCGCCGTGTGATTGGGGTTTAGGATCTGTGTGCGTGCATACATGCACACAGCTTAGAGGAAACAGTGTCTGTGGCTTCACTCCCATCCCTATTTTCCTTTTATTTGTCTCATGACATTGGGTTGAACATTGTATTTTTGTGGCTCCTCCCCTTGGCACTGGTAGAAACCATTATTGTTATGTATGGAGCCCCCTTTGGAGTCTTTGCCCAAGTCACATAGTTACAATAGGCTAGCTTCTCCTGCTTCTTTGACCAGTGAACATCCCCTTTTAATGCCTTTTTATTGTGCCCACTCCCATCGTTATCACTGTATAGCTGACCATTGGTTTTTGTGGGCTTTCCTCTCTCCATTGTTAGTTGTCTGGTAGGATCTCTGCCTCCTTCGCAGAGGTCAAAGTAGCTGGCCTTTCTCACCAACACTAAATTCACTTCTAAAAAATCAAGTGTCAAAGAAAAATAGAAAGTGATAAGCTTAAAGAGGCTTCTTTTGAGCTACATATCTCAAAACACCAGTGGGCCTGTCTCGTTTGATAGGTATTTTGACAATAAAAGGCCTAGACTTGGAAGTTAAAACACAACCACTATGGAAATGCATCACTTTTTTCCCTTCAGGAAAAATATCAGTTTTACTACATGGGTCTATAGAGTATTCAGTGAGTCAGGATTGACCTGATATTGAGTCAATGATCCGTGAACTCTCCCTCATGAGCATAGACACTGTAGTGCATATGTTATATGGCACATTGATTCAGGATGAATTGAAGATAGAAGGAGCAATGAGTTGAGCCCAGAGTTTCTGCTTTAAACTCTAAAGCTCCTGTTGTTTATAAATTTGTGCCCCATCCATGATGTCCTTTAAAGTCAATGTTTCGTGCCTTTTTATCTCTAATTTACATTAACAGCTCACTTCCTGAGCCATGTTTGCCTCAGTCCCACTTATAAGATGTCTTCTTCAGGGCAAACCCAATATACAAACCACAAAGAACTATACAGAGAGAAAGATCCTTCCACCATCTGTTTATTAGCAGGGACATTGACTTCTGATGTGTGTCATGGTCACAGACGGTTTGCACACAATATTGGTTGGTATTTAAGTGGGTGCAGATGTGATGGGTATTAAAAATCTTTGAGTGTTGCTGCGATGAGTCAGACCCACTTTAGAATTTATTTTTTAATCAAGATTGAATTCTGCCCTTCAATCTGAATTCATTATTATGGTTTTTTAAAACCTGTTTATTCCTTTCTTCATTATTTTCCTCTTTCTAGTATAATTGCCAGGTAATACTGGATAGATAAGTGTTGCTAGGAACTAATTACTTTACTACATTTTTGTTCACTGTGAGGAAAGAAAACCATTTTGCTAACCTCAAAAGTAGCATATTAAGTTTTCTATCAAATATCACCATCACGCACACAGAATTGCCTTACATTAATGCAAAGATGTCTTTAAAAATAACTGCTTTAGAGGAGAAAGTCTACAATATAAAGCACATGTTCATTGACATATCAAGATATATGGTATAACATTGATGGTACCCATACCACTGATGCCTAGAAAACGACTGAACAACAGTTAACTGGATATCAGTAAACCATTATGCATTGTCTTGCATGATTCTTCCTTATGGAATTGTCTATTG
Source organism: Dermochelys coriacea (assembly GCF_009764565.3). Taxonomy (NCBI): domain Eukaryota; kingdom Metazoa; phylum Chordata; order Testudines; family Dermochelyidae; genus Dermochelys; species Dermochelys coriacea. The sequence goes on from NC_050078.2 coordinate 5,865,726, forward strand.
TGCTCAGTGAAGTTCTGCAATCAGTTTATTATTATTATCAAGAGGTATGTGATCCGTATGCACATGCCTCTAATGGGTAGGGCTGCTTCTATTTAGTTGGGGTTGGTCCTGCTTTGAGCAAGGGGTTGGATTAGATGATCTCCTGAGGTCTCTTCCAACCTTGATATTCTATGATTCTATTCCGAGATCTTCTATAGCACCTGAGCTAATTGACAGCAGACAGGTGGTTAACACATCCAAAAAGGATGGAGCTTGGCTGTTCTCAGTGGTACCAGATGACAGAACATGGAGCAATGGTTTCAGGTTGCAGTGGGGGAGGTTTATTAGGAAAATCTTTTTCACTAGGAGGGTGGTGAAGCACTGGAAATGGGTTACCTAGGGAGGTGGTAGAATCTCCTTCCTTAGAGATTTTTAAGGTCAGACTTGGCAAAACCCTGGCTGGGATGATTTAATTGGGAATTGGTCCTGCTTTGAGCAGGGCGTTGGACTAGATGACCTCCTGAGATCCCTCCCAACCCTGATATTCTATGATTCATATGGCATTCCTGAAACAATAGTATCAGTGCTGTGAACTCCTGCTTAAAGGAAAAGCCTGCACTTCCTGATGTGACAAGTGTGCTTCCTCCTGATAGCCCTTACCTAGCCATCCCTCCCTCAGCATCATAGACAATAACATTCAGGGGAGCCACATCCCCTTTATCAAATGAGTACTGTTTTAATTCATTGCACAAACTGCACAGGCCTTTCGATGGACTTTTGTTGAGCACCTGTGATCCAGCAGCTGGTGTGGTCTGGGAAGGAGCAGAGCTGCAAGGAGGCAGAGGAAAAAAATTTTTAAAACCCCACACTTTCAAGGGTTTGTTCCAAATCACACTGAAGCCAAAGGAAATGATCCCATAGACTGGGGTGCAACTAGACCAATATTTATGAAGTGGTGTGAGATCTCCAGAGGGAAGGGGCTACATAAGTGCAGAATATTATTTTTAAGAATGATTCATTATGCCACATTTCAAGATTCTTCCTTATTTCTTAATGCAGTTTTTACACTTTCCTTAGGCAGTGTTGTCCGGTGTGGACAGCACTGCACTGAGACTCAAAAGATCTGAGCTCTATTCCCAGCCCTGCCACTGGCCTGCGGGGGGTGACCTTGGGCAAGTCACTTCGCTGCCCCGTACCTCAGTTTCCCCACCTGTAAAATGGGGATAATGATACTGACCACTTTTGTAAAGCACTTTGAGGCGTAGGGATAAAAAGCACATGATAAGAGCTAGGTACTGTCATCATCCCAGGAAAATTCACATTAAATCAGTGGGACTGGTGAGCTCTGTGTTGGTAACTTTAACCTTCACTTAAAATGGGGAATGACGTGAGTAATGAGGAAGGGTCAGTCGTGGTTCAGGTGAATCTGGGACTCATGAATTATTGTCAAGATAGGGGGAATGTCCCCAGCAAGCTCTGAAAATCAGGCCGCACATTTAGACAACCAAGTATGGATTTCAGAGCTGATCCTGCAATAAAATGTCCATGGGGACAGATCCCTGAGGCTACACAGGCCCCTGTGAAACTGGTGGAGCTCTGTTTGAAGGCAGGGATCTGCCTGTAGTCAGCCATGGCTCAAACTGGGCTTGGCCTTCTTCTCTTTATGTCTCCTGCCCCGGGGACAAGCTCACTGTTCCCTGTGAGAGCTGAGCTTACTCCAGGGGTCCTTTCTGGGTTTAATTACCTCCCGTCCCTGACTGCTCCTCAGGCTTAGCTACAGGGCACTGAAGGCAAGCAGACGTCCACACCCCCCTCTCAAGGCTGCAGTGTCCGTTTGCCCTAAACAAGGCAGGGCAGGGGAGGCTAGTCACTGCCTTGGGCTGGGGTCCCTGGACTACTGGGCTCTCTGCTGTCTCTGGCAGCCTTTATTTTTGGGTAAACATCCCGCCCCCACCCCCAGCCCTGAGTTCTGTGGTCAGCTTTACCTTTATAAGCTCCCCTTCTCCTGGTAGAGCATGATCTGCAGGTGCACCTGATTGTCACTGCCGGTGCAGAGGGATGCTCCCTAGGCTTGCTGGTGGCATGTCCCCTCACAGTGCGCACATGAACCACATGAGGCAAGTTCAGACCCTTACGGTACGTCTACACTGTGATAAAAGATCCACAGCATGGCCATGGCTGGCCCAGATCAGCTGACTCGGGCTTGCAAGGTTCAGGCGGCGAGGCAATAAAATTCCAATATAGACGTTTGAGCTTGGACTAAAGCCTAGGACCCCACGAGAGGGGGGGCGTGTTCTTGAAGCCAAAGCTCCAGCCTGAGCCTGAACGTCTATACTGCAATATTATCGCCCCGCACCCCAAGCCCCATGAATCCAAGTCAGCTGACCCAGCCTCTGAGACTTGGAGTGCCAGGGTTTTCATAGCAGCGCAGACATACCCTTAGGTGCTTAACTTTTGGCAGCTACATTAAAAGATGTCCTGCCGTTGTCTGTTTTGCCCAGTGAAGGAAGTGTATAAGAAAACTTTGATCCACTGAAGCTAATGGGAGTTAGCTTTGCGCTGACTTCAATAAGTTTTGGATTGGGCCCTAACGAAACCAATTTGAAGGAATCATTGAAACTTGCTACCCGTAATATCCTAACTAGCTTTCTAACTGGAAAGAAACTGCCTTAAGTGTGAATTAGGGAGGCCTCATTTTTTGTGATGTTTAACAAAAGGAATCAGAAACTCTATTCTCACCAAAAAAAAAATAAAATAAAATAAAAAGTCCATAAAGAACAGGCCTCATTTTAGACAATGGGTTCCCCTCCATTTTTTAGTCCTTTCGGAACAAAGAAGGAACATTCCTTTTCATTTGTCAGTCACGCATCTTCTGACGACAAACTGGCTCTAGAAAAAAAAACAATTACATGATTATATGGCAGCATAATCTGATGGCTTTTTTTCACATGCATATGCTTTGCATTACGTCTCTATATGCAAATAAGTGGACTAAATTCATGCTGATAAAAATATGGGATTCTGACTTTTTCAAATACAGCTTTTAAATCCTCTTTTTTTTTTCTGCGAGAAGGGCAACACTTTTCCTTTTACAGGGGAAATATAAAAAATAAAATGAGCAAGGCATGAAGTTAAGATGATGGAAGACAGAACAGCTAAGAAGCTCCTGGAAGAAAAATTATATAGTGCCCGACCTTATGGCTAATTAAGGAGAAGATGGAAGGATATTAAGGAAGACCTAAGATCTCTTAATGTGAATTATCATAAATGACAAAAAGATGCCCTGGACCAAAAGAAATAGGGGCAAATTATGAGAATGGTCAAGGACCTCTAAGGTCTATAAAGCTTGGAGGAGGAGGAGTTAAATTCTTAATGGACAATAAAATAAATGTATATAAAAACTAATCCATGCCAGTAGTTACAAAGGAAGGAAAAATCCACATCATATGAACCAGTGAGGTTCGTCTCAAAACCTCAACTGCCTCTCAAAAGGATAAAACAAACCTGAAATGACAACAAAACAGAAATTCAGTTACATTTGGTTGTTCAATTCTTTGAACACCCAAAGCTTTAAATTGCATATATGGTAACACCTGCATCACCAGCAATGCATACACCTTGAAAGTGAAGAATCAATACACATTTTCGGGTAGGTCAACACTTGTGGCGGCATGTAGTATACGGACACTGCACACCGAGCTAGCAGGGGTATACATAGCCACACAGACAAGGAGACACTGCTTCGGCAAATAGAGTGGAGACATGGCAGCATCTTAGGGTATGTATCCCATGGCTCTCTACTCACCCAAGCAGTGCCTCCTACAACTACACTGATGTTTTTAATAAGGCTGTGTCCTGCTGCCTCCCCACTGTCTCCCTCCACCAAAGCCTTTCGTGGCTGCATGTGGCAGCCTGCTTTTCATTGCACCATATAGCTACATGCACCCTAAATGCCACCGCAGGTATAGGGGTGGGAGGAGGCCGAGCAAGGGCAGGGCCTCAGGGGAAGGGGCGGAGTTGGGATGGGGTCTCGGGGTAGAACACCCACTGGGAAAAATAAAAGTTGGAGCCTGTGGATGGGACTCCACCGCATCTGTGTCAAACTTAGCCCACTCCCTCAGGTGAAGGGCATGACACCAGGGCTCGTGTGGTGGGAGCTTAGTGGGGAATATAAGGGCAGCCTGAGCTCGGGGGAGAGGGGGCAGCTGAGGAGAGGACAGATGATGCTCAGGTGCTCCCAGGAAGAGGGACCTGCATGGAGCCGGTGCCTGTTGAGAGATCAGGCTGGGCCGAGGGACTTGCTGGGAGAGAAGCCCCAGCTGGGGGATCGCAAAGGACTGTGAGCCCAGAGGGTGTGCTAGAAGCAATGGGCACTCTGATAAAGGACTGGGAAGACTTCTGAGCCCAGAGGGAGGGCTGAGTGGATGCTAAAGCCCAATTATACACGGAACGGCCCAGGTGAGCCTGGGGAAGAGGGATGGCTGGGTCTGAGTGTTATCTTATGGGAACAAACCACCCCTAGGGGTGCAGCAGTTTTGGGAAAATGCCAGATGGGCTGTGTGATGTGAGAGAGAAGGTAAACCGAGGCAGTGGCAGGGCTGGAAGCCAGACTGTCTAAAGCACCTTTGGAGAAGATGTCAGGGTGGCTGTGCTCCACTTTGGATGCCCGGGCACTGTGCACAAATGTCAACTTGCACCCTTGTAAAGCTTCCCCCCAAAGAACCAGTGGCTGAAGAGCTAACATCTGGCCTTAAGTGACTTGCCCTGTGCCATACAGAGTAGAGCCCAGACTGCTAGATCGGTATATGAACTGCAGGACCATCCGTCCCCTCCCAGTCCCATTCTGCTTCTGCTACACATCCCGAGTCTGGCTGCACGAGGAGACAGAATTCACATCCCTTTGAGGAAACTCATCTGTTGATGCCGGTAGCATTGCACCTGAAACACAGTGGGGAAGTTGTTGCAAATCTACAGAAGCTTTATCTCCTACTCGTCTTTTGTCAGCCAAGTTTAGTATAAATGGAGCTTAATATTGCCTGGTTATTCCCGGCTCCCCCGCCATGTTATTTGGTTCGATCATCTGTATTTTCTCCTTCTTTATAAACGAGGTTTCCCAGCTGCGCGTCCTGATATCTAAGCTAATAGAAAGAGGTGACATACAGGAGGAAGACAATCTATCAATACGCAGATGTTGTTTATAACTTTGAATCCTCAGAGCCTCTGAATGTTTGCTAGTCCCTCAAGGCCAAGCTGTTCTTGGCACAAACTCTGTGGTGCTCACGCAGATGGAGCCTGAGTGTAATACAGTTTGGCCTTGGTAATCTTTTCCTCCCCCACTTTTGTGCTAGGCATGGTGTTTCTCAAAGCACTTTCCTGGTGAAATGAGGACAACAGAAAAAGGAAAGGCATTCCCAACCTCCCTGGGAACCATCAGAGCAGTGTCTCTCTGATATAGAGATATGCTCTGCCAGGCAACCGCAAAAGGAAAAAGAGAGGCCTGATTCTCCAGCAGTTCCACCTGGGTGTAAATCAGGAGCAGTGACACTGCTGTAGGTGAGTGGGAGAATCCGATCATTTGTTTACAGGTCTAAGTACAAACATAGGTGGCATTTGCAGATTTAGTTGGGGATTGGTCCTGCTTTGAGCAGGGGGTTGGACTAGATGACCTCCTGGGGTCCCTTCCAACCCTCGTATTCTATGATTCTATGACTTCCATATGGATGCTTTCCTTAGTCTGGGTTTAACAGGGGTCCCATAGCACTGGCCTCAACAGCTAAGATGTAGCATGGACCACAGAGTGATGCAGAAAGGGCTGATTGCTACACAACAGCCAGAAGTTTAGAAAGCACAATATTTTGTGTGGATGATTACAAGCACCAGAAAGCCATGTGGCATAGCACTATCTTGTGGGCAAGGATCTGCCAGGAGCTGGCTAGAGAGAGACATGTAGACAGATACAGTTTATGCACACCCTTAGTAAGATGTTGAATCCAGGCTCATGCATTGATGTAACAGTGAAATAAATCTTTTTACTGCAGTTTGAGCCTTCCTGCTTCCTTGGGGATACCACAGCCTGACTGCAGTATCTGACATGTTAACCGAAGGACAGCAGCTAGACAGCGTGGCCTTACAGATAAGGCACTGGATTGGGACTCAGGAGACCAAGCTTTTATTCCCAGCTCTGGCACTGGCCTGCTGGGTGACCTTGGGCAAGTCACTTTCCCTCTTGGTGACTCAGTTTCTCCACCTCTAAAATGGGGACAATGACACTAATCTCCTTGGTAAAGTGCTTTGAGCTCTGCTGATGAGAGCTCTTATAGAGTGTGGGATTATTATATAGAGGCATATTGCTTTGGTCTCCAGTTTGTTTTAATCTGTAAGCTCTTCAAGGCAGGGATTGGCTATTTTGATTCCTGATCAGAGCTCATCTATTGCATGGTGCCCTGGTGATACCATTTAGAGAAGAGTTATCCAAGGAATTCAGGGATGAGTACATTTTGAGTCATCCTACCCCATCAGACTTTGGAAATATTGATTGAGACAGCAGGAACTCCAGGGGAGTTCTTCCCACAACAGTGTGGCCATTATTTGTTTGAAATAATGTTATCTATTTATTTAGAGAGATTTAAGCAACCAAGAAAAACGCCCAATGAAGAAAACTATGGCAGCCCTAACAATTCATTCAACTTGGTGGTGACCATTCAGCAGCATTAAATAATCAGGTGCAGATAGCTAATTAATACAGTCAGAGCATAAATCAAAGCAATGGAAAGAAATCTCTCTCTCTCACACACACACACACACACACACACACACACACACACACACACACACACACACCTCTATCCTCAGCTACCTCCTCGCACTGCTCCAAACCTTTATCAAATAAATGCCTTTTGCAGCATGCCTGGAGCATGATCAAATCTGGGCGATTTCACACCAATGTGAGGAGGAAGTTCCAGAACTTCAGGCCTTTTCCGAGAATGCCCTGCTGAGAGACTCCCCCTTTCTTTTATAATGAGGGGAAGCCAGCTCCAGCATCCCATCCCCTGCTGATTGCAGCTGCGGCATTATCTCTCAGGTCGGCAGGTCCCAGGGCTCTGAATACTTCTTGTATGTCGCACTTTTAAATGAACGGATTTTCTTCCAATCAGCCCCACCTTAACTCACCTTCAGGATCACACAGCTCAGACATGGTTCTTCTTGTGCAAGTCTGATGATCCAGGAGGGCAATGGCTCAATTTAACCAAGCAACCAGACAGTGAAGGACCGGAGAGAGATGTCAGACTGTTTTCATGCAACAGTGAGCATTTTCATTTCCATAAGTAATGAAGGGGTAGTTTAGTAAACGTCAGGTTGGAAACAGCTATGTTCCTTGGTGAGACAGGTTCAAATGTTTGCAATGGGGAAAGAGACTTTTATTTGTCCAGGAAAGATACAGTATCAGGCTGTTCACAATGTATGGTTCTGAAAAAGCAAGGTGCTATTTGTACCTCATGCAAAGCAAGGGTCCCAGGGCAGTTTTCTTAAGAGGTTTGCCTCAGTGTCCTTGGGCACAATTTCCCCTTCTCCCACTATTGTGCAGTGTGGTGGATACTATTTGGTGGTTGCTTCCATCACCCCAGAGGTGGCTGACTTTCTGAGGTGCTGTATGTACATAGTTGTAAAGTGCTTTGGGGTCAAAGACACTCTAGAATTGTCAGAGATTAATTAGAAATGGCCCTGAGATACAAAAGTCTGTCTGCAACACTAGCAGCCTCAGGTGGGTTGTCAGTGGGAAGGATCAAACCCGGGACCATTAAATCATGCCAGAAGGTGGGAGTGGATGACAGGGGATGGCTCACGGGATGATTGCCTCATTCCCTCTGAAGCACCTGTCATTGGCCACTGTTGGAAGACAGGATATTGGGTTAGATGGACCATCAGTTTGACTTAGTATGGTGGTTCTTATGTTATGTTCTTATACATGAGATGCTATTACCTGATCCAACATACCCAACTGTTAGTGGGGGGCTGTAGCAGGCTCATCAATCTCTAGCTGGCTAGCTACTTCTAAAGGATGACAAAAAGCCACACAGAGAGGGTTTGGCTTACACATGTTTGAAACCCTGCAAAGCACTGGGCTTTTAAGTTTTCTGCATTACAGGGGTAGGCACCAGCTGTAAAATTTGAATCCCGCTCCGCCTTGGGATTCCCTCCCTCAAACATCCACAGCATTCAACTGAGGAGTTTGGGGTCAGGCCCATCTCTCCTGTTCAATCGGAATGAACTGGAAACGTACCCAGGGCTTCCTAATGGAAAAGCCGGGCTGTCTTAAACAAACAGCACCACAGTCGAATGGTTCTTCCGAGTAAAGAAGTGACAAATCCCTGGCTAATCCTCTTTGGGAGGCTGCTTGAAGTGCCTTGCGGAGGGCAGTGCTGAAGGCCTGGCAAACTCATTGCAGGAATGGCTTGGTTCTCTTTCCATGCAGACAATGCCCTTCAGTGTGCGTGTGAGGAAGGGTAGAGACTGCATTCCAGGCTAGCTTTGAGCTCCTTGCATTGAGCTCTGGCTCTCTAGGGGTGAACTGGAACACCCCCAAAGCCCCATGCTGCATCCACTCTGCTCACCTGCCTGGAAGTACGTTTGTCTGCACTAGTTCAGCTGAGCTTCCCGAACGGTACTTCAAGCACAGCCATGCCGGAGGAATAGCCTCTAGTCATTTCTGCCTCTCTCCCATCATTTGTATCCAAGAGTCTCCACCTCCCTCATTAGGGGCTGGGGCATCAAATGCAACTCACTGTCCCCTTACCTGCAGCCAGTGGGAGCTGTCAGTGTGGGATCTGTTGTTGCACATGGGTTCATGTGCCTGTTGATTGCCTGGTGTCTAATAAAAATAAAACCTATGCTACTAAGTATTACTGCGTAGCTTTGTGCTGGGTTTGACTAGTTTTATATGCTTTTTACACGTCTCCAAGTTTCCAGGGCAGCATAAATACCACAACCTCCATTGGAGATCAATGAAGGGATAGATAGATAGATCCAGGACCTAAAACAGAGTTTTTAAAAACTTTTTTACATGTATTTACTTATTTACATTTGAGTTCATCATTTAATGGGGAAACTCTCCCTCCTTGTGCTGAAAAAGTGACTGACAGCGGCTAGTAGTGCAAACAAAACCCTCTGAGAATAGGTTGCCTGAATCTGGCACCCTTGGGAAATCAGAAACCTGAATGTTAGCTGAGAAAACAATGAGCCCGGCCAGTCCTGTCATTCCTGAGAAATAGCCAAATACAACCACTAAGGATTCTGAATTTACAGTGTTATTTGGAAACTAAGCATGACTTTTTTTGATGAACACTGTACATTAAAAAAATTGATTAAATGGTGTAAGTTATAAATATCTTTCTTGCTACACTCAGATCAAAAGACCAAAGCACATAAAGAGTTATTTATTTCTATTCCATTGTAACGATGATTGAACTGGCAGTGACAACCCTTTGGAATTGATTTGTAGCGGTAAAAGACTAATTACAAATATTTCAAAACAATTTTTCCCTTCCAAATAGAGCTTATCCAGCACTAATCACAGGGAAATAAAAATAAAAAAAACAAAGAAGACCACCCGCCCTGTAATCTATTCATTATTTGTAACCAAGATCTGAGCCGGAGCTCCATTGTGTTAGATGCTGTACAAACGCATAGGAGAGATCATCCTTGCTCCCAAAACGTATACTCTAATACTTAAGACAGCTGAAAGATAGCAATTATTGTTATTTCCATTGTACAGAGGTGGGAACTGAAGCACAGAAAGACTATGGGACTGGCCCAAGGTCACACAGGAAGTCTCTGGCAAAGCCAGGAATTCAACCCAGTCTGCTGCTATTTCCTCACCCCAGTGTTCACTGGCTTCATGGAATTATCGCTGAAGATCCTGCCAAGTTCAAAGTTTGGGGCCTTACCTGCGGAGTCCTCTCAGGGATTGACCCAAGAAGCCCTCCAAGGAAATGACTCCCAAGGACAACTCCATTCTGCTTGGATGGCAGCCACAAGAGCTTCCTCAGCAACTGGTCTACAACTGGAACTTGCTTCCAGAAGGGAGCAAGCTGGTCACAAACTGCAGAACCTTCAGGATGAAATGTAGTACGCATGATGCTGAGATCTTCTTGTGTCCACTTTAATACACCTGTAAGGCATCGGTATAATAGAATGACAGGCATTGTAGGAGAACCTGTAGAGGCAGAAATTGTTTAAGAGAATTGACCAAGGTGACATAGGGCCTGACTCTGCAATGGGCTCTTTGCCTGTAGTGAAATCTGGGCCACCTCAGATCCCACAGAAGTCAATGGGAATGGAGGGTACTCAGCACTTCACAGGAAGAACTCAGTACCATCCATCTCTGAGCCTACAGCGAGTTCTTGGTAGAGCTGGGATTAGAACCCAAGAGCCCTGATTCTGTGTATCCTCCTCACGCCACTAGACACCACCCATTCCCTACTTTAAAAAAATCTTTGTGGCAAAATTATTATTAAAATCATAGTAGGGTCTCAGTGTTCCAACCCAGATCAGGATCCTTTAGGCATTGTACAAACACATAGTAAGAGACAGACTCTTACTTTATAATCTTAATAGGCAAGAGCAACCAAGGGTATTTGTACAGTGCCTAGCACAATGGGATCCTGACCTGAGACTGGGGCTCATAGGCACTATGGTAATACAAATAATAAAAGTAACCCTGGTTTGCCCAGGATCATATCAGAGGTCAGTGGAAGAGCCAGGAATAGAGAACCCAGTTTTCCTGATTCAGTCCCTTAGCCAATATTTTGGCATGGTCTTACTTTCGGGAGAAGCAGTGAGAGAGGCTATAGGGCAACACTTGACCGGAGGGAGCCATTCCACCGTATAATTTTTCAGTTAAAGGGACACTTTAAAAGCTGCTTGACTCAAATTAGACACTGTCCCCGCACATTTTGCCAAAATTAAACAAATTAAATACATGGCAGCCGCTTGTATTCCTAGCAGGGAAAACACTTGTTTTCTAGGACAAGGCCTGCAACCATTTTAAAATCAGAGGATACCCTCACATCCCAGGTTGACCTTCACACAAAATGCAGGAACGATGGAAATGCAAACATGTCCAAAAAGCAGCAATGGATGTGGAGTGCATAGTCTAGACACCAGACCAGATGAAAGTGTTATAAGACTTGTATGAAAGTGTGATGTTGTCCACTTGTGGCTGGCCTGCAGAATAGATAACAGCCTTCCTGGATACTGCTTCCAACGAGGAGAGATGTTGCTCAGGATTTTCAAATAACACGTCTCTCTGACCCACTCTTCCCTGACATGAGTTTTAGACTGAAATTCCTGAGAGGACACTGGGTTCCTTGTGGTTTATATAAACTCTAATTATTTAATCAGCATTGTGAGTGTCTCCCAGCCTTCACTGGAAACCACAGTCCTTAGTACCCTAAAGTGACAGGATGACTCATCCATTTATCACACACAATCCTCAAGGGAAGAATAACTTGCACTGAGTAGAGTTGAGTGACCCTGCTACACAGCTGGGTTGCCTCACACACAGATGCCTTAGATGGGATCTTCATGTTCATTGTGTTAAAGTAGAGCTGGGAGGGAACTGGAATTTTCATTGAACAGCAAATTCCGTGATTTCTAGATTTGCTTTTGTTCAGAAGAGGAACAAGGCATCGAATTTTGAATTTTCCCACCAAGTGAAATATTCGGGTCAGTCAAGACATTTTGAAACCGTCAGGGTGTTTCGAGATCTTATCAAACCTAGTTGTTTCTATTACAGTATTTTAAAATGGAATTTTGTTGAAATCAGCACATGGCTGCTGATTTCTAGACACCAGTACCCTTAAAGGAACAGATCACCTTTCACAAGCCCAGAAAAGCCTGATAATTATTGCACTCACCTGGGATGTGGGAGACCCACACTGTAGTCCCTGTTGTGAACCAGGAAGAACTTGCATCTCCCACATCCTAGATGCATGCCCTAACCACTGAGCTATTGGCTATTTTCGGATGGCTTGCTTTCTCATTCTGGTGTTTTCTCACAAAACATTTTGAAATGTTAGGTGGAACCAACAGATTTTGAAACCTCAAACATTTTTGCGGGACAGAATGCTTGTTGTCCAGCCTGCCCTAGACCAGTGGCTTCTGCTCTTTCCCTGTGTCCGGAGTCACAACCTGAACAGAAATTAAATGGGGAGTGGCCACACAAGGACCGCAACAATCTAGACTGATGGGAGCTGTTGGGCTTCGAGCACCTTTGAAAATTTGTCTTTTAAATGATGATCATTTTAGCAGAAACATTCCGCTAATTTGCATCTCTCTCAATCCCAAATAGCCTCCTATGCCTCCCCAGATCCCAAAAACCTCAACCATCCCTTACCCTGCTGCCAAGACCTCTAGCCTTGCCCCTGACAACTTGCCCAATGCATTTCTGCCATGTCAATGCAAACATTTGAAGCTTTCTGGAAACTGCAAATGTGAGGGCAGCATAAAATAAATATGGGGCACAACTACACTGATTGCATTATTCATTTTCACATTCAATTCATTAAAAACCTCCATGGTGTAATTTAATTGATTAGCTTTGCCATCCAGTTGATTGTTTGCCATCCAGTTGATTGTTTTGCCACAATTGATTGATTGCCATGCAGCTACATTGGAATCCTTTAGAACCTACTGGTCCAGCTTATCACAGAAGATGTGGGGCCTTGATCAACCGCATGTGTCTTCCAAGAACCCGCTCGTGTCTTTGCTCTGAGAGCAGCTTAGCGGACGTCAGTGGCAAGTTACTCAGGGCTTGTCTTCACTACGGTGGTAAATCGACCTAAGTTACGCTACTCCAGCTATGTGAATAAAATGTCTTCACTGCGCAGCATCAATGGGAGACACTCCGTGGTTAACTTCCCTTACTCTTCTTGGAGAGCTGGAATCCCGGGGTTGACCACAGAGTGTTCTGCCATCGATTTAGTGGGTCTTTACTAAACCCATGAAATGGATCACTGCTGCATTGATTGCAGTAGCATCGATCTCCCCATGGTGAAGACCAACCCCAGACCCTACTGCAAGAGAATAGTACCCATTGATCAGCCGATGGACCTGTTTGCCAACTAAGTAAACAAATGGCAAGTCATTTGGTTTATTGCTAGTCAGAGGTCTGTAGTGCTGGATAACCAAGGAAGCATTATCTTAATGAAATGCAATTCATTATCGATTCCAAATAAATTAACTACAAAGGAGACCAATTTTTAGCATAGGGAAAACTTCCTGATAGAGCAATCTTTTAGCCAATAGATAGTCTCCTAAGAGAAATGGTAGTGGTGTCATTGCTTTGCACATTTAAAATTGGGTTAGCCAAAACACTAATAAATGAGCAATAGGGAAGAATCTTGCCTTGGCAGTCAGCTAGACTAGTTGACTTAAAGAGTCTAAATCTCCACAAAAAGAAAAGGAGTACTTATGGCACCTTAGAGACTAACAAATTTATTTGAGCATAAGCTTTCGTGAGCTACAGCTCACTTCATCGGATGCATTTGGTTCTGTATTTTCCACCAAATGCATCCGATGAAGTGAGCTGTAGCTCATGAAAGCTTATGCTCAAATAAATTTGTTAGTCTCTAAGGTGCCACAAGTACTCCTTTTCTTTTTGCGAATACAGACTAACACAGCTGCTACTCTAAATCTCCACACTCTGTGATTGCCTACATGCAAAAAGAAAGTTTGCACTGGAGATACCGACACAAATAAATGATTGCAACATCTATAAGGCATCTGTAATGTAAAATACCCTTTGATATCAATATAAATATCAGACAAAAGAATGTTATACTGTGTCTTTTTATCCTGTCAAGCTAATCCCTGCAAGTAGCCTTTATGTATAATTATCTTATTCAGATACTTGGCTGTAATCCATCAAACACTTCTCATCCATTAAATATAATTATATGCTTTGCTGGAATAACCAGATGTTTAGTGCTGAGATGAGCAGATGTCTATGCTTCATACCGGAAGGTTATAAACCTATTTACACTAGCAATAAACGACAAGTATTTAAATGGTGGAGGAAGTGAGCAGTTGTTGCTTCCCCCCATTTTTTTGATAAATTGCTAAATAATTCCTTGCCTTTTGGATCAGTGTAAGAAAGGCATAAACTTCATTGTGGGATACATTTGATGTAGGAGTTCCCAAGATTTGGCTGACCTTTTGTAATTAATGTAATGACAATTTCCATTGTATAAATTTTTAACAGTAAGGACAATTAACATTGGAACAATTTGCCAGATATTGTGGTGGATTCACTATCACTGGCATTTTTGTGTGTCTGGTGGGAGCTATAGTTGAAACTGGAGTTATTTTTGGGAAGTTCTATATGGCATGTGTGATACAGGCCATCAGACTGGATGAACACACTGGCACCGTCTGGCCTTGGAACTGCATAGGTGTATTTTATCTTCCAATGAATTTGTTTTTAAAGACATGGGACCAGATGTTAGGATGTTACTAGTAGCTTTGACAGAGCTATACCCATTTACATAAGGAGGATCTGGCCCATATACCCAAAACAGTCATGTAAAATGAGACAGATTCAGCGTTTTCAAGTCTTTCCTTCCATTTTGCTTCATATGGATTCCCACCCTCTTCCTTGAAATTTGAGTTCCAGATTCTAACAATCTCACTGCAAAACTCAGCTGAGATGACAAAATTTTGCTTGATTTGAGATTGAACATAGGTGATGCCCCTGAATTTTGTGGGTTGCACCCCAAATAATAAATCCTACCTGACCAACGTTAATTGTCAACTAGCCAGAACAATTTGGGGGATATAGCCTGAATCTTGGCCCAGTACCTCAAAGTTAAACTTTTTTGAAAACATGACTATTGGCCTTTTAAAATGTCAGAACAAGAGCTGAGTGAATAAATTGCCACAAATAATGTACCTGCTGTATTATGCCCCCATTCTAGGAAAGCATATAAGCAGTTATGCATACAAATATAAGCACTTATGCATATAAATAGTTTCATTGAAGCCACTCCAGTGGTGTATTGATAGCAAACATTTCTTTGACTTTTCAAAGTTCATTATTTGAGCTTCATTGATTACTTCTGATTGGGCTGATAAGTCACATGGCATTGTTTCTGTTCTCTGATTAGCTGAACATGCAGGTGCCTCTGTTGTGAAGAGCCACACTTACATTTTAAAAACTCAGTTTTCACAAATATTTTCCCAGGCAGCTTTGAAATCCATTTTCCGTAACATTCATGCCCGTGAATCTTAATTGTGTGCTTGGTTATTCATACCAATAGTCTGACCACAGTCTCAGAGTGTAGCAGAAACAAGATTAGAACCCAAGAGTCCCTGTGCCCACCTCTACCCACTAGACCACACTCCCTTCTTCCATTGAGTCTGAGGTGTATAATTAGGTTTGGAAGGATTTGAGTGTTGATTGTAAAAGTCAATTTCACCGTATGCACACAAACCGATCAAAAATATATCCATCGATAATAATCAAAATGTATAGACAAGCAAAGTGTGAAAAATGAGAGCTTATTAGAGTTTGCTTGAAAGATATTTGCTTTATGTTTTGCATGTGATGTCGACAATTTGTCTTTTAATGGTTATGAGGCTTTAACTTTATTGAATCTCAGGGCATGTCTCCACTACAGCTTAATGCATCTGATGAAGTGAGCTGTAGCTCACAAAAGCTTATGCGCAAATAAAATTGTTAGTCTCTAAGGTGCCACAAGTACACCTTTTCTTTTTACTACAGTTTAAGTCGCTGTAACTTACTTCACTGAAGAAGTGAAGTAAGTGAAGAAGCCAGCCCCCAAAGTGACGTAAGTTACAGTGACCTAAGCGCTGTCCACACCAGCGCTATATCAGCAGAAGATACTCTCCTGCCAACATTGTTTCTGCCTCTCATGGAGGTGGAGTAATTATGCTGATGGGAGAGAGCTCTCCCATCGGCATAGTCTGTACCAGATGTGCTACAGTGGCAAAACTGCATCTGTGCAGCTGCACCAATATAGCACTAATATAGCTTCTAGCCCTCAGCATCTACTGTCATTAAATAATTGTCTGACCCCACACACACACACATTATTTCCTGCAGTTTGAAAATTTAAATAGATACAACTTTAAAAAATGCTTAAAAATAAACACCAGTATCATCCATTGATATTATAAACAAATACAGTTCTTCCAGGCCTAAATATATTAACCTTTTTCAAGCCGTGTCAGACAGCGTATCATTCCATATTACCTGAAATGTTAAGAATATTGAATCAACTATTACCCGAGTAGATGGAGAGCAATGGAGACATTATGAGGTTCCAGAGGTCGCTAATACAAATTCTCATTTTAATAAGCTAAAGCTTTCACTTGCCTTGTTGTTATTGACAAAGGTTTTTCACTTCTCCTGGACTCAATCTTTATAAATTGGCTGACTCCATTTTCCCATTAAAGGGCATCTGTAATTTCAATATACATAACATCAATATAACAGCAAAAGAGCATGAGGGTAAATTATTAATCAGTGATTGTAACTGCTCAATATTTGTCTTTGGCTTTTAGCAGTACTATCTGAGAGTGTCTGTGGGCACCAGCTATTTTTGATCTATGCTTTTTTTGCAGTTTAATTTCTTAGTCCATTGTTTGATATATGGGATTAGTTTATATTGCTCAGTATTAGGTAACAGTTGATCTGAAAGGACGGGTAGTCTTATGGCTCAGGACTTGCACTCAGGAGAGCTAGATCCAGTTTTTGGCTCTGCCACAGATTTCAAACGGGACCTTGTTCAAGTCATTTAATCTCCCAGGATCTCTATTCCTCATCTGTACAATAAGGACAATAACACTTCAGCTTTCCTACCCTTTGTCTGTCTTGTCTATTCAGATGACAACCTCTTGGGGGTGGGGGACTACAGTATTCTCAATACCCCGTGCTCAAAAATCATGAGTCATATATGTAGTGGGGGGGTATATTTTCCTTCTGGTGTTGAAATGTTTAGGAGTCACATTTTCAGGGTTTATTCTGCAGCCATTGGGGCTAGAAACGTACTTTTAAAAATGAAAGCTGAGATTCTCAGGTACTGTTCTGGGTTTGAGTCTTTATTATTAATAGTAATAATAATAGAGGTCAATGAACAGGCTCAAGTGGAATTCATTTAACTGAAGATTATTAGTCAACGATTAATACAGCACAATACAGAATACAGAAAAGAAGGTTTTATACATTACCCAACCAATCTGAAGATGGAGAAGTGACTGCCACTTGATTCATTCCGAACTAACTCCCTAAAACTTTCTCCTTATATACTGGTTAGGACAAAGACATTCCTTTCCCATGAGTGATCTTACTTTGGCTTCCAGTCCACATATCTCAATTTACCTAATCAATAAGCTAAAGACATCTGCAGCTGACCAATTATTACAGAAACCATCTGTGACAACAAGTGATTCTTATTGGACTAAACATCAATCAATGATTCATTATTTCAATCAATCATAGAACACATCTGTGATAACAACCATCCCTTGTCAATCACCAGTGGTCTCTATGAACATCTGGATGCAATTATTATGGATCAACGGGGTCAGAGCAAGGGATTACACACATTCCCTTTTTGATTACATACATTCCAGCTAAGCTTCAACCTAAGTGCAGAGAACTTTGCAGTTTGATAGGTACAGAGCACTAGATTTGTAGATACAAAACATTTTGGTTTATGCACAAAAAGGGATTTTGATTTATAGATAATATCCCTTTTTGTGCATATATATGTATATATATATATATTGCAGAACTGACTGCTAGAAGCTAGGACTGGACGACAGCAGATGGATTGTTCAACAAATTGCCCTATTCTGTTCACTCCCTCTGAAATATTTGACACTGGCCACTGTTAGAAGACAAGATACTGGACTAGATGGACCATTGGTCTGACCCAGTATGACCTTTCTTATGCTATTATTTAGTAACAGTAATAATCTGGTTCCAGGAGCTGGGCTCTAACAAAAGCACTATATTTTGCAAGACTCACAATAAAATCATGGGAGTTGGCAATCCTGAGACTGTCCCTTATTGTATGTCTGTACACAATAGGGACGTGATCTCCAATGAGAACTCTAGGAACCAGCATCATAGTAATAATCTGAAATCCCAATGGTCCATTTTATTTAGTTGGGCCAAATTCATCCCTGGTTCAACTTTATTGACCTCCTCTGGATGGAACTGTTGGACCCCCATCCCTGGATGGATGAGTTACTGCTATGAAGTTTATTTCTCTATTTTAATAGGAGTGAGGTGAGTGATCAATTAACAATCCTATTTTCCATGCTTCTGCACAGGAATGATATTAACTGAGGAAAGCAATCATCACTTCTATATAAATGTATGTGGGACCATGATAAATAGCTCTTATAGTTTGCACATATTTATTTTCACGTTTATTTGATCATTAATATTCCACCCATTGTGACAATATGTGGGCACGTTTACAAGTGCTAGAACCATCAGTAACTATTGCCAATGACACAACCCTGACAAAGGCCTTGCATTGCCATCACCACTCTGTACCCAAGCCACCCACTGACAACAAACACCTGCCCTACCATTGACCCAAATCCACCAAAAGACATAGGAAGCAGATTAAACAAATGTGCCCCAAATGCAGTCAATGCAGCTGTTTCCAAAGGTGAAATTTCACTGCTCCCGGCCCCCAGGAAATAGCCCCAGTCCCCATTCATATGGATTTCACTGTACTAGGATTCTAGCCATTTGCAAGTGCCTTAGTGGAACAGACCGCCTCTAAGATGGCTGGATCCCAGGTCATTTAAGGTCTTATATATATCAGTATCATAAAAGTCACTCAAAAGGAAATCACAAGTCATTGAAGTCTATGGAGCATGAGTATTAGGCACCTACATAGACTTAACCTGTTGAAAAGATAGGTATCAACTTTCTGCTCTAGCTAGAGTTTCCAAGAGGTTCTAAGTAGGGTGGGTAGCGCCTCTCAGAAGTGACAGAGGCAGAGATAGCTGTGAAACATTGCAACTCCAGTGGTCACCTGGCAATCAAATAGTCTCCCTACTGCACATCACTGAGAGAGAAGGTGGGCACAGGCCCTCTGAAGAGAGAGCAGTCACATCTCCCATTGAGATGCCCTCACTCATAACCCCTCCTTGGCTGAAAGTGAGCCTTCCTTTCAGGTAGCAACCTATCTTGGCCAAAATTTGGTCTCTCCAACAGGGAAGCATGAAGCTCAATATCATTGACATACTGGTTCCACTTGAGCCAATAGCATCTCACAATGATTATTGGCAGCCTCACATACATGTTGAACAAACTGGGTCAGGAGAACCAGACTCCCTGCAACCTACACTCAAGAGCTCTCAAAGAGGATGAACAATTGCTCAATATGATCCTCTGGATCCTCCCTGCAAGATACGAATGCCCTGTGGTTAAATCCACAGTGCTTCATGATCAGCAGCATCACGGAAAGAGTTAATAGACTCTGCCTGGGCACCTACTCTCCATCTCCTGAAAGAGATTATCAGTTACAAACATCAGCAGAGTCTGCGTGTCTAGAGAACCAGGGAAGCAGAGGGAGCTTCTTTTTCCTGTATCTCTAATCAAAGGTTAAAAGGATTTGTAATGGTGTGTTTGCCATGGTACTAAATCCCAGGCCCAAGTCTCTGTATTCCCAAGCCTTGTTTAACTATTAATGTTGTACAATGACAGGATCATGTTAACACCATTGACTCTCTGGATTTATTTATTCCATCCAATATATACCACAGTTCCAATGGACACAATGGGAATTTACTGGCATGGGTAAATGTATATATGTGGTTGGACTCAGTTATCCAAACAGTAATGCAAGTTTTTTAGTTTGTTTTTGTTTTTATAAAGATGCATTCAACAATTAATGCCCGCCTGTTGCAGTAGGATTAGCTATTGCTTTTGCCATATATTTTTCATTGGGGATCAGACTGACACCATTTTACTTACATATCACACACGGGTCTGAACAGCCCGTGCAAAGTAGAACAGGGATTTGCATGATGAATGACTATGTCCTTTTCTAATTGCTGGTCATGTAGTCTTGTAGCTAGACAACATCTGACAAGCATATGGCACCAGAGGCCAACCAAAAGGTCAAACCTGTCCCACTGATTTCCAAGACATTAGTTAAGGCTCACTCATTTCCAATTGGCCCTGCACTCACACCAGGCCAATCTGAGTCCCAGAGTCTGATTTTGCTTAAAATAACCAGAGCATTTGCTTTAAACAAGCAAGCTCGCTTCCCGAAAGGCAGACGCACAATGCTGACTCTTGCTAATGAGCAGTGCAAACATTAATGACTCTGTTGAGCTATAAGAAAAGGAGTACTTGTGGCACCTTAGAGACTAACAAATTTATTTGAGCATAAGCTTTCGTGAGCTACAGCTCACTTCATCGGATAAGTAATGTTCATTAAGCAGAGATCTGATATGCCACCCAGCTTAAGACTTTTTAGAAGATGGATGTCTAATTTGTTTGTTCTGCCAGCTATTTGCCATCTGAACTATAAGTGATTAATGTTCTCCATCTTTTGATTCTACATCTTTTGTGCATCTCCAAGAATCTTGGGCTTCCTGCTTCCTTGGCTGCGCTGAGTGGCTGCGTTGAGTCCATATTCTGTTGATCTTGGCTTTCAGAGGGTTATGGATCAACAGTGATGGGAAAAGACAGCATGTGTTAGTCGGTGACACTAGCTCATGATAAAAAGCTGCTCCCTGCAGCTGCTCAACTATACAGACCAACTGGAGGCTTAAGATTCTTTTGAGAATACCCAAACCTGTAGGACAGATAGAAAAACCTTCCAGCCACTTGAATAGAACATTCACTGGTCTCTTTAACGTTTAACAAGGGCTAAAATGGAGAGTCCACTCTTTTAGCCACTGTATCGCAAAGCAAATCACAGAGATTTGAACAGCAATTTCAATATGATGTGTTATTTACTGTGCTCAGCGCTGCATGCCATACAGAGGGGGTATATGGTGCCTTCCTGAAGGAGTTTACCATCTACATTCATCCGAGATGGCTCGAAGCCACTAAGGTCAGCTCCACATCTGGGTCTGAATTATGCAAAATTTTAGATTCTCTGTCAGCCCAGTGTGGAGACAGTGACCAGCTGTAACATTCAGATTCACATCCACAGCCCTCGAAGTCTGGGCGAATTTGGATTTACAGGCTTGGTTCAGGCCCATCTCTTATCATTCCGTACGGCTATTCATTGAGGAATGATTGTCTGTACAGCACCGTTATGTTTTTGGGTTTCCCCAAGTGTCAATCCAGGAGAGTCCACTATATAATAGACTAAATATAAAAACAAATAATATGATAGCAGCCTCCTAAACAATTACACAAACAGGGACATAACCTCAATTTTATTGGAGATCACTTTTCCCTGAGAAATGGCCAGACTAAATCTGATTCAATCCATAAGAATCCAAACCTGTTTGGCTGCATTTCAAGAAAGGTCTAGTTTGGGAGTTGGCAGTGTCCTTATGTGAAATGTATTGCTATGGACTGTTTGATATAGATCTAATAATCAGTTTGTTCAGGTAGAAGAGATTAAGGACTGCTCAGTGTCTTATCTGCAGAACAGGTTAATTTTTTTTACCCAGTTTACTTGCCGGACAAGTGCTATATCTCCTTGATATTTTTGAGTGGTTGTATATTTTTCTTTCCTTTAAGAGTGAGCCTAGAGCATGCATGCTATTGTGAATTAAAGGGGAGTTTTCATACAAATTTTGAACATCTTTTCCATTTCTTTCCCTATCTGTTTATAAGTAAGGTTGGATCCAGTCAATACTTCCACGGAAAACTCAGGCTGCTACAGCAAGCAGTGTTGATCCTTCAGTAACCAACACTCATCTGTCTGAGCTCTGAAGGGTGGTCCTGGCATGGCATCAGAGGGTATCATGCCACCAAAGGTGTCCTCTTACCAATGAGATGTAAAGCCAGCCCATGGTAGTGAAATCTAGGAGCCGATTCTGCCCCCTTTACTCACGCGGAATTGTACTAGTACTGTACTTTGTAAGTAGTTTCATTGACTCTAATGGTACCATTCATGGATTAAGGTCTTATTCAGCAGAAGTCAACATGGCCGAATGAGGCTCATGGGGCCAGTGTATGAACCCCTGGGAGGCTGGTGAGCATGGTTTGGAGGATTTCTCTGATGTCCTAGAGAGCAGAGAAATTGTCACTGTAAATAGTCCATGCTATGGGCTGTATTCTCCCACTTGTGCTCACAAGGAGATAGATTGTGACAGTAGGTGGAGCCTTAAGCAGAGGGTGGTGTATAAAGTGCATCACCCCAAGAGTAGCTCTTTGGGGGTCGGGGGCTGTGACTCAGACATTCTCTGAATCACAATTCACATCTTGCCCCTCCCCTTGCTCTAGGAGAACAATCAATTACTTCACCTCTTTATGTGGAGCAGCTCACTCCCTCCTGTGCACCCAGCCAGCTACTCTGGCTGGGGAGTAAATGTTACAGGTGAGAGTAATTAACCATTGGAACAATTTACCAGGTGATCACAGTGCTCCCTTCTGGCCTTAGAATCTATGAGCAGGGGATGCAGAACCTGGATTTCTCCCACTCTCAGCCCCCTCTGCCTCCTCCCCACCCCGCAGCCTACTTGGTCTATGCAAAGAGCATTGGCTGGACAGCCTTTGTTCTCCCCACCCTACCAGAGTCACTCTCTGAATAGGGCCTAGTAGGGGTAGTAAAGGGGCATGGAGAATCTGGCTCTATGAGAGAAAGAACAGAGGGGTCCCAGCATGGGGTAATGCCCAAAGCTTGCTACAGACATTCACATTAATCATTGCAAGCAGATCTCTTGTCTTGCTGGATTATAATTTACATGCACACACAAATAATAAAATGAAGAATTTAGTTGATATTGGTTTCTTCCTTTATTTACCTGCCATGATCTGAATTCCAAGCTGTTTGCTGATAGCACCTCCGACTTGGGCAGCAGAGCATGGAATACAAAGAGGGTGGGATAATGTTGTGCTTCCAGCTGAGCCAGACATATTCACCCCCAGTCAGGGACTAGATCCCCATTATGCTGGGGGCAATACACATAACCAAAGGATGGTCCCTACCCCAAATCTAAGTCAGGAGCTTACAATCTAAATAGAGATTTGGCAATTTTGCGGCCCCAAGAGGTGCATCAGTTTTGACTAATGTCTTCATAGCCATCAGAAATCTGGTTGCTGAACTGCATCTACAAATTTTGCAAAGTCTGAAAATTATAAATTGAAAGTATCATAGAATCACAGAAGATGAGGTCTCTTCCAACCCTAAGGAGGTCATGTAGTCCAACTGCCTATTCAAAGTAGGACCAACACCAACTAAATCATCCCAGCCAGGGCTTTGTCAAGCCGGGCCTTAAAAACTTCTATGGATGGAGATTCCACCACCTACCTAGGTAACACATTCCAGTGCTTCACCACCCTCCTAGTGAAATAGTGTTTCCTAATATCCAACCTAGACCTCCCCCACTGCAACTTGAGACCATTGCTCCTTTTCTGTCATCTGCCACCATTGAGAACAGCTGAGCTCCATCCTCTTTGGAACCCCCCTTCAGGTACTTGAAGGCTGCTATCAAATCCCCCCTCATCCTTCTCTTCTGCAGACTAAATAAGCCCAGTTCCCTCAGCCTCTCCTCATAAGTCATGTCCCTCATCCCCTTAATCATGTTTGTTGCCCTCCACTGGACTCTCTCCAATTTGTCCTCATCCTTTCTGTAGTGTGGGACTCAAAACTGGATGCAATATTCCAGATGTGGCCTCACCAGTGCCAAATAGAGGGGAATAATCAAGTCCCTTGATCTGTTGGAAATGCTCCTACTAATGCAGCCCAATATGTCGTTAGCCTTTTCGGCTACAAGGGCACACTGTTGACTCATATCCTGCTTCGCATCCACTGTAATTCCCAGGTTCATTTCTGCAGAACTGCCACTTAGCCAGTCGGTCCCCTGCCTGTGGCGGTGCATGGGATTCTTCTGTCCTAAGTGCAGGACTCTGTACTTGTTCTTATTGAACCTCATCAGAGTTATTTTGGCCCAATCCTCCAATTTGTCTAGGTCACTCTGGATCCTATCTCTACCCTTCAGCATATCTACCTCTCCTCCCAGTTTAGTGTCATCCGCAAACTTGCTGAGGGTGCAATCCATCCCATCATCCAGATCATTAATGAAGATGTTGAACAAAACCTGCCCCTGGACTGACCCCTAGAGCACTCTACTTGATACCGGCTGCCAACTAGACATGGAGCCATTGATCACTACCCATTGAGCCCCATGATCTAGCCAGCTTTCTATCCCCCTTATAGTCCATTCATCCAGCCCATACTTCTTTAACTTGCTGGCAAGGATACTGTGGGAGAGTATTAAAAGCTGTGCTAAAGTCAAGGCAAATCATGCCCATTGCTTTCCCCATATCCACAGAGCCAGTTATCTCATCATAGAAGGCAATCAAGTTGGTCAGGCATTACTTGCCTTGCCTTTGGCGAATCCATGTTGACTGTTCCTGATCACCTCCCTCTCCTCCAAGTGCTTCAAAATGGATTCCTTGAGGACTTGCTATATAATTTTTTCAGGGACTGAGATGAGGCTGATCGGTCTGTAGTTCCCCAGATTCGCCTTCTTCCCTTTTTTAAAGATGGGCATTATATTTGCCTTTTTCCACTTGTGGAAAAGTGTTTACATTCCCATTTTCAAGTGGTGGCAGAGCCATATACTGTACACAAATCCTAACCAGAAGTTTCATTAACTCCCTGTGTGCTTCATCTCTGTACTGTTTGCTTCATATTAGCGCTCATTTTTATTCAAGAAAGGTAATGTTAGACTCCATCTACCCATTCCCTGATGCTTCTGCTAGAGCAAGAGACTCCCTGTCCTAGTCTTAAATTAGAATTAGACACTTCACAATTAAGATGATGCAATTTATTAAATCTACCAGCAGTAGCTTGGTGTTTTAATAATACATAAATATTGTAGTTAATCTCTTCCTTTCTGTTATTTATCACCTCCGCTCATTAGACTGCTGCGTATTTAATAATTATTAAATCCTACACAAGACTTTTTAGGCTTGTAAAAATATAGATAGATAGATAGAAGCAAGAGCAGCTTCAGAATTGATACCAGCGTCACTAGTTCAACTATGAAGTAGAAAGTCTCATATATTTATAGCTGGATTCTGTGTATCATGCTCTTAGCAGTGTATGGGTTTGCCTATAGCTGTAATTTCCATTTATTATACTTAGTGACTCTTGATAATTTCCCATCTGTGTACACATATGCACAAAATGGGATTCTTAATACCTTTCTCTCAGGTAACCGAGTGAACTTCATAGACACTTAGAACAAAATTCCATAATAATTATCAGGTACAAATCTGGCAATGACATTGTCACAGAGTCACCGGGCCAATGCTCTGGAACTATGAAGCCAGTCAGGACTCTGGGGTAGCCTCCTCTCTCCGAGTATACTGTTGACAGGGCAAGAAGCTTACACAGCTTTGACCTTCCTGGGTCTGACCTCGGAGCATTCAGCATCCCCTTGCACACCGTGCGCTTCCTGCAGCAAGTCTGCCCATGTGGGGCTCCTGGGAAAGCCAGAGGGCCCTGCACCCCAACTCCACAGTCAGCGTAAAATGGAAGGTTTATTAGTCAACAGGAACACAGTGTAGAACAGAACTTGTTAGCACAGAAATCAGTAACTTTCAGCTGAGTCCATCTTGGGGGAATCCTGGGCCAGACGGCTTGGACTCCCCACTCCAGTCCTCACAACCAGACTGCCCAGCTTCCAGCAACCAGACCTCAGACACCCCATTTCTCCTTCTCCTGGTCTTTGTCTTGCTTCCCAGGCAAAGTGGCACATGGTCGCATCCCTCTCCTGGGTCTCAGGTTATGAATGGCACCGGCCATAGCCTACATGACAGCATCTGGAGGAGCCTCGCTTGCCCCTATGGGTCTCAGCCAAAGTCACACATCCTTATTCCCACCACCTAGGCATTGGTGCAGCACACAGGGAAACTGAGGCACGAAGTATTCATGCAAAACAGTAAAACTCACATACAACATAACAATGGAAAATCCCCACTTCATCACAGATTTATGCATGGGTTTAACATTATGCATTCTAAATAGTCCTATTAGAAACACCTCAAAAAAAATTCTGGGCCAGATCCTAAGCTAGTGTCAATTGGTGGTGTTCCATTTACTTCAATGGAGCTACACTGATCTACACCAATGGAGGATCTTTGCCTCTTGTCACTAATCCATTGGGGTTGCTACTGCAGAGTCCAGCTCCATTACACCAACAGGCGTTCTGTATGCTTGCCGAGTGCTGAATATTCAATACAGATTGCCACTATAGATCAAGTCCTACACCTCAACTGGAGAAGAGAATTTTGACCCACATCTTCAGAGCACGGAGAGTGGAAAGGAAGTATGGGCAAAAGGTGCAGGCCAGAAATAGGTGATTGGGAAAGACTGAAGTAATTCCCTCTTACAATGTACCAGTGTGTCTTTATCTGGACATCTTTGATTACTCATTTTTCCATCTCCTTCACAGTTCCCAGGTCACCTTCTTCACTCGTTCATGCTGTGGTGACCCATAACATAAAAACACCAAAGAGACAAAGAGTTGTACTAGTCAGACGCAGATGCCAG
Source organism: Dermochelys coriacea (assembly GCF_009764565.3). Lineage (NCBI taxonomy): Eukaryota > Metazoa > Chordata > Testudines > Dermochelyidae > Dermochelys > Dermochelys coriacea. The sequence continues at coordinate 5,892,443 of NC_050078.2, forward strand.
AGGAAAGAGGTAAGATTTAGCTTTACTCTAGAAGTGTCACTAAGAGACAAGCAGCCCTTAGGTTGTTTTGTTTTCTGCAAGGCTCTAGGATGAGCACCTTCTAGATCCAGAATGGGGGAGACATAAAGGCAATTAAATGTCACCTTTAACTCTCCCCCCACCTCCATCAAGATTTGCAGTGAGCACCACTCAGATGGTCCATATCCTGTTTGTGACATGGTCACAGTTGCTTGGTAGGCAAGGTCATAAACGGGATTATTGTGATGACTTCATAGACCTCAGGAGCAGATGGCTCCTAAGGAACATATCCTTCCCTTTCATGAGTGTCTCTAAGAACAAGGGAAGAGAAATCCAGAAAATATTGAATATACTGAATGAGCGCAATTGTTTCCAGTTAGGGAATGTTTTCCATGAGTGATTATGAGCCCCGCCCCCTTTTAAAGCAATTAGCTAAATAAAGACACTAACAACTTGTCCTTCATTATAGTGGGTTAGACTGTGATTTTCAATGGGAGCTAGGAAAGTCATGGGATTTGGATGCAAAATTCATTTAGAGCCCTTTGAAAATTCCAGTCCTAATCTCCTCCTATTGCTTGGGTCACAGCTATGGGTGGCACCTCTGAACCCCACTGAGAGGCAGGGTTGATCCTGGGTATGTACAAACAGTGATGCTGCATAGTGCCGGCCAATGGGCTGAAGCTGGCAGTGGTGTTGATTATGTTTGTGGTCCTGTTTTCAATGGAGGGAAGGTGGAAGGGGTGCAGGAAAGGGAAGGGAGAGAGGTGATACACTCTTGGCTCGGGGTGGAATAGCCCCTTGGCTCAGAAGATTCTCAGCTTGCTCTAAAATGGAGTGTTGACAGGAGTCTGATTTCCCAGCATCATCACACAGAAGGAGAATATCATCAGTAATTTCAGTGTGACCACACCAATTGATTGACATCCTTGTTTACAAATTGCACCATCTGGGACTGGCCTCATGATGACTCCTTTGACAAAGGCTGGCCCCTGTCTGTAGAAGGAGAATGGCTGAAATACTTATCTTGAGGGTAAGATAACAAGTCAGTCATTTTTTTTCTGCAAAGGGTATTGTCTGAGAGATCCATGTAAGCGGTTAGTTTAAATGTCATGAAGTTTGTCGGGACTTGTGCCAGCACTTAATAAACAATAAAGCTCAGATTTACACATGTCTAATAAATTATGGTGGAGAAAAACCACAAATTGAATGGAAATTTATCACTAAAACTGAAAAAAAATCACATTCTTTCATTGCTCATGGAAACTAGAAAATGTACTTCAATGCTCTCTAAATTGATGAGACTTAGCTTCTGTAAATTGGAGTCAACGGAACTGTGCTGATATACCCAGGGCTGGATTTCCCATTAGGCACAGTAGACATGTGCCTAGGGGCGCCTAAATATTCAAATGTTGGTGTTCCTGGGTCCTGGCAGGGGAAGAGGCCGACCAAGATGGAGATAGCCCCATGCAGCCCTGCTGGAGCATTCCTCGCTCAGCCCAGCTGACAGCGTCACCTCCCAGTGGGGCTGGTGAGTGCGGCCAGGGGGACAGGGAGAGTGGAGAGTCTGGGATGTGGGGGGCTGGTGGGTGCTGGGAAGTGGGTGGTTTGTGGGGGGTGCTGTGCAGTGGGAGGGGGTCTGTGTGGGGCACTGGGAAGTTGTGGTGGGGCTGTGTGAGGGATGCTGGCAGTAGGGGGTCTGTGGGCAGCAGGGCGCCTAAAAGTGGCAGGGTACCCCCGCTGCCATCACTGCCCACGATGGTTAGGAGCTCCAAGCCATAGTGGGGGATCCCACAGGTCCTGGCTGCTGTGGATGGTGGGGGTTCTCAAAACCCCTGCACCTGGGGCACCAAGATACAAACCTGGCTCTGGATATACAGCAGCCAAGGAGCTAGCCTTTCTACAGCATTCCACCTGAATGTACTAAATCACTGCGTTTACAAGTAGGGAGGTCCTTTATTCAGGTTTTACTCCATCCTTACTCCAGCAAACTCCTTGAGGCCAATGGGAATTTGTCTTGAATACATGCTGAGGGTCAGATCATCATACTCTTACCCGAGTTTCCTTTCTGTATAGGTAGAGCCACTGGCATAAATAGGTGTAACAGTGGGGGAGGTGCTACTCCATGTGAGTAAGAGTTCTGAGTGTTGACTATTTTATGGCCCTGGTGTTGACCTAAGACTTGGCTCTGTAATAGTACTATTGTACAAGTATCAGAGTAGCAGCCGTGTTAGTCTGTATTCGCAAAAAGAAAAAGGAGTACTTGTGGCACCTTAGAGACTAACAAATTTATTTGAGCATAAGCTTTTGTGAGCTACACCTCAATAAGTTTGTTAGTCTCTAAGGTGTCACAAGTACTCCTTTTCTTATTGTACAAGTAGGTGTTTTGCATCAGTACAAAAGTGGTTTTGCATCTACCCGGCTGGTAATTCCTAAGACCTGATAATTGGATCCATAGCAGCTCTAACTGCACATTGGTGCACACCTGGCTCAGGTCAATCATCATCAAAAGATAATACTAGGTCAGAGCTCTTTGGTGGTCTGTAAATAAGAGGAGAATGGTAATCTGGAGCCAAACAGGCCCTGTGGAATGCTCAGTGCCTCTTGCATGGATTTAGGAGTCTATAATCTACACGGACTTCAGTGGGAGTTCATAGCATGCCACTATCCACATCACTAAACCACATCATCAAAGTCCCCTCATTGGGAGTCTGGGCAGAGAGGCTAACTACTCAACTGCCAATAGAGGATGAGTTATCCTTTCAGCCTCTAGAGCGCCCCCCGCCGGGTCAAGGTTGGAACACATTGGCAAGGCAATCTGGAGAAGTTTTCACTGCCACTGCTGATACCTTAACTGTTCTGGGCAGAAATAAAGATAGACTTCAGTCTTCAGGGCCATCCAGCCAGCACCTTTTGCCGGCTCTCAGCTCACTTAGTGAAAATATTAAGCTCCATTTTAGGAAAGATTTGAGCTTCTTTTTATAGTTTCTGACTTAGCCAACAGTCCTCCGGTGCCTCATCAGCAGCCATTGTAACTGAAACAGCTAAGCACCATAGCAACCAATGTGACAAACTCATGGTCATGAGATAAAGCAAGAAAGAAATCATACATCCCCTAAAACTGTATAGATCTAGTCTTGCCCTGCGATCGATGCTAAAAGCTACAGTTAATGGGGGTTATGAAATATCTTTGGGAGACAAAAATAAGCCCTTTCATTTTAAGTGCACTTCTCCCTCTGGGTCTAAAGAATAAACAAAGGAAGATAATCCACATAAATACTGAATGAAGATCAGCAAAGGGAACTGCAAGGGTTTGAAACCTAGATTTTCAAAACCCAATGCCTTTAGCTTGGAGACAGTAACAGCCTCCAGAGGTATTTCTTCACTGCAAGCAGGCAAGTTCTTAATTCAGGCTAGCTAATGCAGGTTAAACTAGCAGAAAAGACACAACCAGCCAGCTTTTAACTGAGGTTAGCAGCTTAAATTCAACCACAGGCTCCCAAATGGATGAGCAGCTTGAAAAAACCTAAGTGAAAAAGCTAAGTTGATGTGCCTTCACTGCTATTTTTTTGCAGTGAAGACATTCCCTAAGTCATGTAACCCCTAGAGGGGTTAGAGATCTGTTCTGTGTTAGCAGAGGTTACATACTCCCCCCTATAAAATTGATTCATATTTAAAAATAAAGTCTCTACATTAACAAGCATCATTATGCATGAGAGTATGAGGTAGCCAATAACTTCAAGTCTCATTTGGAAACTACAAATTGTAGCAAAAATTTACTTGACGAATTTCTTCTTTTTTCTGTTTGAGTTGTCCACAATTTTCTCAGTTCCATTGTATTAACAAATCCCTTCAAAAGACTCACAGCCGGTGCTGCAGAAGGCAGAAAGCTCAGGATTGTTCGTCTCTTCTTAGATGGATGTCCAGGCTGCTCAGCTCCACTTCTTCCAGCTTCTCCTCCAGCTGGGGCTCCTGGACGATTCCTCTGTAAGTACAGCAAATACCCCAGGCAAGAACCATCACTGCGCAAAGCTTGATTGGTGCGCAAGATCTAACCCTCCCTCATCTGCTCGAGATCAACCTCACTTGATGAAAAATGAGAGTCAACACTGATGGTCACCTCACCACCACCACTGTCGCACCTAATACCCAGCATGTTTTTTGCCCTCTCCTGAATTCTGAAGGCTCTCAAGAACAAGCCTCTGGGGATGCACACCTGGCAGCCCGCCCATATCCTATGAAGGGAGACAGTACAAGGAGAGGAAAGAAGAGGGAGTGTGTATGTCTGCATTGGTCAGCACATTAGATAAGACACAGGTTGAGAAACATAGGAGCGAGGAAACCAATTCAGTGCCTGGAATTACCCTCCTGGATAAAGCCTTCCACTGGGGAGGACACACCACTCCTGGCCAGAGAGATGAGCAGCCCCTAAACCAGACACTCATCTCACAGGCCGTGACAGCTCCTCCACTCCCAGCTGGATGGCGTTTGCTTGGCATCAACAGTGCTTGCTGTCTCACTGCTCTCGCTTGCTTTCCATCTCATAGCGAGTATCCAACATCCAATGAAAACCAGTTTGAACTGGGAATACATCATGCATGGTATGGTTTCTGTTCCCCACATAGATTAGCATAAGCCTGAGAATCAGGGTTTCCAATGAGAATTCAAAATGGGAAGTTTGTTAACTGTGGACTGGCTCCATGAAGTTTCTAGTCCCGATATATGCAAAGTGATTTATAAAACCACCCCTTGTTCTAGGACTATCTTCATATTCCAGGAGATCCTTCTGAAAAAGTAATTGCATCCCTCGGTTACGTCCCCTTGAGAAATAAGCAGTATGTTAATATATCACTATTAGAGATAGCCCTGAATCAAACAAGGATTTCAGCACCAGGGTCATAGCTAGAGGTGGGCCATGGCCCCACCCACTTAGAATCCAGGCTCACCCAAATCTGAGCAGGGGTGCAGTGCTGCCACAGCAGCCTGGAGCAACACTTGGACACCTGAAATCCAGGACGGAGCTATGTACCCGCTCTTCAGAAAGCTATGCTCCAGCAGCTCTACCTTGCCATTTTCTGAGCTGCACGCAGATGCCCAGCTCGGCAGGTGAAGCCCTGTGTCTGGAGGCACCAGGGCTAGGAAGAGGGCATGGCAGCAGGGGAGAAGCTGAGCTAGCAGGTGCTTGGGGGCTGCCTGTTGGCCAGCGGTGCTCTCCACAAGCTCATCCCCTGCATGGCTGGAGGCAGCAGCGAGGTTGGTCTAGCTAGAGTGCTCCCAGGAGCTGGGCAACTCAGTATAGAGTCCGGGCCAAATTCCATGCACAGGCAAGCCCCTGTTCATGCCCCCCGCAGTGCAGCCGGAGCTGACCCTGCACAGGGGCCATACAGCCCGCAGGAGAGACAAGCCCCCAGCTGAAGGGCAGCAGCCCATACCCTGCAGTGAGGCAATGGCTCCCTCTTTTCCCCGCTGCAGAGTCAGGGCGCAGCCAGACTGCACTGCCAGCCAGCATGGCCAGTGGCTAGCACAGCCTGTCATTGCCCATCCACCTGAAAGTCTGGGCCCACCCAAATTTCCACTCCTAGCTACACCACTGGTCAGCACACTGGAATGCTGAGTGTTTTGCCAGAGGGTTAGCTTTTACCACCCTTAAGGGAAGTAGTACCCATGGGATTTCTTACTGAAGAGAATGGGACAGCTCATGAGTAAGGACTGATTTAACAATGAGTAGGGGCTTTGGGATTTGCCTTTTGGACAGCTGAAGTACTGGAATGAATAGCAAGTGGAGAAAAAAATACTATTATTACAACAAATAAGCAAGTGATTATCTTCCCTGGAAAGGCCTCTATTTAATGCTGCCTCTAATCTTTCCTTCCCCTTCAATAATTATCCTCTTCATTGAGTCAAACATGCAGAAACATTATCCCCTGTGCATGGGCTCCGATTTCCAAACCAACACCCAGGAGATAAGAGCGGCCTTCACTTAAAACTGTCTTAATTTTTCATTCCTGAGGATGGGTCACAGTTGTCTGCAGCCAGAGGTGGGGTTTAGCAACCATCTCATGTCATAAGTGCCATCCTTAAAGCCTTTGATTTGTATCAACACCTAGTGAGTGAATTACCGCTGGGCATTCAGCTGAGGAGAGCAACAGGCTTCTCACTGCTTAAAGAGCAGCTGACACGTCAGAGTTTAGTAAGACGTTCTGTTTAGGTGCAGTTCTGCTTACGGTGGCTATATTTTCTCTGTCTTTGCATTTTGTTCTAACGCCGTTTCTGGATGCCAGATATTTAGGCTCCAGCCCTGTATTCTGGGTTGTGCAATAGGCAGCCAGCATGAGGTGGAGGGGTCTATAATGTGACCTGTCTCCAGGGTGGAGCCAGATCCTCTACCCTCCCACCCAAGTCTGGTCTCTACCCACATTCTGTGGACTTTTTTTTTTAAATTAAGGATTCAGTCCTTTGGGCTGGACTCTCATTCACTTCAATGTGAATATCACCTACTCGGTCCCCCATTATGCTGCAGGTAGTAGGTATTTCTATTCTTTTCTTTAGCTCAAGCATGGAAAGCTGTGCCAAAAAAGAATAACCCCCTAACAAAACAGGACTGCATTTAGACCCAAGCCAGTGCATCAACCAACTATACCAGTTTGCACGTGAGCATATTTTCCTGATTTAGGGCCAGATTTTTTATTTTAAAATGTGGATCAGCAATGAAACCATCTTTGCCTAGGTTATGCCTTGTCAATATGTTCAACCAGTCTTTGATCTTTTCTAGTGAAGAGTTATGTGTTTCATCTCTTGGTCTTTGCAAAACTTGCTTAAGATTTCTTTGTAACTTGACATTCTTGTCAAAAACGTATGCACTGTGGCCTTGATTCAGCAAGATGCTTGAGTATGTAACTCATTATATGCATGCGGGTCAACAGTGCCGTTCAGCTGCTTAGGGGAGATACAAACTGAACTGCCATGAAGAACCAGGGCTTATACCTTTTCGTTCTTTAAGTCTTTAAAGTAGAAATTCTGGGTGAAGATCCTGTGGCTTCCCAGGTGTGCTGTGGCAAAGTGGTATGTAGAGGATGTTAGGGTTCCACATGATGACCTCATGGGGATAGGGCATAAGGTTATACAGGAATCTTAGGGGTGCAGTGGCCAATAAAGTGTCTTCATTTTAGATTGAAAAACTTGGATGGAAAATGTCCTCCTGCATTTGCTTTGGAAGTGCCACTCTGGCGCTGCATGGGAAATGTAATTCAGCTGCCTCATGTCCCCCTTTCTCCTCTGTGGGTCGGCTTCATGGTCAGGCTGCAGCTCCCAGAATTCGCTATGGTCTTCCTTCTTGCTGAGTCACTGTGGTGCATCATGGGGGGGGTTTGCTGGCCACAATGCATCATGGGAGATGTAGTCCAGCTGTCAAACCCAGCCCATAGACAAGAATGAGGACATGAGGCATTTGTATTACAACCCCGTGAGGTACTATGCTATCATTTCCACATTGAAAGTCAAAATATTCCATGGAAGGCAGACTTTTCCCCAAAAATATTCATTTAATCAAATCAGTTTCTATTGAAAATTTTCAATCAGCCCTAGTTATAACCCAGTCCAAGGATCTGCACTCCTAGTACAGGCCCCAAGACTGATCTTTTTCCTCTAGAGTCCAGAGCCTAAGCTCACTGAAGTCAAGTCAAGTTTTTCCTGTCAATTTCAGTGGGCTCAGGACCCTAATCCTTTGTTAGCCGAATTGGATAGGCTCAGTTTTGCCCACTCAAGTCTGATTTCTTCTTTGACATCCCTGGGAAGATCATTTACAGCTGTTCATTGTACAGAATGGCTCTTTGATTTCCACAGTCATTCTAACCAATTGCTCTTTTTCTTCCCACTAGGCATAAAATAGGTCTGAGCAGTGATTTGTTATTTTGACACACAACGTGACAGAGCAGAGTCCTTCAAACACCATTCTCCCCACAGTGTTTTTCATCATCATGTCCAGATTCCAATTGGTATCTGTAGTGGAGCCATATAGCCTTGAGAACCTGTATCAAAAGTAGCATATCAAACACGGCAGGCTACCTTTGTGCTGGCCTAAATGTGCATAGTTCCAAAAAGTCAATAGAATTACACCAATTTACATTAGCAGAGAATATGCTGCATTATCTTTGGAAGACAGCACACTCTTACAAGCTTTCAGACGGATGTTGTTCCCATTAAAGTCAATGAGAATTTTGACTTTGGGTTGGAATGAGTACATGCATGCAAAAAATGTATAGATCTGGGAAGGAACTTAAACTTTTGGAGAATTAGGTTTAGGGAGCTGGTTAATGAACCACTTCTTTTCCCCAGTGAGCTGGGGAATGTTGCTGGATTATCACATCCCTTCAAGTTTTCAGTATCTTTTCTTAGAGAGATGACTAATGAGTTCCAGCTAGTAGAGGAGGAAGAAGCAATGCAAACATTAAGGCTTTCTAGTCAAGGTGGCTTCAAAGGTACATTTCTTCCCTTGCATTGAACCCCTGAGAGATCCTGCCACTGAGCAAACTTTTGCACACTCGGTGCTGCATGCTCCAGTGGATCAAAGCAAGTTCGATATAACTTCATAAACAAACATATAAAAATCATGGAGCAGGTCCTCAAGGAATCAATTCTGAAGCACTTAGAGGAGAGGAAAATTTTCAGGAATCGTCAGCATGGATTCACCAAGGGCAAGTTATGCCTGACTAATCTAATTGCCTTCTATGATGAGATAACTGGCTCTGTGGATGAGGGGAAAGCAGTGGACGTGTTGTTCCTTGACTTTAGCAAAGCTTTTGACACGGTCTCCCACAGTATTCTTGCCAGCAAGTTAAAGAAGTATGGGCTAGATGAATGGACTATAAGGTGAATAGAAAGCTGGCTAGATTGTCGGGCTCAATGGGTAGTAATCAATGGCTCCATGTCTAGTTGGCAGCTGGTATCAAGTGGAGTGCCCCAAGGGTTGGTCCTGGGGCTGGTTTTGTTCAATATCTTCATTAATGATCTGGAGGATGGTGTGGATTGCACCCTCAGCAAGTTTGCGGATGACACTAAACTGGGAGGAGAGGTAGATATGCTGGAGGGTAGGGATAGGATACAGAGGGACCTCGACAAATTAGAGGATTGGGCCAAAAGAAATCTGATGAGGTTCAACAAGGACAAGTGCAGAGTCCTGCACTTTGGATGGAAGAATCCCATGCACGGCTACAGACTAGGGACCGAATGACGAGTCAGCAGTTATACAGAAATCGACCTAAGGGTTACAGTGGACGAGAAGCTGGATATGAGTCAACAGTGTGCCCTTGTTGCCAAGAAGGCCAATGGCATTTTGGGCTGTATAAGTAGGGGCATTGCCAGCAGATCGAGGGACGTGATCATTCCCCTCTATTTGACATCAGTGAGGCCTCATCTGGAGTATTGTATCCAGTTTTGGGCCCCACACTACAAGAAGGATGTGGAAAAATTGGAAAACGTCCAGTGGAGGGCAAAAAAAAAATGATTAGGGGACTTACGAGGACAGGCTGAGGGAACTGGGATTGTTTAGTCTGCGGAAGAGAAGAATGAGGGGGGATTTGATAGCTGCTTTCAACTACCTGAAAGGGGGTTCCAAAGAGGATGGATCTAGACTGTTCTCAGTGGTAGCAGATGAGAGAATGAGGAGTAATGGTCTCAAGTTGCAGTGGGGGAGGTTTAGGTTGGAAAAAAATTTTCACTAGGACGGTGGTGAAACACTGGAACGTATTATCTAGGGAGGTGGTGGAATCTCCTTCCTTAGAAGTTTTTAAGATCAGGCTTGACAAACTCCTGGCTGGGATGCTTTAGTTGGGGATTGGTCCTGCTTTGAGCAGGTGGTTGGACTAGATGATCTCCTGAGGTCCCTTCCAGCCCTGATATTCTATGATAACACGGTTTCACCTATAACGCAGTAAGATTTTTTGGTTCCTGAGGACAGCATTATATTGGGGTAGAGGTGTAATCAGTGTGGGAATAGATTAGAAAGATCAAGCAAGGAAAGGATGAGAAGTGAGGGGAATAGTTAAGCATTGCTGAGAAATAGGTAGCAACATCAAGCACTCAGTTTTATACTGAGACACAGCATGGAGGTCGCAGGGAGGCCCCACACTGAATGTCTTTCTATACATCCCAGAATGCCATTTGGAATTATGCTATAGATAGCGATGCTGTTAGGTTAAATGTGTAGGGCTGGATTCATTCCAGCCCCAGAGCTGTACATGGCCCAGGAGAAAGGGGTGGGTGTCAGAGAGCTCGTTACAGCTGAGGGAGGGGTACCTCCAACATCTTTTAGAACTGCTGCTGGGGAGCTCTTAACTACCCCACCAGCCTCGAGTCCTCGATGCCAATGGAGGATTGGCATAGAAGAGCTCTGCTCAACCACGCCCCTCCAGCACATGACCCTCTCTACACTGGCTAGAGCACAGTTTAGGGAGTTCTCTTACAGCATGGAAATCTGCAGCAAAATTATTGTCCCTTTATGGCACTTGGATGATGTAATGTAGTCGTAGTGCACAAGAGAATCTGGCCCATATCATATAGAAGTGCAATAAAAGGAAACTTATGTTTTCCTAAACACTGAAAATCAATCTGATCTGTTCCCTTGTCGCTTGTCACTCGACACAAGGGTTGGGTAAAATAGTTCAGAACAAATCAGTAACTCACATCAACCATTGCTTGTTTCTGGAATTGGACCAGAAGCAAATTCTCTGTAATATACAACTGGCATTTTGCCATTGGCTTTCATCTTCATGTGCCTAGTTTGGTCTCAGACTATATTTGCAGAAAGGTGAGAAAGGCCATTCTTTTGACATATCTGGCTCTAGCATTAATTGAAAGTACTAAACATCTTGTTACAAAGCAGCTTCTTCTGCTGACTTTTGGAGACCCATAAGGTTGGGACACGTTCAGGTGTTTCCAATAATCTTCCAAAGATTTGGAGAGCATATCTGAACAGAGCCTGAAACGCAAAATGTTTGAGGTTCATCCATGATTACAGGCCATATTCTGTCACCTGATATGCACATGCAAATCCCACTGCTGCAAGTAGGAGTTTCCTGCAGTGTTCGCAAGGACAGAAAATGGTTATGATTATGGGATCCATACCCATCTTGCAAAGCTGAGTGGCATGAATCAGCACTATCACTTACATAGCACTTTTCATTGTCAAAATGCTTTGCAAACAATTACTTACATTGCTGTTACCCCATTTTACAGATAAGGAAACCCTGGCAGCGGCTGAGCTACTTGGTCAAGTCTATAGAGGGAACCAGTGTCAGCACCCGTGTTAGAATCTGGGAGTTCCTTGCTCCCATTCCTATGCTCAGACTACTATATCATACTAAGGTGATGATCATATTAAAATATCTTGGAAAGACCAGAGCTAAAAGGTTAGCCAGACAGAAACACTAATTCATAAAAGTATGGCCTGCTTTTAAAGACAACGTTCAGAGTTAGAAGATTTCCACTGTGTTGAGAAACAACATCCCAGTTCCATCCTGGTGTTTATGTCGTGGCAGGAAACCATTCTCCTGTGAGAACTGCCATTTCCAGTCGATGTTATCCTGTAAGTGATCATGAGACTTTATTGAAGTCCCAAACTCCAAGTTCCCAGTCAGCTTCCATTGCAAAAACAAAACAAAACATTTTTTCCTAATAAATGCATATTATAGTTTTCCCTTATTTCCAGCTAAGGCACTACCATCTGTTCTGGATGAAAGCAAGAGGAAAGATTTATGACTGATTAACGCTGATTTAATGTGAGTAAGTCATCAAAATTCGTACTCCTGTGGTGGTCTGCGCTTGTAGATATCCCTCTTTTTAATTTTTCTCTCTGTTCAGCTCTTCACTGCTCTAAATGCATCAGGAAACCATAGGAGTTAAAAACTGTGGTTACATAAGGCTGTGTACAATATATTTATGGCATCTCTTTCCAAATACTCCTGCTTAGTCATAAATGAGTATAAATGAAGCATGGCAAGCAATTTGCTGCATGGTAGGTGATATTAATGACATGACACATTTGTACCTACTTGTGTGATCTGATATTTTGAGTGTGACAAATTACAGTAGCAAGTACCTTGTGTCAATAATGGCCTCTTCTGTACGCCCTGTTATGTTGGGTTATCTGTTTTTGTCCCTACAGTTATAGCTGGTTGTGACATTATGTGATTAAAATAGGACCATGTAGATGATTGTTGCTATAATTGCAACAAATCTTATACAAAGTTTGTCAAGTAAGTTGTCAATAGAAAAGTTATGATTTGCTGAATCCGATTATGCTATTTGTATGCATGCATCATTTTTGTATCTGAAGTTATGAATATTAACTTTGTACCCATATTTCAAATGTTTGCTCCTGTAGTAACACCAACAAAGCGTTTAGCCAGCACATTGTGAAGGAACTATTCAAGTTGAATGGCTCATCAAAGAACACTTAACTCACAATGGAAGATGCCTATCTACACGTAATGGACTTTCCTGTGAACATTCTAACTAGAGAAGTGGTTCTCAAACTTTTTTTACTGGTGACCCCTTTCATATAGCAAGCCTCTGGTGCAACCCCCCGCCCAATAATCAAAAACACGTTTTTATATATTTAACACCATTATAAATGCTGAAGGCAAAGTGGGGTTTGGGGGTCGAGGCTATCAGCTCACGACCCCCCATGTAATAGCCTTGTGACCCCCTGAGGAGTCCTGACTCCCCGGTTTGAGAACCCCTGAACTAGAGTATGGGTAATGGCCTTTGCTAGGACTAAGCAAAGCCGGCAGAGACTTGTGACTTGCCCACGGGACTCCAAAATCCATCTTGTTACCTGTATTTTTCCACAAGCTGTGTGGAGGGCTTTGTTGAAACAATGGGTTTCTCTTCACTTGGCAGAAGCTATAAAAGACCCTGGGAACATCTCCATTTTGCCTCTTTCCTGCTCAAACCTCTGGACTCTGAACTTGTACTAATGGGAGCATTCTAACCAAGGACCTTCCAATGATATGGAAGCAACCAGAGACTTGACTTAAGCCAACAGTTTATTCTACCACTGCTACAAGCCTGAACCAAGAACTTTGCCTTTATTGTATGCATTTGATCCTTTAGCCAGTTTTAACTCACCTTTCTTTCTTTTTATAAATAAAACTTTAGATATTAGATACTAAAGGATGGGCAACAGTGTGATTGAGCAAGATCTGAGTTGTATATTGACCTGGGTACGTGGCTGGTCCTTTGGGATCAGAAGAACCCTTTGGTTGATGAAATTGGTTATAAATAACCACTCCTCATTAAATCTAGTGTCTTTGATGGTGAAACAAGGACTGAAATGCCTAAAGACACTGCTTTTCTGACTTCTTGTTAGCCAGTGTGGTGAAAGAGAAGGTTACTTTTGTTGCTGGTTTGGTATATCTTATGGGACAATAACCACCAGTTTTGGGGTGTGTCTGCCCTATTTCTCAGCAGTTTGTCCTGAATTTGGACTTCTCAGTTCTGACAAACTGAGGCACAGTGACACTGGTCAATTTACTGATGGAGGAAATGTTATTCAGTGGATTTGATTCTTATTGGTTTGTGGACTGCCTGCAAAACTAGGATTTTCATGAACCTGCTCTCTATTCATAATTTTTCAACCAATAGTTCTAGCCTATACTATGAGGGTCCTTAGGTTCTCTCCACTGACACGGATCCAAAGCCATTGTAGTTAATGGAAGGACTCCAACTGGCCTCCATGGGCTTTGAATCAGGTCTATAGTCCAGCATTTGGACTTTTTATTTAATAATCCTGAGAGATGCTGGGTACCTCTGGTCTTGAGGCCAGACAGGCTGAACCAAAGATGCTAGGGACAGGGGTACAGAGACAAGGCTTTCTAGGACACAGTAGAATGGTCCCATCCCCAATCTGACAGCCTCTGTGCCGTTGAGGAGGATGAACGTCTTGGTGAAGAAAAACATCGAACTGGAGAGGAGGGAAATGATCCCATAGTTGGGCCCCTCCTTCCAGATGATATTATGATATCCCTTCACACTGAGGATATCCCTTCAAGGGAGAAGGTCCCTGTTATTAGGAAGAGATCTGGTAATAGTACTGGGGATTCAATTATTAAAAATATAGATGGATTTGTTATGTCTGGGAGAACCAGGGCTAAATTTTGCTTTGTTAGACAATATATGCTCCTCCTTCCTCCTCATTGAAATTAAAATTGATTGGCTATACAATTGCAGAAGGAATACAATCCTTGATATGCACTGAAGTTCTGGAGCCTAAGAATTTGCCTGAGGATTTCCTGTCCTGCAAATTACCACTGATTTCCTGTATGGAAACAGACTTCCTTCCCGCAGCTCTAGGTAGAATTTAAAAGCCTCAAAGATTGCAAACATTATACCAGTGTCCTAAACTACCTGCTCTTGGCAGATTTAGCTTTGGCAACTGCCTCAATATTACTGTTGTACTTTTGGGCAGAGAATGTTCTGCACACCATGCAAGATCAGGCTCTTGATTTGGAATGCTAACTAAGCTCTGGCAGTATGCATACTTACATTCTCTGTCAGGTGCATCTCCATTCCATTTTTTTTTTTGGAAGACATATGCTGCCTAGAGTCACAATGCTTGGTACATAGTTTATACTATGTCTCCAGGGTTTGCCTCTGGATAGAACAAATGTAACCAGTCTGCTTTTCACACGACTAGCCAATGTTGGCAAAATTACACAGATTAGAAGCCCTTAATTGAGATGGGCAAATATCTTAAAATATTTCCCATTAATATTGTCTTGATTAAAGAAGTGTAAGTGCTTTGGGAGCGCCATTTTTGGGGCTTTGAACCTGCAATATGTAGAGTCTGATTTTCAAATATTCTGAGCACCCAAAACCCCAACTGTCTTCCCTGGGTGCTGCAAATACAAAGCACCCCTGAAAGTCAGGTCCAAGGTGTTCTGGTTGGGCACCCAAAATCAGAAGACTCTTTTGGGGAATGTAAGGAACTTCCTCACGGTCATACATAAGCACAACCCTGCTCCCCTCAAAGTTAAAACTTAACAGAAGCAGGATTAGGCCCACTAAACCAATGGGAGAGCCAGGACTATAACCTAAGAATTCCTATATCCAAATTCACTAGGTGATACTCTCTCACATGTATTATAAACTAATACCTGGCAGCAACAATCAATTTCCTCATGTAATATAATGGTCATAGATATCCCTATTCTTGTATTTAATGCTCTTAGTGTGGTAGGTGCATTAATGAAAGACGCAGGGATGAATTCAGATCTTGTCTAAGCATATGCAACTCTGTTGAAGTCACTGCAGTTACACTGTGGCTGTATTTATTCCATAACCATTTAACTTTCACTCTATTTTCCTCTTCTCAACTTCAAAGTGTGAATAAACTTCAGTCATTAACAACGTCCTAAATCAGGGCTTGTGATGTTAAAAAAAGGACCATTACAATATATATATAAATGATGGAATCTAAATTAACTCTTACCATTCAAGAAAGATCTTGGAGTCATTTGGGAGAGTTCTCTGAAAACATCCACTCAATGTGCAGTGGCAGTCAAAAATGAACAGAATGTTGGGAATCATGAGGAAAGGGATAGATAATAAGACAGAAAATATCATATTGCCTCTATATAAATCCATGGTAAGCCCACATCCTTGAATACTGCGTGCAGATGTGGTTGCCCCATCTCAAAGAAGATATATTGGAATTGGAAAAGGTTCAGAAAAGGGCAGCCAAAATGATTTGGGGTATGGAACAGCTTCCCTATGAGGAGAGATTAATAAGACTGGGACTTTTCAGCTTGGAAAAGAGACGACTAAGGGAGGGTATGATAGAGGTCTATAAAGTCATGATGGATGTGGAGAAAGTAAATAAGGAAGTGTTATTTAATCCTTTTCATAACACAAGAACTAGGGGTCACCACATTAAATTAATAGGCAGCAGGTTTAAAACAAACAAAAGGAAGTATTTCTTCACACAACACACAGTCAACCTGTGGAACTCTTTGCCAGAGGATGTTGTGAAGGCCAAGACTATAGCAGGGTTCAAAAAAGAACTAATAAGTTAATGGAGGACAGGTCCATCAATGGCTGTTAGCTAGGATGGGGCAGAGATGATGCCCCTAGCCGCTGTTTGCCAGAAGCTGGGAATGGACAACCGGGGATGATGATTCACTTGAGTCACTTGATGATTCCCTGTTCTATTCATTCCCTCTGGGGCACCTAGCATTGGTCATTGTCAGAAGACAGGATACTGGGCTAGATGGACCTTTGGTCTGACCCAGTATGGCCCTTCTTATGTTCAATAAATAGGACTGGTTCTATTTTTAACCATGTCAAAACAAAACAAAAAACTGGCTTCTTTGGTGAACAGATAAACTAACAGCCTTGCAGAGACTATGCTCTGCAGTTTGCCTGTTGATTATCTGTATTGAATTTCTGGGGAACTTTTTCCTGTCAAAGAAATCAATCATTCTCTTTGCAATCATTCTGTAGTGCAGGGTCACCATCCGTGGAATTTGTTTATATGCACTGCAGTGCGTGCTTTGCATAGAAATAATGAGACTCTAATGACCTGTTTCCCCTCTCACTTCCAGCAGTCACACAAGTCTCTCTCCATTGGCTTCAGTGGAGCTCTTTTTTACATAAATAGTATGTGTTATTGTAGCACCTAGGAGCCCCAGTCATGGGCCAGGACTCCAGGGTGCTAGGTGCTGTACAGACACAGAACAAAAAGATGGTCCCTGCCCCAAAGAGTCTCCAATCCAAGTATAAGGCAAGAGATAGACCAAATGGGGGAGCACATGAAAACAATGAAATAATACTGGTCAGCACATATCACAGGTCCACTCACCACTAGGGGCACCTCCTCCTGGCCACTATGGGGATTACCTCCTTCCAGGTGCTGCAACTTTCTCTGGCAGTCTCTTCACACATCATTGGCTCATCCAGCAGCCCCTCTTGCTCCAGGAGCTACAGCTTCCTCCTTGGGACTTGGCCTCCAGCCAGGTCACTATGGTCCTCCTCTTCTGGGGTATCAAAGTCTTCCAGGGCAAACTGTCCCAGGCAGTCTGCTCTCCACTGCTTGGTCTATCCTGCTTCTCCTGTGGCTGGTGGGGAAACCCAGGCCCACCCTCTTCTCTGGATTCCACCTCAGCAACCCTCTAATCAGCGGCCAAGCTCTGTACTAGCCAAAACTTGTTGCTTTTCCCCTGAGACTTTCCTCCCTTTCTGGTTCCCGCCTCTCTCTGGATTGGCCAGCCCAAACTCCCTCTTTTCAGGGAACAACTGTAGACTGCCCTCTATTGTCCCAAACACACCTCCCTTCATCCAGGGAGTGGCAGCAGACTACTTCCCTGTAGCCCCCAGCTGCTCTCAGCTCCTGGCCTTTATACGGGCCCTTTCTGTTCCTGTCCATTTCTAATTAGTCCTTGATCCCTGGCTTCTCCTCCAGGTGCATCCTAGGCAGTTAACTGGCCACCCCATCACATCCTGACAGGCATTATAGGAGCTACTTCTAATGTACAGTGTATGAGAACCAAAGGCTAATCTAGAGGGAGCTGGTTAAGCTGCTAGGTGGACCAGCTAACATCCACCCTGATTCTCAAGGGTTCTGGCCCACATTGCTTATCAAATAAAATATAATTTGCTGCCCTTATTATAAATTGTATTAAAGTTCATAGACAAATGAAAATCAAGAAAGCATGTTGCTCAGACGAGCTACTAGTAACACTACTAAATTAAACTAAGAGTTAAGCAATACAGTTAAAATCAAATCAAGGTGAACTCGACAGATCAAAAGATAGCAGCAATAATGGACTGGAATTAAATTATCAGATTAGTCAAATCATCATATTAATGCAACAAATCAACCCATATACATCCAAAAAAGGAATTGAAGGAGGTGGCTGTGCATTTGATTATAATTGGATTTTAGAGCTGGTTGAATGCTTTAATAGTGAAACAAAATTACTGTTTCATGTCTAAACCACAAGCTCAAAGCCAATTCAAGCTTCCTCCTTGGATTTTTACCTGACTGTGGTAGCTAAACCTTTTCTTCCTCCTCAACAAGAATTACAACAATACAGATATTAACAGCCCACAACAATAAGCGGAAGTTTGACATTTCATATTCAGCAGTTTACAGCTGAGAATTCTAATTTGCTTGGGATCCTTTGCACACCAAATGGGGACCCACACTCAAGTATTTATGAGGTAGCTCCTGCCTAATTTTAAGTCTCCGGTCCAAAGCAGGGGGGAACTAGACCTTCTCAATGAAAATGTAGTAAGAATATTTTTAATGTGGATAAAACACTGTATTTTCCCCTAGCCTTGTTTCAGGAAATGTCTGCTGAAACATTCAAAAAATATTCTGTCTGATGCACACATCCAGCATGGCAAATTTCAGCCCAAATTGTTAAAGTTCTGAAAAGTTAAAATTAACTGAAAACAGGGTCTTATAATAGGAACTGCCGGGGCACCTTAACTGTAGGCATCATCGCTACAAGCTCTGCCTATAATGCAGCATGAATTATCTGAATTCATCCTGATTTGGCTCCACTGGACATTCTTTTGGGGTTATTTCCCATTTGAAGGGTACATTTAACTCCCATTAATATTTGGAAACAAAAGCCCTCTGCTGATGCACTGTACCAGGAGTAGTCCACGGACTGACACATCCAGGTGGCCCATGTTCCTTCACAGTAGCAAAGGCTATGCTAGTCTTTAAGCCGTCACTGGTCCTGCTTGCTATGGCCAGATCAAGATTCTTTGGGCCTGAGCTTACACCAGGGAGTTACTCAGAATTTATACTGATGTAAGTGCCAGCAGAATCAGGCCCTGCATATTCACAGAGAGATAATTCAGTGCTGAGAAATGTACAGTCCCGCCTCAAAGGAAAATAAATTAACTGCACTGATACAAAATAGACAAACGTAACCAAACTGTTGCAACTATTGTGCCAAAATCTACCATCAACTTTTGTCTTTGGTGCCATCCTCATCTGATTATTTCATGTAACCAAGTGTGCTAATTGCCATAGGGAAGGGCTGTGATCGAGCCTGGGCAGTTGAGAAGAGAGAGGTCCCCAAGGAGCCCATCATCCATAATATGGAAAGGTCTGAGAAGCATTCTGTTATACTAAAGGGTTCTATAGTTGGGTTAACTCACTTACCTTTAAAGGCTTTTCTCATGGTCTTTACATAGAAGACGGATACGTGGAAAAGAAGCTGAGCTGTATATAGAAATGCAACAAATAAAAGTGCATCCCTAATCATTAGCAATGCACATATAAGACTCAGCCAGTGAGCCATCTGCGTAAAATTGTCCAGACTCTTTCAGCTGACTGATAATTGTATGCTACTGCACAAAGAAAGGTATGTACCTGTGAAGTATATTAGGCTGTAATACATAGAAGGGTCTTGCAGTTCAACTAATGAATACCTGAGGCTTTTCTGCAATATATACCGGTACAATTAATGTCAACACCAGATAACCAGCCCCTGTAAACATGCTTGGAGGGGGATCTTATATCTTTAAGCAGAAATTCCATTTGCGACGTAAAATTTCCTGATGTATCCCTAACAATCGGGGACAATCCAATAACTTCCATACCACCAGGCATTTTTCATCTCCAGTTAAAGACAAATGTTATCTCAGATGACAACAGCAGGCTGCAGGGAAATAAATAAATTGATGTCTTTTCCGTAGAACCGTCGCTGTTGATATTAGAAAAGTTGATGCTCACAAAACTGTGAGCGCAATTCAGCTTCAAACCTGTCTGTAGAGATAGCCCATCTGTAGCAGTCCAGTCACAGGCCAGGACCCCCCCAGGTTAGATGCTGTACATATACAGAGCAAAAAGACAGTCCCTGCTCCAAAGGGTTTAAAATCCAAGTAATGTGGTGACCTTGGACAGGTCATTTTACCTCCCTATTCCTCTTTCCCATCCCTGTCATGACCAGGTTGTAGTTAAGGACCGGGGTGAGTGCTGATGGTTTTCAATAAGACAAAAAAGAATCTCTCTTAAGAGGAGCCAACATGGTTCTTCCCACCCCACATACCACTGTTATCTCCTGTGTGAACCCAGGTGCAAGGAAAATGCTATTGGTCAGCGAGAAGGAGGGGAAGAGATAAGGAGGAAAGGTAATGAGGCTGTAAATCTTATCTGGATGAAGACTGGAAATAAGGGTGAACTGTCTCCAATTGGGTTTTATCTGAAGTCAGTAATTGGCAATGACATCACTCACTTGTTAAAGGGTATAAAAAGCAAACTCTTAAAGGGTTCATTGCTAATACCTGCCTGACCACATTAGAGCTGACCAATATGGGTCTAAGCACCCCTGGGGTTAGCCTGTTTGTAAGTATCTTGATCAAATGCTTTTATAAATGTTTTGTTAGTGTTTGAATGTAGTAAATGGCTTATTATTTAGAATTTTTTAGGTGTGTTTAGAGCCATTGTATAAGTACCATTTGGCCTTTGGATTTAGTAAGGGAATTTATGGTGAAATTAATGTTTGGTGGTTTCCCATAGCCAGAGTCCACAGTCACAAGAGACAGTTAGGTCAGGATACCAGGAAGGTAGAAGCAGGAGATAAACCATAGGTCAGAACCACACATTGGGAACCAGAGTCAGGACAGGACAGGACAGGATACCAGGGGGTCAGGGGTAAGAGGTAAACGGGAGATCAGAACCAACAAGTCAGATATCAGGAGTCAAGCTGGACCAGGATGCCAGGAAATCAAGCAGGGAGCTGGGGCAAAGGACAGAGGTGGGGCACCGGATCAGAAGCCCAGTTATCAGATAGCTTCTTTCTCCCACTACTTGCTTAAGCAGGGTCAAGGGGGTCAGTTGCCCACTTTTGGGGTCCATCAGTTGGACTTTGGAGGTGGAGCTTCACACTGGGGCTGGGGTTCCTCGGTCCCAGGTAAGCCGTTGTCAGCAGGCTAGAGGGTTGGAGCAAGGCTGCTCCCATGAATCCTGCTGGCTCCGGTTCAAGAACTGTGGATCATGACAATCCAATTCTTTGCCTGTCTTGTTTATTTAGCTCCTCAGGGTAGGGAGTGTCTCTTACCATGTATTTATGCTGAACCTAGCACTATGTGACCCTTTAATTAGGCCCTTTAGGTGGAAATATAATCTAAACAATAAGGCAGGACTATTTTTACTCACTTTTATGACTCTGATCACACTTTAAATACTTTCATTATAAATCCCTGTGTGCAAAAACAGGGGATAACTTGAGAACTAAGGCCAGATTGACCACTACAGTAAAGGACAGAATTATCAGACTAATAGAGGAACATTATTTCCTGGGGAAGAGTCAACATGGCTGTTAGGGGGCTTATTCCTTCACCCACTTACTTCCCTGGTCCTTCTCGCATGAACAGAGAGCAACAATACCCGAAGTCCAAAGGTGCAAACAATTCGATGTTTATTGGGGTGAACTTCCAGCAAGCATGATTCCAGTTTCCTTCCTTAGTGTCCCGCTTCCCAGCTCTGAGACCACAGAGCCTTACCTGTGTCCCTGTTCCCATTCCTGCCCTTAGCCAAACATGATTCCAATTTCCCTACCTCCATTCCCTGTTCCCATTTCCCCCAACACACACACCCACCCACCTCCTGACTGACTGCAGACTATATAGTAAAACTTGAGTTCTGCTTAGCTATACCTTAACCAATCATTTTACTGAAATTTAACTAACCAATCCTAACATATTATAACATGATTATTTAACCAATTATATCCCACCACCTTAATTAGTTTACACCTAGCAAAATTAATTATACAGCAGACAGAAATAATCACAGAACCAGACAGAGATTATACAGACAAACAATGGCAAAGTGGGAACTATAATGACAAAACAATACAGAAGTGAGGATTTCACATCCCAGCTATTGATAAGTGAGTTCTTGCAGACAGGATGCTATCAAACGAAGTTTCCTTTTATATCTTCTAGGCACTTCCCTTTCGCTGGAGGCCATCGGCATTATCAGGACAGGATTGTATCCTAACAGCCCAATAGCACCTGATTTCAATGTGACTAGTCTGGGATGGGAGGAGATGACCGGTCGCTTCCCAGCTTATGGCTGCCTCTGTTGCTTAGCCAAAGATCTTAGCCTAAGCACAGGGCCTCAGACTGTCACAGTGAGAGAAGGCCCTTACACCGGCGGACAGTGATTTTGATTCTTTTATACCTCTATAACTAGCCAAGTGATAAGAATACACCTAAAATTCTTAGAGTATAGGCCATTACAGACAGGCCTGAATATCTATATCCTAACAATGGCTTTTGTAAAGGGACACCATGCCCGATCAGTTTATTAGAATTCTTTGAGGGTATCATCAAACATGTGAATAAGGGTGATCCAGTGAATATAATGTACTTGGACTTTTAGGAAGACTTTGACAAGGTGCCTCACCAAAGTCTCTTAAGGAAACTAAGTAGTCACGGGATAAGAGGAAAGGTCCTCTCATGGATCAGTAACTGGTTAAAAGGTAGGAAACAAAAGGCAGGAATAAATGGTCAGTTTTCACAGTGGAGAGAGGAAAATAGTGGAGTCCCCCAAGGACCTGTACCGGGACCTGTGCAGTTCAACATATTCATTAATGATCTGGAAAAGAGAATAAACAGGGATGTGGCAAAGTTTGGAGATGATACAAAATTGTTCAAGATTGTTAATTCTAAAGCTGACTGTGAAGAGTTACAGGTGGATCCCACAAAACTGGATGACTGGGCAACAAAATGGCAGATGAAATTCAACACTGATAAGTACAAAGTAACACACATTAGAAAAAATAATTCCAACTATACATATATAATGATGTGGTCTAAATTAGCTCTTATCACTCAAGAATGAAATATTGGAGTCATCATGGATAGTTCCCTGAAAACTTTAGCTCAGTGAGCAGCAGCAGTCAAAAAGAATAGACTTTCCAACCAGAATGTTAGGAACCATTGTAAAAGGGGTAGATAATAAGACAGAAAATATCCTAATGCCACTCTATATGTCTATAGTACACCCACACCTTGAATACTGTGTCCAATTCTGGTCACCCCAACTCAATAGGATGGAACTGGAAAAGGTTTAATGAACAAAGATGATCAAGAGTATGGAACGGCTTCTATATGAGGAAAGACTAAAAAGATCAGGATTGTTCAGCTAAGAAAAGAGACAATTAAGGGGTTATATGATAAAGGTCTATAAAATCATAAAAAATGAGTAAAGAAGTGTTCTGTACACCTGTCTCAAAATATAAAAACTGGGGTCACCCAATTAAATTAATAGGCAGTAGGTTTAATACAAACAAGAGGAAACGTTTTTCACACAATGCACAGTCAACCTGCGGAACTCATTGCCATGGGATGTAGTGATGGCCAAAATTGTAACTGGGTTCCAAGAAAGAACTAGATAAGTTCCTGGAGGATAGATCCATCGACGGCTATTTGCCAAAATAGTCATGGATGTAGTCCCATCTAGTCTTGTGCTTCCCTACAAGTTACATTAGACAGGCTTTCCTCTGTAGTTGAAGGAGCAGAAAAGACCCAGTTTATGTTCTCCTAGCAAACCCAGACCCTCCTGTGTCAGTGTCTCTGGCAATTTCAGTCTGAGAGACTGTCAACATGGTGAAATTTACCAGCATAACTATATTGATATATTTAAATTACAATAGTTACACCAGTATAATTATATTGGTATAATTATACTGCTATGGGATTATGCTGGTATATGTCCCCATTCAGTCTCTCTTACCCTGTTCAATCTGGGGGTGGGATGGGGTTAGGGTCTGGCTAGGAAAGTGGGCTAGAGCCATTAAGGCTACTGGCTCTGATATTGTTTCTTAGTGGCCCTGATACTTCAGACGCATGACTAATTTTACCATCACATTTAGTTTCACTGAAATCAATAGATTACTCACATGCATGAGTAATTCATGACACACAATCAATGAAGCAACTCCCACATGTAAAGGTAGTCACATATGCAAGTGACAAGAAACCCACCATATTACATATTTTAGAAAAAAGCATATGAGCAAAAACAACGAGGAGTCCAGTGGCATCTTAAAGACTAACAGATTTATTTGGGCATAAGCTTTCATGGGTAAAAAACCCACTTCTTCAGATACATCTGATCCAAATAAATCTGTTAGTCTTTAAGGTGCCACCGGACTCCTAGTCATTTTTGTGGATACAGGCTAATACAGCTACCCCTCTGATAATTGGCACCATATGAGCTATAAAGCCAGATGTTTTGCCTTTGATATGTAGGGCATTTTTACAAATGAACTTCTGCTAAGTCCTGTATCTAACTAAATATTGACTGCCTCCCAAATGAACTATCCCTCACCACTGCTGTTGGGCTCCACAAAATAGTTTAAAAAAAGAAAGTGCAACTAGTTCAATCAAAATCTAGTGACACCATCTGTTGATTTTTAATGTTTTAGGAACTGAATCCAATGGAGATTATAGCAGTCTAACCTATTTATATTCACTCCTAATGCATTATTATTATTAATAATAATGGGTCGTGTAGGTCATTATTAACATTTTAATTTTTCTTTCCAGGTCTGTTTTGCATTCTATTATATTGCCAAATCACACTTTTTCTCTATAAAGGAAAGACATTTGGGATTATAAATGGTTAAGTGAATGCACTTTTGAGCCTGGAAGCCACCAGCAATAGCAAAGATGGACATTTTTAGCTGCCTCTCCTACACTCTGATATTTGCTTCTGGCACTTGGGTGCCTGCTTCTGTAATAGGTTTGTTATCAAGCTTGGTTCATAGACTGCTTTTGCTTCAATTAATCCCAGTTACCCAATCCACCATATTTATTTTATAAACTCCTGGGACAGAGCTGATTAAAATGAGTTTATGCCAGCATTTTTTGACTTTCTTGTTGAATTATGCAACAGGAGCAAATATCCTGAGTTACCTCTGAACTGACTTTTATTCTCCCCCTGCACATCTTCTGAAATGTCCATGTGAATCAGGAACAGAGTGACACATGGACTAGCACCCTGACTAGATGCATATTTGTGTAGGTGAGAGTTGAATAGTCTCTACAAAGGCAGCAGTGGAATATCCAATGCCTGGGACTTTTAAAACTACATGATCTAAAAGATATACTATAGATAGCAGTCCCTACTGGTGGTTGAACAAGCTGATCTAATAGCTCTGGTTTACCTCTTGTTGCTCTTATTCCATGGTCCTGAATCTCTACTCATGTAAACCAGTTTGATTATCATGATTAATTAATTACTTATATTATAACAACATATAGAAGCCCAGAATAAGATCAGAGCCCTATATGATGTCAGCTACTATAGAAACCGTTGCAGTTTTGCATTTTATCTACACTATTCTCTACTGACAAGGGGGAACGTGTATGTGAAGGAAGTAGACTTGAGGGAGTATCCATCCAGATATCTAGAGAGTGGTTTACAATACCTAACCTCCCTTGATACAGAGCTTATCATCTGGTTATGGAACCTGCACATCAAGCTCTGACATCAGCATATGCAAGAAAGTCTGTAGAAACATATTGCACAAGACAGTTCCTGCCCTGAGGAGTTTTTAGTTTAAACAGACAAAGAATGGGAAGGGAAGCTGTCAGAAACTTGCCATAGGTCACAAAACGAATAAATGGTAGAGCCAAGAACAGAACCAAGGTCTTTCAATTTCCATGACAATGTCCCATCCATTGGACTATGCTATCTCGGCAATGTTGTAGCTCCATTGAGCTGAATGGAGCTACTATTGAATCTGCATGGAAGTTAGGGTAGAATCACGGCCTGTACTATGGGCCATAGCATGTGACTTTAATTTTCTTGGGGACACTTTTGGGGGGGATTTTCACCAGGAATTTCATAAATTCTTTGTTACAAATATCCATCTTGCTAGGTGGTCATGGCCTGCTCCCCAATTCTGCTGTCTTTCTTTAAGAGACTGACCCCCCTCCCCACAGAGCATCTTCTGGAGGCAAGTGACACCCTTCCAATTCAGCAATAGCAGAGGTCCCCTGCTCCATAGCTAATGGATTGCATCAAATTTTAAGCTAGTCTGGTTCTCCAGATGTCCCACACCCAGTGACACAAGCAGATTTTATGCTGCCCTATTAATTAATGTAACTGGCCACTAGATGTTCCCTGTTACTCCACACAATGCTGGTGCACAGAGAGAGAGAAAATTACTCAGGAAGTAAATAAGATGTTTAAGGAAAGACATTCACAAATAGCCATTGGCATAACTGGTCTTAGGACAACATACAGTTGCAATGGTTGCACTTGCAAACCTTTCCAGTAAAGTGGTAAGATTGGTTCTGGCAGTTGGCACTAGCCACAAACCCACACCAGATAATTCATAATAGGTGGCATTATCTGATCATGAACAAAGCAAATATAGGGCCTAATCCAAGGCCCATTGGGAATTCTCCCTCACCCACCCATTGCCTTTCAATATTGAGACCTTCTTCCCATCTAGCAGAGACCTAGCCAAGACCTCTCTGCCAGTTAACGACATAGGAAGGAGAAAAGGAGTACTTGTGGCACCTTAGAGACTAACAAATTTATTAGAGCATAAGCTTTCGTGAGCTACAGCTCACTTCATCGGATGCATTTGGTGGAAAAAACAGAGGAGAGATTTATATACACACACACAGAGAACATGAAACAATGGGTTTATCATACACACTGTAAGGAGAGTGATCACTTAAGATAAGCCATCACCCACAGCAGGGGGGGGAAAGGAGGAAAACCTTCCATGGTGACAAGCAGGTAGGCTAATTCCAGCAGTTAACAAGAATATCAGAGGAACAGTGGGGGGTGGGGTGGGGGGGAGAAATACCATGGGGAAATAGTTTTACTTTGTGTAATGACTCATCCATTCCCAGTCTCTATTCAAGCCTAAGTTAATTGTATCCAGTTTGCAAATTAATTCCAATTCAGCAGTCTCTCGTTGGAGTCTGTTTTTGAAGCTTTTTTGTTGAAGTATAGCCACTCTTAGGTCTGTGATCGAGTGACCAGAGAGATTGAAGTGTTCTCCAACTGGTTTTTGAATGTTATAATTCTTGACGTCTGATTTGTGTCCATTCATTCTTTTACGTAGAGACTGTCCAGTTTGGCCAATGTACATGGCAGAGGGGCATTGCTGGCACATGATGGCATATATCACATTGGTAGATGCGCAGGTGAACGAGCCTCTGATAGTGTGGCTGATGGGATTAGGCCCTATGATGGTATCCCCTGAATAGATATGTGGACAGAGTTGGCAACGGGCTTTGTTGCAAGGATAGGTTCCTGGGTTAGTGGTTCTGTTGTGTGGTGTGTGGTTGCTGGTGAGTATTTGCTTCAGATTGGGGGGCTGTCTGTAAGCAAGGACTGGTCTATCTCCCAAGATCTGAGAGAGCGATGGCTCGTCCTTCAGGATAGGTTGTAGATCCTTGATGATGCGTTGGAGAGGTTTTAGTTGGGGGCTGAAGGTGATGGCTAGTGGCGTTCTGTTGTTTTCTTTGTTGGGCCTGTCCTGTAGTAGGTGACTTCTGGGTACTCTTCTGGCTCTGTCAATCTGTTTCTTCACTTCAGCAGGTGGGTATTGTAGTTGTAGGAATGCATGATAGAGATCTTGTAGGTGTTTGTCTCTGTCTGAGGGGTTGGAGCAAATGCGGTTATATCGTAGCGCTTGGCTGTAGACAATGGATCGAGTGGTATGATCTGGATGAAAGCTAGAGGCATGTAGGTAGGAATAGCGGTCAGTAGGTTTCCGATATAGGGTGGTGTTTATGTGTTTATGTGTTTAGGTGTTTATCGGAAACCTACTGACCGCTATTCCTACCTACATGCCTCTAGCTTTCATCCAGATCATACCACTCGATCCATTGTCTACAGCCAAGCGCTACGATATAACCGCATTTGCTCCAACCCCTCAGACAGAGACAAACACCTACAAGATCTCTATCATGCATTCCTACAACTACAATACCCACCTGCTGAAGTGAAGAAACAGCTTGACAGAGCCAGAAGAGTACCCAGAAGTCACCTACTACAGGACAGGCCCAACAAAGAAAACAACAGAACGCCACTAGCCATCACCTTCAGCCCCCAACTAAAACCTCTCCAACGCATCATCAAGGATCTACAACCTATCCTGAAGGACGAGCCATCGCTCTCTCAGATCTTGGGAGATAGACCAGTCCTTTCTTACAGACAGCCCCCCAATCTGAAGCAAATACTCACCAGCAACCACACACCACACAACAGAACCACTAACCCAGGAACCTATCCTTGCAACAAAGCCCGTTGCCAACTCTGTCCACATATCTATTCAGGGGATACCATCATAGGGCCTAATCCCATCAGCCACACTATCAGAGGCTCGTTCACCTGCGCATCTACCAATGTGATATATGCCATCATGTGCCAGCAATGCCCCTCTGCCATGTACATTGGCCAAACTGGACAGTCTCTACGTAAAAGAATGAATGGACACAAATCAGACGTCAAGAATTATAACATTCAAAAACCAGTTGGAGAACACTTCAATCTCTCTGGTCACTCGATCACAGACCTAAGAGTGGCTATACTTCAACAAAAAAGCTTCAAAAACAGACTCCAACGAGAGACTGCTGAATTGGAATTAATTTGCAAACTGGATACAATTAACTTAGGCTTGAATAGAGACTGGGAATGGATGAGTCATTACACAAAGTAAAACTATTTCCCCATGGTATTTCTCCCTCCCACCCCACCCCCCACTGTTCCTCTGATATTCTTGTTAACTGCTGGAATTAGCCTAGCTGCTTGTCACCATGAAAGGTTTTCCTCCTTCCCCCCCCTGCTGTTGGTGATGGCTTATCTTAAGTGATCACTCTCCTTACAGTGTGTATGATAAACCCATTGTTTCATGTTCTCTGTGTGTGTGTATATAAATCTCTCCTCTGTTTTTTCCACCAAATGCATCCGATGAAGTGAGCTGTAGCTCACGAAAGCTTATGCTCTAATAAATTTGTTAGTCTCTAAGGTGCCACAAGTACTCCTTTTCTTTTTGCGAATACAGACTAACACGGCTGCTACTCTGAAACCTAGTTTATAAAAATCACCTTAAGCAGTAATATTCTAAAATTAGGCTGTTGTTTGTCAGCTACAATCTAAGATCAGGAAATACCCACTGTCAAAAATAAAGAAGGGTGGAAAACTGAATGTGGCACTTGCTTTGTATCTTATCTTGTGAAGTAACAGGGATTGCATCTAAATTAGTTTTGACAGAAACAGCAAGATGCCCCGAGAAACTACTGCAGTTCAAATATAGCAGGAGTTGTTAAGAGGAGAGCTGGCTAGAGGACAACAATCTCACTTTGTGACAACTTTCAAGGTTTTGAAATGTGTTTTTTTCTGTTTTTTTCTGCACTGGAACAAAACCAAAACCTTTGATTTTTTTTTTTTATTTTATTTTTTTTTGTGAAACAGAATTGTTCCAAAATGGCTGTTTTTGGATTGAAAAGGTCAGATTTTTCAATTCAGGTCTCTCGCTCTTGTCAAGAAGGCTACAGAGGCCCCAGAAAGCCTCTTGTTGAAAACTTCATTGGAAACTTTGTTGAACTAGATACAGCTCCTCAAAATGTTTCAATTTAGACACAACAGCAGATTCTGATGAAAATCCATTTAGCCAAAAATGTTCCAACAAGCTGTAATCATGAGTAACAATCCATGGGCAGATACATACTGGCATTAGGGTTAATAAATCATAATAACCAATGCTATGTTTTTTTCTTCATAAGCAGCCATATCCATATCTAAAACCTCTTGGGTTTTTCAGCACAAGTATAACTAACCACATAAGCAAGCACAAATCAAACCAACCCTCATTCATTACCTCCCATATACATGTTATGCAGAATCCATCAATAAGCAACTGAAAATTAAACATCAATCCAAAGTGTATTTGGCCTTGACTTGAAAGATGCCCTGGCTAAACTCTGGGTCATATTGAAGTGAAGAGTCTTTCAGAGTTGTTTCCTTTCAACAGAGAAAGTCCTACCTCCCTCATAATCTGTTCCAACCTTTTTACAGAAGGACACAGAATAGCAGGCCGTAACTGCCAGTATATAGCCAAGGCTTTAAATACCAATAGAGTATTTTAAGTATTGCTCCTCTTTTCTGCTGCCCTCTCCACCTCACTTTCTAACTAAACTTGCTCCAAAAAATTAAATAAATCATGGAGCTAATGTTTTCTGCTTTCACGTTATTATTCACTCTGCTTTCAAGTTAAACACCTTTCCCTCACCCCGTGTCAGTCTTGTCTATTTAGACTGTAAACTCTTCAGAGCTGGGACTATTAGTCTGAGGTTGTACTGTACCTGTCACAGTAGGTTTCCATTCTTGTTTGGTCCTTAGGAATTACCATAATAAATAGGATTGATGGATGAATTAATTAATAGCAAATCATCAATCTACCATGCAAGAGGCACTGGGAATATAACAGTAGATCTTCCACTCCCTGAAGGCCTCTACGCAGGGAGCAAAAGAAGATCAACTGCTATTTAATATAGTTAAAGAAAATGTTATGTACATGAGATGGTCTCTTCTAACAGAGGACAGTGGCATGTGTACAATGCATATCATTAAATCATGGAGCCCCTGGGTGATCTCCTAAGTAGGCTGAGGCCTGATCCTGCAACTCCTGTAAGAAGACTTTGCACACATGAATAGTCTCCCTGAAGCCAATGGCACCACATGTCTGACAAAGGTCTACTCACGTGGATGAAGGTTTCAGGACTAGAGCCCAACTTTTCAGATGTCAGTTCTAAGAAAGAGTGGGGCCAACGGTGGTTTGACCACAGTCCTGGAAGCACCCGTTTGTGTGACATCAGCCTAGTGTCATTCAAGTTACTGAGCCTGAAGCTGTGATTCTACCTTTCCCAGAATATTGCCACCTTGGTGACAAGCATTTGAGAGGGTGGGGTGGGTGGGTGGGGGTTGTATCAAAATAATAAAATAATGAGCTTCTCTGGGATCTCCGATCATTCTCAGATTTGGAAATCCACCTCTGCTTGTTTACACTGACTGACTATCTCTGCAATGTCCCATCTCCCCTTGAAGAACAAATGTGTTACCTATTCCTCTCTGTCCGTTCTGGTGTTTCTCCTAAACCCATGAGTCCTGTGTGTGTTCATTTGGGTCAACCCTATATGGATATAATCTATCAAATACCCGCTGACCTAGCAGGGCATGTCCTGCATCTTAAGGTGAAATCTATTGTATATCAATGCGTTCCTGTAAACAAAACCATTCAAAAAACAGAGGTGCAGTTTTAAGGGTACCGGGGCATTTGTGAGGAGATTCCATGGAGTTATTATCTTGTTATTGGCTTAAGTGCATATAATAGCATTTGTTTGGTTGGGTTTCATACTGCACATCTCCGATATTCTACTTCACTATTTTTCACCCTATGAGCCACAGAGTTCATCCTCATAACTGGTTGATCTTTCTAGTTGATTCCTTTACAGTCTGTAAAAAGAAAAGGAGTACTTGTGGCTCCTTAGAGACTAACAAATTTATTAGAGCATAAGCTTTCGTGAGCTACAGCTCACTTCATCGGATGCATTTGGTGGAAAATACAGAGGGGAGATTGATATACACACCCAGCTGAGCTCACAGGCTAATACAGAACAATAGTCCCACCAAAAGAGGATCATCATCATGCCCTCCTTTACTTCAGGGAGGGAGGCTGTTGGGCAGCAGTGGTCCAAGGAGCTCTTGCCTCCAGTCAGCCCTCTCTCCAGAAGCTGGAGGTCTGTTCTCCTCTCTGGCTTACCACCAACTGTGCAGTGTTTTCCCCTTTTAAGTTCTTCCTTCCAGGTGGTTGGGGTGGGGCTGATTAAAGTCCCCATGGCATCTAAAAATCTGCCAGTGAGCACGTGCACAGCTGTCTCAGTCTAGGCACATAGTAGCCTCTCTCACATTTAAGCCTCACCAGGATCCTCAAACTCAGCCTTCCCCCCACCTACCTTGGCAGTGGGCTCTGGTCTGGTAGGGATTCTCAGAGCACGCCTAAATCCACACAAAACGGCCAGAGGAGGAGACAGTGGCTGGGTCCCTCTCCTCAGCATTTCTACTTGCTAGTTTAGGCGGCTGTCCATTCAGCTTGCTGGCTTTTATGAACCCCATTCTTAGGCACCTAAATCTCCCTTTGCATTGTACAGGGAGCCTGGGAACCTAACCTGGGGATGTTGATTGAATTTTGACATTAAAAAAAGGTTTACACATATTCTGGTATAAAATAAAAGAAATTTTGAAACAAAAAGCCAACCTGAAATGTAATTTTGAAATATTCCATTCCAAAATGGGATGTTTGGACCTTACTGAAACCATTTTTTTCTTCATTTTTTTCCACAAAAGGACATATTATCTCAATTGACATGTTCCCGTGGGAAGATTTGGTAGTCATTAAAACAGCACTTTCCTGTGGAAAATGCTCTTTCAGAACAATTTCACCAGCTCTCTATAAAGCTTGGTTTGGAAAACAACAAATTTTCAATCATGGTTTTAATCAAACTTCGATAAAATGTCCATTCAAATTTCAATAAGAAATATCACAAAAACTTTCTGACAAATAGTAAATGGAAGCCTGCAAAATGGAAACAACACTGAAAATTCAAAATTTTTAAATCCTTCTGTTGTTTGCTCTAGCTCTAATTCTCTGCAAGCTGACCTGATATTTACGACAGATGACTATGGAAACTGATGTATGCTTAACATAAATATTTATGCTATGTTTCTAGCTGAATAGCATGCTCCTTCAACGGATCTTTATTCTTCACTCTAACTCATCTGCTTCAGAGATGAAAATAACAAAAAGACAGGGTCAAAAGAGTGGCTTTTAAAAAAATATAAAATAATGGTTTTTGCTTTTGACCTCCTTAATCTTGTTCTTTGCCTAATGTCTTTTTTTAAAGAAAACAGTATTTCCTTTCAAGTGCATTTCATTCTCCACATTTCCATTTGCTGGTTGTTTAAAAAAACACATTATTTTCCTTTCTTGAAAATAGTTTTTCATCTCTTGGTGCCTTTCCTAGGTAAAGTCAATTTGTTAAAATAAACATAGAACAACCCAAGCCACAATGGACTCATACTAGCATTGAATTTCAAGTGTTTCTGATGTAATCAAATACAAATATATTTCCATCTTTGTGTGACTAGAAGACTGAAGTAGCATGTAATTGGGATCGGCATGAAGATTCATAGAGATAAGAGATGAGACCCCTCATTTGTTGATCAATAAGCTGAATTCATTGTCAGAATGTAATAGAGAAGATGGAAAATCACCAGCAGGAGTCTTACTGTCCATAACTTTCATCTCAAGTTTCCTAGATATCCATGGTGGGAAAATGAAATAGGGTCACCATTTACACTGGATTCTTCTGAATTGTCAAAGGAGTAAGGGGAATGAAAGACATAAGTCTTAGGCTACAGCCTCAGCAAATGTAAATCTCCATAGCTCTGTAGAAGCTGAGAACATAAGTACATAAGAATGGCCATACTGGTCAGACCAAAGGTCCATCTAGCCCAGTATCCTGTCTTCCAACAGTGGCCAATGCCAGGTGCCCCAGAGGGAATAAACAGAACAGGTAATCATCAAGTGATCCATCCCCTGTTGCCCATTCCCAGCTTCTGGCAAACAGAGGCTAGGGACACCATCCCTGCCCATCCTGGTTAATAGCCAAGGGAGCACTGCTAATTTACACCTGCTTCAGATCTGGACCTGGCAGTCAAATTTACAGTGGTGGAATTAACAACAGAATCAAATTCTTTTTCCTCAGAGGGGGAGAAAATTACTTTATTTTTAATAGAAAAAATATGCTAATTGAGAGTGAATATAAATCGACAGTTAAAATCTGTAGTATTCTTTGTCGTGCTCTGATGCAAACCTAACTTTCCACCCAAACTTCTTAATGGCTAGGAAACCGATGATTGCTACTGTTAACAGCACGGAAATGTAGAGCACAAACTGATGATGCCAATACCTCATTAAGGGCCAAATAAAACATGTTATCATTTACTGGTCACTAGAGTGGCACAGACTGTAAAGGTTTCAGAGTAGCAGCCGTGTTAGTCTGTATTCGTCTGGATGGGAGAGTTCATCTGTGTTCATTTCTTTTTGTGTTTGTTGCCAACACAGAAGGGGTGGACTGTTCGGGGCTCAGCCAAAAGTCTGAGCCTTGTATGATTGGACTGACATGGCAGAGCATTGCAGAACAGAGGCTGGGTGAGTGTAAAGGTCCGGCTCAGTACCTGGAGGGGGGGGTCCCCCGGTCAAGGAACATGGAGACAGTTTGCATCTGAGTCTGAAACCTAGTAAATTTCACCAGCTTTGATGATTTGTTACCAACGTTTTTCATACATCTAAAATGAATCTGTCTGCTGGGTGAATATGAGCTGGGCTCTGGTTGTATTATAAAGACTTGATAATCAAAGAGAAGTAGGTTAGAGCCTCAGCTTCTCTGGGGAGTGGCCATTATTCATATTTAGTCCAGAGGGTGATTTTTTCCAATCCTCAGCTAGTCTTTTCTATAATCACCAATTAACGCCTGTCACTGTAGTTTTTCCTGGCAGTTGATGAGGATTGAGGTTTTGGCAGGTTGGAGCTTTCACTCAAGCCCTGCAGTTAATAACAGTGATATTCAGAGCA
Source organism: Dermochelys coriacea (assembly GCF_009764565.3). NCBI lineage: Eukaryota > Metazoa > Chordata > Testudines > Dermochelyidae > Dermochelys > Dermochelys coriacea. The sequence continues at coordinate 5,927,149 of NC_050078.2, forward strand.
GAACTAATGGCTCATGCTTGGAATAGATTCCCTTTTTTTATGTGACTTGAATCTCCTAGGACTCGTAGGATTGGATTTCTCTGAGCACAAGCACTTTAACACACTATTGTTAGCCAGTAATAACTCCAGAAAGACCCCTGGCCATGGAGTATTGCAGTTTATCACAAAGCAATCTAACTGAATTATTTTATTTCCAGAGTTTCCAAAAGGACCATTTATTTCCCCCCTTTATAGCACCTCCCTTAATATGGTGTCCACGGTAGTATGACTCCATCTTCTAGGTCCTAATTCAGCCAGGTATTTAAACACAGCCCAAACTTGCACTGCTGGGTTTGCGACACCCCTGATCTGTGCACCGCTTGGTAGGACAATACATATAGCATCTATGGCGGAGTTGACAGTTCATCTGGCTTGTAATACAGTTGTTTTTAGGAGCTGCCATAGTTCATGTTACAACATGGGACATCTTGGTGACATATCAACCACCAATATTAATCACGCTTTAGAAAGCAGTTTAAAATACAGAGGAGAGCTGGGTTAATCTTCAGCTATCTAGCCGGATCACCAGTTGGTGTCAACTGGCAGCTCCAGCGAAGCCAATAGGGCACAGTCTCAGTGGGTTTAAATCTAGATAGTCTAATAGAATCATAGAATCATAGAATATCAGGGTTGGAAGGGACCCCAGAAGGTCATCTAGTCCAACCCCCTGCTCAAAGCAGGACCAAGTCCCAGTTAAATCATCCCAGCCAGGGCTTTGTCAAGCCTGACCTTAAAAACCTCTAAGGAAGGAGATTCTACCACCTCCCTAGGTAACGCATTCCAGTGTTTCACCACCCTCTTAGTGAAAAAGTTTTTCCTAATATCCAATCTAAACCTCCCCCATTGCAACTTGAACTCCCCCATTGCAACTTGAGCATATGCATGTCTCCTGATTTACACCAACTGAGAATCCTGCACATAGCTTCAGTCCATTGTAGTGATGCATAAGTTACAAATGCAGAGATAGATTGAGATTCACAATGGTCACTTGTAGGGCGACTCAACATAGTATTCATAGAGTAATTTATATAGCAGTGTTGGTGGTATAGTATATTTGATGCATATCATTCAGCCAGTGAAAGACTGGGTAATATCAAAAAATATTATTCACCAAGTCAATTATTTTGATTAGAAACTGGCAAAATTAATCAAATGAAGTATTAGAGAAGTAGCTTTTGAGCGGCAAAAGTTACCAATAAAAATAAACAATTCTCTCACCATGCTGCTTGTAGCCGATTGGACACCCACTCGGGCCCAGAGGGGTTTAAAACAGCCCTGTGAGGGGGCTGTTGCAGAAGAAAGGCTGTGGGGCTGCTGGGGAAGCAGCCTCAGCTGGGGGCCACACCCCAATCAGGGCCCAGCTGGATCTATAAAGGCTGAGCCAGAAGCCTATGACTGAGGCACGGTAGCGATAGTGGGTGGGGGGTTCCCCTGGAAGGGGGAGACCCAGAACTGTGGGGTACTGCCTGGGGGCAGCACCCAGAGGAAAGGGGCACCAGGGTCCTGGGAGGGACACAGGTGCCAGCAGCAAGGCGAGACACTGGCCTGAAGAGGGCGCTCTGGAGGCTGGAATGCTAATTTCCTGAGATGACCAGCAGGAGGCGCTGCCAGTGAGTCTGTGCCTGGTTACACTGGTATATAGGTTTAACACACAAGCTTTCAGGAAGTCAACTGAAGTTGGGCACCAAACTTTTTTAGTGTCCTTTGGAAAACCCAGCTATTTATTTATTTATATATACATTTATTGCTGCGGTAGCCCCTAGAAGTCAATCAGTTACAGGCCCCTTATCCTAGGTGCCATAAAAACATATAGTAAATGCCAATTTCAGTCCTAAGCCTACTCCACTTCAGTTGTGTTACTCCAGATTTATAGAGGAGTAACAGAAATCAGAATGTGTCTCCTGCTTCTATATTCAAAATGGCTGATAAGTTTACATTCAGCTTTTTTTTTTAATACACTGTCTTGGGCTGCAGAGTACAACAGCCTGAGAGCAGGGAGTAGTTTATGACTGAGTGACATACACAGAAAGTGCACTCGATAAAGATGTACAACTTATTATTTTGGTCTTGCCTGGCTAACCTTCTCGCGACCCTTGAAGTACAAGCTAGCTGTAATCATTGGGGCACCGGTAATGAAAGCAACTCATTGTTGACTAGGAGATGCTGTCCTCTAATGATGCCCTTTGGATTGAACTGTATGTAAATGAGGATTATTTAATTTAGAACCTTTACTACATGGACCTTGTAAATCTGAAAATGTAATTACTAAATGTAATATTTATCACTAGGTGCATCCGCTCCCTCCGCCTTTCCAAAATAAAAGGGAAAATGCAACCTCTGAGGTGGTTGTTTATTTAAGAGACACTGTTGTCCAGAGCCCAGAGAAATCGGCAGAAATATGAGAGACAAAATATCCACCACGTTATCCTCTTAAGCTACTGAACATTATATTAATATGCTTCATGCTTTGAAAATGGTCCAGTATTTCACTGTGTCTTCAAGACTCTTTGAACATTGATCCATTAGAGAGTAAATTACTAGCAGTGACAAAGTCAGCTGTCTGACAGAGGGAATACAGTGTAATGTGTTCTTAAATGAATGGTGTATATCAAGGGCGGCCAAACTTATTGACCCTCCGAGCCACGTAGGACAAGCTTCAAAAGTTTGAGAGCCAAGGCTCAGGGCTTCATCTCTGCAAGGAGAGGGGTTTCAGGGCTTCAGCTCAATGGGAGGTGCCCACAAGGCTCAGAGCTGAAGCTCTGTTCCTGCTGAAGTTCTGAGTCCGGGCAGGCGTGCCCTGCAGGGCTGAAGTCCTGAGATTCCCTCCCCGCTGGGCAGAAGCCAGAAGTGACGCTTGCGGGGCACATGAGGTCATGTGCCCCCCCCCCCAAGTTGCCAGGGTTTGCTAGCCCTCCTTGCTTGGTCACATGGTGCTGCCAGGCCCCCCAGTAGCTGCTGGAGTCAGCAAGCTGGGAACTAAGGCAGTGGGGAAAGGCAGCAGCAAACAGCTGGGAGGAAAGCCCCTGCTTTTGCTCCACCACCCCACCTCAGGGTAGAAGGCCTGAGCTCTCCCCCTGTCTGGTAGGCTTGGGGGACTTCAAAGAGCCACATGCGGCTCACGAGCCGCAGTTTGGCCACCCCTGGTATATATCTCGATATGTGGTCTTAAGGGAGGCGCATATCAACTGGATTCATGTGCAAAGGATACCTTTCACGCATGAACATGACCCCTCTCATGAGGAGTTGTCTCCATCATGGTCCCTCCTGCTCTTTACAAATTTTCCATGTACTTAGTTAGTGGGACAAGAAAGGCAGGAAGTGAGTATAGAGGATGGCAAATATAATTCTCTCTGCCTCTCCAGGGAAAGTTCTCCAGGAAGTTCTTATGGACCCATTTTTTTAGGGAATGATCCAGACTTCACTGAAGGTGGTGGAAAGACTCTGACTTCAGTGCACTTTGGATCAGACCCTCTAATTACAAACGGCAATCTCAGTCAGTCTCCTGCAACTTCATCCTCTGGCAATGGCAAAAAACAAAAAGCAACCTATAGCCACTTATCCCAGGTACAGTTACTCTTCTGTGCCATCAGGAGCAGACAAGATTCATCCTTTCTATGTTCCTGCACAGTGTTGGTGTCTTAACAGCCAGCATAATAGACAGTGCTGCTGGTTCCAATTACCCCGTCTCAGAGCAGGGGCAGTATCAAAGAGCATGTAGCTAAGTGCCACATTTGTATGATAAGGATCTTGCATGAGCCCATATCTCCTCCGGGCCCACAAACTGTCCTTTTTTGGCCCTTTTTTTAGGGCACGCAAGGAACTTGGCTCATGCTACCATTCACTGTAGAGGTCCTTGCCTATTACTCAACCATACTTGTATCATATAAATCTGGTCCCTAACCTGGTGTAAAAGGACATACGCTCCTTTATACCACTTGAGGATTATGGCTGTAGCCTCAATCAACACCTGTATATGTGCTCCCAGCTGCTCACCATGCAAGGATTTATGCGATCAAAGCCTTGGTGAGTAAACAATAGTAGAATATACCTACAGTATTCAATCTCAGCAGCCTGCATTCCACCCAAATGTAGTGATGAACTCTCTGACAGGGAGCTAAGATAGCTTTAGAGAGCACTTGCATTCAGACTCTTGTAGCTTAGTTGGCCAGGGATTGAGAAGAGAGGTGAAGACTTTTCTCTGCTGGGCTCAGAGTGCCGACTCTTTACCTTAGCCCTCTCATCACCGGAGTGGGAGGGAGGGGAGAGAGAAGATCTGAAAAGGGAGAAAACTAAAATAACTGTAATGACTCACACTTATCTAGGGCCTTTAATCCCCAAACGCTCTGTAAGAAGTGTCATTACCGCATGTTTCCATGTTCTGGGTTGTCCTTCAGTTCGAATTACAAATGTCAGAAATGATCCCAGCCTTAATCAATCTAACCTACTGTGGAACTTAATTATTCTTTTACACTCAATCTCATCATGCACTGTTGTCTTGAAAATATTAGCACAAAAGTTTGCCAATTCTTGTTTTTCTTTTAACCGTGCACAGCCCATGCTGGGAGAGCGTGAGTTACCCCATAGTGGCTAGTACACAAGAGGTTTACAAATGAGGGTTTAGTCCTCTACTATAAGCAGTAGATGTGCATGCTTTTAGCACAGATGGTTCTGGGCTCAAATCCTGAGGTTTGCTCAAGCAGAGCCATTTGTGCATTGAAGACAGCAGTTTAGCACCCTGATAGAAATGGGAGGGGCTCCAGGGTAGCTCTTATTCTTTAGCTGTCAGGAAGGGGTTGTCTTGGGACAAATGTTACCTTGGCAGAGTGCCATGATGCCCATGCGAGTGTAACTTACACCCCTTATTGTGCATTTCTATACACGGGACCCTTGGTACAGTGCATTCACCTTTCTGTGGCTTCTCTCAATGCCCCACCCCGTTGTGAACACTCCCTCCCAGATTCTGCTTGAGAGAAATGTGCTTCTATTTACACCAGTCCTGGGAAAAATGAACTAGAAAGTTACACTGGCCCTCAGTGTAACTCCTTAGTATTCTGCAGGCACTTTAACCTCAGTAACAGAAGCCTTCAGAGGTAAACCTTTTTCTTCCCTACACCCAAAGTGTCTCCATTTCCACAGCCCTCATCCAGATCTGTAGACACTATCCATCAGTCTGAGGGGTATTGCACTGCACTTCCTTGGAGTTCCCTTCTACCATTGTTTCTAAGTTCACTGCTGGGCAACTAACTCCCTGTCTACGCGGGCCTTGTGGTCTAGTGTAGTAGTGTCACAATGAATGTAGCATGGGACCAGAGACTCCTCATGATCACTCTGCTACTGACAAACTCTTGTGGCTCTCGAGCGTGAGAGAGCTTGAAACCTGCTGCCATTCAGAAAGGAGGACTACAGTAAGCCTAGTGCTTAAGCTTATTTGTGCCTAAACATATCACTGAAGCACATCAGCCATGCACTCCCTGCTACGAAATGCATGAGGACTTGCAGACTCCAGGCATAAAGGTAACAATCTCCTCTCAGAGTTGCCCTGATCCCTATTGCACATTCAAGACTACAGCTAAAAGATCTGTAAGGCAGGTCAAACAGGAATTTTGTTGCCGCATGCTGAAACAGACTGGGGAAGTGAGATACCAATCTGTGAACTATGGGCCTAATTTGGGCACACTGAAGTTTTCTTGCCTGGCCTTTAGATCTATAAATCTTTTCTTTCTTCACAGCACATGTGTCTGCACTCTTGACTTCTGTGTTTGGAAGCAGTGGGACAGGAACACTTATCTATCTGATGAGCACGAATCGTAAAGCAGTAATGATATATATATATATAAGAGTAAATGCTGAAATGTCCTGGCAGCGATTGAGTCATCTCCAAAATGTGTCTTTAAAATTAAATCTCATACTGGAATGAATACAAACACTTGATTAGTGCTGACCAATGAAATTAATTAATTGATGGGTTGTAGAGTCGTCTTTGGAAGACAACCAGGAAAAACAGGATTCCGTTCATAAGAAGAAGATAAAGAAGGCAACAACCAATAGAAGAGCAAATACTGAAATATCTGTTTGCCTGCTTTCAATTTTGTCTGGGTGATACTGTTCCTCATGATACTTTTGTTCCTCAGGAAGGTACTTATTAATTGTGCAGAAAATGTTCCGGAAGGACATATTCAGCATTTTCCCATTACATCATCTGTCCTCGGCACAAAGAGAAACGTGATTAAATAGATTTGAAAAAATGGGGGAAAAACAAATCTGCTTTTCTGTGTTTACTTCTGAATAATAATTCAGGAAGGGATCCATTAGCAGGAGTCGGAAGAGGAAAAAGGATGCTCAGTTGCTGGCCCGATCTCAGAAGGCTACAGATAATAGAACCTAGAAAAAAATACAGGAATGGGAGTCCACTCTTCGCCTAATGAACTCTCAGATGCTCCTCTGTCTCGATAAAGAAGACTAATATAGAGGAAGAGTGGGCAGGAAAGTCATTTGTTCATATCATAATTGGGTGTTTTACAAAGTAATTAATTAGATAGAACGGAAGTGCTCTATAGGCAAATATCACAGTTAAAAGTGGTATTCACACATTATTAGCGCAGACACAGTCCTTGATATTAGATCCTGTTATATGGTTGGGGAATTGATTGTAGGCCTTCCAGCCTCCTGTGAATTATACAACAGGTTCTAGGGTTTCAGTAGCAACTGTGAAACACTGTGGTTCTGCAGGCTCTGACTAAAGAGAGGTGAAACGGGTTAACACATCTACTTTTGTCTTTCTTTTGTCACCCTCAGAGGGGCATTATGGGATTGATAGGCCAGAGGTCAGGGTTATATCCTACTGCCAACAAGAAGCACAACTTCTAAAGGGGAGAGCAGAAGGCCTTAAGCATGTCATAGCCACAGAACTTCTCATAGAGTAGCACTTTAAGAATCTGGGAGAAGCTCAGATGCTGAACACAGCAGGGAACTGTAAATGTACCCAAGAGTAGGGGAGAGACCCCTTTTGAGCCCCCCATATGCAAGAAACCTGAGCCTCTGAGGTGCTTTGTGTGAAGGTTGGGGGAGAGGGAGGAGATTGAAGGGGGGTGGGATTGAAGCAAAGAAATAGTGTTGGTTGAAAATTTCCTGTTCAAATTGTTTGTCAATGGGATGTTTTTGGACAAAACACTTTTTCACAGCAAGTGACTTCTTTCCCCTGAAAATTGTGACTTGCTGACAAAAAAAGAGCATTCATAAACCCAAAACATTATGATTTGAAAATACCATAGCAGTGCCTCATGCCCCCATTCCTCTCCATTCATTGGGTTCCCCAGCTGGACTATATCCCCCAGGATGCAGCATGTGCAGGGACTCCCATAATGCATGCAGTGGATGAGCAAGAGGGGAGATTGTGGGGCCTTGTGGAAGATGTAGTCTGACCAAGGAGCACAGCCCATAGAAGAGAGAAGGGGACATGAGATGCCTGAAATACAACTCCCAGGAGGCAGTGTGGTGGCATTTTGGCATCAAAAAATTTTTCCATTTTAAACCAAAAATATTTGGTCAATTTTTTTTGGTTTGGGGGTAAAAATTGTCAGCTTTGGATTATTGGCTAAAAAGTCTAAATTTTTCATAATTTTGACTCTATCTAATGTTTTCCTAGACATTTCCCATTGGAAAAAAAGAATTCTAATCAGCAGCATCAACATCACCCACTAATGATTTCTACAGGTCACACTGATAATGCAATGATTATGACATCATGAAATCATTAGGTCTGGATTGTGTACTTCCTGTTGGCAGCAGCTCTGACCCCGAGAAACAATTCGGACTGGGAGGTTCCAGGGAGCTGTATGCAAAAACACTGGTTGCCAGGAGATGATTCTTCCCCTCACATAATAACAATAATATATGTGCATTTTGCTTAGCACAATGTGACTTTGATTCAGCATGGGGCTTCTTGGGTGCTACTGCAGTGTGAAAGCTTAATAATAAGAAGCAAGTCTAGCACTTGTGATGTGCTTTACATCTTAATATTTCTGTACAAATCTCAGTGAATTAATTTCCTTTTTATTCTCTTCCCTTTGATTAAAACTGATATGAATCCAGTAGGCTATGCAATCTCCTGTATAAAGGGTACACTAGTTGCTAGCTTTGTAGATCAGTGTGGTTTTCAGAGGCTAATAAGGTTGAACTCTTCCCTGTCTATCACTAATGTACATCTTCAGACTTGGCTTTACTCTTGTGCTCTGCCACATTTAATTTATTCCAGTGTTGCTCCAGATGAGACTGATGATACTGAAATCAGGCAGAAGATCCTAAGAAATGTGACTGTAGCAGGCCACTGTGGATGTGACCTTTATCTTTCAAATAACCTGAGTAAGTCCAGTCTGGTCAATGAACCTAGAAAGATGACTATATTCCTGGGGCTATGAAGTGAGGGGAGCAAATTCTAGTGTGAGAGGAAATTGATAGGAATGCCTGGCTGAAACAGGCTTTTCCTGCAAATTGTCTGTGGGGACTGACTGATGTGATACCTGGATTCATCACTCCGTAAATGTGAATGGATGCACAAGTAGCAGATATGTTGGAGACTTTTAAGAAATCTTAGGTGCATGCCCACATGCGTTAGTGGGAGTTGAATTTATATATAGGGGTGTAAAAGTGTACATATGTAAGGGGATTGTTACACCCTTACTAACATTCAGTGGGGGTGTTTTAGTTGCTAGCTGCCAGTACTAAAAGGGGGAAGGGTTGATGGGGAATCGGGACCCTGAGACTGCCAGTCCCTAGGAGCAATGGGAAGAGGCCAATGCTCCAGGTCAGCCTGAATGACAGGGCAGGCAAGCTAATCAGGGAGTCAGGAGGCCAGTGAGGTCCTGTCCTCTGTGTGAGCTGGAATTGCCTGGGTCAGACAGAGTGGGGCTGAGCTAAGGAGAAAGCAGGGGCCCAAGCTGAGCTGGGGAGCAGAGCTGTGCCAGATCCAGAGGGACTGGAAAAGCAGCCCAGAGAGAGCAGACCCTGTCCTGGGAGCAGAGCTGTGGCCCCAAAGCCAGAGGCACAGCCCAGAGAGAGCAGACATGCCCTGGGAGCAGAGCTGCAGCAACCAGAGCCAGAGGGTCCAGGAAAGCAGCCCAGGAAGCAGGTCAGTGCTGGGAGCAGAGTCACAGAAGCAGCCTGCAGAGCAGACCTGTCCTGGGAGCAGAGCTGCAGCAACCAGAGCCAGAGGGGCCAGAGAAGCAGCCCAGGGAGCTGGAGGCAAAGCAGCAGCAGCAGTGCAGAGACAGAGTGGTGGAGCTGGGGCCGGAGCAGTCCGGAGCTGGATGCGTTGAGCAGCTGGGGAGACCGAGGGGGACCCTGGGCAGCGGGCCCAGCACAGGGAGACGCCTTAGCAAAGAGGTTCTGCAGGCCAGGCTTGGATCGTAACCCCGACAGGGCGGGGGCGACACTGGGAAGAAGGGTCCTACCACTTAGAGCCTGAGAGCGTGTGGCCACCACCAGAGCAAGTGTCCAACCCACAGCATCCCTGCAGCACAGCCAGGGCCTGAGCAGGAGGCCTGGGACTTACAAGGAACAGACTGTGAACGGCCCGGACGTTCCAGAGACACTGTTTGTGATGTTCCCTGCCACAGAGCGGGGTGATGTGTTTCCTTTAACCTTTCCCATTATTCCTTATTATTTTTAAAATTAATTGTTGATTAAATAACTTGCATTTGCTTTAACTTGTATGTAATGATCAGTGGGTCAGAGAAGTGCCCAGTGCAGAGAGAGCACCCCGGAGCGGGGACACCCTAGCCTCTGTACTAGGTGATCGCAGCAGGTTGGGGGTTGAGCCCCCCCAGAAATCCTAGGCCCAGCCTTGTTGGGGTTACGAGGACTCTGCCAGACAGGAGAGTGGAAGGGGAGTCCTCAAGGGCAGGGAGGCCACTGGGTAAAGGAATTGGGAGCGAGGACTCAGATCCTTTCACTAGCCCACTTCACTGGGGTAGTGCAGAAGCCAGGAAAGTTCCCCACAATAGTGGGACTATTCCCCCACTTACACATACACCCTCTCTTTCTTTCTCACACACACACACACACACACACACGCACACACACACACACACACACACAGAGCTGAGACAACATTCAGTGTTGGACTGAATATAAAGGTGATTCTTTTGGGAGGCTGCAGCATGGGTCCAGACATTTACTTCTCTGTAACTTTCTAATTCCCTGAATGAGGCCTTGAATTTCCTTCCACTGAAATCAATAATAAAATGTCAATTGGCTTCACTTTGTGCCAGATCAGACCCTAACAAAGCTTGTGTTCTCTACAGTAGCCACAGAACATCTCCCTGAGTCACATCTTGGATTAAGTAGGCTTGGAAAGGAGTGCTGATTTCCGCACTACTGGTAACCAACTGAAGTTAAGCAGGGCTGAATTAATCTATTGTGGGCCCTGCTCCAAATATATTTGTGGGCCCCCATGGGGGCAATGGAGCATGGCGCAGGGAGGTCAGTCCCCAGAGCGAGAGGCCAGCCAGGGGCAATGGGGCATGGCATGGCAGGGGTGGCCCTGCTCCATCCAGTGCAAGGGCACTATTTACAGACCGGCAGTTGCCAGACACACAGTGGCCAACCTGGCACTGTGCTGCCAGTGTCCCCCTTCCCCGCGAGGGCAGGCCCATGCTGCTCCACACAGCCCTCCCCCCCTCAACGTGAACACCCCCCTCAACTCCCTATGACCAGAGCCCTCCCCAGACCCGCTATGCCCAGTGCCCCCTGACCCCTTCCACAATACACAGCACCCCCTGCCAACAGCCCCACTACAACTGCCCAGCACCCCACACAGAACCCCCACTCCCTAGTGCCCCAACACATACACCTTCCCTGCCCCCTCATGGCCCAGCACACACCCCCTCCCAGACTGCCCCAGAGACCCACTCCCCCACACCCTGCCTCCCGTCCGCAATGACCAACTGCTGGGAGGTGACTGTGTCTGCCGGGCTGAGCTGGCAGCGCAGCCAGGGCTGGTCCCGGGGTTGGGAATTGCTCTGGCCCCTCAGGAGTGGCACGATCAGACCCACTTGCCTAGAGCGGCCCAGACAAGCCCCCCACGTTTCCCCTCGCCCCAAACCAATCAAGACTGGCCAGGCTCCTGCACCAGTCCCAGGTGGCTCAGCTCTGGGGAGACAGGCAGAGACCTACAGATGGTGGGAAGCAGAGACTGCCCAGAGCCAGAGATGCACTGGGGTCTGGCCAAAAGAAAAGGAGTACTTGTGGCACCTTAGAGACTAACAAAGCAGTGGAGACGAGCCCTCGGCAGGCCAAGAGGAGCAAGTGGTGGGCAGGGTTGGGGAGGGGGACAGCCAGCGAGCTGGTGGGGTCTCGGGGCACAGTGCAAGCAGAGCAGGCCAGGGCCCCTTCTGAGCATGGGCCTGGCTCCATGGCCCCACTGACACCATATTAAACCCGGGGCTGAAGTTAAGGCTGTAAACACCAAGCCACTTAATGGTAAGTACTTGTCTGAAGCTATTAACTCATTTCCCATAGGCCACTGAACAGTTGTGAATGACTTTTAGTCACTACCGCCTTGGTCTGGCCTTGAACCAGTAACCTAGAGGTGAATGTGACTGGGTGGAGGGGGTGCTCCCCCCTCCTGCTCTGCAAGAGCTGAGTTAGGCCAGGTGGGTCTAATCAGCTAATTGGGCTGCAAACAGGGAGCTTTAACTCAAGGCAGCTAATTAGAGAGAAGCGCACCTGTGAGGGACAGGTGGGGCTTCTCCAAAAGACAGTAAATTGGAAGCAGAGGAGGCTGCAGAGATGAGTTGCCTAAAGTTACTCCCTTGGAGGAGGGAGTGAGGAGACTGGCAAACCCAGAAGCGTGGGGAGGGCCAGGAGTTATGGAAGTGGCTCAGGGAGAGGCAGTAAGGTGCAGGGAAAGGACCTGGGTTGTTGTGCAGGGGGTCTCTGAGCCAGAACATGGAGAAGAGGGTGGGCCCAGCTTCCCCGGCCAGCCACTGCAGGTGTGGCACTGTGAGGCAGTGAAGCAGAAGGTTGCCTGAGACTGATTTTTTTTTGACCCCCCCCCCCACACACACAGAAGGGGAAACCAAAACAGTGACCTAGCCGGAGGACAGCTGTAGCTCCTGAGAGTGACAGAGGGGCAGCAGAGGAGAAACTGATGGGGCATAACCACTGGAAGGGGCATTGCGAGACCGAGCTAATCCCTGCGTGGAAGCCTCCTGTCAGAGTGAATTTTTGTTTTGTTTTCAGGAAAGGCTAAAGATCAATCATTTTTAGCTAGGGTTCAAAACACAGCCAACCTCTTCTTCTTCCATTATGTAATTGTTTTTGTTCGGCTCTCTGAAAAATGATATGCAAACCCTACCATCTATAGTTGTATGGGAAACCAAATTGGTTCAGTTACTATAGAAATAGTGAGTAGGTCTCCTGAATCAGCGTAAATAATGTTTGAGTTAATTAAGATGAGAGCTGAGTTAATATGGCAAAATAAAATATAGGAATATTTGTTTGATTTTGAAAGGTGCTCAGCTAAGGGATAGATGTCCTATTCTGTGTTCACAACACTTTGATTTAAACTTTCTATGAACATTTGGGCAACTGAGCTCTGCAAAGCAAAAATACTTGTGAAAAGAATATTTTAGGCTTGAATATTACCTGAAGACAAATTTCCAATTGTCTGGACTGCAAAGCAGTTTCTAGTAATCACTGTGTTGGTTCATTTTATAAATCATCCACACAGAGAACAGAAACAAAGCCATGGAATACGTGGGAATGGTCAAATGCAAATTGCAAACACTTGCAACAAATCGCTCACTAGCGATCGGCAGTGCAAGGGTTATTTACTGAATAAATTTGTGAGCAGTGTCAAACATAGAATTAGCCAGGAAGTTTTTCATTCTGTTCACAGACCATTGCACACTGAAAAAGGGTGACATTTATTGAATACATGATTAGCTGTGAATTAGACACTCAGCTGTAATCAAAGCATTTGCATCCCTTTTTTTGGAAGGACAACAAAATTAAAAATTGCTAGGTCATTAATCCCAGCAGCCAAATTGTCAAAACATGTCCTAAGGTGTGTCCAAACCCCACGTGTGCACAGATGGGCACATGTGTGCACAGATGGGCAAAGTGGGTAGGTGAACTTTTACCTACCCACTGAATTTATAAATGCCTATCCTTATTTGTCTTCCCACACCTTTCGTTGCATAGGATGTCTACCAGTTTCTGCCATTTACTTCGGTCGTGTGCTGGTCTGTTCTGGCTTCTAAGTGTTGTGCTGATGGATTTGGCTTCTTTCTCTGTTTTGCATAATGTTTCTCTAGGTCACCCATGTTTTCTTTTCCCAGGTGGTGTCCATTGTGACAGATATAGCAGTTTCCTGCATATCCTTTGGAGACCTCACTAAATTGAGCTGAAGTATTTTGGGAGTCCATTGCACTAAATGCAAAGCTTCTGTATTGTTGTGAGCTGGGATTGTATGTAATCTCTCTAGGAGGGAGACATGACATGAGGCCTGGGAGTTCAAAGGACTATATTGAAAATGTGCCAGAGAAGAAGGGACTTTGGGGACAATAAGTGTGAAATGGATTTCCTGGGGAATACCTAGGGAGAGACTAATGCAAATTCCCCAAGTCAGGTTATGCAAAGACCCAGTCCACTGAAGATACACCCTGAGGAGTGGGTCACAGTCAACTGATTAACTATTCCCAGAAACTGGAGATCGCAGGCCCAAGCTGTTGGAAAGAAATGGTGGAACTGTCCAGCCTGTGTTCCGGTTCTGAAGCTGAGACAGTTATGAACCTATAACTGTGGACAAAACACAGTTGTAGGTTTTGAGACTGACACCTCACAGAGCCTGAAGTTGGAGTTGGGGTGACCTCAGATAAGCTTTTTAGCATATGTGTAGGTTCTTGTATTATTTTTAATGTTTTTCTGTAATGTTTTCACCTTAAGAATAAGTGTGCTTGCTTAGAAGAAGTGGTGTGGTAACTTGTAACTGTGGGCAATACAGTGGGTATGGAGGCTCTGACCTGTTTGTGCAGTCTGGCTTGCTGGAGATATTGCAGTGTAATCCAGGGAGCTGTGCGGCCTTAATACCCACAGTGAGGAGGGAGTGAGACACGGGTCTTCACCAGAGAGGAGTCAGGAGCCTAAAATGGATGCCTTTGGTGGGCCATGGAAGGGGAATACAGATGCAATTTCCCTGAAACTCTGACATCCATGTTATCACTTGATGTGGAAGTCATGTTGGTGGCATCCTTAAAACCTGTCCTAAATATTTCCATTGTTCTCTTCTTGTCAAATTTGCTGCTATAGGTTGGCTTGCTCTACTTAGAATTCCTGATGCAAGCTCTTCCCAATGGATTCTGAAGATCTTCCATGGGCATTTTACTTTGGAATGAGGTGATCTGCCTATCCATTTCTGTTAGGGATTTCCATGACTCTGCTCCATAAAGGAGGACAGATATGCTGTTGGTGTTAAAAATTTGCATTTTTGTATTGGGGCCAACCACACTACTTGTCCAAACATTTTCAAGTTTACAAAAACGGTTTGCTGCTTTTGATATTCATTAATTGACATCTAGTGAGAAAGATAGGCATCTGTGATACATCTCTAAATGTGTGTGCAAATGAAGGGGGAGAGTGGTGTGCATTTGCAGAATTACTTCTGCTGCATCCTGCTTTGAAAATCTGATCTTTAGTGCTATGCTTTTGTATAACATTTGCATTTCCTGACACCAAAACTACCACTACTAATAGTAATACTTAGTGTTAATATAGAGCTCTTTTGACACTAGGTCCCAAAGCATTTCATACAAGTCAGTGACTATAATTAGATATAAATTTTACACTTGGTGAAACTGAGGCACATTAACATGCTCCACTCATGGTTGTACGGTGACTCAGTGGCAGTCAAAAAACTAGTGTCTCCTAACTCCAGTTCCATTTCCTACTTGAAGGTGAAATCCATGCCTGTGCAGAGACAAAGGACAAAGCTAATGCATCATTTTAATCCCACTAGGATTTATGTGGGTCTTAAGTGCTCTATAAGCCTATGACTGGTTTGCCTGCTCCTTTAAGGGCCAGGAGGCCCAGATCCAGTCAGTCCTGTTCAATAAGCCTGCTCTTCTATATCTGTGCAGAATGTGGGACTTAAAAGGAGGAAAGCCCATGGTTGAGAGCGGGCTGGGGAGGATGATGGACAGGCTGATATGGGGCAAGAATTTGGGCTGAAATAAACTGGAAGGCATGAGAGAACCAGGGAATTCTGAAGAACCAGGAGACCTGAGATGCCAAAGCTGGGATGTCTGGGCCAGGACAAAGCTGGGGAGGCATGTAAAGAATCAGCCCAAGAGAAGTCATAGGTTTGTGAGATGAACTAGAACTTGGACACTAAGGTAGGAAAAGAAAAAAGCCCAGCAGGTAAAGGCTGACAGGAGAGTGAACAGCTACTCCTATCTGGGGGCAAGAAGCTCCTGGCCCTAACTGGGCTATTTTAGGACAGTGGCTGGCCAGAACCCTTTGTAGGAGAGTGGGCCTCATCTGAATTGTTGGGTTGACCAGAGGCCAGGTATCTGTTGATGGGTGTTGAGACACAACATTGCATCTGCAGCCCATCTGTGAGGAAAGCAGCTTAAGGCTGAGACCAGCAGGGCCAACAACTCATTTGTTTTGGTGGTGTTGTTTCTGGATTTGGATTAAGGGACTCTGTTACCACAGAAGGGGTTGAACTCTCTAAAGTGCCTTGTCTGAAGCTCCAAGTCCTCTATGTCTGGAGTAGGCTGAAGAATGTAGTGTGGCAATGGAAGTAGGGAAGCTTCAATGCCGCACTATACCACAAGGAGGCACTCTAGGATGGAAAGCCTTATAACAAAGCCTTATGCTGGCTCTCTGCGCAGTGGTAAATTTCACTCCACATGTCCTTTTGATTTAGCTATTGATAGATAGATACAGTATTCTAAAGAATGATTATTAGTTGTATAGCTACTAGACTGGCAAAATAAAAAAAAATAGATGGGAATAAACACTACTTGGCTGCAAATTGGCTGAATATCAAATTCCTGTCTTTCCCTAATCCTACCTTTGTCTCACTTTCACTCATGCATAAGAGGGCTTTCATTCAGACAGGAAATACATATTTTTGTTTGGGGTCCCTGCTAACCTTTCCATTTGAACCATCCTTATGTTTACACAACCAGTCCTTTTAATCTTATCGTAGCAGTTCCCCTTACATGCTATAAGCATTCTTCAAACACAGATGAACAAGCTAAGAGGAAAGACAAGTGCTTGCAATAATTGTGGTGTAGAGAAAGTGAATAGGGAAGTGTTATTTACCCCATCACATAACACAAGAAACGGGGGTCAGCCAACAAAATTAATAGGATGCAGGTTTAAAACAAACAAAAAGAAGGACTTCTTCACACAACACACAGTGAACCTGTGTGGAACTAATTGCCAGGAGATGTCGTGAAGGCAAAAAGTATAACTGGGGGTCAAACAAGAAATAGAGAAGTTCATGGAAGATAGGTCCATCAATGGCTCTTAGCCAAGATGGTCAGGGATGCGACACCATGCTCTGTGTGTTCCTTAGGTTCGGACTGCCAGAAGCTGGGACTGGACAGGGGATGAATCCCTCAATAATTGCCTTCTTCAGTTCATTCCTTTTGAAGCATCTGGCACTCATCACAGTTGGAAGACAGGATATTGGACTGGATGGTCTCACCCAGTATGGCTGTTCTTACTCTATTCTTTTTTTCTCTTTTTTTCTTTCACTAACAAACTGATTCTGCCAAAGGTCTTCAGCTGAAAAGAAGCTAAAAAAATTGAAGAGAATGAGTTTTCATTGTGCCAGGTTAAATAAGAGCAATTGACAGTTTGGAAATACTGAAATGTTTAAATACACAGTATTATCCCCATGAGATTAACCAATAAAACATCTTTTCCTTTAGTAAGATAATAGGAAAATAGCAAGTTATCAATGTTGATCACTGCAATATTGTAGATCAGGATATAAAAATACTACAGTAAGATTTTTAGGAGGAATAATTACAGTGCCAATTAATAAGGACTGTGTCAGCAAAAACAATAAAAGACAATTACAAAGAAATATCACTTAGAGACAGTAGGAAAAATGGGATTTTATTTGAATGCATTGAAATTATATAAACAAGCAGTTTTTCAATTCCAGCCATGTTATGAATTTTATCTGCTTAAATTCATCCAAGCTATTGCATGCTGCCACTGGAATGAAATATTAGCAATAGAATCGCCATTCTAGTTAGTCTCCATTCAACCCCAAACTTTAATAGAAATAACCTGTCGGATTTGATTGAGTGTGATATCACTATTGGAGCCTTGAATTTAAACTTGGGGGATAAGGAAAATTGCATGGTTTGTAAAGACAGCTTTGACTAGAATGGAAATTTCACTCCAATCCCATCTTGCTGTCAAAAAGCCACTTCTAATACTTTTATAAAGCAGTTTGCCTTCAAAGAAAACATAACCTGAAAATAAAATAAAAAATAAACACATCCAAACTTTCTAATCTCCTTTGAGTTTAATTTTCTATTTTACATTGTTTAGCTTGGAAGGATAAAAAATGACGAAGATTCATTCCGATTGGTTATTAAGCTGCTGCTGAGTTATCAGACACATTCGTTAGTTACCATTTTAATCCTTTGAGGCAAGACAACGCCAAAAAGAGTGAGTCACAAATTAATGATAGGATTGGTGAATTAAAAACCCACTTTTGAAGTCACAAGGAAATTTACTTCAAAACTAAATCATTTTTTATAAGCGCATGCTCTGAGCAAAATCTAAAATGGGACTTGAAATTTTAAAAAAATGGATATAATGTCTTGGTCTTCCTAGAAACACTGCTGCTTAAACTGATGTGTATAGACTAAAATGCTGGTACATACTACCTAGCTCTATGTTGCTTGGGGAAACGGCACAGTGAGATCACTCAGGCTGCAGTTAGTGAACCTGAAGGGAAATGCAATTTTAGTGACAGATGTGGGAGGCTGATCAATTGCTACACGAATATTGAGGGATTTCTTGTGAGAGATATGTTATGCTACATAAGGAGATAATGGCCTAGTGACTACAGGAAATGGACAACTTCATTTTATATATATATATATAACAATCCCACCACCCAACCTCTCTGCCTTTCCTTTAATTTTATTAAAAGTTTTAAGCAGTTTTCAGGTTGATAGCTCATAAATTTTAAGGCCAGAATGGACTGCTATAATCACTTTTTCTGACCTCCCACAGAACACAGCCCATAGAATTTCACCTCATAAGAACAGCTTCCCTCATGAGATTTCCTTTGCTTTCTATTAGGGTGAAATTCTTGGGAGGGAATGGCCTTTCTAACTGTCTACTGGCATTGCTGATCTAGGCCAGCTTCATGGAACACAGTAGAGTATTAACATGATCAACTATCTAAAAGAAAAGTCCACCGAACCCAAGTTGTCTCTTTTTTTCAACCAAGTCAAGTAGAACTTGGATAAGTGACAACTGAGGGAAGTAGACATGTTGAGTGGCTACAAGCCAGGATGGGTCTGGTCTATGGAGCCTGTGGCTCTGTGAGCATTATGGACTATATTTCTAAAGCTTTGGGCTTAGTCAATGAGGCTGAGTTTTGTGAAAGCCAAAATGTCTGTAATATAGAAAAAAATAAAAAACGTGGGACCAGAGGGGGCTGGAGCTTCCCTGCAAGACCAGGTCAAAGCTAGAGACAGAGTGAAATCTCTGTCCTGGGACTCATTGCCAAGGATCCTGAGCACAATTCTTGGGAAAAGAAAAATCTCCCCAATCCCAGACCATCCAATTCCCTCCAGATTAGGGTTTTCAGACCCTAATATGAGTATTCAGAGGAAACCCCTTTCCTCATTCTCCTGTCTGCTGGGCATGGGCAGCAGTTCCACATGCTGAAGCACCGCTTACTCCAAATTCTGGGATTGAGTCCTCAGGACTTGCCTGCTCAAACTTTACCTACTGCCCCAGCTAGGATTCTTTGTCAACACCCATGCCTCAAGCAGAACAGCCCTACTGGAAGGATATGCCTAGCCTTGGTGTTGTAAACAATGCACATAGGGCAGAATAAGCAAGTCCTTGAACACTGTGTTCTGTGAAGAGGTAGGTTCACTTTTTCAGAAACACACTGTTTTCACCTCTTCTCCAGTGGAGATAATATTCTATGTGGTGACAAGAAAGAGCATGCTTATGTTGAAGTTCACATGCAGCTTTCAAATTCTACCAGACCACCCCAGTATGGGTACAAATGACACACCTAGTGTGTCCAAGCAAAATGGTATATTCCTGCAGACAATAGGGCCAGATTGGCTGCAATGGAGCTACACTGAATTACACCAGATATGCATCTGGCCCTAACTGTCCACACGGGTTAATGAATGCACACATATTTTGCTTAGTTGGCTTCAATTATAGTTTACGAGTGGAGTAATTCTAAAATGCAGTGGTGGGCACCATCTATTTTGTTTAAAAAAAACATACAAACCCAACAACCATAACATGTCAGTATTGGCTCTCTACTAAGGCCTGATCTAGCAAAACACTTAAGCATGTCCATAACGTTAAACATGTGAATATCCCCATTGACATCAGTGGAGCTACTGAGCAGCCCAAGGTTATACTTATTTAAGTGCTTTGGAGGTTTGGGCGCTAAATGAATAGGGGCATCAAAGCAGGTCATGAGTTAGGTGTTTTGCATGGGAGGCATTGGTAAAATTGTTTCTAAAGCCATCAGTAATTAGTGTCAACAATAGGTTTCTCTTTGCATAGGAAACTTTGCTGTTAGTTCAACAAAGAAAGATTAATAACAGCATTCTTTTGTTGTCATCTCTCTAGTGGGCACTTTCCTTGTAGTGGACAACTGAGAATATCCTCCTGAGATATAGTTTTCCATTTTTTAGAGTGATCAGTGACAAGTTCCATTCATGATAGGCAGGCCAATTCAAAGCAGCCCCGCTTCTCTCCTCCGCTTCTGAATAGGAGCATTTCCATTTTCTTAAACAGTATTTGTTGAAACTTACAAGAAAAAAAGTGCAACTCACCTCCCCACATTGAGAAGGACAAAAAAGAAAAACCCATACTGGACAGATATCCCTGGAAAGCATCGGGGGGTAGGGTGGGGGGGGAAGCAGCAGCAGCAGCAGTACATCAAGGAGGAGGCTTGCTGAGTTATTCAAGTCTCCAAGGAGTTCTCAAGTCCCAATTAAATAGCAGACAGCTGGTCATTTTCTTTGATAAGTGGGGAGGCAGTTACTCTAAGGAAGGTGGAAAAGCAGAACTTGAAGCTTGAAACAGACAGTACGCTATATTGCTGCTGACTCAGGTCATCTTTCTGATGGGCAGCAGGCACTGGAAAAACTCCACTTGTGATTCATTTCCTTTTGCAGTCATTTTCTAGCACTAGTGTTAAGGCATCTTAATAGATATGGGAGAAAATATTCTGGCTAGAAGTTGAATTGTACTTGCATGAGCATGACTTGCATTTGCAGTTATGTAGGCTAAGGTTCAACCTTCATGTTGCTGGGCTCAAGGACAATTCCCCCACCCACACCCTACAATGTATAACATTGCTTATTGAAATCAATGAGGCGAAAGACATGCTTAAAGCCCTTAGCTAGGTTTATTATGGGGGAGTTGCTAGCTGCAAATTTCTGATTTTGATACAAACTTGCCCAAGTTTCATGGATATTCTTGTTTAACCCATTGTGGAGTTAGGGGCCGGTCATAGCATTTTATCTCCTTTTTGCAGAAGTGCATGAGCACTGACTTAATGTTCATTGATTAGGCTCATTCTAATGCCTGGTCGCAATGCTTATACTGGCCTGTTACTTTATCCTAGCTTTGTCCTTTATGTCAAGTGGCAGAGATGTGCGTTTTGGGGACTGGTAGTTCCAAGTTTGATTCCTGACAGTAGCTGCGATGTCTGGATAAATGTGGTCATGGTCCATTTTATCAGTAATATGGATTTTGGTACAGGCCCATCTCCATTAACTTAACTGATCACTGCTGAAGACAGAACAGCAGATTTGATCCTACAGTGCTAGGGGAGGTGGCAATTACTAAGCCTGGGATTTTTGAAGAAGCCTAAGAGATTTAGGTTCCGACATCTAAAATTTTCAAATGCAAAACTTTGAAATCAACAGATGAAGTCATCATAACATGCTGAATTCATAAGCCAGGAGTGCATACATTCCAGTGGTGGAAGACAATTGGAGTGATGCCTGAATATATCCTTTGGAAAGCACTTTGGGATCTTCATGGATGTGAAGCAGCTTTCATTTATTTTAGAATCTCTAAGATTATGTTTTTCATTAAAAAAAAATGTTTTTCAGTACACATAAGGGTCCTCCCACAAAATGATCTCCAAGGAGCATTAATGACATAGGTCCAGATTTTCAAAGAGACTTAGGCATTGCTGCATGCAGCGTTATAACTCCTAACCACTTTAGGAGACCAATTCTCATTTTCAAAAAGTATTTAGGCATTTAGAATCCTGTCAAAGGCATTTTGACTCCTAAGTGCCTAAATCCCTTTAGAAAATGAGAATTGGTCTCCTAAATCAATTAGGCATTGCGACACCGAGTGCAGCAATATGTAAATACCTTTAAAAATCTGGGCCTTGGATGCCTAAATTGCATTTTCCAAAGTGACCGTCAAAGAGACTTACACACCGAAGTGGCTGAAAGTTGCTTTTGAAAATAAGATTTAGGCTGCTAAGTAATTTAAGCACATTTGATAATTGTACACATTGACTTCCCTACAACTGTGTTACATGCAAAAGGAAACAAGTTGTGCATTTTATTTGTAAAATAAGACAAGAGTCTAATGGGAATGGAACTGGAGCAGATCAGCAGTACTAAACTGCAATTGAAAATTTATAAATCACATTGAAATTCAAAATGGTAATTGTTTAGTATGTGTTAATAAAATGCCCCAGGAAGACAATATAGAAGAGATTGGATGAAGATTCTATTAGAGGGGGAAGAAAAGGACATCCAGTTACTCTTTATAGCACATAATACTTTTTTTTTTATGGATTTAAAACTGCCTAATGGCTTTTTCCTCTGAGGAATTCATCACCTGTTCAATCATTTACACTCTGGTTAACAGTGCTGCAGTATCATCTTAATGCTATAAAAATTGCTCTAGTTTAGCAGAGTCTCTTGCACTTTGATTTATCCTTGCAAGTCTCTTCTTGCCAATACTTTCTTGGTGAGTTGAAAAAAAATGAGCCAAGAGACTCCTGGAGTTGTTTCCGAGCACTAAATCACCAACACTGGACATTCTAGGAAATAGGCAAAAAGTTTGTCACATTGAAATTGTGGGATTTCAGTGTTCATGAAAGTGAATGAGTGGCAGGAGTGACAAATGACGTTCTCCAGCGATACAAAGAAAAGGCATAGGCTATCAGAGGAAATAGGTCTCTAGTTACTGGAGGGAAAGGGAAACTAGACTGTATTTCACCAAGTGAAAGAGACAAAGTAGTTCTGGGGAAGCAGGAGACCCAGTGCTCTGGAAAAGTGCTGGATTCGCATCATCCAGAACAATATTCCTTTATCAATCAGCAATTTTATTATGAGAATATTTTCCAGGCACCCTCATCTTAAATATGTATTGGACTCCTGAGGATGCTGGAAATTATGTGACCAAAGTGATGAGTGAATAAATCAAGGAAGTAGAACTAGACAGTTCAGAAGATTGGGAATGGGTTTGAGACCCTTCTAGATCATTGATTCATATCCTTCTCATCATGGAAGCTACTGAGAGTTGTCACCATGTATTCAGTTGGGTTCATGAAATGGCATATGCAGTGTTACAGCTGTGTCAGTCCCAGGATATGAGAAAGACAAGGTGGGTGAGGTATTAACTTGTATTGGACCAACTTCTGTTGGTGTGAGAGAGATAAGCTTTTGAGCTTAACAGAGCTCTTCCTCAGGTCTGGGGAAGGTACACCGAATGTCACAGCTAAATACAGTACAATCAAACAGATCGTTTAGCATAAGTAGTTAGCACATTTTCTAAGGGATCCTTCCAGGTGAAATGATCTATTGACAACAAGGGTGTTATAGAACAAAAGGGGGTTAGTGGGTTGCAGATTGTTGTAACAAGCCATAAATCCAGTGTCTCTATTCAGTCCATGATTTTTAGTGTCAAGCAAAGTTATGAATTTAAGCTCCCAGCCTCATCTTTTGGAAGTTTTGTGTAGGTTTCCATTGAGGATGAGAACTGATAGGTCAACTATAGAGCAATTGCTTGGTGAAAAGTGTTCACCCACAGGTTCTAGGTTTTGTCTTTCATGCTTTTCCTGTGTGAGTTCATTTGAGAGCGCAGTGATTATCTGGTTTCACCTACGTAATTGCTGTTGGTGGCATTGAGTGCATGGGGTGGGGTGCACCACATGTTGCAATAGGCATGTGTAGGACTACTGGATCTTGAAAGGTGTGTTGAGGTGGTTTGGGAATTTTTAATCCAGTTCACAAAAAACAACACTGAAGCTTATGCCTTCAGCAGAGCAGCAAAGGGATCTGAATTCCCTTCTCAGGGTAAAGGCTGACAGTCCAGTAGATGATTCAAGAAGATGGGGGGGGGGGGGCGGTGTCAGTGTTCAGCAGGCTGCATTCATGGCACCTACACTGCAGTTGTTCTGTACGGTGCTGATTGTAACTGCCACATCATGAGGAAAAATGTATGAACATACGTAATGTCTTTACAAAACAGTTTCTGGGACCATGAACTAAAATGCACTAATCATAATTGTACAGTGTCACTACTGGCCTGAGTTAAGGTGGTTTGAGTGCCTGATCTGAGCATTTCCAGACCTTCGCTTGCTTGGATTTCTGCTGAGTTTCCCTTTAATTCTGAATCTCCTGGATTTCCAGCGTTTGTTTGAAGGAGAATGTTTTCATTACCAAGATCATTTTGGACCAAAATATGGTCTGACGCACAGGGTGATGGATTTCTTAACAGACCAGATTTTTCATTCATTTTAATTCACAAACGAACAGATTTACTTGCAAATTCTCAGACACGTAATTGTGTGCTCGAACAACAAGCAGTGAACATTTTGGGGGAGAAAATGCTGTATTCTTCATATATAATACAGAGGGTGAATTCTTGCTGCAAGGGCAAAACTCAGTTCAACCTGAAATATGGGGCCACAGCTTGTGCCACTATAGAGTATGTATGCCACATCTATTTGATTTTTGTGTGTGTGTGTGTGTGTATAGCCAATAAGATTAATGTTGTATTAATCTGACCACTAGCACATAAAGTCTGAGCCCATTGCATACTGCTGTTTGACAGCAAAAATACTGTGCCATCTACCCTCCAGTGAGCCTATCTGCTATTCTCTATCTGGCAGCTGACAGCAGTGGAGATGTTCCATGGCATTGGGAAGGAGCCAGCATAAATAGTGCCTTATTAAATGAGCAATGTAATGTAAGCCAAGACCAGGCACTAAAAAGCATGAATACTTGTCAGGTTTCCGTAAACAGGGAGTAGACAAAATCTTGGGCACTAGAAACACATAAGAACTCATAAAGAACAAGAGTAGGTCACTGGGTCATGTCTCCTACTGCTTTGCCTTTCTTTCCCCTTCCGATTCATCCAGGGCTTTCTGTACTTTGTCTTAAAAAAATCCATCTGTTTCTTACATTGACTACTGCTCTTTACCTGAGTGCTCATGCGACTGACTTATCTTTTATGTTTACTGCCCTTTTTGAAATGCTCTAGTTTCTCTGTAGTTTTGTTTTCCCCCTTCCAATTTCATTGCTCAGATTAGAGTATATATTTTGTTTGTTGGTTGATTGGCTGGCTTTGTTCCACCTTGGTAAATGTGAAGAATTGGGCTTGTTATTTTCAATCCATTTTGTGTTTTTTTTTAAATGATCTGAATCCTGTTTTTCTTACATTTTAATACACCAGCCATGAGTGTTTGGGCTTTTTTAGCAAGACAAGCTTCAGTGAGGTCAGCATTTTATGAACTTTTTAAGCCTCGCAAATCTACTTTGAGTTCACTAACTCCCCTTTTTTTATCCTGTAATTTAAACCTGCTGTTCAATGTGTTGCTTATACTCCTTGTGTGACTCAAACACAAATGAATTGCTCCCATTTGCTTCCAGCAAATGGACTTAGGCTCAGATTTTTAAAGGCATCTAGGGGTTGCCTCTCTCTCATTTAGTTCAATGGGAGCTAGGTGCCTCGGTGTTTTTGAAAATCCCAGTTATAGGTCTATAATTAGGTGCCTTTGTAAGCACCAAAATACCATTAAAGATCTGGCCCCTTGCCTCTTAGGTCAAGTGCTAGTGGTCCATGTTGCAGCAGTGAATGTCTGATTTACCTTTAAATCTGTTTGCTGGGCTAATACCAAGCAAGGTGGGGTTTAGTCTTAATATTTAGGCTTTACTTGTTTGATCAGAGTTGTTGAATCTGATTCATTTGCCTACTTGATATGAAAAATCTTGGATAACCAGTAGTCTGACTTACCCCAGATCTTTATAAAGGAACAACAGAGGATAGGAGAGAGGGGAAAAGGGGGTTTAAAGAAATGTGGAATGGTTAGACTGTGTTCCACTAACAGCTAGGGATCAATCCAAACCTTTAACTTGAGCATAGAAAACCAGAAGTGAGCTTCTGAGTAGAGTGAGTTGTCGGTATTCGGACAAAAAGATTGTGCTGGGTTTGGAGACTTTGCCAGTTGTTGGTCAGAAGGAATGTTGCCGAAAGGGGACTCTGGAAAAGTTGAAAAAAAAAAAAGCTGCAGGAGAAACCTTTCCTAGTGAAGGGCTGTGGTGGCTCCAGAGATCTCACATTGGACAGAGAAGGGTAGCATAGAGCTGGGAATGATGAGAGAAGTGTTTGTAAAAAATATATATATATATATTCCATCCCTATTGAAAGGGGATGGGATTTGACTCTGCGGTAAGAGCTTTACTCCTAATGTGGGCTTTAAATTGGTTTTACATAAATCTTATATTAGGGTGCTGGTAAAATGGACTCACTGCCTAGCAACATTGGGGGAGAAATTTTGATGCCTCCAGCTACTTTAAAATCTCCCTATGACTGTCTGAAAGAATGAAATAATAAGTAGGCTTGGGCTTGTCACTGAGTAGTGGTTTATTTACCCAGTTATTCCAGTCCTGCGCCTTGCTAGGAGTGGTGGAAGGAAGCAAAAGATATTTCAGGACAAAATACAATTTGATGTTCAGCTTCCATTCTGGGCAAAGAGATTTAGAAAAGCCAGGAGAAGTGTATAATGTAGAAACTTAGAGGCTGGGGAAAGGCAGGGCAACTGGAGATAGGAGTCAAGGTAAAGACAATTTCTTACATGGAGACTGAGTATAACAAGGAGCTAACTCTTCATAATTTTTTTTTAAATCAGTCCTGTAAATCACTTTCAAGCCTTGAACTCAAGGAAGATGGTCCAGGAGCTCTTAACAAGCTCCTGAAACTGTTTTTTTTGTTGTTGTTGTTGTTAAGTACAACATCTAATCTATCTCCTGAAAGATGGAAGTGTACAAAAGTGCATCTCAAATTAAAAATCCTCAGCTACAAAGGGCTCAAAATCAGAGGTACCTTCTTTCTCATAGATTCATTATGGACAGTGGCTCTGATTTTGAGCCCTTTGTTGCTGAGGATTTTTAATTTGAGATGCACTTTTGTCAATTTCCAGCTATACCCTAAGCACTCAGAAAGGGGCACAGCTGACCCCCATAACTCCTATTGTATCATCTTCAACTCCCCTGATCTTTTTTGTGTTAATTAACTTAATCATAGAAGATTAGGGTTGGAAAAGACCTCAGGAGGTCATCTAATCCAACCCCCTGTTCAAAGCAGGACCATCACCAACTAAATCATCCTAACCAGGGCTTTGTCAAGCTGGACCTTAAAAACCTCTAAGGATGGAGATTCCACCACCTCCCTAGGGAACCCATTCCAGTCTTCACCACCCTCTTAGTTTAAAAGTTTTTCCTAATATTCAACCTAAACCTCCCCCACTGCAACTTGAGACCATTGCTCCTTGTTCTCTCATCTGCCACCACTGAGAACAGTCTAGATCCATCCTCTTTGGAATGCCCCTGTTCAGTAGTTGAAGGCTGCTATCAAATCCCCCCTCACTCTTCTCTTCTGCAGACTAAACAATCCCAGTTCCCTAAGCCTCTCCTCATAAGTCATGTGCCCCAGCCCCCTGATCGTTTTCATTGCCCTCCGCTGGACTCTCTCCAATTTGTCCACATCCTTTCTGTAGTGGGGGGCCCAAAACTGGATGCAATGCTCCAGATGTGGCCTCACCCGTGCTGAATATAGGGGAATAATCTCTTCCCTTGATCTGCTGGCAGCACTCCTATGAATGCAGCCCAATATGCCATTAGCCTTCTTGGCAACAAGGGAACACTGCTGACTTATATCGAGCTTCTCATCCACTGTAATCCTCAAGTCCTTTTTCTGCAGAACTGCCGCTTAACCTGTTGGTCCGCAGCCTATAGCAGTGCATTGGATTCTTCCGTCCTAAGTGCAGGACTCTGCACTTGTCCTTGTTGAACCTCATCAGATTTCTTTTGGCCCAATCCTCCAATTTGTCTAGATCACTCTGGACCCTATCCATACCCTTTAGCATATCTACCCCTCCCCCCAGCTTAATGTCATCCACGAACTTGCTGAGGGTGCAATCCATCCCATCATCCAGATCATTAATGAAGATGTAGAACAAAACCGGCCCCAGGACTGACTCCTGGGGCACTCCGCTTGATACTAGCTGCCAAATAGACATCGAGCATTGATCACTACTACTACGAGCCCAGTGATCTATCCCACTTTCTACTCACCTTATAGTCCATTCATCCGATCCATACTTCTTTAACTTGCTAGCAAGAATTAAGAAATTAAGAATTAAGAAAAACTTAATGTTTTTGAATACATTTTGGTGTACAGCACATTTGTGTGCAGCTGCCTTAGATTTAGTGTGTGTGATCACAGGTCAGATCTTAATTATGGTTCTGATTAAAGGAACAAACTGCATACAGTAACTCCTCTCTTAACGTTGTAGTTATGTTCCTGAAAAATGCTACTTTAAGTGAAACGATGTTAAGCGAATCCAATTTCCCCATAAAAATTAATGTAAATGGGTGGGGGGGGGTAGGTTACAGGGAATTTTTTTTGCCAGACAAAAGACATATACACACACACACACACACACACACACATACACATTATAAGTTTTAAACAATTTAATACTGTACACAGCAACGATGATTGTGTAGCTTGGTTGAGGTGGTGAAATCAGAGGGTGGGATATTTCCCAGGGAATGCCTTATTTCTAAATGATGAACTAGCACTTGGCTGAGCCCTCAGGGGTTAACACATTGTTAATGTAACCTCACACTCTACAAGGCAGCATGAATGGAGGGAGGGGAGACAGCATGGCAGAGAGAGACAGAAACACACACTGTGTGTAAGAGAGAGAGATGTGCATTGCCCCTTTCAGTACACTGACCCCACTCTAAGTACATTGCCTTTTTAAGTAGATCAGCAAGTTGAGACAGCAACTACTGCCAGCAAGCTCCCTCCGTCCTGAGCCCTATCATTTTCCCCCCCTGCTCTGTGGAGATGGCCCGATGGGGTAAAGAAGTGGGGTGTGGGGGCACCCTGACATCAGCACCCCTCTTCTCCCCAGCCCTCTGCACAGCAAGCAGGAGGCTCCAGGGAGCAGCTCCAAGGCAGAGGGCAGGAGCAGCACATAGCAGTGGGAGGAGGGGGCAGCTGAATTGCCGGCAATTGATAGCCTGCTGGGCAGGTGCCACACAGGGAACTTAGGGGAGCGGGCAGCTGATGGGGGAGCTGCCGGCCCACCCTGGTTCCGAGCCCCCACCAGCTTGCTCCAACGGGCTGCTCTTCCTGCAAGCGGTGGACAAAGCAGGCGGCTGCCAAACAAGGTTATAAGGGAGCATTGCACAACTTTAAATGAGCATGTTCTCTAATTGACCAGCAATGAAACAACATTAACCAGGACGACTTTAAGTGAGGAGTTACTGTACGAGGTTATGCTTAATTTGTTTTCATTTAAAAAAAAGGTTTCTCTATAGGCAGAACACATGTTTCTTACTACAATCTCATGCAATGTTGCCAACTCTGATGATTTTATTCCCAGTCCTGCAATCAGTGTATTTCTTAAGGCCCCAGCTCCTGGAGTCATGTGATTATGTGAAGATCTCAGCTTTCTGTTTAAAAATAGTAATTTTCTAGCCCTCAACATGGTGAAGAAAAAGTTAGTTATGTGACCCTTAATGGCTCAAATCCAGAAGGCAAATAAAAAAGCATATTTTTTTAATCTCATCATTTTTAAGCAAGTGTCATGAGTTCTGGGGAACCTTATTCATGAGATTTTAATGCTTGGAGTTGGCAAGATGGCTTTTGGCTTAGATTTTCAAAAGTGACAACGTGATTTGGAGGAAACCTCAGTTTTTAGATGGTCAACTTGAGACACCTTGCAGAGGCCTGATTTTCACAAAGTGCTGTGTGTCTGATCTCTGAAAGTCATGCCCCTTTAGTGTGCCACACCTGGAAGCACTCAACATCCCTAGACAATTTTAAAAATGTAGGGCCATTGATTTAATTCATTAACTCCAAACTTCTGAGAAACCCTTCTGACTACTTAGCTCTCAGGGAGAGTTAAATTAACCCTTCTCCTGCCATTTCATGTTGCAGAATAAATCTAGTTCTATTATTTGAAGTGCAAACACGTCCATGGATTATTGACACACACGATACATGCAGCAGGCAGCATTTAAGGAGTAACTGGTAGTCTTGTGTCTCAGGCAGATGGCAGATGAGGCATCAATGAATTAAGTGCATTTAGAAATAAACCACTGCCTAGAGCCTAAGACAACACACCAGCAAGCAGAGCTGTGATAAACTCCATGTTGGAGTTTCACCAGGGGTGCTACTTTCTCTGGGGGGGGGGGATCTCTTACCCATAAGGAGGCATTTAACATACTAGTTTAGAAATAAATTTCCCTCCCACCTAACTGAAGGGCTTCCCCCCCCATTTCCCTTTTTGTCTTCTCAGCTTCTCTACTGCAGTCAGAGGATCTATGACAGTTTACACCATCGTCTCCATCAGTGTCTTTATCCAAAGAGATGCCTGTTTCTGGAGCTGTTTCTGCAGAATGAAAGGTATCATTGAAGACAGTGCTCTGCTATGCAGTGTCATTTTTTTTTTAAATCTCAGATTTATTTGTGGAGTGATGCAATTTAGCCTCCTGCTGTGCAAATAAGGGGACTGATTTACATTTATATACAAATTAACAGCGCGATAGAGGCTGTTCTATCTCTAAGCATGAATTACCAGCTGCGTGCAAGAGCAGACGACATGATTTCCTTCTTATTTCCTCCAAATGGCTATTGATAATGACACTTTGCTGAAACAATGGGAAGAAGCTCTCTCACAATTAAATAATCAGGAATGCCAAATGGGGCGTTATCGCCTAACGCCCCATATCCCTCCTCACCCATTTGGTACAGAAATGTGTGTTGGGTTGAACCTCTCTTACAAGACGTCAGGGTTCCTCAGGTTGATTCATGTAGCTATACAAAAGATGATGAACTTAGCTGAGGGCCGGATACATATAGTTAATAGATTTTAAGACATTGTGATTAGCTAGTCTGACCTCCTGCATAGCAGAGATTGTAGAATTTCATCCAGCAGGCTAAGGGCAGGACTGTCTGGACTAGAGAATCGCGTTTAGAAAAAGCATCCAATCCCGATTTAAAGACTTCATGGATGATAGATTTACAGCGCTGGCCAATGCGGTGGAGTTTCTTTGGACTGGCAGAAGTCAGTGGAATTATTCTGGATTTATACCAGTGTAAGTAAGATCAGACTTTGGCTTTTTATGTCTTCATGGGTCTGTAAAGCACTGTGCACAATTATAACCCTTTATAAATATGAAATAATAATGCAGGGATCATGGATGGGCTAGATGCCAATCTGAGCGATGGTAGTACAAATCTGAAGCAACTCCATTGGGATCAGTGATGTTACCCTGGATTCACCCCAGTTTAATGAAATACTGACTTTTCATTTACATCAGTTGAGGAAAATCCCATTTCTTTAACTGTAAATCCAATTTCTTCTATAAACTGCCATGTAAAGCTATGGTGCTTTATAAGTAATAACAATGTAGTTTCAAGTTCCTTAGGGGTTATTATATACAATGAAAAAAATATTGTAATAGTTATAAGAAAAATCTTGACCTTTTAACCCAAATTATTGATCTTCAACTTTTATTTAGCTGTCTCAGCCAATACATAATTAATTTATGACGTGTGTCATCTGCTAGTCTGTACCATATCCTATAACATTACCATCCTGTGCCTCAAGGCATTGCTTTAAAGATGATGCTAAGATTCTCTTTAACCTTATCTTCTCAACTCTCAGCATTATTAATCAGAAGAGATGGTGGTATCCAATTCAGAAGGGAGGCTGTTTCCTTCAATCTAGCAGAGAAAGGTATAACACGATTCAATGGCTGGAAATTGAAGCTAGACAAATTCAGACTGAAAATAAGGCACCAATTTTTAACAGTGAGGGTAATTAACCATTGGAACAAATTACCAAGGATCGTGATGGATTCTGCATCACTGGCAATTTTAAAATCAAGATAAGCTTCTTCTTTTTTTTCCTAAAAAATCTGCTTTAGGAATTATTTTTGGGAAATTCTATGGCCTCTATTACTTAGATGAGATGGTCACAATGGTTTTATCTGGCCTTTGGAATCTATGCATCTGGGTAGGATTTGTAAAAGGAGAGGTTCATAGAACATAGGAGATATATTGTCATGAATTTATGAAGATAAAGAAAAATCAGTTAAGAAATTTTGTTTTGCTCGATTTGCACATTTCCCTTAAACATTGTGCTAGGGCATGAGCATCAGAGAGTGAAGTGTTGTCAAAACTAAAAGGAGATTGACCATCTAGTATTTTAAATTGTGACAATATAGAAGAAGAAGAAGGACAAAGATAGAGTGCAAGGGGAGAGATTGTGACTTTATCTTTCTTTCTAGTTTAGGTCCTTAAATGGCCCTCATTACTCTAGTACCTCAGCCTTTAAAATATTTATCCTGAAGACATCCCTGTAAGCTAGGGGAAAGCTATTATCCCCATGGAAACCAAGGCATACATAAGTTAGTTGACTTGTCCATGGCCACACAGCAAATACGTGGCAGAGTCAGGGATTGCACTCAGGTCTCCTCATTCCCAAGTTAGTCCTACCCACTAGACCTTCCTTCCTTAATACCACTGCCCTCTGTAGGGGTGGTGGGGAGCTGAGCTGCACTGGCCTGGAAGGAGTGCTGGGCCAGTTGTTCCTTGGAATACACAATTGCTCCTGGGGCCTGCATCTTGTGCAATCAGCTCTGCTCAACAGGTCGGCCATCAGTTCCAGCTCAGCCACCCAGATCCTCAAAGGGATTTTGGTGCCTAGCTCCTGTTGATTGAAGATCTGGGCCAACATGGCTAAAATAGAGCTTGTAATCTTTTACCCCAAACCTTTCCCCCTACCTTCTGTCTTTTTCACTATGGACTACACCACCACCACGCCCATCACTCCAGCCCATAACCTGGGCATCATCTTCAACTCAGACCTCTCTTTATGTCTTCACATCCAGGCTATGTCTACATCTTGCTGGTTCTTTTTGCATAGCGTCTCTAAAATACAGCCTTTCCTAGCCATTCCATTGATACAGCTACAAATCTCATCCATGCCATTATCTTGTCTCTCAATGACTGCAGTATCTTTTTCCCTGGCCGTGGCAAATGCAATCTCTCCCCACCCACGTCCATTCAGAATGCTGCTGCTAAGATCATTTTCTGAGCCCATCGCTTTGACCACATCACTCCTGTTGCATTAATTTCAATGGAATAAATGGGCCTGTGACAGGCTGGGGTCTCTGATGGCATCACCTAGAGATTAGATCACTTGCCCCTCCTCCAACGTCTCTCACGGACAATTATTATTCCTGCAGTGGTCCACCTTTTGGGAGGTGTCAACTCGCTCGTCCAGTGGGGTCACTGATTTAGTCTTGCCCCTCTCCAGGGTAATGGAGTCACAAGACTCCCACACCATTATGATTAGTAGGGCCTTCAGTCTGTCTTCTGACACCGTAGCCAGTTAGTTCATTTATTGTGTGGTGTGTGATGTTATGATTAAATAACATGTCGTATATAATCATTGTATATTGAATAGCTTTAAGATGTAGGATTATAAAAGTATAAGATTGATTAGTAATTAGAAGGGATAAGTATTCATTACCCTATCTAAGTAAGTAGACCTGAAATGCAAGGCCTACAGCCTGAAGCCTGTAAGATGTCAGCTTAACCATACGAGACTATAGGCTTAAGAAATGCTTGACATAAGAGACAAAATAATGACCCTATGCCACAAAATTACGAAATAAGATAAAAAATCTGTCCAGTGGGTGGCATTAAAAAAATAACCGGAAGAGTAATATTTTGCTTACAGGATACCTGGTAGTCACATTTTCTATAACACATGCCCTAAAAAAAGGCTATGTACAGGCTGTGCCTAAATCTTAATAAGAATGGAACTATAAGCAACCCATGAAAATGGGGTACCCCAATATTCTTGGGGGACACAATATAAATAAGGAAAAAGAGCGTGGACACTTCATGCACATGCTCAAAGTGTTAGGTGTAATCAGAATCACAACAGAAAAGAGGTTTCAGAGTGGTAGCCGTATTAGTCTGTATCAGCAAAAACAATGAGGAGTCCTTGTGGCACCTTAGAGACTAACAAATTTATTTGGGCATAAGCTTTCATGGGCTAAAACCCACTTCATCAGATGCATGGAGTGGAAAATACAGTAGCAGGTATATATACACAGTACATGAAAAGATGGGAGTTGCCTTACCAAGTAAGGGGTCAGTGCTAACGAGACAATTCAATTAACTGTAGCATACCAATGGAGGAAAAATCATTTTTGTAGTGGTAATGAAGGTGGCCCATTTCAAACAGTTGACAAGAAGGCGTGAATAACAGTAGGGGGAAAATAGTATAGGAATATTAGTTTTTGTAATGACCCATCCACTCCCAGTCTTTATTCAGGCCTAATTTGATGGTGTCCAGTTTGCAACTAATTCCAGTTCTGCATTTTCTCGTTGGAGTCTTTTTGAACTTTTTTTGTTGAAGAAGTACCACTTTTAAGTGACCAGGGAGATTGAAGTGTTCTCCTACTGTTTTTTTAATGTTATAATTCCTGGTGTCCATTTATTCTTTTGCATAGAGACTGTCCAGTTTGGCCAATGTAAATGGCAGAAGGGCATTGCTGGCACATGATGGCATATATCACATTGGTAGATATGCAGGTGAATGAGCCCCTGAGAGAGCTCCCAAACTGGGTAAAATGAGTTCCCTATGGGAAAACTCCAGGAGGAACCATCCCTCTACTGATGATCAATTGGCAAGGGAGCCATTAGACCTTAAAAATATCATTAAGGATATGAATGTGATTGTCACTGTAACTTCTGCATAGGTCTTTATAGAATTTTTGTATGCACAGGTAATCACAACCTTAATTGTAACTTTAATAAAACCAGTAAACCAGACTATATCTTGTACTTGTGAATGTGTGGTTGGTCACTACTCTTGGTCTTTATGTGTTCCTAGAGGCTCTAATGCTGAAGCAGGTGTCGGAGGTGACTTTCACTCTGAGCTTGAAACGGTAGCCACCAGAGCCATACCCGCAGTGGTGCAATACAACATTACTAAATGCATTCTAAATAAACTACAAGGATACACCCCTATGGGTGGCCTATCCCAATCGGGCTGCTTTCAGAGTCTCTACCCACTCCTCACTTCGGGAATGCAGAAGTGAGGGTTTTCTTCTTTCCCTAATGAACATGGGTGAGAGGCAACAATGACCTGGAGTGCCTTGAGGCTGCTTCCCTGGGCCACTTCCTACCCTCCACTTCCTCCCCAAAGTCTGATACAAGGCAACAAATGGGGGAAAGAATAACTGAATCTTCAGCCTTGCAAGGCTCATCAGGCAGTCTCTTCCTCCCAGCAAAAGGTTTCTGCAGCATCCTTCTTCTAGAGCTCAAGGAGAGGTGTTCTCCCTCCTCTGTCTGCCCCCTTCTGAACTGCCGGCTTCCTTTGTACTTCTTCCTCCACCTCTGCAGGGGTGGAGTAGCCATGTCTCAGAGCTGCTACTTAACCCCTTCACTTCTAGTGAGGGGTTTATACATCCCAAGGAGACAAAGGCTCTCACGAGATCCTGTAGCTGTCCAACATTAAACAGTTTGGGGTTTGGCAGGCAGAGATATCAGCTTGCTTAGCACCACAGCAAACACCCTATTCAAATCCTTTACACCTTCCATATTAAAGTTATGAAATAAGAAGGAAAGACATGTGCCATGTAAAGTATTCACTAAGGCTTTCGTTTTAACAACATCCCTTGTTCCCTTTCCCTTACTCTGGAAAAAAGTTTTTAGAAAGATCCCCCTCCCCTGCATTTGAAAGTCTTTGAGATAGTGTGAAAGATGGTAATAACTGTCCTTTTGGTGGGGGGCAGAGGGAAGACAGGGAGTGGGCTGGAGCTGTTGTTTTTACTGTTCTTGTGAACGTTCAGTTTCATTCTAAGGTGTCCAGCCCAGATTCTCTCTCTGGGAGCTGCAAGGAAAAGAATGAAAAAACTGGGTGTCTTTATGACATCTAAGCTGCTCACATTTAAGTACTTGTTTCTGTCATGCTTCCACATGTCTACTTCCCAGTTAAGGTCTCTGAATACAACAATATTCAGACTGAAGCATGGTAGCTATCTCATTATTCTCCTTCAAGTTCCTCCTTAAAACTCTGCTTTGCTTGGATGCCTACAAAAAAACCTAACAACTGGTAGGCTGCTGGTGTGCTGAGACCAGTGCCTGTCAGGCTGCCCAACACTGTCTCTTTGTTTCCTTGTTACCTCCTGCGCCCCCCCCCCATCTGTCTGTTTTTGTCTATTGTCTCTCTTGTCTTACACTGGGATTGTCAGCTCTTTGGGTCAGGGAGCCAACTTTTTGTTCTGGTTGTACAGCGCCTTACACAACACAGTCCTGATCCATAGCTGAGGCTTCTAATCTAGGCACTACTATAATACAAATAATAATGGCAATTCCTTTTCCTAAGAAAAACAAGGAGATTGGGCTGCAAGTTGCACTTTCAATGAACGGAAAAAACTAGTCTGATTGGAAAGTAATTACTATGCAAAGACTATTTTATTCCTGGAGCCACGAACCGGAAATCAGACCTCACCACAGCACCCTGCAGAGTTGTCAGTGAGCGATACTAACGATATCAAGTTGCCTGTTGCCTCTGATGTCAATGAGTGATGACACTGGTTTGGGTCTGGTAGTCACCCATCCCTAGCTTGAATCTTTTCTTGTATTGAGCTGCAGTGAGATGGGAGATCAAGAAATGGCAACACAAGAACAAGTATAAAACTGATCATTAATCATAATACAACTTCCTGGTACGTGAGGTTTCTCCATCTTTAACAGTCTGACATTTCACTCTTCCCATTTCGGTATATAAAGGTCTTCAGTATACATACTCTATCATTCAATTCTTTGTGTGAGCCATTATATCTGATGTAACTTAAGGATATTGTAGGCTCAGCTCACATATCAGCCTTTTTTAAATGGGCAAACATCAAGAATAATTCATTGTTAACTACAGGAAATGTCAGATTTTCATGCTTGATATAATGTGCATGCAATTTCCATCTTTTTATGAATTCATCTGAACCTGTTGCAAAAAAATAAAAAGGAATGGTCTTGTCTCTCATTATATATAGATATGATATTTTTACTGTAATGTCTCCAAAAACTACAGCATATAATAATGTTACGACTACATTTGGGACTGCTGATATGGAATTCTCGAACATAGTTCATTTTAACAGTAACAAGAAGAACTAGTTGAATAATAATAAAAAAAAGTTCACGGATATTTTAGTGAATTAAAGTGATGTGTTTACTGTTGTTTATACAGTTGTTTTATTTGTGTTTGGCATTTCGACAACTGCTGGTTTACTGGTGAAAACATTCACCGCTTCCAAAAGTTGAATGAATCTGAAAATTCATTCCTGGAAAGTGCATTATTTCTTAGACATCATGAATGATCAGCTATTTTCTTGTTTTAAAAATTATGGCCATCCAGCCACGAAGTAGGAACAATACCAAGTGACTTGGGTAAAGAGTACACATTGCAAAATAATGAATAGTGAAGCTGAAGTGAACAGTTTGCAAACAATCCATCAGCTGACAATTGTTTGTTCAATTGATTTGGCTAATATTTATAAATCATGACTGCATTTGAAGAAAATCAAGCTCAGTTCACAAACAGAGCTGGGCAAAAATTTTCAGACTAACAGTTTTTGACACAAAATGCAGCTTCAGTCAGCCCAAAACTATTTGTGAGTTTTTGACATGAATGACTTTGACTATGCACAAAATGGCCAGAAGAGGTGGGGTCAGTGGTGCAACCGCCTTCCCCATCCCATTGCCTGTATAACCGATATCCCAGTAGCTAAGTCATTCACCTGTAATGTAGGATACCTAGGTTCAAATCCCCACTCTGAAACTGACCAGAAATGGACATTTTTTCAATATACCAACAATTCAAAAGAAAAAACAAATCAAATGTTATTGAATTCAAGCCAACTTTTTCTCATTTTTTTTAAAAAACTGTCATAGAACCAAAAAGTCAATTATTTGTTTAACTCTATTCACAAACAATTTGCTAGCTAAATTTGGAATCCTATTTGGATCCGTGCTTTCAGACCCATCTGGAGTCCTGATGACTTCAATTCAATTCCACACAGGAACATGGGTTCACCTGGCCTGGTGGAAGAAGATTAGGATGACATCCATAACCAATATTATTTGAAAGGACTGTTTCAAACAGCCCTCCCTTTTTTGGTAGAGGCAGGATAGTTGTGAATCCAACCTGATCAGGCATCACCAGATGATGGTATTCTTGTACCCAGCATTGAGAGTCAATAATGGCTCCATTAAATCATCATTTTCATTTTATAATTTGTATTACAGTAGCACCTAGCATCCCCAACCAAGATCAGCACCGTACAGATACATAGCAAGAAGCAGCCCATACCTGAAAAAGCCTACAAAGCAAATAGATGTACCAAACAGTTGCGATGTAGAAGCAGAAGATTGAGACTTGAAGCATGGAGAGATTATATGACTTGCCCATGGGCACAGATGGAGTCTGCGGCAGAGTTGGGAACTGGGTGTTGACCTCCTGAGTTCCCATCCAGAGCTTTAATAACAATAACATCACCCTTCCTCTTTCGCATTCAGCACCCATGCTTCCTGGATTCTCTGTATTTCTTGCAAATGTTCCTCTTACAGGGAAAAGTCTTGGAGCTGGATTGTCGGATTTCAATCCTCGCTCTCATCAAGAAGTCCTGAGCAACCATGCTGGGCAGCCTTAATGACAGCCATGGAGTCTTAGAATCATAGAACTATAGGCTTAGAAAGGACCACAGATGTCATCTAGTCTAACCCCCAGCAAAGATGCTGGATTTTGGTGTGTCTAAACCATCCAAGACAATGGCTATCCAGCCTCTTTTTGAAAACCTCCAGTGAAGGCGCTTCCATGACTTCCCTAGGCAGTCTGTTCCATTGTCCTACTGTTCTTACAGTTAGGAAGTTTTCCCTGAGATTGGCTTTCTTCAGTGGCTAAAGATTTCGGACTGCATTATTAGTACCTCGAAGAAAACTTGTGAAACTGGGAGGGTAACGTTTCAGACACTACACTTTAAATGGTCATCCACAGGCCATCTGCATGGTGAGAGAGCCACTGTAACTGAAGCCAGAATTTCAGTCCTCTGGGGGAGACTGTGTTGATCATGGACGCATATGTAAGGTACAGTTGTGCATCTCTTGTTCTCCCTTCATATATATATAAAAATTTCCTCCCTGCCTCTCCCAATAGCCAACTTTACACACTCCATTAGCCTTTTAATATAAACACAGGTGGGTTTGAAAATAAAAATTCAAAGCCTGTGGAAACATAACATTTGGCAGGTACCAGTGCACTTCCAGCATGACTCAGCAGCCCTATCATAAACAAACAGTCCCCGACAGCTTTTACAGCTTTTATAATAAGATCTGTTTGTAGCGGGTGGCTCTTTCTTCCAAACAGCAAGGTGGCTTTAAAACTCCCTCTGTCACAAAGCAATGCTTTACAGATGGGGCTGGGTGGGTGGAGAAGCATTTGGATGTTTGAAAGAACTGATTTGATAGCATGGATCGAGGGTAGAGTGCCGGGGGGGGGGGGGAAGAGGCTATTCAGGGGCTTAGTTTAAGGATCAAACTATTAGTATTATTTATTACTGCTAAAGCTTCCATAAGTGTCCTGTCAGAGTGCTTTATAGACATGTACAAGTATGATCAACCCAATGTGTTCCAGCCAGCAGATGCGATGGTCCTGATTCTGCGTTCACCTGGAGTTACCTCACTGACTTCAATAGGGTTATTTACATTTCATTGTCAGTCTTCAGCGACCCTACTGATTCAATGGGATTACAGCAATGTTGCTGAGAGCAGACTCTGCCCTGTTACTCTCAGTCACCCAAGATACACACATCTAGGATCCTGGTCCTTTAACTCCATAAACATTGGATGCTACTACTTATGCTGAAGGAGATCTTCCTAAGCAATGAGTAGTAGTAGATCTTTTATCCTTAGTGTGGATCCTCTGATAAACAATGACCAACTGTCACCACACAAAGCTAGGTCCGGACAAGAAGATGGAATCCTGCGCTGAGGGAAAGTTAGATGTTCTGCTTATATGGCAATAAAGAGTATTAAGCAAAATTGTCTTCTCCTAACTTCATTATAACCAACAGTTCAACACTAATATTCACTGAAATACAATGAATAGACCTGGTTGGAATTTTTTTGTCAATTTTTTTGTCCACTGGAAAATGTTTCAACTCAACCAAAATTTTCCACAAAAATTGTATTGCTTTTGATTAAATTCCCATGAAAACACGTAGTTTTGAAATGCACTTTTTTTATTTCTGAAAAGTTTCCCAATTTTGTTTGGAAAGAAAACATTTGTTTTGAACGTTTCCCCCCATTTTTTAGTCACTTTTATTATGTTTACATTATTTCATGAGATGTCAGTACCAGTAGTGCATAATACAACAAGAAAAATATATATATAAACTAAACTCCAAAACCAAAATTTATTTCAAAACTAAATGGAAACTTTTCTGAAGCAAAATTTGTCCAAATTGAAAATTATCTGACAGGAAATTTATGAAATATTTTGTTTCAGTTCTGAACTGGTCTGAAAACAAAATATGAAATATTGACATTTGCCATTAAATGGAACTTACGAGTTTTGACCAGCTCTACTCATTAGAGAGAGAGAAAGAGAGATCCTGGGCAGAAAGGGATGGAATAGAATCTGTCTCTGCTCTAAACTATCTGTCCAAGAGAGGTCAGTATGGTATTTAGAAGCCTTTTGCAAAAAACAAGGGGAGTTGTGGGAGGAAGCACAGTCCAATGGCTCTAGTTTTAGTTTAGAGAGCAACTAAATTCCTTTTGTCCCTTTTTGAGGGGGATGCTATCGTCCTTCTGAGTTAACGATATGGTCCCATTCAGTCCTTTGATTCTCTGATCCCTGTGTCAAAAATCAATTTCCTCTTGTAAACCAGAATGTGCTGCTCTTGGAGTCTCTACTTTAATGTTTCTTTAAATATCAGTGGCACTATTATCCTTCACCTGTGAAAAATGAGGAGCCAGCTGTTAGGGAATGAGCAATGCTTTAGACATTCTACCTACAAATATACTAAGGCAGTGTAATAAGCACTTTACAAGAATCTATGGAAGGCAGAAATGTATTTCCGTTCTGCCCAATACTTATGAGCAGCGATTTGTATAGGTCCCATTGATGGAATATTTACAAATTTGGAATGAAATATCTTAAGCACTGAAGCACAATTTATAGGCCCAACCATGCAAGCACTGACTCTAAGCATAATGCTTACTACTATGAGTAGAACTATACCAGGTAGTGTTTGAGTGGTGAGGCCTTACCATAGCATCACAGCCATAGCCCCTAAAATTTCTAGGTGACAATGACAACCTTACCCCTGAGTGGCTGGTGTTTTATATTTCTCTGGTAGGAGTCACTAGATGGCGATGATACACATGCACACACACGCTTTTACAAAACTGGCAGGTGAGCACTGTTGAGCCTTCAAAGAAATGATTGTATTGCTGTTAGTTTTGTGATTCAGTTTGTTTGGGGAGCTGTGGCTATCAGCAAAGGAGTTTGCTTTCTTCCTTAATCTCTTTAATTAAAGTTAATTCTTGGTGCAGAGTTGTTCACTCATGGAGGCTAGGTCCATCATCATGGAGGATAGGTCCATCAATGGCTATTAGCCAGGATGGGCAGGGATGGTGTCCCTAGCCCCTCTTTGCCAGAAGTTGGGAATGGGTGACAGGGGATGGATCACTTGTTGATTACATGTTCTGTTCATTCCCTCTGAAACCCCTGGCATTGGCCACTGTCAGAAGACAGGATACTGGGCTAGATGGATCTTTGGTCTGACCCAGTATGGCTGTTCTTAAGTTGGCACTGGTGTTTGGACTAAGAGTTTTGAAAGAGATGATTTTCTATGTCCTGTTTTACAAGTACCTCTGTTCCATGACTGGTGTATATAATGTAAGGAAACACATTGCACTACATATCTACAACTAGGCTTTGCATCACTGATTTCTCCTCCAATGGGAAGCTGACCTGACATCTACTACTACTTGGCAAAGGGGCAACAGGATGTGTAGGGCTTTCTGCAGACATCTTTTGATAGTCTTCGGGGGACAGGGTTAGGTTATGGCTGCTTTCATGCAACACAGCAGAGGAAATGATCTGGTCTAGAATTTCAGTTCTAGTTATATTTTAATTCTATGGCAGGAGGTTTTAAGAGGCTTGTGTCATCCAAATCATATGGTTTAATGTTCACTTACCTCTAAATCCATTATGGCGTCTTTAGAGCTGGATTATGACTTCAGGTCCAGCCCTGAGCAAGGGACTGGGTATGTGTTGGACCAACCCAGGACTAGCCCAGAAGGCATCAAGCCTCAGACACCCCTCCAAGCCACAGTACCTCCCTCACCTCTATCTGGTTCCTGGGGA
Source organism: Dermochelys coriacea (assembly GCF_009764565.3). Taxonomy (NCBI): domain Eukaryota; kingdom Metazoa; phylum Chordata; order Testudines; family Dermochelyidae; genus Dermochelys; species Dermochelys coriacea. Next base: position 5,969,444 of record NC_050078.2, read on the forward strand.
AGAGGATTCAGTATAGTAGTTTGTAACTGGCTTGTACTAGCAGTAAGTTATTATCCCCTCCCTGCAGGCTGGCTGAGCTGTGCTCACCAACAAGTAGATAAAAAACAGTGCCATTCCTCAGCTTCTCTTGATATCCCTCCTTACAGCGGTATTGGGGATTCGGCCCTTAACACCTGAACTTCTCAAATGGAGCATCTGGGTGGGGAACTGTGAAGCTCTTGCTGTTGTGATGGACAGCCCATGGGAGCCAGTCATGGAATAAGCAGATTTTTGCACAAGCACTTTAAATGTGGAGCGCCCACTGGACACCACACTTACTCTTGCTTGCCAAGATCCAAGGTTCAGCTAGTCCATAGCAAGGTGTGAGGGGATTTCTTAGTCCTTAGCATGGACATGCAACCAAGTCATGACCCAGCCTTTATGGTAATCCCAGAAACCCCATGCTGACATGTTGGAAGACAGACCACTGTGTACATCATTTGAATTGTAGATTGCCTCATCTCTCTTATTTTATGTCGTCACTTTATCAGGCCATTGATCATTCACTGTTCATTACAGTACCGATTAGGACCCTATGAAGGGTGTACTGATTAGTTAGAAAAGTAGTAGTTGTGTCCATTTTGCCTAAACACCAGTAATATGATGAGACTGTCCCTTTAAAGGCTGATGTATTCATAAGATTATAAACTTGCAGAATGTTACAGACATGTCCGGTCACAAGGTGGCTGGGCCTTTAAGGGGAAATAGGTCTCAGCCACACCTGTGACACAGCCAACTCTCCTCCTCAGGTAGGGAAAATGAAGGTCATGTGACCCATTTGGAACTCTGGGGTAGATAAGGGAGAGGCCTGGGGAGAAACTTTGGGTGAAGCAGGGGCTTGAGGCAGAGGAGCTTAAGGGATCAGGAAAGATAGCATGGACAAGCTTAAGATCAGCATCCACACTTTTGGGTGCCTATTCCAATTGCTCCTGACCTCTGAACCATTTGAAGCATGCCCACCACTAGGTAACTGTGAAGTCTGGGGAGAAAGGGACTGAATTTTAACCTCTGAATTTGAATGTGCCCCACACAGGTTTGCATCTGGAATTGCTTACAAAACTAGAATGGTTCTATCTGGAAGCAACACAGGATGGTGGAGCGCTCTCAAGAAGGGCTAATCTTGCAAGATTTCCCACGGTAAGCTTGGAAGACAACTTGCAAGGTCAGCCGATGTCATGAGATTACAAGCATCTGGGCCTGAAATCTCATGAGAACAGTTCGTCATTCATACCCAGCTGGATTCAGCCTTGAACTCAGACACCAATCCTTAACCCAATGGAATTTTGCCATGTGCTTCAGTGGGGCCTTAGTTTGCATCCCTATCCAAACACTGAGACCCAGGCCGGTATCCATCTAGAACACAGTAACCCTAAAACATACTGCTGCAGTCAAACTCAGTGGGTGGTTTCTGATAGGATTTGCATACTCCTCATCAGCAAAATGCACCCAGTCTCTTATCAGTGTTTTGAAGAGATTTCCTTTTGTCTTCTTACAGATGAAAAATTGCGTTGCAACTTTGGACAAGTGATGCACAGAGAATATTTAAAATTCAGTGGGCTCCCTTCATTTCCTGCATCACTGTACTCTTGTCTCCCAGGTTTGTGGGCACACTCTAGCAATAGCGCCAATTCATATATTTCCTGGTGAGGTCGGGGACAAATTCTGGTCTCTGACTTCCCGCCCTTCCCCTGGCAGGGACCCTGTTCCAGTCCCTGCTTGTCCCCTCTCTCTTCCTGCAGGGACCCCAGGTCTCTTTAGCCAGGGAGTCTCCCTTCTTTCTTACCCACACAGCGCATGAGCTGGTACTTCCAGGAGTTGAGTTCTCACCAAACTCCCCTGCATTCTGCTGTACTAGAACAGACTCCCCGTGAACCAGGTCGCAGCACCATTTGTCTCAGCCACTCCTCCCTCTGGATGGAGGGGCAGCTGGGTCAAATTTCGGTGGCGTTGTGACCACACAGCCATAGCGATGCTCTGACAGCAGCTGTAATGATTTAGTATGGGATCACTACTTACAAGTGGTCGGGCCGTGCCCCACCCCACAACTCTGCAGCATATGGAACTTTGAGCAAGGGCAAAAATTGGGGGAGGAGGTGTTTGCCCCTCTCCCCAGCAACCCGTAATTTCTACCACAACTCTCTAGATTTAAAAGCATCCCTCAGTAGGTCAGTAAACGTAGGGTTTCCAACCTGCAGGGACAGCATTTGTGTGCTCCCACATCCCCCCCAAAAAAGTCTGGAGGACAGGATTAGAATTCAAAACAACCTTGGCAAATTGGAGAATTGGTCTGAAATCACCAAGATGAAATTCAATAAAGACAAGTGCAAAGTACTTTACTTAGGAAGGAAAAATCAGATACACCAGTGGTTCTGAATGAGGGGTACACACACTCCTGGGGGTACACATAGGTCTTCCAGGGGGTACATCAACTCATCTAGATATTTGCCTAGTTTTACAACAGGCTAAATGAACAGCACTAGCAAAGTCAGTACAAATGAAATTTCATACAGAGAATGAGTTGTTTATACTGTTCTGAATACTATACACTGAAATATAAATATAATTATATGGTAAAAATGAGAAAATAGGTGATTTTTCAGAAATAGTGTGCAGTGACACTTTTGTATTTTGATGTCTGATTTTGTAAGCATGTAGTTTTTAAGTGAGGTGAAACATGGGGGTATGCAAGACAAATCAGACTCCTAAAAGGGGTACAGTCGTCTGGAAAGGTTGAGAGCCACTGGGGCATAGCTGGCTAGGACGTAGTACGACTGAAAAGGACCTGGGAGTTCTAGTGGATTTCAGATTGAAAATGACTCAACAAAGTGGTGCAGTTGCGAAAAATGTTAAGATCCTTCTGTGGTGTATTAACAGAAGTGTCATATGTCAGACATGGGAGCTAATGGTCCCACTCTGCTCTGCACTGGGGAGGCCTCAGCTGGAGTATTGTGTCCATCTTTAGGAAAGATGTGTGCAAACTCAAAGGAGTCCAGAGGAGAGCAAGAAAAATCCAGGTTTTGTAAACCTTTGATCAGTCAGGGAAGTTTAAAAACAAACTAGGTATGTTTAGTGCGCAGAAAAAGAAACTGAGGGAGAACCTGATAAAGGTCTTCAAAAATGCTAGGGGCATAAAGAGGACCGTGATCAATTGGTCTCCATATCCTCTGAGCGTAAGAAGTAATGGACTTAATCTGGGTTTATTCAATGTTAGGAAATAACTTTCTAACTGCAAGGGTAGTTAAACTCTGGAATAGGTTTCCAAGGAAGATTGTGGAATCCCCATTACAGGAGGTTTTTAAGAACAGGTTGAACAAACACCTGTCAGGGATGGTCTAGGTTTAGTGGGACCTTTCTCAGCACAGGGACCTGGACTTGACGGTCTCCTGGGGTCCCTTCCAGCCCTGCATGTCTCTGATTCTATAAGCCAATAGAACAGGCCTGTGAAATAGGTCTCAGCTGACACATGAGAATTTCTCCCTTGAATTTTCAAATCTGTGGAAGGGAATTTCTTGCTGGGAATTCCACCAACACTTCAGAGCTTAGCTGGGATAGAGCAGCAGGCATGAACCCTGAATGGAAAGCATTTAGTATAAATTCCACAGGAAGAGTGGAGATTGGAATTTTATTTTAAAATTTGTCTGTTCGATTTTAACTACCAAAAAATTAACACCACAACTAATTATGAATTATTTGAAAAATATCAGGGTATGTGAGTGATAGATCTATCTACTAGTTCTATAGAGAGAGTATATATGTACACTGGATTGTAAACCCAGGTCTGTGGGACCTGCAGTTTTGGACTCTGGGTTTCCAAGCCTGCGCTTGTGTCCACACTACATTGTAAACTTGTGTTTAGAATTACTGGACCTGGGTCTCTCAGCCATGCTAATGAGTCCATACTGCACCACACAGCCCTTCTGACTCAAGTCTGCAGCTTAAGCTGTGTGCACAGTGCTAAATGACAGGATTGGGCCTGAGTTACAGTGAGACTCAGGGTCTGACCCACCCCACTAGTAGATCCTGGGTTCTGAGCGCGCACTGAGCCAAGTCCGGATCATTTGTGTGTGGATGCAAGACAGGTTGGGCTCAAAGCTGAGCTTAGTGGATGTGTTGTTCCTTGACTTTAGCAAAGCTTTTGATACGCTTTCCCACAGTATTCTTGCCAGCAAGTTAAAGAAGTATGGGCTGGATGAATGGACTATAAGGTGGAAAGAAAGCTGACTAGATCGTCGGGCTCAATGGGTAGTGATCAATGGCTCCATGTCTACTTGGCAGCCGGTATCAAGCAGAGTGCCCCAAAGGTCGGTCCTGGGGCCACTTTTGTTCAATATCTTCATTAATGATCTGGAGGATGGCACGGATTGCACTTTCAGCAAGTTTGCAGATGACACTAAACTGGGAGGAGGAGGAGGAGATATGCTGGAGGGTAGGGATAGGATACAGAGGGACCTAGACAAATTAGAGGAATGAGCCAAAAGATGTCTGATGAGGTTCAACAAGGACAGGTGCAGAGTCCTGCACTTAGGACGGAAGAATCCCATGCATTGCTACAGACAAGGGACTGAATGGCGAGGCAGCAGTTCTGCAGAAAAGGACCTAGGGGTTACGGTGGACGAGAAGCTGGATATGAGTCAAAAGTGTGCCCTTGTTGCCAAGAAGGCCAATGGCATTTTGGGCTGTATAAGTAGGGGCATTGCCAGCAGATCATGGGACGTGATCATTCCTCTCTATTCGACATTGGTGAGGCCTCATCTGGAGTACTGTGTCCAGTTTTGGGCCCCACACTACAAGAAGGATGTGGAAAAACTGGAAAGCATCCTGCGGAGGGCAACAAAAATGATTAGGGGACTGGAACACATGACTTATGAGGAGAGGCTGAGGGAACTGGGATTGTTTAGTCTGCAGAAGAGAAGAGAGAGGGGGGATTTGATAGCTGCTTTCAACTACCTGAAAGGGGGTTCCAAAGAGGATGGGTTTAAACTGTTCTCAGTGGTAGCAGATGACAGAACGAGGAGAAATGGTCTCAAGTTGCAGTGGGGGAGGTTTAGGTTGGATATTAGGAAAAACTTTTTCACTAGGAGAATGGTGAAGCACTGGAATGCGTTACCTAGGGAGGTGGTGGAATCACCTTCCTTTGCGGTTTTTAAGGCCTGGCTTGATAAAGCCCTGGATGGGATGATTTAGTTGGTGTTGGTCCTGCTGTGGACTAGATGATCTCCTGAGGTCCCTTCCAACCCTGATATTCTATGATTTTATGATTAGTGTGCAGTCTAAACATACCCAAAGAGATAAAAAGGGTTTTTGGAGTAGAAATAAAAAGTGAAATATATATAAATATGGCCTGGAATGGACCATCAGTGCTAGGAGCAGAGAAGTAACCTAGAGCCCTGCCCAGTTGCTGAAGGCCCAAATGCAGCATATGTAATGGAAAAGCTGCATTTTCCTGAGTGGGAGGATTGGGAAGTAGAGGGGGCATGGAGGAGCACTCTGAGTGCCTGGTGCCATCATCGGACCCCTCAGGTTTCCTAATTGGAAGGAGGCAAAAGAAAAACATGGAGAATTGGGGTTCTCCGGCCCTGTCAGGTTTCATCCATCCCGCTGCTAAAAAAAAATCCATCCCCAGTGTTAAATTCAAAGAATATCAGGGTTGGAAGGGACCTCAGGAGGTCATCTAGTCCACCCCCCTGCTCGAAGCAGGACCAATCCCCAATTTTTGCCCTGGATCCCTAAATGGCACCCTCAAGGATTGAACTCACAACCCTGTGTTTAACAGGCCAATGGTCAAGGCACTGAGCTATCCCTCCCCTGACTAATAAAAGCTTCCACTGACTCCCTCTTCCCTCGGATATGCTTTTCCCCTGCTGAGTTCTGCCCTGCTTCTCCAATGCCCACTGGGGATGTGATAGCTGAATCATAGCTCACTTCCTGGACCAGTGCAGGAGGAAAGTGAGGCCAGGGTCCCCACTTCCTGCCTGTCCCCATGGGGTGAGGTCTTCAGAAGGGTGTCCAGTGAGAGCATTCCCTGTATTTCTCCAAGCACTGGCACTGTAACTGTGACCAACTCTTGCCTGGGCAGTAAGACACTTGGGAAGCTGCTTCCAATTGTCCTCACACATAAAAGGCATTCACAGGTGTCCTCTGTGAGCAGGTCATTTGGTCATCCCCATGGGGGGGGTCTAGGAACAATTGACAGGTAAATTCAAGCAGTAAATACTCCCCTGTAAATGTCTAATGACCCATTCAGGTCACAAAGCAGGTTATTCCTCCCTGAGGATTTTGCCTGTGTGCTACAAAGCACCATTCCTGCAGCTGCAGTACCCTCTCTTTGTAGTCGGATGACCTGGATTATAAATGGCCTGTCTCCCCTTCCCATCCTCTCACCCATTCCTGCCCTTGGGTGCTGTATACTTTCTACCTGCTGATTAGCTGCCGAGGCTGGAGCTGCCAGACACACAGACCAATAAAACTTTCCTTGTTGCGGTGGGACATGACTCTGAGTCACTGGTCTACTCATAAAAAGAAAAGGAGTTCTTGTGGCACCTTAGAGACTAACAAATTTATCTGAGCATAAGCTTTCGTGAGCTACAGCTCACTTCATCAGATGCATTCAGTGGAAAATACAGTGGGGAGATTTATATATACAGAGAACATGAAACAATGGGTGTTACCATACACACTGTAACTAGAGTGATCAGGTAAGGTGAGCTATTACCAGCAAGAGAACGACGGGTTGTGGGGGGGACCTTTTGTAGTGATAATCAAGTTGGGCCATTTCAGCAGTTGACAAGAACGTCTGAGGAACAGCAGGGGGGAAGTGGGGAGAGAGGGAATAAACATGGGGAAATAGTTTTACTTTATGTAATGACCCAACCACTCCCAGTCTTTTTTCAAGCCTAAGTTAATTGTATGCAGTTTGCAAATTAATTCCAATTCAGCAGTCTCTCGCTGGAGTCTGTTTTTGAAGTTTTTTTGTTGAAGAATTGCCACTTTTAGGTCTGTAATCGAGTGATCAGAGAGATTGAAGTGTTCTCCGACTGGTTTTTGAATGTTATAATTCTTGACGTCTGATTTGTGTCCATTCATTCTTTTACGTAGAGACTGTCCAGTTTGGCCAACGTACATGGCAGAGGGGCATTACTGGCACATGATGGCATATATCACATTGGTAGATGTGCAGGTGAACGAGCCTCTGATAATGTGGCTGATGGGATTAGGCCCTATGATGGTGTCCCCTGAATAGATATGTGGACACAGTAGACAATGGGCTTTGTTGAAAGGTTAGGTTCCTGGGTTAGTGGTTCCGTTGTGTGGTGTGTGGTTGCTTCAGGTTGCGGGGTGAGTATTTGCTTCAGGTAGGGGGGCTGTCTATAAGCAAGGATTGGCCTGTCTCCCAAGACCAGTGAGAGTGATGGGTCATCCTTCAGGGGGGCTGAAAGTGATGGCTAGTGGCGTTCTGTTATTTTCTTTGTTGGGCCTGTCCTGACATAGATGACTTCTGGGAACTCATCTGGCTCTGTCAATCTGTTTCTTCACTTCAGCAAGTGGGCATTGTAGTTGTAAGAATGCTTGACAGAGATCTTGTAGGTGTTTGTCTCTGTCTGAGGGGTTGGAGCAAATGCGGTTGTATCGTAGAGCTTGGCTGTAGACAATGGATCGTGTGGTGTGATCTGGATGAAAGCTAGAGACATGTAGGTAGGAATAGCGGTCAGTAGGTTTCCGATATAGGGTGGTGTTTATGTGACCATCGCTTATTAGCACCGTAGTGTCCAGGAAGTGGATCTCTTGTGTGGACTGGTCCAGGCTGAGGTTGATGGTGGGATGGAAATTGTTGAAATCATGGTGGAATTCCTCAAGGGCTTCTTTTCCATGGGTCCAGATGATGAAGATGTCATCAATGTAGCGCAAGTAGAGTAGGGGCATTAGGGGATGAGAGCTGAGGAAGTGTTGTTCTAAATCAGCCATAAAAATGTTGCCATACTGTGGGGCCATGCGGGTACCCATAGCAGTACCCCTCATTTGAAGGTATACATTGTCCCCAAATGTGAAATAGTTATGGATAAGGACAAAGTCACAAAGTTCAGCCACTAGGTTAGCTGTGACATTATCGGGGATACTGTTCCTGACGGCTTGTAGTCCATCTTTGTGTGGAATGTTGGTGTAGAGGCTTCTACATCCATAGTGGCCAGGATGGTGTTTTCAGGAAGATCACCAATGGATTGTAGTTTCCTCAGTGGTGTCTCGAAGATAGCTGGGAGTGCTGGTAGCATAGGGCCTGAGGAGGGAATCTACATAGCCAGACAATCCTACAGTCAGGGTGCCAATGCCTGAGATGATGGGGCATCCAGGATTTCCAGGTTTATGGATCTTTGGTAGCAGATAGAATACCCCAGGTCGGGGTTCCAGGGGTGTGTCTGTGTAGATTTGTTCTTGCGCTTTTTCAGGGAGTTTCTTGAGCAAATGGTGTAGTTTCTTTTGGTAACCCGCAGTGGGATCAGAGGGTAATGGCTTGTAGAAAGTGGTGTTGGAGAGCTGCCTAGCAGCCTCTTGTTCATATTCCAACCTATTCATGATGACGACAGCACCTCCTTTGTCAGCCTTTTTGATTATGATGTCAGAGTTGTTTCTGAGGCTGTGGATGGCATTGTGTTCTGCACGGCTGAGGTTATGGGGCAAGTGATGCTGCTTTTCCACAATTTCAGCCAGTGCACGTCGGCGGAAGCAGTCTATGTAGAAGTCCAGTCTGCTGTTTTGACCTTCAGGAGGAGTCCACCCAGAATCCTTCTTTTTGTAGTCTTGGTAGGAAGGTCTCTGTGGGTTAGTATGTTGTTCAGAGGTATGTTGGAAATATTCCTTCAGTCGGAGATGTCGAAAATAGGATTCTAGGTCACCACAGAACTGTATCATGTTTGTGGAGGTGGAGGGGCAGAAGGAGAGGCCTCAAGATAGGACAGATTCTTCTGCTGGGCTAAAAGTATAATTGGATAGATTAACAGTATTGCTGGGTGGGTTAAGGGAACCACTGTTGTGGCCCCTTGTGGCATGTAGTAGTTTAGATAATTTAGTGTCCTTTTTCTTTTGTAGAGAAGCAAAGTGTGTGTTGTAAATGGCTTGGCTGTTTTGTAGTTTTTGTAAAGTCCAGCCACGAGGAAGTTTGTGTGGAAGGTAGGTTTTTTATGAGAGTATCCAGTTTTGAGAGCTCATTCTTAATCTTTCCCTGTTTGCTGTAGAGGATGTTGATCAGGTGGTTCCACAGTTTCTTTGAGAGTGTGTGGCACAAGCTGTCAGCATAGTCTGCGTGGTATGTAGATTGTAATGGATTTTTTACCTTCAGTCATTTTGGTATGATGTCCATCTGTTTGCATTTGGAAAGGAAGATGATGTCTGTCTGTATCTGTATGAGTTTTTTCATGAAGTTGATAGATTTCCACACATACGGCTAAATTCAGTGCAAAAACAAGAGGACTTGTGGCACCTTAGAGACTAACAAGTTTATTTGAGCATAAGCTTTCGTGAGCTACAGCTCACTTCATTGGATGCACACAGTGGAAAATACAGTGGGGAGATTTATATACACAGAGAACATGAAACAATGGATGTTACCATACACACTGTAACAAGAGTGATCAGGTAAGGTGAGATATTGCCAGCCGGAGAGTGGGGGTGGGGGGAAACCTTTTGTAGTGATAATCAAGGTGGGCCATTTCCAGCAGTTGACAAGAACATCTGAGGAACAGCGGGGGGTGGGGAATAATCATGGGGAAATAGTTTTACTTTATGTAATGACCCATCCACTCCTAGTCTTTATTCAAGCCTAAGTTAATTGTATCCAGTTTGCAAATTAACTTCTATTCAGCAGTCTCTCGCTGGAGTCTGTTTTTGAAGTTTTTTTGTTGAAGAATTGCCACTTTTAGGTCTGTAATCGAGTGACCAAAGAGATTGAAGTGTTCTCCGACTGGTTTCATCCCAAAAGGTTTTCTGAGGTAACAATAGGCTATTGTAAGGCTTAACCTTTCCCCCGTATCAACCCCAATACAGAGTTTCAAAGAGACTTTTCCGACATCACCGCTTTTCCGCGGAGGGGCGTCTTCCTTCCTGTGTAGCATTTAGCCCTGGTAGGCCAGCTCCCATGCCAATGTAAATCAGCAAAGCTCCATTGCTTTCAAACATTGTTTCTTCCAAAGAACTGGCAGTTCATGAATCCCCTACACTTTTAAGGGCACTTGGAATCTAAGCCCAGATTTAGATCCACATTTTGCCATTGATCCCTTTCTAGAGTTGGCCAAAACTCTAGGTCACGTCTATACCTATAGTGCTGCAGCGGTGCAGCTGTACCAGTACAGCTGTGTGGCTATGAAGACGTTCAATGCCAATGGGAGAGAGCTCGCCCATCGGCATAAAAAAACCCACCTCCGCGAGCGGCAGCAGCTTCTGTTGGCGGGAGAAGCTGTCCCACTGACATAGCACTGTGCACATTGGCACTTACGTCGGTGTAACTATGTTGCTCAGGAGGGATGGAATAGTCACACTCCAGAGCAACATAAGTTATACCGACATAGATCATAGAATATCAGGAGGTCATCTAGTTCAACCCCGTGCTCAAAGCAGGACCAATCCCCAATTTTTGCCCCAGATCCCTAAATGGCCCCTTCAAGCATTGAACTCGCAAACCTGGGTTTAGCAGGCCAATGCTCAAACCACTGAGCTATCCCTCTCCCCTGAAAGTGTTAGTGTAGAAATAGCCCTAGGTGGAACGCCCCCTTATCATTGAGTATCTGAAATCTATATGCACCCTCAGCTCTCCTGTTCACCTGACTGTTTTGTTGTCCCGTGAGAGTGAAGGCTTTGTTGATATTTGCTGTAAAGCATAGTGTTTTCTTGGCTGTAAAGCATTGTGTTTTCTTGAGTGTCAAAGAAAGCGAGAGAGCAAATGAAGAACTACAGCTGTGCAAAAAGGCCACTTGCTAAATGAAGCCCATTACATCCTGCTGAACTTAGTTCCCCTGCAGCAGAGCTGGTTAAAACAGGACAGATTTTTCATGATTTTTTTAATGTCATAATCATGCTTGTTCCACAGGTTTAAAAAAGGGGCATTTTATGTTTGTGACATATTTCATCTTTTCTCCCCTTTCAGTTCCTTCTGCACCCCTCCCCCTATTTTCCCATTTTGCCACTGAAAGAGAGTGGGAGAGAGAAGAAAAGTGTGGGGGGGGGCAGGAGGGAGAGAAGAAAAGCTGAAAACCAAAACCCCAAACCGTTTTTGTGTTCTGGTTTTGTTGAAGAAAAACGGAAAATTCTGAAAAAAAATATTAATGAAAATGTTCATTGTTTTGGAAAAAAGTCCACTTTTGGTTGAAAAAGTTTGTCCAGCTCTAGTCTCCTGTTTCAAGTAGATACAATATTGTTCTTCTCTTCCTATTGTAAGCTGTTGTGTAGTGTTGTTGGCAATTTTAGAGGACAGGAACTGCGAATGTATATCGAGTGTGTGAGGACTGTCTGTCCCAGGCAGCATTGCCTACAGGGAAGCAGCTCTCTCTCTCCATTCTAAAGCCGTCTCTTGGGTGTTTGTACGGCACCTACCACAATGGCATGATTGAGGCTTCTAGGTGCTGCAGTAATATAGATAGTTAATAATAAGAAGGGGGCATTTCCAGTCATCTGCTTGGATGAGAGCTGGAGCAGTCTTCTGGGCTGCTGGCATTACTGTTTGTAATGAAGGCAAGGAAAGTTGTGCTCAATACACACTCCCCAACTGTCTGCCAAGGAGGAGCCTCCATGACCCAAGCTGGAAGGTTGGTCACAAAGGCAGAGTGCTGGTGGCCCGGTAGTATGGGGGGTCGCTTACTGCTTCCCAAGTGCCAAATCTTGGCTAGACTTCCCTCTGTGGCCATCCCCGCTCTTTTTTTCCCTTCACATGGACCCCTTTGAGAACTCACTGAGGCTCCAGTGAGGGAGGCCTTCTAAACTCAACCCTTTCACTCGTGCTTCCCCAGTTCTGCGGACAGAGTTTGTCACCAAACAGAACTGAACAGGCCAAAACAAACACACAGTTTCTCAGCTCATTTTCCCTTCCTCACCTCCCTGCTCCTAGGCTGTATCTGGCTAAACTCTGCAGGAGCCAGACTTGCTCCTCCTCGCTTTGCTCCTTCCACCAGCCCCAGCTCCGCACAGTCTCTATGGCCAGGCTTCCTGCCTTTGCAACACCTCCTTGTATCTTCCTGCTGCAGTTTACATTGCAATCACCTGATTCCTCTCAAGTCGGGCTCATCTTGTACTCAGGGCTGGCTGAGCCCCAGGATCTCCTGCCCCTGGGCAAAGCACCCTGTTACAGGCGTGTTCCTCCACATGTCCATCTTGGGCTGGCCTCTTAATCTGATGATGAACATAAATCTGGTTAATCACACCAAGGTTTGTGGCTCTGTTCTTTCTGTTTCTATCCCATTAGTCACTTCTTCCAGCTAGTCAGTACAATCAACTGAATACCCCTTAAACTACTATGCCCAGGTTAAGGCTCAGTATTGTCTGATCCTGTAACCGGATAATACTGTCACCCCTTGGCCGAGTGGTAGCATTTGACGCCTTGCAAGCCAGTGTTCTGTTGCAGAAGGCAGTAATGGTGTAGCTTCTGGGTAATTTCTTAATGCCTCTTGTTTAATTACACTATATGCTCCAGGCCTTAAAGAGAAGCGGCTAAAACCTCAGGCAGCCAGTCCTCCCTCTCAGAAATATCAGACCGAAAAGCGATGTGTGGATCCCAGAAAGCTACCCTGTATCCAGAACTGACTCTAGTTAAGGGCAGGAAGCAAACTTTCTTGCTGTTTGAAACAGCTTCCCTACACAGAAATCGCATCACAAACTCACAACAGCATTTCTTCATTAGCTTTGTGTGCTAAGGAAAAAGAACATGTTATGAGTGACAGCGCCACCTGGTGCCTTGCACTACAAAAAATATATTTTCATAGCATTTGTCATCTTCCAGGCTCTTTGGGTGATTAGCTCTATGGATCATGTGAGCCCCGATCCTGCAAACCCTTATGCAAGAAAGTAATTTTAGGCAGGCGTTGTCTTTTGAATGCAATGGGACAATGTACATACATGTTTTCAGGATCAGGCCCATGTACTCTAAACTCTTTGGGGCAGGCAGTGATTGTACAGCACCTAGAGCAATGGAGACCCGATCATGAATGGAGAATCTGGGCACTACCTCAATAATGGGATATCTTGGAATAACTGGTTTCAGAGCAGCAGCCGTGTTAGTCTGTATTCGCAAAAAGAAAAGGAGTACTTGTGGCACCTTAGAGACTAACAAATTTATTAGAGCATAAGCTTTCGTGAGCTACAGCTCACTTCATCGGTGAGCTGTAGCTCACGAAAGCTTATGCTCTAATAAATTTGTTAGTCTCTAAGGTGCCACAAGTACTCCTTTTCTTCTTGGAATAACTGCATCAGCAAACATCTCCGCTTTGAACGGTTGTAATTAAAAAAGGTGGATACAGAATGGTCACTGAGCAGATGGTTTATCTTTGAATAGGTTTCAGAGTGGTACAAGTACTCCTCATTCTTATCTCTGAATAGTTATTTACTCCACACCTCCCAAATCCAATTACTATTAAAGAATACTGGTCTTTATTGTTGTCCAGTCTTCCCAGTGGTATCAAAATCAGATTTTGGTGTAACCCCCCCCATTCTTGAACTTGAAGCCCCAATCTAGCAACTTCTCCTACACGGGCAGAGCCCTGAATACACGGAACCCCCCTGAAATCCATAGAGCTCTGGGCAGAGACAGCACCACCCACACAGATGCAAAATAAGGATCCTGCCGTTACAAATTACACTGTAAATATATTAGAAAAGGGTCAGCCACTCAAAGCTGCTTATCTTCCCTGTGTAACTTAATGGTCACTTTACATCAGATTCTATTGTTTCCTTTATTTTATTTTAACACCGATGGGGCGGGAACAACTGTTCCTCACAGATTTATCCCATTATTTAATAAGCAAAGACAAGGATGTCAGTAATGAGCTTTCCTTCACAATTAGGGCTACTGTTACAGTCCATTAATCAGAGTGTGCGGAAAAGACAAAGTTCTGAAAATATGGATGAAGTGTTCTTTATCATGCCTATTCTATGATATTTCTACTGGAAAGCATCTAGGCCCCCTAATATTGAATAGCGCTATTAAAGTGATCAAGCAAAGGTGCTACTTTTTCATGAAAGGGGATGACACATTAGACTTCTCATAAGGGACCACAGTCTATCATGCTAAACAATACGACCTAGTTGTTTCCTTAAGTTCCCGTGTGTCCTCCCGTGACAAAGTGGGGATTTTCCCTTGTTATGCTGTATGTGAGCCTATGTAAGTCTTACTATTTTGCATGAATACTGTGTGTGCCTCAGTTTCCCTGTATATTGCACCAATGCCTAGGTAGTGGGAATAAGGGTGTGTAACTTTGGCTGAGACCCTAGGGGCAGGTGAGGCTGCTCCATCTGCCTGCACGTAGTCCATGGCCGGTGCCCTTCATAACCTGAGACCCAGGAGGGGAATGCAACCAGGTGATAACTTTGCCTGGGAAGCAAGACAAAGACCAGGAGGAGGAGCAACGGGGTGTTTGAGGTCAGGTTGCTGGAAGCTGGGCAGTCTGACTGGGGGGACTAGGGTGGGATCCAGGGTGTCTGGCCCAGGATTCCCCCAAGATGGACTTGCCTGATAGTCACGGATTTCTGTTCTAACAGGTTCTATTCTACACTGTGTTCCTGTCGACTAATAAACCTTCTGTTTTACGCTGGTTGAGAGTCACTGCTGACTGCAGAGTTGGGGTGCAGGGCCCTCTGACTTCCCCAGAAGCCTTGCATGGGCAGACTCACTGCAGGAAACACACGGTGTGCAAGGGGACGCTGAATGCTCTGAGGTCAGACCCAGGAAGGTCGAAGCTATGTAAGCTTCTTGCCCTGGCGACAGTATACTCAGAGAGACAAGACTACCCCAGAGTCCTGACTGGCTTCATATGGAGTAGTTCCAGAGCATTGGCCCATTGACTGTGTGACACCTCCTCTTGACTCCTGACTTATACTTAGTTTGCAAGCTCTTGGAGGCACCTGCTTTTGCGACTCACGAGGAAGGTTAAATATAGGACTGGTCAAAAATTTTCCTTGGAAATATTTTTCAATGGAAAACTTGATTTTTTTGATTCAATGACATTTTCTTTTGAGGGGAAAAAAAACCCTCATTATCTGACCAAGTCGAGTTTATTAATGTCGTGTTTTAGTCTTGGGCTATAGCGCGCAATAAAATAAATATATGATAAATACTCATTTTAAACTCAAAGCAGCTGGGTGGAATAAATGCAAATTTGTAAAATAGTTAAAACAAGAACATGACAGCAGCTCTTTTCCAGTATCCGTTATACCTCTTTAAAGCCACAGCTCCTCAAACAATATACCAAAATAATGTGTTTCTCACCCTTATTTGATTTCATTTGGAATTTTCTGGCCAGCTCTAGTTAATTTAAGCTTTAGTTACTTCTAGTGAAGAGTGTGTGTGTGTGGGTGGGTGCACGCACACACAGACATGAGGCTGTGGATGTAAGTTAGCCACAGAGAGCGTAGGAGTCAAATGGCCAGTTCTGCCTTCGTAGACAGAAACTGACTGTCTCTAACTGGGAGATGTGGAGTGTGAAATTGCACCACGTTCCTGGTGGTCCTGAGACATACAAGAGCAATTTGGCTTCAGCTTATCTGGTGATCCCACCTGTCCCAGCTGCTGAATTTTTTTCCAAAGTCCTACATCTTGCTGTCCTTAATAATAATAACAATAATACTTAGCACTTGCATAGCACTTTACATTCCCAAAGTGCTCTGCAAACCGATCACTTGAGTCAGTACTTCTGGGGTTGCTACTTTCTTGGAAGTGGCTTCCATACAACGATGACAGGGACATGGCCATAGAGGAGGTCCAGACAATGCGAGATCCGTTGCTTTATGAGGAGGAACACTGACAGACACCCCAAATGCCATAGGAGGTTCTCCACTCTGTGAGTGAGGGGTCAAGTGAGAGTCCCCAATTCTAATTCATGTCCTCCTCAAAGCAGAACTTTGCTGTAACCTTTACTGGGAGAGTCCTATCTTATAGAGGACTCAGACTAAAGTGTGTGTATATCTTAGTCTGAGTTCTTCGGAGAAAATCACATCTGATTTGCCAAGCTGGTTTGGCTAAGAAGAGTGCCTCAGGGAACGCAGATCATATTAGGCTTTCCTAGGGTGGCCATGTGCCCAGTTTTTGACCACAAAGTCTGATGGCAAAGGGGACCTGACAGTGTCCTGTCAGATCTACTGACTGGACACTCAAAGTCCACTTACTGTGGGTGGGGAGATGGGAGGCACCAGTTTATCACCTGTGTCAGTCCCTACTCAGCCAGGACTGCCTCCTACCTGCATCGTAAGGGAGCAGCTCCTAGCCCTGGCTCCACAGGTGAGTCCTTCCCAACCTGGGCACAGGGGCTGAGAAGAGCAGTGAGTGATGGGGAGAAGGGGGAAAAGGATTGAATGGGGAGGGACCATGGAGGAAGAGGCAGAGCAGAGGTGGGGCCTCAGGGGAAAGAGGCGGGATGTGGGAGGTTCTGACACTCTTGCTCGAGTGTTTGGTTTTTAAATATTAGAAAGTTGGCAACCCTAGGCCTTTCCCCCCAGCAACGGGGCAGTACTGGAACCACTCTGCTGTTGCTAAGCCTGCAGAACCTTTAATGTGGTTTGTATTCCACCCGCGCACAAGAAACAGCCTGCAGATCTGCGTATCCTGTCAGTTTTCTTCCCCTGCTGTGACCTTGACCCTCAATCCCCAGCATCAGCACAAAAGGTGGCCCTACATAACAGGGCCTGTCTTTTTGTTCTGTCTTTGTACAGCACCTAGCACAATCTAGCATTCTGCCTCCTCTGCATGGGGAATCAAACCAGTTCTGCCATGGCCAGGGACCAGTGCACCCATGCAAGGAACTGTACAAGATTTCCCCCTGGAGGCTATAATACACAGTGTTTAAATTGGAGGCAAGGACGGGAGCTGGGTGACAAAGGGTTGCAAATCCAGCAAAATAAAATTAAATTAAATTAAAAATCAAGCCAGGTCCCTGAAGGGATCACTTTAAGCATTGTCTTAGCAAAGTTGCTGCTCCCTTATTATGACAGGTACTCTCTGTTTGGATGACATCCACAAGATCTCTCCAGAGCTGTGAGTTTCACAGTTAATAGGATCTGGACAATATTTTTTTGCCCCAAATGCTTTTTAGGTGAAAAATGAAGATTCAGTGACACAGAAATGTTTCATGAATTTGTGTCGGTTTTGCTGAATTGTTCACTGAAAATTAAAAAAAATCTGAAAAATATTCAGTATTTCATTTCAACCTTTTTGGAAACAAAAGGTTTTGATTCTTTTTGCGGATACAGACTAACACGGCTGCTACTCTGAAACACAGATCATGCTTTCTTGCTTTTCCTCCTAACCATGAAGGTTTGCAATAATGGGAGTGGGGGAGGGGAGGGGACGGGAGAAGCTTTGCATCTGATGTCAATGCATGTCTTCAGGACACCAGACCATAGGCAGAGACTGTCAGTGTCTCTGACTTAATCCAGTCCTGGAGAAAGGTAACAATGACAGGCTGCACCTCACTAAGAGAAATGATTAAAGGATTCGTGACTATGATTAAAGGATTAGAAAACATGCCTTATAGTGATAGTCTCAAAAAGCTCAATCAATTTAGTTTAAAAAAGAGAAGGTTAAGGATGACTTGATTACAGTTTAAGTATCTATACAGGGAACAAACATTTAGGAATGGGTTCTTCAATCTAGCAGAGTAAGCTATAACATGAGCCAATGACTAGAAGTTGACGCTAGACAAAATCAGACCAAAAATAAGCCATATTTTTTTTAACAATGTGAAACTGTCCACTGGAATAATTTATCCAGAGTTGTGGTGGATTCTCCATCACTGACTATTTTTAAATCAAGATTGGATGCTTTTCTAAAAGGTATGCTCTAGGAATTATTTGGGGCAGTTCTCTGGCCTGTGTTATACAGGAGGTTAGACTAGGTGATCACAATGGTTCCTTCTGGCCTTGGAATCTGTGAATCTATTTAACGGAAGGATTGTTAAGAGGTGGAGGATCCTAAATTCTCTTTCTCATTCCAGTTTGGACTAAAAATTGTGGTAAATTCAGAAACATTTAGAAGCCAAATCAGCAAACACAAAGATTTTGAAAGATACACAAGATGCCCATAAATAGCAAAGCGGTCCTCACCATTCTCCAGTTGCTTTGAACTGGGACAATTCTCTTTTATTCCCTTCCTATGGCGTATTGACTCTTATGAACATTACAGTGTCATGGGCCTTTCCCGATGGCTCACAAACACACCGTGCTCAACAGTGGGCGATGGAACTCAGCCCCAGAAACAGAAGCTTCTCGCACTTGAGCTAAAGGAAATCTCTCCTATCATTAAGAGATTGGCAGTCTGAATAGGTTCTGGGAGCATCCACTAGAGGGAGACATTGTCACACTCACTAGGCTGCTGTACAGCAAAATCATCAAGAAATGATTTTGATGTGTTTTGCCAGGCGTTTTTCAAGTATATCTTTTTGTCTCCGCATACCCAAAGCATCTGAGTGGCTTACTCGGATTATGGAGATACAAGGCATAACGTGAGGGTCACCAAATGAAATTGACCATTATCAGCACTCATTCAAGCAGATGTCAGCATTTCCAATCAAAATATAATGACCGGGTAGATGATTGTGATAGCTTGGCATTTACCACTTCTTCAACAAATAATGCATATTTCACTATTTATACTGCAGATCCACTTTGAGCTTTCAGGATATAAACTGAAAAACAAATAGAGGGGACTCTTAAGAGTGGAAAGCCAACATCGCTAGGGCATTTGTGATTTTTAAAAGTGAATAAAAATAACCCGCTATGGATTTGGGATATAATAGCAGCAACAGAGAAGTGGTATTAACAGAACCAAAGCACTACTTTAACAAGAACACAAAGCACACAGATCGCTTATGAGCTGAGAAGTTATCCTAGATCCGAAGGACACATTGTTATTATTATTAATTATTTGTATTGCAGTAGCATGTAGAGGCCCCAGTCAAATTCAAAGCTTCATTGTGCTAGGTGCTGTACAAATATTCACTTCCATTTATTCCATATAAACTGCAGCATTGCCAGTGCCCCCTTTTATAATAAAATAATTACTTTTATATAGTGTTTTTGTAAATACTTTTTGTAAATCCAAGCTATTACTTTGTATTTTTTTAATGCAAATTATACAATCAATTGGCTATGACCAAAATCTCAAACAGACTAGACATTGCCTGATCCAGTGTCCATTGAAGTCACGCCCACAGTTCAGGGACAGCTTAAAAATCAATCAATAACAATGTCAAGTCATTAAGCGTCGACATAAATGCAAGTTTGCGCACACACAGCTCCAAAGACAAGATTGTCATTTGCCCGACACACCTGCACAAGGAGACAAAGGAGGGATAAGTTGCCTCTGTTTGACTATCTGAACTGCAATTCTGAATGTGGGTGGCGAACAAGCTACATGAGGTCACTACTTCCCAACCAGGTGCAGATAGGTCAGAATTGGATGCAGCCTTGAGTTTCGCCCTGCCCCTTACCCCAAAGTGACAGCCAGCACAGCTGAGCCAATGTGGAGGGGAAAGTAATCTACCTGTTGGTAAATGGATGTATCAGATTACTTCCTTCTTGGAAGAAGGCAGGATCCAGAGAAGGAAATATGGCTCTGTTGGATGGTTTGTCCCTGGGGTGGTGCCCATTTATGTGGCCCCTGAGCCAGGGCTAGAAGGAAAATGAAAAACTAGCCTGAAATTGCTGCAATGAAAAAGTTTTGCACGCTGAGTGACACTGCGGCAACACATCTATGCCACTGACTGTGAGCCAGCCTATTAACTAAACCGAAACAAAATACAGACATCTTCATCTCAAACCCTGATCTGTCAGGATGTGACTCCCCGAAGGCTCCTTTGTAGAGAATCATCTCTTTGAGCTACAGTTGTCCTTCAGAAGCAAGAAGGCATTGATGCTTAAATATCAGATCTTCACAAGCTGCAAACTCCCAAAAAAAACCCATCCACAAACGAACCAAAATGGAATATGTGACAGTAGAGATATATTTTCTGATCCAGGAGAGACAGGCTGGTGGCATGCTGTTTCCCTTAGATGTACAGTTTTAACCTATGTGACAAAATGCGGTAGCTGTGCAGTTAGTCATCAGAAGGCTTCAGGCACAGACACCTCTTGGTCATTCTTTAAACTTGGTTCTTCTAGAGGGAATCTTTACCACAGTGTGGCATGGAGCGAGAAGGAGTTAGGATGCCAGCCTGGGGGCTTGGAAGGGTAGGGTTGGATTCCCTCCCACCATAGATTTCCTGGGTGACCTTAGGCAAGTCACTTAGGTGCTTTTGAAAACTTCATCACAGTTGTTCCATGCCTCATTTTCCCACCTGCAAAATGGGGCTATGCGATGGGCAGGGAGGCACCAGACCAGCAGAAAGGGGTTGAGAAGGGCCTTTGGGTCTACCTAGTCCCTCCCTGTTATACTGCTACCAGTACCAAGATCAGAGAGGGAATGAAAGGAAAGAGTCTGGCTCAGTTCAGCGCTGACTGGCCAGGAAGGAGGATGGATTTCTGCTGCTCCGTCTTGAGGGAGCTGTGCCTACGGAGTTGCAGAGAAACAGGCCTGGAGTTGGAGGAGCAGTTGAACCCCAAAGAGCGAGCGACACATGAGTAAGAGACTGTTTGGAAACCAAGGAAAGGGCAGGGATGCTCCATGGGAAGACCAGTGGATAGCACTGTCCTGAGCTGGGTTTGCTTTTTGTTTCAGAACATTTTGAGGTTAAAGCCACTCAGACTGAAGAAACAATTTGCCGGTTGGCTGGAGCCTGTCTCAGTAGACACCGGATACAGAGACTTCTTCCCCCTGGGGAGACCTGTGGTAGTGGCAGGGTGGCCACAAGGGGGCACTTCTCTAGCCATGCCACTAGATGTTATTTGTATTATCACACTGCTTAGGATGCCTAAGAATCCCAGTAAGGGCCCAGGATGCCCCTGTGCTAGGCGCTGTACAAACATAGGCTATGTCTACACTACAAAATTAGGTCGAATTTATAGAAGTCGATTTTTTAGAAATCGATTTTATACAATCAATTGTGTGTGTCCCCACTTAAGACCATTAAGTCAGCGGAGTGCGTCCACAGTACCGAGGCTAGTGTCGACTTCCGGAGCGTTGCACTGTGGGTTGCTGTCCCACAGTTCCCGCAGTGTCCGCCGCCCATTGGAATTCTGGGTTGAGATCCCAATGCCTAATGGGGCAAAAAACATTGTCACAGATGGTTCTGGGTACATGGCGTCAGGCCCCTCTTCCCTCCCTCCCTCCATGAAAGCAATGGCAGACAGTCGTTTTGCGCCTTTTTTCCTGGGTTACCCGTGCAGATGCCATATCATGGCAAGCATGGAGCCTGCTCAGTCCACCGTCACCGTACATCTCCTGGGTGCTGGCAGACACGGGACTGCATTGCTACACAGCCGCAGCTCATTGCCTTGTGGCAGCAGATGGTGCATTGCGACTGGTAGCCATCCTCGTTGTCTCCTGGGTGCTCTTGGCCGGCCTCAGTGAGGTCAGTAGGGGTACCTGGGCAGACATGAGTGTTCCTTGGTGAGGTCTGTCAGGGGCTCCTGGACATAAATGGGAGTGACTCAGGTCATTCTCTTCTTTAAGTTTTTTCTAATGGAGATTCAGTCCTGCCTGGAATATTGGCAGAGGGATAGCTCAGTGGTTTGAACATTGGCCTGCTAAACCCAGGGTTGTGAGTTCAGTCCTTGAGGGGGCCATTCTGCCTCATGCTGCTCTCCCAGCCAGCAGCACCATGAGCACCTAGGAGATGATGACAGCTAGCAGTCGTTCTGCACCGTCTGCTGCCAGCCTACTCCTTGCTCCTCCCTTCATGAAAGCGATAGCCGACAATTGTTTCATGCCTTTTTCCATGCGGGTGCCATATTGCTGTCAGAATTGTAATCGACCAGCCACTTCCTCTGCCACTCTGCTCTCCCGCTGTCCTTGCCATATCACAGCAAGCATAGAGCCTGCTCAGATCACCGCGGCAGTTGTGATCTTTCTAAACACCACGTGCATTATCCAGCAGTATATGCAGAACCTGCAAAAGCAGGTGAGTAGGCTGACGGTAGCACGGTGAGGAGAGTGATGAGGACATGGACACAAACTTCTCTCAAAGTATAGGCCCCGGCAATGTGCACTTCATGGTGGTAATGGGGCAGGTTGATTGTGTGGAACACTGGTTCTGGGCCTGGGAAACAAGCACAGATTGGTGGGACAGCATAGTGTTGCTGGGCTGGGACTATTCCCAATGGCTGTGAAACTTTCGCATGCATACGGGCACTTTCATGGAACTCTGTGACTTGCTTTCCCCTGCCCTGAAGCGCCAGAATACCAAAATGAGAGCAGCCCTCACAGTTCACAAGTGAGTGGTGATAGCCCTGTGGAAGCTTGCAACGCCAGACAGCTACCGGTCAAATCTATTGTGTGGGATGCTGTGATCCAAGTAGCCAACGCAATCACTAAGCTGCTGCTACCAAGGGTAGTGACTCTGGGAAATGTGCAGGTCATAGTGGATGGCTTTGTGGATGGCTTTGCTGCAATGGGATTCGCTAACTGGTGGGGCGATAGACAGAACCCATATCCCTATCTTGGCACTGGAGCACCAGCCGGCGAGTACATAAACCGCAAAGGGTACTTTTCAATGGTGCTGCAAGCACTGGTGGATCACAAGGGAAGTTTCACCAGCATCAACATGGGATAGCCGGAAAAGGTACATGATGCTCACATCTTCAGGAACTCTGGCCTGTTTCAACAGCTGCAGCAAGGGACTTTTTTCCCAGACCAGAAAATAACCGTTGGGGATGTTGAAATGCCTATAGTTATCCTTGGGGACCCAGTCTACCCCTTAATGCCATGTCTCATGAAGCCATACACAGGCAGCCTGGAGAGTAGTCAGGAGCTGTTCAACTTCAGGCTGAGCAAGTACAGAATGGTGGTAGAATGTGCACTTGGACATTTAAAAGTGCGCTGGCACAGTTTATTGATTTGGTTAGACCTCAGTGAAACCAATATTCCCACTGTTATTACTGCTTGCTGTGTGCTCCACAATATCTGTGAGAGTAAGGGGGAGATGTTTATGGTGGGGTGGGAGGTTGAAGCAAATTGGCTGACCGCTGATTATGCACAGCCAGACACCAGGGCAGTTAGAATAGTACAGGAGGGCGCGGTGTGCATCAGGGAAGCTTTGAAAAACAGTTTCATGACTGGCCAGGCTATGGTGTGAAATTTCTCTTTGTTTCTCCTTGATGAAAACCTGCCCTTTGGTTCAGTCTACTTCCCTGTAAGCTAACTACCCTCCCCACCCCCCTTCGATTACTGCTTGCAGAGGCAATAAAGTCATTATTGCTTCACATTCATGCATTCATGCACCTGTCATCTTCAACCCGCCACTTATTATCTTCAACCCACCACCTGTCCTCGTGTTCATATTGTGGTTTCCTGTACTCTAACATTGTCTGCCTCCACGCATTCTGCTGACCTTTTTCAGTGTGGGAGGAGCTCAGAGAACGTTTCATTGCGAGTGCATTTTTTTCATCTTCTAATCTTTGCTAGCCTTTGGGACGGAGATGATAGTGTGAGCGTTGAAACATTTGCAGCTGTGGGCGGGAAAAAAAAGGGAGAGTAGTATTAAAAATAAACATTTTAGAGAACAATGGGTAGACTCTTTCAGGGTGAACCTTGCTATTAACATTACATAGCACATGTGTATTTGGTACAAGGTCTCATTTTGCCTCTTATATTGAGGGTCTGCCGGTTTGGTGTAAGAGATCACACACGCAGGGCTGGTGGGCAACAGAATTCGGCTTACAGGCAGCCATGGTAAGCCACAGTCTTTTGGTTTCTTTAACCTTCATAACATGTGGGAATGGTTTCAAACAGCAGCACTCTCATTTCCTATACCAAACAGCCATTGGGTTGGCCATTTATAATGGGTTGGTAATTTAAAAGGATAGGCTGCAGTTTTTGGGTTAACGTGCAGCACAATCCCAACTAACCCCCCCCCCCCACACACACACACACATACCCAATTCTCTTGGATGATTGCTTCACCCCTCCCCCCACCGCGTGGCTAACAGTGGGGAAGATTTCTGTTCAGCCACAGGCAAACAGCCCAGCAGGAATGGCCACCTCTGAATGTCCCCTTAATAAAATTACCCTATTTCAACCAGGTGACCATGAATGATATCACTCTCCTGAGGATAACACAGAGAGATAAAGAACAGATGTTGCTTAAATGCCAGTAAACACTGGGATCATACTCTGCCATGCTTTGTTATGCAATGACTCCAGGCTACTTGCTACTGGCCTGGTGTGGTAAATTGTCCTACCATGGAGGATGGAATAAGGCTGCCCTCCCCAGAAACCTTTTGCAAAGGATTTGGGAATACATCCAGGAGAGCTTTATGGAGATGTCCCTGGAGGATTTCCGCTCCATCCCCAGACACGTTAACAGACTTTTCCAGTAGCTGTACTGGCCGCAAATTAATCATTAAACACGCTTGCTTTTAAACCATGTATTATATTTACAAAGGTACACTCACCAGACGTCCCTTCTCCGCCTGGCAGGTCCAGGAGCCCGCTTTGGGTGGCTTCGGGGGGTACTGGCTCCAGGTCCAGGGTGAGAAACAGTTCCTGGCTCTTGGGGAAAACGGTTTCTCCGCTTGCTTGCTGTGAGCTATCTTCAACCTCCTCATCATCTTCCTCGTCCCCAAAATGTGCATCCCTTTTAATTGATAATCCATTGATGGAGTCAAAGCACAGGGGTGGGGTAGTGGTGGCTGCACCCTGTCGAATGGCATGCAGCTCATCATAGAAGTGGCATGACTGGGGCTCTGATCCTGAGCAGCCGTTTGCCTCTCTGTTTTTTTTGATAGGCTTGCCTGAGCTCTTTAAATTTCACACGGCACTACTGCAGGTCCCTTTTATAGCCTCTGTCCTTCATGCCCTTGGAGATTTTTTTCAAATGTTTGGGCATTTCGTCTTTTGGAACGGAGTTCTGATAGCATGGATTCATCTCCCCATACAGTGATCAGATCCCGTACCTCCCGTTCGGTCCATGCTGGATCCCTTTTGCGATTCTGGGACTCCATCATGGTCACCTCTGCTGATGAGATCTGTACTCACCTGCAGCTTGCCACGCTGGTCAAACAGGAAATGAGATTCAAAAGTTCCCAGGGCTTTTCCTGTTTACCTGGCCAGTGCATCTGACTTGAGAGCGCTGTCCAGAGCGGTCACAATGGAGCACTCTGGAATAGCTCCCAGAGGCCAATACTGTCAAATTGTGACCACACTATCCCATATTCCACCCGGCAAGGTCGATTTCAGCACTAATCCCCTCATCAGGGAGGAGTAGAGAAATCGATTTTAAAAGCCCTTTAAATCGAATTAAATGGCTTTGTGTGGATGGGTGCAAGGTTAAACTGATCTAACGCTGCTAAATTTAACCTAAACTCATAGTGTAGACCATGGCATAGAAAGCACGCCCACAGATAGGGTGTTGTGAAGATAAATGCATTCTAGATCTTGAGGCGCTCAGATACGACAGTGATGGGGTCAGATAAGCACCTAAAATAGAGAATCTTCTGGATTCTTCCCCTCTCATTCGTCATCACACAGACACACTTGTGATCACAGAACATTTTTGCTGGCTCCTGTAAAACAGTAACATGAGGAAGGTCTCTGTGTATCTTCAGAGTTGTTAGTGGGATGAGACTTTCTGGGGGAAAAAAGTGAATCACACTGGGCCTGATTCTCATTGACACCATGGCTCTTTTGCACCGCTGTGCCACTAAAAAGGGCTCTGGCAGTGTAAAAGGGCGTGAACAGGGGTGGTAATATAAGGCATTGTCACTTTAAGGCCCCTCCACACAGCCTGAATGGAATAAAGGGGTCTTAGTGTAAATGAAAATCAGGTTCACTTTCTTTCTCTCTCCCCACTCCTTTCCTAGTACATGTTCCCCTTCTGCCACTCACTCCTCTTTTTCTCCTCTCTTGCTGCACACATTTCCCAGCCATATGCACATCGTCTCTAAATGCATTTTGCCAGCCACTTCATTCCTTTCTGTCCCAGTTGAGTAGCTGCACTGTTCCCAGTGGGGTCCTTACTGGCAGTGCCATTGTTGTTTATTATTTTATATGCATTGCTGCAGCAACCAGATGCTCCAATCAAGATCAGGGTCCCTCTGTGCTAGCTGCTGTACAGTCATGCAGTAAAAGACAGACCCTGCCCCAAGAGCTTGCAGTCTGAGTGAAGACACGGTGCAATAAGTGGACATAACCAACAAGTGGAAGAGAACAACAAGGGAATAGATGTTAGGATGAGTTCAGGGAAGGTGTGCCATGCATGAGTTCTATGCAAGAAGAAAGCGCATCAATGATGGGTTCATTTCTGGGGGCCTTAATCCTTAATGTGCAGAGCATCCTCAATTCTTGCAGATGCGGTGGGTGCTCAGCACCTCCAGAGGTTGCTCAGCATCTTGCAGAAGCTGTGCTTTATTTCCCCACAAATTCTCGGCAAGAGCCAAAATGATCTTGCTTCCTCCTGAACGGGAGGTGAGATGGTAGATGCACAGCTCTACTCTTTAATCCCTTACTGAGTAGCTCTGAATAGTGCCCGTGAGAACTTTCAGAAGATACGGAAATCTCTCGCTCTTTCTTGCTTCAATATAATGTTGCCAGGTATATTGTATTAGATCAGGTCATACCTGTGCCACATCAATCCCTGTGGTATTCAGTCATCTTTGCAGTGCACATGTGGGGGGAATGGTGAAGCACTATTTACTAATCTCCTGCTAGATATAATTGCTTTCTAACCACCTTCACTAACGTCCTTGAAGAGAAGATATAGGAACAATAGCCAGTAAGATCATCCCCCTGCTCATTCATTTTTCACTGGAGTTACACTCACTTAAACCAAGGCTGACCATCAATTTTGAAAACACCTAAGCAGGGCCAGATTTAGGGGCAGATGACCACCTGAGGTGCTGGACTTGGGGGCCACCGAGCTCAAGATGCAGTAAGGTGTTCAAAAGTTTAACAAATGGAGGGTGCCGAAGATACTTCTCATCTAGGGTGAGAATAAAAATGTTGGTATATTGTGGGGCCATGCGGGTGTCCACAGCGGTGCCACTGGTCTGGAGGTATATATTGTCACCAAATTTGAAATAATTGTGCATGAGGATAAAGTCACAGAACTCAGCAACCAGTTGTGCTGTGGCATCACCAGGGATATTGTTCCTGACAGCTTTTATTCCATCTGTGTGTGGGATGTTTGTGTAGAGAGCCTCTACATCCATGGTGGCTAGGATGGTGTTTTCTGGAAGATCATCAATGCATTGTAGTTTTCTCAGGAAATCAGTGGTGTCACGGAGATAGCTGGGAATGCTGGTGTCGTAGGGTCTGAGTAGAGAGTCCACATATCTGGACAGTCCTTCAGTGAGAGTGCCAATGCCCAAGATGATGGGGCGTCCAGGATTTCCGGGTTTGTGGATCTTGGGTAGTAGATAGAATAACCCCGGTCGGGGCTCTAAGGGTATGTTGCTTTATTCCTGTGTTAGCGTACAGAGTGTCCTGAGCAGATGGTGCAGTTTCTTAGTGTATTCCTCAGTGGGATCTGAGGAAAGTGGCCTGTAGAGTTTGGTATTGGAGACGTTCATTTGACATACCTGACATTCAGAATGAAATGAAAATGATTAAATATCTGACCTTCCATAATGGAAGAAAACTGCAGTTATCCCAAGGATAAGGAGAATGGCACCTTTGTTTACAAATAGACTTCTGTCTGATTGCCAGCACTGAATGGGTAATACAAGAGATGGGGAGCCTCTTTGCTATTTCTGAAGTTGACTGAAGAATATGAATAAAAACGCAGTCAAAAGACAATAACCAGAGTGGCCATGAACATAATGATTGAACAGAATCACATTAATTGTGCAGCTCTCTCATCACTGTGGAAAGGATAAAGTGGGAAATCAACAAAACTAACGTGCTCAGTAACACCAAGTCTTGAAGGCCTCTATATGTTAATAATCATCATCATATTGATAATCAAATGATCAAATGATCATCAATCATCATGTTCATTTCCACTGAACAATAGCATTTACTTTGAAGGGTTACAAAGCTCTTTACAAATGTCAGACTAGAGCAACCCATAAATGCAGCCATCTTTTGGAAGCAGGTAAATGATGCACAGCATTTAGGGTAAAAGAATACTGGACAACGATGACGGATCAGACCCCTACACTTGTGAAAATTTCCTGGAAAACTTTAAAGTTTTAATAGGAAGGACACGATTTAAGGGGCCAATTTTTTTGTTCTGAGTTTGTACAGCATCTAGCACAATGGGGACTTTCTCCATGACTGGAGCTCCTAGGTACTACTGCAAGATAAATAATAGTAATGTATTTATTAATTATTATTGGCTCAGTTACATACCCTTATGCACCCATTCAAGGGAGTTAGGGGGCAACAGTCACATGGGTTCCTGGTCTGCTTAGAGACAGCACAAGGACACAAGAAATAAGTCCCTAGTCAGAGAGTGGAAGATTATACCATGTACCTGCTGTATCAATTCCCATGTAATAGGGCCTCATCCAATGCCCACTGAATCTTTCCACTGACTTGAATATATCAGGACTCAAAGGGAGTGGCTAATGGACAACTGTTAGGCTGAATTTTTTTACATAAACTGTTTGGCAAATAAACTCCAAATAACCAATTCATTCCTAAAATTCAGGATCCGAATGGAAAAGAGGTTAAATTCTCAATAAATATCATGCATAAAAATTAATCTAATCAACTCTGTTGGTGGCTACACAAATAAGGACAGGTTTCAGAGTAGCAGCCGTGTTAGTCTGTTTTCGCAAAAAGAAAAGGAGTACTTGTGGCACCTTAGAGACTAACAAATTTATTAGAGCATAAGCTTTCGTGAGCTACAGCTCACTTCATCGGATGCATTTGGTGGAAAAAACAGAGGAGAGATTTATATACACACACACAGAGAACATGAAACAATGGGTTTATCATACACACTGTAAGGAGAGTGATCACTTAAGATAAGCCATCACCAGCAGCAGGGGGGGGAAGGAGGAAAACCTTCCATGGTGACAAGCAGGTAGACTAATTCCAGCAGTTAACAAGAATATCAGAGGAACAGTGGGGGGTGGGGTGGGAGGGAGAAATACCATGGGGAAATAGTTTTACTTTGTGTAATGACTCATCCATTCCCAGTCTCTATTCAAGCCTAAGTTAATTGTATCCAGTTTGCAAATTAATTCCAATTCAGCAGTCTCTCGTTGGAGTCTGTTTTTGAAGCTTTTTTGTTGAAGTATAGCCACTCTTAGGTCTGTGATCGAGTGACCAGAGAGATTGAAGTGTTCTCCAACTGGTTTTTGAATGTTATAATTCTTGACGTCTGATTTGTGTCCATTCATTCTTTTACGTAGAGACTGTCCAGTTTGGCCAATGTACATGGCAGAGGGGCATTGCTGGCACATGATGGCATATATCACATTGGTAGATGCGCAGGTGAACGAGCCTCTGATAGTGTGGCTGATGTGATTAGGCCCTATGATGGTATCCCCTGAATAGATATGTGGACAGAGTTGGCAACGGGCTTTGTTGCAAGGATAGGTTCCTGGGTTAGTGGTTCTGTTGTGTGGTGTGTGGTTGCTGGTGAGTATTTGCTTCAGATTGGGGGGCTGTCTGTAAGCAAGGACTGGTCTATCTCCCAAGATCTGAGAGAGCGATGGCTCGTCCTTCAGGATAGGTTGTAGGTCCTTGATGATGCGTTGGAGAGGTTTTAGTTGGGGGCTGAAGGTGATGGCTAGTGGCGTTCTGTTGTTTTCTTTGTTGGGCCTGTCCTGAACCACTAACCCAGGAACCTATCCTTGCAACAAAGCCCGTTGCCAACTCTGTCCACATATCTATTCAGGGGATACCATCATAGGGCCTAATCACATCAGCCACACTATCAGAGGCTCGTTCACCTGCGCATCTACCAATGTGATATATGCCATCATGTGCCAGCAATGCCCCTCTGCCATGTACATTGGCCAAACTGGACAGTCTCTACGTAAAAGAATGAATGGACACAAATCAGACGTCAAGAATTATAACATTCAAAAACCAGTTGGAGAACACTTCAATCTCTCTGGTCACTCGATCACAGACCTAAGAGTGGCTATACTTCAACAAAAAAGCTTCAAAAACAGACTCCAAGGAGAGACTGCTGAATTGGAATTAATTTGCAAACTGGATACAATTAACTTAGGCTTGAATAGAGACTGGGAATGGATGAGTCATTACACAAAGTAAAACTATTTCCCCATGGTATTTCTCCCCCCCACCCCACCCCCCACTGTTCCTCTGATATTCTTGTTAACTGCTGGAATTAGTCTACCTGCTTGTCACCATGGAAGGTTTTCCTCCTTTCCCCCCCCGCTGTGGGTGATGGCTTATCTTAAGTGATCACTCTCCTTACAGTGTGTATGATAAACTCATTGTTTCATGTTCTCTGTGTGTGTGTATATAAATCTCTCCTCTGTTTTTTCCACCAAATGCATCCGATGAAGTGAGCTGTAGCTCACGAAAGCTTATGCTCTAATAAATTTGTTAGTCTCTAAGGTGCCACAAGTACTCCTTTTCTTTTTACACAAATAAGATCAGCTAAAGTGCTTTATTAGCATTAGAAGACAATGGCATACAGTAGCAAAAATGTGATTTCCGCCCCCCTAGATTTACAATACAGGTCTCACACTTCAACGGTGACTTGGAGGT
The DNA here is from genome assembly GCF_009764565.3 of Dermochelys coriacea. Classification (NCBI taxonomy): domain Eukaryota; kingdom Metazoa; phylum Chordata; order Testudines; family Dermochelyidae; genus Dermochelys; species Dermochelys coriacea. The sequence goes on from NC_050078.2 coordinate 6,000,450, forward strand.
AGGCATTCTTAACATATGTCTTCCTTAGTTACCTGCCATAATATGTTATTCCTTTCCATGCAGTACATTCATACTCAATATGAGTATCCAGCTTGTGAATTGCTATTACTGATCTATTATCATTGAAGCTGGTGAGGGGGTATACAATCCCCATACCAGGTAAAAAAGAGTGAACAAGCTGCTGCAAGTTCAATCTGCCCCACATTTCTACACCTGGAGTAGGTGTCAGGCATGGCAGGAGGGGATGAAGGGGAGAAAGCCCAGCTCAGTTGGTGTTTGACAGAGAGAGAGAGAAAATCTGCAGCTCTTATTCTGTGAGAGAGACCTGACAGGGGCCCAGGAACTGCTTGGGAGTCTGTAACTGGCCTGAGCATCTCTGAGGGAAAGTAGGCTTGATGTGGGACTATTGTTCTATTGTTCTCTGGGGCAGGCAGCTGCAGTGCAGGAAGGGGGTGACAGCTGCATAAGAGCCCTTTGATTTATATCTGACTGAGGACTCGACAGTGGTTTGACTGGGGCTCAGGAGTGACCTGATGGCCATGTGCTATGTTAGATATAAAATATATATTGGGCCTGATTCTCCATTGCCCTGTACCTTCTATATTTGCTTATACCAGTAGAAACTGAGGGTAAAATGCAACCAGTTTGGTTCAGTGAGGTTTTAGTCTCACTTTGCATTGGTGTAAATGGCTTCCTACAAGGTGCAGGGCAACAGAGAATCTGGCCAATTAGCTTGAAACAAAAAATGTATTCTGGCCCCACTGAAACCAATGGCAGTTTTGCCCTGACTTCAGTGGAGCCAAGATTTCATCCAGACCAAAACATCTGCTGAATGATGAATAAAATATCTTAGGGCTGATTTCTTACATTACCATACAATAGAACTTCAGTGTTCTGAACACCAGAGTTACGAACTGACTAGTCAACCACACAGCTCATTTGGAACCAGAGTACAGTCAGGCAGCAGCAAAAAAAAAGCAAATACCATACAGTCCTGTGTTAAATGTAAACTACTAAAAAAAAAGGGAAAGCAGCATTCTTCTTCTGCATAGTAAAATTTCAAAGCTGTATTAAGTCGACATTCAACTGTAAACTTCTGAAAGAAGAACCGCAATGTTTTGTTCAGAGTTACGAACATTTTCAGAGTTACGACCAACCTCCATTCCCGAGGTGTTCGTAACTCTGAGGTTCTGCTGTAGCTCCCTGGATTTCAGTGAAGCTGTGCAGATCTACACCAGCAAAAGATCTCGCTCTCTGTTCTTCAACACATTTAAATGAAACAGCTTCCTCTTATAATTGCTTCTTTGTTATTTTACTCAAATAATCTGCATTGAATTAGCAGAGTCAAGGTATTTGAACATTGAAAACACATGAGCCCATTGCAGTAACTAATTCAGCGCGACCCAGCTAACTAAACTGCATTAATTCACTCCAGTGCAGGAACAGAACTGTGAAATCAGCTGCAGATATGGATCTTTAGTGCACCTGATGCCGAAACCTTCATATATCATCATTATGTTTCCTTAAACTGACTGCTGCAAGAGTCAGTACTTTGGAATGTGGTGATTGTAACAGGCTATTGTGGAATGGGGGGGGGGAGAGAAGGGGAATTTGCAGATGGAATCAATTTTGCAAGTGATTTATATTTTTAAAAATACAGCTGAACCTACTTCACAGAAACAAAACAGCAAAAAAATCTGAAGTAAAGAACAGAATCCTAAAGGCTGTGATGCGGTGGTGATGCAAATTACCTGATGATCTGAGGCACAGAGAAATTAAAATGTCATGCCTCAGTTCAGCTGTAGTGCTTAAAGTTATGCTTATTTCCTTTGTTTATTCATGCAATCGCTGATCTACTCAAGAATTTCAAGGTAAGTGCTAGTCTTGTTCATTAAAACATTCTATGGATCAACACATTCATGATATGCATGAAGAAAACAAGCTTCTCCATTATTTTCTATTTCTGACTGACATATTTACTTGACTTCATCTTCCAAGGGACCTGGAGATAAGAGATTGACTTTTTCCGCCCACATAGAGCAAATATTAATCAGAACAGCTGGGCTCCAGGATATTGTGCTTGAGATGTAAGTCCCATACACAGCAATATGAAAATTGTAATTAAAAACTTAAATCCCACCATCCGTTCTCAATCCGTCTGTCTTGTCCACCGTCTGTCTAAGGTCTAGACTGTAAGGTCTCCGAGGCAGGGTCTATCTTCTCTGTTACTTGTCTGTAGGGTGCCTAACCCAATAGTGTCTTGGTTCTTCACTGGAGTTGCTAGGCATAATAATAATTGTGATGCTGGCTAACATTAGGTTTTCCTCCGAGTTACAAAATCATTCTTCAGTTCAATTTGGCATCCATTAATAAAAACTGTAGCTAGGAGAAGGAAAAAAACTGATTCATTGATTTGACAATAAAAGTTTCCAAAATCAATGATAATTTCTGAATGGGATGCAACCATGTGAAAGTTTGTATGACCTTGGCAAATATGTTCAAACATTAGGGCCCAAAGTTAGCCTGGCACATTACATATTCGGGTACTTAAATCAGTGGCTGGGTTTTCAGCTGTGCTGAGCAGCTCTAATTCCCACTCATGTCAATGGGAGTTACAGGTGTCACAGTTCAGGGCAACTGCACCGGTTTTCCCATTCTGTGGTTCAGCAAGGGCCCTCACTCTCAGGCTTCTGGCTCCCCAGCCATCACTTCTCTTGGGCGGAACTACACATCTCTCCCTCTCCAGACCGGGGTATTTCCAGGCTGCACAGTTCCTTGCCTACGCTGTGAATTCCCCTAGCAAGGTAGATGACCTAAGCAGGCCTGCTTTGCTTTCTCCTCAGAGGCTATAATTGCCCATGGGTTTAAATTAGCCCACAGCCCTTTCTAAGCAAGCACACTTACTGTTAAGGTAAAAGCATTACAGAGAAAACATATTAAAACAAAAGAACCAACATGCACGCTAATAAGCTTATCAGAAATCCCTCCACCCCCATCTCCAACAAGGGCTCTGGTCAGTGTCAGTCCTTCCAACCCTTCCTTAAGGCTTGGGCCCTCTCCTTGGACAGAAGATCCCATCCAGTTGCTGGATCAGAAAGAAGGACATGAGTCAGTTTAGACGCAGGGCGTTTATCCAAAAGTCCTTTCTTTGTCTGTTGGCTTCTGGAAAATCCCGTTTGAACCAGTATATGAGAGCCTCCCAGGAGGGGGTGCCTCTCTGCAGGTATTACAACCTGAGTGAATTTACCTAATTGCCCCGCACTACTTAGTGCTTGGAGGGGCTGTGGCCACTTTCCCCCATGGAATTACATGCAATCCCTGGCCCACAATGATACATAAACTTAATGCAGTGAGATCTCCCAAAGATATTGCAGGAAATTGCCATAGCTGTCACAAAAGGCAGTCGATATTTCTGGGGAATCAGGCTATGTATTTAGGTGCCTCAATACAGCATTACATGCTAAACTTTTTAAGGTATTGTTCAGCCTTCTAGACCTATTGTCTCTTGGTCCATGCTTGGGGCTGTTATTTGCAACTGCAATACTACTAATAATTGTGCAAAATGTTTCACTTTGTTTGCATTGAGTGTATCAATTTCCATGTTACCATCCAGGATCCTTCCATTACTTTGCTAACGTGGCTGCTAACACCGATTCAGTCTATCTCTGGAATAGTGGAGGTTGCCATGTAAAATATTATCATTGGTAGAAGCTTTGGCTTGATTTTTTATAACAAAATATTGGTATCGCATCTTCCGGTCAAGAATATTAAGATGACTTACAAATATTGATGAGTTAATCCTCAAAATACCCGTGGAGGTAGGTAGGGATTACTTATCATGCAGGTGGGGAGACAGAAGCACAAACCTATATCTTGCCCTAGGCCAGAGCTATAGTTTATGACAGAGTAGGAATAGAATTTACTTCTGCCAAGTCCCAGCCCTGTGCCATAAATATATCAGAATCCTTCCTTCCATATGTCTCCAAGAAGACATTCAAGGAATTACGCAACTCTGGTTGGTGTTGTGATGCTCAAATATTATTGTTGTTGGGTGACTGTATAAAAACCCTAAGACAGAGGTTATTTCCAGAAGCAATGCCTTTTTAGAAGTGCTCTCTTCTGTTAGAAGAGTTATAAAATAACAGGACTTCTCCACTGAAGCCAGTGAGTTATCCTGGAATAAAAAGAGTGTAATGGAGTGGAGAATCCAGGTCAATAACAGCACCTCTAAGAGTCACAATCTGGTCTACTCCTGGGGAGAGAATGTGGACAATTGCCACTGTGGCCCATTACGAGGTTTTCAGAGATGCTGAGCTCCTGCAACTCACTTCTGAAAATTAGGGCAAAGATGAGATTAAAAATTCAGTTAAATAAATAAAAGTGGCTCCTTTTAATTAACTACTGTGATGGGGCAAGGCCAGATGGCTATGGAAGAGTAGTGGGAAATAGATAGATTAGCTCCAGGCTAAACAAATCCCTGGTACCAGGATAAGTGAAATGGCAGCTGCTCCAGGTCAATTAAGACACCTGGGGCCAATTAAGAACTTTCCTGAAGGCAGGGAGAAGGCTAGGTTGATTGGGACATCTGAAGCCAATCAGGGACTGGCTGAAACTAGTTAAAAGCCTCCCAGCCACTCAGGTGGGGGTGCATGTCAGGAGCTGTGGGAGGAAGTTGTGCTGTTGGAGAGGCTGAGTAGTACACCCATATCAGGCACAAGGAAGGAGGCCCTGAGGTAAGGGTGAAGTGGAGCTTGAGGAAGTGAGGGCTGCTGTGGGGGAAGTAGCCCAGGGAATTGTACATGTCATGTTTCTAAAAGGTCAGCTACCATAGCTGGTAGGGTCCCTGGCTGGAGCCCAGAGTAGAGGGTGGGCCCAGGCTCTCCCCCCCCCACCACCACCTTTGCACCTGATTAATCACTGAGACTGGGAAACAACAGAGACTGTGCAAAGAAGGATAACTTCTCCTCACCTCCCTTGCTGGCTTATGATGAAAATGGCTCAGTAGACTGTGACCCTTGTCTCTAGAGAAACAAGGGTTACGTGGAAGGTCACAGTGAGCCTCTGAGGCTAGCAAAATCTGCCAGGAAATGTGGGATCCATGGAGGCAAGGACAGAGTTTTATCACACTACATTAAGAGTAGCATTTAGACCCACTGAAGTCAAGGAAAAGACTCCCATTGGCTTTGGATCAGGCCCTTAATGCAGTTCCAGTTTAGTTTACATGAAATGTTTCTGATAAATGCCTTCTTAAGCATTCATTGACCAAGAGCCTCATAATCCATCATTCCTTATAAAGCCTGGATCTTAATGCAATAATTGGTACTTAATAAAAGGAGTTTGCTTTTATTAAATTCATTATTTCATATTTGGAGAAATGCATGATAAGCTGATAAAGCAAAGGAAGCTCAAAGGAAAATAACAACACAAGATGTTGTACTGATTTAGACAGGAACCAAAGCACACAAGGTCAGTCACGTCTGGATAACACTGAAGGCATTATTACGGTGCAAAAGAAAACAGGGCAAAATCCAAATAATTAATATTTTACCCATTGTGCTATATTATAGCAGTGTAATAGGTGCTCCAATATTTTGGTGTCTGAACTTTGCAATAAAAAGATAGAAAGGATTACTCTAACAAATTTAATCATCTACATTTCCTGGAAAGATCATTATTACAAAAAAAAGACTAAAGGACAATCATTTCAATTCAGTTTATTAATAATGATTGAAACTCAAAGGGCTCAGTGTGTTGGTTTGAATAGGCCCCCCCAAATCTAAGGGGTTTATGTTGGAAGATGATTCTTTTTTGGTCTTCTAATTCAATGTATCTTCCTTACACTCCCATCCTCCTCTCTTTTCCTTATTCCCATCTCCTAAACCAAATCCATCTCTTTCACTTCCAATCAACTGAGTATCCTAATATCCACCACCAATTCCCACCACTTGGAAAAAATCAAAGCTGATACTTTTGCAGTCTTCTCTTCAACCCGCCTGTCATGGGGTTCACTCAGTGCTGGGGCACCCTACTGTGGCCACAGCTGGCGACTGGCTCTGACAGTCTTATGCCCCTTCCTGCAGGGGGGCAGATAACACAATATCATTACCTTCAAATCTGTCTCTCTCTATCTCCAGCTCTCTAGCTGCAGCCTAGGAGGTTAATTGGCTCACCTAGCCACCTTAATCCCTTCAGGTGGGGTGAACACCCCTTCACACCACTCTTTCTTTCTTGTCTCCCATCTCTCCTAACCCAAGCAAATGTTTTCCCTTCCTATTAACGTTGATGCCCTAACTCCCTCTTCCCTCCCGCAACACACACAGACCTCCCTTGGGCAGTCACCTCTCTAGCGTCTCTCCCCAGCCTGAATCCAGTGGTGTATTATGTTCTTCCCTTTGATTCTGGGCTGGGATTCTTCAAAATTGCCTCATGGGTCTGAGTACGAAATTCTCAATAATTTATTGCAGGAATCAGATGTGCAAATCTTTTAGGTAGCAATGAAAATTTTACCCCTAGTCTCCACTAATCTCACACTCTTCATCTCGAAACAAGATTCGTTTTACATGGGCTTCAATTTTGGGGTGTTCAGCTTCAAATGTCTAGGGCCTGATTTTTTTCAGTGGCTCTCTGAATTTGCAGCTTCCTTTGACTTAACTGGTGAAACATGGGCTTAGTATTGACACTGTACCATATACTGAAACACCAACAACACTTCCTGCAGCACCTTGAGTCATCTTTCAGATGTCCCATACACGGGACCAATCAGGGCTGAGCTTGTGGAACCTGACAAGGTCACAGCATGAGGTAACTGGGCCACAGTGAAAACAGGGAGAAAAAATAAGAAGACTTTTCAAAGCCTCTTCCCTAACTTTTTAACACAGATCAACAGTTTTTGAAGAACCAAGTTTCTGAAGCATGAGCTCGCTTAATCTTGAAAATCAAATCTGATGCCGAGGTCTTATTAAAATGACTTTGGCTGCTTTCTCAGATCACCAAGCTGTCCGGTGCTTTTTCTGTACTTCAGCTCATATTGATTTCTCTCCATTTTTTAATAAAGTCACTAAAAGTGAATAACACAGTATCATTACCTCCATGCATAATTCAGCTTCCGTTGACACTGATGGCAGCTAAATAAAGGAAATTGTAGTGCTCCCAGTAGAACTCCCAAGATGCACATTTGTAGTATAGGTGAATAAAGTGCACCCGTTTGCTTTAGACAAACAAGGAAGATTCTAACTCCCAAGCTGCCTCATTTGCTTGACTATTGAACTTAAACCACACAGAGTCTCTCTTTCACCCTTCCCCAAAGGCCTCGCTGTTGGCAATGCTAACAAACTGTGCAGCCAATCTGTTATACCCGATTTTTGGAATCAGGTACATTTTGGTGTCCCTTTGCTCCTCAGTTGGTCCCTAAACAATAATTATTGCATTATTTCCACAAATGAAAAAATATATATCAGCGCAACACATACTAATACACTTGTTAGCAAGTCCACATTAAACAAGATGAATGGTATATTCGGGATAATGCTAAATTGGGACCCCCTCCCCCACCAGAGCTGCTTGGGGCCCTCAGTAATTGCTTAGTCTGCTAATGCCTAGTGCCACCACTGCACGTCAAAGGGGCATAAGATGCAGCTTTCAACATCTGCAGAGCAAGAAGATCTGATGGGAATTTGGGCTCCTTCTGCCCATATCCACTCCCATGGATGGCCTTCCCTTTGGAGTCCACTCTACTCTCCAGCAATAAGGCTCGATCAAGAAGTCATGACTGCCTTCTTGTCACTCGCCCTTTCCAGTGGGGCAGAAGAAGAAACAGGGCCCTGGATCCAGGATGCAGCCAAGTGGCCTCTTATTTGTCTGGATCCATGAGGTTTGGGGGAAGACCTACTGCCCATTGAAAAAGCAAAGTCAAAAACGTTCCACCACCCGGTGATCTCAATAACTATCACTTATCTATCTTAATGTTTCTTTCTAACCAATACTGCTAATTAGCAACTGCACTGGCCCCTTGGATCTTCCTATTAAGCCAAACACTTATGCAAGAATCAATCTTTAAACGGCAAGATCTGTTAATCTTCCAAATCCGATTTCCATTCCTTGCATTCCAGGTTTATTGATTATGCTTCAAGATCCTCAGATTGCCTGTTGTATTTATGTTATTAGATACAGATTAACTTAATAATTGTCCTAAAGAAATAGATGCACTACTTCCACTGAACACTTAAATTGGGTTATAGACTATTAAAAAAATGACAGCCATTAAAAAAGTACACGGCTATTTAAAATAATCTAATGACCCCAGTTTCCAAGACAAGATGCAGTGGGACTAGGAACATTCAGAGGCAAATTGTTGAGGCCTCATCTGGAGTACTGTGTCCAGTTTTGGGCCCCACACTACAAGAAGGATGTGGAAAAATTGGAAAGAGTCCAGCGGAGGGCAACAAAAATGATTAGGGGGCTGGAACACATGACTTATGAGGAGAGGCTGAGGGAACTGGGATTGTTTAGTCCGCGGAAGAGAAGAATGAGGGGGGACTTGATAGCTACTTTCAACTACCTGAATGGGGGTTCCAAAGAGGATGGATCTAGACTGTTCTCAGTGGTAGCAGATGACAGAATAAGTAATAGTAATAGTCTCAAGTTGCAGTGGGGGAGGTTTAGGTTGGATATTAGGAAAAACTTTTTCACTAGGAGGATGGTGAAGCTCTGGAATGGGTTACTTAGGGAGGTGGTGGAATCTCCTTCAAGGTTTTTAAGGCCCAGCTTGACAAAGTTTAGTTGGTGTTGGTCCTGCTTTGAGCAGGGGGTTGAACTAGATGACCTCCTGAGGTCCCTTCCAATCCTGATATTCTGTGATTCTATGAAATGGCTAAGGGGAGTATATTGGGTCAGTGAGATGAGTAAGGGTTTGATCCTGCATTCCTTGTCTACCCAGAACTTCCAGTTTCAATGGGAGCTTTGGGTGTACAAATTATTATCTATCTCAAAGCAGTGTCTAGAGGCCCCAGTTGAGATCAGGGCTTTATTGTGTTGGACCCTGTACAAACAAATAGTAAAAGCCAGGCCTGGCCCTGAAGAGTTTACAGTCTAAAACACAAGACAGACAAAAGGTGGGAAGAAAACAGCTTCCCTGGAATCACACAGGAAATCAGTGGCAGCTGGGACTAGAACCCATGTTTCCTTAGCATGCTCCTCTAAGCGAAAGAACATTAGACCACACTGCCTCAGTAAGGCTACCTCTCTACTGAAACTGGTGTGTGTGTGTGTTGTATGTGGGGGTGCCTCCTGCTCACGTAGACACATCTACACAAGCTAAAAATAGCCATTTAGCTGAGATAGCACAGGTGTCTGTTTGGGCTAGCTGCCCCAAGTATGTACCTGCCTGGACCCCCGGGTATGTACCTGGATGCCTGGCCTGCCATGTTACCCTACTATTTTTAGCATGCTAGATCTAACAGAGCTAGCACAGGTATGTCTATGTGAGTTGGGAGTCACACCCCCAGCTCCAAGTGTAGATGTTGCCTAAGTAATGCAGCATCTCTCTGTGAATGGGGCAGGTGATGAGTCTGAATACACCAACTACTGCACCTTTAACCCCTTGCATATACCTATTTTGTTTGCCTTTATACTGTCAGCTCATCAGGGTGGGGCTCTGTTATTTGTTTGCCATAGTTCGCCTTATATACTGCACTGCGCATGCTTAGATCACTTGAAGGAACTTAACAACAGCGCCCCTGTTTTGCAGATTGGCAAATTATAACATGGAGAGGTTAAACATCTGACCCAGAATAATACAGTGAGTCGGAGGCAGCTTGAATGCTGGCTGGCACTTTTCTGGCCTTGCCCTGTGCTCCTCTATTGTCTCTATTGAATAAACCCCAGTAAATGCCCTATGAAATGTAACGATATTCTGCAGAAGAGCAAGGGAATACATTTAGGCAATGTTGTTCTTGGTTACTGGGTCCATACTGGTCAGGAGTCTTGTAATAAACTGTAGTATGATGAACAAGGTGAATTTCCAGCTGTAATCATTGTGGGTGAAATACACTCCATCCATAGGTAACACAATGCCCCAAATGAGTCCTTGGTGGAGAGTGGGGGAGAGATTAAATTTGGGGTGTTTGGATTGAAACACAAATAGCCTCTTCTGCCTTAGCTAAGAGCACCTGCTGTGTTAGCTAACTTTATGTAGCTGGACTAACAAGAAATCTGATCTAAATAGCTAGAGTAGAGGTGGATTGTGGTAGTAAAATCCAATCCTGTAACACAGGGCTAGGACCCAGGATCATCCAATTGCTATCAGTGGTCCTGGAGCTAGAGGTGCTGCCACACCCCCTGGCTTGAAGTAGTAATAACAAACACCAAATACATGATTTCCATCATCAGCACCCTCACTATAAAAAAATTTCCAGCACCCCTGGTATAGTTATTGGGAAAACAGCTACAGCTTGTGCAGACCATAGGTGCGGGAACTAGGGGTGCGGGGGATGCTTCACGACCCCTGGGCTCCCAGCTGCCGGCCCCACGCCTAGGGCTCTGAGGCCACTCCACGCCCAGGGCTTTGCTCCCGGCCTCAGCTCAGGGGGCAGGGGGTGTGGACAGGGATAAGAGGGCTGGCTTCCAGCACCCCCACTATTAAAAATGTTCCAGCGCCACTGCTCCAGCCAGAAGCATTTGGTGTTGAGACTCCTGGATCTCTGCATATGCAGATTCCTTACTCCCCAGTCACTGGTCCTCTCTCCTGCCTTGTCCCATCCATGGGTTTCTGTATTGGCCTATGAGACGCTGAAGCACAAACCTATTTCCAGTTCATAGTGGGGTACAGTTTTCCCTGATTGGCTGCTCTCCCCCATGCAGCTAACGTTGCTCAGTAGACCTCGCAGTGGCTTTCTGCATCAGGGTGACCTTCACCCTGCATGAATGAATCCTAATGGAAATGGCAGCAATTCTGTTTCAATCTATCCTTTCCATGACAAGGGACAAGTTAAAAACAGGAGCATATTAGACTGAAAAGTGCAAAATAATGTATAGCAAACCTAGAGTGGGTTCACAAAAAGAAAAGGAGTACTTGTGGCACCTTAGAGACTAACAAATTTATTTGAGCATAAGCTTTCGTGAGCTACAGCTCACTTCATCTAGACTGGGTTATGATTCCTTCCAGTAACAAAGGGGTCAAGCTGGAAAGTATCAGTAGCCCTGTTAAATAATTCACAAATAAATTAAAATATCATTGTTATTATTCTCCTTTACCATTTATCCCCTGTGACATTTAAAGGTCAGTCAGCAGCAATTTAGCAAGAGAAGGGCAATTAGCCCCACATGACACAATGGCACATATTCCTTTTCTGTTATATAGCACCAGCGTGTCATGCTGTCTGGAGTGGGTCATGACCGTGAGTGCCAGCCTCAGGGCAGACTATCAAAGCAGGGCAGAGACTACAAACTGGTGGTATCTTCTCTAACTAGATTTCACCAATCCAGTTACAAATGTGAACTCCTGTTACAATCTTATCATGGAGTCACAGGCAGTACCCTTGACCACTCCAGTCTATCTTACTACCCAGGCAAGCTGGACTTAGTGATAAATGGTCACTTACCCCAAAGATCACAAAATATTCAGGTTGCTCCCAGCCCCAGGAGACTAGTCACTTGCCCCAGGTCAATTTGTACTTTAGATCTTACACCAAAGACAAACACTGGTAGCCAATCCTATAGTAACTAACCAAGGGTTTATTAATTAGAAAAAAGAAATGTGAGAGTTATGCCCCGGTTAAAGCAGGGACTGTATAAGCACAAATGAGTTACAATCTATGGTGCCAAAAGGTGACAGCGATGCAGTAATCTGTCAGTACTGAATGTCTTTTAGGGCTAACCCCAGTGTGCCCCTGGGGATCTCTACTTTTGTTTCTTAGCTCTTGCCCTTGTGCAAGTCTGAACAGCAAAGAGAGAACCATTTCTTCTTGTGAGCATCTTTATATGCCCTTTCCCCAGAGTTCAAACTGATGGGATGATCACTCCTGCATGTAACTTCTTCATGGGTGGATGGGGCAATCAACATTGTTTTTGTCCTAAAATGACCCATTTAGTCTTGATAGTCCTTCTTGATGTGCAAGGGAACCACTCTTCCTGCCTAGGTTCACAAGTTCAGAGAAGGCATTTTTAGTTATAAAGCAAAACTTTCATATTACCTTATAGCTTGGGATACAGACATTACAGGATTAATGCATGCAGCAACTTGCCAGCGTTTTATAGACCCTAAACACCAAACACAGTCTTACAAGTCTGATACCTATCTTGCACAATACTAACATACAGGTGAACTGGTCTGGTTTCCAAGCTATGAGTTTGTCAGTGCTCAGCTACGCCTACAGACTTGGCGAGAGTTGTCACCCGGTCTGTCAGCATCACAGAGTGTAATGTGTGTTCCTACTTGGATGAACTCCTCAGTAAGAGCAGGGTAGACTTTTAATGATACATGTCCATTAGGAGAAATCAAGGAAGAGCTTTGAGGATGTTGGTCAGACATGAGATCTTATGCATCCTGAGATACAATAAGAAATGCATTACTGTGCAGTATGAGGGGCTAACATTTCCCATTGGACTCTCCCCACAACACTCAGTATTGACCTGACTTCTCCCATTGAGGTCAATAGCAGTTTTAAGACTGTCTTCAGCAGGAGCAGAGTTAGGCCAGTGCTGAGTGCTTTTAAAAATTGTAGCCTGTATCTATAGCCAGCAACAGTTCCCAAAATGTGGTCCATAGTGAACTGGATGGTCATATGGTGCATACTGGCTCTCCTCATTTCCATCCGCTATACAGCATTAGAAGAATACCATTCTCTATTCAAGGTGTGGTCCACACCTTGGAAAAGTTTGAGAGGCCTTGATCTACATGGGAACAACATCCAGATTCACAAGCTGTTGTGAACTGTTGTAGTGCCATTAAAGTCCAAAAAAATCAATCTGGAGCTTCGGTTCTCTGTGTCACACAGCACAATAAGAAGGACACAAATGATGAAACAGAAAAAGTGGCAAATTCAACGTTTATAACAGGAAATACTTTCCCCCACAGTGCATAATTAGACTGTGGAACTCACTGCCACAGGAGGCCAGTGGCCAAGAGTTTAGTAAGATCCAGAGAGAGAAAGATGATATTTATATGGATACCAAGAGTATCCAGAGTTATAGTAGCTCAGGCTAACATAAGAAGTATTGGAAAGAAGATAAACCCTCATGTTTGAGGGCTTAAACCAATCTCTAACTATTAGGCATTGGGATGAGCCCTTCATGGAGGGCAGATTATCCCATATCTGCCTACAGTTGGGTTTCTTGCATCTTTCTCTGAAGCAACTAGTGACGGCCATTATCAGCGACAAGATATTGGACTAGAAGGACGATGGATCTGATTCAGTCTGGCAATTCTTATGTTCCTAGTATATCAATTGGGCTATGCCATCTGAGAAGCAAACCCTGTATGAATGATTTATCCTGAATGACAATGTCATTCTATGACACAACATGCTAGCCAACATTTATTTTTAATTTTCAATGAACGTAGCTGACAGCCTCGAGGTCCAGCTCCTACAATTATGCACACAACAGGAGCGACTCAGAGGGTGTCGGCAAACACTTCTCCACACTGTTCTGTCTGTGCTCTACCACCCACTTGGAGAGGCAACTGCTGAGGTGAAGTGTGAGATGGTGTGTCGGGGGGTGCATATGTTTGTGATATGGAGCTATTTCATTTTCATGATCATCCATTAAACGCTGACTGTGAGCTGTCAGATTTCTTTTTTTTCTTATGAAAAAGTAGGTGCAAACCATCAGGTTTTCAAGATTGCTCGGTTACCAGTTAGATGTATGAATAGAGTCACATTTCAGAAATGGGCAGCATCCAGCTGCTGTTACTGAGGACAAATGGATGCCGAGCACTGGTCATTCCACATCAATCCCTAACCAGGAGCTCCTGGGGAGCGAGTTATGAAAATAGGGCTTCCTTTTTCGTGTGGGTTTTTTTTTTTACACTGACTGATTTAACAAACATTAAGCATTTCTGTCATTCTCATCTGAGAATATGAAGTGTGAAAATTAATTTTACTTGCTAATTGAAAGAGAATTGGTTTGGGGGTAGGAATTGTCACTCAGGCAAGGAGCATGAAAAAAAGTAGTATTTTATAGCAAGGCTGCAGAAGGAGAGGGGGAAATCTATAAATTAGGGGGAAAGAAGATTTAATGGGAATCCTATGAACTCAGTTCTATATTCACTTAAGTAAATGGAGCTTGATACTTTACATCAGCTGAGGGATTGGGCCAGGGGATACATATAGAATCATCTGGGGAAAAAAATCATCTACTAGTAGATACGGATTTGTCTACAATTGAACCGCAATAGCAGCACCAGCTGTGGCACTGCAGCTGTGCTGCAGTAGTGCTTCAGTGTAGACACTACCTACGCCAACAGGAAGGGTCCTCCCATCAAAGTAGGTGATCCACCCCCACCCCTGATAGGCAATAGCTAGATTGATGGAAGAGTTGTTCCATCAAGCTAGCACTGTCTTCACTGGGGGTTAGGCTGGCTTGACAACATTGAGCAGGGGTGTGTATTTTTCACACCCCTGAGCGACGGAGCTAAGCCAATGGAAGTTCCCTGCGGAGATCAGCCCTCAATGAGGCTCTAAAGGCACAGTGCTAAGGAAGAGAATAGCCTTCATGATGACCAGGAACTCAGCAATGTGAAGAACATTCTGAAGCAGTCATAGCTCAATGGGCAGCATCATGCCGAGGCCACAATCTGTCCACACCTATGTAAGCCCTGGGGTCTGGGAGAGAAGGGAGCTCACTGCTGCCTCCTGTTGGTGAAATGGGAGATCTCTGGGCTAGTTTGGGGCAGTTTGGTTAAAATTCAGTGAACTTTGGGGGCAATCAAATGCAATTGAGCCTGTTGGAAAATCCCAGGAGAGGACACTGAGGCTGCCTGGGGTCACCCCAACCAAAACTGATGTCAGGCACAGTTGGGTAAGGGAGCCTGGGCAGAACTAAGAGAGCAAAAAACTCTTCTGGGAGTGGCTGGGGAGGACTCTGACAAGGTTCCCAGACACCACTGATCCATTGCCTTTAAGTGGAGTGAGCTCTAGCCCTAAATAGTCTTGGCACCTTCTGGGGTGCAATCCAGATTAGTGAGGGGTTGTGTCACCGCTTGCCCTGCCACTATGAGTGCCTCACAATGTTTTGCTGCCTCAGCTCCCACCCTCACAAGTAGCATGCAGGTGACACCCTCAGTGTCTGTGTATAGCTGCAGTCTACTAGCAATGCTCCAGTCACAATTTGGCTTCCACCAGCCTTGGTTACCATTTGCAGGGTGATCCCAATGCATTCCCAGTCCTCAAGTTTCCTAAAAATGTGTCTCATGTCCTGGATAGTTCAGATTGTAAGGGTCAATATTCAGCAGTTTGATTTTTAGCTGGAGTTACTCAAACAGTTCAGTTTAAACACAACACTGGATTAGTTTTGATTAAAGAATAAAACAAAATTATTTCACTACAAAGAGAGTGATTTTAAGTGAATATAATTATAAGGCATTAAAGTCAGAAATGGGTTATGAGGCATTAAAATGAGAAAGAGAAATAAAGATGAAACACTTTCTAGTAGCTAAAACTTAACAAACTAGACTTGGTTTGAAGTAAAACCCTTACCACAGATTCCCAGAAACAGGGCTGACAAAATTCTATGGCCGGACCCACCTGCCCGCCCACCCAAAGTCCAAGGGCTGGTTCCTTTGTCTTCTTAGGTGAAAGAGAGAGAGAGAGAGAGAGAGAGAGAGAGAGAGAACCTGGGATGTTTTTGCCCTTCACTCCTAGAGTCCTGTCACCCTCTGAAATGTGTCTTACTCAGGTTTATCCCTAGGCAAAATTCCTTCCCACTGTGAGGATGCAGACGAGGAGTCCCATGGTGAAAGAGGCTCCATGTAGTTGCTCGCTAAAATGCAGATTTACCCATTCCTGCCCTCTTCATTGCCAAAGAATGGCTGCTTGACAGATGATTGTCCATCAAGTTTGAGCACACCTGTCTAGAGGAGTTAGCTTGTCTTTGGGGATCAGGTTTACCCTCTCCCCAAAGGGACACATACCTTACGTATACTGAAGTCCATTCCTGTCCCTATTGCAGTTAGTAGGAGCTATGTCTTTGATTTAAGTGGGGCAAGATTTTATCCTCGGAGCCTTTAAAATTCCACCAATGTGAAGACAATTGCTTGTACTGCAGGGGGTGCTCCATTGAACAACACTGAGTTCCTGTAAAAGAAATGCCTTTTTCCTGCAGCAGTGATGGAATCATAGGGCTCTGGCACTTGATCTTGATACTAGCTTGTTGAATTTTTCATACTTGCCTGATTTTCAAAGCAGCTGTAGCTCCTGTTGACTTCCAGGGCAATTCTAGGTGCTCAGCAGCTCTGAAAATCAGGCCAGTAGCTTTTCTTCTCTTTTTATACCTGTATCAATAAATGTTATTTATACCAATATACTTAACTATCTAGTGGTAATAAAAGGTCACTGATCACTTTAGCAACATGTGGTTTTGAGTTCTGCTGAGTTCAGTTATACTGCTCAAAGGTAAACAAAAAGGGAATGTGCTTGAACTAAATGTTAAATGCATTAATGCAAATTAGAGCTATTTGGGTCATTAGATATGTCCAGTCTTGAAAACCAAGGGAAGATGTCAGCATGTAAATGTAAAGCTGTTGGAGCCAGCAGGCAAGAAATAATTTTGTAGATGAAAGCTACTGAAGGTAGCAGAAAAGTGCTGAAAATCAATTTGTTTAGGAGGAAACGGATTATGGACCTGTTGGTTCCACTGACAATGTTTTGGATGCAGTATTGATTCAGATGCGTATGTACTGCCTCTTTCAGGGGAAAACATATTGTTGGGGAAAAACAGAGACCTATGGTCAAAACCATAAATTCAATGTATGAATTTCTCTTCTGATATAAAACTCAGCTCCTCCATGATGTTCACAATGAGGGAGTCAATATTCACCATCTTGATCGTCCTTATTGTGATATAGATCTCTTGTCTTATACATTGGTTCTCCTCTAAAGAGCTGACAACCTATCTTTTTATTATATCTATAAACAATGTCTCGTGCAATGATGTCCCAATCCCTGATCGAGGACTCAAGGACTACTGCAATACCAATAATAAAATAATATGTGCTCATTCTTAACCTCAGCAGCCATGTGGTCAGTGTTATTACTATTTATTGTTTGTATTATACTAACACTAGAGTCTTTAACCATAATCAGAGTCTGGTTATGCTAGGTGTTCCATAAGAATATCCATTTGAAAGTCCCTGCCTTGAAGAGCTTATATTCTAAATAGACAAGACAGTTGAAAGGTGGGAGACGAAACAGAGGCACAGGGAAGTAAATTGAGAGCCATTAATAGAAGCCAGGTCTCCTGACTTCCAGTCCAACGTCCTCTCTGCCAGATTGTAAAACCCAGAGGCTGACATGGGCTAGGGGCAGTATAGAACATTGGTTAAAGTTCTCGAAGAGGGTCAGTAGGCAGGAGATCCAATGCACTGGGATGGATTGGCAGAATAGGTAGGCAAGGTGGCAACCAGCAGGCAATGGCTTGTTGCTCAGACAGATTCTGTTTCCTGTTGGGGTCTTTATATAGGCCAGGTACCCAACGAGAATGCTGTGTGTCAAGCCAATCAGGAGCCGGGGGCATGGCTGTCGTGGGGCTGTAAACATTTAAGAGTAAGGCTGTTGGTGAGAGGTGCTGGTTCAATGCAGTGCTGTGGCACAGAGGCAAGTGGTGCCATGTAGGGAGCTGGCACATCTGCATTCAATATCCTGGTCCTAATGTAGGTCTCATCAGGCAGGTTACGCAGAAGAGTCAGATCTAAAACTCAGGACTTCTTGATATTATACTTCTATGCCTAGTACATCAGATAAATTCTTCTCTCCAAGCATGGGATGTCAAAACACACCTTATCTGGACCATTGATAGAATAAGGAATAGTGGTTTAAAATGATTAGTTTATGAAGGCACTATGCTACATACCATGAGGCAGATTGGGTCTGAAACTAAAGTGGCCTCTTAGCAAATTGGTTAAAACCTCCCAAAAGACATAATTGTTGGCATGCCACAACATACCATTCCCCTGCAGACATAAGGAATAGAGTACACCAATAATGAAAATGCAAGTCTGACTTTGAATACCTTTTCCAAGGAGTATTCAAGGTAGATTATCTTATAAAACATTACTGTTGTCATGTCACAACCCCCTAACGCATTTGGAAATCTCAAGATAAATTTTAGCATGTAGAGGTTTGTTTGAGGACATTGGGAATAATCTAATCTGCTATTTCAAATATAATTTAGATTTAAGAGGTGTTTTATTTTTCCATTACTTCCCTCCCACAGTTGCATGCTGAGTGTACTACACATCACATTAGATTAAGGTCAATTAGCATCATTTGAAGGTTTTTGTTTTTTTTCTTAAATGAGATAGCATTGCAGTTTTGTGATTAAAACCCCATATCTTGGAGCGTGTCAGATGAGAGAACATGGCAGGGTTCCAGTGGTTATTGTGGCCCTTAGGGTCATGAGAAATCAGAAGTTTGCTGACCTTTTCATCAGTGTCTGATACAGAACAGTGGTGCATTCTCTGTATTGTAATAGGGTGAACGTTGTGTTGAGTTTACAACGACCTTACCAGTTCAGCAGCCATGAATGATCCCAACCCAAGAACAGAACTGTGGCCAACTTGTGAAAACTGACTAATGAGTCTGAGCACTTCTTTTTCAGGTAAGTAATCTGAGAGATTTCAGAGTAGCAGCCGTGTTAGTCTTTATTCGCAAAAAGAAAAGGAGTACTTGTGGCACCTTAGAGACTAACAAATTTATTAGAGCATAAGCTTTCGTGAGCTACAGCTCACTTCATCGGATGCATCCGATGAAATGAGCTGTAGCTCACGAAAGCTTATGCTCTAATAAATTTGTTAGTCTCTAAGGTGCCACAAGTACTCCTTTTCTTAATCTGAGAGAGTCCTCCAAGAGTCTGACTTTCAGAAACTGTTGAGAATCCATCCCATGAAAAGTCAGGTCCCTGCAAGGTGCCCCAAAATAACTTGATACTTTTGAAAATATTGGTCTGAATTTGCTATAAAATCATCATACCTGTCTGAAATATTCTCTGGCCAGACACTAGATGGGCCATGAAAGGGAAAACAAGGAGAGAAAGAGGTGGGATGGTATTACAACCCTTACTTCTGCGTGGCTCCTGGAGGCAGCCAATGTAGCCCTGCCTTCAGAGCTGGGTGCCCGGCCAGCAGCTGCTGCTCTCCAAACGCTCGGCTCGGTAGGCAGTGCAGAAGTAAGAGTGGCAATACTCTGAACCTATTAGCTTTGTGTCCCCCTTTGGGTCAGGACCCTCAGTTTGAGAAATGCTGAGTCTTAAGGGCTTTACAGGTTTTATATTTTGCAGTTTTTAAATACATATTAATGCTTTGTTACAACCCCAAGATATTTAAGATTTAAATATCTGAAACTGTGAAATTCAAGATTTTTTAAAATGCTATGACTAAAATGATTCCAAAATTGACTGAATTTGGTAGAGCCCTACTTATAGGTTTAGGCCTGTAGGTCTCTTGCATTTCTGCTATCAGTTCCTTACACCTTTATCTTATGATTACAGCTATACTACATGGCTACGAGTGACTTGAGCTAGGTCACACAAAGTCACTGGCAGAACTGGAAATAAAAGCCACATCACCTGAGTTCAAGGCCAGTGCCTTAACCACAAGACTACCTCCTTTCTTGGCCTTAGTAAGACTTTTACTACTTTCTTTGGGAGACTCTTTGATAGTTCAGTAGCTCACACCATCAAGAACTTTCCTCTGCCAACCCTCTTATTTTTCCTTTTATTGAGTTTCACCCCATGGCTCCTCTTTATAACCACTTGGACCAATCTAAACAATTATAATGATTTGAGATTACCCTTGGGGGTAATGTAAGGGTTGGATGATGTCTTGGTAACCAATGGGAGGAGATATTGGTCTCTGTCACGTGGTAACTGGCCTCTTTAGGAGGGCACGGAGTCCAGTGACTGATTACCAGTTGCCCAACAGGGCTTAAAAGAAGGCACCTGGGCCTTACAAAAGAGAAAGCTGTAGCAGAGACAGGAGAAGAGCTGCACTGAGCAGGAGGCTCCTGCAGGAGACCTCTGACTGGGGGAATGAGTTGGGCCTGGAAACAGGTGGCTAAACTCCAGCTGGGAAAGATGGCTTAGTGGAAAACAGACTGGGACAGAACAGAGCTTCCAGCTAGAAGATGCCAAAGCTGAGTATGAACATTTGGGTTGTGGTGGTGGGCTTGAGGACCTTTTTGAACCGCTTTTCTTAAATCAGCCCCAGGTGGAGATGGTGTTACCCATGAAAAAGATTGTGTGCCATTCTTAAGGGACCCTGCAGAGCAGGAGAGAGGCAAGGGGCTGCAGGAGCCACCCCTGACCAAGGGGCAGCACTCAGGAGGCTGCTGCCCTGTTACAATCTCTATCGTGTACTGTTTTCAAACTGTCTTCCCCAGCTAATGCCAAAAGAAACATTGATGGGTTTAGAGCTGTCAGCAGGAAGTTGCAGATAGATTCAGCTTTTCTCCAGCATTACTTGCATAGCTTTTATTATAATGTAATAAAGCAGATTCCAGTGAAGGGGATCTAAACCTATTGAACCACTTACTACAAAAGTACAGCTTAACTAATAAAGAAAAGCAAATAACAGAAAAAGTCTTTGTGCTTAAAAGCTGCACATTAGCTCCATAGACTTATTCCCACTGGTATGGAATAAGTATCTCATCTTTAATTATAATAATATTAAAATGCTGTTCATAAAGACAAATCTGTAGGACCTTATAAAGTTCTTTGATATAATTGCAATATAATGTGCTTGATTCTTTATTACATAGGTCTTACCTCAGTGTAACTCCATTGATTTCAGTGGAACAGCTCCTCCTTATCACCATCGTGGAAGGGTAATCCGGCCCAATATATTGAACATTTATTCTGGTAGATCTCAAGTCTATTTCCTGCAAATGCTGGACTCCATTCTGAGTTTTCTTGTCTCATGGGGATAAACACATCCATTTTAAACTGCTACTACTTGGGTTCTTTGGTTCTGGATGGGTGGGTAATAGAATGGACTCCTTCCGTTCCAGAATTGTTGGACAGGACTTAATTCTAAGCAAGTTTAAATCAATGGGAGATTGTCCATTGATTTCTATTGGATATGCCCTCTGTTCCAGCAACATGAACAACATCCTTGGAATAATGATTTATGCTCTGTAAAATGCTTTGAGATCGGATGAAATGTGCTATGGGCTCAAAGCACAAAATATTGTTATTCTGTGGGATGCTTTAGACTAATTCTTGCTTTAAATGAGCTAGTTTGTCATCTCTAATTTCTGTTCTGTTTTCTCCTATCTGAGGGGAAAAAAGATTTCTATAACCCCAAAAAGAGTTGGTAGGTTCCATATTACTTTTTCTGCCTGTATCTGCTGATTTATGAACATTGTGCTTCCAATAGATACGATGATGTATTATAAAATGTTTGCAGCTACTTCAAGTAGAGTAACTTTCTCTTTTATTGTATTACCTCGATAGCATTTCAGATCAGTTTCAAATAGTCAGAATGGCATTCAGTCTAAAATCAGGTATTCATCTCCAGTGTTTGCTTCATATAATGGAACCTGCAGCAACGACACCAGAAACCACAGCAAAAACCCCAGTTAAGCCAACATTATATCGCTGTTAAAAGTAAGGAACATGTTGAATTGATAATATCAACTCACTTCAGCAAGCTCAAGAGGACTCATTGTATTCTCACAAAACTTTGACAATGTAACTAACCCAAAGCTGAAATCTCAGTGAAGCACCCACAATTTTATAGGCATAATAAAACTGTGTACAATACTGCTGTAATATAAAAGTTCAATTAGTATATAGTAGTAACAGAGATTTTAATAACTTTTACATCCCACCTGACATCCCAATAGATACACAATGTTCCATGTTTCGTGTTATTTATAGAATTCCTGGGTCCACACATCACTGAACTCTGGGAAGAGAGAGATTTGGAATCTGAGCCCAGGTTCCAAAGTTTTGCACTTAACCCCTTTCTTGAGGATGGACCAGATCTCCAGATCCGAATGCTTCCAGATTTGGGGCTATTGGAAATCTGGGCCTGGATGTGAATCTTGCCACTTCTGATTTGTTTAGTGTTTGTATAGTTACTGTACCCTGCGAAAATGCATTGATACTTGTCACATACACAATTAGAATTGGAATACTCCAATTCTCCAGTGTGTTAAGTTTGCATTGTAATTTTTTCCTTTGGTGCAAAACCAGATTTAAACCCAGTGGATCCATCCATTTGAGAATTTTTGTCTTACACGATCCTTGGATATAACAGGTGCCAAGACCAAGTCAGTAAAAGTCTGCTTGGTTTCCAGTATGCACCTTTTTTAAAAAAAGTGATAATTTAAGATAATTTAATTTACATTTTCTCAATAATATATTCCTAAAGTTATCCAATGAGTGGGGTCCACCCATACCTCAATCTTATTCAAAAGGCATAGGGCAAAAAACTAACTCTATCAGCTTCAGTGGGACCATGATTTCACCCTTAGCATCTGTCTGTTCAGCAGTTATCACTTCCACCAATTAACTACTTGAGCTAATGAATCATTGGCCGATAGTATAATTTTTGCAACCCATGGAATCACCCAGTTTACTTTGATGGCTGATATTGATGTTGTGCTTATGGTTGGGAATATTGCCTTGTAAAAATGGAATCCTCTTACCATAGATGATGAAAAATGAATACTTATTTTCACCAAAATTTCTAAATTTCAAGGGTTTTTTTTTCTCCTTTTGGTGGGAGGAGTCAATTTTTTGTACTTTTTTATTATTACAATTTTTAATGAAACACCACTAAAAAAAAAACCCCATGCCCATTTTGTTAAACAAATAAATTACCTTGATTCAGTAACCAAGAAAGTGCTTTTGCTAGTGCATTCAAATGCCACAAAAGGAATGGCTTTCTTTGAAAAATGAAACATTGCAACATTGTGAAAAATGTCAACTTTTTTTGTGATAAACAAAAAAGGAAATGAAAAGAACCCCACTCTTTCCATCTGAAAAAATCTAGGCAATGGAATGGCTCCTAGTATGTCTCTGACTTGTGCATGACTAATTGCTCAACAAAACCTTGGGTGAGAGTGCATGCCGCTCTTCTTAGGGCTTGTCTACACTTATAGCACTGCAGAGGAACTTAGTGAAGATGCTACCAATGCCGACGGGAAGCTTCTCCCATTGATGTAGGTACTACAACTCACCAAGAGATGGAAGCTATGTCAATGGGAGAAGCCCTCTTGTCAACATAATACCGCCTTCACCTGGAGATAGTTTGTAGTGTAGACCAGGGCTTAGACTCTCAGCACAGGATTCAGAGTCCAAAGGCAGGGGTGATAAGGGACTTTAAACCATCTTTGTACCTGCCTAATCCTGGGCTATTTCAGTGGCTGCAGAGGCCTCTGGTGTAATATAGACAGGCCTCCAGGGCTGTCTATAAGTTATGACAACCTCCCCTTGGCTGCCATATGGATTGCTGTGCTGCCCAGAATCTCTATAATGCTGTAGCTCAGCCCTTGACTTGCCACTCTTTCTGCCAGGCCCTCAGCTTTCGAGGGGGTCCTCTGAAAACAGTTTGGGGCTCCATAGTGCTTGTGCCAGGGTAGTCATCCTCCAGCTGGACATGGAGCTTTTAGACCCCCTTTAAATTACTCCAGCCTTTTTTACAGAGAGTAAAAGGGCTAGAGTGAGAGGTGAGAGTGAGGATCCCACCTCAAGCATTCACACATTTTAATAATGCAGCTTAATAGCCAGGCAAGCTCATGGAGCTACAATAACTTACCTCAGCTTAGGATCTGCAATTCTACATGCAAGTCATGGGATTGGAAGCAGAACATAGAATGGCTTCCTATGTCCTCATGAAAATTGCCTGTCTGAGATCTGACTGGAGAGACTTTATTCCTAAATCTGATATTAGCTCCGAAAAGGCACAGCTTGATTTCCAGATTCCACAACTGAATTTGTGCCGACAGGTAGAGAAATTATCACTTGACTTGGAACTTTTGCCTATTTGATCTGCTGGTCATTGGTAGAGAACAAATATGGACCCTCACAACTGGTATTTGAGTCCCTTTGCAAAACATAACTAGACTTGAATGTCTTTTTTTAAAGCTGTGAATTAAACACATACACAATTCCCACAAGTCCGAGATAATCAACAGTTACAGGAAACACTTGGGTTTATTCCAGAACAAACATGACATGGTCCCTGTGCAGAGCTCCATAGCAACTTGTAGCAAACTGCACTTTTTCTGGCTCATCAATTTCCAGTTCAAAATCTATATATGTGATGGCAGATGGACAGAAGGTGAGGTCCTTGGCTGTTTATCAGACAGTAAATTCTGTCAGCTCCTCAGGGTATTTCATTTGGAATCTCGCAGCTAAAGTACGACATTAAAAGAACAGGCTTATTAGTGGATCAGCTTACAGTGGGATAAAAAATGCTACTCTTCATTGCTGTACTGTATCTCACTTCTTTATTACTAGCCTTAGGGTTTGTCTACATAGGGATGCACTGGGAATTAACTAAAGGTGTAAATTTAAAGTAGATTAGTTAAACTGGATTAAACTGCTGTGTGAACACTCCTTCAGAATTTGTCACCTTAATTCAGTTGCACTTAATTCACTTCGAAAATGAATTATACACAACTGAATTAAGGTCACTTAATTCTGAAAGAGTGTCCACACAGCAGTTTAATCCAGGTTAACTAATCCATTTTAAAAATTAATTCAGATTGTCCCTCCACAGACAAGCCCTCGTATATTGACGGTACCATGCTGAAGCAATGGGTTACACACATCTATTGATGAAAAATTGCAAACTCATTAGCAAAATTGCATTTCTCTTCAACTCTCATTCATGTATCAGGAGCTTGCTGTGGTATTCTGTACAACTTCAGGTGCAGGTCTTGGCACTCAAATACTGGTGGCTGGACCACAGTGTATTATGAGTTAGTTTGCTCCTCTGAGTGACTGGACTGGCCTTTTGTTCAATTAGTCAGGCTCATGTATTTATATCCAGACGGCGAGGGTCCAGGCCTCATAATGACCTGATCCAAGATGTTACATGTAAGCAGAGTCTGAATGAGCTCTCCCCTGATATCTAGGGGTGAGCTGTGGAAAAGGACTTCAGGAGCTGATCTTGTTTGCATGGACACACCCACCCTGCCTAGGTGCTCAGCATGATGGGATTGCTTGCCCAAATGATCACTTGTGGCTGGTGTTGGATCCCCAGTCTCCTTTTTATTGGGAAAGGAGTAATAAAGGGTTGTTGTGTGAACCGAGGGCAGCAGAATTGTACCTGACGTACCCAATGGAGGGACTCACCCTCAATTAAATGTCAGCACTAGGCAAGGGACATGGGTTCCAAAGTCCAATGAGTTGAGAGAGGGTGGGGGAGAAGGTATTTGTGCCTGGTGGGGCCCCAGACATCATTTGACCTTCTCTCTCCCTCCATGATAAATAAAAGAGCTATTTTAGACTCTGTTGAGAGTCTTGTTACATGCTGCAGAGCTGAAATCACTGTTACTGAGGTCTAAGTATTAGACCTACTTTGGGACAGTGTCTCTATTGTAAGAGACTGCCCAGTATGTACCAGTAGTGAGGCTCCCCTACTAACAGCTGAAATCACAGAGACCTGTGTTAAGCGGTGGGCCCTGAAGACGTCTTGGTGAGTGGCTGGCTGGTGGAGAGGCATGGCCAGCAGGACAACTGGCACAGAGGTATGGCAAGTGGCCAGCAGGGTGGCTGGCGGAGAGGGCCAGAGAAGATCCCCGCCGAGAGGCATGGAAATCGGCCAATGGGGTGATGAGTAAGTGCCCGAGCAGCAGAATGTGTAAGGTGCCTCCTTACCCCACCTTTCCATCGAGGGCGGGAGGTGAACTGTGTGGATGAACCTCTTAATTTTGGGGCTGCACTGGCCAAGGACAACAACTGTGAGTGGGGTGCAGAGAAGGGTTGGGCACGTTAAAGGGACTTTTGGGTTGCTGGACTTATCCCTGAGGGGAAAAGGACATTGCCCAACTTGGCAGTGGGTCCTTTGCTCATGGTTTATGTTTATGAACCCTAGTTGCTCTATTTTCCCAAATTAATGCTGAGTTACTTCCCTCCTTTTATTAAAAGTTTTTGCTACACTCAGACTCTGTGTTTGCGAGAGGAGAAGTATTGCCCCTTAGAGGCACTAGGGGGTGGTGGTAATTGTCCCAGGTCACTGGGTGGGGGCTCGAGCTGGTTTTTGTGTTTTATTGGTGAAAGGGATCCCCTAGATACTGAATCCAGCTGTTGCTGCTGCTGGCTTAACCTGCCAGTAGGGTTACATACATTAGGATTCTGGGTAATGTAATCCAGTAAGTATTTCTTTATTAAATTGCACAACAATTAGAACTTCCACCTGAGGGCATTAAAAGCAGATGTGGGACACATTCTGATCTCAGTTACACAGGTGAAACTCTAGGGTATCTTTAGTGAAACCAATGGAGATACTCCAGTTTTATAGCGGAATCTGGCCTTACTTTTAACAGCCTGTTACACTCCTCCTCCTTCAAATAGGACCCTTTATAATTTTATTATCTAGACCAGTGGTCTCCAAAGTGAGGTGCACGCACCCCAAGGGGTGCGCAAGACCATCTGTGGGGGTGTGTGGCAAGAGGAGCATCGCCTGCACAATGGCAGCAGTGCTCCTGGACCTTTAATTCTTTGGCTCCCCCAGCTCCGTCTTCGGCGGCACGCCGGCGGTAGCTCTTTTTTTTGCTTCCTCAGAGCTGGCACTGGGGGTGTGCAATTTAAAAAGTTTGGAGACCCCGATCTAGACTAGAACAGTAACAATATCAAACCCTGTCTATTTTATCAGTGTAGAGGGAGATCACTCTGACCTCTTAGCCCTGGCCTACACTACATAGTTAGGTTGACATAAGGCAGCTTATGTCGACCTTACTATTCCAGTGTACACACTATAGCCTTGCTCCCGCTGATGCAAGTGCTCTGCTACACCGACATAATAACACCACCTCTAGAAGAGGTGTAGGGCTTATATCCATGTAGTTAGGATGATACAGTGTCCCTGTAAACACTGTTACTTATATTCATAGAATCATAGACTATCAGAGATGGAAGGGACCTCAGGAGGTCATCTAGTCCAACCCCCTGCTCAAAGCAGGACCAATCCCCAACTAAATCATCCCAGCCAGTGTTTTTCAAGCCTGACCTTATTGGCTGTTGAATGTCATTCTTGTCAATTTCACAGCTCCAGGCAGGTTCCCGGATCCCTGCTCTCATCCAGACCACTACTCAGGTTCCCTGCTTGGAGCCAGGCTGTTCCTGGGGTCCCAGCTCCCTGCTCCATGCCAAGAGCCCAGGTGCTGCCCAGGCTCCTGACTTTCCTCTGGGAGCCTGACTGCACCAGGGCTCCTGGCTCCCAGCTCCCTACTGGGATCCCATGTGGCCGTCCTGCTCCCAGCAGGGAGGCAAGATTCTGGGTGGCTGCCCCACTCCCAGCAGGGAGCTACGAGTGGAGCTGAGAGCCTGGGTTATCAGCTCCCCACATGCATACCACTGACCAAAGGAAGGTAGTGCGGACATGAACCACTGCAGTAATTACTGTGGTGGCCATAAATTGACCTAATATTGGTCGACTTAAGTTTTTAGTGTAGACGTGCCCTTAAACACACTCAGGGGATTATTGTACCCTGTGGCTGGGGATGTGTTTTTTAAGTAGATTGTTTTAAAATATATTCTGATAGGAGACTTATGAATTCACACTGGCAGCCTGGAAGATGCTATCCAATCTGCCTCCATCCTTAACTAGCTGGACTAGTTCTAGATGGTGGGAGCTTAATTCAGCCTCTATGGTCTAGTCAATCCTTGGTCTTTCTCAGCCAGCCATGGTGGTAACTGTGATACCAGTGGGTTTGGACCTGGGAGTGACACTAGCAACTTATTTCATGTAGGCCACCAAACAGCCATCTGATGGTCATGACTTTCAGTCCCTGCTGAGCAAGGCCAGATTTGAACCAGTGATTTTCATAGATTCATAGATACTAAGGTCAGAAGGGACCATTCTGATCATCTAGTCCGACCTCCTGCACAATGCAGGCCACAGAATCTCACCCATCCACTCCTGCAAAAACCTCTCACCTATGTCTGAGCTATTGAAGTCCTCAAATCGTGGTTTAAAAGACTTCAAGGAGCAGAGAAGCCTCCCTCAAGTGACCCGTGCCCCATGCTACAGAGGAAGGCGAAAACCTCCAGCGCCTCTTCCAATCTGCCCTGGAGGAAAATTCCTTCCCCACCCAAATATGGGGGTAAGCTGAACCCCTGAGCATATGGGCAAGATTCACCAGCCAGATACCAGGAAAGAATTTTCTGTGGTAACTCAGATCCCACCCCATCTAACATCCCATGACAGGCCATTGGGCCTATTTACCATGAATATTTAAAGATCAATTACATGCCAAAATCATGTTATCCCATCATACCATCTCCTCATAACTTATCAAGTCTAATCTTAAAGCCAGATAGGTCTTTTGCCCCCGCTGCTTCCCTTGAAGGCTATTCCAGAACTTCACTCCTCTGATGGTTAGAAACCTTCGTCTAATTTCAAGTCTAAACTTCCCAATGACCAGTTTATATCTATTTGTTCTTGTGTCCACATTGGTGCTGAGCTTAAATAATTCTTTTCCCTCTCAGGTATTTATCCCTCGATATATTTATAGAGAGCAATCATATCTCCCCTCAACCTTCTTTTAGTTAAGCTAAACAAGCCAAGCTTCTTGAGTCTCCTTTCATAAGACAGGATTTCCACTCCTCGGATCATCCTGGTAGCCCTTCTCTGTACCTGTTCCGGTTTGAATTCATCCTTCTTAAACATGGGAGACCAGAACTGCACGCAGTATTTAGAAGCAGAAAGGACATAACTACTCTCCTAAGGCAGCCAGATGTAAAGGAGATAGGCCTATGCCCAGCCCCATAGTGCTAGGGTTGCATGTTGCTCTGTAACTGCCTGATCCAACAGTAGATGTCAGGGGGTATCTTTCCCTTGAGTTCAGTGGGCAGTGGATCAGATCCTGTATAGCTTCCTGTGAAAAGGGATAGCCATAGATGTGCGTGCTTTGAAGGCATGGCAACTGCATGGTTAACAGTTAAAGTAGATTTAAGTTAAAGAAGAAAAAAGAGAAAGCTTTCATTATTACAGTTAAAACAGAAGGCCATCTAGAATAAATTCAGGCAGGGAAACTGTTCTAGTCAGAGTCAGTTTAGGTTCAGAGAAGGTTGAGTTGGAACTCAGTCTGAGGGGAACTCCTGAGAGGAGAGGAAATAAATAACCCAGCATAAATAAGAGATTTGAGCAGATGGTGAGGGATTGTAATTTTATTAGCTGTTTGGATGGAGCTTGGCAAGAAGCTAAGACGGTTTGTAAAGGTGCATTAGGGCTTTTTTAGAAGGGAGGGGACAGCATCTGTGAGACTTTAAACAAGTATCCAGAGAACATACAGCCATGGAGAAGTGGAGCTGATGGCTACTGAGAGATATGACCGTGACCCTCTTTGTATCTGTTTCATCCACTTCGTTCCCCATTGAGAAGCCCAAGGAGAAGATATCTGACACTAAAGGGTCCCTTAACTCACAGATAAAAGTGCAGAGGAAAGAAAATTGTGTTAAAGAAAATTGAAGTAAGTTGCAGCTGGATAACTGATAACAGAGCAGATTACCTGGGGAAGTGACTATCGGAGGTCTTTCTACAAGGATGTTCTAGGTCAAGTTGTAGGGCTTCGTAGATTTCATTGACATAACAGAGACGACTAATTCTCTCTACTGGATGAACTACTTTGACCTGTTATACAGGAGGTCAGACTCTGTCTCTAGATCTGTATGACATTTTAAGTCTTTGTGTGAGGCAGCATTGTCTCTAGTGCATAAAGCACTAGACTGGAATTCATGAGGCCTGGCTTCTCTCTTTGCTCTGCCCGCTGGCCCGCTGGTTGACCATAGGTAGGCCACTTCTCTCTGTTCCTTTGTTTGCCCTCTGTCTCTCTCATCTCTTCAGCCTGTAAGCTCTTTGTGGGCAGGGCGTGTCTGTGTGCACAGTCCCTAGCCCAGTTTGGCCTCTTGGTGCTACCATAATATAAATACTAAACCAGAGACTATGTAGCTAGGGGAAAACGAATCTGGTAGTTACTGAGAGATATCATAGAGGCAGCATCTTTGTAGCTCTTCAGCATGTTAATTTCTCATTGAGAAGAACTAGAAGCAAAAGTAGAGGTCTCCACAAAACTACTTTGCTTTGTTTAAAGATATTTTTAAATTTTAGTTAGGTAAAATGCATATTAAACTGAACATTCTATAATCCACAAAGTAGCATATTGCTTTACGCTAACCCAATAATGCCATACCGTCCCCTCTCTCCACATCTGACCAAGAAACCCAAACCCAGTGTGACCCTTCCCCTGCATGTCTCAGTGTTGTGTTGTGTCTCATTTACTTTGTCCTTCCATTTAGAACCCCTTCCTGGTCCCATTAAAGTCAATGGCAACATTTTCATTGGGTGAAAGATTGGAAGGATCCTTTATGGTTTGATCCAAGTCCCACTGAAGTCAATGGGAGACTTTTCTTGTCTCCATCCATAGCACTTGGATCCAACCCTTAAGCTGCAAGGTCCAGCTCCTCAAAGGTATTTAGGCACCTAACTCCATTGAGATCAATGGGAGCTAGGCAACACTCAGCACACTTTAGTGCTAAACAAATAATAATACAATAAATAAATATGATGCCCTCCATTATGACTGATAGGCATCCACTGATGATTCATTTGGGGGCAGGTTCTTTCCCCATAATGCTGGTCATCATCATACTTTGTGATTGTCTAATTAAAGTATATGCGAATATTATAGAAGTAAATGACTACTCCACGTGTATAGCTCTGATAGTACATTCCTGTGTGAAACTAGTTTTATCTTGCTGTGGTTTTTTTTAGTCATGTATAGTCGTGTAGGAAACAATTATTCTGGCAGGGTCTGGTTCCACTTTGAGTTGCTGTGTCTTCTGATGATGAGCTTGAAGAGGTTAGGGGGTTGTTTGAAGACCATAAGAGGGGCTTCGGGAATGATTTCTTTCAGGATTGGATCCCCATTGAGTATGGATTGTAGCTGTTTGATGATACCCCATATGGGTCCCAGTGTGCGATGGTAGGTGACCAGTAGGAGTGTGTGGTCAGAGGGGGTTTTATTTCTGTATTGAAGCAGGTTGTCTCGGAGTATTTGGGTGGCCCATTCCATGATGTGATCTACTTCTCTATTGGAATGTCCTTGTCTGGTGAAGGCAGTTTTGAATGTGCTAAGATATATATCCCAGACTTTCTCCTCAAAGCATATTCTGTGGTATCTGTGTGCCTAGCTGTAGATAACAGATTTCTTTGTGTGCTTGGGGTAGTTACTGGATCCATGAAGGTAGGTGTGCTGATCCAGCGTTTCTTGTATATATGGTTATCCGTAGGTTCCATTGTTGAAGCTCATCTTGGTATCCAGGAAGTTGATGCTGGTGTAGGAGCATTCCAGAGAGAGTTTAATGGATGGGTGGCAGTTGTTAAAGTTGTGGTGGAAATCTCTGAGGGAGTTTAAGCTGTCTATCTAGACGCTGAAAATATCATTGATGTATCTCAGTTAGATCAGTCATTTTGTGCTGCATTTGTCCAGAAATTCTTCTTCAGGGTGGCTCATGTGGAGGGTGGCACAACAACAGATGCAAAACCTGCAGACATGTCTCCACTGCTACGATGATCAACACACCTTTCAAGATCCATGGATTCTACAAATGCCTATCACAACATGTGGTGTACCTCATCCAGTGCACTAGATGCCCCAATAACAACTAAGTGGGTGAAATCAGACAATCACTACACTCTCAAATGAACTCACACAGGAAAAAGTTAAAAGACAAAAACACCCTACCAAACATAGGTAAACACTTCAGAATGATCACTCAATATCTGACCTCTCAGTCCTCATCCTCAGAGGAAATCTGCACATTTCAAAAGATGAGCCTGGGAACTTAAATTTGTAACTTTGCTATACACTAAAAATCTATCTTTCCCAAACCTGAAGAAGAGCTCTATGTGGCTCGAAAATGTCTCTCTCTCTCTCACCAACAGAACTTGGGCCAATAAAAGCTATTACCTCACCCAACTTGTCTGTATAATGTCCTGGGACTGACACAGCTTCAACTACATTCCATATTACAGTTTTCTAGAGCCTTTTCTTTTCTCACTTATGGCTTCCTCTGCACTCAGACATCTGATTATATCTTTTATCTATATTTAAAATGTAGGGAGTCTCTTGCCCATCCAGATGTCCTGCTTTTAACCATTACTAGAATCAACTGAGTACAAATCTTACCTTCTCTACATGTCACATCAAAATGCCTACCTCTCTATAGTGCTTTGTGTCAGTAGATCTCAAAGCCCTTTATAAGGGAGGTCAGTAACATTATCCCCATTTTACAGTTGGGGAAACTGAAGCATAGGATGGTGAAGTGATTTGCCCAAGATCATCTAGTAGGTAAGTGGCAGAACCGGGAATCAAATGCATGTCTTCTGAGTTCAGGCCATGCTCTCCCCAGTAGGAGAGCCTGCCTCCCATTTCCTTGCCGAGGCTGTATCTGCCACCTAGCCCCTGCACTCCCCTAATATCTGAGTTAAGATCTGGGGTACTCTAACACAGCCAGGGGAATCTCTATTTTCCCCAACTCCTCTGCACAGCCAAATGAGACCTTGTCAGACTCTAGCCCTTAGTTAGTAAATAGCTATTTAACTACCTCTGATCTTACGGCTAATCACTGCAGTTGTCCTTTAAAGCTTCCCATAACATTGTTTCAGAATGTCACTGTTCAGCTGATTGCACATTAAAGACATCTGGCTGGAAATCAATCTTGTAGCTTTACATGCTGTAATGTGATGT
Organism: Dermochelys coriacea; assembly: GCF_009764565.3. NCBI lineage: Eukaryota > Metazoa > Chordata > Testudines > Dermochelyidae > Dermochelys > Dermochelys coriacea. The sequence continues at coordinate 6,033,584 of NC_050078.2, forward strand.
GGCTGACACAGGCAGCCATGATCCCATACTTAGTAACACAACATGACAGCTGGAAAAATGGGAAGGGTGCTGGCCATTTTAGATCCACATTCACCTCTGTCCCATCAAAACCTGACATGGCTTCCCTTTTACTAACAATTGTAGTTAAACCAGGAATGCAGAATTATGAAACTTAGTTTGTGAAAATTGAGCTCTAATAGTGCTGCTATTTGTTTGTTTTTGTTTTTTTATTATTTTGCTTGTTTTGTTTCTCTATCGTCTTTGGCAGGCTGAAAGCTGCAGGCAGAGGAATGGCTACAGTAGGTGGGGAATGCTCAGAGGACAAAATAGCGGGTAGAGTTGTAGCTTGGTTGGTTGGACTCAGGTTCAAGTCTCTGTTTGACTGCAGGCTCTCTGGGTGAGCTAGGGTGAGTCACTTCACCTTCATGTGCCTCAGTTTTCCCATCTGTAAAATGGTAATAATTATACTGGCAGTGCCAAGCCTCCTAGCCCAGATCCACAGACTTAGGCTTGTGCTACGATCAGAAAAAGAGCTGTGTTCACAGGGCTGTGCAGGCTGGAGCTCTGTCTCAGAAGCTTAGGGTGCAGGGTGGGCTTCAGTGCCAGAGATGCAGCTTCAAACCACTGAATATAGAGCTGTTTTTTCAGTGCTAGTCTGATTCCTTACAAGCCGAAGTCTGCAGCCCTTGGCTGGGAGACTCAGCGCCACAGGTAGCGTAGAAATAGTCTGAGGCCCAACTCCTTAAAGCTATTTAGGTGCGTAACTCTCAACAGGGCCTCTGTCTTCAGTTCCACATCTGTAAAAAGGGTATATATCACTTCCCTAGCTCGCAGGTACGATGTGAGGATAAGTACGTTAAAATGGTGAGGTGTCAGACATTACAGTAATGGACACACATAACCTAAGATGGATGGAAAGTATAATTCTTTTCTTCTCTACACCAATGTTAGTGAATCTAACCTCTAAGCTTTATAATATGATGCAGCCTAACACTGGAACTGGTTGACTATTCGGGAAAATTATTCAGAACTATGATGTGTATTAAAAGCTAAATTTTGGTTGGGCACACTGACAAATGCATTGTTTGCTTTCTTTGCAAATGTGTATGCCTGCAATGATACATTTATTACAGTATGCTATGTAGTCACTAGATGTCTCTGTGTGCTGGATATAATTTCAGATACAATGTAGTCCCTGGTAAACAGGGACACCAAGTTGGAACTTGAGCTGAGTGGAAGTCTAGTTGGATCTGTAGTTCTAGCTGTTTTTTTTAGTAGCTGCCTTCTGCTAAAGAAAGACTGTGATTACATTGGCAGTGACTCATATGAATAGAAAACTTCAACCAGCTGCAAACAGGAGTCACTTAATTCACTAGGCTTTGAATCAGACTCTTGTAAACTTCAGTTTTTAAGGACGCTTCTCCTTTAGATGTTCAAAAGAATATGTACAAATAATCTCCACCCATCTATCCATTTATGCTCATAAATTCAACTCCCACATGCACAGTCACAGACATTTAGGAAAAGTATAAAATTCCTATGACAGCTCTGACAAATGTTCACCTGTAACTCTATGCATAATTTAATATATTTTTAAAATATTACCTCTAATCTGAAAAAACACCTTTTAAAATCCAAATTAAGACACTTAATTGTTACAAGAAATGCTCATGAGGGTATAAAAGAATGAAACCACATTGCCCAAGTCAAAAATTGAAATGCAAAGGGAAACTTCAGTGGTATATTAGCTAAATAAATCACATAAAATAAAAGCAAGCTAACAAATGATAGGGAAAATATGCTTCTGTTTTCAAAACAGCTTATATTTGTTTAGTGAAAGCAAAAAATAGATATCTAGATATCTAGAGGCACTTGATGGTGACATGAGAATAAATCATATTTAACAGCTGGATCAACCTTCCATCCATCTTGAATTTGGGGTCACATCTGTATGACTAACCACATCTGCCAGACTTTAGAATAATTACATTTTCTCTAAAAGGAGAGTTACAAAAAATGTTCTTTTCCAGAGATTATTCTCCATGTTATAGGAACATTCTGGGTTCTATTGTTAACTACTGTAAATCAAAACAGCTCTATTGAAGTAAATTGAGCTATGCTGGTTTACAGCTCCTGAGAAGCTGGTTCTCTTTCCTCATGGAGAGAAACTGAAGTCATAATGATAATGAAAAAAATACAAGATAAGGACACGGATCCATTTGATTTTCTTTCTAAAGAAAAAATGATATAAGGTCAACCCCCCACCCCTCCACTGCCCAAATTAATAGGCAAAAGTATTCTGAAAGATGGAAAAAACAAGGATTGGACTGCGAAGGCTCTGGGGTTCTTTTCCTGGTGCCACAACTGACTCACTGAATGAGACTGATCAAGTTCTCTTGTCTAAGTATTTCCCCATGTTATTTCTCCCCTCCACCCCACCCTCCACTGTTCCTCAGACATTCTTGTTAACTGCTGGAAGTGGCCCACCTTGATTATCACCATAAAAGGTTTTCTTCCTCCCCCTCCCGCTTCCTGCTGGTAATAGCTCATCTTAAGTGATCACTCTCCTTACAGTGTGTATGATAAACTCATTGTTTCATGTTCTCTGTGTGTGTATATAAATCTCCCCACTGTATTTTCCACCAATGCATCCGATGAAGTGAGCTGTAGCTCACGAAAGCTTATGCTCAAATAAATTTCTTAGTCTCTAAGGTGCCACAAGTACTCCTTTTCTTTTTGCGAATACAGACTAACATGGCTACTACTCTGTAACCTGTAGAATGAGGATAATACTTGGGGCTAACTCAAGTTTTGGGCTATGAGGTGTGCTAGGCTAGGTTGATTCTGCCTGTTGTAGTCTTCCTTGTTTACCTTCAAGTGGTTTTGATTGTTTGCAGTTGTCTCTGTTGGTTTTCCAGTGATAGTCTCTGGATGGAGCAAGGGTAGACAATTGAGACTTGCATTGTATCCCCAGCTGAACAGGGAAGGGTGAAAACTCCTTCCTGCTTGAATGGGTCATCACTGAGACATATTATCCCCTGGTGACTAACTTTTACATCCAAGACCATGAAGCATACTTACATTATTCCTTAAATATTACTGGTACACACATCTCACAATGAGTATGAGTCTTGATAAGTCACAACCTTTCTTTAGATGTCTCACATGTTACCCTTTCTGAGGATAAATAACCTGCAAGACACATGTTTGGTGTAGGTTTCAGAGTAGCAGCCGTGTTAGTCTGTATTCACAAAAAGAAAAGGAGTACTAGTGAGTCTGCAAACAACTCTCATCTCAGTCCTGACAACTGAGGGGACCCTTTGCCAACGGGTCTCTATCATAGAATCATTGAAGATTAGGGTTGGAAGAGGCCTCAGGAGGACCTGTCACAGAACTAAAATGCAATGTAATTGTACAGGGAGAGATCAATTCCTAACATCCAGCAGGTGATCCGCTTGTGCCCCGAAGCATGAAAACTGATAGACTGTCATTTTTATCCTTAAAGCTAAAGGGCTACAGGGATTTCCACCAGCTGGAGATCTGGCCCAGAATCTTAAAATTATTCTCTACCTTTGCACAAGAAACACATTGACATAAACAGTAATATCCTTTTAAAATTCAAATGAAATTGGACTGCAAGGTCTTCAGGACAGGGGTCCTTATTTGTACAGCACCTTGCCTAATGGTGTCCTCATCTTGAGTGAGATCCGGTCAAAACTAAAATATGAACAATAAATAATCATACAGTTAATTATATTCTGTAGATATTATCTCGGGAGGGCAGGAAGAGAGAGGCTGTCCTGAGCCCACGTCCTATTCCAGCTATAACGATCATCAGGATTGAACTTGTTTGAATTTAGCTTGAGCTAAAAGGCTATCACTAATTAATAGCTATAGCAGACTCCTATCATCTGTGGATCAGCCATAGAAGGTGATACAAAGCACACACTGATCAGTGGCTTACACCAAACATCTCTGGTTTCAGAGTAGCAGCCGTGTTAGTCTGTATTCGCAAAAAGAAAAGGAGTACTTGTGGCACCTTAGAAAATTTGTTAGTCTCTAAGGTGCCACAAGTACTCCTTTTCTTTTTACAAACATCTCTGAACTCCAGCAAAAGTTGGGTTTAGTTCCAAATTGTGCAGCCAGGTTCCTCTCTAAAAAGAAAGGAAACGACTAATCCCAAATCCACCCCATTGCATTCTATAATCTACAAGAGCTATTGAAAGATGCTAATCAGCATTGCAATTGAGGAGTTTTAAATGCTGAATCTGCCATTCATGTCTTAACCAGGGTCCAGGGAAGTTGCATGTGACTTCCCTGCATTCTTAATGAAAGGAAGTGGGGGAGGAAATGGAAAAGAGATAAAGTAAAGATGCTATCTAATTGCTCTATCGGTTAATAGAATCATATTCAACCTACGTATTTCAGGTTGTCTACAACCTGCGTTATAAATGGCAATTCCCTGTCTTCATTCCCTAAGTAACAGGCAGAAGATGTGGGCAGAGAGGGATTGGTCACCAGCCACTTGTTGAGTTGAGGGCATGCCTTCAGCCTACGATCCCCTGTGTCATTTGTGTACTGAACAATTTGGATGGCAGCCTGCAAGCAGAAGCAGGCTGGGATTTTCAGCCAGCACTGGGACAGAGTGGGGCTGTCAATTAGATCCAAGCAAGGAATTGGAGGCTAATCAGATTTGCTTTGGCCAATATTGGCTAATAATATTTATTTTCCTTGACACAACTTGAGAGGGCAAAACAGCCAGCTCTGTGATGCCAGCAGCTTTTGTATGAGGAAGCAGCAAATTGGGGGAAAGTAGGGAACAGCATGAAACAAGGGGCGTATACCCCTTGTTTCAAAGCTGAGTAGGCCAATCTTTTTCTTTTTTTTTTTTGGTGATTGCTTCCTGAAAGGTCTTTAGAGCCAGCAGTGTAGAGACACATGCACCTGTCAGAGAAAGGAACCAAGGGGTAAGTTTTCCCTTCTTTACAAAACCAGAGGGGCAGGGTACTTCTTTCCCTTGAAAAATCTCCCAGCAAGTGGTGTTTGGGACTGTACAATATAGTCCTAGACCTGTTCAAAGAGGTCTCTGCCACTGGTCTGCTTCAGCATAGCTGCAGGAAACATAGAATCATAGAATCATAGAATATCAGGGTTGGAAGGGACCCCAGAAGGTCATCTAGTCCAACCCCCTGCTCAAAGCAGGACCAAGTCCCAGTTAAATCATCCTAGCCAGGGCTTTGTCAAGCCTGACCTTAAAAACTCTAAGGAAGGAGATTCTACCACCTCCCTAGGTAACGCATTCCAGTGTTTCACCACCCTCTTAGTGAAAAGTTTTTCTAATATCCAATCTAAACCTCCCCCATTGCAACTTGAGACCATTACTCCTCGTTCTGTCATCTGCTACCATTGAGAACAGTCTAGAGCCATCCTCTTTGAAACCCCCTTTCAGGTAGTTGAAAGCAGCTATCAATCCCCCCTCATTCTTCTCTTCTGCAGACTAAACAATCCCAGCTCCCTCAGCCTCTCCTCGTAAGTCATGTGCTCTAGACCCTAATCATTTTTGTTGCCCTTCGCTGTACTCTTTCCAATTTATCCACATCCTTCTTGTAGTGTGGGGCCCAAAACTGGACACAGTACTCCAGATGAGGCCTCACCAGTGTCGAATAGAGGGGAACGATCACGTCCCTCGATCTGCTCGCTATGCCCCTACTTATACATCCCAAAATGCCATTGGCCTTCTTGGCAACAAGGGCACACTGCTGACTCATATCCAGCTTCTCATCCACTGTCACCCCTAGGTCCTTTCCGCAGAACTGCTGCCGAGCCATTCGGTCCCTAGTCTGTAGCGGTGCATTGGATTCTTCCATCCTAAGTGCAGGACCCTGCACTTATCCTTATTGAACCTCATTAGATTTCTTTTGGCCCAATCTTCCAATTTGTCTAGGTCCTTCTGTATCCTATCCCTCCCCTCCAGCGTATCTACCACTCCTCCCAGTTTAGTATCATCCGCAAATTTGCTGAGAGTGCAATCCACACCCATCCTCCAGATCATTATGAAGATATGAACAAAACGGGCCCCAGGACCGACCCCTGGGGCACTCCACTTGACACCGGCTGCCAACATAGATATCACACGACTTCAGTGAGAAAGAATGAAAGCATGGGAGCACAGAGAGAGGTCAGCCAGATCGAGACCCGCGTAGCAATCAAACCAGCCCCTTCAACTCCCCAGAGCTATCAGTGCAGGAGAATAAGGGTCTATTGGCAGTCTGGTGCAGCAAAAATCCTGGCTCCATGGAACCCTGAATGCTAGGGAGGTTTGGATCTGGACCTGAATCTTTCACCTCAACTCTATCTCTTTGGGAAAAAATAAAACTGTGGTTCTTAAGACCCTTATAATAGTTTGATCAGGATACTACACTTCCTTCTTGGATGCAACTCACTGTTCTATTCCTCATACTACCCCCTTCACTGTAGTACTCAAGCACCTACCAGTTATCAAGGTTACCGCTCGGAAGTGCTGGTAGCAGGTGGAAGGATTGGTCATCAGAGGGAAAACCAGCTGGAAAGCAGAGTGGGGCTGAATGAGGAGATAGATGGGGGACAGAATTAACCCCAGGCAGGGAGGAAGTCTGTTTGAAGCTCTTTGCAAGAGTCTTAGAGAGCCATGAGTGGGTTTGATTAGTGATAGGAAAAAATCAGATAGTGGGAGAGGGCAAAGGGAAGAATGAAAAAAATAGCCTTTCTTCCTTTCCTCAGTGCAGGTCACCCAGGACACAGCAATAAGAGGTAGGCTGAGAGCAGTGGCTGAAAGGGGTAAAGAGGGCAAACCAAATGGTGCTTATTTCAAAACAGAGTTAGAAGAAAGAGAATTGGAGCTTTTTCTGGTTTTAAACACATAGTTGGCATAGATTCACAGGCTGAAATCTTGCAACACCTTCAGCTCTTGGAATTCTCTACACCTTTGCCCATCACATTGACATAAGTCCGGTATCTGTAGCTGCTTATTCTAATTGGCTGAAGGAAATGAGGGGTCAGTAGAATTAGACTGGAGTTCCAATTACACCAACTTCTTGTTCCTGTCTTATCTCCTTCTGCTACCTCTCCTTAGCTCCCTGAGTGACCTCAAATATTTCTAACCTTCTCAGGCCAAGATTTTCAAAAGCGCACCTCATATTTTTGAGAACCCAGCTTGAGAAACATTAAAGGGGCCTGATTTCCAGAAAGCACTGATCACCCATACTCAAAATATAAGGCTCCATTAACATGTCTCAGTTTGGACCCCCAAAAATGGAGGATACTAGAAAATCTTGGCTTCATGTTTTTAATTCTCCCGGTACTAACCCAGTGAGGGAGTTAGTGTTTCCATCATTGGAGCAAAATGTTCAAATTCCCTAATTCCCAGTGCCAGGCACCGTCAAAAACAAACAAATAAACACCTTAGGATTTGTCAACCCTGCTCTAGCAGTCAAAGTGTCCGTTGAAATCACAGAATTTTGCCTTTCTAATCACTAAAGCCTAGCATTAAATATCGGCCCTAAAAGATTTGAGTTTCCTTTTTAATTACAAGTCACTGTTATTCATCCCAGCAGTATTTTCTACAAGGGTTTAATTTAGATCTATTGAGAGAGGCATTTTATGATAATGAAATATCAATTGAACAGTAAAACTATTTTTTTCAGGTTTTATGATAATGTAGGAATCACTTAATAGTAGCTGTGGTGTAATTAATTTAAAATTATGTAAGCAATACATGTGTAATGAGATTTCTCTTTTTAATGGATTAATTTTGTATGGAATATTAAAGCATTTAACTGGCACATACTGGAAAAAATAACCATGACAGGCTCGTCAGACATCAAACACAGTTCTTAATAAATGTCAGTTAGCCTATCTTAAAATTATTTGACATTTATTTAGTTAGCCTGGTTACAGAAACTCAAGTCTTATCTTGCAAACCAAGCCATTTATTAAACTGTTGACACCTTATATACAAAAAAAAATCCCATTGATGCAATAGTGTAGGATCAAGCCCCAGAGTAGCAATCACTATTGTAGCTAATTAGGATTTTGTCATTTAGAAGTTGGAAATATTACAGAAATACACCAATGTAACCAAAAAAACAATAGAGATCTGCATATTGTAGATAAATATCCACACGCTTATGCTTTATGACCAAACATGTCAATAAGCCATATGCATACGAGATAAAAGGAAAAAAATGGATCCTCTCTTCAAAATATTCTTGTTTCCTAAATAGTAACAGAGGGGGAAAAGAGGAATTCAAGTTGCGGGGAGGAGGAGACGGTTGCAGCGAAAAGTTTGCACATAAGGGCTGAGTTAAAGTAAGTAACCCTTGGGAATCACAAATAAATGAAGGATTTTGAAACATGTCTTATCTCTAATTAATCATGTAACTCTAAGAACAAAGACCAAATTTCTTCAAAGATCCCAGCCTTCCCTTTCATGCAGAACACAATCTTTTCTAGGTTCACTGGTTCAAAAACCATTCAACATATAATTGGATTTTCAATTTTTTCCAAATAATTCTTTTAGCAGCTCTGGCCTATCTTTGTAGAAGTTTCTTTGGAGTCCTTAACTTCTTGATGTTCTATTGATCTTGTAGGATAAAAGTCCTCTGATCAGGACAGCATTTTGAGGATCATGCTCATCTGAGCCCTATCCAGTCTTGTGGTTTTACGTAAATGTTTTAGATGGGACACTGTAGCTGCTAGTGAGAGTGCTATATAAAGATATCTCTTCTATACATGTCTGTAGATACCTAGTTAATAAATAATGCCATCTATGGACACAAGAATCTGTACCATCGTCCATAGGTTAGGTTAAATAAAGTTGGTGTAACACTCTGCAAATAGCTTCTTGACTGAACTCTCTAAAAGTAACCTTCCATGCACTCATTAGGGACAGTCATTAAAATTCCTGTTCGTCCTCTTATGTGCATGCTATATTGTGAAGTACCAGCCTCTCTGAGCAAGTGAGATATACCTTTTGGATAGCTTCATACGTGTGAGCCACAATTGCGTATGATGTAATGATACATAGTAATCATCAATGGAGACACAACCCAGGACTCCTATGTATGTCTACACCGCACACCAAATCTGGGATCTGATTCCTGTTAGAGCCCAACCTCCTATTCTGTACACACACAAATGTAGCCATTATTAATTTAATAGGGGATTTATTGTTGCGGTTAAGTATAATTAATTAATGTGTGAGGGATAGGTTTACGAAGGATAAGGTCAAAGGAGTGTAAGACTGGTGTCAAGGCTGATTCCCCACTCTGGCACTTTGAGTGCAGAAGGTGGGGGCCTGCAAGGATTCTAAAAATTAATACTGGCCAGTTTTGTATTAAACTTCCAAGGTTACAGCTTTTCTCTGACCTTGGCTTGGGAAAAGCTGCCACCACCCAAATGCAAAAAAAAAAAACCCTTGGACCCAGGAAGGTGCACTTGGGAATTCCTCCCTTTGGGGTACCCTCAAGCCCTTTCACCCCCCCCCCCCCCCCCGGGGAAGAGCTGAGAAGAAAACAAAGGAGATTAGATGTTGCCACTAGCTAATTAAACAATATGTGCACAAACCTCTTAGGACACCAAAATCCAATCCTGTTCTTAAAAAGGTAAATTTTATTAAAAACAAAAAGCAAGAAAATACATCTGGAACTTAGGCTTTTTGCTAGATCTTAAAAGAAACAATTACAAAAACTAAGCATCAAGATAGCTCTCTTGAGGTTCCGCTTAAAGATTACAAGCAAAACAAAGCATCTGGGGTTAGCGCAGAGGAGTCCACAAGCCAATAAGAAATAAAAAGAAATAACCCTTCTCGCATCTTCCTAGACATTCCCTGATTACTTTCATATTTGGGAGTTCAGATAAGTAGAATTGAGGTATGATTTGATGCTTTTTCATACCTGGTTTTAAAGCTTCTCACAGCATAACTGTAGCCCTGTCCTGCTCTGTCCCCCCTCTCTGGAGAACAGCAACAGACGCAAAGGGAAAACTTCTTTTCCAATTTTAAAAAGTTCTAGCCCTCCCATTGGCTCTTTTGGCCAGGTGCCCACTCCCTTTTCTTTACCTGGGGGACTTTTTAACCCTTTACAAGTAAAGCAAGCAGAGAACAGCTACCAAGAGGGATTTTACAGCTAACTGGCTGGCGTGGTGTCCATAAAAGGGAGTTCCCCCGCCCCCTTCATTTATCACAACGGGTAAGTATTTATGAGTGATGAATGCATATTAGATATATAAGCAAAGTAAGGCTGTAAGGCAAGGCCTCCTTAGCCATACTAGGCCTTAGACCTAACAAGGGTTGACATAAATGGGTGACCTAGGAATAAAACTGTACCAGTAAAGTTACAGGAATGTGCCAATGTGGGATGTTCAGAAAAAATATGTCACAATGTACCCATCTAGATGGTAAGACACCCAATTTGTAACATCATGGGAATTTCTGCTGTCATGGCAGGTTACCATGGGGACGCATTTACATTGATGCGAATGAGACTGCTAATGAGAATAAGGGGATCTACGAGGACAACCTATAAAAAGTGGGGCAAAGTTTGTGGGGTATTGAGGTACAGATAAGAAAAAAGGGGCTGATAGCCTCATATGTATGCATAAGGTGGTAGGCAGAAAACATGATTTAAAATGGTTCCCTGGTATGGATAGGGAGGGAAAACCCCATCAGGAGACCCTTCCCCTCCACCGATGACCAGCTGCTGATCCACCCAACTCCATGATATTTTGGGGAATGTGAGTGTGAACACAGTGATAGCTATTGCATGGTTTTGTGTATGTGTTGGTGATTGTGACTTTGATTATCTGCTTAGTGAAACATATAATACAGACAAACAGCTGTGTTTGTGGTCATTATAGTCATTCTTCATGTGCTCCTGGAGGCTCTGGACCTAAGGAAATCCCTCAGGATAACTTGTCTTTACCTGATTCTAAAACCATAGTAGCACATGAGACTTATTTACTAGGGGCACTGAGGTTTAATTCAGAACTATCGATAACCAAAATAAAGACTACACAGATCAGTCTGATTTGGGTCAGCAAGCACTCAGGACCCAGATCCTAGGACTCTGCTCTGGAGAGACATCAGATCCCAAGTCCTGCTGAAAGTCTAGTCCAAACCCTGTCATTTTGCAGTATGGCCACAACTCAGGCTGCAGACCTGAGCCAGAAGGTCTTCATAGAATTGTATGGATGCATTAGCAGAGCTGTGAGTCCCAGATCCAGCAACTGTAAGACCAAGTTTATAATGCAGTGTGGACACTCAAACGCAAGCTTGGAACTACTGACTCCACAAGCTCGGGCTCCACAGATACGGGTTTACATTGCAGACATACCCTCAGAAGCAACAGGGCAAACCCTACCACTTGAGAAAAAGGAGGAACTCATGTAGCCAAGTATCAGTCTCTCCTGCTTTCTGGTGCCAGTAGAGGGAGACTTGCTCAGGCTCACGATGCAAGTCTAAGACAATGGTGCTGATTCTCTATCTGGGTGAAGGAACTATAGTAACTCATGCTGCCGCTATAATCACTAGTTACTGTAATTGATATACTTTGTATTGTTGTTGTTAAGATGACTATTGTTTGTTATTTGCATCCTGCCTCAGAGAACAATTAAAAAGACAGGGCTTATTGCCCAGGCCAAGACATAACCCAGCAAGAGACGACAATAAGCCAAGGGTGTGGGGAGTGGGGTGTTCAGATCAGTGTTGGGTGATAAAAGAAAGAAAGAAAGAGAGCTCAAAAAGGTTGTGTAGCAGGAAAGGGATGTTGTTTAGGATCAGTGAGCAGATTCCAAGTGTAGGGAGATAGACGGACAAAAGGCAGTGAGATACTTATGGGAAAAGGCAACTAGAATGTCTATAGGAAGGGTTAAGATGGCAAAAAGTATTGCATGAGTAAAGTAGTCACAGTGAGAGATATAAGATGAGCTGTAGGAAGAAGGAGCATAGAGCTTGGGATGGCTTGTAATCTAATCACCCCTTCTATGCTAAACAGCATCAGGAATGTACCACAACTGGATGGGAGACCATCAGAAATGACGAAGACATTGTAAGAAGGTGACAATGCAGCTGACTGTGATAGCCTTCCCTTTATGCCCTATAATATTGTGTCATTCTGTTCAACAGAGGTTTTGTTTACAGCAGAGATGTCTGGATGTCAAGTAAAGGTTGAAATGATCTTTTGTAATTTCAGGATGTATTTGTAAAGTGCTTTGAGATCCATCAGGTACTACGTAAATGAGAGATTGGTAGTCTGCGAGCGTAACTGTTTTATGAACAGTTTCACCATTATGTACGGTTTGGCTGATATGCAAGAAGAGTATCGACTAGATTTTTTGTCTGGCGGTCCCTGCAGAACAGGAAATTCCAGGCCCTTGTTCAAGCTATTTTTTAAAGAATACTCTCTAGGCTCTCTAAACACATTCAGAAGGCCTTTAACCTTTCCTAAGTCACATCTCTCTTCTGCTATGGCACCTGTAAAAAATCAGCCATTAAAGGTGACTGGGAGGGCAGACTGGGTTTGTTGGCATTGCTTTATGTATTTATAAGAATAAGACAACAAAGATATCTCTCCACACAAATATTGTATACATCTCACTGCATCCATATCCTTTCACCTCCTTCAAACATCACTCATCATCTTAGGCTGAAAGCTGTTTGTGAAAACGTCTTTGGAATGCGTTTGTACAGCACCTAACACAATACAACTTAAACGATTGGGGCCGTTGGACAGTACTGCATTATAAATTATACTGCAATATAAATGGGAATCCTGTGGGATTGCTCTCTGGAAAATTAAATAAAAATAAGAAGATAAACAGTTGCATGTATTATGATCAGTCTAATAAATGTGATCTATGCTAATGTGACTTGTCATTACATTAAGCAACTGGACATTATGAATCCCTAAACCAAGCGTATAACTTAGTTCTTTCCCTGCTGGTACCTTGCAGGCATCTGGCTTCAATTAAACATTATACAACTGGTTCTACACTGAATTTTAGGCTTGGATGACAGGCTCAAATACCACCAAGGTGGGCACAGCATAATAAAATGAACGGATGAATAGATAGATGTCTGGCTGCACTGTTTTCCCATTCCCAGTTCAAGCACAATGGTCCAGATCCACAGCTGATATAACTTGGCAGAGCTTCACTGAAATTATTGGAGCTCTGTTGATTTCTGCCATCAGAGGATCTGGCCAAAGACTTTCTCAGCATAAATTGTACAAGACGTGGGGACCAGATCTGACCCATGGTATCAGATGGAATTGTGTGGCTAGGATGTATGCTGAAATCAAATATACATGGAAAAGGTTGGAGAAATTACAAACGGTGACTTTACGCTGGGATTCATAGAATTCCAAACCAGGAAGCCAAGAATCCCAAGCCAGGAAGTGACATCATCAGATGACTAGTATGGTTGATGTAATGTAAAATAGACTGAGCATATCAGTGCATCTGGCTCTGAGACTGCAAAGTGTACATTGCATGCAAGCAGGAAACAAACTGCTCTTAATGTAGAGATTTATTTCTTCCCTAACTTGTCCAGTGTTAAAAACAGCAATATCAGACAAGACACCTGAGTGTGTGTGTTTGTGTGTATTGGGATAAATATATCATTTAGTCTGAAAATCTTTTTCTTTCAGCGATCTGTTGAAAGTTAAGTCTTTTCACATTATAAATAACTATTGATATTTCACATAAGTCACACTGAACATACTTTGGGATATAGGTGTTATTGATTTAGTCATTACTTTCAGCTTTTCTTATTTATTACTTGAAGATTTGCTGCTCACTGCATTTTGTGATAATTGTGCTGTTGAATTTTAAACAGCAGCCATATCAACCCTGCACCCCATCCAATAAAATAAGCATGAATAGCACATTAGGTATTTTTATCTCAGGTTTATGTTTTCTATGATCACCTATGGATCTCCAGCCAAGCAAATAATAGAATAAAAATACTGACTTATTCATCATATTGCCATCTAACAGCAGACCAGAGAGAAAGGCTAACTGATGTTTTATTCTGTGATGGGTTCTTTCGTGCTGGTACTGTAGACTTTAGGAAAGAAGCAGGCTAGCATCAGCCATGTTTTACTCATACAGGAGGGCGGTTATTAAAGAAAGCAGCTACAACTACAGACACAAACAGGCTTCCACCCAGTTTGAGTTTCAGATTGGTCTTTTTTGCTTATCAGGGACCACATCCTATTTGGAATGCCGTACACCAGTGGTTTTCAACCTGTGGTCTATAGACCCCCAGGAGTACGCACACTATAATGACTAAGATTTCCAAAGGGGTCCACACCTCCATTCGAAATTTTTTAAGGGTCCACAAATGAAAAAGTATTGAAAATTACTGCCATATACCACACAGATACATCTAATGGCTGAAAAGTATAATTGCAAGCACATATTATGACATCCAATGTCCCAAATGAATAAGTGGTAACTAGGGCCTCTGAGGAAGCATGACAGTGGTTGTCAGGTCTTCTCACCTCAGTAAATTTGTTGATCCTTCTAAAAACATATACATGGAAAAGGCATCACCTTTAATGGTTAGATTGGAACTGCTGGGAATCAGATCTACCCCCAGCTGTGCTGTTGACTCACTCTATAATCTTGGTTAAGTAGCTTAAACTCTCTGGGCCTGAATTGTCTGTGGTATATTGAATATTTTGAAATTAAAAGCTGTCACTTCATGTCTGTAAGGGGTTCTCCTGGCCCTGCTTGCAGGCCAGAGGGTTCTGTAGGCAAGCATGCAATCTGAGCCTTAGTCAGTCAGTCTGCAAAGAGCTCGCCTAGAGCAAGGTGGGGTGAATTGTGTCTCACTGCCTTAGGGAGCAGCCTGCTTTGTCTCTCTCTGTATTTGGTTCATCTGTTTTAAGGTTACACTACAACCATCCAAAAAGATAAAAGCATAAATACGCTTGCTTCTCTGTGTGTATGCTGTGAACATAACATTTTCCTGTCTGTAAAATGGGTATAATTATACTGACCTGCACCACAAGGTTATTTGGAGACTTGTGGGGAGCTTCACTGGAGACCACAGAGCTATATCGATTTACACCAGTTGAGAATATGGATCTTTGCTTCTTGACTGGTTATTGGAAGTGACATTGAACCCAGAGGAAGTCTTAGAGCACACCCCCATCAGGAGGAGGCTATCACAGAGATGTTGTATGGCATCATTTATTAATGTTTGTAAAGTGTGTTGAGATATTGAGACAAAAGACACTAAATCATTCAAATCATCAGCACGAATCCTTTACATTACCACTGGGCCTGTGGTCACCCACCATAATAAGAAATATTATAGAAACACATATAAATAAAATGTATGTGGTGCTATCCTATTATACTGGCATTAAGTAGCACTGTCCTATTAATTGGATTAAAAAAAACACACCCTTGTGTAAATCATAATGTTCTGACAACAACTGTCACAAGCCATGGAATTCAAGGCTAAAACTGATAGTGTAGACATTGCTCTCACTACTATAAAACAAACATGGGGCATAATCCCAGGGTGGCAACCTTTACTTTTGTTTCCTGTCTTTTTAATTGTGTTTTAGCCTAAACATTATTCATATAGATGTAATATACTCTCAAGTAAACAAAAAAAAAGTGTTAACCTAGCACTTGCATCAGAAAACCATTTTAAGGGAATATTGTCATTTTCTCATCATAAAAACAAACATTATAACACCCCCTAAGTTTTAGAGCCACTGAAAATTCAAGAGTTATGTTTCCATTTTACTGAAAGGCCCAAGCATTTGAAAAATCCGCAAGTGGACAGGTCTCATCTCCAAAGTGCACAAAACAACTATGGGTTGGAAAGCACTCAATGCTGTCTTAACCCTGCTTCCACTGAAGTCAATGGCAAAACTTCCCCCATGAATCTTCACTGGACATTTCAAAATTCCACCTTGTATCTTTATCCACACCCCAAACCCATCCGTGAAGTCTTGATCACCTCATTCATTGTTTATTGAAACTGGTTCTTTCCCAATTTCCCAGATTGACAGAGCCAGAAGAGTACCCAGACGTCACCTACTACAGGACAGGCCCAACAAAGAAAATAACAGAACGCCACTAGCCATCACCTTCAGCCCCCAACTAAAACCTCTCCAACGCATCATCAAGGATCTACAACCTATCCTGAAGGACGACCCATCACTCTCACAGATCTTGGGAGACAGGCCAGTCCTTGCTTACAGACAGCCCCCCAACCTGAAGCAAATACTCACCAGCACCCACACACCACACAACAGAACCACTAACCCAGGAACCTATCCTTCCAACAAAGCCCGTTACCAACTCTGTCCATATATCTATTCAGGGGACACCATTATAGGGCCTAATAACATCAGCCACACTATCAGAGGCTCGTTCACCTGCGCATCAACTAATCTGATATATGCCATCACGTGCCAGCAATGCCCCTCTGCCATGTACATTGGTCAAACTGGACAGTCTCTATGTAAAAGAATGAATGGACACAAATCAGACATCAAGAATTATAACATTCAAAAACCAGTCGGAGAACACTTCAATCTCTCCGGTCACTCGATTACAGACCTGAGAGTGGCTATCCTTCAACAAAAAAACTTCAAAAACAGACTCCAACGAGAGACTGCTGAATTGGAATTAATTTGCAAACTGGATACAATTAACTTAGGCTTGAATAGAGACTGGGATTGGATGAGTCATTACACAAAGTAAAACTAATTCCCCATGTTATTTCTCCCCCCCCACCCCACTCCCCACTGTTCCTCAGACGTTCTTGTTAACTGCTGGAAATAACCCACCTTGCTTGTCATCATGAAAGGTTTTCCTCCTTTCCCTCCCCCCACCGCTGGTGATGGCTCATCTTAAGTGATCACTCTCCTTACAGTGTGTATGATAAAAACCATTGTTTCATGTTCTCTGTGTGTGTATATAAATCTCCCCACTGTATTTTCCACCGAATGCATCCGATGAAGTGAGCTGTAGCTCACGAAAGCTTATGCTCAAATAAATTTGTTAGTCTCTAAGGTGCCACAAGTACTCCTTTTCTTTTTGTGAATACAGACTAACACGGCTGCTACTCTGAAACCTGGTTCTTTCCCAGAATTCCTGACATTAATTTCATCCCCACAAAATCTATCCAAACCTCTACTGTGAAAATCATTTACCTCGGCCAACACTGTAGCCATATTCAAGCCCTCTTAACATCCCAACACTGGCTCTTTACTGCCCTGGGGGAAAAAAATTCAAAGCAACATGTTCCCCTACCCCCGGAATGTTTTCTGTTTTTAAATCTTTGGTTATCCAATAAGGAAGTAGAAAGAACACCATGCAATTTAAGTGGCAAATCACACAGCAATGAATAATAAATAACCATATCAGATGATGGATTCTCAGTGACATATGTCAACAATATTTAGCTAGATTATATAGTGAATAGTTAAGAATAAAGAAAAAATATCTACAGAATTCAGGATCCGTTCTTTAACCAAATAAGAGGCTAAATTCATCATGGATAATATTATAATTAATGGTTTGCTAATAATCACTGCTTATAAAGTATTGGAAATCTATCAATAACAAGTGTGAACAGAAGTATGGAAACCATTCCGAGCATATTGTGAAGCTCATTTTTATATAGAGAAAACAGGAGGAAGAAGAAGAAAGGTCATTGTTGCTAGAAGAACTGATATGAGGGGGAAAAAAGGAAGAGATGCTCCAGAACTATAAACAATCTCACACAGAAAGGGACTGGAAAATTTACTAAATACACAAAATCAAATTAAAAGGAGCTGTTTAGAGGAATTTTAAAAATCTGAACAGACTCTTATGGAGAACACTGCAAGTAACTCTCAGGTACCTTCTGTTGGCTGCAGAGATGTAATGGGGGGGGATCAGTCCACTTAAAACGAGAGCAGTGGATATTAACAGAGTGGTTGGCTTTGTAGATGGTTAGATATGGCTTTGATCAGACCTTGGCAAAGAGTTACTAATTTAGAGCCAGGTCCTGCTGCCCATAATCAGCCTGAGTAATATGGAGCTGCAGGAGTAATGTTATTAAAATTTATGGTAAGGAACTACACACATAAGCAAAGGTGGGAGAATCTCTGTCTAAGGAAGACACTTGTATACTTATCCTTATTCCATCTCAATTCCATTACCCTTGCTATGAGAGGAGGAGTTCCATAAGCAGCATAGAGCATATTAGACAGCTCACTTTTCCAGAGCAAGGCAACCTCAGGTCTCATCAGAAAACTAAAAACCAAATACTGTCCTTTCTAGCTAGCTAAGTACTTATATTAGCACTGCAGTGAATGGGGAAAAAATGAGGGGTTTTGGTAAAAAATATTGTCTTTCTAAATCAAAGTTTTGCAAACAATTTTCAAAGTTTTCCCTTTTTTCACCAAAGTTGGAAAATAAAAAAAATAGCGTGTTTTGGGTTTATTTTTTTCTTTCCTCTCCCCCTTCATTTTTCTTCGCTTCCCTCTCCTCCCAAAATTTCAGTGGCAAAATGGAACATAGGAATAAATGTGGGGGGGAAGGGAGAAAGGAGAGGAGAGAAAGGGGAGAAACCCCCAAATGGAGTTAAATAACCAACAAACAACTTAGAAACCAAGCAATTTTTAAACTGGACATTCTCTATAAAAATCTGTAGCAAAAAGTTTCTACTTTGAAACCTGTGGGATGAAAATGGCATTAATGTATTTTCTATTTTTTGGCTAGCTCTAACTGATGCCCATCACCTGAGCATCAGTCACACACACAACAACTACAACTAGGAAATGGAAGGAGAATCAAGACCTCTTCTAACTGCTGCCTTTGTCTTTAATTTCTCTCGTTCATTCCCCAATCCCTACAGATGATACTAAAGAAGTAAAACCAATGGTCATTCAGGAGAAACAGAGCCAGCCCTAGGTAGCCCAAGGCCAACTGGAGCTAGTGTAAAACAACAATCAGTGTGTGTTACAAGTCTACAGCCAATCCACAAACGGTGCAACGCCTGACTCTTCAACTCAAGCTGTAGTGACCCGAGCTTTCCTTTCAGGAGGGTCCCTGGCTCAATCCCTGATGTAGCAGCTCATAACAAATTCTGAAGTGGTGTGTAAAATCCTTCTGTATCACTGCCCCTTGAGCTGCAAAACAATCCTAGTT
The DNA here is from genome assembly GCF_009764565.3 of Dermochelys coriacea. Classification (NCBI taxonomy): domain Eukaryota; kingdom Metazoa; phylum Chordata; order Testudines; family Dermochelyidae; genus Dermochelys; species Dermochelys coriacea. The sequence goes on from NC_050078.2 coordinate 6,052,784, forward strand.
CAGCTAAATTGTGGGTGATCTGCTATGATGAGCATGAGATCGCTTGAAATAACATTGGGAACCCATTCTGCATCAAGGGCCTATTGCCATCGATGGCAAAGCTTCAATTGACAGCAGGATCAGGCCCAGAGTATACCTGCAATTGTCTGTGTGGTGAAAAGACATGTTCTGTTTTCAGCTTAATTCCATCACTTTTATCCCAGACTTTATTTTTATTTTATTTTTTTGTCAGTCATAACAGAAGTGTTCTCTTTCTGCCTGTCAGGGAAATGCGTTTTCATCCTTCTTTGGGCAGATAGTTATTTCACTCTAAGACCATCTGCAATTACCAAAAATCCCCACCCCAAAACAATCTTTCAAAGCAGAGTAGAATGCCAGGCACCTTTTATGGTCTGTCTGTACAGAAACCCTTGAAGGTCATGACAGGATTAATATGAATGGATTAAAAAAAAGGTAATAGCACTGGATGAATGAAAAAGAGCGGCCTTTAATTATTTTTTGTAGTTCACAGAGAAACCTTGGTCTTGACATTTAACAATGCCATGTTTAGAAAGCAGAGACAATGGGTCAGCTGCAGGATTTTAAAAACTGTTTATACTAAAGTGCTCTCTCTCTAAATAGTGGAGAGGGTGGGGGGTTGTTAGTTAGTTTCATACCATGAATTTGGTAGCTGATAAATGTATTACACAAATTTTATCAGGAAACAGATGGAGATCAGCTTTTAAGAACAACAGCCCATTGTCCGACGAAGCAACACATGGATGCAGCTTATGCAAAGTTGCATATTGCTACTGCTCATCCACCTGGTGCCCAGCTTTCATGCCAACTTGTTTGCCTGTTGTAAGGTGGGATCTGTTACAGATAGACAGGACAAGGGAGGCATATATTGTCAGACAACAGAGGCAGGTATTAGAAAGAAAACAGTGGCTCATTTTAGCCACTTCATTGGAGAGGAATTGTAACATCAAGACTTAAACAGGCAAGATAAATTAATAGCATGGTAACTGATTAATTCTTCATCTTCAGTGCTAGAAATGTATACCAAATAAAGTCATGCTCCTTGATCCTGCAAGACTGTGTTGTGCTCCAGTGTGAGTGTCAGTAGAGATTGTAGTGGGTATAAACAAGGGTAAATGGCACAGCTCTCAGCATTGAGAAGTAATGAGTCTCACCTCTCCCCCTTGCTTCCTCATTGGTTTACAGAGTAAAAGAGGCGTGAGGTGTGGCCAGGTAATGGTTGTGCCCACAGGTAGATTGGAGCTTAAGTGCATTCATCATCATAGTAACAAATAACTTAGCTACATGCTCCTTTCTTGGGCTCACTTCTTACTAGACAGGAGGAACTTGATGCCTGTGCAGAAACACTCCCATTATTGGGGGACCGGGTTCCTCTGTGATCTGTCCTGCTCATCACTTTTCATCTTGTATTTTTTTGTGGAGCTCTCTGCATCTGCACTGGGCAGGACCAGCGGACCTTCCTTTGAGAGGAATCAGAGAAGTAAAGCCACTGTTGCTGCTTAAATCCTAACAAGAGACAATGTCAAAGACTCTCCCCTGTACTCTCTTAAGTGTGTTCACACCAAAATCCAGTATCTCTTTTTCTATTTGAAACCATTTCCTGCAGTACAACTGACTGTGAGGTCAGCAGCACCTAGATACTGGTACTTTGATGATCATATGAAGAAGCCGAACACCATAGTTAGATTGGACAGCGCGTATGGATGTATTGTGGATACCAGCAAGTGTGTCTTTGATCCTTGGGCAATCACAGACCTGGTGGGTGTGCTAGCCACCTTTCATTCAGGCCAAATAAAGGAGCAGTTAAATACCACTTTGTTCACGTAGCTGAAACAACAGAAGTCACTGCCCAAGGCATAAACCAGACTGGCAAGGCTTGAGTAGAAGCTGAGCCATGTGGCCCAAGGTATTTCCCTGGGACTGATGGAAAATGCCAGAGCTGAGGCATTGATCTATGGTGCTGTGTGTCATAAAAACAAAGAACCAGAAAGTGAGCAGACAGGGAAAGAGGCACTGATGGGAAGCCAAGAGCAAGAGCTTCTTTTGGGCAAAGTGCTGGCTGGAAAGACAGGCATGGAACCCATGAGCAAGAAAACTCTCTCTGGTTGTTTGTTTCTACTCCATCTGGGAAACAGGACTTTGCTCATTCTATGTAAATATTTATCAATTTCTCCTGCCAATGGAAACAACCCCAGAAGGCTCCACATACTTACCTACTGCTTTGGTCAGGGAGCAATAGTATATTGTTCTGTTTCCAGGGCAGGAATTACCATAAGGAGACTCTCTTTCCATCATTACTTCCTTCGACACAAGGTCAGACCTACATGTAGCAGCAATGCCACTGCCCAAGACTGATTAAGCTAATCCATACCCCCTAAGTGGAGCTACTCCAAAGAAAGGCAATTGCAGGAAATCAGTTGAGAAAGCAAGCCCTGTACAGAAAAAGACCCTTGTCCATTTTCATGTGGAAACACAAGTCAGATACAGGGCCAGATCCTCACCTAGTGTATATCAGCATAGCACCATCAACATTAATGAAGCGACATGGATTTCCACCAGCTGAAGTTCTGGCCCAATAACCTTTTGGCTTCCATAAAATGATACAATTCATTCTCCCTGTGTGTGATTTCCCAGCACTTAGATTGATTCTTGTTTAACTTGTCTTCTTGTCTTTTGTTTTAGACTCTCATACATCACCTCTTTTGTTAAACCACCTTTTATTTTTTAAATGATTAATAGAAAGTCATTGACCGCCTGCTTTTTTATATATAATGTTTTTCCTGATATCGAGACACCAGTCCATACTTGGGTGACTTCTCAGATAGATTATTGAAATTCTCCTTCTGCTCCTCTAGCTTTAATTATGTAACTGAGCTGCAGTTAGACTTTTTATGCTCAGTCTCAATTCAATGATTGCCACATTTCCGCCCACTGTAGATGCGCTGTACCTGATTCTATTAAACACCCCATTGATTTTAAAATCCTTACATTAGCATTTGAAATTTTATACATTCTTGCTTCCTGTTGTTTAGCAGAATTGTAAGAGCATGGGTTTCTTTTTCTTTTCCTCCTTTCAACCCAGGGTCTACCTTTCTCAAATCTAAATCCCTTGGGTTGAAGTAGCTCTCTGACTAACCTTTGGAATTACCTTCCAGAGGCTGTTAGGGAAAGGGAGTTCTGGTTGAATTTTTAGATGATGATCTCTATGTTAAATGCAAAGATTAAAAAGAAGAAGAAGAAGAAAGAGATACCAGTTCATTAATGACAGGTTTCAGAGTAGCAGCCGTGTTAGTCTGTATTCGCAAAAAGAAAAGGAGTACTTGTGGCATCTTAGAGACTAATAAATTTATTTGAGCATAATCTTTCATGAGCTACAGCTCATTTCATCGGATGCATCCAGTTCATTAAGGTCCCGACTCAAATAAACCACTGAAGAAAGTGCTTACCTTTAAGTACAGGTAGCCCCAATGAACCTGAGATAAGCACACATTTAAGTCCTTTACTGGGTCATGTCCTAGAGCTCTGATCCAATTTCCTTTGAAGACAATGGAATACTCATACTCACTTCAGCTACTTATAGCCTGGGCCCTAATGTAGGGAAACACACACACACAAAATCCATTTAGTGGGCAGAGGCTAAACAAGGCATAGATACACTAACATTTCAACCATCCTATCTCCCCAAAATGGGTACTTCTTCACAGCCTAACAGTCCCCTATTACACTCTTCCTCCCAGACATCCACTCCCTGTTGTTCATGAGTCTTCCTCATACACATTAAATGGGTTAAAAACTGGCTAAAACTGATAGGTCTCACAATGTAACTGTAAAGGGGAATCATCACAGACCAGGTGTGTTTCTAATGGGATCCCACATGGATCAGTTCTTGGCTCTATGCTATTTAACATTTCTAATCAGTGACTGTGAAGAAAACATAATATCACTAATAAAGTTTGCAGAAGATACAAAAATAGGGGGAATGGTAAATAATGAAGACGACAGGTCACTAATACAGAGCAATGTGGATTGCTTAGTAAACTGGGTACAAGCAAACAATTTGTGTTTTAATATAGATAAGTTTGAACATATACATCTAGGACTAAAGAATGTAGGCCAATAGTAGCAGAGGCCTGGCCTGACATAAGTACTTAACACCTGGAGGGGGGCGTCATTTCTTAGAAGATAGAATTAGGGAGATAAATAAATCATTAGGTTGAAAAAGTTGATGTCGGAGCCAGCTAAGATAAGAGGGAGAATGCCCACAGAACCATTTATTAGGAATGTAAAAATGAGCTAAGGAGTAGGTTAAGCCTGGACAATGCATGGAGTGAGCATGCCACATTGGGATTGGTTCCTGCAAAGTAACTGAGCCAGTCCAAAAACGTGTGATGGAATGTGCAATAACTGCAATGAGATGTGTAAATGTATGTAAAGGGAGACAGTTTCTGTGTAACTTTAGAGCTGTGATATACCCTGCCTCCATCCCCCTACCTTTGAGTCTGATCAACGCAGCGCAGTATTGGCTGTATGCCAAATAAAGGAACCTGAGTGACAAAATCTGGAGTTGAATTGAATTGTTTAGATTAAATCTTCTCCCAGAACGGTACAAGGTGTTCTGGATAAACTGAGTAGAAAAGGTGTCGGAAGGAATCCCAACAGTTTACAGGATTAGGCGGGGGGTGTCTATCGTAGGAAGCGGTAACTCTGAAAAAGATCTGGGAATGGTGGAGGATAATCAGCTGAACATGAGTTCTCAGTATCACACGGTGGCTAAAAGTGCTAATGCAATCCTGGGATGCATAAATAGGGGAATCTTGGGTAGCAGTAGAGAGGTCATTTTACCTTTGTATTTGGTACTGGTGTGACCGCTGCTGGAATCCTGTGTCCAGTTCTGGTGCACACAATTCAAGAAGGATGTTTGATAAATTGGAGAGGGTTCAGAGAAAAACCATGAGAATGATTAGAGGATTAGAAAACCTGCCTTATACTGATAACTGAATAGATTGAGCTCCTTGAGTCAATCAAAGAGAAGATTAAAGACTGACTTGATTACAGTCTATAAGAAGCTACCTGGGGAACAAATATTTGATAATGGGCTCTCCAATCTAGCATAGAAAGGAATCATATGATCCAGTAGTTGTAAGTTGAAGCTAAACACATTCAGACTGGAAATAAGGCATACATTTTCAACAGTGACAATAATTAACTACTGGAAAAAATTGACCAAGTGTCGTGGAGGATTTCCCACCACTGGCAATTTTAAAATCAAGATTGGATGCTTTTCTAAAAAGATCTGCTCCAGAAATTACTTTGGGGAAGTTCTAGGACCAGTGTTATACAGCAGGTCGACCTTGATGATGACAGTGGTCCCTTCTGCCCTTGGGATCTATGAATCCATGAAAATGAGTCTTTGCTGTTCCTTCCTGTGTGATGATCTCAGGCAAGGTACGTATGCCACCATTTTGCACTCGTAGAATGGGGATAATGAAACTTCACTACCAAACCGGGATGTTGTGAGTATAAGTATTAGCATTTGTAGTATAATAATGCTTCGGGGGGCCATTTTAGAACAGGGACACCATTTTCAAAAGCACCTAAGTTATTTAGGAATCTCAGTTGAGTGGGATTTAGGTTCCTAGTTCTCTTAGGCAGTTTGGAAATGTTTTACTCAGGGCTCTGTTATTCATACACAGCTAATGACCATTCCTGACCAGAGATCTTACACTGCAAACGGACAAGACAGACTAAGGATGAAGTGGAAAACAGAAACAGATATTAAGTGACTTGCCAAAATGACTTCAGGGAGTCAGTGGAAAAATTTTCACTAACCCCCTGATCTCCTGAACCTTAGTCTCAATGTCTATGCACTACTAGATCACACGGCCTGTCCAAATAAGTCAAAAGCATTTGAGGGCATAGATATGAATTTACTATGCCTATGTCCAGGCTTTAAACTGGGGCATTGCTTAGGAGGGCACATCATTTGTGACTTGTTATATTTACGTTCTTTGCTGCTCCCTTTGACCATTGCTGTGCGAAAGTTATTGGTAAGATGTCAAAGGTAATAAATTGACGCTAAGAAAAGCACAGAATTGGAAATGATTATCAAAAGAGAACAATTAAGCAGAAGAAATAGTTTAAACATATCACAGCTAAGAAGAAACACGTAGGAAAAAGATTGGCTGTCTTAGGGCTGAGGGTGCAGAACTAGAGATGGGAATAAAAAAATAATAGCAAAAGTATTAAGGAGACAGTTTCCATCCTCTTACAAATAAAGAATATGGACATTTGCTTAAAGCTTATGTCAGATTTGCACATATGGGAGACAAAGAATTCAGAAGATAAAAATCAATGTGTGGGTATTCTGAAGTGGATAAAACATTGAGTGGAGTGTTACAGTGCTAGAGGGAGAAAAATACAGACATTGAAAAGCAGTTTTATAAGTGCTCTCAGCTCAAAGTCAGGAGGGATCCTGGAAGAATGGGAAGTGGCTAGCATTATAACATTACAACTTTGAAAATGATTCAAAAAGAATGCAACTTCTGGGCAGTGGTGTAGTAGAATCATAGCACTGGAAGGGACCTCAGGAGGTCATCTAGGCCAATCCCCTGCACTCAAGCCAGGACTAAGTATTATCTAGACCATTTTTGACAGAGTTTGTCCAACATGCTCTTAAAAATCCCCGATGATGAAGATTCCACAGCCTCCCTAGGCAATTTATTCCAGTGCTTAACCACTCTGACAGTTAGAAAGTTTTTCCTAATGTCCAACCTAAACCACCCTGGCTGCAAATTAAGCCCATTGTTTCTTGTCCTATCTTCAGAGGTTAAGAAGAACAATTTTTCTCCCTTCTCCTTGTAACAACCTTTTATGTACTTGAAAACTGTTATCATGTCCCCTTTCAGTCTTCTCTTCTCCAGACTAAATAAACCCAATTTTTTCAATCTTCCCTCAGAGGTCATGTTTTCTAGACCTTTAATCATTTTTGTTGCTCTTCTCTGGACTTTCTCCAATTTTTCCACATCCTTCCTGAAATGTGACACCCAGAACTGGACACAATACTCCAGTTGAGGCCTAATCAGCGCGGAGTAGAGCGGAAGAATTACTTCTCGTGTCTTGCTTACAACACTCCTGCTAATACATCCCAGAATGATGTTTACTTTTTTTGCAACAGCGTTATATTGTTGACTCATATTTAGCTTGTGATCCACTATGACCCCCCGATCTCTTTCCGCAGTACTCCTGCCTAGGCAGTCATTACCCAGTTTGTATCTGTGCAACTGATTGTTCCTTCCTAAATGGAGTACTTTGCATTTGTCCTTATTGAATTTCATCCTAGTAGCGAGTTGCCTGATGTAACTGCTATGGTCATTGGTGGGAAATGCTGATTTAAAAATGTATTATGTTATTATTCTTGCCATAGCACCTACAGGCCTCAGCCAGGTCAGGGTCACATCATGCAGACACATGGTAAATGGCAATCCTCACCCCAAACAGTTTAAAAAACACAGCTTAACAGACTGAGGAGATAAACAAGCCTGCAGAGTCCCAAAGATAATTGGCTGCTTTTGCACAGACAAACTGTGTGCACAATTAATAGCCAATCACAACTCTCCATCTCTCTAGCGATTATCTGATGATGGGTTAATATCTATATACATCACAGCAGAGGTGATTTTTGAGGAGGGTAGAATGGTCGTTTCCAGATTTTGGACAGGAGTTTCACACATGTAAGAGGTGGTATGGGAAAATGCCCCTGCCCATTCAGGCTGACAAGTAGGTCATCAAAGCTGGAGTTCTTGTCAGACTTAAGGAGTCACAAGCAGCAAGACAAGAACAACGGTGGGAACAGAAACCAGGTCTTCTGGGTCATAGGCTTTTGTTCAATGGCCTGGATGATGCATGCTCAAAAAGTTGCAAGAGAGCTATTCATTAAAGTTGTCAAAAACTTTAATAAATAAAAGATGGCTTTTCAATTAAATGGCGCTTTTTGGCAAAAATAAGTCTATTTTCATTTAAATACGGATTTTCATTGAAAAAGCAAAATCCGCAAAAACAATTTTTTCCTTAAGTTGCCAAAAAGCACAATCTTGATTTCCTCTCCTTTTATGATGCCCCCAAACAAACAAACAAACAAACAAACAAACAAACAAACAAACAAACAAACAAACAAACAAAAAACAATCAGTGAAAAGGTAAAGTGGTTCTGAATTTTTTTACAGAAAAAAAACCATTTTCCACTCAGTCCCCTCATCATTTTAAGTTTCATCAGTATTGAAACTGCAATTGAATTACTATAGTTTCACAAACAGAAGACTTTGAAAAATCCAGTAGGAGAAATATTCCCACAGACCCACCTCTTTTAAAGGAAAAACAATTTTATTATTATGAATTTATTTATTTATTCATTAAGCATGGACAATGTGACTGGCACTGGACAAGAAAATGCAGATAAGGACTGCCCTTACTCTGAAGAGACATTTTTCTCTTTTGTAGTAGGATACAATATGCCTTCATTGAAAAGAAAGAGTGTTTGACATTTCAGAATCATAGACAGACCCTCTGAGGCTTGGATTACTCTGAGATTCAATTTCACAGACCTTGAGGTCACCTGGTTTTGGTGTATGGCCCCACATTTCTGTTGGATGTGTCTCACAACCCACAGCTTAATTCTAAAAGCAATTTTAAGCATATTCTTTCATAAGGTTTGGACACTAAGGAGAGTTTCTCAGGAAGCAAAGTTAGAAAGATTGTGCAATTTTCCTCCACATAAGACACTGCACAATGTACTGTAAAAATGTCTACTTCTAGAATCTGAGAAAGATCCTAAGGAAAGTATTATAGAGCCTAAAAAAGATCAACAGTAACACCGAATCAGAGATGGACCCCCCACCAAAACCCAGACCTGGAAAAGCCCAATTTTTGGGGATATTTTGTATTGGCCATTATATTGTACCTCTATAGTGGGCCAAATCAAACAATGGATCTTATCATCCACTAACCTTGAGATTGAAATTCTGTAACTCTATAAACAGCCAAAGGAAAATCCCAGTACTGAACAGCCCTTTGGTGACATTTGGATCTAGATGTCTTCACATCTTGGGCACTATTTCCACAGTTTATGTCCACTTCTGTGCAAACTATGCTAGTCTTTGAACTCACAAGCAGTTGATTATATACTCCTGCTGGTAACTGGTAGGAATGAAACACCAATTGAAATAAGAGAGGAACCAACCGAAGCACTGACTCTTCATCTCTAGAGCGGAAGGTTAGGGTTAGGGATTTGGGGGCTTCATTCACTTTTTTGTTTTTGCACTGCTGGATCCCACTAGGAAGCATTAAAATACTACGGGAGGGCCAAGACACTGGTCCATGCCGAAGGCTTCTCACCCGACAGTCTCCTCTGGTTTTCAGCCTCATGAAATTCATACAGTCACAACTGCCTGAAATATTGTTTATTAATAATGTTATGTGACGCTTTTCTGGTGACACCTATTTAGACATTTCAAAGCCCTTTATAAACATTGATACTGTGAATATTGCAACCTACCTGGGAGGTGGATAAATGTTATTACCCCCCAGCTTACAGATGGGCATTTAAGGTTCCTGACTTGCACCAAAAATCAGTGGAAGATGGGAGTCTAAGTACCTTTGAGGATTTGGGCCAGAGAGACTGAGCCCAAGGTTACACAGCAAGACAGTAGCTGGGCATGCCACAGAACCCAGGACTCATGGCTCCTCACTGGGTGCACTAACCACTAAACCGTCCTTTCTCAAAGCATTTCAATTTACATTTTCTGTATTTGTTATTGGCCAACCTATGCTACACAATAGCTCTTTAGTCTCCTGGGAAATTCAGGATGGTTGCAATCTGTGATCTCATCAGTTCTCGAAAGCTAAGCAGAGTTAGGTTAGCTACCTGCCTTAAGTGGGGTATGGTGTTCTTCACTTTTTATCTTAAACCACTGTAATACTCTGCCACAAAGCATGTAAGCACATGGATAACTTTAAGTACCTGGTTAACTTTAAGCACCTGAGTAGGGCCACTAAAATCATAGGTATTTTAATGTTTTGCTTGTTAGGTTTGCTTGGTCCTACACAACAGTTAACAGCTGCCATTTTATACTCTTTACCAATAACTACTACTACATGAAGCGTCTAATCCATTTTGGAGTTATATATAAATGTAAACTCATTATCATCAAAAACTTTAAAATCTCCCTTCTAAAATCATGAGATTCCAGAATACTGATGGGAAAAATGCCCATCCCACATTGTGGTAGTGGAGACAATTTACCAAATAAAAATAACTCTGTACCCAGCTTTGCATTCAACAAAACACTCGCGCTCTTGGTTACACAAAGTCCTGAAAGCTATAAGGTTGATTTATTAGGGACAGCTCTTTCATTATCTAATTACAACACCCAATAATTGTATATCTTCAATAGTCAGGGACAATTGAATATTTTTTAATATCTCCAGCACTGCCAAGCCCTATGGCATGCACTCAGAGGCTTATTTATTTATGCATGTGGCTTGCATATCTCAAGGCTAGATGCATAAATTTTTAGGAGCTGACATTCTCTTCAAGGGAATGATGGGGGGGAGGGTGCCGTTCCCCTCTGAATTATTCCATTCACTCTACAGCTATCTGGTGCTATCTCTTGTTTATCTGCTCATTACTGTGGCCGAAAATGGGTTTGTCAGGAAAAATATAATTTAAGAAATGGAAACTCAAGCAGAGAAGACATCTTGATAACTCAGCAAATGCCAACAAACTTTTTTTTTTCACAACATAGATAACCCTTTTTCTCCAAGTACTTTTAAAAAAGAAACATTTTTCAAAACTCTTGCAGGAGAATCATAATCATTTTTTACATGAACACTCTGGAAGATGCTATAACCTGCAGTGTATGGAATTTTTCTTGTGCACTGTAGCCAATGATTTTAGTTTATTGTTCATTTATTGTGTGATGTTATAATGAACTAACATGTTATGTCACATATCATCATTATATGCTAAATAGAGTTAAATTGTAGGATTATAGAAGTATAATATTGATAAGTAGTTAGAAGAGATAATTATGTATTAGGTATCTAAGTAGGGCTGAAATGCAAGGCTTACAGGATGAGGCCTGTAAGATTTTAGCTTAGCCAAACTAGGCCATTGGCTTAAGAAATGCTTGACATAAGTCAGTGACCAAAGAATGACCCTATGCCACAAAATTATGGGAAAAGATGTACCAATGGGTGATATTGTGAAAAATTAACACTACGAGTAAGTTTTGCTTACAAGATATGTGGTAGTCACATTTTTCTAACACATGCCTTAACCACAGGGTGCATTATGTGCATAAATGCTAATGAGGTATAGTCAGACTCACATTTTAAGAAGAGGGTGCCCAAATTGGGAAAACTGAGGTAGTTATTGAAAATTCCAGCAGGAACCATCCCTCTACCTATGATCAATTAGCAAGGCAGTCATCAGACCTCAAGAATATCATTAAGGATGTGAGTATAACTTTATTTGTAACTTGTGCATAGTCAGTATAGAATTTCTATGTGTTTAGATTATCATAACTTTTAACTATAACTTTACTAAAACTTTTAAAACAGACTAGATCTTGTAATTGTATGTGTGGTCACTACCCTTGGTCTTTATCTGTTCCTAGAGACTCTAAATCTGAAGCAAATAGCAGAGGTGACTTTCATGCTGCGAGCTGCAAACTGTAGCCACCGGAGCCAAACCCACAGTGGTGTAATGCCACATTACTAAATTCACTTTAAATAAAATAAAAGGCTATAGCACACACACATGAGAGTCAGATGTCTCTTCCAAAGAGGTTCGCTGCTTTACATTTTAAGCTACTTGTAGCACGGACTATGGGTCAAATAATGGTTTATTTATATGGGTGCAAGCCCCATGGAGGAAACTTTGAGGGACAAAACTACCTCTACTTCTGTCTGTTGGTGTCCGGGGTCAGAAAAGAGGGGATCACACTTCATTTGCACTTTTCTTACCCACCATTCCATTGTGAAAATTTTACTCATTTTTCGCTAAAATTCAGTTAAGTTTTGAGTGTAGGGGTAATGAAATGTAATTACCTTTATTGTGTAACACAAAGGAAAAAAAGAACCATACTGAACAGGTCATGGGTGATGGGTCACCCTAACCAAACCCCAGTTTTGCACAGCTGGGGAGTGGAGGGTGGACATCCAAAAGAGAGTGGCTCAGTGACTGAATGGGGATGGACGGACGGATGGATGGACATTCCCACTTTGTGGTGAGAGGTTGGAGTTTGAAAGGTAAGAATTCTTAGTTCCCAACTGAAAAACCCAGCAGCATAGGAGTCCTTTGGGGTAAAAGAGTGCTCCTCCGTGGTCTATTTACACCAGCCGAGAATTTGATTTGCTGTCTCCAGTATTCAAATTTAAGGATTGTCAGCAGGAGCAACTGTTGAAACAATACATAGGGAGAGAAGAGGTTGCATAGGTAGCCAGGATGATATAAGCCTTGACTAACTGGAATTTCACCCAGAAGCAAATGGGAAGCTAATTAAGTACATGAACTCCGCTCACGCACTCAGGTCTGTTAAGCAAACAAGCTAGTATAGTCTCCACCAGCTGAAATTTACAAGTGGTCCTAAAGTATGCACCAAAGTAGACCTTCCCAAATCCCTGAAGAATGCTAGGCCTGGTGGCAGCATGGAGCCACCTTATGCTGGTCTTTGTATACTTTATTATTGCTATTTATTTTTTATGTTGTGGTAGCACCTAGGATTCCTCTGTGCTCCAGAGTATATAAACACAGAACAAAGAGACCATCCTCCCTCTTTTGCCCAACTCTTTCTGTGAACAGTAGGACTAACTACCACACACACAAAAATAATCACAGCTTATTAAAACAGATCCCCTAGTGTCCTGAGTTTTGTTCAGCTCTAGTCCCATCAGTCACAGAAATGAGTCTCAGCCACAAGTTCTGATGCAATGTCTACAGGGCATTCAGCTCCGGGTCTAATTATGGAGCAGTTAGAGATCCTGACCTGGGGTATACCGAAGTGTCCGGCCCAATTATTGAACTGTCCCAAATTCTGTTTCCCCCAGCTCACTTCCTACCAGTCTGGAGCTCCTCAGTTTGGGGCATGGTCACAGGTTTAGCAGACTCTCCTTGGTCTCTTAGTGTCCTGTGCAGTCACTCGCTCTTGGGGCTTTCAACTCCTAAAGGGAGAGGGAGGGCGAGCGAGTGCATAATCCAAGCCCTGGATTCTTGAGCAGCCCTCACAAAGTTGTTGCCCTGCCCGGCACAGCTCTCAACAGCAACTTTGCTTCCTGGAGCCACACACAGCACATTCCCCTTCTTCTTGGCCTAGCAGTGTCCTTTGAAGCCATTCCTCCACTGGGAACAAGCCCTGCACCTGTTGAAGGGCAGTGTCTCCATAGTCGAGTATTGCTCTACTCCCAGCCCTGGTTCACTGTAGGAAGTGTAGACCCCTCCCAAACTGGATAGCAATTCCTTCTCTGCAGGTTATCTAAAGAGGGGTTAGATATTTGTAAGGATATCAAGAAAATCACAATTAATTACAACAAGTAAACCTCGTGCTTCAGGGCTGAAACCAGTCTTTAACTATTAGGTCTCTTCCTGATTTCTGTGTGGGACAGATTCCCCCACAGTGGCTACTGTGGAGTTCTTGTACCTTCCTCTGAAGCATCTGGTGTTGGAGACAGGATACCGGATTAGATGGACTGTGGCTCTGATCCAGACTGGCAAGTCCTATACAGAGCAGGGACATTCTATACAGGTTCTTATACAGCATCTAACTCCATAGTATGTGAGTGCCCAATTGTCTCCTGATGCAGCTCCAGCAAATGGAGGCAGCATGGCTGGCTTTAAAAGCACAAACTCTCCATTATCCAGCTCAGGCCTGGCCGACAGCTTTGAGTGTTACAAAACAAGGCAATTCAAGGACACCAACACAATTCTTAAGAGGAAAAATGCTCCCTAGGCTAATTCTGTCTCTTTGTCCCCTTCCTTTATTATGCCAGTCCTTGCCATCCTTTCCCCAGACAATATTGCAGTGGGTATGTCTACACTGAACACTAAGCCTGGGCTCTGATTCAGTTCTGAGCCCTTGTCCCGCTTCTTAACATACAAATCATTTTAATTCAGGGCAGCAAGAACTCAGGACCCTGGTACTAGGACCATAGTAGGCAGGGGCATCAGTCAGAGCCTGCGTTCTGTTGTGATTCAGGTCCAAGCCCTGTCATTTAGGAGCATGGACACAGGTCAAGCCACAGACCTGAGTCAGAAGGTCTGTGTAGTGCAATATGGACCTGTTAGCACAGCTGTGAGACCCAAACCCAGCAACTGTAAACCCAGATTTACAATGCAGTACAGATGCTCAAGCAAAGGCTTGGAAATATCAAACCCCCTAACCTGGGCTTAGCCTGCAGTGTAGACATAGCCAGTATAATCTGTCTAATGTCTAGACTGTAAAATCCTCAGGTTAGAGCCCGGTCTTGTCTTTTATTCATGAGACACCATGCAGACTGATAGCACTACATAAATACAATAAAATAATGACAATAGTAATGCTCAAAAATTAATCCCCCCTTGGCACACTAGATCGGGAGATATGCGTGTCTTCCCAGTTTGTTTGTTTTTTTCCCCAATAATGGCTCTTAGCCTAGATTTGCTGCATCATTTATATTTTTAGTTGTTCCTTCCAACTCAAAGAACATGAGGAATCCCTGGAGAACTCAAGCCTTTGAAGTTCCTGATATGCACACACAGCAAGGAGCCTGCGACAGATGCTGCCATGCATTTGATACTCTTCCAGCTCCAGTCCTGTCATTTACCAAGTGATCCTGTCATCAGCCACTACAGAAATAGAGTGTGCGTTAGCTTGGCTCCCATCCTTCACTCCTCTTAAAGTCAAAATATAGTTACAGATGAGAGGAGTTCTGTGTGCAAACATAAAGAGACAGAGCCCAAACAGTGCAACACTCAAGCTTCATTCCTTCCTCCACATAGATAGTCCTCTTTCCTCAAGTACTTCTGTGAAGTAGAGATTTCTAAACTCCTAGATGTTATATTTCAGGGCAAACAGAGAAGTTAGATTAAAAAATAATTCTCTTGCTGGAAGGTTGCAACATAACATGACTGTATTTCTTAGAATTCAGAGCCCTAACACACAAGCACCCCAAAACAGAGCGAGATAAAGCAGGCTGCTCCCTGAAACAGATCAGCACCTCTCACACCACCTCACTCTAGGCTGACTATCTACAAACTGGCTGTACAAGGCCCAGATTACACAAACTCCAGCCTGATCATCCAGATGTCATGAATAGAACCTCCCGTGCATGGAGCTGTACCGTGCATGCAGACACCCTGTAGGGTGACACAAGGCTCTGGCAGAACAGGCTGGATAAATCAGGCTGGGAAGCAGAGACAACCGCAGGGTTTGACTTGTGTCCAGGAATCTCAATTACAAATATCAAGAGCTGAGCAGGAATCTTTCTTCCTCTCCCATGAAAGTTGATATTTCAAAAATATTTCTGTTCTGTACTGGGAGAAAAGCAAGGCCTCTCAAAGTTCTGAGAGATCAAGAGATGCACATGCAGAATAGCCTACTGGTATGGCTAGTTGCTTTAGTCATGGGAGACCCAGGCTCAAAGCCCTGATTTGGAGCAGGGATTTGAACCCTCAGGCCAGGTGAGTGCCTTAATCTCTAGGGGAGTGGCTATTCTGGAGTGGATGGGCCTCTGTCTCCTGGGTTTGACCAGAAATTCCACCCTGGACCTGAGAACCTTTCCCATGAGAAGTTTTAGTTCTGACAAATCAGCATTGCCAATAAAAAAAAAATCTTTTTAGCTCTAATTATGACCACATCTCTTCTGTGCCACCAGAGATACCACAGAGGCTACATAGGTACTAGACTGAATCCAAACACCTAGATCCTTCTGCCCATTTGGAAGTTACTTACCATGACTCGTTTAAGGTCACTCAGTCCAACATTGCCAGAGAAGTTACAGGGGGACTGGCCCCTTACCAACATTCAGATTCCCTCAGTATGAATTAGAGAAGTCTACCAGCGGAAGTACCAGCTAGGTCATCCTTCACTGTAACTCAGTCGTCCCCCCCCCCCATTGCTGCGATTCTGGCACCCATTTGACCTCTGTCACTGCTAAGTGTCCATTCCCTGCAGAACAGCAAATAGCTAAAAAGGGCCCTTTTGCCTAGTCCCTCAATAGACATGGCAGCAAGATGGGTTATGTCTGGAAGGAATTCATTTGAACTCTCAGCATGAAGCTAGGCAAAATGTTGGATGCAAACAGCCATGTGTTGTGAACTCTTTTCAGCTAGCTTTCTGCCAGAGGAGACATGTTACATATAAGCTCATCATTATCCTTGGAAGTGAGCGGCAGGAGTACAGAGAATGACTCTTTGAATGTGCTCAGCAGATCGAGGGATGTGATCATTCCCCTCTATTCGACATTGGTGAGGCCTCATCTGGAGTACTGTGTCCAGTTTTGGACCCCACACTACAAGAAGGAAGGGAAAAATTGGAAAGCGTCCAGCGGAGGGCAACAAAAATGATTAGGGGACTGGAACACATGACTTATGAGGAGAGGCTGAGGGAACTGGGATTGTTTAGTCTGTGGAAGAGAAGAATGAGGGGGGATTGGATAGCTGCTTTCGACTACCTGAAAGAGGGTTGCAAAGAAGATGGATCTAGACTGTTCTCAGTGGTAGCAGTTGACAGAACAAGGAGTAATGGTCTCAAGTTGAAGTGGAGAAGGTCTAGGTTGGATATTAGGAAACACTATTTCACTGGGAGGGTGGTGAAACACTGGAATGCGTTACCTAGGGAGGTGGTGGAATCTCCATCCTTAGAGATTTTTAAGGACTGGCTTGACAAAGCCCTGGCTAGGATGATTTAGTTGGTGTTTTTCCTGCTTTGAGCAGGGGGTTGGACTAGATGACCTCCCGAGGTCCCTTCCAACCCTGATATTCTATGATTCATTTCCCCAGCAACCCAAATAAACAGGAAGGCCTCCTTCAAGTCCCTCCTGAAAACTCACTTCTGTGGTGTTGCTTACAAATCATGCAGCAGTGGCCGGGAAGCTGATATACCTTGTTTGCTGCTTATTTGGCTAACTCAATACTCACCCTGGCTGTTTGCTGTAGTCACCTGTTCTCCAGGCCCTGACCATGCCATATGTTGCCCCTGAGCAGATGTCAGAATCTGCAGGTAGCACATTGAAGTCCATAGACCTACATGATTTAAAACATCTGAGAATCTGGACCTTTGCAATTGAATTGTGCTCTGGCAATCCCATAGCTTGGTTGAGAGCCTCTGGTGAAAATGGATCCGCCATCTCTTTGAGCCAAGGTTAACATTTTCAAAAGCTCCTGAATGACTTTAGGAGCCTAAGTCCACAGTCAGACGTGATTTAGACATTCAGCGCCAGATTTTTTAAGGTATTTAACCTCCCATGGGAGAGAAGCACCTACATACCTTTAAACAATCTGGCCCTTAGGAGCCTAACTCCCATTGACTTTCAATGAGACCTAGACTCTGAAATCACTTAGGTGCTTTTGAAAATTTTGACCTAGGCCATCATCTAAGAATCCATTTTGTTGTTTGTCTAAACTAGAGAGAGGCTCAGGTTACCAAATTTCACAGATCAGTTCTCTGCTGGTGTGAATGAGGAAAATTCCACTGAAATCAGTGGTGCTGCACTTATTTACTTCAGCAGAGAATTTGGACCCAGATCTGGTTCTTGATTCTAACTTCAAACATCTCCAAAGGTAGGGAGTTACTCAGATTTGGGGCATGTTCTGGGCTCATCTTTAGTCTGAACTATTTAAAACTGAAACATCTGGTGGTCATCCTATAT
This sequence comes from Dermochelys coriacea, assembly GCF_009764565.3. NCBI lineage: Eukaryota > Metazoa > Chordata > Testudines > Dermochelyidae > Dermochelys > Dermochelys coriacea. Next base: position 6,070,703 of record NC_050078.2, read on the forward strand.
CCACTCAACAGTGTTGACTGAGCACAATATTCCCTATACTCTATTGAAAAAAGTGGCCAAAAGACGCTTAAACCATCAACAAAGATGCTTTGATAACTCACCTTGCTCATCCCAGACAGTTCCTCACCTCACACATAGTCCGATTGAGGTCAGTGAGACTGCTTGAAGAGCAGAGTGCTACTCAGCTTAATTAAAGATATCAGGATGAATGGATCAAGCCCCAGCTACAGTAAAGATTGAATTTTAATCTACAAACCACCATGACAGCTGCATTCCTCTGGGATGCTAAGCCCAGGACTGACTCATGAGACCTGGACAAAAGGTTCTTGGTGGATAGGATCCAGCTATGGAACAATTTCCTAGAGGTGAGCAAGCAAATGTAGAGTGAGAGTGTCTTTAGGAAACAGGGCAAAACTTTCCTCTTCAAAAAGACCTTTCCACGATAAGAATAACATAGCACTGACTCCCTTTCTACCCCAACCAACTAATCCTCCAGCTAAGAAAAGGAAATAAAATCTAAAATTCAAAGGCAAAAAACCATATCTTAAGCCAATATTTTTACCCCAAAAGAAGGAAGAGCACCAGACACCCCACAAAGTCGACTAGGAAGTTTGCTATTACTATCGATTTTACATGGAAGACTCTCAGGCCCAGATCCTCAAAGGTATTTAGGAGTCTAGCTTCCATTGAAATAGTGGGAATTAGGCATATATGTACTTTTGAAGATCTGGACCTCAGAAACTCTGCTGATGGGCAGCAGTATAAAACCCTAAGATCAGAAGATACAATCTGACCTATAGTTGGATGGATCGATACAATAGTTAAATGGGTCAGTAGGTAGGTGGACAGATTGGTCAAACATCATTTCTATTTTTCTTTGATTCCCGTCCACAGCTCAGCAGCAACAATGGGGATGAAAGAAGTCTTTTCTCCACTTCTGTCTTGAACCAGCTTCAAGAATTCACAAAAAGAAAAGGAGTACTTGTGGCACCTTAGAGACTAACAAATTTATTAGAGCATAAGCTTTCGTGAGCTACAGCTCACAAATGCATCCGATGAAGTGAGCTGTAGCTCACGAAAGCTTATGCTCTAATAAATTTGTTAGTCTCGAAGGTGCCACAAGTACTCCTTTTCTTTTTGCGAATACAGACTAACACGGCTGCTACTCTGAAAGCTTCAAGAATTGTTCACCTTTAAAGCTTTTTGTTCTATGTCATTCATTACCATATCTATCCCGCATGCCTGGGCATCATCTAGTTTTAGTTCCTTGGACTTTGGTAAGTATCACCATGCATGGTATCCTTTCCGTGTCAATTCTTGACATGTTTCAAACCATCACAGTCATCTTTCTTCACTCTTCTGTAACAGCATCATTTCTTGTCCTATCTGTCTTCTTATCACTTCATGATTCATTTTCTGCAGTCTTGAAACTCTCAGTATTCCCCTGAATCAGTTCCTTTCTGCAGTCAATATATTACATTCATCGGCTTTCCTCCTACTTCAACATTCTGACCTGTACACAGTTTCAGCACAAGAATTGTCTCATATACATTGATTGTTGGTTTTATTGAAATATTTGCAGCCTTCCAGATTTTGCAGAGTTTTCTGAATGCAGTATCAGCTTGTCTGCTTCTTCTTTTTGTGTCATCTTCACAATTCCCATTCTTCAATCATTTCTGTATGTCAGGTGGAAACTGCTGTTTGCTTTGAAAAAACCTGAAGGGACAAAAATGTGAATTTCAGGATTTGCGCTTCTTAGGAGAGCTGCGTTTGTATGCTGAACAGCTCCCAAAACTACTGATTTCAGACTCATTAGCGACCCTTGCTCTTGACACCTAAGCAAACTGGTATGCTTGGTTCTGCAATGGTATCCTTATTTCACAATGCATTGCTATTGCCTTTTTATTTGTACTTATTTTTTGCTCCCTTGCTTTGTTTTATAAGCACTCTCAGTTTTGCACAGCATTTTGGTACACTATCATTTTTCAAACAGTTAAATGTTAACTTCATTTTCTGGTATGAATTATGCTTTGCTCTTTTAGTTTTGTAATGAAAAATAAGTACAGGTTATGCAAGCAATAACCCCTATGTAAGCAGCAGCTATCTTTTTAAACGGTTTATTATGCCACAGTCTGGTACTCCATTAAATATAGATTACAGACTGTTGAATAAATGAATATCAACTAAGCAGCCCCATCCTTCTGTACATATCAATGCAAATAATGAATCATGGCATCTCATGAAAATGTATAACCCAGAAGGGCAGGTCAAGAAGTAATTACACATTTGTCTTATCTCATGCCTCTTGCACTCAAAATAGCAAAATGCATCAGTGGTGGTGAGGGGACGCTGGGAAAGCTTTTATGACCTGCTTACCAGAAGGTGAAACTATGCTGCTCATACTGTCCTTGCTCAGGTTTATGGAGAAGGGCTTAGATTTACAGGTCAACCTTTGTAGTAGCTATCTCTGAGGAAGGATGGTCTTGTGGTTAAGGCACTAAACGGTGCCTCATAAGAGCTGGGTTTAAATCTCAGTTCTACCACAGACTCATGCTGTGATCTTGAGCATGTCGCTGATGGCAAAATTGTTACTTGTCTCTGAAGGAATGTCAAGGGTTCCCCCCCTTTACTTCTCTGTGTGGGATATTGTAACTGGGAATGGGGGAGTCTGAGATGCAAAGTTATGTTACCACTACGCACCTCCTAGTGTAGGCGGTGGAAACGAGCTTGGAATGAGTGGCTCTTTGACTCCACCTCTCACATGCCAGCCAATACCGGGGCTGCTGGCTACTGCTGGCCAAGTGCAGTAGCAGACTACTGCCCCCCAGTGGGAGCAAATGGAGATCAGGTAAGAAATTGTTGCTTCTTACCTCTGGCCCTAGTAAGATCAAAGTTTGTTAATAAACTCCTTTAATCAACTTGTGCTCACATTTCCCAGGTCAGATCCCCAGCTGCTGTCACACATCATAGCTCCACTGACTTCAAGGGAGTTATGGAAAGTCACACCATCTGGAGATCTATCTGTGGCTAATAATTAGAACTTGTCAAAAATGTATTTTATTTTCTGCAAACATTTCAAAGCACACAAAAGTATTTCAATTTTTGTCAAGAAATTTTTTCAGGCTTTTATTGAAAAACTGGACACTGAACTATTTGTTGGGTTTACCGTTGTTGAAAATGGAAATATTTAATTTTTGGTTTGCAACCCCTATGTCCCAAAACATGATGACAATGGCACCACATTTTCCATTTCATTTAAAGGTCATTCTTTATTGAAAAACTTGACTTTTCCCCCCTAAAATAGCTCCAATATCAATACTTCTCTTCCCCATTTATTAATGTTTGGGAAGCGCTAAGATACCATGGCCCCCACAGATACCTACTGAGATAAATACTGTACTCCATGGACCACATAATGCCCCTGCTTTCAATCACTGCCCAGCAACTTGCAGCATACAACCTCTTCTGCATTTCTGCAGGGGGAAACATAATCCTTATTTTGAAATGAGATAAATGTTTGAGTGTCTAGACCAGGGATGGCCAACCTGAGCCTGAGAAGGAATGAGAATTTACCAATGTACATTGCCAAAGAGCCACAGTAATACGTCAGCAGGCCTCCATCAGCTCCCCCACCCCACTCCCAGCGCCTCCCGCCCACCGGCAGCCCCGCCGATCAGCACCTGCCCCCCCTCCATGCACCTCCCATCAGCTGTTTCATGGCATGCAGGAGGCTCGGGGGGGTGGAAGGGGAGAAGCGAGGACACGGCAGGCTCAGGGGAGGGGGCAGGAAGGGGTGGAGTGGGGGCAGGGCCTGTGGTAGAGCCAGGGGTTGGGCAGTGAGCACCCCCCAATACATTGGAAAGTTGGTGCCTGTAGCTCTAACCCCAGAGTCAGTGCCTATCCAAGGAGCCACTGTGCATGCACCACTTACAGGAAGCAGGCTTAAGAGGAAGAACTTGTGACAGGAAGAATTGGCAACCAGAAGGACAATGCTGCACAGTGGACTTGCCTCAGAGTTGCCAGGAGGAAGCATGTAAACCTCTGCCACTCACAAGGACTCACCAGGCTAGGTTGCAAGAAAGGGTCAGATAATCTCTGACCCAGGGTATAGCTGTACCTAACCAACGTAACCAAGCCAGACCCTTATAGAGTCTCCTCAAGGAAAACTCTGAGTGTCCCCTTAATTGGAAGATGCCATATCTGTGAATCTGGAAAGACTGGGTAAGGTTTCCAAAGGGGATGCGGGGGGACACTGTGGAAGAAGAAGAGACTCGGAAAACACCCAGACAGGACCCATTAAAGGCTCAGCCTATGGCAACCCTGTGAAGTAGAGCTATAGACCTACCCATTTGAGGAAAACAAATGTGTATGACTTTCCCATTGGAACACAGTGAGCCAATGGCAGAACTGATAACACAGCCATAGAGTCCTGGCACTTTTCAGCTGTAGATCTCAAAGGCCTTTACAGAGAAGGTATCATTATCCCCATGTACATCTGTGTGGTTGGCCACTTAAATTGCATTTATAGATGAAGAAACTTAGACACAGGGAGAGAAGAGACTTTCCCAAGATCACCCAACAGGACAATGGCAGATCTGGCAATAGAATCCAAGTATCCTGAATCTCTACCCACTAGCACACACTTCCTCTGTAGACTATATCCCTTCCAGTCCTCACTGAATCAAAATGGAAACAGAGTAATTTTGCAAATTGCTGAATCACAAATGGAAATTGAGTGAGGATCTGAAAGGAGAGGGTCCTCATCAGCATCTGAGTGCCCCAGGGTTTCCTTGTGCATTGGGAAGGGAGGGGAAAAGGCAGCATGTGATTTTTCCTTATATAGGGGCTAGTAATCTGTACTAGACCTCCAAGAACTAAGACTCCTCTCCTGGGATGGCATCAGTTTCTGAGAAGGACACTGCTTTAATCATCAATTATTGCCCCAGACCGCACACTATAAAGCAACAATCCTGGCTGCTATTCTGGAATTAAATCTACGTTAAGCAGCTTTCACAATGTTTGTGTCTTTGATGTGGGTTACCTTAAAGATCTAGATAACCACTGGTTGAATGACCTTTTCACAGGATTCAGAGTAGCAACCATGTTAGTCTGTATTCGCAAAAAGAAAAGGAGTACTTCTGGCACCTTAGAGACTAACAAATTTATTTGAGCACTTCCTCTGACATTTTGCTAAGAAGTCTATCTGGTACCTTGATTATTAAGGCCAGATGTCCCCCTCTTCAATGTGAGTTATTCATATCTGATGTGAGAGCCTCTTAGTTCTCCCACATCCCAAGATCAAACGATGGAATAGTCTTTAAAAGTGGGATGTTTAGATTAAAAGAAGCAGCGAGCAAACTTTCCATTGATTGCAGTGAAAATCATATGCATGCAAGGAGAGTAAGATACGTCCATTGTGGAGATATGAGAGATGAATCCTGCACATACACTATGTTAAACACCAGTTGATGAGTTATTTGTCATGGACTAATTTATAGAGGTCTGCTAAAAACTTGCCCAGCTTGATCAATTTCGCCATTAAAAAGTCTTAAGAAATGGATAAATATCTTTTAATAGGTGTGTAACAGTCAAAAGAGCTCTGAGTAGCTTGAAAGCTTGTCTCTCTCTCCAACAGAAGGTGGTCTAATAAAAGATATTACCTCCTCCACCTTGTTTACTTCACAATCCTGGCAGTCTTTAATGAAGACAATAAAAATCAATGAAGGATACCCAATGCCAGTTGCCCGAGAAGGACACAGCTTCTACAACCCTTAAACTCAGCTTCCACTTGTTCCTTCACGGCACAACACTAGAATTAGGCTATGTCTACACTACAGCCTATGTTGGTAAAACTTATGTCGCTCAGGGGTGTGAATATCCCACCTCCCTGAGCGACAGAAGTTACACCGACATAAGCATTCGTGTGCACAGCGCTATGTCAGCAGGAGAGGGGCTCCGTCCTTCTCCCACTGTGCCTGTCCCTCAGCCTCTGGCCCTAGTGGCCAGGCCTGGGCAGGGAGCAGAAGGGGTGGGACCGGTCACTTCTTACGCCGGCCACTCCAGGTCGCTACTCTGTGCAATGCGGCAGCTGCGTGCGAGAGCCCAGCCAGGGAAGCGGCAACGGCGGCCAGGCTGTGTCTCAGGCAGCTGCTGTCCTGCACAGAGCAGCGACCCTGAGCAGCAGCCTTCAGCCGGCATGAGAAGCGGCTCCGTCCCTTCACCTCCATTCCCCACTTGGGCTTGGCTGCCGAGGGAGAGCAGGCGAACGTGCTGTGGGGGAGGTGCAACAGAAGAAGGACAGAGCCCCCTCCCCATAGGTAACTCTGAGGATCCTAGAAGATCCTCCTGGCCTTGGCTTTTTGATCTCAGGCTCGTATTACCTCAATATCTTCTTTGCATATAATACATTGTTGAGATGCTAATTAACTTTCTGGGAAAATAACTGTGTCAAAAACACAGAGGCCAGATCCTCAGGTGACATAAATCGCCGTAGCTCTGTTGTAGTCAACGGAGCTATGCTGATTACTGCCAGCTGAGGATCGGGCCCTATCGTCTGTTTTGGTGCACAAGGAATGCAGGAATGGGCTCTGAGTGCTGGCCTCATCTTTCAGAAGATCAGCCAACGTCCATTGGGCAGATCTTCTGCTCCAGCATGCATGCAACTCCAAATAGAAGCAGTGGAAAGTTTGCTGCCTCCTTCTTTTAGTCTCAACTTCCGTCTTTTAAGATTTTCATCCACAGTTGTTTGGATGTCTGAAGCTGAAGGCGCGATCCCACGAGATACGAATAACTCCCATTCAAGAGGGGGAGCATCTGGTTTTAACGGTTCATTTTGATTATTTCAGAAATCCCCTCAGGCCCTTTAGTAAACATTCTCTATAAAGTGTTTTCTTCCATGCTATTCTCTTCATATTCTCTGCAGGGCAAGTCGTTTCAGCACTATCATGTAATCTCCATATATATTAATATAAATGAAGCCCTCAGCACATCTCTGATGCTTGGTCTGCTCTTGTCTATAATTCTTTCATGCTTGATAGATTCCGTTCATGGATAAGTACTGTTTTAGGCCTGTTGCCAAAGTTTAATCCAATGAGCCAATTTTCTACACCAGGCCACTGAGCAGCTCTTTGTGAAGAGTGTGCTAGCCATCATATGTAGCAAGAGACCGAAACCCGTGAACCTACATAGAAGAATGTGTAGCACTGGGGAATTGCTCCAGGGCCCCAAATCGGGCCTGAAGGGTTTTCACTTTGCAAAATAACTTGCAAAGTGACAGGCTACTGAAATGTGACACCACTTTACCTTGCCATTTTGAGAACTAGTGGGAGAATAGTGCATGAAAGGACAACATTTTGAAAGGGTTCCATCCCTTTTGGTGGGCATAACTTGGACCAGAAAAACTCTGCCTGCATTTTTTTCCTCCCTCTACTTTCCTGATTACCGGGGCAAGTCACAGAGTTAGAGACAGTTAGGCTGGTGCCAGCAAAAAAGGAAACTAGGTCTAACAACTTCTGAAAATTTACCCTTAAGTGTTTTGGGTTGTTTTTTTTTTTTAAGCAAATATGGAAGGCAAGATTTGTGTTAGTTTGTCTGAATCCTACACTGGGATATAGTCAATCAGGGCTGCCTAAATGTTTTGACACCAAGAGCCACAGAGACAATGAAGTCAATAGAGTTATGCTGATTTACCTCAGTTGAGGATCCTGACTGCAGTCAGGAGGTGTGATTGCAGCATATGTAGGCTAGCTTGCTAAACATAGCAAAGAAGCTGCAGCAGCATGGGGTGGAGGAACAGGCAAGCTGCCCAAGGACCTACCCAGGCTCCAGGGTGAGCTTGTACTAGCCTGTGCTGCAGTGGATTCCCTGCTATTTTTAGCAAGCTAGCTTGAGCAGAGCTAGCTGAGGTATATCTACATGTACTGCAGTGACACCTCCCTACCGCAGTGCAGCCACCCCATTAGACGAGACGAGACGAGAGAGTACACCAGTGTTACTGCAATATTCTGGGCCATTACTTAGAAAGTGATAAATCTTTTTTTTTATATGCAGCACAGATATATGAAAGCTCTTTGGTCAAAAAAACCTAAAAATGCAGGTCACAGGCCATTTTTAATGCCCGAAAAGCCATGGGATAAAAACTCAGAAATGTGCCAAGAAAGGGGGAAGAATAGTCACTTGTGCATATAAAGGACCTGATGCAAGATCTGCTGGAACCAGTGTCTTTCCATTGGCTCTGAAGGGCTTTGGATCAGGTCTCTAGGGCATATACTTTATTCATTTTGTGACAGTCACCTCACTGTCATCTCTCCACTGCCCCAGCCTATGTCATTAACCTCCAAAACATGAGCATACTATTCCTAAATAAGCATAGTCTCTCATCTTAGTCTGGATTCAGTCTAGGCACTGAAAAACCTTTAATAGTAGGATAACAAGTTCAGGTTTCTTAAGAGCCCTGGCAATGTTATTAATGGGGCCAAAATAGATTATAAATGGGGGATTTGAGGAGTTCAGGAGTCTAAAATTACAATGAAACGAGCGTTCATTTCAGCAGCAGTTTGATCGCTGAACAAAGTGGGCCTTTGCAGTGAACCGGGTCGCCGGGTTCAATTCCTGCTCTCATTCTTTGGCCTCTTGTTGTTAGCTTGTGATGAGGCAAATGAATATGGCAAAACATCGGGGAATAGGGAGGACTTTCAGTAGACAAATAGAAAAGCTGTGGGCTTGACCTTTGTGGAGATGCATTGCTCCTCAGCTTGCAGAGAGAATGAAGAAATGCAGGCTGGTGCGGTAGGCTTCAAACTGTTTCAAGATGTAATGATCAAAGTTATTGCTTTAGTCATTTATTTAGACTTCTTTAAAATGCACTCAGCCAAAACTCTGCCATGTTTAGCATTTTAGCAAACAACTTTGCATTAAGCATAAGCAAAATTATGTGCAAATCATTGAGATAGGAGCTTTATCTTGGTCAGGCAACTATTTTTAGCTGAAGCATTGAAAATTCCCAAATAAACCTATGGACTCTATCATGCCCGGGAAGGTAACACACACTGTTTGGTAGTGCAAAGTGGAGTGGATCAAATCAGTAAAAATGTTAGGTGAAACTTACAGGGATTTCTTCTGGCTCCTTTGAGGCTTTATAAAATGTAATTTCTACATCTGCCTTTTAATCAGGCAGATCTATCACTAGTCGCTATGGGGAATGTATTTTGGAACAAATTACTGATAATGATACGATGGATTTATATTGCTCTTCTCATTCATGGATCTAGTTTTTCCTAGTAGTAAAAGTAGAGACGATAAATCAGGAGACCTGGCTTCTCTTCTCTATTTTGAGTGGCTAAATTTGGGGAGAAGGGAGCAAGTCCTTAAATAACTACCTCAGCTTTCCCATTTGTCAAATGAAAATAAACCACTTTTTGTAAAGTGCTTTGAGATGTAAGGGCATGTGTAAAAGCAAAGTGTGCACACCGAATGCCCTTGTGTGAACATTAGGGGAGCCTCCTAATTTACATGTGAGATAAGCATTATTAGACCTGTTTTCCAGCTAGGTAAACTGAAACACAACCCAATGCTAAACAGTGGTTCAGTTCAGGTGGCAAAAGAAACCAGAACCCCTGACACCCAGTCTAAGTCTCTAATATCTTATTATACTGCCTCCTTATTATATATACGTTATAACATCCTAAGTGTTGTTTTAAATTACAGTGTATCAATTTAGGCTTAAAATGTAAAATATGTACATGGTGCTAAATATATCCCTGGCATAGCATCATTGACTCTAATGACCTTACCAAGTTTGCAAGCAACACCCTCTGCCAAGTGTGGACTCCCCTGCTCCACCAGGCCACCCCCTACCCTCTGAACGATAATTGGTTAGGAGACTGGGACAGGGGAGGAACTCATTCAGACTCCAGGTAGAATATAATCCCTTTACAATACAACAAACTGCCTGTAGGACTTGATCCCAAACCCCATTGAAGTCAATGGGAGGCTTTCCATTGACTTCAATGGCTTTTGGATGAGGTCCATCTTACATACCTTAGACGGCAGAGCCGGGGCTTGGGAGAGAGGGTATTTCCGTTCATCAGTCTTCTTCTGCTCCCTATTGCACGACAGATGGGGAAGAAATGGGGTGAGGGGAAATCTTCTTAAAACTGCATTATTTCTCCTACCAGCTGGGTTATTTCTAGCTGGCTGATTCTGTCTTCTCTCCCTAGTGCTATAGCTTATGAGTTTACTGAAAATGGCTTATTGTTTTCATTAACACAACCTGGCCGATTGCTTTATTTGTTTAAACTGCAACAAAACACTATGGCCTGGCCCATAAGCACTCATCCCCAGGGCCTCTGTGCTACAGAGAACCAGCCTGCCCTTATACAAACACAATCCTCCTTTCTGTTTTCAAAATTCTTAGCTCCTTGCCTTTTAGATTAAAGCAGCAACATGCTAGGAGCTTGGTCCAAAGCCCATTCCAGTGAGTGGGATCTAGGCCCTAAAACCAGAGGGATAGATTCTGTGCTGTGTCTGCTGAGAGGCTCATCCCAGGAGGAGAAGTGATCAGTGGGGGCTTTAAGGCCTGGCTTGACAAAGCCTTGGCTGGGATGGTTTAGTTGGGGATTGGTCCTGCTTTGAGCAGGGGGTGGGACTAGATGACCTCCTGAGATCCCTTCCAACCCTGATCTTCTATTATTCTAAGATACCTTTGTGTTGCCTTTATTCTGCCTATATTGGGGCTTAAATTTGTGGCAGCCTTCCCTATGTTGCATTCTGCCATGGATCTAGGCAGCCTGGCCGCTGGCATATGCTCAATGCTGGGGCTTGCAAGTGGAGCAGTGTAAAGCCATTTACGTCATGCCGACACCATCCTTGCACCAGATTAATAGATGCCAAGGCCAGGAGGAAACATTGTGATTATCTAGTCTGATCAGGCTGGACTTGATGACTTCTGGAGGTCTCTTCCAGCTCTACATTTCTATGATTCTCTAACACAGGGCACAGAACTTCCACCTAATTAATACCTTTGGAACTAGCGCATGTCTGTTACAAAAGCCACATCCAATCGTGTTTTTAAAATTGCCCAGGATGGGAGAATCCATCACAACCCTTGATAAATTCTTCCAATGGCTAATTCCCCTCACTGTTAAAAATTCACACAGTATTTCCAGTCTGCATTTGTCTAGCTTCAACTTCTAGCCTTTGGGTCTTGTTATAACTTTCTATGCTTGATTGAAGAGCTCATGATCAAATATGCGGTCCCAGCGTAGGTACCTATAGGCAATGATCAAACCGCCCCTTAACCTTCTCTTTATTAAGCTAAACAAATTAAGCTAGGGGAATTCTTCTCCAGCTCTCAGAGACCCTGAAGCAGGGTATAAGTCCTGGTTCAGGAGCCAAAATCAGCCTCAGAGTATCTCTCGTGTCCAATCTGCTGAAACCTGATGAACCATAGCCAGTTTTGGGTAGGGTTGATTGTGATTTAATCTAAACGTCACCCCCAAATGCAAAATGTTTTTTTCTTTTGAAGTCTGAAAAGGTTTTTTTTTTCCTGTCCCACCCCCACCCCAACACACACACTTTTTTTTGTGTGAAACCAGAAACAAAAGTGCTGAAATAACACAGGAGCAGCTGTTTCTATGGCAATTCTGGTCCGACCAGCAACATGATTCACCCTAAATATTATAAAAGAGCCTGAGGGTCAGCTGTGGTAAGCTACCGTAATGGTGGATAATTAGGTGTTATTTGTATTACACCTTGCCTATGTAACCCCCAAGGAGATTACATAGATTCCTGGGACCCAGTCTGCTGGCAGCTCAGCGGGAGATGCACAGTCCATGGTGTGGGGGGGAGCCAAGGCAGACTTAGAGTCTGCCCAGCAATAGGGAGTCAGAGGCCCTCCAGGGAGCTCAGGAAAGGGGAGAAGCCATTTTTGAGTCAGTCTGGAGCCAGCCAGGGCAAGGGCAGGACTGGCTGTGTGGGGAGCTGGTGAGAGGTTTTTCGCAGGAGTGGGTGAGATTCTGTGGCCTGCGCTGTGCAGGAGATCGGACTAGATGATCAGAATGGTCCCTTCTGACCTTAGTATCTATGAATCTATCTATGAATCCCAGGCCTGCATGCAGGGTTCCCCCTGTGAACTGGCCTCTAGGGACCTGAGAGCAGATCCTTCCGCTGGGCTTTTCCCTCTCCACTGATGACTCCCAGTTTGTAGAGTTTTGCTGGGAAGCTTCCCCAGCCAGGCTGAGTTCACCCTCCAGCTCCCTAGGTGAGACCCATCACCACATGGTCAGCTCTGCATTGGCTGCTAGTCCCGGGCTGTTGCCTGCTGTGTGTGTGTCTGGACGTTGGGCTAGGAGACGAAAGTTTGGATTTTAGTACAATTGTGTAACCTGCACCTTGAGCCCTGCACCCCTTTGTGGTGAGGGGAAATCCTGGGACCAGAAGCAGCCTGACTCCTGCCTGAAGAGGATCCCTGCCGGCAGAGATCAGCCCCTCTGCAGTGACCAAGGAGTCCAGAGTCATTGCTGAACCTGTGGATCATTCATGGAGTTTGTGAGTGCACCAGCTTTTAGTTAGTCAGTCAGGGAAATTGTTTTGGGGACCCCCTACTCCGTGAACTGTTTACTCAAGCCAGGGAGTGAGGGTTTGGGGATTTTATAACCTGTGGAGGGACTTACCACCTCCTCCCACTTGTGAGTCCTTTGGGCTGTACTGAACCCAGTTAGCCACACTGCTAAACCACTGCAGAGAAGATATCGTGGTCATAGGTCATCAAGGGCCCCAACAAAGTATGCATACCAATGGGACACTAATCTTACCTTTGCTACATCAGGTCCCGTGACTGGGGAAAGTCACTGGTATTATCAGCGTGAGCACCGGTGACCCTAAGAATAGTGTTTTACCCTGTTATGTTGTATTTGTCTCCTGTTTAATATAATTATTGTGTTGAATATATTGTATGTGTTTGTGTTATTTCTTGGGAGTCTCCAACTATCTGGCAAGTAAGTGGGGGTTACTCTGTGGTTAGAATTTTCCTCCCAAGCTGCCCTGGTGACTGTGCCAGGAAGGAGAAAGGGGGGTGGAGGCACCGCCAAATAAGTTCATAGGGAAAATAAAAAAAATACATCCTGCTGAGGGGGAGGCGGGATCCAGAAGAACCCCGAAATGTCCATCAAAACCTGTAAGCAGATTGACATTAAAGAAGGTAACCGGGTGGAGAGGGGCACTACACCTAGAAAGGACAATGAAGGGTCGGGATCCTTTTGTACTAGAGGCTGTATGGACAAAGAAGACAGGCCTAAATACCTTTGAGAATCCAGGCATAGTCATTCTCCCAAGAGCTCACAATCTACATGTCAGACGGGATGCAAGTGGTCAAAACAGACAAATGGAGTGAGATGGGAGGAGGAGTTAGCATTAAAAAAGAGTTTAGTAGAAAAACAGAAGTCTCAGAGCACCAAATGCCTAATCTAGATTGATGGGCTAGAGCTAGATAAACCCAATACATTAGTTCAGACAGATGGATCCTGCAGTCTTTACTCCATTATTTCAAAAATAATGTCCTAATATGCGGAAATCACAGTGGTTGAACTTTAAAACGTTTCCTGTATTGTGAAAGTTGTGGGATGTCTCCTACCCGAACAAGGGGCAATATGGCTGAAACCAGAAATCTGGCTCCTGGTGACAGAAACATAAGTGCACCTACAGTACAGTACAAAGAAAGGCATAAGAATGTTCCCTGTCGTGCACATTTCTTTACTGAGTAGATTAGCAAAATAGCCAGGCAGAGCTGAAAATGCAGCAGCTTTCTGCTGCCACCAGCCATCACCGGCCATTCAGAATCACCATGTCCGTTGGTGAATGTATGACAGGGCAGCACTCAGCTACCTCCCGTGAGATGTAGAGATACTGGCCATCCTCCCACTATTACTTTGTCATTTTTCTTTCCTTATTCTAATATGGCAACCCAGTCAGGACTACCGGGGTTTTGAACTGTAGAGTATTCTAACATTGAGGGAGGAAAATGGCACATTAAATCTTTTAATCCACAAGGCAGTCCAGAAACTGCTCAGGTGGCAACCCTGTTCCAGGGCATCTCCCAGGCCTTATTAGATAAAATGGATATTGTCGCCTCCGATGGCATGAAAGATCGAAAGATGTAAGGCACTGGTGGGTTGTGCGGCTCAATTTCATTGATGTTGGAGAGTTTGCTGGACACGTGCACCAGATTCTCAAGCTGTGGATTTGTTCTTGAGATGTGCAGGCAGTTATTAAAGCCTGAGCCGGGTTTGCTACAGGAGATAATAAAGGTTGTAAGTAACACAGCTCAGAGAGATGTATTTAAGAAGAATTCTGCAGAATTATTCATGTAATCCGAGGCCCACATTGCATCAATACATGTTTCTTTGTGCTTTCATGGTGAAGAATGTGCTTCGGTACTAGGCTGGACAGCCCAGTTTCAGTTGGGTGCCCAACCTCATCTCCGCTCCTGTTAATCAGTAATTAATGCTTATAGCCAGGGTATATGTGTGGAAAGAATCACACTTTTAATTATAGCCACGGTAAAAAGCACTTTGCACCATTTTCTGCTGCCACTCTACATAGAAGAAAACATCCACTGACCATGATAGTCTGTCAAGGAGTTTAGAACTGAGATTACCTCTTTGCCATGCTAAGGATGGGGGAATATCACAGACCAATGTTGCACAGCATCAACATTAGCCTTGACTTAGATGCCTGGAGTTTTTTTCTATCTGTCTGTGTTAAACTCCCCATCACCTTACTGGGAACAGTGACCTCTGATCTGTCTAGCAAAAGACTAAGGCTATGTCTACACTACAACATTTTGTCAACTTCATTTCTGTCAGCATACAGCCTCTGCAGTTATATAATTGTGTGTGTACACTTGACTCCTTGTGTTGGCAGTGTGTGTCCTCACTAGGAGCACTTGTACCAATTGTATTGTCTGGATGGGGCATTGTGAGATGGCTCCTGAAAGCCAGCAACAGTCGATGTACATAATGCAGTATCTACACACTGCGTCGACCTAATTAAATTGACCATGACTCTACTCTGCTTGGGGGAAGTGGTGGTATTAAGTTAGCACAGAGAGGCACATTCATCAGTGGGAGCCAAATTTAAGTGAAGACACTTCCACAGCTAAATTGGTGCAAGGCAACTTACGTCGACCTAACCACGTAGTATCGACCAGGCCTAAACTACACAAATCTCTTTAGGTTTGGTTTTCTAGGACTCTTGTGTTGTATTCTTTTTCAGGTCCTTACTTGGTATTTTTCCACCTGAGATGTGTACATCCCATGCTATATAACCATTAAATCACACTGCCGTATCGGTGTTATGGGCTGCTGCTGTTATTGTGAAGATCAAATCTATATTAATGACCTTTCCTTTGGGCTTGGTACTTCAGACTCATTCGGGCAGCAACAGCTAAGACTTTTTGCATTGTACTGCCCTTCTCTTCTGTGGTATTTCAGAAGGCACTTCCTCAAATAAAACTCAAAGCCCGATAACATGTAGGCCACACTTTCCCCATAAACCTCCATGATGACATCTGTGTATGGGCTATTAATTAATTAATCAATCATTAATATACTGCACCTTTCTCCTGACATACTCAAAAGAGTTAACAGGCATTAATTAGCTCACTGTGACTTGATCCAAAGCCTGATGGGAAACCTTCCCTTTGACTCATCAACAGATTTTGGACTAGACCCCAATAGCTACAGAACACCCCTCTAAGGTAGGTAGATCAGTAGAAATTCTGTAGTTGGGTAAACACGGAAGTTAAATAATCTGCACAAGGTCACTGATCATTTGCTCAAAGCTGCAAGGAGCATGTGCAGAATATTGTGCATGTAAGTGCAAGGTACAAAGTGCTGAGTAGGACAAATGGTGGAGAGGAACCTGAGCTTGCATTAATGAATGAACTCAGTCAGGTTATTCCTGCTTAATAGTAGGAGGGATGCTTTAAAAGAATTTATAGTAAATCTTCTCAAGAGTATGTGGAAGATCTCCATTGTAGCTAGTGCTTGGGTGATCACTGTCATCTTGGTTGACAGTCTGTGGATTGAACCGGAGAGCTTCAGAGCTAAGAGACATTAGCTGTTACAGCTTGAGTTAAAGCTCTGTTGCTCGGGTCTATAACAATGTGTATCCTCTGCAGATCAGCACAGAGGAAGACCTGTAACGTGATCTCCAATGAGTTACATGTGCTCAGATGTTCTCCATGCCACTGTGCATCCCTCCCTTTGCACTGGCACACTTGATTTAGAGGTAACAGCCATGCAAGGGGCTTGCAGTTTCGTACTGCTCAGCACAGAGGACCATGGCTTGCATGTAACCTAACTTGAGCCCACCTTGCTTTCCCACTCTTCTTCAGTGCAACAGCCATGCCCACCAGCTGGGACTTGCAGGATCAAGGCCTGAACCTGTGACAGAACTGGGGTCCAGCCTCTCCCCCTCATTATAAATTCTCTCATCACCCAAGTACTGGGGTGCCTTATCCGCACAGCGCTCCGTAGGTCATTTGAAACATTGCATTCATTGGAAGACTGCACACGCTGAAGATCAGTGCATAAAGCATGAATGGATGCATGCCACTGTGTGCCACCTTTCTTCGGCTTCCAGGGTGCTCTCTGCAGACCTTGCTCTTACAAGGTCCCTAATGGGGATTGCCCACGGTAGAACTCAGGGGTGTAAGAAAGGGCATGGTGCACATGTATATGTTTCAGTGTATTCATGTAGGCACTTGCTTTTCCCACTGAGAATGCAAGAAGCGGCAGCCCTAGAAATGAAAAGTGCCTCGCTGTCTCTCCCTTTTTTGCATAGTGCCTGCCTTCCACATACCAAGTGGTTAAGTTGGTTTGGACAATAACCCATTTCTCTGTGGACATTCAATGGACTTATGATATGGACAGAGACATTCTGCCCGGCACCTCAGATCTAAATCCCAGATATGTAGATTGATTTCAGGCACAGACTGCCTCTGTATAAATACTGGATCAAACAGGCTAATCGCTGTTAATCACTGCTAATCACTTGGATGGGGCCTCCCCAGACCAGCTACACAGTAGGGAGATGAAGTGCCAGTAGGTGCTCATACAGAAGCAATCACCGACGATATTAAGTGGCTGATGCTGCAGCAAGGCATGCTCCTTTTCAGTGCCACAGTACCTCTTTGTATTTTTCCCAACGTGGGTAGAAATGCAGTGTCAGGAAATATTTATTTCTCATTGAATTTCATGGATCAATTAACAATGCAAAAAAAATTTCAAAATTCCTATTGACTGCGATGTTACCTATTTGCATAATTTGACCATGAGTCATACAACTGATATTTGGTATTTTTGATAAAGCCCCAATTCCTGGAGTTAGGTGACTTGGACAAAATCTCGTTTGGGGAGGAATTTCATTTCTCTTTTCTTACTTTATTTGCGTAAGTTTCTAAACCTCATTGTAGCAGAGGGAAAACAGGCTCAAACGCTAGATGGCAAATAAAAAGATCCCAAAATACATTATTTTGTAAAAATGTAATGTTTTTGAATCCATTCTCGTGATTCTGGGGACCTAGCTCATGACTTCTGAACATTTGGGCATGGTGATATTGCGACTGCTAGAAGAGTTACATGGGATTTGACTGCATCTAGCGGAGACCAGAATCTGGTCCCTAGTCCTGAGCCAAACACTCCTGAAGATTGGATTTGCAGAGCCCATCTTTCTGTAATCCCAGATATTCCACAATTCATACCTACCTGCCACAAGGTGAGCTGTGTGACCTGTGCCAGGTTTTCTTTCCAGATCATATGACTGAGAGCCAGGCCTGCGGGGAGATGTCAGAGGCAGCCTGTTCTCAGCAGGGAGAGAGAGCAGGAGCAAGAACATCAGCTTGTGGGAAGCAGAAAGTGAGCTATGAATACTGGGAAGGGGTAAATTGTTCATGGCCTGAAAAGGCAGGATTCAGAGGGAAGGCATGGAGTGAGGAGTGGAAAAGACCTGGGGCAGCAAGACCTGGGGCTTGGTGTCAGCATTTCTTCTTGTTTAGGGTCCCAGAGAGGGTGTGACGAAGTCCTGCTTCATCAAGAGGGTGAAGACCAGAGGGGAAAATGACTATTGAACTACCCCCAGGGAGGGCAAACCAGCACCAGCTTTGAATCCCCCGGTGTGACCGAGGCTGAAAGCTGTGAGCCAGGGAGGGCTAAAGAAGGGCTGTTGAGCCCAGAGGGGACTGAAGGATATATTTTATGTTTTGGCTTTGGTTTACCCTGGAAAGAGGAAGACATTTGCTTTGGCCAGAGTGTGCAAACCACATCAAATTACCTGAGCAGCCTGGGAAAGGTTGCCGCCAATGGGGAAACATTTTTCTTTGTCATATTTGTTCACGCACCTGTTAATTCAAAATTAAGGTGTTTGTGTGAATGAGCAAAGTCCCACTGTGTCTATCTTTTCACTATTATTTGTCTTGTAGTAGGTCCTAGAGTAGACTTGAGCGAATAACAGATTTTGGTTCAGAGGCTGAACTGAAAAATCCAGGGGAAAGTATTGGTTCAGTTCAAACCAAATCTGATTTTTTTCCCCCAGGTTTTCTCGCTGAAATGAAAAAGAACAGCTTGGTTTGAATGAAACATTTCACTTGCCCTGAAAGGAATTTTTTATTTCCCGTTTTAATTTTATTTTTAGTTTAATAAAATGTTTTGGTTGACCAAAAAGCATTTTGGTTTTCAGTTTTTTCATTTCGATTTGGGTGCATTTCACCCTTTTGTTTTGTTTTGTTTTGTTTTGAAGTTAGCAAAATTTTAAAACCAAACATGAATTTGAAATAAAAAGTCAAAAAGTTTAATTTTGAAAGGACTGAAATGAACTTTTTACATTTTTCCCCATTTTTTTTTCAGCTGTAACTATTTACCAAATTTGACCCAAATTCACAAATCATTTTGGTGCCCTGAAAAATGTCTTTTTTGGCAAATTTACTGTTCACCCTAATTTTTTTTCCTCGGCTCTGCCCTAGAGACCCCATCACGCTAGGCACTATCACAAACATACACTAAGAGATAATCTCTGCCCCAAAGAGATTAGCCAAGATCACACAAGGAATGGAGCCAAGAACAAATTAGGTTCTAGTTCACAGCCTTAACCACAGCTGTGTCTCTCCTCAGTGTTTGCTATATATTTTACCACTGGATGGCTGTAAAATTCTGGGCATAATGCCCCTGATTGTCTGCCGTTAATGTCATACCTATGTCTACAATATGCAGGTTTGATTGCTTTCCTTATTTTTTTATTTACAAATTCCATTTCAAAATAGCAATAAAACCTGGCAGGTTGTGCAGCTGGGGAGAATTATTGCCCATCTCTGGCTGTTAACATTCCCTGAGCTTTTGGCTTTGGTGTCTCATCATGCCACGTGAGGCATGCAATAATTGCCCAGAAACACACTTGCTAGCTGTCATGTCATTGCTTAATTATATCATACTTCTATTTCAATGTATCATACAGAAGTTTGCTAAATGTTCTATGTGTATCCAAACTGATTTATTTCCTTAAAAGTCCCTTAGAGCATTCCACTGGAATAAACAAGCTCTCTTTAATAGGCTTTTCCACCAGTAGAGCTCCAACGTACTATAACTTTATTAACCTTTGAATCTGTAAACTTGAAGTCTTTAAATCAAGATCTGAGGACATCAGTAACGCAGCCAGAGGTTATGGGCCTATTACAGGAGTGGGTGGATGCGGTTTTGTGGCCTGCAATGTGCAGGAGGTCAGACTAGATGATCATGATGGTCCCTTATGGCCTTAAAGTCTATGAATCTATACATGCAGTGCGCAGTCTTAACTTAGGCAGAGTTCTCACATGTTCTCCGGTGTGCTGTGAACCTGAGATTTTCATCCTTCCTTTGCTTGAACAAACTGAGAAGGGGAAAAAAAAACAATATTGCAATGGGCCAGATTCTTTGCTGACCGGATGCCCCATTGTCGCAATGTAAAGTACACTCAGTGAACGAGAGATGAGATTTTTAAAAACTGTATTCAATTGGAGCTATTCATGGGCTGCAAGAGAGATGAAAGCAGCTGCTAATAGATTGGGAATTTATAACCATGATTGCACAGTTCTGAGAAGAGAGAACATGCTTTGAAAACCACCTGCAAGCATAGAGCTGTATAACTGTCAGGGCACCCTAGGCATCAGAGCTTCGCTTTTTATTTTTGCATCCCTCACAGCATGAATCCAAGCACAGCTCCAAAACTATGACCCTTAGAGAAGGATGGAACTGGAAAGATCCCCCTGCCTTGAGGTGCCTATAACCACTTTCATCTTTTTTGGCCAGAGGTAGGCCCAATTCTTTGAATTGGTCATTTACAGTTCATTTATTGAATACATGAAACCCAGGAGTTTCAAGTTACTTTCCGTGCGGGGAATGGACTGTTGTTTTCATTAATTTGATTGTCCTGGGTTAGCCGCTGCTGGCTTATTCAAATAAACATTGTTAATATGTGAACTCCCTAAGACACTTGTATTCACAGAGCTGCTGAGCAGCAAGAGGCTCATTTCTTAGTTACTTAAATAAATACACAAACCTGTCTAGCCGGTGCCCTTTTATCTATTGGATTACAGTATTCATCTCTAATCTCCTGCACCAATCCAAAGCAGAGTGAAACAAACCTTTCTGTTTTTAAATCAAAGCCTGACTCTGGGAATGGGCTACCTAAACTGTAATTGTTTCAAATGTCTGTTAGCGACACGGAGCATGGCTTTGTATGGCCACAACTTGAAAGGATGACTTTGACTGCTGTTCCCAAGGGAGGTAGAAGGGGAAAGGAGGGAATCTAAATTATCACAGCACATTGTATTATATGTTAAGACACTAGGCCATCTACTGATGATGAGACTCATCTTTGTTATTGCCTATGGGATAGCCTTAGTCTCAGTGAGCTATTCTACTGGAAGACCTATTGGTTTTGATGGGACTAATGATGGAATGGGATATTTCAGCTGGGTTACATTGTGGGTGGCATTGAGTTAGAACTACAGAGTTTTTGGTATCCTGGGTCCCAGAGTTGATTGGGAAACATTGTGTTAGAGATTTCACTAAGACAGGGGAACTTCTGGATCAAAGGGTCTTCTCTCTCTCTCTCTCTCCCCTAGATTTGTGGTGTCTCACTTATTGTTCTTTACTTCCACTTTCTTAAGTGCCGGCTTCTCGGCTGGCACAAACTGGATATGCTGCTGCACTGATTGTTTTTACATACATGACAGCTGCTGTCACTCAGCTGAGAAGTTTTCAGAGTCCTGTTAGGGACATTCTGGTGGATAAACTAGGCTCCACCCTTCAAAAATGTATCTTTACCACACACAGTCATTATATGACAATGGCCCCATTCCAAAGCTAATCGCCAAGTGCAGTTAAGTGGGCATTGTTTAGCACATTCCTAGTGGCAAGTAAACCCGATTTCTCCCCTCTTTCAATGGGTGCTAGCTGAGTACAGAATCATTTGCAGAGGAAAGTTCTTAACTTCTACTCTCTCTACCTATCAGACTCTTAGTTACTAGGAATTCAACTTTATTGCCTAGATGGAAATTTGCATAATATCCCATAATGTTACTTCTTACTTATAAATAAACATTGCTCATTATTCTCTTTATAAATAAACATCATTTTTGAAAGTGAATGTGTTGGGTTAATGACTTCACTCAAAGTGATTACCTTTCCATGAAGTGCTATGAACGGAGTGGCAGAAAGTTTCTAAATTAGTCTAAGAAGGAAGTTCATTAGCCTGGGGAAGGAGGGAAGTGCATGAGTTGATCTACTTATGATCCTGCTGAATCTGGACATATTGCAATACTTACCCGTGGGAGTAGTTCAATTAGGCTAGTGCACTAGTGTCAATCTGGAGTAACTCCATTGAAGTCAATGGAATTTTACTGATGCAAAGAGAGGCCAGAATCCAGTCCATTGACTATGGTAGGCCAATTTGCTTGAGTGAAGATTACACACATGAGTGAGGGCTACAGGACCAGGTGTTAGGTTTTTTAAAAATCTGCACTTTAAAGAATGATTCTTGGGAGGTTAGATCAAAAACAGAGAGACATCAAGCTCAGATCCAAAGTTTCCAAGAGTCTGAGAGGTAGAGAGAGGGGGAGGTCCATGATTTGGTTCTGCTCATGACAGACCAGCTGAGAAGTTTGGATCCATATCTAAATTTTCCCATATTAGGATCAAGTGTTTTGCTTTGGATCAATCTTTATTGGCATACGTTGTATAAAGCACGAATAGGTAGAAACTCAGAATACATCCTAGATTTTCTTCTTGCAATCTTTGAAGGGCTTTCTGAAAGGAATGCTCAAGATCTACTCCCAGTTAGATGCCTCAGAGTGCAGGAATTAATGGGTGAAGTTCTGTGAACTCTGTTATGTGGGAGATGAGACAAGATTTTAATAGTGGTCCCTTTTAGGCTTGAGTCTATGAATCTATTAATTTCACTGGTCTCCTGGCCATTCATGACTCTGCAGTGCACTAATTTAGATGAAGCGTTGTTTCCTGATGAGATATTAAATCCAGGTCACTTCTGCCCATCTCTGGAGGTTGTCCAAAGGGAAAACAAAGTTCTCAATGTCCCTTTGCCACCTTAATAAATAGATGATTTTAATGTTTGTAAGACGCAAAGAATGACCTTCACCTGAAACCAACGTGGTATAGCTGGTATTAGGTGTCAGCTTGGTTATCCTTTTGGGTGATGCAAGTCTGTGGTTGAGTTTCTTATGTAGAAATGGGCAGGAAGCACACAGCAAATTCAGCTACCTGCTGGAGAGGAGAGACTCCATGGATTAGCTACTCTAGGGTTCGGTCCTTAGTTGGAAGACGTACACGTTGATGCTTAGAACAGGGTCAGTGCTCATTGAACCCTGCCAGAGGGGAGAAAAAAACTAAGCTATGCAAGAGCATTTTTCCAAACGAGATGTACTTAGCACCACTCTGATTTGTTTCATCGGGGACAATGGACACAAGGTGAAATTCACCCTTTGACAGAAGACTAGCACTAGACATGTGCATTACCTAGGTCCTGTCTTAATTCCTCAAAATAGGATTTAAAGGGCACATAGGTCTTTTGCTGATGCTCTGCACAGGAGTACATTTTCCCCCTCTGTAATTTTGCATTACGATCTGTGATGGGATGAAACCCCATCACAGGCTAGGTGGGGGTTAAAGGCCAGTAAGTCACATTTACTACACCTGTGACCTAACTAATTAGTTGCTTCTCAGCCAAAAGGGGTAGGACTAAGAGGGTTCAGGTGATAACAATAAACACTTCAATGTGGGCGAGAGACCACAGGGAGCAGGGAGATTCTTGTGAAGGACCCAGAGCCAAGACTGACTGGAG
Source organism: Dermochelys coriacea (assembly GCF_009764565.3). Lineage (NCBI taxonomy): Eukaryota > Metazoa > Chordata > Testudines > Dermochelyidae > Dermochelys > Dermochelys coriacea. The sequence continues at coordinate 6,094,091 of NC_050078.2, forward strand.
ACCAGACACCTCGGGAAGAGGGCCAAGTCTTGATACCAGAGCTGGGGCGATGACTACAGAGTAGTCCCAGAAAGGGTCTGGGAAGAGAACCCTGAAGATGGGATGACTGGTTGGGACTGTGGACTTTATTTAAACCTTTTGTTACACCAAAGACATGTGAACTAGATACTTCTCAACCTGAGGGCTGGATTGTATATAAATGTAGCTGACCCACCACAGTGGGTGCCAGAGTGGAAGAACCCCTGCAACATTGTGTCTTGGCATAAGGGGGCGCCCAAGAGTGAGTGCGCCCCATAGCAGGATCTTATTTATTATATCTCCCTTTGAGGTAAGGTAGGGTTTCCTTATTTAACCAGGCTGAGTGTAATCAGTGAGCTATTTATACAAGAATTTTTTCATCCCTTATCACGTCAGCATGAGCAGAGCTAAAATTGCCCCAGCTCAGCATTGTTTGCTATTTTACAGGAGGTGTCCTACAATGCTAATTGTACTGTAATGAAGTTATCTGGAGTAAGACAGAATTAATCATCTCCCACCGAGACCTTCCAAACACAGAGACTATCTGTGTGAGCACTTTTTTTAAAAAAAATACATATGCAAATCTCAACGAACACAGGAGTAAGTGTTATGATCACTTTATACATGTGACCAAAAATACCAGTAATTGCAAGAAAATGAAATATATAAGGAAAACTTTTTCATCTGATTATATTTCATCTTGCCGTGTGTGTGTAGTGGGGAGGGAATGACTGAAGCATGCTAGGGAACGTAATCTAGTATTATAATACCAATTTGGATATGTCTACACTTCACTACACACATCGTCCTCATGAAATCTCATATAAACAATCTTGGATGGCCCTGGCGGGAGCCAGGTCTTTGACAGTGTGGCTATAGCAAAAAGAGGATGATTCAGATAGCATCTCATGAACGTTCGTTTGGATTCAGAAGGGCTGCTCAGTTCAGCCATGCTCATCCACTCTTCATGAATGCCCATGCAAATAGAATGTTGTTTGGGGATTGGCTGTTCTCTCTATAAATACCCACACATGCACCAGGGGGCTTGAGGAAGACCGTTTGTCATTTAGGGTATGTGGACAGTTTGAGCTGAAGGTTTAATTCTCAGTTTGAGGAAAGACACCCGCACTAGCTCCGCTTGAGCTAGCACACTAAAAACCGAGTGTAGCCATGAGAGCCCGGTCACGTGCCGTCCTGAGTACATGCCTACCTTCTTGGATAGATATGTCCTCAGGGTGGCTAGCCCTTCCCACCCACTGTGGCTATGTTCTATTTTTAGCAGGCCTGTTTCATCAAAGCTAGCATGGGTCTGTCTCCTTAGGCTGGGAATTACACCTCCAACTTGAAGTGTAGACATACCCATATTGGCTTGTCGTCATTTGTTATTCCTCACTCTCTTATTAAAAAAGAAACAATGTTGTCACTTAAGCACGGAGTAGAAAAAAACACCCTGCGATGTATGTAACTCATCACACCAACTACAGACAGCACATAATAATAATAATAATTAATAACACCTAGTTCTTGTATAGATCTATTTCTCTTTAGGTCTCAAAGTAGATTACAAAGGAGGTCAGTTTCATTATCCCCATTTTATAGATGGGGAAACTCTCAAATAGTCAAGGTGAATGGTTTGGAAGCAAACCAGTCTCACATTATTCATCTAGATGATTGGAGAGTAGCTATGGATAACAGACGTATTTGTAGAGATCAGGATCAGTTTGCAAATGATTTGTGGGAGATTTAGACCTTGTTTGAGCACAGCAGCTCAGTTATCTGTGCACACAGGACAATTCCTTAGGGCAGGTTTGTCTATTCAATAATATCTTTGGTACATTTGTTTCATAGCTCCACCCTCAAAACCTTCTCCTTTGTGCTTTAAGCTATAAAAATAGGGTTTAGATAGAAGACAGCATCAAATCTTAAATTCACAGGCAATAATGCTTTTCTGGGCAGTTCCTTAATAGATAAAACTCACCCTGACTTGAGAGCCATACCATTACCTTCCCCTATTGATTTAAAGAATACTTTATAGCTTTATTTTTTCAAAAGTGTTACTATAAACACTGTGACTCCCATATTTAGGGCTGGCTGGAAAAGCAAGAATTCCATTTAGTGAAAAATTTTGCAGTTTTGACATTTGGTTTAATTCTGTATCTGAACGAAAACTAGACTGTTGCTCAATGCTTTTTATGGAGGGGCTGGCAGAGAAAGAGACCCCAGAATAACAAATAGACAGGTGGTTAGGAGGTGGGGTACCCAAGTGAAAGTCTTTGCTTTGAATCAGGTCGAGTAGGGATTTGCACTTGGATCTTTCACATCCAGGTGAGGGCCAGGTCCACTGCACTATAGTCAGTGTCACTGTCTCTGGTCCAATGAATATTTAATTATTTATATAAAGTGGCAAAGCTCCAACAGGAGAGATTGAGATTGAGCCTGATGATTAAGACCCTAACCACTGGGGTATTGGCTATTCTGGGGAGGGTCTCTCTTTCTCTGAACAGAAATTCCTGATGAAGTATTGTTGAAACTGATACAATTTTCACAAAAAGTTTTGGTTTCACCAAATCTGCATTTTCTGATCCCTCATGTGATCAAGTCTGGAAAAAGAGCAATACTTCCCCAAATTTCTGTCCATAAACCAAGTATCCTCTGTCTTGACCTTGAGACCTATGAATGAAAAGTGTACAGTATTATTATTTATTGTTTTTAATGTCTGTGGCAGTGGATTTCGGTTGAGCCTATTCTAGATAAGGTGGGGAAGGACTGAGGGTAGGAAAATAACTAAATGTCTTACAAACTTGACAACAATTGGTTCAGTGATAGTTTGGGGGAAAAAATCAGTATTGGGATTGAATGTTATTATTTTACAGCCTCCTCCAACACTGGTCGTAGACCACTGCAGAAATAGGCCAGATTCTTAACTCTTATAAACTGGTATAGATCCATTGGCTCTGCTGATTTCCATCAGCTGAGGATTAGGCCCAGAAACCCTCCTAACCAATCACCAAAAAAATCCTAGAAGATCAATTGATTCAGAGATTATTTGTTAAAATGTACATCTCAATTTAAAGGGTTGCCAATAGAGTCATTCTTTGACTCTAAATTGCAATCATACTGGTGTTGCTCCGATGATATACTATGTATGGGGGCTGTAATGCATCATGCAAACATCATTGTGTTGGATACAAATGCAATCTGCAGGAGAACAGCACTCTTTATTTCGCTGTTGTCTATCAAAATTTCCATTACTAGCTCGGTCATTCATTAACAAAAATACAAAGTGCACATTCTGAGTTCTGCACAAGCCTATAAATGACTACTTTCCTGCAAATAAGCACTGTCATTTTTAAAAATCGACACATTCCCCCCTCCCCCCGTTGGCTTTTTGTTTCTTTCCTCATTTGAGGTGGAAAGAAATTCCCTGACCTACCCTAAAACGATATGTCAGTGTAGGGTGACCAAGCAGCAGGTGTGAAAAACTGAGGACAGGGGATGGGGGGGTAATAGGAGCCCATATAAGAAAAAGACCCAAAAATCGGGACTGTCCTTATAAAATCAGGACATCTGGTCACCCTATCAATGATATAGGTTAGCTTTTACTTAGAAGGAGATCAGGAATTTACAGAAAGGCAACACAGTTCAATTTTTGTATACTGTCTTTCATCCAAACTATTGACCAGACCCAAAGCCTATTGAAGTCAATGGAAAGGCTTCCATTTGATCAAATCCAATATCCCAAGAGATTAATTAAATAATACAGATTTTAAAAAGTTCCTCAGCCCAGCTGCGGATCTTGTGGGTGAAATTTTGAGCCTGCAAATAATTTTGCTGACAGTTTGGTTTAGGGACATAGTTTTAAAATACCCATCACCATAGTATCTGGGAGCCTGTAGGTTTCCAGCCATCAGGACCTACACTGGAGAAGGTTCTTTACTATCTGTGGTGAGCTTGCTTGTGTAGAGCAAGATAGAGTAGGCTAGTGTTAAACTATTGGAGGAAGAGTGACCCCTGCTGCAGGGTTGCACTTTCCCAGAAGGAGGCATTGTGTCTCGTGCAAATGCAGAGACAATTATTAACTAACCACTGCCCAGGAAGAGTGAATAGAAGGTTCTTTGCACCATCACCTCTTCCATACTCGTGCAAAAACAAGGCATAGTTTGGCCCAAGACAGCACATATAACTGAACCCTATAAAGAGAAGAATTACTGAAGGATAGGAATGATGTACTCATGCTGATGTACAAGGAGGCAAACAGGCCCTGGGTCTTGAGAACTGCACTTAGGAGGGCACAGAGAAGGGAATGGCTACTTAAGACACAGTAAGTCGGTTCTTAGGAAGGTAGGGAGGGAGAATAAATAGTTTAATAAGAAAATGGGTTTCCTAGGGATGGCAGACCTGCCCCTACTAAAAAGGACAATGGACCATTATGAATGGACTGCATCACCACATTCATATTGCATTCTGAGCACTGCTAGAGTTCTGTTAATGTTGTGTTAGAAGAAATGTGCCAGGATTCCAGATGAGCTATACAAGTCTATATTTTACATGCTTCACCCTAATGTCACAAAACACAATGGGAGCACTAAATTTGTATGCTTATTAGCAGTTAGCACGGCCATATCTTATATTTGGGTATGTATATATACTTCTGTGTCTCATTGGGTTTTTTATGAACCCTATTCTGTATTGTTATTACACATATTTTCCCCCATCAATAATAATCACGAACATATGTGTCTTACTGAGAAGAACTATGAGGAAAGGATCTATGGCATTTCCACCAAAGAAAATCTTCATAAATAAACATTGGTAAGGAAAATAACAATTCTGTTGATAACAATACATTTTGTGCTAACCACTATTATGCATTTAATGACATGTCTTTTGTAGCACTGGGCGAAAGAGACAAAAGTTCATGGAAATTCTTATCTGAAAGTGACTTGCTAACACACTCCAGATATTTTTCTGTACGTAAACACCTTCCTATAAATAACGAGTCCAAACAGAATGTAGTGCATTAGGTACAGAATTTCATTATTGCACTGCATAACTTATACCGGATCCGCATTCAGCTAGATACCTTGTTCTCCCATTTGTTCACTCTTATAATGCAGGTTTGAAAAAGCAATCTATTACAGTTCATTAATCCCTTTAATATCTGTTGTCTGCATTATTTGCTCTTTACTTTGTGGTTACAATTAATATTTAACTTCCATTATGCAAAGTCTACTTATCTGTGTTAAATTCTATTTGCCAGGTTTCCGCATCAGAGCGGCACATTGCCAGCATCTGGAACTCAATTTATTTCCTTATCATGTTAATATTATAGGCAATTTTTTGAAGGGTAGCTTGTTATTCCTTCATCTAAGTAATTGATAGAGAGAGAGAGAACAGACGAACCCCACTATTTGCTACCTTCATAAACCATTACCCATAGCAATTTGATTTCCAATTCCCAGCCAATTTTCTACTCAGCTTGCTGTTTCTCTTTGCTTAATTCAGTAGGCACAAGTGACTGCAGACAAGATTGCTTTTCCCCCCTCCTGTCTAGAACAAGCTTGACAGTAACTATTTAAAATTAAAGTACAGTGGCTCCAAATCTTAATGCACTGTGAAGACACTTATTGGCCCAGACGGTTTTGAGGAGAGTGTCTTAATAAATACTGGCAATAGTACATAACGTGGTGTACTAGAATGCCAGTTACAAAAATAGTAAGACTGTGTCTGCATGGTGGATGCTGCTATATTGTGCATTGAGTATCCATCCCCACGGCCTTCAGTGCCAGTTTATACCAGCTGAGGATCTGACCACAGGTGCCAAACTTGAACACTTTTGAATATCCATCCAAGCTAATATGGGGAAGGGCTGTATCACTGGTGTAGACCTTGTGTAACCCATGGGGCCTTGTGTAACACATGAGGCCAATCCAATGCCCATTGGAACTCTTTTCATTGACTTCAAAGGGCGTCAGATCAAGTCCTCTAAGAAATCGCACTCAGGAGTGGTGTAGCTACAATGGTGCAAGTGGTGCACACATGCCACTGCCCACAAGGTTGTGGGGGCCCAACCGGAAGGAGCAGTGCTCTGGCACTTCGCCCGGCACACAGGGTTGCAACACCACTCACTCACATTTGGCCTTGCCACCCCTCCATTGAGGGCGGGAAAGGGCAACTTTGAGTGAGCATCTCAGGCCATGGGGTCGCAGCACCATTCATCACTCAATTTGGCCCATGCCTCATGAACACGGGGCAGGTGACAGGAGTGAGTGGAGCCGTTGGATAGCTGGGATCTGGAGGAAGCACCCTAGCCAGAGACAGGAGCAGAGCATGGAGCCAGGAGGTGCCAGGAGTGGTGAGTGGTGAGATGCAGAGCTAGTTGTTGGTTGGCTGTGGGGAGAGTAGGGAGCGATGGGGGACTGTAGGGTGAGGATTTGGGGGAAAGTGGGGTATGTTGGGGGGGCTTATGGGGGTGTGGGATATGTTGGGGGTGTGATGTTGGGGTTAAGCAACTTTAAAGATTTTGGAATCTGGAATGGGGGGCTCTTAACCTATTCTTGCACCAGAGTCCTTTGTGGCTTTGTTACACCACTGGCACTCATTCCTCACCAAGTCTTGAATGCAGCATTCCCCCCGCCTCGCAACAACGACCTTGTTGGGAATCTCAGTGCTCTTTAAGCTAACCACTTGTAAAAATAATAAGCGTTGGCCGTTCCACAATACTTTCCATGCTAGGATTTCAAGGATCTCAAAGCATTTCACAGATCAAAGCTTCACCTTTGCAATGCTCCTGTGAGACATATACGGTAAATATCATCACTAGGGTTGGGTCATTCCAAAACGTCAGGTCCCAAACCTCTGATCATGGCAGCCTGGAACCATCTGTTTTCACTTGACAGATGATTCAGCATGGATAAGGCCACTTTCAAATTCTGATGTCTAACATGGGGCAACTAACTCCATATTTAAACAACTAAATAAGTGGCCTGATTTTTAGAATCATCAAGCTCCTCCCACTGACTGGGGTTAACAGCAATATAACTGTCTGGCCCCTATCTCATTTTAATACATAATCCTTGGTTATTAACTCTTTGCTTATGATGATCCAGCCAGATCTCACTCCACTGATCATGCATCTACACCCACGTCAGTTTTTTTTTCCAGGTAAGTTTTAGCGACAGAATCAGCTGCTTCAGCAAAATCCAAATGTAGAGCATCTTCAGTGCTGCATTCTCTTTGTTAAGCAATTAGCTAACTCTAGTGATATTTATTCCATACAACTGCCCAATGAGGGCTCAACGCTCACTTAACTTCTGCATGGTCAGTGGTTATTTTGTCCTTTTAACATTTTATTCCATTCGAAATGTATAAGTGAGTAATATAAGGAAGGCTGATCCTCTGGATCTCTTGAGATTACGGTCACTGATCTCCTTGTTACACCTATGCATCGCACACACAACTCGTCTATTCGGTAACGTGTGCTAGTGTTATTCTCTCTTCTCTCAATGCCCACCCATTTGTTTGTCTCACAGACCTGTTGCATCTTGACTTTAATTAAGTTTATAAACTTTTAGGGGCAGGTTGCTGTCTTTTCTGGTATGCCCAGCAGAATGGGGCTTCAACTGGGGTTGGGGGTCACAAGATGGTACTATACTATTAATAATTCTCTCTCAACGATGTGTAAAGGAGAGACAGGAGGAAAACAGAGAAGGATAAAGGCCTGAGAAGGAAACATTTAGTCCCTGTCATAGAATCACAGGATTAGAAGGGACCAAAAGGGTCATCTAGTTCAACCCCTGACAACATGTAGGATTTGTTGTGACTAAACCATCCAAGACAGATGGCTATCCAGCCTCCGATGAAGTGAGCTGTAGCTCACGAAAGCTTATGCTATAATAAATTTGTTAGTCTCTAAGGTGCCATAAGTACTCCTTTTCTTTTTGCGAATACAGACTAACACGGCTGCTACTCTGAAACCAGCCTCTTTTTGAAAAGCTTCAATGAAGGAGCTTCCACAATCTCCCTAGGCAGTCTTTAGAGCAGTAAAGCCCGGATCTTCAAACATGTCAGTTATTCTAATATGATAGCAGCCTGTTTACATAAGATTTGTTGGCATCACTGAGAGTTCATATCTCAAGTTGCAATCAAATTAGCCCAAATAGCGCAGTGATAAACTGCTGATTGCTCAGCAAAAACAGCCTCAGATGCACTGTGAACTGGCTGCCCCTTCATGTTGAGAGTAATACAATATTTGGGCCTGTTTCCCCTCCCATCAGTTATCTGTTTTCTCTGTTTAGAATATAAACTCTTTAGAGTGGCAATTGTCTCCTGCTGTGTGTTTATACAGTGGCTAGCACATTTGCAATGGGGGTATCTAGGTGCTTCTGTAATACAAATAATATCTGGGAAGAGAAGTGACTTAATGATAGCTAACTCTTGTCAACTTCTGTGGTACATGGTGAATTCTTTCAGGGTCTTATCCCCAGTCCATTGCATTCAAGAGGGAGTCTTTCCATTGGCTTCAGCCGGCATTGAATCTGGCCTAAATATCTTTGAATTAAACAATGATTATGAGTGTAAAGCTGCCTCTCCCAGGAAAGCATCACTAAATATCAGCCTTCAAATACATTCTCTCTTACTCTGCAGAACACTGTGTTTTAATCAAGGGAATGTAGGATAAGTTAGTAAGGATTTGCCTTGCATCGGTGAAAAAAGGAAATCTCTTTTTGAACAGCCTCTTCATTTCCTGCTTCCTCTTTGTGTAATTGTTACATTGGACTGGGGGAGGATATTCTCAATTGTGCAGCCTATGGAATTCCTCCACACACCCAGGTCTGGATTCTTCTGAATGAATGCTAGGACTGAGATGGATATGTTTTCCTGAACAGTTGGACGATGAGCTTCTGAACCTCAGTTGCTGGTTTGCGAACCAAATATATCCTTCTGTGCTGCTCTGATATGAAAATGTGGACTAAGTTCTTGCCTTGACACATGGAAAATCCTCCACTAGCCAATTCCAGCACATCAGGATGAGAATTCTGCTATCAGTGAGCCACAATGCTGGAGCAGAGGACAAAGCAATAATCATGGTTTCATATGGTTACCGTTCCAAGAGAAATAATAAACTTAGGCCAAAATTCTTTGCTCTCCCTTATACTGGTGAAAATCTGGACCAGCACCTCTGAAGACAAAGGAGTTCCTCTGGATTGATTCTACCTTGCCTGGCAGTAGAATCTGACCCTTGGTCTCTTCACTGTCTCTCTGTTTTGAACAAAAGGGGCACAAAGTACTACTCCAAACTTCAACAGAACAGGAGGCTAGGTCAAATATGCACCATGTGTCCAACGGGAATGACACCACTTACCCCACAGGGGGGTTGTGAGGATTCAATTATTGTTCCTTACGTGGTGCTTTGAAGATGTAACAAGGCAGCATGGCCTAGTGGATAGAGTACTGGACTGAGACGCAGGAGACCTGGTTGTTGTTGCTGGCTTTGCCACTGATGTTCTGTCTGATATCGGGCAAGTCATTTTGCCTCTTTCCCTTTGCACCTTTTGTCTGTCATGTATTGTAAGATCTGTAGCACAGGGACTGTCTCACTACATTTATACAGCACCCTGCACAATAGTGTGTGACTCTTGGTTGGGGCCTTTAGTAGCAAAGTGCTACTTATTTATAAATCAACTAGCTACCAGTCAAATTAGGTGTCATTTTAGGAGACAAATGAGTTAAAGATGTGAGGCGTTCCTGCAAAGGAGCTGACGGGTTGAATGTTTCATTAGTGGCCCATTTCTAGCAGTCAGATTCCCTGGTACCTCACTGACTGGTGTGGGTGCCAGTGCTTGAGCTGTGCCAGCACTGGAGGGGAGAGCGTTGTGCATTCCTGCTCAACAGCTGCTTTTAGAGTCTTTGCTCTAAATCCTGGGCTGTTAATATCCCTCCCAGAAAGTCTCGCTGGGACTGCAAGCTGTTGAAATGAGATCTAAATAAAATGAAGCTGTCAGACACCTCTATAGTGAGACAGTTTTCTCCAAAGACTACGCTTCCTTGTTTTAGGCTATTCTCACTTGCTGCTTTCCCTGAAAGGGCCAGTGACAGTGAAGGGGAAGCAACATTGTAGTAATGAAATCCTAAAGCCAGTGCAAAGTCTCCACAAGACACCTTTCCAGAGCACTGGCCATTCATCCTAGAAGACTCTTGTATCCTTACCTTAATTGACGCCTTTGGCATGAAGCTTCAAGACCTGCTTTACCTTCTGTTCAGGAGAATCTCTTCTTATGCTGCATTATTTAGTAACCCAATAGCAAGCATTGTGATTGATATGCTCTGAAATCGCCAAGCTGATTTTTCCTTGGGTTAATTAAAGGAGACGAATACTTTTCGGTAATCCGGCTACCAGGGCTGCAATAATTTATTTATGTATATACTCATGTAGATTTAGTGCTCATAAAAGATGCTAAGCTGATAGTTGCTGGCAACTGAAGTCCTGTGTTTAGCCACAGAGCTGTTACGGCACAACTAACAACAGAAATAGTTTCCCTCCCCTGCACTGCCCATCACCACCAACTAACGCCGGACCTGGAGGGGTCATGTCAGGAGCTTCACAGGTCACCTGCACTCCATGCCCGTTCAGTCTTTGGTGTCTCTGAAACTGCCAGTAAGGATGCTAATTGTGGCCAATGTGAGCACAGTAATATCGATGGAACTCAACCAAAATCTAAGCACCCCATGGGCACATAGTGAGAGACTATCCCTGTCCTGAAGAGTTTACAATCTAACTAGACAAGACAGGCAAAGGGTGGGAGGGGAAACAGAGGCACAGAGAGGGGAAGGGACTTGCCCAAGGCCACACAGCAACGCAGTCACAGAGCTGGGATGCCAACCCAGCCCCTGGTCTCCAGAGTTCCATTTCAGTGCACTAGCCTTTAGGCCACACTGCCTCCCTTTCAGCCCCAGGTGAATTCTGGCAGCTTCCCAATGCTCCGCAAGGATCAGTTTTTGTCCCTGCTGAACCTCACGTCCTTTGGCTGTAGTTTGCAGTTACTCACATGCCATGCTGCTTACTCAAACCTCCTCAAGATTCGAGTGAAGTTTCATGAGGGTAGGTTCCATGTGCTTCCTGCTCTCAGCTGGGTAGGGAATTCCATGGGAACAGCCTGTAGCCCAGTATTTCAGCGCTGTCAAGCAAAAGAGGGGAACTAGTGGAAAGGGGAAAAGTTAGGCCAACTCTGCTGAATCTAGGAAAAGGATTGCTTCCTATATTGTTCTAGAAATGGCAACAACTCTGAGTAGGTTTATTTCAATGAGTTGGCTAGTGTGCGCGTGCACCACTGTCCACTGGACATGGGCAGAGAAACTCAACTATGTGTCATGAACCCTATATTGTTAGTAGATTCCCTCTTGACCCAAGTGGCTGAGGCCTGAGCTCTGGGGCAGGGTGATCTGAGTTCTGCTCTCAGAGGTGCTGTGAAGTTCCTTGTCTCTGCGGTTTGCAACATATAACAACGACATGTTGTGGATCATGAATTTAGGTTAATGTCCTTAGCCTTCATCTCTGTAGCAGACTAGAACTCCAGAGGTGAAATCCTGGTCACATTAAAGTCAATATCATCCCAGAATTAAGTGTTAAATCAGCTGCACAATTGTGTCCTAGGCATGTCAGTAGAAAACTGAGAGACAGGCTAGCACTTTCGTAAAGCATGTGGATATTTTGACCATGCTGTAGGAAACAGTGGGTGATATATCTTCTGATGAAGAACCTAACCTAAATGAACTAGAGATTCAAAACCCAATGTTCAGGATGAGTTTAAAAACCTTTTTGTCAATGTGTGTGGCAAGAAATAAATGGTCTTCAGGCACAATAGCTTTTGTTATAGCACCTCAATTCATAGTTTTCAAAGAATTTTGCAAATGTGGTAAGTCTCATTATTAGGGCTGACCAAAAAACAAAACAAAAGAGACTTTCCATCTTAACTGGGGTTTTCTCCAAAGAAAATTATTTTTCAAGCAAATGGAAAGTTTCATGAAATGTCTACTTTCCATGTCTACTTTCCAAGGAGCATGTTGTTTTTTGTTTGCTTGCTTGTTTGTTTGGTCAAAATAGAACAATTTTTTTTTCTTTAGACAAAAAAAATGTCTATGGGGGAGGACAAATCCATTCTTCTATCTCCGCTGATCATTTATCCCCATTTTACAGATGGGAAAGGAGTGATGAAGTAACTTAGACAGACTGCATGATGTTGGGCAAGGTATTTCCATCGTCCCCAGTACAGCAGTATCAGCACCTCACAGTCTTTCATGTATTTATCCTCACAACACCCTTGTGAAGTCCTGAAGGAACTGAAACACAGAGACTACGTGACTTCCTGAAGATCAAACTTTGGCAGAGTAGCAACTTGCACCCAGGCTTTCTAGGTATGAGTGCCATAAGCACTGCACCATCCTCCGTTTGTTAGTAGTAGAGTTGAGAATAGAACCTAGCTCTTCTGAGTTCGACTGCCTCCCAGCTGCTTGGCTTGGTTAGAAATCACAGGTGAGGCATATCTGCTACTTGCACAGGGAGGCATTCAAGGAAAGCCTACGCTGCCACAAGAAGTCACATTGATTAAATGGCAGTATTTCTGCTGAGTCAGCCACCACAATGCTAAAGGGTGCTGGGTGGCCGAATCTTCTCTCCCCCCCCCCCGATGTTGAAGAGGAGATATAAAAGGAAGGATTTGAATACCTGCATGAGCCCTGGAGACTAGGGAGCTCGATAGTGGCACCTGTTGGTGAGCAGGGAGAAGAGCAGCCCAGAGCTGCGTGAGAACTCCTGTTGGACAGAGAAGTTCCATAGCAAACTCTCTGCCAGTATCTGTTGGGCGGGGGGCAAAGGGGATGGCTGAATGGGCCAAGCCTGATCTGCATTGCTATTATATGACTGTTCTGGGGATCTTACTGAAAGTGCTGTTAAGTTTTGGGAAACTTAACCTGTGAAGTGCACTAAACCCTAGCCTGAGGCAAGGGGTTGTCCCGACCATAACCGCAGTCTGGCACAGTTGGGTAAGGGAGTCCGGATATGGACTCTGGTAAGGGTCACAAACATCAGTGATTCCCCCTCTGACGATGCAGCATAGAACTGAGGTAGGCGAGCGGATGGCACTGAGGCAGCTCGTGCTGAAACTGTAGCAAGGAGCAGTCTAGCTGAGGGTCTCTCTGACCCAGCACCAAAGCTGTCCCCACTTCAACTGGGAAAGGATGTGGAGCCCCCAGAGGAAACCGAGCAGCATTTTCCTTAGAGGCTGGTATGGAGACTGACCAGCCTGAATTTTTGGACTCTGCCAGTTGGGACAACAAACGGTAAGTGGGGTGCAAGGGAGGACTGAAGTGGTTACTACTCTAACTCATTGCCTTCTTAGCCAATCACAGATGTGAGAAGACTGAGATTAAGACTATTGGTGAAACGTTCTGGGGGAGCTGGAAGTCTAACCAACCAGACACAACAGATTTATTATCTGCTGGATTTCCCAAGTGTATTCTGCGTCCCCCCAGTTGTCAAAAATCCAGCGGCTGTTCCTCTGAAACGTCCTCCTCTGGCTCGAGCAGCAGGAGGATGGGAAGCATAAGGGAAATTCTAATGTTTGTAGTCTGTCTACATTTATTTAATGTGTGACTTGTTAAATGAGCGTTTTCAAGCTGAATATGTACTGCAATACGTTCTCCCAGTTAGAATGCAAAGAGAAGAGAGGGTGGCTGACAGTCAGGAAACACCTTATGTAATACGCCTTACAGTTGGGACAAGGAGATAGATTTCATCCACGCTTTACAGCCGCTGCTCCTAGCGTAACCCCAGGAAGGGAAGGGACCCTTGGGGTGGAATGTTTCCTGTTGGGAATATGGTTTTGCAAAATGACAGTTTGAGGGATGGTGGGGAAAGAAAGGAGGAAAAAACATAAACAACCTTTTTTTCTTTTTCTTTTAATTTGGAATTTCATTTTGGAATTTAAAAAAGTGCAGCCAGGTTTAGAGTCCCACAAACAGCCAGCATCCCCCCAAACTGAACCCAACCCTCCTACAGCCTAGGTCACTCTCTAATCCCCAGACTATCCTTTCTGTCAGCAAAATGATATCACTTTTGTATATTATTCTAGGGAGTCCTGTCCATCTCTATCTGTTTTATATACTGTCTAGCAACCTAGGGCCTGGATCTTGACTGTGGCTTCTAAGTGCTTTATGGATTTTTTTTTTCATGCCAGAAAGGACCATGTAATCTGACCTCCTGCATAACACAGGCATAGAATTTCGCCCTGTAATTTCTGCATCAAGTCCCTAACTTCTGCTTGAGTTTGAGCCTATCTTTTAGTAAGACATCCAGTCTTGCCATCTTAATTTGTATCATAATAGAAATAATTGCCAAGTTCATGGGAGTTGGCTCAAAGTCAGCTTCTTACGTGATGTTAGTGTTAATAGTGGATGGTATCAGTTGTTCATGTATCTGTGTTCTCCATGCTAAAAAAAGCTCTGCCCACTTCCTGCCTCTAAATGATTTGCTTTCTACTTACATGAGTGGGAGGAATGGCCTCGCAATGCAAGTAGCCACTGCACATGCTCATGTAGTTGCACACAGGTGAGCCCTAAATAATCCTGTTAATTTCAATGGAACTATTTCGAGAGTCTGGTGCTAGCCAATGGCCTGATCTGAAGTCACTGGAAAGAATCCCATAGACTCTAAATTGGGCCCCATGTGAGTGAGGGTAGCAGAATCTGGCCTTTGAAATATACAAACTTTTGAAGTTTCCATATCTGAGAAATTTTAACAGAGAGAGAGTGTTACAGAAATAATCTAAAGTATCAATTAAAAGTATATGAAAGAAACAAAGGAATGAGGTGGATCAATGTACTACAAATTAGGTTATGGGGATAGAGGAGTCACATATAGTATATCTTATGATTTTGATTCAAAACATGCTTGAGAATGCCGCAAAGCTCAGAGCAGTAAATTTGTTTTTTGGAGACAGCTAGTCTCAGCGGGCTAGGGTCTAATCTCTTATGCTCCAGTGTAAATGTATCAAAGTTATTCATTAGTAATAACAATGGAGAGTGGAAAACAGCCAAATGTAATGTATGTGGGGGGCAGGAGGGTGAGGGAGAGTAATATGTGCAGGATGTGGGGTGTGGGAATCCATGAACTCAAATCACTCTTACAAATTGGCCAACATAAAGTACAATTGTTAGTTTTTCACTATCCATGTGCCACATTTCACCAACTGTACATTCACCAGAAATAATAGTAGCAGTGGTCTCCTGCACAGCTATAATCCCCAGGTTGAACCATTGGATAGAAGTTCAAGTTAAGAAGGGATGGGAAAGATGAAAGGAAACAGACAGAACACTGACATAACACCCAATTCAACCCTTTCCCAAAGAGGTTCAGAGTAGAGCAGATTGTAAAATGTTGATCCAAACAGTGTTTCATTGATAAAAACTGTTTTGATTAAACTGATATGTTTCCACATAATTGTATCCATTTCTATGAATATTCCTAGAGAGGACCCTATTTCAAAAACAATTTTTTTTTAAGAAATTTTTCATTTCAGGAAATTTTGAAATTTGTTTTGGAATGTGAAAATTTCATTTCAAATGTAATATTTTTGTCTTGTTTATGCTTTTTATTACATTATTTCATGATATATTAGGGCATATAATAGTTTTTTCATTTTATTTTATTTTTAAACTGTTAAGGGCAGCTGCTACTTAGTACTGATTGACACCTATATACAGAGTTTCCTGACAGAGTGTCAGACTGTTTCATTACATCACAAACAGGAGACACTTTGATTTAGAAATGGAGATAAGATGTTTCATTACAAACAGGAAACACTTTAATCTTTAAAAGGAGATAAGATGCTCCATTCAGTATTAAGTAACAGCTGCTGTTAATGATTTTTAAAACTAAAATTAAATAAAAATATTTAAACTATTATATTATGTTGTATTAGCTGTGTTGTTGTAGCCATATTGGTCAAAGGATATTAGAGAGACTTCATAGTGAGCTGTAGCTCACGAAAGCTTATGCTCTAATAAATTTGTTAGTCTCTAAGGTGCCACAAGTACTCCTTTTCTTTTTGCGAATACAGACTAACACGGCTGCTACTCTGAAACCTGTCATTAGAGAGACAAGGTGGGTGAGGTAATATCTTTTATTGGACCAACTTTTGTTGGTGAGAGAGACAAGCTTTGGAGCTTACACAGAGCTCTTCTTCAGTTCTGGGAAATGTACTTAAGAGTTTCACAGCTAAATACAAGGTGGAACAGATAAGGAATTAACACATGTTGCAAGAGACCATTCATTGTGAAGTGGGCAGTGTAGCCCTATAGATATAGAGACAGATAGATTAGACTATGTAAAAAGAAAAGGAGTACTTGTGGCACCTTAGAGACTAACAAATTTATTAGAGCATAAGCTTTCGTGAGCTACAGCTCACCGCATCCGATGAAGTGAGCTGTAGCTCACGAAAGCTTATGCTCTAATAAATTTGTTAGTCTCTAAGGTGCCACAAGTACTCCTTTTCTTTTTGCGAATACAGACTAACACGGCTGCTACTCTGAAACTAGACTATGTAAGAATCTCCAGTTAGCACCTTGAGGGCTGACAGGTTCTTGTCCCAAGATCAGGTCCAGTATTATTCAAATTATTATAGAGTTGGGAAACCCAATGTGCACAGTTGCAACACTCACTCTATAAGAACTCTTCTGTATATGTATTTACAAATAGCTTACTAATACATTTAGCTCAGTCACAAATAACCCACTCGGTAAGATAGAGGTACTACAGAATGTACATCTGCACATACATATACTCATATCATCCCTTGTAGAACAACATGAAATTTTATTCATCATCTTCCTCATCACCATCATCTTCCTCCCCCCGCCCCCACCACCTTCCCCCGTGCCCAATCACCAGTGACCATCATTCTGGCACTTTCCAAGCACTACATCTCCTTCTCTACTGCACCGAGGCTGGGACATAACTTTTATAATATGATATGCTGACGTCACTATGTTTGATGCATATTCAGTAGGGGTTTTTCCTCTTTTCTTTATTTATATAGCCTCACCTTACTAATGTTGGAGTGTCCTTCTCCTATAGGTTCATATATCAATGATCTCAACTTATTATCATATACATCAATTCGTTACCATGGCCCTCTTGTGGTTAGGTATCTGTGGATATAGCTCATATACCTGTTATGTGCAACAATTCCTTGCCATGACACTTTTATGGTTGGACTCTTAGACACTCCTGTTGTTGGTTGTTCCTGTAGTCAGAAATTCTACTTAAACACTCTATTTTCAGCTCCCCAATACTTGCGGATTTCCATTAGGCCATTTATCTGATCAAAGTTTACCTGTTCAAAGTTCATAGGCCATAAGCCTTATGCTAACTTCCTGAATCTAATGTTTTACGGAATACAGGCCTGTAGGTTCCTTGCATTACTGCTGAATATAATGGAAAGCAGTGAATACAATAAAGGCAAGCTAGCCCTATGGGCAACAGCAGTTAACACCTCTACAATCATAGGACAAAGGAGGGTTAGTGGGTTACAGTTTGCTGAATTGAGTCATAAATCCAGTGTCTTTATTAAGTCCATGATTTTTGATATTTAGCAGAGTTGTGAATTTAAGTTCCCAGGCTCATCTTTTGAAGTTTTGCAGGTTTTCTTTGATGGCAAGGACTGAGAGGGAGTCATTGTTTTGTGAAAAGTGTTCACCCATGGCTGATAAGGTATTTCTATCTTTTATCATTTTTCTGTGTGAGCTCCTTCGTTGGCGTAGTGATTGTCTCATTTCACCCACATATTGTTATTGAAGATTTAGTGCACTGGATGAGATACACCACATGTTGTGATAGACATGTATAGGGCTCATGGATCTTGAAAGATGTGTTGTGGGAGGTATTGATTATAATAGCAATGGAGATATGTCTTCAGGTTTCGCATCTTTTCTTGCCTCTTTGGGTTGGTGTGTCCTGGTCTGTGGAGAGCTTGCTTCTGATAATGAGCTTAGTGAGGTTGGAGGGGGTCCTGGAAAGATTTATTTCAGGATGTGGTTCCCCATCGAGTGTGGGTTGTAATTGGTTAATGATACCCCATATGGGTTCCAGTGTGGGGTGGTAAGTGAACAACAAGGGGTGGACAGTCAGTGGGTGTTTTCCCCCTGTATTGAAGCAGGTTCTCTATGGGTATTTCGGAGGCCTGCCCCATGATGTGATCTACTTCTCTGTTGGATTCAGAGTAGCAGCCGTGTTAGTCTGTATTCGCAAAAAGAAAAGGAGTACTTGTGGCACCTTAGAGACTAACAAATTTATTAGAGCATAAGCTTTCGTGAGTTACAGCTCACTTCATCGGATGCATCCGATGAGCTGTAACTCACGAAAGCTTATGCTCTAATAAATTTGTTAGTCTCTAAGGTGCCACAAGTACTCCTTTTCTTTCTCTGTTGGAGTGTCCTTGTTTGGTGAAGATGGTTCTAATTGTGTTAAGGTGTGTATACTGGACTTTCTCTTCAGAGTATATTCTGCGGTATCTGAGGGCCTGGCTGCAGATAACAGATTTCTTGGTGTGTTTGAGGTAGTTATTGGAATTGTGAAGTCCAGTGTGGTGATCTGTGGGTTTCTTTGTATATAGTTATCTATAGGATTCCTTTGTTGAAGCTGATCATGGTGTCCAGGAAGTTGATGCTTGTGTGGGAGTGTTCAAGAGAGACTTTGATGGATGGGTGGGTGATGGCTGTCGAAGTTGTGATGGAAATCTATGAAGGAGTTTAGGTTGTTTGTCCAGAGGATGAAAATATCATCAGTGTATCTCAGGTTTATCACTGGTTTCATGGTTCGCTTATCCAGAAATTCTTCCTGAAGGTGGCCCATGAAGAGGTTGTCATATTGGGGAGCCACCATACTAACTATAAGAAGATAAGAGTGGCCATACTGGGTCAGACCAAAGGTCCCTGTAGCACAGTATGCTGTCTACTGACAGTGGCCAATGCTAGGTGTCCCAGAGGGAATGAACAGAACAGGTAATCATCAAGTGATCCATCCCCTTTTGTCCACTTCCAGCTTCTGGCAGAGGCCAGGGACACTCAGCACATGGTGTTGTTCCCATGGCTGTTCCCATGGTTTGGACAACATGTTTGTTGTTAAAGTAAATTGTTGTGGTTGAGGATGAAATGGATGAGTGGGGTGATGTGTTTGGGGTAGATATCTGAATGTTATCCATTGTCTTGTGGCTATTTGAGGCAGGCAGTGATTCCATCATTGCAAGGTACGTTGGTGCCTAAACTGTCACCAAGACAACTGTCTGTCCTTGATTCCCCCGCGCTGCATTTGCTTACATCAATCCCATGCACGTCTCCACCCATGACCCCGGTTTTTGCTAACTATGGATTCCACCCTATCTTTCACCCGGAGATCCCCAGTGACTTGCCAGTACCTACCAGTGCTGACCTTACTGCTCACATCCACCAAGTGAACCAAGAGCTCAGGTGATGGTTAGAGGAAGCTAAGGCAGCGTACAAACGATATGCTGACCGGCACCACCAACCAGCTCCCAGCTTTACAATAGGGCATAAGGTCTGGTTGTCTATCTGAAATTTTAAATCAATGCCTCCCTCCATGAAGCTGGACCACCAGTATTTAGGGCCCTTCCAGATCACAGAACAGGTTAACCCTGTTAGCATTCAGGTTGCAGCTAGAAGAATCTCTTAAGGTTCACCCAGTGTTTCATGTCTCCCTTTTAGAAACATATGACAAGAATATTTCCCTGCTTCACACCTTCCTCCCCACATCCCCACCAGTAACCATTCAGGGCCAGGAAGTATATGTGGTCCACCAAGATCTGGACTCTCACTGAATTCAGGGAAAACTCCAATATTTAATAGATTGGAAAGGATACGGCCCAGACAAATGATCATGGGAAGCTGAGGCACATGTCCCTGTCCCGGACCTCCTACACACCTTTCACCAAGTACACCCTGAGAAATCTGGCCTTAGAGCCCCTGCAAGGTCCCACCTAAAAGTGCGGGGAGTACTGTGAGGGGTCAGGGCAGCTAAGACCAGCTATCGGCCTGCTCCTGGAACTCATTAGGTGCTAACTTTGCTGCTAGGCAACTAATAAGCTTAGCTGCACTGCCCTGATTAATCAAACACCTGATTGGCTGCAGGATCAGCAGCCTGATTTATAAGCCCAGCAGCAAGAGCAGAGCACCAGTGGTTCAATGCATATGCACATGGATTCTCCACCTTCCTAGGCTCGTCTCACTCCTAGCCCTTCTCCAGTACTGCTCCCACCTACACCCTGCCCTGAACCCAACCTTCTTCCAGTCCTGTCCCAGCCTCGCTCCTGCTTCAGAATCAGTCCTGTGCTGGCCTTCCCTGACCCACATAACCCAATTCTGACCCTTGGCTCCGATTCTTGGTTTTGTCTCTATCAATCCTTGGTTCTGGCATTTGGACTCTAAGGTTCTGACTTCATGCTCTAAGCTCTAGGCCAGACAACCCATAACCAGGATTCATTAATGATCTGGATGATGGGATGGATTACACCCTCAGCAAGCTCACAGATGACACTAAGCTGGGGAGAGAGGTAGATGCTGGAGGGTAAGGATAGGGTCCAGAGTGACCTAGACAAATTGGAGGATTGGGCCAAAAGAAATCTGATGAGGTTCAACAAGGACAAGTGCAGAGTCCTGCACTTAGGAAGAAAGAATCCCATGCACCGCTACAGGTTGGGGACTGACTGGCTAAGTGGCAGTTCTGCAGAAAAGGACCTGGGGATTACAATGGACAAGAAGCTGGATATGAGTCAGCAGTGTGCCCTTGTTGCCATGAAGGCTAATGGCATATGGGGCTGCATTAGTAGGAGCATTGCCAGCAGATCGAGGGAAGTGGTTATTCCCCTCTATTCGGCACTGGTGAGGCCA
This sequence comes from Dermochelys coriacea, assembly GCF_009764565.3. Classification (NCBI taxonomy): domain Eukaryota; kingdom Metazoa; phylum Chordata; order Testudines; family Dermochelyidae; genus Dermochelys; species Dermochelys coriacea. The sequence goes on from NC_050078.2 coordinate 6,115,067, forward strand.
CATCTGGAGCATTGCGTCCAGTTACCGTCCCTCCCACATCTACAGAAAGGATGTGGACAAATTGGAGAGAGTGCAGCAGAGGGCAACACAAATGATTAGGGGGATGGGGCACATGATTTATGAGGAGAGGCTGAGGGAACTGAGCTTATTTAGTCTGCAGAAATTGAAGAGTGAGGGGGAATTTGATAGCAGCCTTCAACTACCTGAAGGGGGGGTTCCAAAGTGGATGGAACTGGAATGCGTTACCTAGGGAGGTGGTGGAATCTCCATCTTTAAAGGTTTTTAAGGCCCAGCTTGACAAAGCCCTGGCTGGGGTGATTTAGTTGGGGTTGGTCCTGTTTTGAGCAGGGGGTTGGAATAGATGACCTCCTGAGGTCTCTTCCAACCCTAATCTTCTATGATTCTAACCCAGTCTCCTGATGTGTTTTATCTTCCCAGAATAAAACTCAGGAAAGGCCTAGCAGGAAATGCCATGAGGCTCAACCTGCTGAGTTTCCAGTGATTGTGCTCCTCAATTGGCGCTCGCTGGGGACAATGGAGGGGGCATTGTGTTGCTTTCACATTGTGCAGAACCCCTTGTAATTCATTTCTTGTAGAAGAACTCCTTGCCATTGAGTCCCCTATGCGCATAGGAGGACCCACAGCAGAATACAGCTATTGGTTCAAGGCGCAGTATTAGCTTCTGCACAAACATCCCCCTGGAGCCATGGGGTCACTGGAGAAATATGGCTGCTCTCCAGACCTGCCTTTTCTCTCTGATATTCATCCTGGCCACCCTGAGTTCAACCCTGCCAATCTATAGGAGAAGAACACACACAGCAAAGGAACAGATGGCAAAGGAATCAACTCCTAGTGTTCAAGCTAATCCTAATTACTATGTAAGTTTTCTGCTTAGAAACTTAGAGAGAGGATTCATTTTTTATAGATCAGGAGCCCAATTCATGTATGGTGTTGGCTGAATTTCACCTCCTCTCTTTTTACATTGACAGGAAATGCCTTTAAGAGTTAGACTTTAGAAACTCCTCTGACTTCTCTCACCAAGCCTGAGGTCATTGCATTCTCATTTCTTCCTCCCACATCATCTCCTATGACCTTCTCTTAAAATTTAGTTTGCAGCCTGTTTCTTTCCTTATGTGAAAATCAATGCAGGCTTCTTTACACTTCAAAATATTTATTACAGAAGAATAGAAGCAGGGAACTGGTTTCTACTCTTCTGTAATAATAAAAAAAGGCATTGATTTCTAACACCTAATGTGATATTATAAATTCATAAACAGCGCACAAGTGCATTTGAAGTTTGGTGGCAATTAACATACGTAAGAGGCAAGATGTTAACTTTGGTGGCTGGCTACCAGAATACCGGAATACCAAAATAACAATACTTAATCAGGTTTCAGAGTAGCAGCCGTGTTAGTCTGTATTCGCAAAAAAGAAAAGGAGTACTTGTGGCACCTTAGAGACTAACAAATTTATTTGAGCATAAGCTTTTGTGAGCTACAGCTCACTTCATCGGAATGCATCCGAAGAAGTGAGCAGTAGCTCACGAAAGCTTATGCTCAAATAAATTTGTTAGTCTCTAAGGTGCCACAAGTACTCCTTTTCTTTTTTGCGAATACTTAATCAGTTGTATTTATTATACCCTGTAAAACACTCAACGGTAAAGCACCTGCAAATGGAACCACACTTTCCTTTCTCCTCTCAATGCCATATCATGCAGACTATTTTTTCAACTCTTCTGTATCAGTAGAAAAATAAGAATGGTTTGTAGCTGCTTGACATTTGTCCTTCATAATGTAAATGTAGATTAGAATGATTTAGGGTAAGCACGGCAAGAATGGAAGGTTTCCTAAAACACATGCTCTACTTCAATCACACATTGTTGGGATAGATGCAGGAACTACTGAGTGAAAATTATGGAGTAGGAGGGTCTGAAGGAGGTTTAATGAGATTGTCATTATGAACCTCACTGGCCATGCTTGCAGGGTAAGCAGCAGCCTGCACTCTGCCCTTCCTGGCTGCTCCTACAAGATTTGTTACTTATGATACCATGGAGAGAAGGGGAAGGGGCTGAATCTTCCCTGCCTTGAAACTGTGTAAGGTCACTTTCTCCTCTGCAAAGTAAGTAAGTATAAAATGCTAGCAAGTCAGAATCCTCCATTCCCTCTGACCGGTGCAGTGCGTTGAGCCTGCTTTGCTCAGGAGTGAATGATGACAACACGTGGCGAAAGGCAGTGAGAATCAGGACTTTAGATTGCAAGATTATTTCAGAGCAACTACCATAGCCTGGTTTCTCCAGGTTGTGCAGCAGATTTTTGGCCCTACAGCTCATGTAGCCTGTGCTAGAAGATTACTTGAGTATAGGGGAATCCCGGGTGGCCTAGGGATGCTACCTCCCCTTTCTATTTTGGGTGTGGTGTGACTGGGGCCCAGAATTTCACTGACTATGCCCTGTCTGATGTTATCAGCTGGTGTAATTTAAAGCAATCTTTAGGCTGCTCTAAATTAGCCTTGGAGACCAGCCAAGCACACGTCTAGTCCCCTTTTGCACCTCATTCCTGGGCCACACTGCTCTCCTGGGCCATAACACAGCTGAAGATCTGGGTCATTTTCTTTTATTTGCCTATGCACATTTGTGCACCTATGTAAATAACACACCATTGTAATACTAATAATCCTGTTATTCTATGCTCGATAATTGTACAGTTAATCAACGTCCTGTGTCACCTAGGTGCTTTGATCCCTTCTCATACCAAAGTACCGGTGAAATGTCTTTGCCATCTTTGTCCACACAACTGCTCTTTAATTGGATGTCATGGAAGGCAGGTATGAAGGCACAAGTCTATTCTTCATGAGCAGCCATCAGAAATTTGACTAGTGGTGAAATCAGCAAAGGAACAAAGCGCAGTCTCTGCAGTGATACCGGCTTGTCTGGGATAACAGTATTAAACCAGGTAAATTTAGCTACATGTGTATCATTACACAGCTATTCCCCCTAGGTAATCTGCTAGACAGCTTTTCCTTGCTTCAGCGTTATTCTTTATCTATCTCCCTTCATTTTTCGGCATTCTGTGTTCAGTCATTGAAAGTGATTATTTCATAGAATCATAGAATCATAGAATATCAGGGTTGGAAGGGACCCCAGAAGGTCATCTAGTCCAACCCCCTGCTCAAAGCAGGACCAAGTCCCAGTTAAATCATCCCAGCCAGGGCTTTGTCAAGCCTGACCTTAAAAACCTCTAAGGAAGGAGATTCTACCACCTCCCTAGGTAACGCATTCCAGTGTTTCACCACCCTCTTAGTGAAAAAGTTTTTCCTAATATCCAATCTAAACCTCCCCCATTGCAACTTGAGACCATTACTCCTCGTTCTGTCATCTGCTACCATTGAGAACAGTCTAGAGCCATCCTCTTTGAAACCCCCTTTCAGGTAGTTGAAAGCAGCTATCAAATCCCCCCTCATTCTTCTCTTCTGCAGACTAAACAATCCCAGCTCCCTCAGCCTCTCCTCATAAGTCATGTGCTCTAGACCCCTAATCATTTTTGTTGCCCTTCGTTGTACTCTTTCCAATTTATCCACATCCTTCCTGTAGTGTGGGGCCCAAAACTGGACACAGTACTCCAGATGAGGCCTCACCAGTGTCGAATAGAGGGGAACGATCACGTCCCTCGATCTGCTCGCTATGCCCCTACCTATACAACCCAAAATGCCATTGGCCTTCTTGGCAACAAGGGCACACTGCTGACTCATATCCAGCTTCTCGTCCACTGTCACCCCTAGGTCCTTTTCCGCAGAACTGCTGCCGAGCCATTCGGTCCCTAGTCTGTAGCGGTGCATTGGATTCTTCCATCCTAAGTGCAGGACCCTGCATTTATCCTTATTGAACCTCATTAGATTTCTTTTGGCCCAATCCTCCAATTTGTCTAGGTCCTTCTGTATCCTATCCCTCCCCTCCAGCGTATCTACCACTCCTCCCAGTTTAGTATCATCCGCAAATTTGCTGAGAGTGCAATCCACACCATCCTCCAGATCATTTATGAAGATATTGAACAAAACGGGCCCCAGGACCGACCCCTGGGGCACTCCACTTGACACCGGCTGCCAACTAGACATGGAGCCATTGATCACTACCCGTTGAGCCCGACAATCTAGCCAGCTTTCTACCCACCTTATAGTGCATTCATCCAGCCCATACTTCCTTAACTTGCTGACAAGAATGCTGTGGGAGACCGTGTCAAAAGCTTTGCTAAAGTCAAGAAACAATACATCCACTGCTTTCCCTTCATCCACAGAACCAGTAATCTCATCATAAAAGGCGATTAGATTAGTCAGGCATGACCTTCCCTTGGTGAATCCATGCTGACTGTTCCTGATCACTTTCCTCTCCTCTAAGTGCTTCAGGATTGATTCTTTGAGGACCTGCTCCATGATTTTTCCAGGGACTGAGGTGAGGCTGACCGGCCTGTAGTTCCCAGGATCCTCCTTCTTCCCTTTTTTAAAGATGGGCACTACATTAGCCTTTTTCCAGTCATCCGGGACTTCCCCCGTTCGCCACGAGTTTTCAAAGATAATGGCCAAGGGCTCTGCAATCACAGCCGCCAATTCCTTCAGCACTCTCGGATGCAATTCGTCCGGCCCCATGGACTTGTGCACGTCCAGCTTTTCTAAATAGTCCCTAACCACCTCTATCTCTACAGAGGGCTGGCCATCTCTTCCCCGTTTTGTGTTGCCCAGCACAGCAGTCTGGGAGCTGACCTTGTTAGTGAAAACAGAGGCAAAAAAAGCATTGAGTACATTAGCTTTTTCCACATCCTCTGTCACTAGCTTGCCTCCCTCATTCAGTAAGGGGCCCACACCTTCCTTGGCTTTCTTCTTGTTGCCAACATACCTGAAGAAACCCTTCTTGTTACTCTTGACATCTCTTGCTAGCTGCAGCTCCAGGTGCGATTTGGCCCTCCTGATATCTTTCCTACATGCCCGAGCAATATTTTTATACTCTTCCCTGGTCATATGTCCAACCTTCCACTTCTTGTAAGCTTCTTTTTTATGTTTAAGATCCGCTAGGATTTCACCATTAAGCCAAGCTGGTCGCCTGCCATATTTACTATTCTTTCGACTCATCGGGATGGTTTGTCCCTGTAACCTCAACAGGGATTCCTTGAAATACAGCCAGCTCTCCTGGACTCCCTTCCCTTTCATGTTAGTCCCCCAGGGGATCCTGGCCATCTGTTCCCTGAGGGAGTCAAAGTCTGCTTTCCTGAAGTCCAGGGTCCGTATCCTGCTGCTTACCTTTCTTCCCTGCGTCAGGATCCTGAACTCAACCAACTCATGGTCACTGCCTCCCAGATTCCCATCCACTTTTGCTTCCCCCACTAATTCTACCCGGTTTGTGAGCAGCAGGTCAAGAAAAGCGCTCCCCCTAGTTGGCTCCCCTAGCACTTGCACCAGGAAATTGTCCCCTACGCTTTCCAAAAACTTCCTGGATTGTCTATGCACCGCTGTATTGCTCTCCCAGCAGATATCAGGAAAATTAAAGTCACCCATGAGAATCAGGGCATGCGATCTAGTAGCTTCCGTGAGTTGCCGGAAGAAAGCCTCATCCACCTCATCCCCCTGGTCCGGTGGTCTATAGCAGACTCCCACCATGACATCACTCTTGTTGCACACACTTCTAAACTTAATCCAGAGACACTCAGGTTTTTCCACAGTTTCGTACCGGAGCTCTGAGCAGTCATACTGCTCCCTTACATACAGTGCTACTCCCCCACCTTTTCTGCCCTGCCTGTCCTTCCTGAACAGTTTATAACCATCCATGACTGTACTCCAGTCATGTGAGTTATCCCACCAAGTCTCTGTTATTCCAATCACGTCATAATTCCTTGACATCACCAGGACCTCCAGTTCTCCCTGCTTGTTTCCAAGGCTTTGTGCATTTGTATATAAGCACTTGAGATAACCTGTTGATCGCCCCTCATTCCCAGTATGAGGCAGGAGCCCTCCCCTCACAGACCTTCCTGCCTGTGCTTCCTCCCGGTATCCCGCTTTCCCACTTACCTCAGGGCTTTGGTCTCCTTCCCCCGGTGAACCTAGTTTAAAGCCCTCCTCACTAGGTTAGCCAGCCTGCTGGCAAAGATGTTCTTCCCTCTCTTCGTAAGATGGAGCCCTTCTCTGCCCAGCACTCCTCCTTCATGGAACACCATCCCATGGTCAAAGAATCCAAAGCCTTCTCTCCGACACCACCTGCGTAGCCATTCGTTGACCTCCACGATTCGACGGTCCCTACCCAGGCCTTTTCCTTCCACGGGGAGGATGGACGAGAACACCACTTGCGCCTCCAACTCCTTTATCCTTCTTCCCAGAGCCACGTAGTCCGCAGTGATCCGCTCAAGGTCATTCTTGGCAGTATCATTGGTGCCCACGTGGAGAAGCAGGAAGGGGTAGCGATCCGAGGGCTTGATGAGTCTCGGCAGTCTCTCCGTCACATCACGAATCTTAGCCCCTGGCAAGCAGCAGACTTCTCGGTTTTCCCGGTCAGGGCGGCAGATAGATGACTCAGTCCCCCGGAGGAGAGAGTCCCCGACCACCACCACCCGCCTTCTCCTCTTGGGAGTGGTGGTCGTGGAACCCCCAACCTCAGGACATCGCATCTCATGCCTCCCAACCAGCGGAGTCTCCTTCTGCTTTCTCCCCCCAGACATATCATCTGGTCCACTCTCCGCATTGGTACCTGTGGAGAGAACATGAAAGCGGTTAGTTACCTGTGTCTGTGTTACTGGAACCCGGACATTCCGCTTACCTCTTCTGGAGGTCACATGTTGCCAAGCTTCTTCACTGGCCTCTTGGCTCCTCTGTGCAACCTGCTCTACATCTTTAGAGCTTTGTGCCCCTAGAAGGCTATCCTGAGTTTGGTCCAGAAAATCCTCAGTCTCTCGTATACAACGCAGGGTCGTTACCTGTTGCTCCAGACCTTCAATCTTCTCTTCCAATATGGAGACCAGCTTGCACTTTGTACAGACAAAGTCGCTTCTGTCCTGTGGAAGAAAGAGAAACATGGCACATCCAGTGCAGGTCACAACAGCTGAATCCCCCCCTTCCATATCACCTACCTACTACGGAGCTTCCTCAGAGACGTTGGCAAGATGTAAGCCTCACTGGGCTCACTCCAGGCGAACTCCCAGGCAAACTCCTGCTGTGAGCTGCTCTGCTGTCCCCGCTGCTCAGCTGGTTCGCGAGGCTCTGGCTATTTTTAAACAGCCAGGCTTCCCTGACGCAAACACACAGACACCCTAATGCCCGCCCCCTGCAGGCTAGCAGCCAATCAGACACTCACTCAGGCTCCCTCCCAGCAAACACACGCTCGGATACTTCCTCAGCAAGCAAACACACACACTCGGATACTTACCAGTCCCAGGCAAACTCCTGCTGTGAGCTGCTCTGCTGTCCCCGCTGCTCCGCTGGTTCGCTGCCGCTCACTTTCAGACACTTCAGGAAATTACTGGAGATGTGTTTATTCCAGAAGTACATTCTACCCTCCTCCCATGTCTGTGCCCCTCCCTGCCCCCCCAACTGATCTGAAACTACAATACAACCTGGAATAGAATGATACTGCCAGATAGCTACAGTAAATAAGGTAATTATAATATGACTATTGGAACTGATGATGCTCTGTGGTAGCAATGGCACTGTGAGTATTACATTACTTCTTTCAGGCTCAGCTTCTTTCAGGCTTTACAATGCATTTTTTTTTTGATAGATAGGCATATGCAAAACTGCATCAGGTTTTTTTCATAAACTATTCAGCATATCACCTATAACAAGAGATACAGACATAGCTGTGCTAGCTGATTCAAATACTTTTGGCCCCATTCTTCCATTAGCCCCTGAAAGTATAAATATGTGTTGCCACAATGTTTTTAGTATTTTAATATCAGGGTAATTAAGCACTGGAATAGACTTCCAAGGGAGGTTGTGCAATCGCGTCATTGGAGGTTTTTAAGATCAGGTTGGACAAACACCGGTCAGGGATGGTCTAGGTTAACTTGGTTCTGCCTCAGCATAGGGACTGGACTTGACGATCTCTCAAGATTCCTTCCAGCCCTACATTTCTGTGGTTCTATATGTAATACTTTTTCTTCCTCCTATGTTGGGTGCGGATGGGTCAGAGTTGAAGTTCAAAGATGAAGTCCATTAATGACCAATATCCTTAGAACACAGTGCAGGGAAATAATGTGCATTGATCAAGGTTGTGTGACCTAAATTTGGGCCTGACCCTGCAGTGTGCTGACACTTGCAACTCCCCCAGAAGAGTGGCATGCAGTTAGCACCTTTGCAGGGGATGTTCATTACCTGCAGAATCAGGCTGTATGTATCAGCTTTTGAATGAAGCAGTAGCTAAATACATGCCCTTTGGGAATAAAGTGATGGGTCCTGATTCTGATTTCACACCAATGACTTCAGGGGGATTACACCTGATTCTCACTGCTAGCAATGAGTTCAGAATTAGGTGCATGTGTTTTATGTGCCGCAAGAGAACCCGCATAGAACCCAGAAAGAGGCTCCTCTAAGTTAGTCTAGCAGAGCTGTTTTTCACCCCTTATGGTGTGATCCAATGTCCATTTAAATCAATGTATTTCCATGGCCACCAATGCACATTGGATTAGGCCTTTCGTTCCCAGCTATCCAGCCCTTTAAATGACTCTTGCAAAATTGACATGGAAATTTACCAACCTCAAAGGCACAAATAGAAGTTAGGCTCCAAACTCCCATTGACTTTCAATGGGATGTAAGTACCTCATGGACCTTTATGCCTTGAAAATCATCCCCAAAATCTCTATGGGTACCCATCTACTTATCCACGCTCCACCAAGGAGGAGATAATGACAAACACTAATGTGTTTCACATGCTAGCCAACTCACTAATTATCCCAGGCATGTGGGAAGCAGTATTTTGGAAGGCCATCTTTATACTAATTTATAGCTAATAAAATATATCCTGACATTTAGCAAAAATTCAGATTATTTAGTGTTGGAAGTATAAAGCTGGAGTGGACTTAACTGAAACTCTGGATATAAAGGTATAGTAAAAACCAATCAGCCCCTGCTTTTTATACTCTCATAATTAAAGAACAAGAGGTCATTGGAAGCTAATGGCAGATAAATGTAAAACAAATGACATGAAATTCTTCTTCACAGAGCATATAGTGAGCTTATGGCTCACACTACAGCGGAGGTCAGAGTCAAACACAGGAGCTGCATTTTAAAAGGTACGGGGTGATGTTATGACCATTCAGAACACTTCTAGTTTTGCATGCTAAGACTGAGTTAACCCATTCTCATGCTCAGGGCATTAGCTGATCACCACAGGGATCAAGAGGACTTTTCTTTTGCACCATATACAGCAATGTGCAATTGCTTTCCCCCTGGCCTTCTTCTGAAGCAACAGATCTAAGCCAGTGCCAGAAGCAGCATATTGGCATGATGGACAGTTGATACTGATCTGTCACTGCAAATTCTATATTCCTTTGATGCTAAGAAGTTGCATTTATTTTTAGCAAGCGTTTCTGGTAATATAAACCACAAGAGAAAAATGCATCTCCAGCATAGACTGGTGTAAGCAAAGCTGAGGAGACCCACCTCAGGGGAAGGAAACTAAGGCAGGGAGTGCCAGCAGTGCCATACTCAGCCAGCAGGGGGTACTTTGGGGTGGCCGTGCCCCATGACAGTACGTATCCGGTTACTAGAATGGGATTGCATAAGTTAGTAGCACAGTGTGATGTTAGTTATTCACTCCCATGCCATATCAACAGTCATGATAAGTCTCTGAGCGTGCCCAGTGTGAACTAGATGTTTACAGAAGCCGGAGCAGACTCAGACTAAGCTGAATGTTTTTGCAGTTGGGGTTTGTTTATTTGTTTTATTAAGTCCTGTGCCTCCAGAGGGTATATTAAAGCTTTCATGGTGCCAAAGTTCTACGGAAACAAAGGTGAGAAAATTCCTTCCTTGAAGCCCACTGGATTGGTGAAGGAATCTTGCAGCATGATAGGGCCCCATGGTAATGTAATAATGTACATGAGTAGCTAATGTACTCAATGCTTTTTTTGCCTCTGTTTTCACTAACAAGGTCAGCTCCCAGACTGCTGTGCTGGGCATCACAAAATGGGGAAGAGATGGCCAGCCCTCTGTAGAGATAGAGGTGGTTAGGGACTATTTAGAAAAGCTGGACGTGCACAAGTCCATGGGGCCGGACGAATTGCATCCGAGAGTGCTGAGGGAATTGGCGGCTGTGATTGCAGAGCCCTTGGCCATTATCTTTGAAAACTCGTGGCGAACGGGGGAAGTCCCGGATGACTGGAAAAAGGCTAATGTAGTGCCCACCTTTAAAAAAGGGAAGAAGGAGGATCCTGGGAACTACAGGCCGGTCAGCCTCACCTCAGTCCCTGGAAAAATCATGGAGCAGGTCCTCAAAGAATCAATCCTGAAGCACTTAGAGGAGAGGAAAGTGATCAGGAACAGTCAGCATGGATTCACCAAGGGAAGGTCATGCCTGACTAATCTAATCGCCTTTTATGATGAGATTACTGGTTCTGTGGATGAAGGGAAAGCAGTGGATGTATTGTTTCTTGACTTTAGCAAAGCTTTTGACACGGTCTCCCACAGCATTCTTGTCAGCAAGTTAAGGAAGTATGGGCTGGATGAATGCACTATAAGGTGGGTAGAAAGCTGGCTAGATTGTCGGGCTCAACGGGTAGTGATCAATGGCTCCATGTCTAGTTGGCAGCCGGTGTCAAGTGGAGTGCCCCAGGGGTCGGTCCTGGGGCCCGTTTTGTCCAATATCTTCATAAATGATCTGGAGGATGGTGTGGATTGCACTCTCAGCAAATTTGCGGATGATACTAAACTGGGAGGAGTGGTAGATATGCTGGAGGGGAGGGATAGGATACAGAAGGACCTAGACAAATTGGAAGATTGGGCCAAAAGAAATCTAATGAGGTTCAATAAGGATAAGTGCAGGGTCCTGCACTTAGGATGGAAGAATCCAATGCACCGCTACAGACTAGGGACCGAATGGCTCGGCAGCAGTTCTGCGGAAAAGGACCTAGGGGTGACAGTGGACGAGAAGCTGGATATGAGTCAGCAGTGTGCCCTTGTTGCCAAGAAGGCCAATGGCATTTTGGGATGTATAAGTAGGGGCATAGCGAGCAGATCGAGGGACGTGATCGTTCCCCTCTATTCGACACTGGTGAGGCCTCATCTGGAGTACTGTGTCCAGTTTTGGGCCCCACACTACAAGAAGGATGTGGATAAATTGGAAAGAGTACAGCGAAGGGCAACAAAAATGATTAGGGGTCTAGAGCACATGACTTACGAGGAGAGGCTGAGGGAGCTGGGATTGTTTAGTCTGCAGAAGAGAAGAATGAGGGGGGATTTGATAGCTGCTTTCAACTACCTGAAAGGGGGTTTCAAAGAGGATGGCTCTAGACTGTTCTCAATGGTAGCAGATGACAGAACGAGGAGTAATGGTCTCAAGTTGCAATGGGGGAGGTTTAGATTGGATATTAGGAAAAACTTTTTCACTAAGAGGGTGGTGAAACACTGGAATGCGTTACCTAGGGAGGTGGTAGAATCTCCTTCCTTAGAGGTTTTTAAGGTCAGGCTTGACAAAGCCCTGGCTAGGATGATTTAACTGGGACTTGGTCCTGCTTTGAGCAGGGGGTTGGACTAGATGACCTTCTGGGGTCCCTTCCAACCCTGATATTCTATGATTCTATGATTCTATGATTCTATGGTGCTAGGCACTGTACAAACACACAAAAAATATAAACCATCCCTGCCCCCACGAACTACAGTCTAAATAATCAAGAGAGACAGTTGGTGGGCGCAGAGGCAATGAGAGAAGGTGATTTGCCCAAGATCACCCAATGGCAGGGCCTGGAATAGAATCCAGGTTTCCGGTAGGTGGCCGCCAAGCATGCCTGCTGGATTGGGTCTCCTAGAGGAGGATAATGTTTAGCTCGGTAATGAGAGACCTCCTATGGGATGTGGGGGACACAGGTTCAATTCTCCCCTTTCTGCCAGTGATGAAGAAATGATTCGAACAAGGATCTGCCACCTTTCAGCTGAGGGCCCCAGTCACTGAGCTATGGGTTATTATCCAGCCAGGGGGATTGGATCCATTGTCTCCCACCTCCCAGATGTGTGCACTGATCAGTGGGTCATTTTCTCTTTCTCTCTGGCCCAATGACTCTTCCACTGTGGAGTAATATTTAATTTATCCACAACAAAAGAGTCATTGAGCCAGAGAGAGAGAGAGTGACTGTGAAGTTCAGTGGCTTGGGCACCCACCTGGGTGGTGGGAGAGCCCAGGTCCAGTCACCCTGATCCAGTCACTCTTTATTTATCTACAGTGGAACAACTTCAACAAGACAGACTCAGGGAGCTCCACAGTCACCATATCCCGGACATGTGGATACATCACTGATGTCATTCAGAGGGAATCTCTTTGCTGAAAGGGAAGTGCAATCCCTGAGTGTTCCCCTGACAAAAGCTCCACCTGGATTCCCTATAAAAGGCATGTGATAAATCCAGCTAATTGGCAGCCTACACTGGATTTCAGCATACCCAACACAACCTGCTCACAGAAGGGGGGACCAGGAAGCTCTGTGTTGATGAATCAAAGACACACAGGACTCCTGTAATGATTTGGGAGGGGGCGGGGGAGAACAAGTGATAAATTCCAAATAATATTCACTGAGACTGAGTCAACCTTCATGCCATTTACTTATTTGTTTTTCTTGCAGAGGAAATATTTGAAGAGTGACTCTTCCTTTTTTCCAGGGTGTATTTATTTTATTTTTTATTTAACATAAGAATCGCCAGACCGGATCAGATTTGACCTCTGTCTCGTTCTGTATCTTCTCTCTGATAGTGACCAGTTTCAGAGGAAGGTATAAGAACCCCACAACAAACAGTGGAGGCTAATGTGCCCCCTATGAAGGTCTAATCCTGATTTCTAATCTCTTGAGCCCATCAGCCCAAGGTTTGATATGTCCCTGAAAATTATAATTAATTATGATTTCTGGCTATTCTTGGTATCCACTTAAAGGGCAGCACAGACAGCATCTTGACAGCCCAAAATAAGAAGGAAAACCTGTGGGGGGGGGGGAGATTCTTCCATCCTTGCAACATTTCTTCTTCCAGTCGGATTCCAAAGTACTTTACAAATCCACATCCAGCAATCACTTCGCCTACCTCTGGGGTGGAATGCAGAAGCCGTTCAGTTGTTGCAGTGTTAATGTGAGTGCTACAGAAAAGAGAGACATATCCACATGTAGATAGGTTTCAGAGTAGCAGCCATGTTAGTCTGTATTCGCAAAAAGGAAAGGAGTTCTTGTGGCACCTTAGAGACTAACAAATTTATTTGAGCATAAGCTTTCGTGAGCTACAGCTACATGCATCCGATGAAGTGAGCTGTAGCTCATGAAAGCTTATGCTCAAATAAATGTGTTAGTCTCTAAGGTGCCACAAGAACTCCTTTCCTTTTTTCATATGTAGATAGTTAATAGACAGCCCTCTAGTGGCACATGTGACTGACTTGCATGATTGCCAAGTTGGTGAATTCAGTAAAGTTGCTGCTGATTTACTCTGTTAATGACTCCCTGAATCCAGTTCAAAATAAAGGAAGTGTGAGAGAGAGGTTTCCTCAAATGATCAGGAATTGTAAAAGATTTCTCATTAGAAAGAGATGCCTCACCCTGAGGAAAGGAGACAGGTATCAGAGCACAATGGAGCAACCTGCCACAAAATCAGGAATGAACAGCTATGACAAATGGACACAGGGAGACCAATCCCAAACACAGTACATAGTACAACATAAGGACGGCAATACTGGGTCAGACCAAAGGTCCATCTCGCTCAGTATCCTGTCTTACAACAGTGGCCAATGCCAGGTGCTCCAGAGGGAATGAAGAGAACAGGTAATCATCAAGTAATCCATCCCCTGTCACCCATTCCCTGCTTGTGGCAAACGGAGGCTAGGGACACCATCCCTGCCCATCCTGGCTAATAGCCATTGATGGACTTATCCTCCATGAACTTTTCTAGTTTTTTTTTTAACACAGTTATAGTCTTGGCCTTCACAACATCCTCTGGCAAAGAGTTCCATGGGTTGACTGTGTGTTATGTGGAAGAAATACTTCTTTTAAATACTGGTTTTAAACCTGCTGCCTGTTAATTTCATTTGATGACCCCTAGTTCTTTTATTATGAGAAGGAGTACATAATACTTCCTTATTTACTTTCTCCACTCCAGTCATGATTTTATAGACCTCTACCATATCCCCCCTTTGTCATCTCCTTTCCAAGCTGAAAAGTTCCAGTTTTATTAATCTCTCCTCATAAGGAAGCTGTTCTATACTCCTAATCATTTTTGTTGCCCTTTTCTGAACCTTTTCCAATTCCAATATGTCTTTTTTGAGATGGGGTGACCAGATCTACATGCAGTAGTCAAGATGTGTGTGTACCATGGATTTATATAGAGGCAATATGATATTTTTGTCTTATTATCTATTCCCTTCCTAATGATTCCCAATATTAGTCCTGTATGTGTGGGTCATACCTGTCTATGAACGGTACCTGAGAGGCAGAAGGGAGTTCTGTCTCTTTTTTTATACTTATAAAGATTGTCATACCAATGAAAGCACATAGAATGGAATTGTTCAATAGCACATAGCCACACTACTCCCCACTTTAGGACAGGAAGTGTATGAAGACATTGACATCAGTGTACGTCCATCTATGCTCAAGCCTATCTTGACTTAGAGCTTGGCAAAAAAATTCTACCAAAACCTTTTTCATTGAAACATGCAAATTCAGCAACACTGAAACATTTCACAAATTCATCTCAATTTCTCCAAATTGTTCCAAAATATTTTTTCTCAATTCCCAAAAAATCTTTTTTGACATTTTCAAAATGAAATGTCTAATTTTTTAAATTTGAAATCACTTTGTTTTGAAATTTTCTTGTGGTTTTATTTTCTTAAATGTCAGAATTTTAAAATGTGCTTGAAATGGAACAATCTTTTGTTTGACCCAAAACAGTTTCTAACTGTTCAATTTCCTGAAAATTTCATTTTGGGGTTGACCCAAATGTTTTTTTTTCTTCCATTATTCTGAATTGCCAATGAGCTAAAAAATCCTTTATTCACATGGGTCTAATCTTGAGTATGTCCCTGTAATTATATGAACAGAGCATGTAACTGGACAGATATACACCTCAGGAAGACACTTAGGCTATTGTTTCATTGTCAATCTTTCTATTTTTATTTCTAACCTTATTTATTTGAACAGCCAGTGTTTTAGAGGCTGGTAGAGGGAGATAATTTAATACAATGCTGCTGTCATGGATGATTCTTAATGGCTTAATTTAGAGGTTCATTGATCAGCCTCTTTTTTGGGGTCTGGGTGTCAGGCAATGATGCTAATACATGGTTATAAGTGTTGCCGGTAGCAATAGAAACAGACTTTGCACACTTTGCACAATACTATATCTCTCAGACTGTAAGTAGATGAACTCAATCATCTCCAGAAACTGACTCTTTTGCAGAATTTGTTTTTAACTGAAGGTGTCCATACAGAAAAATCATCTATCTTCCCACTGATCTCTCCTTCGTATATTTTCCAGTTTGGTCTAGTTTTCCATTCATCATGTGGCCATGGTGCATAATGTATTAGGGTACTAGATCAACCTGTCAAAAAGCTTCTGTCAGGTTTTTTGTTTGTTTCCCCAAACATAGGCACTTATTTTTGGTTGGTAATTAATTCACCCAACAGGAAGTGAGCAATTAGTGGCTTGTGTTCTCTGCCTAAAACAGGCATCAGGGTATTTTCAAGCTGGAATAGCTTTAACATCCAAAGAGTCCTTAATCAAAGAGGCCTAGTCTAAACAGGGAAGATGCATCGTGTTAGAAACAAATTAACTACCATGAAGTTGAATGTTGTTTTGGGTGGGATTTTTGAAAGCACATACATATCAATGGGGGTTAGCATGCTTTGTAAAAATCCTGCCAGGCACTTAAGCTACCTTTAAAAATCTGGCCACCTAACATCAATTGATTTCAATGGGAGCTAGATACCTAAGTAACTTGGAGGATCTAGGCCTACTGACTTTAGAAGCACGGCTTCTATTGAAGGGTTTCGTACTCCTAAGTCACTTAGATGCTGTTAAAAGAAAAGGAGTACTTGTGGCACCTTAGAGACTAACATTTATTTGAGCATAAGCTTTCGTGAGCTACAGCTCACTTCATCGGATGCATTTGGTGGAAAAACGCTCACGAAAGCTTATGCTCAAATAAATTTGTTAGTCTCTAAGGTGCCACAAGTACTCCTTTTCTTTTTGCGAATACAGACTAACACGGCTGCTACTCTGAAACCTGCCTTAGATGCTGTTGAAACTCCAATCCTCTTCTCTTATCAGTTATAAATCTGACTTGTCCCTGTGGCGGTGTATGCATGCCCCTTCTACCATTGAAGCAGATGGTGGGAGTGCTGAGACCGTGGTTACAGTCTACCCGACTGTCTCGGGCCTCATCATGATAAGGCACAGTGGTCAGATTCAAAAGGATGGACCTTGGGTTCAGGGCAGTGAGGCCTAGTGGCCAGAGTCAATACAACTGCCAATGGGATCAGGGCTATGCAGTCTAGTAGCCAGAGTCAGAGAAGTGGTCCATCACCTAGGGGTGGGTGGTAATGGGAGGGTGAGGTACGAGGACATGCTCCCTCCATCTCCACCGGGTCCTGCCCAGGGCCCTGTCAGTAGTGAGTGTGGTCACCACCCAGTAAATGGGGATCCTACTACAACACGCTAACTTTCCTCCACCCCCGTGGGCCACTTTCTACCATGAGTCCTGAAGCCGGGTCCGTTGGTCGTCAGCATCTCCGAGCTCCTTGGCGCAGGTAGCTTGTTGGGACTCTGACACCTGTCAACTGGCTGTGGTCAACCGGTCTCTGCTCTGGGTCTCAGGCTCTCTGGCTTCCGCAGTCAGGGGATGAAGCGGCTCCTGGGCTGCAGCCTGCACCGAATGTTCTTCTTTCCCAGCAGTCAGTCTGGAATGAGCTGAGCTGCTCTCCTTTATACTGGTGCACCATTTGGAGCATGCCCAGTCTGGTCTAAGGGGCGGGACTTCTGCCACCCATAGTGTGGGATTAACCCTTTCCTGCCTAGTGCGGACCCTGTCACAGTCCCCTTCTACAAAAGGTGCTGTCAAGGTTCCTTCCCCCCTCTGAACTCCAGGGTACAGATGTCGGGACCTGCATGAAAACCTCCTAAGCTTACTTTTACCAGCTTAGGTTAAAACTTCCCCAAGGTGCAAGCTATTTTATCTTTTGCCCTTGGACTTTCGCTGCCACCACCAAACGTCTAACCAATTTTATTTCATTAGGAAACGTCTTTCCCCCCAAAATCCTCACCAAAACCTTGCACCCCTCTTCCTGGGGAAGGTTTGATAAAAATCCTCTCCAATTTGCATAGGTGACCACAGACCCAAACCCTTGGATCTTAAGAACAATGAAAAACATTCAGTTTCTTAAAAGAAGAATTTTAATAGAATTTTAATATTTAATAGAATTTAATAGAATAAAAAGTAAAAAGAATCACCTCTGTAAAATCAGGATGGTAAATACCTTACAGGGTAATTAGATTCAAAACATAGAGAATCCCTCTAGGCAAAACCTTAAGTTACCAAAAGACACAAAGACAGGAATATCCATTCCATTCAGCACAGCTTATTTTCTCAGCCATTTAAACAAACAGAATCTAACGCATATCTAGCTAGATTACTTACTAAGTTCTAAGACTCCATTCCTGTTCTGTCCCCGGCAAAAGCATCACCCAGACAGACACAGACCCTTTGTTTCTCCCCCGCTCCAGCTTTGAAAGTATCTTGTCTCCTTATTGGTCATTGTGGTCAGGTGCCAGCGAGGTTATCCTAGCTTCTTAACCCTTTACAGGTGAAAGGGTTTTTCCTCTGTCCAGGAGGGATTTTAAAGGTGTTTAACCTTCCCTTTATATTTATGACAGGTGCTAAGTTGTATTTATCTTCATGTTAGTTAGTTAGGTAACAACACTTTCTCTAAAATGATACATTTTCCCATGGTAGACAAGGTCTTAGAAGCATTTATCATCTAGACTGGAGAAAAGTGTCTATTTGTTGTTTACTTTTTGGTTCCATAATATTGCTGTTGTCATTGATGGCCACTGGAGCATCGCCGCTCAAGCTGGGCAAATGTGGCAACAGAACGTACTGAGTGAGATCATTGCCTTGTTGCTCTGTTTTGCTGCCTGTGAATACTCATGTAATGAAGTTTTATTGGTGCATATGTTTGCAGAAAGCGAACGTCAAGACCACGTGCTGTATTTGCAGAAATAATCATTTAAATTTACACTCACCAGAAGAATTGGTCAAAATGTATGAATTTTAATTTTTTGACAAAAAATGTCCATGAAATTATGACCAAAAAACCCAAAAAAACTAACCACCACCATCAGGAAACATATGTCAAACAAATTTTTGGCCCATGCTGGGGCATTCATAATCATCAGTCCTGTGTCTTGCTTGTTTCCTCTTTACCATTGATCACTGGAATCAGAGGAAAGACATACATCATCAGGCTGGTGTCTAGGGGATGAGAAAGGCATTTGTCAGGGAGACTGGGCTCAGACCTGTTTGACATTTCTTTTTCTAGTCTGTGGCAAATAGGGCTATTACTGGGAATATCCCCTTGCAAAAGATGTTCCATACGACTGAGTCATCGGACAGACTGCTCGTGGCTGTCAGTGAATCACCTGCTGAGTTGATCTACCCAGGTGTTTTGAAAGCTGGAAAAGTGCAGGACCACTTGTGTGATTTGGTTAGGAATGTAGCAATTCCATAGGCACCTGGTTTCCTGACTCAGTGGGGATGATCTTGCAACCCTTCCCCCTTGCATGTTGACATAATGCACGGCTGTGGGATTGTCTGTGAGCATTTGTATTGGAGGGTCTCTGAAGAACAGGCAGGAATACTTTGTATGCTAGGATTTTTATGAAGAGGAGAGCTTCTTGAGGGGACCATAGGCCTTGAATTTGAAGGTGATCTAGATGAGCACCTCATCCCTGAGTGGAGGTATCTGTCACTAGAGTCTTGGTAGACAGGTGTGGAGAAGGGTTCTCTGTCGCACATTTGCAGAATTTTTTCACCAATTTAACAAGGAAAGGACTTCTTGTGTGGGACTGTGAACATCATGTCCATACAGTGTCTGCTGGGTAGATACATTGATTTCAATCACACTTGCATAGAGTGTAGGTGAAGCCTGGAGTACTGCATGAGATGAAGTGCATGAGGACATGCATCCCAGAAGTCTGAGGTATTTTCTTATTGATTTTCTAAGGTGAACTCAAAGTTGGTTGATGACTCGTTATTGTTCACAATCTCTCTTGTGGATGGTAAGCTCTTGCTGATCTGGAGCCAAACTGTGCTCCTATGAACTCTATGCACTGATACTGACTCAGTGAGGAGCTTTGTCTGACTTTGGGAACCAGCAAGCCCAAGAGTTTTAAAATTACTTGAACTGAGTCGATCACGTGTTGGGGTGAACTTCTTCAAATCAGCCAGTAATTGAGATATGGCTATGCAGATATGTGGATTCCTTGTCTCCTTAGATGAGCTGACTGTTGTCAGAAGGTACCAGTGTGGTGCTTTGCTCGTGTTTGGTGATGATAACAGTCGGCTGTGTGTGTGTTCCCTCTGTGTGCTGTCCCAGCTCTGTGCAGATAGCTAACACAGCAGACCTCAAGAGAACCCCCAAAAACCACAGACTCTAGTAAGGTTCAAAGGCACGTCGGCCAGGTTTATTGTCAAACGAAGCACAGTGATAGTTCCCTATAGACTCTACAGGGCATACTACGAATTTGTGCTCCCTGGCAATGGACTCAGCTCAGTCAGTGGCAGGACTTTCCACTGCCCCCTAGGCCGGACAAAGACACCACCCCAGAGATGCATTCTTATACACAGATACAAACAAGTTACATAACGCTCCTGACATATTGAGGTGCAACCCCTTTACGTAACTATGCACCACCCTTCTACATAGTGAGGTGCCATCTCTCACCTTGTACATGATGGTTCGAACAAAACAACTCTATCCATCATACTAGTCTTTTGCCCCTGTCCTTGTTATCTATGTGGATGGTATAAGAATGTTCTTATACCATTTGTATACAGTTCTGGTATCCAATACACTTTAGATATATGTTTGTGCAACACCATATGTTTATGCAACCTCAGCCTTTTCATTGACAGCTTCTGTGAGCAGGGCCTGCCTCTGGTTCACAGCTTAACTTTGTTTTATGTTAGCAAACTCTTGACCATTACTTTAGCTCCGGCCTTAGGTCTCATACCGGGCCACTGATACCAAGGGTTTATGTTTCAGGGCCTCATCTTACTACACTGACATGACTGCCAAGTATTTGGTGCCAAGGATTTCCTCAGTGCTGTAGAATGAACAAAGATCAGGGCCCTGTACTGGTAGTGAGATGTTCCTAACAGGCAGGGACAGCCTTAGGATTTATGGGGCCCTGTGCAGTGTTATTAAACTGGTGCCCCTATGCTCGACGGCAGCCCAGGCTCACATGTATACTTTAGATAAGTGTGGTTTTCTGAAGGATTTATTTAAAAAACAATATGTCTGAAGATCCAAGCATTTAAGGCTAAAGATGAATACTCAGACTGTGCATCTAAAAATCTATGCAAGGATATTTTAGAGATGTGATTTTATAATCTTCAGCAACACACAATGAAATATTTTTAAAGCAAATTTTAAACTAAGATCCTATAGACTAACATGTTCTGAGTAAATATTACAGTAATGCACAACTGTTTTTGTCAGTAAATTCAGAAACTGACAGTATATACCTGGGGGTTGGCAAATGCCTGTTAAATGGCTCTTTACCAGTTTTAATGTTGTGTTAATAGGTCTGGCAGGCTGGAAGGCATTTTCACTTTTAAGTCCTCCATCCCCTCCAGGAAGACTCACCAGGCTGCAGGGGCCAGCTGTGGTGGAAGCCTGCAGGAAGGGTCAGAAAAGGGATAGGAAGAGGTGAGCGGGTGGACACTAAGACCCAGGGGTGCCCCTAATTTTTGGGTGCCCTACACAGCCACCTATGCTGCCTATGCCTAAGGATGGCCCTGCTAACAGGAACCTGAGGTATTTCCTTTTGTCTGGGATGGAGAAATATGAGGAAATAGATGTTTTGTAGGTTGAGAACTGCAAACCAATCCTAAGGATCTAATGAGGGGATTATGTTGCTAGAATTACCATCCTGAATTTAGAGTAGCAGCCGTTAGTCTGTATTCACAAAAAGAAGAGGAGTACTTGTGGCACCTTAGAGACTAACAAATTTATTTGAGCATAAGCTTTCATGAGATACAGCTCACTCTCACAAAGCTTATGCTTTGATTTTCAGTAGTTTTTCAGTTGTTAATAATTGGAGCAAAATGCCAGTTGCACTCCTTTTAGCGAATCAGGGCTGCAAAGTGAAGAAGGGCTGGGCCAAACACTGCAAACTGGTGCATGCAGTCACAGGCCACTCAGGTTCGGCACCCTCCACCAATAAGGCAAGGAGTGACTTGCCTACCCCAGCCAGGTCCCTATCTCCCTCTCTGCTAGTGGCATCATTGCACTGGGCCTGAGGCAACCTGCCAGGCCAGGAGCCCAGAGGTGGGAGCAGGGTTGGGGTCAGGGATATTACTTCCAGCAGGAGTGGGGCTGGAGCTCAAGAAGATGCAGGGCTGGGAGCAGCTGCTTGCCGGGCAGAACCCCCAGCTGTACGGGGAGGGCAGCAACCACCCTTCCCTTCAATTCTTTTGTCTCCATGGTAATTTTTTTGTAAGTATGTGCATGGGAGAGGAGGGGCCTCAATTTCACATTTGGCCCTGCCCTGCCATCCAAAACCTCTGAACAGCTCTGCCCAGAATAACAACAACAAACAAAAATGGACGGACACTGGGATTCTGCCCTTCAAGGCCTGTGGGAAGATATAGTCAACAGGAGGGGTCATGTGACCAGTAGGAGTTATGTGACTACCAGGACTCTGTAAGAGAGAGCCTGTCTCTGCTGGAGAGAACCTAGATGGAGGCAGAGCCTGCAGGATGGCTTTTAGCCAGAGGAGGTTGATAGCCAGGATGGAGGGTGGACTATAGGGGGATCATGTAGGGACATGGAGAGAACAGACTCTCTGTTACGAGACTGAAGGAAAGATAGGGCCTAGAATGAGGTCTGTAGAAAAAGTCTGTGAGAGGCTAGGCTTAGAAGAACCTGGGGAAGTATCCACTTGTTTGCACCCATCCAAATGGCTTATTGCCCTGATCCTGCAAATCAGCACATGCTTAACTGTACTCCTGTGTGAGTAATTCCCCTGAAGTTACTAAGGCTACTCGTGTGCTTCAAGCGAAGAGGGGTCATTTTGCAGCCTCAGGACATAAAGCCTGCCTCCAAAATCTGTTTTTTCTTCATTTTGATTAGAAAAATAGAGAGAAATTCTGTGGCAAAAATTCACTGTTGTACTGAGAGCTAGCGCAAGACAGAAGCACAACAGAATGGCTGTGTTAACCTTCTGCTAAATGAGGAGTTTCACCATAGGTGAGCATAATGACATGGCTTTTGGAGGAATTCTTAATATGCTCAGCTGATAGCCACTTTCACTGTACTGTGTTGTTACAGAGCAGCCTGCCCACACAGCCCCCCGCAATCCCAAATCCCAGGAAAGGGGAGCATCTGAACCAACCTTGTTTGGAAGGATTATATATAAGGTGCAGGCTAGTACTCATATGGACACAAAGTTCACTTCTAAAAGCAGGTATTTTCGCTGTCACGCTTCTATCCTAAAGAAAATCCTTGCTTTTAGAAGTGTATTGTAACAGATGCTCCCCTTTCCTGGGATTTGGGATTGCGGGGGCTGTGTGGGCAGGCTGCTCTGTCTCTGGCTTGCTCTCCTCAGGACTCTATCAACTTGGCACCAAGAATCTGCTTGAAGCCTCATTAACTCCTACTGTGTGCCTTCACCTCTTCTGTGCAGGTGTGAACAGTGTGTGCAAACGCCTCCTGCTCACACTTTGAGCGGGAATTCTTTGTGTCTGTCCTCAATCTTCAGTGGCTTTTCCCATGCTGGCTATTTTTTCTGGGGGCATAGAATTTGTTTTTACTAGTGAGTGAGCATGCAGGACGGATTGAGGGTTGAGGTGGAATTGAACGACTCTCCATGAAGCACTATAAGCAGAGCTTCTCCTGTGTCTGCAGCCCCCAAAGTCCAAAAGCCCCATATCCTCCTATGCAAGTGGGTAAGATGTATACATGGTGCCAGAGACTCAATCAGAAGAAGATGACTGCTCTGTAAATGCACTTCCTGGTAATGAGCTGTTGGTGGCACAGATATAACATTGGGCTAGTTATTCAACTGGAGACCTGCAGTGCTCAGCAGAGCTGAAGGTGCATTGGGTGGGATGCAAAAGTGTCCTTTGTAGCTCCATGATCCTGATAACTCTAGTTAATAACTCTATGATAATAACTGTAGTTAATAAACTGAGTATTGCAGCATCCCTGGGGATAAAACATTTCCTCCATATCTTCCCCTCGAGGCTTGAAATGTCCATAATGACATGGTTAGTTACACACAGCACACCATGCATGGTCACATGATCCTGTTTAGAAAATCAGCCTAAGAGATGGAAGTACATTATCCACTGCATCCCTCTGTTTAACAACATTTCACATCCTGACAGTGTTTTAACAGAGCTTGTGATAAGGCGATCCAGAACATTTAGATGCCCCTGAATACTCCTTGACTTTCCTGTCCTCTTCAGAAGGGTGTCAGGCACTTGCTCAAACTGTTGTATTGGATTGGGTAAGAGCCTTTCTAGACACCTTTTATCACCACTCTTGACTCACTCTGCTCTCAAAGATGGCTTGGGTTTTGGATGTACTCCACTCCTATTCTTGTTGCTTCACTCTGCAACTCATACTAGTAGCACCAGTGATTTCAACAGGGGTGCTCCTGTGAGCTCCAGGATCAAAAAGGAAAAAAATGCCACAAATGAATGATCTGAAGAATAACAAAAAATTGAGTTGGTCAAATGATTCATTGCTGATGATAGGCCTGATTGTCCACTCCACACCTATGATATGCAGCTGTAATCTTGGGGCTAGACTCTCCCAGCCTTAAACCTGCGGAGTACCCCCTTGCTTTTCTCTGAGAGTAGTCCCATTGAAATCGGCAGGAACTCTCATGTGGTTAAGGATGACTCTGTGTGAGTCAGGATGGCAAAATCTGGGAATCTAAGTTTGCTGCATCCTGGGGTGACACGGGATTGAAAGTGTTCTCTCTGCTTACAGTCCGGAATAGTGCAAAGAGTGTAGTAAGTGATATTGCCACTGAATAGGGAGAGCTCTGAAATATGGATGTCCGGATTCTCCAGTTCACTTTCCACATGTAAACCAGCCAGTGATTGCCTCGGTAGACTTCTCCCTGTGTAGGGACAATCTTAGTCCCCACCTGCCCAGCCCCTCATTTAGGGGAGGAGGGGTGTTTTGGTGATGTGGTAGAGCTGAGATCTACTATGCCTGGAAAGAGTACCAGTGGCTAAAGTTAGAATAGGCCTCTTGGTGATCTAACTTCCTTCAGAGGCAGGCAGCCAAAGGTAAGAGAACTGTAATTGCCATTTGTGACGGGGTGGACTAGGTCTAGAGGCCCCCTACTAGAGACCTTGTGGCCCTGTCTGACCCCGCCCCAGAAGAGAGCACAGGGGAATCAGGCAGCCCACCATCAACCTCAGCCTGGACCAGTCCACACAAGAGATCCACTTCCTGGACACTACTGTGCTAATAAGTGATGGTCACATAAACACCACCCTATTCGGGAAACCTACTGACCACTATTCCTACGTACATGCCTCCAACTTTCACCCAGATCACACCACACGATCCATTGTCTACAGCCAAGCTCTATGATACAACCGCATTTGCTCCAACCCCTCAGACAGAGACAAACACCTACAAGATCTCTATCATGCATTCTTACAACTACAATACCCACCTGCTGAAGTAAAGAAACAGATTGACAGAGCCAGAAGAGTACCCAGAAGTCACCTACTACCGGACAAGCCCAACAAAGAAAATAACAGAACGCCACTAGCCATCATCTTCAGCCTCCAACTAAAACCTCTCCAACGCATCATCAAGGATGTACAACCTATCCTGAAGGATGATCCATCACTCTCACAGATCTTGGGAGACAGGCCAGTCCTTGCTTACAGACAGCCCCCCAACCTGAAGCAAATACTCACCAGCAACCACACACCACACAACAGAACCACTAACCCAGGAACCTATCCTTGCAACAAAGCCCGTTGCCAACTGTGTCCATATATCTATTCAGGGGACACCATCACAGGGCCTAATCACATCAGCCACACTATCAGAGGCTCGTTCACCTGCACATCTACCAAGGTGATATATGCCATCATGTGCCAGCAATGCCCCTCTGCCATGTACATTGGCCAAACTGGACAGTCTCTACGTAAAAGAATGAATGGACACAAATCAGACGTCAAGAATTATAACATTCAAAAACCAGTCAGAGAACACTACAATCTATCTGGTTACTCGATTACAGACCTAAGAGTGGCTATTCTTCAACAAAAAAAACTTCAAAAACAGACTCCAACAAGAGACTGCTGAATTGGAATTAATTTGCAAACTGGATACAATTAACTTAGGCTTGAATAGAGACTGGGAGTGGATGAGTCATTACACAAAGTAAAACTATTTCCCCATGTTATTTCCCCCCCACCCCCCACTGTTCCTCAGACATTCTTGTCAACTGCTGGAAATGGCCCACCTTGATTATCACTACTAAAGGTTTTCTTTCCCCCCCCCCCCCCCGCTGGTAATAGCTCATCTAAAGTGATCACTCTCCTTACAGTGTTATGATAACACCCATTGTTTCATGTTCTCTGTGTGTATAAATCTCCCCACTGTACTTTCCACTGAATGCATCCGATGAAGTGAGCTGTAGCTCACGAAAGCTTATGCTCAAATAAATTTGTTAGCCTCTCAAGTGCCACAAGTACTCCTTTTCTTTTTCTTGCATAATGACAGGTTTCAGAGTAGCAGCCATGTAAGTCTGTATTCGCAAAAAGAAAAGGAGTACTTGTGGCACCTTAGAGACTAACAAATTTATTAGAGCATAAGCTTTCGTGAGCTACAGCTCACTTCATCGGATGCATTTGGTGGAAAAAACAGAGGGGAGATTGATATACACACACAGAGAACATGAAA
Source organism: Dermochelys coriacea (assembly GCF_009764565.3). Classification (NCBI taxonomy): domain Eukaryota; kingdom Metazoa; phylum Chordata; order Testudines; family Dermochelyidae; genus Dermochelys; species Dermochelys coriacea. Next base: position 6,141,427 of record NC_050078.2, read on the forward strand.
CAATGAAAAATAAACTGCAGGTTCAAATCAAGTCTCTGGAGTACATCCACAGCTGGGATGGGTCATTCAGTTCTTTGTTCAATGCTTCAGTGTAGCAAAGTTCCTCCAGAGGTAAGAAGCAGGACTGAAGCAGGTCAAGCTGCTGTCTGTGCAGCAAACAAAATCCCACTCTCCCTTTAATTGTGCACAGTCTCCATCCATCAAGTAGTGTCAAGCCATGTTGTCCCCTGCCTGATATAAGTCATAAAGGAACAATAAGTATGTTGCCCCTATGCCTTGAATGCTCCAATGAAATGCCTTCCAGAGTTCTGTAGTAGGTATCACACCTAACAGTGCTGTTGAATTAGCATTAGTGTCACAGGGTGCTGGGCATGAACTCCTGAGATAGCCCTGTCACTCTAGCTCCGATTAAGTGAGGTACATTGGCACTGACTAGAGAAACCTGCACCTGATTGGTGAATGGGAAAGATCTGCCAGCCTAATTAGCCTGGGGCTACATACAGGCCCAGAGGAAGGAAGCCAGGGAGGAGCCAGAGAGGGGAAGGAGAGTGGCGGCGGCGGCGGCAACGGCAACGGCAGCGGCAGCCGCCGCCTCCTCCTCCTTCTCCTTCTCCCCCCCCGATGCAGAACCTGAGAAGACCTTAAGGCTGAAACCCCAGTGTGTGTATGAAGAGAAGATGGTGGGAGCACACACTGTATATAAACTGCACTGGTGATTGCAGAACCCCAGGGTCTCTGAGTGGTTTGTGAACGCAGCAGAGGCAGGAACAAAGGGGGCCCTGCTACACCCTGTTACAACAATGCTTAAGCAAACTGAAACTGCAAATTTGGAAAAACTTGGAAAAACTTGGAAAAAAAATTCCAAGCCTTTGCAGAGTTGTCTGTCACTAGTTTCTAGGCTAGTTACATAGCATTATAGCAGTACCTAAAATATAGGCAGAAGCAAATTTAATTTACCAAGATGGGGGGCTTGCCTGAAAATGCTACTTTCAGATTGGATGGTAAGAAATTAAAGATCTTCCTACTAAGAAGGTAAAAATTCTGAACATGAGATCCCCCACAAAAATGGGAGCACTGCTTCCAGCCGGATTACCATACTGTTTTGCAGGTCTTCTTTTGGGAGTATTCTGCTCTGAATTGTTGACAGTGTCATATTCCCTACACATGCAGTCTAACTTGCTTTGTTCTTTGACACATTTCACCATTCCTAGTCGGGAGTCCCAAGGCGATGTCTCTGCTGACATAGTTTGGAGGGATTGCATTAATTAAGTGCATTTTGCTCTTTGGGGGTCTCTGGCATGCATGGAAGTTTTTCCTTTCCTGAAAAACTTAGAACATTTGGGATAATCAGTATTCATGGGTCTTTAATCAGCTACACCAGCCAATTAATTACTGGGGAAAATCACTGCTGGTGCAGCAGCCTAGCTATTAAATGAAAGCTGTTCCTCTCATTTATTCCATGAACATGGCACAGATTTCTTCATCTATTCTCTCCTGCTAGCCAGAGCCCTAATTAGAAATTCTAGAGACAGCATTGTGCAAAGATGAGGTGCTGGACTGGGAGTCAAGAAACCTGGGTGCTGTTCTCAGATCTGCCACTGACTTGTGGAGAAATGCAATTAACTCTAGGGTAATTTTGAGTGGCTGGGTGCCCAGCATGAGATACGGCAGGCTGGCCAGATTTTTGGAGATGTTCTACATCTGCGACTGAAGTGGACTGGAGTTGTGGGTGCTCAACACTTGTAAAATAGAGACCCTAAGAGTGTTTCACTGGGCAATGAAAAATGGAGGCACTCAGAATTACTGTGGAAAATATAGTCCTTACACACTCTATTTGTTTGTTATCCAAGGTACTTGTATGGCCCTCTGATGCAACCCCCACACTGGAGTGCAAGGGGTTAAGGAACAGCTCTGGGCCCAGGCAGCCCCACCCAGATACATCTGCAAAGCTTGCCTAAGCTGGAGGCAGGGCTTTCAAAGGGGAGCAGAGCAATCACTACCCAGGACTCATTGCTTGTGACCTGACAATACAGACCAGGCAAACCCACAAAGGGAGAAACGGGGACGAAGTGTGTGTGTCAGACTGTATTGGAGTGGATTAGTCTGGGAAGCTCCAGGAGATAGGAAGTAGTCTAAGGCAGTGGGAGGAGAGAGCAGTGGCCTAGCCCCTGGCATTGGGTGCAGCTGCCCACCATTGGGCCCTGGACTAGAGCCCAGTGGAGAGTGTAGACTTGGGGTCCTCTATCCACTTTGAGAGGACAATACAACAAGAGCCGTCACCGGCTGAGAGGCCAACTAAAAAAGACTGTTCCAGGGCCAAGCCCCCAAGCTAAAGGAGAGGGCTGGAAACCCCTTGGGGCTGAAGGATGGGACCTTGCTTCAACAGGGAGCAGTCCTGCCAACCACCACCCAGCACTGTCAGTGGTGGTGTACCTTCTGCAGGCCCCCATTACAGTAATATTTGAGCACCGCACTATCTTTAATGCATTTAGCCTCACAATACTTCTCTGTGGTAGGGAAGGGCTATTACCCCTGTTTTACAGATAGGGAAATCAGAGGCTACGAGTTACACACACACACACACAGAGAGTCTGTAGCACAGTAGGATTTGAACTCCGGTCACCACAGCCTAGATTAGGGACCTGACCTCTGCACTATTCTTCCTTGGCCTTTGCTCATTTGAAAAATGATAGACTGATGCTAACCTACTCTGAGTTCCACAGCTGAGAAGTACTATATAAGTGCTAAGTAGTATGACGAGACAAATTTGTCCATGTTAACGCTGGTTACAAAAGGCAGAAACAAGCATGGTTTCCCCCCCCCAATTCCCCACCCCTTCCTTAAAAATCTGTAATGTTGTCAAAAGTCAAAACATTGTGACATGTTCAAAGTATGGTTGCCCAGAGTACACGACACTGGGAGGGAATAGTTTTGTTGCTGATCAAATATTATAAGCCATATTGGGACCAGTAAGCAGCAGTCAGATATCATCTTAATAAATAGTGAACCTTCTAGAGTTCTCTGGAAAGAATGAGGGAGCCAGCTTGCAAATGAAAACTCTTTCAGGTGAAGGCTGGGGTTCATCTTCCAGGCCTAGAACTGAACTCAAACCCAACTGTTTTGGTGATTGCAAAAATTTTGCATAACTATTTTGAAAAAAAATAAGCTTCATTTTCCTTTGTATTTAAGGGTCCTGTACGGATTCAGAACAAGAAGTGCTGACTAGAGCTGATTGAAAAATTAGATGCAATTTTGCCCCCAAGAATTGCCTTCCCCCTGCCCCGTCCCACACACACCAAAATTAAACATTTAAATAAAAATGAGTGAGTTTGTTTTTTAAATGTAGACCAGCTTTAATATTGAAATACCACAACATAGCACACCACTTTTTCTTTTTTTAACAGACTCAGGAAGCTTAAATAATTCATAGAAATTTGGGATTATCACAGGGAGTCAGCAGGATAAAACTAGATTCTTTATTGAAACCAACTCATGAAAAATTAACTACATCTTTTCCTTTTGTAGTTAATCAGATATCTGATACCATGAGTGCAATTTTGAGGTGCAAATTCTGCTGGTTTAAAGGGGCCCAGCTGAAAAGTTTGGACCTTAACACTTTTCTGAGAGGAAGGATTGTTATGGCAACCTTGCTTTGTTTGTAGCTCCTCCAAAAGGGCCAGGAGAATTTCCTGTGATACACATTTTTCACCTAGAAGATCAATATGTAAAGGGCAAAGTAGCAGAGATGACAGGCTAGATGTTCCAAGATGTGCTTTTTGTTGCTGAAAAGCACAAGAAGTGTTAGGTGACACACTTTAAGGTCAATGTGTAATATCTCTTCCATACTGTTCTAAGAAGTCAGATTAGTCTTTTCAGCAGTAACCTTTCCCACAATGAATATGTTTGCTTTCCTGTCATTAAAATTCACCTGCTCTATTTGTGATTCTGACAGCTTGTAGGATTAAATTTTCCATATATCGATTTGGATGTGCTCCCTTTTGTCATCTTTTGATCAAAAGACGAATAGTTTCCTTATGCTGAGATAATGTACAGTAAAGATATAACCTTTAGGAAAGTCTTTTTTGAGAACTCCTTTTCTGAGTGACCACATTCTCCCCTACACCTCGTTTAGATATAATACAATGTCGTCTTATCTTAAAATAAGGACAATGGTTTGGGCTGGAGGAGCAACTGTTTTCACCATCTTGCAGTGGCTAACAATCTACTAATGGGACTACTGGGCTATTTTGAGGAGGGAGATAAAACAAAGCTCTTTCAACGGTAAAGCCAGGTTTCAGAGTAGCAGCCATGTTAGTCTGTATCCACAAAAAGAAAAGGAGGACTTGTGGCACCTTAGAGACTAACAAACTTATTTGAGCATAAGCTGTCATGAGCTACATCAGTAAAGAGTAACTGTAACCCAACGAGGCTATTAAAAGTATGTTCCTATGTGGATTCGGTAATGGAACTGGAAGCTATTAAGAATTAGCACATTCTCAATGGTTATAATTTACAATGATAGTACTATATAGTAAATAGAACTTTTCATCCCAAAGAATTTTATATTACAATATCAAATACATTTTGAGACACATGTATCAAGGTTACTTTTTAAATACTCAAGTCTGACAGATTAAAAAAAATGTATCTTTCAGGAATGTCAACAGGGTGCCTGGCATATATTTTATGACATACTGGACAGCCAATTGTACTACACTAAATTATGTATTTTTAAAATGTGAAATATTACAAAAGTGCAGCATGGCTTCAACTTCTTTGATTTGAGTGTTCAAATTAATCAACAATTTGTATTTAATTTATCCTTAAAGAAAAAAGAAACCCTAAAACTATTTATTAACAGCTAGTTTTTATACAGCAATTCTCATCTGTGGATCTCTAGCCACTTTACAAAGGGGCTAAACAGCATTAACTCCTTTTTGCATGTGGGAAACTGAGGCAAAGCAATGTGCCCACATTAAACCAGCAGGCTAGTGGTAGAGCCAGAGAAAGAATAAGATATTTGGATTAACAGGTTAAAGTGCCATTCACTAGGCCACACTGCCTCCCTTCCAGGAATTCCACCTTTAGCCCTAAATTCTGTATTTTCAGAGTTTGACTTCTGCAGGTCATAAACTCTTCATGGGCAAAGATTAAAAGTGCCATAGAAATTGTTCTTCGTTTAAGATTTTCATTTTCAGATATCTACTGAACATAAGAACAGCCATACTGGTTCAGATGGGTCCATCTAGCCCAGTATCCTGTCTTCTGACAGTGGCCCATTCAGATAGAATGAACAAAACAGGAAATCATCTACTGATCCATCCCTTGACATCCATACCCAGCTTCTGGCAATCAGACACCCAGAGCATGGGGTTGCATCCCTGATCATATTGGCTAATTGCCATTGATGGACCAATTCTCCATGAACTTATCTGATTCTTTTTTGAGCCCCGTTTATAATTTTTGGCCTTCACAACAACCCCTGGCAATGAGTTCCACAGGTTGACTGTGCTTTGTGTAAATAAGTACTTCCTTTTGTTTCTTTCAAACCTGTTTCTATATCATTTATGACTTTAGTGGATACAGTTTGTAAATATATATTTTTTCAGAAAGTTGAGCATGAACTTGTGGGAAAAGAGGGGTTACACTGAAAGCTGCAAGAGAACTAGGCAACTGCTATAGTATATAATTCTCTTCAGTCGTCACTGAAATGTAGCTAGGTCAAAGGTGGACAGCAGTAGCAATTTAACAGCCACAGGAGAGTTTAGGAAAGGATTGTGGGAAGAATATTCTATCCAAATGAAACTGTGAGGAAAAATTTTAGGTAGACAGAATTTAGCAGTACATTGACTATTCTACCTCTATGAATGGAACTGGTAGTTCACTGTTCAAGCACATTTCATTGGCATAACATAACCCGTTTATGGACGTCAAAGTGTTTCCAATTTTCAGGGGATTCTAGCATTTGTTGAGCTTTCCCAGAGTGTTCATTAATCTCATTGTGAGGAAAATGTCAGCTCCAAACTAAAGGTGACCTAAATGTCGCATCACCCTGTGAGCATTAAAATAAAGAGTGTTCTGGAATTAATGAGTATAATGCACACATTTCCCATGCACAGCAAGAGGTAAATCTCTCTTCAAACATAGAGTATTTTGTGAAAGGCTTCATTTCTTCCCATACACAATGGAAAAAACGTGCTACATGCTGACCTGTTTTGCAATGGTTGAATGCCTGATTTTTCTCAAGCCACAGTTTGCCACAGGAGCCTTGTGTTACAAAAGTTTGGTTGCTTATCCAGATCATGCAAACCTTTTTTGGCTCTTAATCCCTTACACCCCAACTGCAAGACTCTTCCTCCTTTCCACCCAATTGGCCCAGGCTTTCCTCCCCTATTTATCTCATGCTGTCCTCTAAGGTGCTTTGGGAATGTCTGGCTGGCTTATTCCCTTACCCAACTTCGCCATGCATGGCCAGCTTGTCCTCTCTTTTCTAGGAGGAGCCAGAAGATCCACTTCCCCTAGAGGCCCCATGATTGCTAATTCTGGGAAACAAGCTGCCATAAATATAAAGTGAAGGGTAACCACCTTTCTGTATACAGTGCTATAAAATTCCTCCTGGCCAGAGGCAAAACCCTTTCACCTGTAAAGGGTTAAGAAGCTAAGATAACCCCGCTGGCATCTGACCCAAAATGGCCAATGAGGGGACAAGATTCTTTCAAATCTGGAGAGGGGAACAAAGGTTTTGGTCTGTCTGTGTGATGCTTTTGCTGGGAACAGATCAGGAATGCAGCCTTACAACTCCTGTAATGTTAGTAAGTAAGCTAGCTAGAAAATGTTAGATTTCCTTTTGTTTAATGGCTGGTAAAATAAGATGTGCTGGATGGAATGTATATTTTGTAACTAAGAAGAGCTTTCACACTTTGTGCTCCACGATATAAAATGATCCCACAACTATGCTCAGGAAGAAATTAACCACAGACAATGTTACTTAATTAGGTTCATTCTTGAATGAGTTACGCATTCCTCTCAAACATCCAGTGCTGGTTGGTATTGCATAGGATATCCGACTCCATTTCCCAGCAAGGCAGCTTACATGTTCCTATCAAGCCCTGGCATAAGGACTCTTGCACAAAGGGAACTTGCACTCAGGATTGCAATGCCTAATGTTTAGGCACCCTGCCACCCAGTGGAATGGACAAGCCTGAGTTAAGTGCCCAGTGTCCTACAGAATGCATGGAGAGAGTTTGGTGCCTAAGGCCAGGTCTACACTGGAGAGGCCGGGATCAATCTAAGTTATGCAACTTCAGCTATGTGAATAACGTAGCTGAAGTCAACTTACTTAGATCTACTCACCGCGGTGTCTTCACTGCAGTGAGTCAACTGGTGACACTCCCCTGTCGACTCCGCCTACGCCTCTCACTCCGGTGAAGTACAGGAGTAACGGGAGAGTGATCGGGGGTCGATTTATCATGTATAGACTAGATGCAATAAATTGACCCACGCTGGATCGATCGCTGCCCGCCAATCCGGTGGGTAGTATAGACATACCCTAAGAAAGGGATACAGAGAAGCCAGCACACTGAGCAGGGAGCCACCTAAGATGGTAAATAAGAAATTTTTCAAGGAGAGGGGCAGGGAAAAGAGGGGGGGGGCTAAGACACAAAAAATTCAGTTGGTTGTAGTTTTTGATAAACTGTTGCAATGTCACGTCCCAGCCAATTTGCAGGCCTGCTGGCTGACGGCTCCATTGAAAGTATCACATTTGGGGATTTCTGGGAAGTGTGACAAATGTGCTGCTATGCCTACAGCTGCTTGGAAGGAAGATGAGGGCAGCAAACACTGCCTTGCATCTCCAAACCTTTCAAATAAGCAGTAAAGGAAACTTTTCTTATCCCCAGACCCAAACTGTTTCACAAGGGATTTTAACGGGGGGGGGGGGGGGAAGGTGATAGCATCATATTGAATATTTCTCTGGTTTCTGGCAAATAATGCTACACTGCCAGCAAAAAAGTCACAACAAACAATTGCTTTGTGTGCGGAGGATAAGGAGTTAGGGGGTCTGGGCTCTGTCACTGTTCTGTGTTCCCCTTCTGTGCCTGATATACACAGGGTAGGAGTTTGCTACAGATGCCAAGTAGAGAGGAATTAGGGCCAGATTTTTAAAGGTATTTAGGCACCTCATGTCCTCTGAAATCCATGGCCTTTAGGTAGCTGTATGGGCTTATGCTTTAACTCTGGAAGTCTTGGTGGCCAAAATGGCTGTCGTTATAAATTTATAAATACATATTACTTAATAGCTGCCTTGTTATCCAATTGGCTTGGTACATTCGGCAGACTAGCCCTCCACGTGTTTCCCTCTGGATCAGCTCTGTCATGTTTGCACATGATATGTAGCATATCCCCATTAAATATGAATTAAAAAGACATCGCCAAGTGACAAAATACTAATTTGCTGATGAAATGGCAATCGACTGGTTTTCCTAGATGAACTGAGTTCCGTAGAATGTGTCTGCAACAGGGAAGTCAGTTGGTCTTCAGAACTGGGTGAGCAGACGCACACCCTTCTCCCTCCTTGATGTGAACCCTGTTAAAGGGGCCCCCCCTCATAATTGCAATTTGAGACATTCTCCAAGCATTAGGTGCTGGGTAGCCAGGGTAACACCAAGCAATTAGCAGGTGGCTAGAGCAGCTGGAGAGGAACATTCACCATTAACTAGCTCATCATTAATTACCTGGCCTTCCAGCAAAGATCATATGCAGTATCTGTCTCTTGGCCAGTGATGTCTCCTGTCTCCCAATGACAACCTGAACTTGCAGGGGGATTGACTATGATTTCTTCCTATGTCCTAAGTCTGCAGAAATCATTGGTATGTTTCAAAATTAAGACTAAAACATCCTAACAATGTTGAATTAATAGGACCAGATCCTTCTCAGATGGTGTAAATTGACATAGTGTGTGATAAATGTAGTGGGGGTAGCTCCCGTTTATGGATACCCAGCCGGCGAGTTAGCTATAAAATTCCCCTTGGTAGCTGTTCTCTACTTGCTTTACCTGTAAAGAGTTAAAAAGTCCCCCAGGTCAAGGGGGGGAGTGGGCACCTGACCAAAAGAGCCAATGGGAAGGTTAGAACTTTTTAAAATGGGGAAAGAAATTTTCCCTTAGTCTGTTCTCCAGAGAAGGAGACATGGAGCAGCAATGCTATATAAGGCTTGAACCAGGTATGAAAATTATCAGATCATACCTAGAATTACTTATTTGAACCCCCCTAAATATGTAAGTAAATTATGAATGTTTAGCTAGATCAGGCTTATTTCTTTCTTTGGGCTTTTGCTAACCCCAGATGCTTTTGTTTGCTTATCACCTTTAAGCTGAACCCCCAAGAAAGCTATTTTGTGTGCTTAATTTTTGTAACTCTTTCTTTTAAGATCTAGCAAAAAGCTTAAGTTCCAGATGTATTTTTTTCCTTTTTGTTTTTAATAAAATTTATCTTTTTTAAGAACGGGATTGGATTTTTGATGTCCTAAGAGGCTTGTTTCAGAGTAGCAGCTGTGTTAGTCTGTATCCGCAAAAAGAACAGGAGTACTTGTGGCATCTTAGAGACTAACAAATTTATTAGCACATAAGCTTTCATGAGCTACAGCTCACATGTTTGATTAGCTGGTAGCCACAGCTAATTTCCTTTGTTTTCTTTCTCAGCTCTTCCCCAGGGGGTCAGATCGGAGGGGATTTGCTTTCTTCTGCAGCATGGGTCACTTGCAGGTTTAAACTAGTGTAAATGGCGGGTTCTCTGTAACCTGAAGTCTTTAAATCATGATTTGAGCACTTCAGTAACTCAGCCAAAGGTTAGGGTGTTTGTTATAGGAGAGGGTGGGTGAAGTTCTGTGGCAATGTGCAGGAGGTCCCCAGACTAGATGATCATGATGGTCCCTTCTGACCTTAAAGTCTATGAGACAGAGGATGGATCACTCGATAACTGCCCTGTTCTGTTCGTTCCTTCTGAATACTGGGCTAGATGGACCATTGGTCTGACCCAGTGTGGCCATTATGTTCCTATGCAAACCGATTTTTTTAAGAGGTGCTGAGCATCTGCACCTTTCACCGATTCCACTGGAATTTTGGGAACATGTGAAAATCAGACACTAGTTACTGCCTTTTCCATGTGTAACTTGTTACCATCCTATCCTGTTCCTCCTCTTTTCACCTCCTTCACCACCAGCTTCAGGTAGGATTGCCAGGTGTCTGGTTTTCAACCAGAAAGTCCAGTCAGAAAGGGGACCTGGTAGTATCTGGCCAGATGTGCCAGTGGGACACCAAAGTGTAGTTATTACAGGAGGAAGGTGCTGGGACATCAACCTGCACCAGCTTCTGGTCAGCCAGGGCTGCCTCCTATCTGTATCTCATGGGCAGGCCGCAGGCTCCACATCAGGCTGAAACTCCCATCCCAGACCTGGAACAGAGAGCCCAGCTGGGATGGGAGGGAGGCGGAAAGGATCAAGAGAGGGGGAAGGAGGAGAAGAGCAAGGAGGGGCAGGGTCTCGAGGGAAGAGGTGGAGCTGGGGTGGGGCCTTGTGGAAGAGGCAGAGCATGGGGGTTCAGTTTACCAAAATGAGGAAGTTGACAACCCTCACTTCCAGTATTCCCTTAAACTCAGTTTTGCCAACCTCAAGCATTCAAAACTCTTGAGTTAGGCCCCCCAGAATCATGAGATTGACTTAAAAATAACACTGGGGTTTTTTTTGTTTTGTTTGGTGGTTTTTTTTATTATTTTTTAAATTAAGAAACTTGGTGGCTTTTACTTGCATTTTTCAGCCTTTATAGTGCCCTGGTGTGGCATGTTCAACTATTTTTGCAACTGTGTGGGTTTACCTTGGTGGTTAAATGAAAGCAGAAAGTCTCCAGGAGCTGGGGCCTTCTGAAAACCCAGCAGGTATTGTCAGACTTGTGATTTTAAAATTGTAAAAATTGGCACTGCTGTAAACTCACTGTCTTAATTTAACTAATGAACTAGGGAACTTTAAACCAGTTCCCAATTGAGCTCCTTACATTTCAGTAAAAAGCTGCCTGGCTGCTTCTCAAGCAGTAACTAGCTGGGGAAATGGTGGCTTCCTTTTGAAGTCCAGTTGCAGACGCAGCACTCCTAACATTCAAATATAGGACACCTACTATATTTACTCCAACAATATGCTGGTTTTAATAAAATTTTTAGCACTTTCCCATCCAAATCCAGCTGAACTAGCAAATACAGTCAGTGCAAAAATGAATGAATAATAATAATAATATCTGAGCTCTATGTAGCTATGATCCTGTTTCTAGGCACTGCCCCCTTTACTGACATTAGAAAAGGTTCAGAGAAGGGCAACTAAAATTAGGGGGGGTTGAATGGGTCCCATATGAGGAGAGATTAAAGAGGCTAGGACTTTTCAGCTTGGAAAAGAGGAGACTAAGTGGGGATATGATAGAGGTATATAAAAAATCATGAGCTGTGTGGAGAAAGTGAATAAGGAAAAGTTATTTACTTGTTCCCATAATATAAGAACTAGGGACCACCAAATGAAATTAATGGGTAGCAGGTTTAAAACAAATAAAAGGAAGTTCTTCACACAGCGCACAGTCAACCTGTGGAACTCCTTGCCTGAGGAGGTTGTGAAGGCTAGGACTATAACAGGGTTTAAAAGAGAACTAAATAAATTCATAGAGGTTAAGTCCATTAATGACTATTAGCCAGGATGGGTAAGGAATGGCGTCCGTAGCCTCTGTTTGTCAGAGGGTGGAGATGGATGGCAGGAGAGAGATCACTTGATCATTACCTGTTAGGTTCACTCCCTCTGGGGCACCTGGTCTTGGCCACTGTCAGTAGACAGGATACTAGACTCGATGGACCTTTGGTCTGACCCAGTATGGCCATTCTTATGTTCCTTAAATGAAAAGAGCATACTCGTCTCACACTGGGGCTACACAAATGTAACTCCATTGACTTCAGTGAAGCTAAGCATGATTTATACCTGTGTAAGCAATATCAGAATTGGGCCCCTGAAGTCAGGCTGCCAGAGGGAAGAGATTCAAGAATGATCTTACAGAGTGAGAAATGGGCACAGTTTGCACATATGCTGTCTCTCATGGAGACTTTATATTCATTCTTTTTTTCCTTTTAACTAAAAGATAAGGCATCACTGTTTCATTAGAATAAGTAACACAACAAGCAGGCAGAGTTGAAAGAAACAACTTTATTAAACATGCTGTAAGGCCAGTGATACATTCTGAGATATGTGTGATATATTCTAGGAGCAAGTTCTTAGGCTGACATCCCCCGAGTCTCTACTTCCACACTATGATGTGTCTCCCATGCAACCAAATCCCCTTTATACCATTCAAAACTGTGAGGGCATATCTTTTTCACTTTGCATATGGATTAAATAATGATAAAACAAAATTAACTGGCCATTTTTAAATAGCCTCAAAGGTTCACGTCTGAATTTTGGACAAAGCTTCAAGTCAGTTCTGCAACTGGCTTGATTGTCTCTAACATTCTCCAACCCCAAACTGCTAGTTTCTGAATGGTAAGTGTATTCTTGACAGCAAGTTAAAGTAGTATGGATTGGAGGAACGGACTATAATGTGGGTAGAAAGCTGGCTAGATCATCAGGCTTAACGGGCAGTGATCAATGCCTTGATGTCTAGTTGACAGCCAGTTGCCAGCCAGTATCAAGCAGAGTGCTCCAGGGGTCCATCCTGGGGCCAATTTTGTTCAACATCTTCATTAATGATATGGATGTTGGGATGAATTGCACCCTCAGGAAGTTCACTAAGCTGTGGAAAGAGGTAGATACGCTGTAGGGTAGGGATAGGGTCCAGAGTGACCTAGACAAATTGGAGGATTGAGCCAAAAAGAAATCTGAGGTTCAACAAGGACAAGTGCAGAGTCCTGCACTTAGGACAGAACAATCCCATACACCACTACAGACTAGGGACCAACTGGCTAAGTGGCAGTTCTGCAGAAAAAGACCTGGGGATTACAGCAGACAAGAAGCTGGATATGAGTCAACAGTGTGCCCTCATTGCCAAGAAGGCTAACGGCATATTGGGCTGCATTAGTAGAGCGTTGCCAGCAGATCAAGGGAAGTGATTACTTCCCTTGTATTTGGCACTGGTGAGGTGACATTTGGAATATTACATCCAGTTTTGGGCCCCCCACTACAAAAGATGTGGACAAATTGGGGAGAGCCCAGCGGAGGGCAACAAAAATGAACAGGGGGCTGGAGCACATGACTTATGAGGAGAAGTTGAGGGAACTGGGCTTATTTAGGCTGCAGAAGAGAAGAGTGAGGGGGGATTTGATAAAAGCCTTCAACTACCTGAAGGGGGGTTCCAAAGAGGATGGAGCTTGGCTGTTCTCAGTGGTGGCACATGACAAAACAAGGAGAAATGGTCTCAAATTGCAGTGGTGGGATATTAGGAAACACTATTTCACTAGGAGGGTGGTGAAGCACTGGAATAGGTTCCCAAGGGAGGTGGTGGAATCTCCATCCTTAGAGGCTTTTAAGGACCTGTTAAGGCTGTCTCCCCACTCTGGCACTTCAAGTGCAGAAGGTAGGGACCTGCAGGGATTTTAAAAATTAATACTGGCCACTCCAGGCGGGTATTAAACTCCCAAAGTTACAGTTCTGTCTGACCTTGGATGGGTGTATGCTGCCACCACCCAAAGGCAATAACCCCTTTGGAACCAGAAAGGTGCACTTGGGAATTCCTTCCTGTGGGATACCCTCAAGCCCCTTCACCACCACCCCCTCCGTGGAAGAGCTGAGAGAAAAATAAAGGCAATCAGCTGTTGCCACTAGCTAATTAAACACAATATGTACAAACCTCTTAGGACACCAAAAATCCAATCCTATTCTTAAAGGTAAATATTATTAAAAACAAAAAGAAAGAAAATACATCTGGAACTAAGGCTTTTGCTAGATTTTAAAAAACCCACTTACAAAATTTAAACATCAAGAATAACCTTCTTGAGGTCCAGGTTAAAGGTCACAAGCAAAACAAAGCATTTGGGGTTAGCACAGAGGAGTCCACAAGCCAATAATTGCATCTTCCTAGACAGTCCCTAACTTGCTTACATATTTGGGGTTTCAGATAAGCAATCTTTAGGTGTGATCTGATTTTTCATACGTGGCTTTCAGCTTCTCGCAGCATAACTGCTCCCTGTTCCCCTCTTTCCCAGAGAACCACAACAGACACAGGGAAGGATTTTTTCCCCATTTTAAAAAGTTGTAGCCCTCCCATTGGCTTTTAGTCAGGTGCCCACTCCTTTCCTTTTACCTGTGAGCTTGTTAACCCTTTACAGGTAAAGCAAGTAGAGAACAGCTACTAATGGGTTTTATAGCTAGCTGACTGGCTGGGTGTCCATAAAAGGGAGCTATCCCACCCCCCCCCACTTCATTTATAACAGCCCAGCTTGACAAAGCTCTGGCTGGGATGACTTAGTTGGGGATTGGTCCTGCTTTGAGCAGGGGGTTGGACTAGATGACCTCCTGAACTCCCTTCCAACCTTAATCTTCTATGATTCTATGACTGCATTTCTGAATGTACATATAGGATGACCAGATGCCCTGATTTTATAGGGACAATCCCAATATTCAGGGCTTTTTCTTATATAGGCACCTATTACCCCCCCCCCCACCTTCTGTCCTGATTTTTCACACTTTCTGTCTAGTCACCCGATGTACATACAATGATCTTGAATTGTAATTTGTTCTCCTCAGGAACATCTCGTAAAAATATGAAGATCTCTAATTAAACAAAACAGAGTGAAGAAAAATAAGAAAAAAGAACAATAACAAAAGCACAACACAGGGCAGGAAGCCATTTCAAGCCAGTAAGTGGAAAAGCCCAGGAGAATAATACATTTTGATTTCAAGACATTTAAATCCACAAAGAAAAGATAGTGAGTTCAGTGCAGGGCTGGTTTAAAGAGAATAGGAAAGCAATGGGTTTAGAGTAGCTGCTAATTTTAACATATATTTGTCTTTTTTTGTGTCACTCTCTTTAGGTACATAACAAGTATTGTCTTGCAAGTTGTGCAGGTGAGTCAAAACCCAGAGCATAGGACCATGAAAATGAGCGAATTACTGTGATTCAAAACAAGACTAGCTGCCCAAACACAAAGTAGTCTTTCTTAAACCGTGAATCCTTTTCTTCCACATTAAAAGGAAGGTTTGTCTCGGTAATGTGCCTTCTTAATGGGAATGGCCCTGCTACACTTACTCGTAGAGGTCTTTCGTAGGCAGGAAAGCTTCCAACTGGCAGCTGAGCCATCGGGAGTCAATAGCTATAGCTTGACATCACGGTTCCTGATTCATTTGACATTTTATACAAAAAAGTAAAGATTGAAAAAATATTCAGAAACAGCACTGGCATTCTGCCTAGAGTTTCATGTTGAAATAGTGTGAAAGCAGGTTTCCACCTGAAACCCAGGATGTTATAAAACTCGTTCAAGAGTAAACCCAGGTTGGCTTTAGCTTGGCCCAGCCTTGGCTTGTGTTTGCAGTGTTGTCATTAACTCTTGCAATTTTATTGTAAGTCTTGAATGTTTGGTGATTTTCTTTGTCTACTGTAGTCATGGGATTTCTCACCTTTCTCATGAGAATCTCAACTTTATTTTAAAAATCTTGCCCCATAGTTGCAGGGAAAAGTCTGAAAAAGCCAAGTACATCCTAAAAATTCAGAAACCAGAAGGCAAATATTCTAGACAGGGTTTGGAGATGGGCATGGGTAGGTCCTTCTCCCGCACAACCACTGCACTCTAAGCTAGTGCCTGGAAGGCAGCATTTTTGGAATGCACACTATGCCTTTGGCTATGTCAACCTAGAGAGCCTATGTCAACACCAAAAAGAAAAGGAGTACTTGTGGCACCTTAGAGACTAACAAATTTATTAGAGCATAAGCTTTCGTGAGCTACAGCTCACTTCATCGGATGCATTTGGTGGAAAAAACAGAGGAGAGATTTATATACACACACACAGAGAACATGAAACAATGGGTTTATCATACACACTGTAAGGAGAGTGATCACTTAAGATAAGCCATCACCAACAGCAGGGGGGGAAGGAGGAAAACCTTTCATGGTGACAAGCAGGTAGGCTAATTCCAGCAGTTAACAAGAATATCAGAGGAACAGTGGGGGGTGGGGTGGGAGGGAGAAATACCATGGGGAAATAGTTTTACTTTGTGTAATGACTCATCCATTCCCAGTCTCTATTCAAGCCTAAGTTAATTGTATCCAGTTTGCAAATTAATTCCAATTCAGCAGTCTCTCGTTGGAGTCTGTTTTTGAAGCTTTTTTGTTGAAGTATAGCCACTCTTAGGTCTGTGATCGAGTGACCAGAGAGATTGAAGTGTTCTCCAACTGGTTTTTGAATGTTATAATTCTTGACGTCTGATTTGTGTCCATTCATTCTTTTACGTAGAGACTGTCCAGTTTGGCCAATGTACATGGCAGAGGGGCATTGCTGGCACATGATGGCATATATCACATTGGTAGATGCACAGGTGAACGAGCCTCTGATGGTGTGGCTGATGTGATTAGGCCCTATGATGGTATCCCCTGAATAGATATGTGGACAGAGTTGGCAACGGGCTTTGTTGCAAGAATAGGTTCCTGGGTTAGTGGTTCTGTTGTGTGGTGTGTGGTTGCTGGTGAGTATTTGCTTCAGATTGGGGGGCTGTCTGTAAGCAAGGACTGGTCTGTCTCCCAAGATCTGAGAGAGCGATGGCTCGTCCTTCAGGATAGGTTGTAGATCCTTGATGATGCGTTGGAGGGGTTTTAGTTGGGGGCTGAAGGTGATGGCTAGTGGCGTTCTGTTGTTTTCTTTGTTGGGCCTGTCCTGTAGTAGGTGACTTCTGGGTACTCTTCTGGCTCTGTCAATCTGTTTCTTCACTTCAGCAGGTGGGTACTGTAGTTGTAGGAATGCATGATAGAGATCTTGTAGGTGTTTGTCTCTGTCTGAGGGGTTGGAGCAAATGCGGTTATATCGTAGCGCTTGGCTGTAGACAATGGATCGAGTGGTATGATCTGGATGAAAGCTAGAGGCATGTAGGTAGGAATAGCGGTCAGTAGGTTTCCGATATAGGGTGGTGTTTATGTGACCATCGCTTATTATCACCGTAGTGTCCAGGAAGTGGATCTCTTGTGTGGACTGGTCCAGGCTGAGGTTGATGGTGGGATGGAAATTGTTGAAATCATGGTGGAATTCCTCAAGAGCTTCTTTTCCATGGGTCCAGATGATGAAGATGTCATCAATGTAGCGCAAGTAGAGTAGGGGCATTAGGGAACGAGAGCTGAGGAAGCGTTGTTCTAAGTCAGCCATAAAAATGTCACATGCCACAAGGGGCCACAACAATGGTTCCCGTAACCCACCCAGCAATATTGTTAATCTATCCAACTATACTCTTAGCCCAGCGGAAGAATCTGTCCTATCTCGGGGCCTCTCCTTTTGCCCCTCCACCCCCACGAACATGATACAGTTCTGTGGTGACCTAGAATCCTATTTTCGACGTCTCAGACTCAAGGAATATTTCCAACACACCTCTGACCAACATATTAACCCACAGAGACCTTCCTGCCAACACTACAAAAAGAAGGATTCTAGGTGGACTCCTCCTGAAGGTCGAAACAGCAGCCTGGATTTCTACATAGACTGCTTCCGCCGACGTGCACGAGCTGAAATTGTGGAAAAGCAGCATCGCTTACCCCATAACCTCAGCCATGCAGAACACAGTGCCATCCACAGCCTCAGAAACAACTCTGACATCATAATCAAAAGGCTGACAAAGGAGGTGCTGTCGTCATCATGAATAGGTCAGAGTATGAACAAGAGGCTACTAGGCAGCTCTCCAACACCACTTTCTACAAGCCATTACCCTCTGATCCCACTGAGAGTTACCAAAAGAAACTACAGCATTTGCTCAAGAAACTCCCTGAAAAAGCACAAGAACAAATCCGCACAGACACACCCCTGGAGCCAGGACCTGGGGTATTCTATCTGCTACCCAAGATCCATAAACCTGGAAATCCTGGACGCCCCATCATCTCAGGCATTGGCACCCTGACAGCAGGATTGTCTGGCTATGTAGACTCCCTCCTCAGGCCCTTCGTTACCAGCACTCCCAGCTATCTTCGAGACACCACCGATTTCCTGAGGAAACTACAGTCCATTGGTGATCTTCCTAAAAACACCATCCTAGCCACTATGGATGTAGAAGCCTCTACACCAACATTCCACACAAAGATGGACTACAAGCCGTCAGGAACAGTATCCCCGATACTGTCACGGCTAACCTGGTGGCAGAACTTTGTGACTTTGTCCTGACCCATAACTATTTCACATTTGGTGACAATGTATACCTTCAAATCAGCGGCACTGCGATGGGTACCCGCATGGCCCCACAGTATGCCAACATTTTTATGGCTGACTTAGAACAACGCTTCCTCAGCTCTCGTTCCCTAATGCCCCTACTCTACTTGCGCTACATTGATGACATCTTCATCATCTGGACCCATGGAAAAGAAGCTCTTGAGGAATTCCACCATGATTTCAACAATTTCCATCCCACCATCAACCTCAGCCTGGACCAGTCCACACAAGAGATCCACTTCCTGGACACTACGGTGCTAATAAGCGATGGTCACATAAACACCACCCTATATCGGAAACCTACTGACCGCTATTCCTACCTACATGCCTCTAGCTTTCATCCAGATCATACCACTCGATCCATTGTCTACAGCCAAGCGCTACGATATAACCGCATTTGCTCCAACCCCTCAGACAGAGACAAACACCTACAAGATCTCTATCATGCATTCCTACAACTACAGTACCCACCTGCTGAAGTGAAGAAACAGATTGACAGAGCCAGAAGAGTACCCAGAAGTCACCTACTACAGGACAGGCCCAACAAAGAAAACAACAGAACGCCACTAGCCATCACCTTCAGCCCCCAACTAAAACCCCTCCAACGCATCATCAAGGATCTACAACCTATCCTGAAGGACGAGCCATCGCTCTCTCAGATCTTGGGAGACAGACCAGTCCTTGCTTACAGACAGCCCCCCAATCTGAAGCAAATACTCACCAGCAACCACACACCACACAACAGAACCACTAACCCAGGAACCTATCCTTGCAACAAAGCCCGTTGCCAACTCTGTCCACATATCTATTCAGGGGATACCATCATAGGGCCTAATCACATCAGCCACACTATCAGAGGCTCGTTCACCTGTGCATCTACCAATGTGATATATGCCATCATGTGCCAGCAATGCCCCTCTGCCATGTACATTGGCCAAACTGGACAGTCTCTACGTAAAAGAATGAATGGACACAAATCAGACGTCAAGAATTATAACATTCAAAAACCAGTTGGAGAACACTTCAATCTCTCTGGTCACTCGATCACAGACCTAAGAGTGGCTATACTTCAACAAAAAAGCTTCAAAAACAGACTCCAACGAGAGACTGCTGAATTGGAATTAATTTGCAAACTGGATACAATTAACTTAGGCTTGAATAGAGACTGGGAATGGATGAGTCATTACACAAAGTAAAACTATTTCCCCATGGTATTTCTCCCTCCCACCCCACCCCCCACTGTTCCTCTGATATTCTTGTTAACTGCTGGAATTAGCCTACCTTGCTTGTCACCATGAAAGGTTTTCCTCCTTCCCCCCCCTGCTGTTGGTGATGGCTTATCTTAAGTGATCACTCTCCTTACAGTGTGTATGATAAACCCATTGTTTCATGTTCTCTGTGTGTGTGTATATAAATCTCTCCTCTGTTTTTTCCACCAAATGCATCCGATGAAGTGAGCTGTAGCTCACGAAAGCTTATGCTCTAATAAATTTGTTAGTCTCTAAGGTGCCACAAGTACTCCTTTTCTTTTTGCGAATACAGACTAACACGGCTGCTACTCTGAAACCTATGTCAACACCGTTTTATGTTGGCATAATAGGGCAGTGCAGCCGCTCAGTGTAAATGCAGCATACGCTGACAGAAGGAGCTTTTCTTCCAGTGTAGAAACATCACCTCCCCAAAAGACATTAGCTATGCCAACAGAGGTATCCTATCAGACGAGCTGAGTCTACACTGGGATTTTTGTTAGCATACTAGGTGTCGTTTGTTTGTTTGTTTGTTTGTTTGTTTGTTTTTTTCCACATCCCCTGAGCAACACAGCTATGCTGGTATAAATTTTAAGTGCAGACCAAGCCTTCTTGTGTAGACGTAACAATACAGTGCAACCCCAGCATCTCTGAAGGCCTTGTACATAGACACAATGTCTCCTCATAGTCCCACTGAGACACTACAGCTGCACCATTCCCCTACCACCATCAGCGCTTCACTTATCCTCAGTCATAGTTGAGCCTATAAATGACAAGACAATATATTAATAGACACAATAAAGGTCATGTAGACAATATCTGACTAATATATACCAGTAATTAGTGATACTTGCATGTCTAATTATTTTTAATAATGGCATGTAAGTTATCCTGTTGCTTAGTAAAGTACCCTAAACTTTGCTTCAGAGTAGCAGCCGTGTTAGTCTGTATTCGCAAAAAGAAAAGGAGTACTTGTGGCACCTTAGAGACTAACAAATTTATTAGAGCATAAGCTTTCATGAGCTACAGCTGTAGCTCACGAAAGCTTATGGTCTAATAAATTTGTTAGTCTCTAAGTGCCACAAGTACTCCTTTTCTTTAAACTTTGCTGTAGAACTAATGCTCCAAATATTTTTAAAAGATGGACACACTGATATCAATCACTTAAGCCCTTAATAATTAGCACAAGGGCAAACTGAATTTGGTGTAAGTGCAATCTCAGTTAAGTCCATGGGAACTGAATCCCATTACGCCAGTTACATTTCATCTTGGAAAGACCAATCCGGAGCTGGTGTAAACTGATGTAGTTCCATTGACTTGGACAAGGTCAAGAGATAATTAGCAGTTTTGAAGCAGGTCACCATAGTGACAAGTTTATATGAGAATCTAGTAGACAATGTTTTATTAAAGGCTAATTCTTTGCTTACTATGGGTGACTTTCTCCTCAGGGTAAAGGGTTTCTGTATGGTTGCTGGAGTATTGCATCCAGTTTTGGGCCCCCCACTACAGAAAGGATGTGGACAAATTGGAGAGAGTCCAGCGGAGGGCAACAAAAATAATTAGGGGGCTGGGGCACATGACTTATGAGGAGAGACTGAGGGAACTGGGCTTTTTTAGACTGCAGAAGAGAAAATAGATTTGTTTTGAGAGCAGCCTTCAACTACTGGGGGGAGGGGGAAGGTTCCAAAGAGGATGGAGCTCAGCTGTTCTTAGTGGTGGCACATGCCAGAACAAGCAGCAATGGTCTCAAGTTGCAGTGCGGGAGGTCTAGGATGGATATTAGGAAACACTATTTCACTAGGAGGGTGGTGAAGCACTGGAATGGGTTTCCTAGGGAGGTGGTGGAATTGCCATCCTTAGAGGTTTTTAAGGCCTGGCTTGACAAAGCCCTGTCTAGGATGATTTAGTTGGGTTGATCTTGCTTTGAGCAGGGGGTTGGGCTAGATGGCCTCCTGAGGTCTCTTCCAACCCTAATCTTCTAAAATTAAATCTCATTCAAGGATCAAGTTGAAGTTGAAGCCTATGTACCACTTACACCTCCCAACTAGGACCTTTGCTCTAGGGTGGTGAACATCCTCTGTAAGAATAGCTCCTCTCAGCCTTAAATATTGATGGGTGAACCTCAGTAGGTTGGAGGTTAATTTTATCTAAACTAGCTACCCCTCTTATGTCTGGAAACTATACAACAAGGTTTCTCAACACCCCTCATCACCAGCCCACAAAACACTGTAAATATTGGTCCTTGAGCATCTATTCCTATCAGAAAATACAAATAGAACCCACTGATGTTACAGGTCCCCCTCTGCGTTGATCCACATAGGATATGAGCTGTTACAGCAGCAGGGAACAAGGATTAGCTCTTCAGTTCAAGTTGTAGTAGCTCCTGATTTTTTAGCATTGGTGGTCCTCCGTTCAATCCCCGTGTGTTGGTCTGGCGGAAACTGTTACACAAAGGCATGAAGAAATGAAAAATAATCAAATGAAAATACAATAACTCACCAAAAGTGGATGCAGCTTTATTAATTTATGAACCACGACCCCAGAATCAGGTATTCCTGACCTATAGTGACCTTTTGATCCAGGCTCAAACTTTGCAGTTTAGGCTTCTTCTGTGTCTTGCACTTTCTCAGCAGTTTTAAAAAACTAATCTGTACCAGCGATAACTAGATATAATTCATGTATATGGCTCTCAAAATTCTAAAACACATTTCAGTAAATTATACGTTGTACTTCCAACTAAAATTGTTTCCCCAACAATTTAGTCCATTTGTAAAATTGTAGGTTTTCATGGCCTTTTTTTTAATGGAGAATTATATTTAAGGGCTTTAAAGTATTTTAAAAAGCCATACTGTTTCTTTATGCTGAGCACAAATCAGTTTATGGCCAAATCAGTGTTTGGATGCAAGATCTTTGAGACAAATCCAGATTTCTACAAGAATTGGTGTTTTTTCTTTTTCACTCATTATTGTATTACAGTAGCACCTAGTTCCCACAGTGAGGATCAATACCTCGTTGTGCATGATGCTGTACATACACATAGCAAGAGTTCTTGTTGGGAGTGCTTACAGTCAATAGTCTAAATTGACAAGACAGACAAAGGGTGGGAGTGGAAACAGAGGTACAGTGAAATAATCTGCCCCAAGTCACATATCAACTCTGGGCATATCAGGAAGAGAACCTCTGTCTCCTAAGGGTCCCTTTCCAGGGCCTTATCTACAGGAGCAGGCTTCCTTTCTGCTTTGGAGTGGTATTGAACCAGTGCCCCAGCACAACATTAAGGGAATTTAGTTTGGTAATTGCCTTGCTAAGAAACAATCTCTTGCCATGGAGAATATTCCCTGTTATGGCCGAGTCTTTAATCTTCCTCTTTTAGGGAAGATTAATTAGAAGGTGATGCCTCCCTGACACCACTGGTGTTCTCTCAGGAGACCTTGCAATCTAGTTTTCGGCTTGCGAAGATATGGAGACTGTACTACTCAATGGCAGAAGATCAAGGGCCATATTGTGATTCACCCTTCTTACTGTCATACTGGGATGAAGGCACAAGGTGCTGTATGTGTCATTTGGTATTGACAAAAGCACGCTATTTTCGTATGGATTTTTGAAGCCCCTAGCAGCCCATTCCAGTAAATTAAAAACAAGGAACAGGATAATTGAGAAATTCTTTGAATTCAACGCTTGCTTGGTTTTTTGTTTTTTTCCTGCTCCCTTCTAATATTTCACTACTTGCTTTGTAGAATCATTATTAGTCTGCTGTGACTAAGGAGTCTGGCATTCTGCGACCTTGGTATTCCCTCTTGTTATCTCTCCCTGCATTTTTGCATGGTTAATACCACAGGTTACAAACAGATATTTGAATAAGGTTATTTAGTTTTCCATATGGCCTTTCATTATCTGCTTATTGGTCTTCTCAAAATGCCCTTTAGATATCTGTCTTTAGTTTTGGTATATGCTTTATCAATGTGAGGTCCCAAGAGAAAACATAGGCATTGCTATATATAGTGACAGGCCTGAATCAAAACCTGGGATCTCTGGAGAAATTTGGATCAGGATCTGAAACACAACACAATACAATCAACTGTCCATATGCTTCAGATAAAGAATTACTGACCACTAAATACTTACGTAGTTAAATAAACCCCTCAGTTTTGCCGTCACACCCACTTCTCAAAAAAAATTCTGCTGGGAGGGGGAACAGGAAGGGCTGCATGAGCATGTGCCAACATTCGTAAGATCCAGGCTCTGAGAGGGTTGGAAGTGAATTATAGGGACCACCTATTAGTGATGTTTCATGATGTTTCCCATTATAAGACCTCTTTTCAGTTGCTTATAATTTGCCAAACTTCTGTTGTTTGGGCTGAAATTTTCCATGCTGCATGTCATGGAGGTTTGTCTTTTGCCATTCCTATGAAAAATCTATCCAAATTTGGCTACATTATAAACTTCTAAAAATTAGTTTGCATATGCTCAGAGGCTTAGGTTTAGCAGCTAAATTCCCTGAACGTTCTGTCTGCCCTGGTCATGTGGGATGAGTAGGACTTGCCTTGTAATTACACCTGTGGACTGCTCTGGGACATGCTGGAACCAGGTCCCGACACCTAAATTGAGAGCTGAGAGACTGTCTCCTGTGCTCTGAATGACACCCCTGCTGAGCCCAGGCAGTGTGGGGGGAGAAGTGTCTGATTCAAATGCCGAGGGGACAAGAGCCAGACCTACGGGGATAAAGGGAGAGTAGATTGGGACAAGGCGCATGGAGGGAGACTGGGTCTGGCTGGGCAATGGCACTGGGATTGAGGAAAAGAGATAATGGGGGAGACAGATCTGACAAAGAGCTACATATGGAGGAAGAAATGGAACTGCCTGGGCAAAGATACTAATACAAAGACCTGGGAGTAGGGATGGGGGAACACAGGGCAAAGATTGAATTGGGACCAAGTGGAGATGGAGAATGTGGGTAGGGGGAGTCAGAGTGGGGGGAAGAGAGATTGGATGAGGAGCCAGGAGGGAGGGGACTGGACTGGGATTGGCTAGGCAAGGAGACTGGAACTGGGGGAGGGAGAGACTTGGTACTGTGACAAGGTTCTAGAGTGGTGAGACAAGAAGTTGCTGGCACAGGAGACTTGGATTGGGTGGAGAAGCATGAGGAGTGGAGACTGGGACTGGCTAGGTGAGGAGAATGGGACTGGGTCAAGGAGCCCGGGTTGGGAAGAGACAGGATAGGTTGGATGAGCCAGATCAGAAAGTCTTGCCTTGGGAAAATGGGCAAGAAAGTTGGGAACCCAAAACTACCGAGTGAACATGTGGGGTACATAGTCTTCACATCTGGGGATGAAACTTAATACCTGCCTTTCCTAACTTTTGAGCACTTGACTTTGAAACCTTAATGTTCTTTTTAAAATAGCTTTTAATGTGTAATAAATATTTATACTTTTTCAAGTAAGGGGAATCTGTACAGAATGTCCTTCCAGCAATTCCCCTCTGTTTAAACCATGAGAGCTTTCACACAAGTGCCTCCACTGACTGTAATGGTGACACTGTCAACAGTGTGCAAAGTGGTCTCCGAGGTAACCTTCTCTTCAAACATGAAGGATTTTTTAAGGTTCTAAATGATATTTTGCTCTCTGCTTGGAAACCAGTAAGCAGCCAGTATAGGTCATAAAGCACCAGACTAATGATCTTATAGCTCGTTTAAAGCTCCACCAGCCACAAGATCAACAAGGCCACTAGCTTCTGAGAGAGGAGCTTACAAGCTGCATCAGGAAGGAAGGACTTTCAATGCTTGTATCAGAAATGAGTTCTGGGTGTGTGTGAACTGACATAAGAATGGCCATAATGGGTCAGGCTTAGGGTCCATCTAGCCCAATATCCTGTCTTCTGACAGTGACTAGTGCCAGGTGCTTCAGAGGGAATCAACAGAAGAGGGCAATTATCAAGTAATCAAACAATTGGCATTCAGTCCCAGCATCTGGCAGTCAGAGGCTTGGACACCAAGAGCATGGGGTTGCATTCCTGACCATCTCACTGATGGACCTATCCTCCAAGAACTTATCTAATTCTTTTTTGAACCCAGTTATAATTTTGGCCTTCACAACATCCCCTGGCAAGGAGTTCCACAGGTTGACTGTGCATTGTGTGAAATACTTCCTTTTGATTGTTTTAAACTGGCTGCCTATTAATTTCATTGGTTGACTCCTAGTCCATGTGTTACATGAAGGGGTAAATAACACGTCCTGAACAATCACAGTCTTTTTAATCCTTCCTCATGGAAGCTGCTCCATCCCTCATCATTTTTGTTGCCCTTCTCTGTATTTCCCAATTCTAATATATTGTTTTGAGAGAGAAGAATAAGTGGTAGTTCTGATCCAAGTCCCAACGCTTTCTAGGGACATGAACATTATTGCATAGAGCTATGACACATGGTGCTAATTTATCAGTTTCTTTAGAGAAAAGTGGTTATTGCTCAACAAAAGAGAGCCACACATCTTGAAGAGTTTCAGAGTAGCAGCCGTGTTAGTCTGTATTCGCAAAAAGAAAAGGAGTACTTGTGGCACCTTAGAGACTAACAAATTTATTAGAGCATAAGCTTTCGTGAGCTACAGCTCACTTCATCAGATGCATTTACATCTTGAAGAGCAGATCTACATTTAAACCCAGGTTTCTTCAAAGTTCAAGGTGGGTCGCTTCTGCTGTTCCCATTAAGACCTCCCTCCACAACAGACAATTGTCACTTTTTCATCACTCAGGAAGCTGTTGACAATCTCAGACTCACACTAATTCAGATACCCCTTTTGTTTCCTATTTCTCAGGCCAGGGAATACAAGTGCCGTGTTTGAGGAGGTAGATTTTCAAGTTTAAATGAATTCCATTTATTTAATTAGAAATGTCCTCAACAACATAATGAATGGAATTAGATTCAGTATCTTATTCAGACAACCCCTCAAATCTGACTCTCTCTCTCTAGCCTCCTTTCTGTTATATACCATACAGGATCCACAGGATGGCACTATGTAGTAGATGGCTTATTGAATAATTTTCTTGATTTTTTTTATGATTTAAAGGGTTTGGCTTGTATTATCTGTAGTAAAGAGGTTGTGATAGGGTTAATTTTTATCCAGATTACTATGGAATGGAGCCATGTTCCACTCCTCCCTTACTTCCTGTTTAGTCAGTGAAAGTTTTGCCCCCCACCTCATTTAACTGTATCACAGTTGAATACAGCTGCAAGTTCCCCGCCTGCAATTCTGTGAGTAGACTTATTTTTCTTGGGCTAAGTGGTCCTGTTACAAAGTTACCTAAACATTATTGAAAAATACATAGGCTTTTTTTTTTAAGATTTCTAATCATACAAGCTGGTCCTTTCAGGGTCTGGTTTAGAGTACTAATATAATACATTGGAAAAACTGGCCATAAATAATACCTGACCCTAATATTTTCAAAAAGAAAATTTCAAGTCAGCCAGTCAGAAGTTGAAACATCCATTTCTTGTATTCAAGATTTCACTATTAGAAACACAACTGTGTAGATCCTTCAATAGTCAACAAACTAACACAAACTTTATGCAGTGGCTTTTGGTAGCAAAGCAGCTCAAGTTTGAAGTTTATAGATCATGTCTTGCTTTCAAGTGGAAATTTGTCCATTATTTATGTAACTAACCTTTGTAACTTCACTGTATTGCAATGTGGTAGTCCATTTAAATGCCTTAGCAGTAGGGGATCTGAAATTGGAACCAGTGATATTTAAAAGTGAATTGAAAAGCTCTTTGTTTCAAAATCAGATCCCAAATAAGTAACAAAGTCTGACGCCACTGGAAGATTTCATTCAAACCAAGATTTAATCTGGTTTTAAAATAGTAGACTCTGAAAAATACTGTAAACACAGACCAACATTAAAGGATTCAAAATTAGTTTTACAGTGAGACAGGCAATATCCTTATGGGCTTGATTTTACTTTCTGTTACACTGCTTTAACTCCATTGGTAATATCCCCAGCAGCTTTAGACTAGTACAGTTCACGTGACTTTGGCCTATTTGAAGCTAATACTGACTTATGTTGGTTTGTGTGAAAGTAGAATCAGCCCTTCCAGTTTAATATAGTCATCGTGGAGCCTGAATGTACACATGGAGCTGCAGATGTGAAAGTTAAATAACTGCACTCTTTGTAAATGCTATGAGACAACTTGGAACCCAGAAACTTTAAGACCATCAAAATCAAAGAACAGAAGTGCAGATCTGCTTGTGGGAGGGGGTCTCTATGATGTAGGAAAATTTCTTTTGTAAATAAAACAAGGGAAACTTTACAAATTAGGCAAGGGACTATCCAGTCCACTTTGGCTAAATAGAACATTGGAACAGTCACACTGGGTCAGACCTATGGCGATCTAGCCCAGTATCCTGTCTTCCAACACTGGCCAGTGCCAGATGCTTCAGAGGGAATGAACAGAACAGGACAATTATTGAGTGATCCAACCCTTGTTGTCCAGTCCCAACTTCTGGCAGCCAGAGGTTTAGGGGCATCAAGAGCATGGAATGTTAAATGAGAATTTTGTGCATGTAGCCAATGAAGTACAAGTTTCCGATTGGTGCTATTTTTGTTTACAAAAACCTGTCTGTTTAAAACTTCCAGTTAAGTAGTCAGAAATGCCCCTTCCTTGCTGCCGCTTCTGATCCCAGCCAAATCCAGGAAGCGCACTGTCATGGGAAAATGATGGCATACTGCCATCTTTATTTATCTAATAGAAAGTACAGAGGCAAGAGAAAGTAAACTAGAGAGACATGGAAAGAGTTTACAGTAAGAACCTAAATCAGTTTCATCCATGATGTTCTTAACATAATAGCTTAATAAAAGCAAATCACTGAAACCTGAGACTCCATGCTTCCCAAGGGCTAATGCAGGAAACAAAAAACAAATATCAATCCAATGTTTTTTGAGAAGAAAGAGTTGTAAAGGGTTTAATTTTGATGCTCAAGGCCTGTTTTCGTAGGACCACATCTTGTGGTGTAAATTGGCACAACAATGGAGCTACATCAAATTACATCAGCTGAGTACCTGGCCCATTATTTTATATTTTCATTTCTCAGACATAAGACTTGATTCTTCCCCACCTTTCACCTTGTGTAGTTATTGATACTTGTGCAAAGTTGGGCATAAAATGCTTCCAGATCAGTAGACTGCTGTGTACCTCCACTTTGCACCGGCATGAGTGCAAGCAGTAGAGAATCGGACCCTCACATTTTACTATAAAGAAAAGGAGTACTTGTGGCACCTTAGACTAACAAATTTATTTGAGCATAAGCTTTCGTGAGCTACAGCTCACTTCATCAGATGTATCTTTTTTTGCAAATACAGAGTAACATGGCTGCTACTCTGAAACCTGACATTTTACTATAGATTCAGGATCTGTTGAGTCAAAGTTCACTCCGCTACTGTGGTGATGTCCATATAAAATCCTAAATAGGACGGAAAAGGAAACATGGACTGAAAAGTTCCTGTGCTCAGTTCAACAAATTCCCCTCACTTTGTTTGCCAGATGAATTCTCCTCTCAGGAGTTGTTAGCCTCTGACCTGTCTATAGCTCCTCATTCATTTACCTCCATTTTTAGGCCTATAATCTTTCTGCTCAGAAGCCTGGTAGTAAGGCATCCGATTTATCTTATAACTCAGTAAAGACTCTGACATTTACTTCATTCCACTACTTCCATGTCCTAAGACTTCTAATCAGCCCAGGGATGTCAGTGCAAATTCTCTCTGAAACTCT
Organism: Dermochelys coriacea; assembly: GCF_009764565.3. Classification (NCBI taxonomy): domain Eukaryota; kingdom Metazoa; phylum Chordata; order Testudines; family Dermochelyidae; genus Dermochelys; species Dermochelys coriacea. The sequence goes on from NC_050078.2 coordinate 6,170,836, forward strand.
CAAGTTCTAGGGACTTGTGGTACACATAGACAGCCTGAAATGGAGATTGTAATAAAATGGGCCATGCTGTGCCATGATTCAAGCTTATCAGTAAGTTATTTTATGATCCTGGTCTCCCAGGGGCCTATTCCGTGAGGTTTTAAGCATCTTCCATAAGATGCTGAGAGCCCTCTGCTCTCAGACTTCAGTAGGAGCAGAAGGTGCTTTGTACCTTACAGTATCCAACCCTTTCAAAGTAACCTTTCAGTTTCTTTGCCTGGAGTCCTTCCATGAATAACCTGCTATTTTTATTTCAGCATGGATGTGCTTTCTCTTTTTAAAAAAACTCATTTTATTCTTTATGCATTCAAAACAGAAACACATTCTTGCAATGCAGACCACCTGGTCAGTGTGTGTACATATGTGTGCATGATGGAAAGAAAAATGCTTAAATCTGAACAAAAATCTAAGTGGCCAATCACAAATAAAATCTTGTCTCACCTTTTGAATGATATTTGCAAAATTTTCCACCAATTTCCTTTGTCAAACATAATTAAAGTCTCCTTTGTTCTATTTTAAACGATTTAGAGGCAGCCCAATTGTCCTTAACCTTCAGCTGTTTCCATGGATCTTTCATTTCTTGATCTTGCTGATGACTTTTATTGTATTGCCAGAAGGCTGGCTTCCTGCAGTGGGTAGCAGTTGCTCCCTGAGGCACTTGGAGATGAGCCTAAATTGATTCATAGACTTGGGAACAGTAAGTGTGGGAGCCTTCAACCTGGGCCCTAATGAAACAATTGTTCTTGGTTCCTGGGCTGAGGCACTGTTTGTGGTAATGCTTCCAGGGCTGAAGTTTATTAAAGGGACATGACATTTACTTCATGTGTGCTGGCTTCTCCTTGTCCCGGGCTTTTAATTCGGAATTGATTACTGTTCCATTTGGGGAAATTGGGACCGAACAGGCCCGAAAGGGGTCGCTGAGACTTGCCTGCATCTTTCCAGAAAAGTTTAGCAATAGAATGCTCACATAACTTCTGGGTTCCGTTGGCAGCAAATCATTGTACGAGCTATTAGTGTAAATGCTTTTTAGCCAAAGAAATTAACAAAATAAATATTATTCTGCAGTTTTTGAATGATCTCTGAGTGATCAGCCTCACCTCAGTCCCTGGAAAAATCATGGAGCAGGTCCTCAAAGAATCAATCCTGAAGCACTTAGAGGAGAGGAAAGTGATCAGGAACAGTCAGCATGGATTCACCAAGGGAAGGTCATGCCTGACTAATCTAATCGCCTTTTATGATGAGATTACTGGTTCTGTGGATGAAGGGAAAGCAGTGGATGTATTGTTTCTTGACTTTAGCAAAGCTTTTGACACAGTCTCCCACAGCATTCTTGTCAGCAAGTTAAGGAAGTATGGGCTGGATGAATGCACTATAAGGTGGGTAGAAAGCTGGCTAGATTGTCGGGCTCAACGGGTAGTGATCAATGGCTCCATGTCTAGTTGGCAGCCGGTGTCAAGTGGAGTGCCCCAGGGGTCGGTCCTGGGGCCCGTTTTGTTCAATATCTTCATAAATGATCTGGAGGATGGTGTGGATTGCACTCTCAGCAAATTTGCGGATGATACTAAACTGGGAGGAGTGGTAGATACGCTGGAGGGGAGGGATAGGATACAGAAGGACCTAGACAAATTGGAGGATTGGGCCAAAAGAAATCTAATGAGGTTCAATAAGGATAAATGCAGGGTCCTGCACTTAGGATGGAAGAATCCAATGCACCGCTACAGACTAGGGACCGAATGGCTCGGCAGCAGTTCTGCGGAAAAGGACCTAGGGGTGACAGTGGACGAGAAGCTGGATATGAGTCAGCAGTGTGCCCTTGTTGCCAAGAAGGCCAATGGCATTTTGGGTTGTATAAGTAGGGGCATAGCGAGCAGATCGAGGGACGTGATCGTTCCCCTCTATTCGACACTGGTGAGGCCTCATCTGGAGTACTGTGTCCAGTTTTGGGCCCCACACTACAGGAAGGATGTGGATAAATTAGAAAGAGTACAACGAAGGGCAACAAAAATGATTAGGGGTCTAGAGCACATGACTTATGAGGAAAGGCTGAGGGAGCTGGGATTGTTTAGTCTGCAGAAGAGAAGAATGAGGGGGGATTTGATAGCTGCTTTCAACTACCTGAAAGGGGGTTTCAAAGAGGATGGCTCTAGACTGTTCTCAATGGTAGCAGATGACAGAACGAGGAGTAATGGTCTCAAGTTGCAATGGGGGAGGTTTAGATTGGATATTAGGAAAAACTTTTTCACTAAGAGGGTGGTGAAACACTGGAATGCGTTACCTAGGGAGGTGGTAGAATCTCCTTCCTTAGAGGTTTTTAAGGTCAGGCTTGACAAAGCCCTGGCTGGGATGATTTAACTGGGACTTGGTCCTGCTTTGAGCAGGGGGTTGGACTAGATGACCTTCTGGGGTCCCTTCCAACCCTGATATTCTATGATTCTATGATTCTATGAAGACAATTGGTTTTTTATCAGTTTGCTGTCTCATTTCACATTTGTGATATTTTTTTCTTTCCCTTAATTCTTTGTCCATAATGCAAGTACTGATTTATTCCTAATGTCTTGGTCAGCAACAGAGTTTAATTCAGATCCAAATTTCCTCAGGGTTCTTTCAATCCTTACCCATAATATGTGGAATAATCCTGCATGCACCCAGAGACAGCTCTTTCAGTCAAACAGGTTTTTTCCATTTCTCTTCTCTAACCAGTGGGTTGCTATGATTCAACCACAGCTTAATGCCAATTCTCCTATCATAGATATTCTTTTTATGAGCATCCCTCATCCCCTAAGCACTTGGGCTTCCATAAAACAATTTAAAAATGCAATTAGATACAAATAGAAACACAATAAACCTTTAAAGCAAATCTTGATGTAGTGACTGGAGTCATGGGAGTAGAGTTAGTCAGACATTTTTCCAAATAGTTGTTCTTCCATCCAAACATGCTGATTCATTGGAAATGTTCCCAAATCAGTATCAAGTTCAGTGAATTTCCCAACTTGAAAAAATGTTGAGGGAAAAATTTTCAAAATGAAATGTATTGGCATTTTCTATGTAAAATCTTCCAGATTTTTAATTTGAAAAATAATGCTATTCAGGAATCTAAGCTATTAGACTGAAGGAAGAAAAAGTTTAAAAAGGGGGAGAGGCATCAAAATTGAAATTAAATGTTTCCAAACTTTTGAAACAAAACAAAATATGGATTTTTGGTTTATGGATATTGTCACTATTTTGACTTTTCATCCCGATTCGAGATGAGGATTGTGGGAATTTCAAACTCTCAAATATTTGTAGCATAGAACTGTTTCCACTCAGTTCAATAGGGGAGAGACCATATGCTTGTTTTTGTCTTCCAGTATCAGCAGGGATGGATTGTGCCTAGTCCCACATCACTGAAGAAGGATGTTCTTGTATTGAAGGCTCTAGGCTGGGACTTGGAAGAGATAAGTTCATTTCCCAGCTTTGCCCATAGCTTTCTGTATGACCTTGGATAAGTCTCTTAACCTCCCCTGTGCCTTAGTTTCCCATCAGGATATGTATATCCTTCCTCCCACTCCTTGTCAATTTAGATTGGAAGCTCTTTGGAGTTGGGGCTACTTCCTACTTGCCTGGAAGAATGAGACCATGCTCAAAGTTGATGGCTCTCAGAGCAATGGTAATAATGAAAACCATTGGTGGTGGTCTGCCCATTGAGACTCCAGCACAGCTGGTTTGGTCTTTGTGACACTAAAATTTACTTATGGAATCTCTGCAGTAAGTTTGCTAACATAGGGCCTTACTAGGTGAAACTCCTGGCTTGGAAAATATGAACAAACTAATTTGTAAGGAAGGCTTATCGTCTAACTCCTCAATAACTTGATATCTCAGATCTATACCATATACCACACAATTACATCTCTTCACCAACTCTGCAGGGAAGATGGGTTCTCTATTAGTCCTAGCTGGCCAGCTAGAGCTGAGTCATTTTCACATCACTGCACGATGTAGTCATGACCTTCAGTTAGTTTGAACAGCTCAGAACTTCCATGTTACACTAAAGGGGAAGGCAGAGTGGAAGAAAGCAGAAAAAGGATATCTGGATCAATACAAGAGAAGCCGGACTTGCTTCATGTTTAAAGAGCTTATTTATGAGCAGGGAGGTGAGTTATCTATCCCTGCTCATCCACTTTGCAGCCCAGACCAGCCGAATACCATGATGATTTATATCCACAATGACAAATGGAGGTGTGGGTATTGATTTACTGAAATCACAGAGTAACAGTATGGGCCGTTAGCAATGACAGTCCACAGACAGCCCTTGGCTGAAAAAGAGTGGGACAAACTGCAGCTACTTGCTCCATTCCATTGACTCACCTCTGCTAGTTTTTTCAGGGCTAACTGGCCTAAACCCTGAACCTTACTATTTCCCCCCCACACCCAAAACTGGACCACAAGATGTGCAAAAGTACCACCCTGCCCTCTATGGTTACCTATTCACTTTCTTCTCTTTGGGCTCTATCTTTCCAGGTGCTAAGCACTCAGGAGGTCATCTAATCCAACCCCCAGCTCAAACCAGGACCAACCCCAACTAAATCATCCCAGACAGGGCTTTGTCAAGCCGGGCCTTAAAAACCTCTAAGGATGGAGATTCCACCACCTCCCTAGGGAACCCATTCCAGTGCTTCACCACCCTCCTAGTGAAATACTCTTTCCTAATATCCAACCTAGACCTCCCCCACTGCAACTTGAGACCATCGCTTCTTGTTCTGTCATCTGCCACCACTGAGAACAGCTGACCTCCATCTCTTTGGAACCCCTCCTTTAGGTAGCTGAAGGCTGCTATCAAATCCCCCCTCGCTCTTCTCTTCTGCAGCCTAAATAAGCCCAGTTACCTCAGCCTCTCCTCATAAGTCATGTGCCCCAGCCCCCTAATAATTTTCGTTGCCCTCCGCTGGACTCTCTCCACATCATTTCTGTAGTGGGGGGCCCAAAATTGGATGCAATACTCCAGGTGTGGCCTCACCAGTGACAAATAGAGGGAAATAATCGCTTCCCTGGATCTGCTGGCAATGCTCCTACTAATGAAGCCCCATATGCCATTAGCTTTCTTGGCAACAAGGGCACACTGCTGACTCGTATTCAGCTTCTTGTTCACTGTAATCCCCAGGTCCTTTTCCGCAGAACTGCTGCTTAGCCAGTCAGTCCCCAGCCTGTAGCAGTGCATGAGATCTTCAACCAATCTCATGATTTTTTTTTTGGCAGGCGGGGAAGGGTTCACGTATGGTTTTTGAACATGTGCAGTTGGTATTACTGTAACAATTAATAGTAATAATAAAACTTTGGCCTGAGTGACTTGCCAAGGACCACAGAGGGAATCTGCATCAGGGCTGGGTAAATCTCCTGTCTCCTAGTCTAGTGCTTGAGAAACTTGCCAGTCTAACTTCCAGGCCTCAGAGGTTTTGACGTGTCTGGAATAGCATGTGAAATTTCGGATGCTTCTCAGAATGAACCTCTAAATCTTCTGAAGTTTGCTCATCACTACAAAAAATTCTCTGTTGGATCTCAGTCATCTGGCAGCATACTGAAGAGTATTTTAATGAAGACGTCACTTTAAACTAAGCCACCACCATCTGTTTTGCCCTCTAATTACAAATAGAAAAAAAAAAGAGAGCGAGAGAGAACATAATTCACAATTGGATCATAAAGAGTGAGCAGAAAGAAGTGAGTATCTTTGATTCAATGTGGCCTGTACCCGTTAGGTTGCTTTCATGTTTCATATACAAACCAGGGATGAAACTGCTCCCCTGAGAGAAAACATATTCCCTGTAATAGGAATTTGTTTCAAGGGCATCAGAAATTTAATATAAAAGGGCGTCTCTGAAACAATTCATGCAAAGGTCCTCTCTAGTAGGTCTCAATTCAGTTCAGTAGGAAGCAGTCTTCCCTATAGACGAAGTTTGTATCTCTCTAGGAGAATATTAAAGGTAGGGTAAGAAAGATGGTCTCATAGACACTAGACTGGGACTCAGGTGACCTGGGTTCAACTCCCAGATCAGCCTCAACTCTCCTGTGTGTTAAGTCACTCAATGGCTCTAGTGCTATAGTTACACCCCTGCGCTGCATCTGTAAAATGGGAATAATATAATACACAGGAATGTTGGGAGAATATAGTCAATGTAATGATACTGAGACACCCAGGGTATGTCTACACTGCAATTGGACACCTGCAGCTGGCCTGTGCCAGCTGACTAGGGCTCTTGGGGCTCAGTCTATAGGGCTGTTTAATTGTGATGTAGATGTTCAGGCTCGGGCTCCAGCCCATATTCTGGCACCCTCCCCCCTCATAGGGACCTAGAGCACTGGCTCCAGCCCAAACCTTAATATCTACATCACAATTAAATAGCCCCTTAGCCTGAGCCCGAATCAGATGACACAGGCTAGCTGCAGGTGTCTAATTACAGTATAGACATACCCACAGAGGCTAGATTGACAAGGACCATATAAGTAGGGCTGCCTGGGAAAAAAGACTTCCATTTTGTGAAAAATTTCAAGGTTTTGATATTTGTTTTCATTCCAGTGTCAAACAAAACTGAGCCTTTTCAATGTTTTCATGGAGAGAGACACCTACACTCCCTTCTTACCCCAAAATAGCTAATTGGTTAGGGTACTCATTTGGGACACAGGACACTGAGGTTCAGGTCCTTCTTCCAAATGAAATGATGAGTCAAGCAAGGAAACAGCTGTTCTAAGATGTTTTCTGCACCAGCCATTATCTTGGGTGCAAACAGCTCCCAACTCCCCTGCTTCTGGCAATACTGTCACTCATGCTAGCTAGATGGCAATTGCATGGTACTTTAAACCAAAGACATGTTGATCTCCTAAAGCAGACTATCAGAAACTTCTAGTATGTTTATGTATTTTATTTAATCAAATCATAAGAGACCTTATATGGGATTGGGAAGGAATTATATATGTATATTATTATACAAATAATTAATATACACATAATATACATATTATTATATGTATATTATATACATCCCAACCCCATATGGTGATCAGCTAGACCTTGACCATGTGAGCAAGAACCAGCCAGCAAGCATCTGTGTGAGTGTGAGGGAAAAAAAAAAAGAGAATATGTTTGGTGCTACTTCAGAACTGTGACCCTCCCTGTCTTCAGAGGAAGAAGATTTTTAAAAAAAAATCTCCCGGAATACACTGGGGTGAGGGCAATCCCTTCCTGATCCCTGCAGGTGGCTGGCTGAAATCCTGAAGCATGTGTTCTTAGAAACATAAGACATAAACCAGAAGCGAGTCACAGGGCTGTTGAGCAGTGCCCCTTACTATTACAAGTAACACCGGCACACAATCACACTCCGAAAGTTGTCCAACTCTCCCTTAAAACCAGCAATAGAGCATGGTGAGCCTCTTGTAGGTAAGACATTTTCCACACCAAGGACCCTTGACTGGGAAAGCCTTCTCCTAGCTAGCTCCAGAATGAACCTAGAAACAGAAAAGAGGCCTGCCCAAAGTAATAATTAGTGCCATGAAGGTACGTGAGGCAAGAACAGTTTAGATTAATTACCTGATTCACGGTAGGGAAGGAATTTTCTTCCAGGTCAGATTGGCAGTAATCTTGTTTCGTTTGGTTTTTTGCCTTCCTCTTCAGATCTGAGTATATCTCATTTAATCCATTCCTTGCCATTGCAGAGATCTCGAGCACTGGTGCACCACAGTCTTGTTCCCTGCCTGTGGCACACAATAGTTTAGTGTCCTATGCACTGTCTAATTGGGCTTAGTGTAAGGGCTCTAGGTGGTGGGTAGTGGCCTCTGATGTATGGAAGGTCAAACTAGATGATCTGGTGGTCCATTCTTGCCTCAAACTCCATGAAATTATGACACGATAAATCATATTGCATATTTCCTTTAGGTAATGCTTCTACCTACCATGCAGGGGCCTTGAGGCTGAATCTATTCATGATTTCAAAATGATTTGAAATCCTAAGGCACTAGAGGAATACAAATCATTATTATAATAGAAAACCAGATTCTACTGCTTTGTAGGTTGTTTATCTTCAAATACAAAGCCTCAAACAATCTTTTTAATAACACATTCAGCTGGTGGTCACTAATACCGCTAATGCTTTAAAGCTACTTCAGCAGCCCTAGTGAGATTTCTAGAGGCTTTGCTGTCACTGTAAAATGGTGCTTTAACTGAAGGGGAAACTCCTTTTTAAAATACTCAGTGAACCCCCAAATTTGGACTTAAATGGATTCTTTTAAATAACTTTTGATTTAGCAGCTGCTGCATTGCATCACTGAAATTTTGTTTTTTTGGCCATTACCCTTTCCAAATCATAAGAATTATTTCCAAGAAAAGAGTTCAAAATTCTGTGTGCTCTTGTGCAAGATTTGGGCTGGGGCTTGTAGCATTAAAATACTATAATTCCATTGTAAATTGGAAAAGTATGTCAAGCTCTTTTCTTTTTGTTGGTGAACATTTCTCATGAATGAAGAAAATCATTCCAGGAAGGGAAGCTAACCAAACTTGATACATTTTATTTTCAGGGAATAAGCACACATACTAATACACTCAAGGTAGTCAAGCTAGAGGAAAGACTGTACAGATGGCAGCTTCCCTCTCACCAGATCAATTTCTGGGTGTATTCAGTCTCATCTGCTTACTCTAGTGAGAAAAATAACTTCTTTTTTCCTGCCAGTTTGGCAGAGCCAGCACAGCTAATGGAAACCCAAGTGATCCCATTCCTCTTTGTATGTCATCAAAATAATTCTTTAAATATTTCTAAACACTGTGTTGGGTCCTTACTCTTGTTGTAGCATTAAGAATATCAGGGAACCACACTACACAGCTGAGTGTTAAATACCCTGTTTTTTACTAATTTGCATGTAAACATACTAGGCCTAACTACTTCTCCGTTAGGTTCCGGTGACTTTGGCCGTCAGTCTTTTCCCGCTCTATTCCTGGTAGAATCCCATCCTTGTTGCCAGTTGTTGGGTTTTTGTCCTCCAGACACCACACAGTACATTGGCTGGGGACCAGCAAGTGACAGCTGTCTGTGGCCTCCCAGGCCTGGATTTGAGACCCAGGATATTCATCAACTAAACCACATGGTCCTTGCACAAACCCACACGTGAGAATGGGAGGGAATAGCAACAGAAGATGAAGGGCACTGAGCAGACATAGAATGAAAGGAAGAGAAGCATCTGACACAAATATACACCTAGATAAGCAAAGAAGCCTATCCCATATAAAGGCATATTTCCACAAACACCAGTACAGGTTCCTCCTCAAATGTTTGTGTGAACAGGACACTTATGTGAATATTCATGGGGAAATAAAACCTAAATGGGGTGGAGAAATGGTTACACTGAGCTGGTAGGTATAAAAAAAAAAGTTGATTTTTTTTTCAAATGTCCTTGATTTATTTTCAGTTTTAAACTCTTCTGAAATTTTTCTTATCAGCTCTATGGTTGCCTGACAAACAGAAGAGCAATGTTATGAAGATGTTGTTTCAAGTTTTTGCTGATTACTATTTTCCCAATTCTAAAATATCAAATTTCTGAACTTCATCCACATTTTAAATTTGAAAAATTTTCATCAGCTTTATGGCTGAATCAAAATGCAGCTTAAAATGTGATGCCTCTTATCAAGCCCATAGCTTCTGGCTGAGCTAGATTATATGTGAGAGGCAAGGTCAGTGAGGTAATATCTTTGTGACTGGGTGGACTGAGTCCTCCGGCCTCTGCTGGAGGACTGATGGCTCTGCCACACCCCATCCCAGAAAAGGGCAGTGGAGAGGGTCCTCTAAGCTGCCTAGAGTGGCTGTGTGGGACATAGCCAATCAAAAAAGGGGCTGCATGGAGCAGCCAATCAGGACCCAGCAGGCTAGTATTAAAAGAGATGCAGGGCCAGAATGAAAATAGTTGCTGCCCTGAGCCACAGGAGTAAAGATGATACTACCAGCTGACTGAAGGACCTTAGACAGAGCAATTGCTCCACAGTTCACCAAAGATGTGGACCTATGTGGAGGCTTGGGAGAGCTGGCATTAGTATCAGGGGCTTAGCAATTGGACTGTGGGGTCCCTTATGCCCAAAGAGGTGTCAGATGCTGTGTCTGCACATGACATATGTGACTGGAGATCCAGAGCTGGAGAGATGATACCTGAACTCTTGTGGGATCTGAGTCTTGGGTCCAGTATAGCAGCCTGATGAGGGTTCAACCCAATGAAGACTGTACAGTGAGTACTATTAAAGGTGACTTTTTCCAATACAATAACCCAGGGTTTTTTTTTTGTTTTTTTTTTTTAAAAAGCCCTCAGATGATGGTGTCTGTGTCAAGGGCAGAAAATAAAGAACTAGGTTTGTATTTTCTGAACTTGTTCATAAAAGTCGGGACTCTTCGTCTTCCCTTGAGCTGATGTCTCCTAGTGACATGAGAACCACTTTCATTTCATCAGGAAAGTGCAACAAGTAACAGAGTGATCAGACCAGTTGAAGCGGCTTTTAAGTGTGCAAAGTTAACTCTCCCCCTCTTTTTGCAGAGGGAAAGGATCATTAGTCCTCACAGCTGGGCTAATTATATAAATGGGAAGCTGCAGCCTGCCAGGAACAATCTGAGAGAGAAAAGCTCAGACATGAAACCCTGAGCACACACTGAAAAAAACAGCCAAAAGTTAGATGGGTCAAGCCATTAAATGAAGTGAGAATAAATCTACAGGTACCATTGATAAGAGTCTGAGTAAAGAGGCAAATGAGCATGAAGCCTGAACTAGTCTTAGATCCCTCCGTGTGATCCTTCCAGAATGGAATGGAGGCATTATTAATGGGGGAGTTTTTGGTGAAGAGATGACACTCTCAATTGATTTAAGGTGCCCAGAATAAAATACTGATTAGCAAAGGAAAAGCAGAAAAGAAGGTGGGTTAAGGCTTCCTCAGCTCTTGTATACTAACAAAATCTATCTCCTGAATGCAGTGAAAATCAGGGTATAGCTTCAGGATGTGTATGCATTACAATCTCCAATACTGTCTTGGTTCCAGTTCAGTACTGCACCTGAGCCTTTTAATTAGCCACAGCTGGGATGGCTGGTGCTTAGAGGCAGCCATCTTCACCTACTGTTTGGTTAGTTCTCTGGATCAATCTGGGGAGAACAAGCCGCTGCAATTCATAGAACAAGATTGTTCTTACCTCAATGTGATCATTCTTGCCTATTCCATGGATGATCCTTCCATCACACACACTGCATATGATCAGTATCATCTACTCCTGTGATTTTTTTAATCATATTTGCTGTCTTTCTTAAATCCCTTGAGTTAAATTCAGGTCCCATTGTATTTCCTGGGTGTTTTGCCTTGGCGTCATATGAACACATCAGAATCTTAGCTTTCATTCGTAAAATAAAGTTTCTAGTCTTTATGGTTGCAGCAAAATGCAGGAAAACATAATTCCCTAGAGGTGCAAAAGCCAAAAAGTAAATAAAAATCTTCAAATGTACAATTTTAAAATCTCATGATCTTTAAGCCAATCTCATAATTTTTTTTTGGAGGGGCAGGGGGACTCACAATTTTTCTGAACACTTGTGTTGATCACAGCATTGCCAAGTCCCTTTCTGTCAATAGGGATTACAGCCCCTAACTGAGATCAAGCAAACACACAGTGTGTTGGCACCAATGTGTTTCTTCTGCCAACCCTGCTGTTTTTACCCAGCCATTCTCAACCAGTGTTCCTGAAGTGGCCTTGGTTAAACAATGCTCCTAGTGAGAAAGTGATTTGAGGATATGAGAGCAATTAAATCCCATGGGCTATCTGATTTGCTGAGTTGCAAGCCAGTTTCCACAATGGCGACAGCTGGTTGGGAATGTTTTCATTGGAGAAATGCCAACTTATCGAAACAAACTTTTTTTTTGGATAAATGTCTCTTTCAACAATATTTTTGTTGAGAAGGTTCCTCAGGTCCAGACTGGAAATTCAGGTCAAGTGTATACATTAACTATTCATTGGGCCAGCGAAAGACTGGAAATCTCATTTTTGGTCTGCATCGGCATGAAAAACACATGTCGAAATCTTATCCTTTTTGGTGAAACAGAATTCTTGTTTCCTGGCCAGCCCTAACAGTGACCTTTCAGCTAAAAGCTACGTTAAAGTAACGCTAGTAACCAAACAATGGGAACAGGTTTCCATTCAAATAACTTCTCATTCTTTTGCTGGAATTTACTGGTAATGTTACACTCTCCAATTATTTAGTCCTCTCCTGAGCTCTTTTAAAGCCTTTCATTCTCAACTGTATCTTTAAGTGTCTGAGATGTCTGGAACAAAGCCAAGAGACAACTTATTTTGCCTTTCCATGGGGAATACATACAATGCTTCTATTTCCTTTGAGATCAGGTCAAAATAATTCTCTCCAGCTGGCTTAACTCTGCCGAGGATTTTCTGCCTGTGGTGTGATTGGCAGCTTATTTCAGCTCTGTTGTGTGAGCAAAAGGCAACAGGGCACTCAGCTTCTAAGGCTTCAAAGCTCAGCTTTTCCCACTTGCATGTCAATCTAGCTGTGTTTGTCAACTGCACTGAAAGGCATGACTGAAGGAAATTGAGCCTTCTCTTATTACTATTTCTACGGCAATATAAGGATGCAAGGTACCATACAGACAAACCAAACATGTCCATGAGGACCGTAACAATACCTGTGTGTTTCAGAGTAGCAGCCGTGTTAGTCTGTATTCGCAAAAAGAAAAGGAGTACTTGTGGCACCTTGGAGACTAACAAATTTATTTTTAATAAATAAATAAGCTAATTAAATAATTAAATAATTAAAATAAATAAATTTTTAATAAATTTGTTAGTCTCTAAGGTGCCACAAGTACTCCTTTTCTTTTTGTGAATACCTGTGTGGCAACTTGTCCTGCACGCATGGACCCCTACACCTGCAGAGAACCCACTGAAGTCGGTGGGAATTTGCTCAGGCTCAGGTTACAATATCAGGATTCAAGAGTCCAGTCCTGCATCCCTTCCTCACATGAGTAGCACCATTGACTTAAAATACAATTACTCCTGGTTAGGTATAAAGGAGTAGGGTGTGGCCCTAAATTAAGCACCTCTGAACTTTAGCATCTGTTTGTCTGATATTGTTAAATGAGTGGGTTTGAGAGAATTTTTATAGTATAAATATTTAAATCCTGGGGGTTAAGATTATGAAAACCTAGTTGTAGTTTATAGGCCTGATGCTGCAAACACTTACTATTGGGTGTAGTGCTAAATACAGGTACTGATCCCTTTAGTAATTACTACAATTAGTATTTGGCTTTGTTTAACTTGTAATCCCCATTGGATGTCATCAGGGTTCCCTACCCACTCTGAACTCTAGGGTACAGATGTGGGGATCTGCATGAAAGACCCCCTACGGTTATTCTTACCAGCTTAGGTTAAAAACTTCCCCAAGGTACAAACTTTGCCTTGTCCTTGAACTGTATGCTCACACCACCAAGCGTTTTAAACAAAGAACAGGGAAAGAACCCACTTGGAGACGTCTTCCCCCAAGCCCTACTCCTCCTTTCCCGGGGAAGGCTTGATAAGAATCCTCACCAATTTGTACAGGTGAACACAGACCCAAACCCTTGGATCTTAAGAACAATGAAAAATCAATCAGGTTCTTAAAAGAAGAATTTTAATTAAAGAAAAGGTAAAAAGAATCCATTCTGTAAAATCAGGATGGTAAATACCTTACAAGGTAATCAGATTCAAACATAGAGAATCCCTCTAGGCAAAACCTTAAGTTACAAAAAGACACAAAAACAGGAATATACATTCCATCCAGCACAGCTTATTTCACCAGCCATTAAACAAAAGGAAATCTAACGCATTTCTAGTTAGATTACTTACTAACTTAACAGGAGTTGTAAGGCTGCATTCCTGATCTGTTCCCGGCAAAAGCATCACACAGACAGACAAACCCTTTGTTCCCCCCCCCCGCCCCAGATTTGAAAGTATCTTGTCCCCTCGTTGGTCATTTTGGTCAGGTGCCAGTGAGGTTATCTTAGCTTCTTAACCCTTTACAGGTGAAAGGGTTTTGCCTCTGGCCAGGAAGGATTTTATAGCACTGTATACAGAAAAATGGTTACCTTTCCCTTTATATTTATTTACTGGTCCTTTTGGTCAGGTGCCAACTAGATTATCTGAGCTTCTTAACCCTTTACAAGTAAAGGAGGGATTTTATGCTACCCTTTGCTGTATGTTTATGACAGATGTACTTGTATTTGCACTCAAGATCTCAACATGCCCCTTACCAAACTGCAAGAGATAATAGGCCTGATATTTTTCCTCTCACCCACAGTGATTTTACTACAGACAGTCCATTGGCTTCAGATGGAGTTACTTGTGATTTACACCAGTGTTAGAGAATCAAACCCAACGTATTTCACTTTGTGTTAAACTAGAAATATTGCAATGAAGACTTGATGTCAGTGAATGGAAGACAGCAATGAGTAATGACACCTAATCAAGATATTAATTAACATTTGTAATATCTTAATAGGAAAATGTTGGAGTTAAATTGGAATTTTTACCTCTTAAATTAGTACAGTGGATTTGCTGACATTCTTCATATGCAATTAGTTTGCAATGAAGTAAAAGTATTATCAATGGACTTCTTGAATGGACATTCTGCAAAGCTGCCCTGTAGTTACAGTTTGATGCAGTGCTCATCACGTACTGTCCTGAAGCGCTGTGTAGCATTGCTCTGTAAGATTGAAAGGCTACTACCTTCCACCTCACAGTTGGGTGCATTGGAGTCATAGGTAACATAATCCCAGAACAATGGAGCCGGTTGAAATTTTTTTTTTTTTTTGCACACAAATTTTTCACAGGAAAATGTTCCTTTTGATTTTTTTTCCCCCACTGGAAACTTCAAAATGAACGCTAAGGTGGGTGAGATAATATCTTACACGCAGAGATTGATAGCTTGAGCTGGGGTGAGGGGCCCAGGCCCCTCAAGTTGCTATATAGCCGTGCCTTATACCATGCCCATTGGTGGGTTGTTGCTAGCAGGGATTGAATCTCTCTGATCTTAAAGCATGAGCCTTCTATTGCCAGAGCTAAAAGACCCAGCTAAGGCTGTAGCACGGAGCCTCTCTCTGTGGCCCATCCACCACTAGAGGGGGACAGCACACCACAGTGAGTGGGTGTGGCTTACACAACAGGCAGGGTCATGCTGGAGATGGAGGTAAAGGCTCCATGTTTATATTCCAGTGGCTCTGATGGGACATTCAGAGGCTCTATAGCCATTATTCAAGTTCATAAACTGAAGTAATGGCAAGGGGAGCTGCAGTGAAGACTTGTGCCCTGAATCCAGGCTGAGGACAGTGGATTAAATCTTTCCACCCAGATTACAGCCTGATTACGTAATCTTTTTGTGAATGATTGTTTTCCCCAAGAGCCTGATCTGAAACCCATGGGAGTCTTTCCATTCGCTTTCAATGGGCTTTGAATCAGGCCATAAGTGAATGCTAATTTATCATCAGGAATAAATGCACTTGAGCAGCCTTTATATAAATATAAAGAAAAAAGAATGCCTTGCATGTCCACAGCACTCTTCCTGTGAGGAGCTCCTTTGCTTTACAAATAGACGCCTGGAAAATGGTTTGACTCTACCTATGACTTATGAAATTTCTCTATGCATTTTCTTCTGGTATCTGATCCTCCTCAGCACTTCTCACTACCTCTAGCCAGACATTGTTTCCTAAAACAGCCAGATCCCTTCCTGACAGGGTATTAATTATCACAGCTGGAGGTGGAGGTGTTGTGGCTGCTGCTGCTTGCTGTTGCCATTTAAAAGGAAAAAGTAAATGAAAATGAGGTTTAAAAATGTACCCAAACATCTGTAAACATTGAGTATTGACTGAACAGGGGCAGAGCTGCTTTTCAAGCAGCTTTCTAGGCTTCTTGCCCTCCTTTGTAATCCACATCTTTCAGTGCTCAGATGTCTTAGAAATATTAAACAACATGTTGGCATTCCAATGAAGAGCTCTGCACAGAAGCGGGTCTAATGGATCTGCCAGGAATGACTATCATTAAAATTGTTGATTTCCTCAACTTTATCTGCTGTTTGAAAGTACTCAATGGTTTTGTTTGTTTGTTTGTTTTTTAATCTCAATGTATCCAAAAAATCCTCTTACAAGTTATTTGCAATTCAATTTGTATTGGTTTCACTGATTGGGTGATTGTCACACTGGATTGTTTCTGTTTTCTGATTGGATGGAGTGTAAAAACACTTTTTCGTGCCAATACTAATGTAAAGTTTGTTTTCCCAGAACACATTATACACACAACTTAGAAATTCGGCCCTTGTGTATGTCATGAAGAGTCAGTTTCACAGAGTGAACAGCAGAGGTGCATAAAGGTGGCTGAGCAAATTCATTTTTAAAAATTGAGCAAACTATGTGGAAACTTTTTTTTGCCAGTAGTTATCAAGCTCTGCCTCTCCTGTGCAGGCGAGCAGCTCTGATTCCATCTGATAGCGGGCAGTGGTGCACATACACAGGAGCCGATTCACATTGCTGTGTTGAGAATGATACTTAAGTGTTGAACATTTTGCTCATTACACGATCAATTCACCAACGTATTGGAACTTTTTCACTTTGCCAGATTTCAGTTTTTGCCTCTGATCAACCTAAATTGTGGTTTTGTACAGCTGCTCATCGCCATGTCTTTGAACCCTCTCCGTGTAAATTACATTAGCAATCGAAGTCTGGCTGCAGTCTCTGAGTGTTTTTCCTTTCCAGTTATAGTAAGTTCTGCTTGGGATAGGTGTGTGCGTGTGTGTGTGTGGTTTTTTCTTTTCTTTTCTTGAGGTTTGGCTCGGGTGCATGCTGTGAATGTTTTGGTTATATTTATCAAATGGCAATGTCTTTCAATATTTCACGAAGGGAATCCGCTTTCATATCCATTTAATTTCCTCTTCAGTTTGGGTCAATCAGCTCCCCTCAGTTGAGAATGCATTGTCCATAACTTGCATATCATAACACCAACAGACCCCAATTGTCAGCAGGCAGGATCGAACTGGGGACTTCTGGAGCTTAGTGCATGAGCACTACAACTGGCTCTTAGCTCAGGCTGTAGTGCAGACTCATTTAACTCTCACTAAATGGTCTTGATGCCAGTAGATGAGCCAGAACACCACACCCAGGAGGTGTGTGGGTTACACATGCACTTTGTTCTGAGTATTGTGATTTACTTTGTACCAAAGGAG
Organism: Dermochelys coriacea; assembly: GCF_009764565.3. Lineage (NCBI taxonomy): Eukaryota > Metazoa > Chordata > Testudines > Dermochelyidae > Dermochelys > Dermochelys coriacea. The sequence continues at coordinate 6,188,104 of NC_050078.2, forward strand.
TACAACTGTGGTCTCTAGTATGCTTGGGACCTGCTGCATTGATTGCTTTGAAGGCTGGGACTTGGCCTTAAATTGTCAGTGGAAGAAGGCAAGGAGCCAGTGAAAGGAACAGCACAAGCTTGTCCTCTCAGAGCCTAAATTATGTAGGAGGCAGGCAGTATGTTCTGAGAAAGCTGCAGCTTTTGCTTTGTTCTCACATTCAGCTTTAGACTTAGAGAATTACAGTGATCCAGTCCTGATGTGAAAAATGTGCACGGATCACTACGGTCCGGAGAAGGGGTGGAGATTATGTATCTCAACAAGCTCTAAGGAAAGTCACTGAAGGCTCAGATCCTACGCTGAGATCAGAATTGATGGACCTTTGCACCCACATGGAAGTCATGGGCACTTTATGCTGGTGCCTGAAATGGCTCATGAAGAGCTAACTTCATGATTTGGGGCCTTGGCTTCTTTCTATTTAAACACTCCTGACAGTATTTGGAGTGTATATCCTCCATATTTGTTTATGAAAACAACTATTTATTGCCTGTCTGAGTTTCTCTTGCAAAGTGTTTTTTGGAATAAGTAAAGTGCAAGGTGAAATCACAAAAGCAATAAATCAGAAATGTCCCTTCTGGTTTTAAGCTTGGATCATTTCACTGAAATGAACTGATTGACCCCTGCCCCTGTGTGCTCAGTTTCTAAAATAATACTGAGCTAAGGGGGGGGGCTCTATTTTTGCCACTGTGGATTTACTGGGCCCTGAAGCTATTCTAATTCGGGGATGGGAAAAGTGAACTGAAAGAGGACAGAAGCCAGATTGATTTACATTTTTATATTACCCAACCAAATTGATGCTATTCAATTGCATTGTGCATTAGCATCAACATTCAGAGAGATTACATGCTAACAAATCTTGAAGATGACCCCAAAAAGATGCTTGTTGTGTGATTTTTCTCTATCATGCTTTGCCTGCTAGACATCTTATAGCCACAATTAAGCCTGCAGCCACGTTCACCTAAACTGTGATCTTGTCAGATCTTGCAAGCCAAATGGGGTCAGGTTTAGGATGAATTTCACTGGAAGAGCTCCAGAAACATGCAGTGGGCTTCAGGAAGTGGCATTAGCATTTCAGGACTGATCCAGTGTCGAGATGATTCTAGGGACCATTGTGGTGCTGTCCTTGGATGAGATGGAAAACCAAGACTCCATTTAGTAATGCACACATCTGTGTCTATAGCTGTTCAATGATGTATCTGTAACTGGGGATCTGTCTAGCTAATGGGAGAGTTTTCAGGCTCATGTTATACCAGTAGTTGGAAAGTTCCTATCAGACCCAGCTAAGGGACTAGATTATTGAAATGTTAATGTGATATACTGGAGAATGCAAAGGGACTAATCAGAACTATTACATTCTAATCACTTGATGCTGCTGGAAGGTCTGATGTGAAATGATCATCAAACACACACAGAGGTCAAATGACCAATCTAGAAGCATGGCAGGACCCAGCTTCCTCCCCTGGGGGAGAAGGAAAGGACATAGTGGCAGAAAGTCCTTTTCCAATGACAGGACCTAGCATGGTCACAGTCTCAATTTTTGGGTCAAAGGGCATGCTTTGGAGAATCATGGGCTCCATCGGCCATGTGTTTGGTCTGAGGTGGATACCATGGAGGTGTCACATTAAGGTTGCGATTGTGCAATCACATTCTGATTATCCCAGATTACCCCAATTCCCCCTAAAATGGGACATGTCTATGATATTACTTGTCAGCATCTGTCCTAAATTGACAATGTGGCTGTTAAACAGCTGCCATTTTGCACACCAGAAGTGGTTGCCCTTTCCTGGTGGGGGAGGAGATCCCTGAATGTAAAATTGATAAAGGGCCCGGGAATTCTTTAGGTGCTATAAACACGGGGCACCATTTCCAACCTGAATATTTGCCACTGCCATGGTATCCTCTATTATGAGCCAAAAAGACATGGTGCTTTAAGCAGATAACTTATCTAAAAAACTCAATATCCATCAGTAGTATTTGCTGTAGATGTAGGTTATTATTTTTACTTTGAGAATGAGTGTGAATTTAAGTCTTAAAGTGCTGGAATGACAACCCTACATATTGAAGTTCTCTACTTATCTGCAGTAGTTCGTTTCCTCCACGTTTCTCCACTTGTTTGCCTCAACCTTGGAGCACAACACAGGATAGCTCAGCCTCCATGTCCATTAAACTATTGTCTCTTCTTAGACTGCCAAAGGAGATGCCAGTTTTGGTGGTGAGATTTTGGCTATCTGGACAACTTTGGCAGTCTCGCTGCAGTTCTCAGCCAACACTTACTTCATGAAGCCTGTCAGTCCTCTCAGATAAGGACTTTCAGTTACTACCAATCTGGGCTTGTATCAGAACCAGCAACCTCTAAAGCAAATGCTCTGTAACCCAATGTAAGTCACAAGACTGCACAAATTGTCATGACAGCAGCATTGCATGTTACAAGGCAGTGTTAAAATAATAAAAAAACATGTTCAAAATTCAAAACATGGAACTAGAAAAGCAGAAATGGGGTGGTTCTGAAAGCATCCCCCTCTTCCAGTCTCTAAATAACAGAAAAGGTCATTCCTGGACATCGACAAGTTTAGGCTTAAAACTAGAGGAAGGTCTCCAACCATCAAAGGAGTGAAGTTCTGGAACAGCCTTCCAAGGGGAGCAGAGAGGGAAAAATAACCTAACTGGCTTGAAGTCTGAGCTTGATAAGTTTATGGAGAGGATGGCATGATGAGACTGCCTACAATGGCACGTGATCCATCTGTGACTACTAGTAGCAAATATCTCCAATGGCCAAAGATGGGACACTAAAAGGGGATGGCTCTGAGTTACTACAGTGAATTGTTTCCCAGGTGGCTGGCTGGTGGGTCTTGTCTATCACCATAATTGGGCTCAGGAAGGAATTTTCTGCCAGGTCAGATTGGCAGAGACCAGAGGGGTGGTTGTTTGTTTTTGTTTTTTGTTTTGTTGTTGTTGTTGTTGTTTTGCCTTCCTCTTCAGCGTGAGGCGTGGGTCACTTGCTGGTCTGAAATAAAGTAAATGGTGGATTCTCTGTAATTTGAAGTCTTTAAAAATCATGAGGCCTTCAGTAACTCAGCCAGAGGTTGGGGGTCTATTACAGGATGGGGTGGGCGAGGTTCTGTGGCCTGTGATGCGCAGGAGGTGAGACTAGATGATCACGATGGTCCCTTTTGGCCTTAAAGTCTGAGTCATAGAATCATAGAAGATCAGGGTTGAAAGAGACCTCAGGAGGTCATCTAGTCCCCCCCCCCCCCGCTCAAAGCAGGACCAACCCCAACTAAATCACCCCAACCAGGGCTTTGTCAAGCCAGGCCCTAAAAACCCCTAAGGATGGAGATTCCATCAACTCTCTAGGTAACCCATTCCAGTGCTTCACCACCGTCCGAGTGAAATAGTCATCTCATTATTTGCGGACCACTGACTAGCAAAGGCTTTGGCCTAGATCCACAGCTGGTGTAAATGGGTGTAGCTCCACTGACTTCAATGCTGACATCATTGGCACCAACTTAACATCTGATTATATGCATCAGTAGTTAAGAGGAACAACCAATAAAATGAACCTCTTCCAATAATATGGCTTCTGACTGCCACCAGTGCCCATAGAGCACTGCCTTGACTCCACCTCTGCTTTCATCCCCTCTCGCACTGACTGTGATTGAGACTCACTTTACCTCCCTGAGATCCAGCTTCTCAGACTCCAACAGAATGCTGCCTCTATCTTCTCACGTGCATCTGCATCATTCCCATCTTGCAAGGGGCCCATTCATTTCATGATTCTGTTCGCTGACTGCTCAAGAGCCTGCCTCTTGGACTTCCTCTGTCCATCCTTCTCCCATTTGTCATTGAACACTGGCCTCTTCTCTCTCATATTAACAACTAATTAACAATTAATTCTCCTTTGCAGCCTGCAGTACCTGGAACTGCCTTTCCATTACATCATTATTGCTTAGTTCTGCCTCTCCTCCGCTGAGCGTTGAATGTATTTACCATAGTGTGTGTGCCACCTCTGCTCTTCAGACATTACAAAAACATTTCTATTCCATAGGCCATGTCAGAAGTTGTAGTTTATAGGTAACCGTACAATTAGGGCAGATTGTAAGGTTAAGGGACAGTACCTAGGTGAGAGTCACAATTTGGTCATCACTGGGTCCCTTCTTCCCCCCTTGCTCCATGATGGAAATAAGCCTGGGTAATTCTTTTCCAGGCCCAGTGGGGTGATCTGGCATTTGGGGAAGTGGAGTATACTCCAAACCTGCCTGAGCAGAAGAGGAAGTAGCTATCAACAGTGCCAGCTCTTCCTCCTACTCTCCTCCAGTTTACTGCCCATGAACCAGGTAGCATGTATTCATGAGTAATGAGGATCTTCTGCTCATTTATTACTACCTTGCCTGATTTTCATAGATTCCTAGATACTAAGGTCAGAAGGAACCATTATGATCATCTAGTCTGACCTCCTGCACAGCGCAGGCCACAGAATCTCACCCACCCACTCCTGCGAAAAACCTCACCTATGTCTGAGCTATTGAAGTCCTCAAATCGTGGTTTAAAGACTTCAAGAGCAGAGAATCCTCCAGCAAGTGACCCGTGCCCCATCCTACAGAGGAAGGCGAAAAACCTCCAGGGCCTCTTTCAATCTGCCCTGGAGGACAATTCCTTCCCTACCCCAAATATGGCGATCAGCTAAACCCTGAGCATATGAGCAAGATTCACCAGCCAGATACTACAGAAAATTCTTTCCTGGGTAACTCAGATCCCACCCATCTAATATCTCCCCTCACTTCCAATGAAGTGAGCTGTAGCTCACAAAAGCTTATGCTCTAATAAATTTGTTAGTCTCTAAGGTGCCACAAGTACTCCTTTTCTTAGATCCACTGCGTTTCCTTTGTCTAAAAAATCTGTTATTTTCTCAAAGAAGGAGATCAGGTTGGTTTGGCACGATCTACCGTTTGTAAAACCATGTTCTATTTTGTTCCATTTACCATTGACTTCAATGTCCTTAACTATTTTCTCCTTCAGAATTTTTTCCAAGACCTTGCATACTACAGATGTCAAACTAACAGGCCTGTAGTTACCCGGATCACCTTTTTTTCCTTTCTTAAAAATAGGAACTATGTTAGCAATTCTCCAATCATACAGTAGAACTCCTGAGTTTACAGATTCATTAAAAATTCTTGCTAATGGGCTTGCAATTTCGGGTGCCAATTCCTTTAATATTCTTGGATGAAGATTATCTGGGCCCCCCGATTTAGTCCCATTAAGCTGTTTGAGTTTCGCTTCTACCTCAGATATGGTAATATCTACCTCCATATCCTCATTCCCATTTGTCATGCTACCATTATCCCTAAGATCGTCTTTAGCCTTATTAAAGACTGAGGTAAAATATTTGTTTAGATATTGGGCCATGCCTAGATTATCCTTAATCTCCACTCCATCCTCAGTGTTTAGCGGCCCCACTTCTTCTTTCTTTGTTTTCTTCTTATTTATATGGCTATAGAATCTTTTACTATTGGTTTTAATTCCCTTTGCAAGGTCCAACTCTACTTGACTTTTAGCCTATCTCACTTTATCTCTACATATTCTGACCTCCATAAGGTAGCTTTCCTTGCTGATCCCTGCCATCTTCCACTCCCTGTATGCTTTCTGCTTCTTCTTAATCACCTCTCTGAGATGCTTGCTCATCCAGCTTGGTCTACCACTCCTGTCTATGAATTTTTTCCCCTTTCTTGGGATGCAGGCTTCCGATAGCTTCTGCAGCTTTGATTTAAAGTAATCCCAGGCCTTCTCTAATTTTAGATCCATAAGTTCTTCATTCCAATCCACTTCCCTAACTAATTTCCTTAATTTTTGAAAGTCAGCCCTTTTGAAATCAAAAACCCTAGTTGCAGATTTTTTTGTTAATCCTTCCGATTTGCCATACGGCTGGAAGAAGAAAATACTGTCGTGGACCCATTTCCCCTCTAACACCCTGACTTGGTCACAACTTGGCTATGACTATATTTTTCCCTGTAAGCCCCCAGGAAGTGGTTCTTTATATTTCATTCTACGAGCCACCAGGAAGGACTTTCTAAATCACTGGTGGTCCACAGACCTCAATTTGACAACCACGCCAGTATGCGATCCACGCTCCTGTATTATTTAGTTCTGTAAAGTGCTCTGGGATTGGGTTTATATGAAAGATGCTATACAAAATTAACTTGTTTTGTATTGTAAGTTTTGGAGATAATTTATTGAGCAGTGGCATGTTATTGTGGATTACATTTGTCATATTATATTAGCTCCTAAGAGCAAAATACAACTGACTAGAGATATCCAAAAAGGAAAATACTGGCAAAAGCTCACAAAAATGTTGCTGCCACTGCAGTTCTTGTTGTGAAGAACTAGCAATGATGAAAAGCGGTCTCTACAGCCAAAAATCACATTTTGCCATTAAAAAAACCTGGATTTGCTCCTAAAAAGCACCAAAATTTTCAGAGAAAATGCTAATAAGTATTGTAGATGATACATGAATGAAACAAACATAGTAGTGTGTGTGTGTGTGTGTGTTTGAGAAATTGCATGTGATCAGGCACTTATTTAAAAGCTATGGGCTGTATGTTCAGCTGATCTAAATATTTCTAGATCTGCAGTCAATGCCTGCCTAGGATGAAGTATCACAGTACAAATGCACAAGCAGTCAGAGATAAGGGTACCCATGCAACCTTTCCATTAGCATTCCGTTTTTAGTGTTTAAATATGCTCCTTTTGCATTTCTTAACCAAGTCTTTATTGGGTTACTGCTCTTAAAAATGAAAAGGGGATCTCAGGATATTCTGTGTTTCACAGTCTTTTCCGCATAATGTGTCAGAATTTGTTGCTATATGTGATCCATCTCTGCTTAAGTAAAATGCATTCCCACCCTGACACAGCCAAAGTCTGCCTTGACCTAAGCAGATCTCTCTCTCATGCATCACCACCATCAGTGGAGGTTGCATCCACTTATACCACAGCTGAATTTTGCCCATAACATTTAATGATATCATCTCTTCCACATAGGAGCAATAAATTCTCATGTATCATACCTGCTTAGATGTGCAAAGTAAACTTTCTTTTTGCTAAAGGGTTTATAGCAGGGCTGGTTATTTTTATTATTTTTTTTTTATGAAAAATTACTTTTATAAAGTTCTCATGGGACACTTTTCTTTTTTCTTTTTTTTTTTACTTTGAAAACTTCAGCCTCTATCCATGATGACTCTTGAATAAAATGAAATTGGGTTTGTATATTTTTTCAGAAAATACTTCCCATTTTCCAGCTAGCACTAGATTTTGCAGTCTCGGTGTCCAAATGTTCTTTTAAATAATCCAAGGTCTACAGCGAATGGTAGGAACATTGGTCCCGAGGTTGAAAATCCAGTGCAGTTTTATGTGACACTGGGCAAAGGTCATTTTTGCAAATGTATTCATGCTGTTGCCTAGTTTAACATATGTGCAAGCCTAATTTGCATGCAGTTATAGTGATCTTTCACACAAAATCTGGTAACTGCACATGCTTTCATAGTGCATAACATTTCTCACACACTTTAGGTCCCTGCAGTCCATCTAACTTGTTTGAAGAGGTGGTCCTTGCCCTATCTGTGCCTCTGTTACCTACCTTCCATGGGTTTTGTGAAGATAAATACATTAAAGATTCTGAGATGCTCAGATACTATAAGAAAAGGAGTACTTGTGGCATCTTAGAGACTAACAAATTTATTAGAGCATAAGCTTTCGTGAGCTACAGCTCACTTCATCGGATGCATTTGGTGGAAAAAACAGAGGAGAGATTTATATACACACACACAGAGAACATGAAACAATGGGTTTATCATACACACTGTAAGGAGAGTGATCACTTAAGATAAGCCATCACCAACAGCGGGGGGGGGAAGGAGGAAAACCTTTCATGGTGACAAGCTGGTAGGCTAATTCCAGCAGTTAACAAGAATATCAGAGGAACAGTGGGGGGTGGGGTGGGAGGGAGAAATACCATGGGGAAATAGTATATATCCCTATATCGGAAACCTACTGACCGCTATTCCTACCTACATGCCTCTAGCTTTCATCCAGATCATACCACTCGATCCATTGTCTACAGCCAAGCGCTACGATATAACCGCATTTGCTCCAACCCCTCAGACAGAGACAAACACCTACAAGATATCTATCATGCATTCCTACAACTACAATACCCACCTGCTGAAGTGAAGAAACAGATTGACAGAGCCAGAAGAGTACCCAGAAGTCACCTACTCCAGGACAGGCCCAACAAAGAAAACAACAGAACGCCACTAGCCATCACCTTCAGCCCCCAATTAAAACCTCTCCAACGCATCATCAAGGATCTACTACCTATCCTGAAGGACGAGCCATCGCTCTCTCAGATCTTGGGAGACAGACCAGTCCTTGCTTACAGACAGCCCCCCAATCTGAAGCAAATACTCACCAGCAACCACACACCACACAACAGAACCACTAACCCAGGAACCTATCCTTGCAACAAAGCCCGTTGCCAACTCTGTCCACATATCTATTCAGGGGATACCATCATAGGGCCTAATCACATCAGCCACACTATCAGAAGCTCCTTCACCTGTGCATCTACCAATGTGATATATGCCATCATGTGCCAGCAATGCCCCTCTGCCATGTACATTGGCCAAACTGGACAGTCTCTACGTAAAAGAATAAATGGACACAAATCAGACGTCAAGAATTATAACATTCAAAAACCAGTTTGAGAACACTTCAATCTCTCTGGTCACTCGATCACAGACCTCAGAGTGGCTATACTTCAACAAAAAAGCTTCAAAAACAGACTCCAACGAGAGACTGCTGAATTGGAATTAATTTGCAAACTGGATACAATTAACTTAGGCTTGAATAGAGACTGGGAATGGATGAGTCATTACACAAAGTAAAACTATTTCCCCATGAAGAAAAGGAGTACTTGTGGCACCTTAGAGACTAACAAATTTATTAGAGCATAAGCTTTCGTGAGCTACAGCTCACTTCATCGGATGCATTTGGTGGAAAAAACAGAGGAGAGATTTATATACACACACACAGAGAACATGAAACAATGGGTTTATCATACACACTGTAAGGAGAGTGATCACTTAAGATAAGCCATCACCAACAGCAGGGGGGGGAAAGGAGGAAAACCTTTCATGGTGACAAGCAGGTAGGCTAATTCCAGCAGTTAACAAGAATATCAGAGGAACAGTGGGGGGTGGGGTGGGAGGGAGAAATACCATGGGGAAATAGTTTTACTTTGTGTAATGACTCATCCATTCCCAGTCTCTATTCAAGCCTAAGTTAATTGTATCCAGTTTGCAAATTAATTCCAATTCAGCAGTCTCTCCTTGGAGTCTGTTTTTGAAGCTTTTTTGTTGAAGTATAGCCACTCTTAGGTCTGTGATCGAGTGACCAGAGAGATTGAAGTGTTCTCCAACTGGTTTTTGAATGTTATAATTCTTGACGTCTGATTTGTGTCCATTCATTCTTTTACGTAGAGACTGTCCAGTTTGGCCAATGTACATGGCAGAGGGGCATTGCTGGCACATGATGGCATATATCACATTGGTAGATGCGCAGGTGAAGGAGCCTCTGATAGTGTGGCTGATGTGATTAGGCCCTATGATGGTATCCCCTGAATAGATATGTGGACAGAGTTGGCAACGGGCTTTGTTGCAAGGATAGGTTCCTGGGTTAGTGGTTCTGTTGTGTGGTGTGTGGTTGCTGGTGAGTATTTGCTTCAGATTGGGGGGCTGTCTGTAAGCAAGGACTGGTCTGTCTCCCAAGATCTGAGAGAGCGATGGCTCGTCCTTCAGGATAGGTTGTAGATCCTTGATGATGCGTTGGAGAGGTTTTAGTTGGGGGCTGAAGGTGATGGCTAGTGGCGTTCTGTTGTTTTCTTTGTTGGGCCTGTCCTGGAGTAGGTGACTTCTGGGTACTCTTCTGGCTCTGTCAATCTGTTTCTTCACTTCAGCAGGTGGGTATTGTAGTTGTAGGAATGCATGATAGATATCTTGTAGGTGTTTGTCTCTGTCTGAGGGGTTGGAGCAAATGCGGTTATATCGTAGCGCTTGGCTGTAGACAATGGATCGAGTGGTATGATCTGGATGAAAGCTAGAGGCATGTAGGTAGGAATAGCGGTCAGTAGGTTTCCGATATAGGGTGGTGTTTATGTGACCATCGCTTATTAGCACCGTAGTGTCCAGGAAGTGGATCTCTTGTGTGGACTGGTCCAGGCTGAGGTTGATGGTGGGATGGAAATTGTTGAAATCATGGTGGAATTCCTCAAGAGCTTCTTTTCCATGGGTCCAGATGATGAAGATGTCATCAATGTAGCGCAAGTAGAGTAGGGGCATTAGGGGACGAGAGCTGAGGAAGCGTTGTTCTAAGTCAGCCATAAAAATGTTGGCATACTGTGGGGCCATGCGGGTACCCATCGCAGTGCCGCTGATTTGAAGGTATACATTGTCCCCAAATGTGAAATAGTTATGGGTCAGGACAAAGTCACAAAGTTCTGCCACCAGGTTAGCCGTGACAGTATCGGGGATACTGTTCCTGACGGCTTGTAGTCCATCTTTGTGTGGAATGTTGGTGTAGAGGCTTCTACATCCATAGTGGCTAGGATGGTGTTTTTAGGAAGATCACCAATGGACTGTAGTTTCCTCAGGAAATCGGTGGTGTCTCGAAGATAGCTGGGAGTGCTGGTAACGAAGGGCCTGAGGAGGGAGTCTACATAGCCAGACAATCCTGCTGTCAGGGTGCCAATGCCTGAGATGATGGGGCGTCCAGGATTTCCAGGTTTATGGATCTTGGGTAGCAGATAGAATACCCCAGGTTGGGGCTCCAGGGGTGTGTCTGTGCGGATTTGTTCTTGTGCTTTTTCAGGGAGTTTCTTGAGCAAATGCTGTAGTTTCTTTTGGTAACTCTCAGTGGGATCAGAGGGTAATGGCTTGTAGAAAGTGGTGTTGGAGAGCTGCCTAGTAGCCTCTTGTTCATACTCCGACCTATTCATGATGACGACAGCACCTCCTTTGTCAGCCTTTTTGATTATGATGTCAGAGTTGTTTCTGAGGCTGTGGATGGCACTGTGTTCTGCATGGCTGAGGTTATGGGGTAAGCGATGCTGCTTTTCCACAATTTCAGCTCGTGCACGTCGGCGGAAGCAGTCTATGTAGAAATCCAGGCTGCTGTTTCGACCTTCAGGAGGAGTCCACCCAGAATCCTTCTTTTTGTAGTGTTGGCAGGAAGGTCTCTGTGGTTTAATATGTTGGTCAGAGGTGTGTTGGAAATATTCAGGGGATACCATCATAGGGCCTAATCACATCAGCCACACTATCAGAGGCTCGTTCACCTGCGCATCTACCAATGTGATATATGCCATCATGTGCCAGCAATGCCCCTCTGCCATGTACATTGGCCAAACTGGACAGTCTCTACGTAAAAGAATGAATGGGCACAAATCAGACGTCAAGAATTATAACCTTCAAAAACCAGTCGGAGAACACTTCAATCTCTCTGGTCACTCGATCACAGACCTAAGAGTGGCTATACTTCAACAAAAAAGCTTCAAAAACAGACTCCAAGGAGAGACTGCTGAATTGGAATTAATTTGCAAACTGGATACAATTAACTTAGGCTTGAATAGAGACTGGGAATGGATGAGTCATTACACAAAGTAAAACTATTTCCCCATGGTATTTCTCCCTCCCACCCCACCCCCCACTGTTCCTCTGATATTCTTGTTAACTGCTGGAATTAGCCTACCTGCTTGTCACCATGAAAGGTTTTCCTCCTTCCCCCGCCTGCTGTTGGTGATGGCTTATCTTAAGTGATCACTCTCCTTACAGTGTGTATGATAAACCCATTGTTTCATGTTCTCTGTGTGTGTGTATATAAATCTCTCCTCTGTTTTTTCCACCAAATGCATCCGATGAAGTGAGCTGTAGCTCACGAAAGCTTATGCTCTAATAAATTTGTTAGTCTCTAAGGTGCCACAAGTACTCCTTTTCTTTTTGCGAATACAGACTAACACGGCTGCTACTCTGAAACCTCAGATACTATAGTATTTGGAACCATGTAAGTAACTAATATAGATAGATTGAACAGGCATAATGAAGACCAGAATCAGGCTGGTTCTCTGAAAGCGTTGCCAACTACCAGGAAAATCTAGGTCTGTCACATACTGCATGGCTGTTCATACAGCTGCTGTACCAGATAGCCAAGTTTGTTAACACCATCAGTAATTTATTCCACCATGCCTGGCATTAAAGTCCTTTGCTGGCATGTTGATGAAACCATACTTGGTCGAGGAACCTAATTATGTGCACAGCAATTTATAAAGCTGGCTAAATTCAGAGACAATCCACTGAGAGACATGGGGATATGTGGTCTGTTTAGAAATCCTGACTTAAATAATGAGGGAAACAAATCTAGCTAAAAGACATATATTTTAGTAGGATAAAACTGAAATGCTGAGTGATCTGAATCCAATAGATCCCAGGGCATTTGCTTCAAGAATAAGATTGTAAAGCATTATTGTTTCCAAAAACCTCAGCCTTTGTGTGTTGTTCCTTCTGAAACATCCAAGAACAGACTTGAGTCTTGCAGCACCATAAAATAGCTGGCATAGCTTTCAATGACTTCAGTAGGACCAGGATTCCATCCATCTCTAAACCAATGGAAAACTTTGCCTTTTGGGTAAATGGGAGCCCAATGAGCTGAACTGAAATTGTGTGAATTCAGTTGTGTGATTACATGATCTTATCTAACACTGAATTGCTGCGAAATAGTAGACTCCACATTAGAGATGTTATATAATATGTTGGGAGGCATGGTTGCCAAGTGGATAGGATATTGGACTGGGAAACCTGGGTTCTGTCCCCAGCTCTGCAACTGACCTACTGTGTGACCATGGGCAAGTCACTTAATCATCCCGTGCCTCTGTTTTCCCTCTCAGCCTTTAGCTATTTAGACTGTAAACTTTTCAGAACACATATTGTCTCTTTGCAAGCACCTAGTGCAGTGTGGGTCTCAGTCCTGATGGAGTTTCTAGGCACTATCATGATCATATAAAGAGTATTAACATTCTCTGGCTCAGAGAATTTATAGTGCTACAAATAATTGTATATCTTCAGTTCATATATGTATATAGGCCACGTTTTTCTAAAGTGACTGGTGACATTGGGAGCCTCCATTTTTGGGTGCCCGACTGCTGGGGCATTTTCATGGGGCCATGTGCTCAGCAATGTTTGATATCAGAGCTTCTTTACAATGTCTCATGTCGGCCATCCAGCACTTCATAGAATCATAGAATATCAGGGTTGGAAGGGACCTCAGGAGATCATCTAGTCCAACCCCCTGCTCTAAGCAGGACCAACGCCAACTAAATCATCCCAGCCAGGGCTTTGTCAAGCTGGGCCTTAAAAACCTCTAAGGAAGGAGATTCCACCACCACCCTAAGTAACCCATTCCAGTGCTTCACCACCCTCCTAGTTTTTCCTGATATTCAACCTAAATCTCTCCCACTTCAACTTGAGACCATTACTCCTTGTTCTGCCATCAGCTACCACTGAGAACAGTCTAGATCCATCCTCTTTGGAACCCCCTTTCAGGTAGTTGAAAGCAGCTATCAAATCCCCCTCACTCTTCTCTTCTGCAGACTAAATAAGCGCAGTTCCTTCAGCTTCTCCTCATAAGTCATGTGCTCCAGACCCCTAATCATTTTTGTTGCCCTACGCTGGACTCTTTCCAATTTTTTCACATCCTTCTTGTAGTGTGGGGCCCAAAACTGGACACAGTACTCCAGATGAGGCCTCACCAATGTTGAATAGAGGGGAATGATCACATCCCTCGATCTGCTGGCAATGTTCCTACTTATACATATATAAATGCCGTAAGTCTTCTTGGCAACAAGGGCACACTGTTGACTGATATCCAGCTTCTCGTCCGCTGTAACCCCTAGGTCCTTTTCTGCAGAACTGCTGCCAAGCCATTCGGTCCCTAGTCTGTAGCAGTGCATGGGATTCTTCCATCCTAAGTGCAGGACTCTGCACTTGCCCTTGTTGAACCTCCTCAGATTTCTTTTGGTCAAATCCTCTAATTTGTCTCGGTCCCTCTGTATCGTATCCCTACCCTTCAGCGTATCAACGACTCCTCCCAGTTTAGTATCATCTGCAAACTTGATGGGAGTGCAATGCATGCCACCCTCCAGATCATTTATGAAGATATTGAACAAAACAGGCCCCAGAACCGACCCTTGGGGCACTCCGCTTGATACCGGCTGCCAACTAGATATGGAGCCATTGATCACTACCCATTGAGCCTGCTGATCTAGCCAGCTTTCTATCCCCCTTATAGTCCATTCATCCAGCCCATACTTCTTAACTTGCTGGCAAGAATACTGTGGGAGCCCGTATCAAAAGCTTTGCTAAAGTCAAGGAATAACACATCCACTGCTTTCCACTCATCCATAGAGCTAGTTATCTCATCATAGAAGGCAATTAGGTTAGTCAGGCATGACTTGCCCTTGGTGAATCCATGCTGACTGTTCCTGATCACTTTCCTCGCCTCTAAGTGCTTCAGAATTGACTCCTTGAGGACCTGCTCCATGATTTTTCCATGGACTGAGGTGAGGCTCACTGGCCTGTAGTTCCCCGGATCTTTCTTCCTTCCCTTTTTTAAAGATGGGCACTACATTAGCCTTTTTCCAGTTGTCCGAGAACTCCCCCGATTGTGATGAGTTTTCAAAGATAATGGCCAATGGCTCTGCAATCACATCCACCAACTCCTTTAGCACTCTCGGATGCAGCACATCTGGCCCCAGGGACTTGTGCTCATCCAACTTTTCTAAATAGTCCCGAACCACTTCTTCTCCACAGAGGGCTGGTCACCTCCTCCCCATGCTGTGCTGCCCAGTGCAGTAGTCTGGGAGATGACCTTGTTCGTGAAGACAGAGGCAAAAGAAGCATTGAGTACACTAGCTTTTTCCACAGCCTCTGTCACTAGTTTGCCTCCCTCATTCAGTATTGGCCCACATTTTCCCTGACCTTCTTCTTGTTGCTAACATACCTGTAGAAACCCTTCTTGTTACTCTTAACATGCCTTGCTAGCTGCAACTCCAGGTGTGATTTGGCCTTCCTGATTTCACTCCTGCATGCCCGAGTAATATTTTTATACTCTTCCCTGGTCATTTGTCCAGTCTTCCACTTCTTGTAAGTTTCTTTTCTGTGTTTAAGATCAGCAAGGATTACACTGTTAAGCCAAGCTGGTCGCCTGCCATATTTACTATTCTTTCTACACATCAGGATGGTTTGTTCCTGCATTCTCAATAAGGATTCTTTAAAATACAGGTTTCAGAGTAGCAGCCGTGTTAGTCTGTATTCGCAAAAAGAAAAGGAGTACTTGTGGCACCTTAGAGACTAACAAATTTATTAGAGCATAAGCTTTCATGAGCTACAGCTCACTTCATCGGATGCATTTGGTGGAAAAAACAGAGGAGAGATTTATATACACACACACACAGAGAACATGAAACAATGGGTTTATCATACACACTGTAAGGAGAGTGATCACTTAAGATAAGCCATCACCAGCAGCAGGGGGGGGGGAAGGAGGAAAACCTTTCATGGTGACAAGCAAGGTAGGCTAATTCCAGCAGTTAACAAGAATATCAGAGGAACAGTGGGGGGTGGGGTGGGAGGGAGAAATACCATGGGGAAATAGTTTTACTTTGTGTAATGACTCATCCATTCCCAGTCTCTATTCAAGCCTAAGTTAATTGTATCCAGTTTGCAAATTAATTCCAATTCAGCAGTCTCTCGTTGGAGTCTGTTTTTGAAGCTTTTTTGTTGAAGGATAGCCACTCTTAGGTCTGTGATCGAGTGACCAGAGAGATTGAAATGTTCTCCAACTGGTTTTTGAATGTTATAATTCTTGACGTCTGATTTGTGTCCATTCATTCTTTTATGTAGAGACTGTCCAGTTTGGCCAATGTACATGGCAGAGGGGCATTGCTGGCACATGATGGCATATATCACATTGGTAGATGCGCAGGTGAACGAGCCTCTGATAGTGTGGCTGATGTGATTAGGCCCTATGATGGTATCCCCTGAATAGATATGTGGACAGAATACATAAAATACAGCCAGCTCTCCTGGACTCCTTGAGATCGAAAATCACTAGTCACTTCTGAAAATCTTGGCCCTAGAAAATCATTTCCCATCTTCCATTTTTTTGCATCCCTCGGAGATGAACCAGATCAGTTGTTACTAAATCATGCTCACTGAATTAGTTTATTTTAATGTGCTACATTTAGCTGATTCCAAAAATTTCACAAGAGTTTCTGTAACATAATGTTATTATTTTAGTACCTAATTAGTCTTGTGGTAACATCTGTTCCTTGTATGCAGATTCCTCTAGCCTGAATCAAGAGCCAAGGAAGAAAAAGGGGAGAAAAATCAACTTCTGTTGAGAACTTTGTTTGAAGTGCATCCATTCATAAGTCATGTTTTATATCTCGTGGAAGCTTGTTGCAATAAATTATTGACCCATCTCTCCATTACATGTTGATAAGCAGAGTCTGTCCTGGGTAATTATAAAATGTCACCGCCAAAGTTAAGCCATAGGAAGGTTAGTGGGGCATCCCAACACATGCTTTATAGTGAAAATCCAGTTCAGTAGCTTCTCTATGAAATTTTTTACTCATTTTCCCCATCCCCTCTGACAGTGAGTGTTTAGAATGGAGTAATAGAACCACAAAGACTGACCAGGGTACTGAAAAGCAAAGGAATATGCAGCACACTTGCATGTTAATTCATTTATGTTCTGTATTAAGAGCATTAACCCGTAAAGCAATCACATCAGAGCATCTGGCTGCCCTGTGATTTTAAAGGGCAGGCATAAGAACAAAAATACATTGGATTGATTTTTAGTTAAGCAACTTCATTTAAACTATGCATAGCATATCTACTGTTCAGAGTAAGTCAGGAAAGTGACAGCAAAAGAAATCCTTTACTTACGCTCCGATTCTGCTATCATTTACATTGGTTTTCCACTGTTGTAAATCCATTGACTTCATTGGAAGGTAGCTTTTGATCGACTCCAATGCAAGTAAGAGCAGAATCTGGTCTCTTTTTGTGAGTTTCATACCAAATTTTCTCTGTTTGGTATCAACTGCTAAAAGAAAAGGGACAGTTTTTTCTAATTGCCTGTGCCAACCCAACAAAGTCAACCTGAAAGCTGATCATTGTGGTCTTCCTGCTTTTTGCTTCATCACTGGTAATAAAGATGTGTATCAATGAGAAAATACTGGACAATTCTGATTGATTTTTACCAAGTGAGAATAGAAACAACTTTATTCTTTCATATGTGCTAAAAAGTAAAATTATATATATATCGTCAGTAAAGTATGCATATATAATTCATCTGAGCCTTGAATCTTTTTTGTCATTACTCGAGCAAAATCCCCACTGCATTTAGTATGAAAAGGCCATGTTTACTGATGATGTGCCCAAACCAACAACTACAAATCCAAATAATTCAGTAACAGTTTGGATTTAAAAGTTCAGAGCAAAAGCTTTAGTCTTACTCTTCTCAGCCTCAGTTTCTCCATTGTAAAAAGGGGGAAATATTTCCTGCCCAAAGGAGACTTCTGAGGGCTAATTAGTTCATGTTTGTACAGAACTTTGTCTGTTACTTAGGCTCTCTGGCTAAGTACTGTTTTGTCAGCAAGGGCTTTTAGTGCCAGGCAGGGTGGAACAAATTACTGACTGTGTTAATGAAGTTGGATAGCTGATACAGTAGCTGTATGGACAGTTACGCAATATGTGATGGACACAGATTTTCCTGGTAGTTAGCAACACTTTCAGAGAACCTGCCTGAGTCTGATCTTCTTTACGTCTGTTCAGTCTATCTATTTTAGCTATGTATATGGCCCCCTGACCATAGTGTCTAAACTAAATGTCGCGCTCACCTGTCTGTGGACAACAGGCCAGATACGTACCGGTGTGCCATTTTACACCAGCTGAGGTTCTGGTCAATACATTTATAATGAGTTTAATCAGTCGAAATTTGAGATACAATGTGATCCATTGAAATCCTTAAAAAGAAAAGGAGTACCCGTGGCACCTTAGAGACTAACAAATTTATTAGAGCATAAGCATTCGTGAGCTACAGCACACTTCATCGGATGCAGTGAGCTGTAGCTCATGAAAGCTTATGCTCTAATAAATTTGTTAGTCTCTAAGGTGCCACGGGTACTCCTTTTCTTTTTGCGAATACAGACTAACACGGCTGCTACTCTGAAACCTGTCATTATTGAAATCCTTGTGACTTATAATCCAGTGAATGTGAATGTTTTGTTTCTAATGTGTAGCTTGTCTTCAATGTTTTACATTATAAATGACAAAGTAACACAAAAACGACAAAAAACCAACCCACCACTGTAATTTTACACTCTCTAGGATGTAAATTCTGCACAGTACACAGTGATTTTGTGTAGTTGCCAAAGCCGACACTTGTAAATACCCTGAAATGTGCACAACTGAGCTCCAGGTACACTCTACAAACATGATTTTAATGCCAAAGGGTCGGATAGGAGCTATTTAGTTATTAATCAGAAAACAGTGATAATATGTGCACTCTAGCATAAAACATGGCAAATCTGTCTTGCTGAAAAACTGTCTTGTGTTTATAAATGTACAAAGGCTCCAGGAAATAAGCCTTTGCACTGTTCTGTTTCAACCACTGTCAGTGAGTAGTAGCATTCTGAGCAGTTAGTCACTGGTTCAGTTCTGTGCCTGTAGCTGACATGGGCACCCCCCCCAAAACCAAACATCCAAGCAAACTGAGCACTGGAGTGGAGGGGTTACACCGTGAGCCTGGATCCAGGTCTGAATTGGGGGTGTTTCTGGCCCTTCTCTTCTCTCTTTGCCCGACCCTTCCAAAACTTTGTGTCTGAGCATATCTGAACATTAAGGGGGTTCAAGTTATGGATCAGAATTTTCGCTTTGATTCAACAAAGGGCTTAAACACACTCTTAAAGTTAAGTACGTGAGTAATCCCAGTTGAAGTCAGTGAAAATTCAACCATGCTTAAGCACGTTTAAGCGATTTGCTGAATCAGGACCATTTTGTGCCTACTCGGCCTGCTTATTGTCTCTGCAGGCCCAGGAAGGAAGTGAGCGGAGAGAATGGTATGATCTTGGGTTCAGGGAATCTGCAGGTATGAACAAAAAGAACAGGAGTACTTGTGGCACCTTAGAGACTAAGCTCCTGTTCTTTTTGCAGATACAGACTAACATGGCTGCGACTCTGAAACCTGCAGGTATGAAGTTATCCCACCACTATCCTAACCCTGCTCTTTAACTAGGATTTCACTGTGCTTTGTCTTCTAGTGTCCCATGTGATATTCCCCTTGTACACCTGAGAGATTTCTTAGGTTGCAGCTAAAAGGTGAACACCTTTACCAGGAGTTGCACTGAAAAAAATAATCCAAAACCAGTTCAGTGAAACACTGGAAATAATCCTTGAAAATGACTCTGCAAAAAGCCCATCTCCATGGATGCACCAGGCCAAAATCAGGCCTAGTATAAACCCTTGGGACTGCTCAGTGCTGATTTCGCCCCTCAGGGTCTGAGGCCAGATTTGACCCGCTGAGTTCCACAGCAGAATTCCAGTCCTTGCAACAACACATGCAGAAACTGAACACCAAGTCAGTGGGGCTCTTGGCTGAGCACCTGATCCTGCTGGCCTTTAATTTTTCTGTTGATTTCAATGGGCGCAAGAGTCTTTGTAAGGATGGCAGGATTGGGCCCACAGGCCCTGCTCCTGCAAACTACTTAAGCATGTATTTAACTTTGAGCAACCCAGTGTGGTCACTTCCAGGCTAAATGTAAAGCATTCGCGTAGGGGCTTGGCCAAATAGAGGCCATAGCTAGTGAAGAGAATGCGGTAGAGCAATTGCCCAAAGCATACATAAATAAAACATTAATACCTTTGGAAAAACCTTCATCTATTTCCCGAAGACATAAAGGGGGCTCCCCAGCGAATCTCCACTGGAGAAGCAGCAGGAACGAATCCGTTCCATAAAACCAATGCTACACAAAGAAAATTAAACCAATAAAAAGCACAGGAGAGATTACTCCATCAATAAAAACAAAATGGGAAAAAATACCCCATTCCTTAATGGTATACATCCAGGATCACTGTCTTAGTCATTTGTTTAATCTTTTATGGCCTAGTCTGTAAGGGATTCTCACATTATCATTCCTTTTGGCAATGATAAGGAACAAACGTGTTCCCTCAGTAATGAGATGAATGTTCTTGAGGGGTTCTGAGAAGTGGTGTGGGAGCTTGGGTTTGTGATTCAGGAGACGTGTTAGTCCATGGCTCCACTGCCTGATCTTGAGCAAATCATTTTCAGCAAAATATTCCTCCCACCATTTGTCTTGAGTGTTTAGACTGTGAGAAGCAGCAGTTGAAAATTTGCCATCAAAAAAAATTTTTCAACAGAAAAAAATTGGATGTCAGTGTTTTGAGTTTCAGAGTAGCAGCCGTGTTAGTCTGTTTTCACAAAAAGAAAAGGAGTACTTGTGGCACCTTAGACTAACAAATTTATTAGAGCATAAGCTTTCGTGAGCGACAGCTCACTTCATTGGATGCATTTGGTGGAAAAAACAGAGGAGAGATTTATATATATATACACACACACACACACACACACACACACACACACACAGAGAACATGAAACAATGGGTTTATCATACACACTGTAAGGAGAGTGATCACTTAAGATAAGCCATCACCAGCAGCAGCGGGGGGGAAAGGAGGAAAACCTTTCATGGTGACAAGCAAGGTAGGCTAATTCCAGCAGTTAACAAGAATACCAGAGGAACAGTGGGGGGTGGGGTGGGAGGGAGAAATACCATGGGGAAATAGTTTTACTTTGTGTAATGACTCATCCATTCCCAGTCTCTATTCAAGCCTAAGTTAATTGTATCCAGTTTGCAAATTAATTCCAATTCAGCAGTCTCTCGTTGGAGTCTGTTTTTGAAGCTTTTTTGTTGAAGTATAGCCACTCTTAGGTCTGTGATCGAGTGACCAGAGAGATTGAAGTGTTCTCCAACTGGTTTTTGAAGGTTATAATTCTTGACGTCTGATTTGTGTCCATTCATTCTTTTACGTAGAGACTGTCCAGTTTGGCCAATGTACATGGCAGAGGGGCATTGCTGGCACATGATGGCATATATCACATTGGTAGATGCGCAGGTGAAGGAGCCTCTGATAGTGTGGCTGATGTGATTAGGCCCTATGATGGTATCCCCTGAATAGATATGTGGACAGAGTTGGCAACGGGCTTTGTTGCAAGGATAGGTTCCTGGGTTAGTGGTTCTGTTGTGTGGTGTGTGGTTGCTGGTGAGTATTTGCTTCAGATTGGGGGGCTGTCTGTAAGCAAGGACTGGTCTGTCTCCCAAGATCTGTGAGAGTGATGGCTCGTCCTTCAGGATAGGTTGTAGATCCTTGATGATGCGTTGGAGAGATTTTAGTTGGGGGCTGAAGGTGATGGCTAGTGGCGTTCTGTTGTTTTCTTTGTTGGGCCTGTCCTGGAGTAGGTGACTTCTGGGTACTCTTCTGGCTCTGTCAATCTGTTTCTTCACTTCAGCAGGTGGGTATTGTAGTTGTAGGAATGCATGATAGAGATCTTGTAGGTGTTTGTCTCTGTCTGAGGGGTTGGAGCAAATGCGCTTATATCGTAGCGCTTGGCTGTAGACAATGGATCGAGTGGTATGATCTGGATGAAAACTAGAGGCATGTAGGTAGGAATAGCGGTCAGTAGGTTTCCGATATAGGGTGGTGTTTATGTGACCATCGCTTATTAGCACCGTAGTGTCCAGGAAGTGTTTTGAGTTGTTGACAATCCAAATACCCTGCACTCAAACTGTTTAGCTGAAAACCAAAATGTTTTGATTTGGAAATGCTGGACTGTTACCTCATGGGAATTGGAATTAGGTTGTCTCAGGTCCTCATTTTCTATTCTGGGCTGGAATCCACCTCCCACCGTGCACCATGGCCAGGGATCTCCCTGATGCATTGTCTCCCCTGTCCAAGAAAGAGGGTAGGGTGACTAGGTCTCTGGTTTTCAACCGGAACGCCCTGTCGAAAAGGGATCCTGGCGACTCTGGTCAGCACCAATGACTGGGCCTTTCACTGTCCGGTTGGCAGCAATGTGCAGCGAGGCTGGCAGGATCCCTGCTAGCCTCTGTACCACGAAGCTTCTGGGAAGCAGCAAGTATGCCTCTCCTCTGGCTCCTACTGTAGGGGCAGCCAGGGGGCTCCTCATATGGCACCGCCCCAAGCGCCGGTTCTGCAGCTCCCATTGGCCAGGAAGCGCAAACAATGGGAGCTGCGCAGGGCAGCGTTTGCGGATGGGGCAATGTGCAAAACTGCCTGGCCGCACCTTCCATGTAGGAGCTGGAGGGGGACGTGCTGTTGCTTCTAGAAGTTGCTTGAGGTAAGCGCCACCTGGAGCCTGCACCCCTGACACCCTCCCGGGCCCCAACCCCTTGCCCCAGCCCTGATCCCTTTCCCACCTTCTGAACCCCTCAATCCCAATCTAGAGCACCCTTCTATATCCCAAACCCATCAGCCCCACCCCAGAGCCCACACCCCTTCCATAGCTCTCAGCCCTTCCTGAACCCCAGTCCCCTCAGCCAGCCTAGTGAAAATGAGTGAGTGAGGGTGGGGAGAGCAAGTGTCAGAGGGAGGGGGGATGGAGTAAGCAGGAGTCAGGGCCTCAAGAAGTGGTGGGGCCTGGGTGGGGCCTCAGAAGGGGTGGGGCAAGGAGCAGGGCAAAGGTATTCGGTTTTATGCAAGTAGAAAGTTGGCAACCCTAAAAGAGTGGGGACTGTTGTGCATCTCGGGAGATTTTTATCTAAGCAGGGAACCCAGATATAGTGGAGAATGAGGTACCTGAGGTCCAGTGCACCACAGCAGAATTTCCAAGTTGAAATATTTTGGGGGTTGAATTTCTGCTGAAAAAAATAGAATTTTTTTGTGGAAAATATGGAAGTGTGCTGAAATTTTAAAGATTAAAGAAAAAAACATTTTTACCAGCTGTAATTTGAAGATCTTTGGCATAGGGATTATTTTGCTTTGTATTTGTACAGCACCTAGCATGGCATGGCTGCAATTTCAGTTGGGAACTCCAGGAGCTATCATAATAGAAATAATTAATAAAATGGGATAGTTTGCAGGGATTTGCAATTCATGTAACTTCTAATACAGATTAGTTGGAAAGAAACAGAATGCTCCATCATTTCCTGAGCACTATTTAGTGTCCCTACATGTCTATTAAAAAGCATGCACAACTTTCCAGCCTTTTTAAAATGTAGGACATTTAAGCAGACCAAAATTATTGGGTAACTTTGCCACTTGGTAAGAAGATAAACCAGAAATTATGTTCTTGGCCACACTCACGGGACTCTCTGATGATGATAATAATAGTAATAAAAAAAGATATCATGCCATTGACAAATAGAAACAATTTTATATTTAATAGGATTTAAGTGATAAAGGCTGAAGGGCTGCAACAGCTGCAAAGAGATTAGATACCTTATGTTTTCTCAGTGTAATAAAACTTGTCAAATAAAGCTGAATAAAATCTCCTTATCTGTGTCTGTGGCTTATTTTCTTTCCCCCAGCCTCTTTCCTCTCAACTGATTGCAGAAATCACCATTTCTCTAGAACAGTTACACACAGGACAGTTCAATTAGAGTCAAGTTAGTGAAAGTTATTGTTGAGCTTTGTTTTTTTAGTGAAGGGCAACTGTGTCATTTGAGCATAATGAGGCAGATACAAAGGCCTGCACAGCCAGGCTGCCACCAGACCCCGCTAGTGCTTTCTAGACTAGTGGGCCAGATCCTTAGATCGTATAATCATCATAGGTCTTTTGATGTTAATGTTGGTTTACACAGCATCCAAGTTAAAAGACCCAACCCCCTCCCCTCTGCCCCTATGGCTAAAATGCTCCATTACGCCTGATCTGCCACCTTGATTACTGCACCATCATCTTTTCTGGGCTCCTCAATTCCCCTTTTGCTCTCCTCCCCTATCCAAAATGCAATGGCTAATACCATCCTCACCTGCTGCTCTGACTGTGTCACTCCCCTCTTTGAACCTCTCCAGTGGCTCTCACTTCCAGCTGAAGTTTCCCAGCCTGACCTGTTAAGGTTGTCCATAGCTGTGTCTCTGCCTTTAGAACCAATGCTGCAAGGTATGGAGGTCTGGTGATGCAAAGTGCAAACAGCTCAGAGGATAAACAGGGGCTCACCTTAATTAGAGCATCTCTCTGAGATTCCAAAACCAGAAAGGGCACTGTGATCATCTATGGCCTGTATTATACAGAGGTTAGACTAGAAGTTCCCCCAAAATAATTCCTAGAGTGGACCTTAGAAGGACAGGTCTTTTGTATAAAACGTGAGATGGGTGGGATACCAGAGACATGTCCCTGGAAGAAAAAAATAGTCCAAAAACTCAATCTCTATGGAGAACACTTTGCAGATTTTGGTTAGCTGTTGTCCTGCCATGGTAGTGTCAAGAGATGCCCCTATGTGGGTCATTGGCAGCAGGAACAGATCCTACAACCTGAGATTCTAAAAGCATGAGACTGTATTGCCTGAGGTAAAAGGTCCACTTCTGTTAGCATAGCAGGCTCATCAACCTCTATATTGGACCCAACTACCACTAGAGGGGGACAGAACACTACAGCGAGTAGTAAGTAACCATAACAATCTGCATCAGAAGGAACAGTCCAACAGGCTGCTGGAAATCCAACAAGAAAGGCTAGGTCTCGGTGCTGTGTATTGTGTAACACTTTGCCTGGGCTTAGAAGTGTGAGTTCAGCCTCACCAATGTGCTGTTGTTTCTGTATTAACCCACAGAACAATGTCATTTGGGGGGCACAGCTTCCCCATATATATATTTGTCACCAAATGTACCCCTCCATTCACATCCTATGCAGTACTGTAATAATCTTTCTGCAAAATACACCTGGTGAGGTATCATTTAAAACTTAATAGTGCACTGATCATCAATATTCCTGTGTAATGTACATACGAAATGTGTATTAAGAATTTTAGGAATATATTGTATTCATAATTTCAGTTTGTGTTTACCAGAGAAGCCTAGGGAGTGTGTAGGCCAGTTTCTCAAAGACAAAGGACAGTACAATACCTCTAGGCAGGTGTCATCAAAGTTGATGGGCAATCACCTGTCAAATGGCCATTCTTTGGCAACAAAACAGTACAGGAACAGATCAATATGGATTTAGCAAGCAACATGGAATCTCTTTCACCGTGAGACTTCATGTCTCCATCCTCACAGCTGGAATGAACTTTATCTAGGGATGACCCTCAGGAAAATGCATTTCAAAGGGTGACTGGACTCTAAAAGTGAGGGGCAAAATTACCCCAGGTTTGTTCTCTCTCCATCTGTGGGCTTGTCTACACTACTGTGCGGGGTCAATCTAAGATACGCAACTTCAGCTACGTGAATAGCGTAGCTCAAGTCAACGTACTTAGATCTACTTCTAAGTGTCTTCACTGTGCTAAGTTGACAGCTGGAGCTCTTCTGTCAACTCCGCTTGCGATTCTTGTTTTACTAAAGTACCAGAGTCGATGGGAGAGCGCTCAGCAGTCAATTTATCACATGTATACTAGATGCGAGAAATTGACCCCCTGCTGGATCGATTGCTGCCCACCGATCCAGCAGGTAGTGTACACAAGCCCTCCCTGTCTCTCTCAAAGACAAAGGAACCAGCCCTTTGACTTTGGGGGAATTTCTGACCTGAGCATTTGGTCAGCTATATTGCTGGGAGCCTGTGGTAAGGATTCAGAGTAGCAGCCATGTTAGTCTGTATCCGCAAAAAGAAAGTGAGAGTGAGTAGGTAAGGTGAGTTATTACCAGCAGGAGAGACTGCTGAATTGGAATTAATTTGCAAACTGGATACAATTAATTTAGGCTTGAATAAAGTCTGGGAGTGGATGGGTCATTACACAAAGTAAAACTATTTCCCCATGTTTATTCCCCGCCCCCTACTGTTCCTCAGACATTCTTGTCAACTGCTGGAAATGGCCCAACTTGATTATCACTACAAAAGGTTCCCCCCTACCCCGCTGGTAATAACTCACCTTACCTGCTCACTTGCATTACAGTGTGTATGGTAACACCCATTGTTTCATGTTCTCTGTGTATATAAATCTCCCCTCTGTATTTTCCACTGAATGTATCTGATGAAGTGAGCTGTAGCTCACGAAAGCTTATGCTCAAATAAATTTGTTAGTCTCTGAGCTGCCACAAGTCCTCCTTTTCTTTTTGTGGTAAGGATGTTACATTGAACCAAATCTAACTTGTTAAGCATTTTATCTTTATTTCACTTGTAACCATTTCTGACTTTAATACCTGTCGCTTGTACTTACTTAAAATCTCTCTCTTTGTAGTTATATATCTTGTTTTGTTTTGTGATTAAAACTAATCCAGTGTTGTGTTTAAACTGAAGAACTGTTTGGTAATGCCAGGTAAAGTAACAAACTGTTGAATATTGACCCAATTTCTAATATCTGAACTGTGCATGCGAGGGCTGGACAATGCAGAACACTGTTCTGGGGAAAATTCAGGATTGGACATGTGTTGGGGTCACCCCGCAACCTTGGTTTACTAACTACAGGAAGTCCAATTGTGGCTGGTGTGCTGCTGACAGGCTGCTGGAGTCAGAGTGGCTGGACCAGGGCTGTAGCAAGACACAGACTATCAATGTGTGACCAGCATGCTGGCAGGCTGTTTGTGAGGGGCCATAGCTGGCAGCTACAACAGCAAAGCATAGTGAGGAACCCAGGGCAGGTGATGAAACAACCTCTCACTGGTCTTGATTGCACCCCAGCATGTGACAGCATTGTAATTAGTTACAAACATATGAGTAGAATCCATCACTGCCATCATATATACCTTATACGTGGCGCAAAACCAGTTCCCCTGGACAACGAGCACAATTAGACTCACGTTCAGCACCAAAGCTTTAGAAGGAAAAAGGAGAACCCTGGCAATAGATGATGAGCAGAAGTCTGGCCAAATAGGAAAGCCCCAGAACATTTTCAGAATGTGGCTATTTTCAGTCCTAGATCAGTCTTCCGGAGGTACCAAGCACCAGAGGTGTGAGTCTGGCATTGAAAACGTCCTGGTTCAGGCTCCCTTGAGCCTTATGGTAGTTATAAATGTCCCAGACAAGCAGGAGGTTTGTGATCACCTCCCCACCACTAGTACACACCTACTCATGTTTTAATCAGCCTGGCAGGTGCAAGACAAGAATGTGGATCTGCCTTTGTATAATTCAGTTAATGATACAGTGCATGGTGTATGCACTGAGTTCTTTGATGGCTGCTGTGTCCGAGATGTGTGTGAAAGTCCCATCCACAGGTAGGGCACACCTATGCACTAGCAATGCTCTGAATCTTAGCAGCAGGTTCTTTCTTCCTCTGATGCCAGTCATCACAAAGCTTGATCCAGGCTGCCTTGCAATGCCATTCTGCTCCCCTTTCCCAAAAGATACTAAGTCACCTCTTGCAAGCATCCCAAAATCTGTGCGTCAGTCTCTCTCTCTTTCTAGACCGTCTCAAGCTTCAAAGTACAGAACACTCTTCAGGATCCTGTAATCCGGCATTTACTTGCCATGTCCAAGCCACCTGAGTCTTTTCTTACTAATCAACATTTCCATGAATGACATACCAGCATGATTTAACACTTCCACATTTGTTACCCTGTCTTGCCATCCTATTTGAAAAATGTTATGCAAGCATCTGATATGAAAACTGTGTAGCCTTTTTTGGTATGTTTTGCATAAGTTGTCCATGTTTGAGCCATATAGAAGAGTGGATAAAACGCATGTCTCATGAATATGGATTATCAGTTTAGAGGACAATTTATTCTTCCAGGCTCTGTCTTGCAAAAGACCAAAGTTCCTGGCTTCTTTGCCAATTCCACTAGTGAGCTCAGCATCAAGATCTACATGGCTGGTAACAGTAGAGCCAAGGTAGCAAAATTGGTCAACAACATCCAGACAAATAACATCTAAGATGATATTTGGAACTGGTTCTGAAGAGCCTGGGTGCATGGTAACAGTCCTTTTCACGCTTATTGCTAGCCCAAAGATTTTTCATGAATCGGAGGACTTGGTAATAAGATGTAGTAAGGCATCAATACTGTGAGCCACAAGGTTTGCATCATCCGCAAAACAGGTCCCTGATGATGATCTCCTTCACCTTCATCTTGGCTCTGAACCGTGCAATATTACACAATCCTCCATCGTGTCTAGTGCTAAGATAGACACCCTCTTGAACATCACAGAATGCATGTTGAAGCAGGAATGAGATTAAACAATGTAGGAGCCAGTATGCGCCATGTGGTAACAATTAAAGGGATAGGCTTATATCTGAGTGAATCAGCAGATCTGGAAACTCTTTCCAGAGACAACACAAGCTTCCTGTGTGACCTTCAGCAAATCTCCCTGCCTCAGTTTTCTCCCCAGAGGAGGATTGCGATACCTCCCTAGTTCACGGGGCTGACATTATTTGTCCAGACCTCTAAGATCCACAGATGGCAGGTGCTATAAAAGCGTGAGTTCTTATTATTACTATTAATATGTGACAGACTGATATTATACTAAGCTTTCTATCATGGGCTGGGCCAAAATTTTGTCTAGGCTATGAATATGCCAGGATGACCATGTGTTGCATCTTTTACTCTATAGGCCTGGTTCTTGGAAGTGTGTGTTTGCCTGAACTAACTTATACATGTCTAAACTCTGTTAAATATTGAGTTGGAAGAGCAGCCAACACTGCATGTTAAATCAGCATTTCTGTTGCCTTCTGCACATATTTGAATGGAGCATATACCTTCCACGAGCACACTTGTAAATTTAGGCAGTAAAGCCAAGGGATCAGTCCAAGCCAATGTAATACATAAAGACAAAAGCATCAGCCATTAGTCAATAGATATTGATCTGAGTAAATGAGATCATTACCCTTAGGTAAAACAAGTTTAGTTATTTATTTCTTGTACTTATTTAAAATGTTTTCCATTCAAAAGCTCTGGGGACAATTAATATTATTAAAATCTATGTACACTGTATCAGCGTTGACAAACCACAAAGAAAAATGTTTTCGGCAATCCCTGAACTCAAACCTTCATCTCCCACTGCTTAGAGGCTCAACAAACTCACCGAATTTATAAGCTGGAAGGCCAAGAGGAAAAGAAAAGGGCAAACAAACCTGTAATAATCGACAGTTTTCACAAATCTGAAATTGCACCTGAGCATCCTTTTAGAAAAAGCATCTTCCAATAAATTTTGAAACTCCAACAGACAGTAGATTAAATGTGCTGTCTGTACCCACAGGTAGGATTGAAACGGGCCAGGTGAAATGGACAATGGGAGTGGATATGAGAGGATTTCTGAAATGCAGATTTTTACCAAAAACCACAACTGGATGTTATCAGGACTATTTAAAGAAGCCGCTACCCACCTTCTACAACAGAGAGGAGAAAATATAAATGTAGAATTACAACGCTTGGAATGGGTGTCTGCTGAAGGAGCAGACTCAGGGAGGGGGAGGACCAGGGTGATTACCTTTAACAATGGCTCTTGAGCCCAGAATGTCTTTGAGCTGTTTATATTCATTCACTGAGGCCCTGATTCAGCCAGGAGTTTCTGTTAGAACAGTAGTTCCACTTGCAGTCCGAGTGAGTGAACATGTGCTTAAAGTTAAGCACCTGCTCAAAACCAAGCAAGGCAAGAGTTTGGAAGTGACTAACTCAATCCTGACTGCTTGCCCTATTTTACATCAACTTGCTTTTGGCATCTGGACTGAATGTTTCCAAATCTCTCTCTCTAACACTCTAACACACACACATATTTGTCTCCCTCGTTTCACATAACTAAGCACAAAACCCACCAAACAATAGACAAAGCATCTGTCCTGTATGTGGTGGTGCAGTAACTTTGTGCTAAATCGCAGAGCTGTTAGATAGGTTCGTTTCTCAGGCATCTGTGACCATCTCACTTGTCCTCCACCCACTGACCCATCACTGAGTCGACTAACATGCCAAACCTCTTTTGCAAGACTAGGACTATTGTTCGTTATATGGTTCCTGGACAATTTTTAATTAGAGTGATTGTTTTCTTCCTGCAGTATTTCAATCCCCATGCCCGCCTTGTGGTTTCATACAATATTCTTTCTCACTTCCTGTCCTAACCGGTTGGTGCTATGTACTGGTAAGCAGTTGCCATGTTTCACTGCAAAGGGGCTATTGCCGTGGGTAAGGTAATCCTATAGATCTGGGGTGGGTGAGGTAATCCTATAGATCCTGTAGTTTGTAAAGTATTTCATAGCTGCTGAGATACCATAGTGATAAGTCTTGTATAGTCTTGACACTGGGAACACTTTTTTGCTTATTATTATAGTGCCCAGAGCCCAACTGAGACCGGGACTCCACCATACCAAGTGCTGTATGTGCACATAGTGAGAGACGGACCGTTCTGTCAAGGGCAATTAGGTTCCTCCACACTGTTGCCTGTATTCCTCACAGCTCATAGCACAGGGGAGAGTATAACCTTGCTTGGAAGTAAATCCTTCTCCTAAGCAGGTGGGCCGGGAGTAGGTGGAGCCTCAAACACATCCCACAATGTACTGGCCAGAGCAGCTGGGCTTGTGCATAGGAAGTAAACTCTTACCGGTATAGACCAATAGCAGATTATGTCTCCTCTAGAGAAAGAGGGGGAACCAGGAAATACATTGTGCCTCTGAGTCTCATTCATCCCCTCGTTTTCTCTTAGCCCTGTAGCCAATTAAATCCTAGCCAATCGCTTTTAAAATATATACATATTAAGTGACTAATATTTGTATTTTTAAAAGAAATCCATAAAAAAAAGTAGTATACTGGAAATATTTTTAAAGGCAACTTTGCTGATTTGCCTTTTAATGGACTGAAATCCTTTTAACTGTACATGTTTGAGAGTGATATTACCACTTCCTTCTGGCACCCATAGACAAACAAGCAGAAAAGCAGTGATACTTGTAGATGCAAGGTGAGATTATCTGCCATTCTCCCAGTCGGCAGCAGTCGCTTGCAATGTTAATTGCTTGCCCCCTTGCAAGCACTTTTTGCCAGAAGTCATCTACCTTCAGAAGCAAAACTGTAAACTATTTGTTCATAGAGTTGGCCTGATGGCCCATCATTCCCTCTTTCTCCTCTTCTCCTTGTTCCACAAAACTGCTCAATAATATACCAGCCATGGGCTTTATGGCTTCTCTGCAGTCCCTTCTAGCCTTCATTTAAAAGTTATCTAAGCGCTTAAGATTAATTAGATTTTAATATGAAATGAGGAGGGAACTTGGCCATGTCCTGACTGAAGAACAGTATTAAGGGATCAGGGTTTCCGTGTTTGCACAGGGTATCGTACTATAGCTCCTGAGCTGGATACTACCATGCTATAAGGTAGACTTGTTGGTATGAAAGACTTTGTCACATTGCTGTTGATTCTAGTGCACTCACCCATAGGCACCCCATGGAAGCATTATGCCTACAGCTGCACTCTGCAGACAAGATAATCTCAGCTCTCATAAATCCACATGGTGCCACTGAAGTCTATTTACATCAGCTGAGGAACTGGGCCATTTCTTTCCTACTCAACATATTTGGAAGCAACAGCCACTAGAAAATGTCTCCCTTCCTGCACTTATAGTATTATGTTTTATTATTTATGGTAGGGCCTAGAGGCCCTAGCATCTTAGACACGGCAAGAAGACATGACAAAGAGACAGTCCAACCCCCAAAAGAACTTAGAATCTCAGTATAAGGCAATAGATGACAATAGGTGGAGGCAACAAATGAGAAATGCAAAGAAATAACAAGCCAGCACTAATTAACATGATAGACAGCAGTCTTGACACATTAGCTGCGTAAGTGTTGTCATGTTTTTTCTGGATATTACAGGAGATGAGAATTTTAAGGAGGGACTTGAAGGACAGACACTTCACTGGATCTCCAGGCCACAACTGAACCTTCAGTTTAGCTCCCTGTGCATTTAAAGCACAGTTTAAATCAAACCAGTCAAATTTCCAAACAAACAACAAGGGCTCAGATCCTCAAAAGTATTTAGAACTCCTAAATTCCACTGAAATCCATGGGCGTTGGGAGCCACATACTTTTGACGATCCAAACATGGATCCCAATCTGGTGCAAATGGGTACAGGTCCACTGACATCAATGGAGCTATGCCCCTTTTCACCAGCTGAGAATTTGGCCGAAACTGCAGGCTCTTGGGAAACTCTTGAACAGGGGCATTTTTCAGTACTTCATAGAAAGAGAAATAACTATCTATTCATGTTGCACTTCCTCTTCTTCTTCTTCTTTTCATCCCAAAGCATTGTTACAGACAATGAGAGCCGTAGAGCACGGCCATTTATTCCTGGACATGGCTTGTTTCTCCATTCTGCCCAGCCTGGTCATGTCTCTGCTTACAATATCTTGCCATCTGGTTGGTGGGCTACCCATATGTCGGACTGACTTGGTTGTGTTTGCATTATTTTCTTTGGCATCCTATCATCTATATGTCTCTTGTGGTGCTCCCATCATCATAATTGTTTCTGTTACAGCCAATCCCAAACACTGATTTCACAGCCTACTTTCCTAACTTCTTCAGTTCTTATTTTTAAACTGGACTTCATTTGTCATGGTTTTTAAACTGTCCATTAGGAATGTGAGATGAGTTGGAGGGCGTGGCACTGGAGGATCTAGAATTAAGCGCCTTAATTTATGCAGATGACATCATACAATTGGCAGCCACATTTGACTTCAGGATAATACTCTTCACTGTCTTGGAGAATTGGTGTTGTAGACTTGGGCTTAGAATGAATGCCAAGAAGACATAGTGATTGCATCTTGGGAAAGGATAATGAAGTGCTGAAATTCAGTGGTGGTGAAGTTATAGAATAAGTAAAATCTTATCTCAAGCTTGATTGGTGCCGACGATTCCATCAAGGATGAGGTTAAAAGGAGATGTGCTTTAGCTACAAGTGCTGCACAGAAATTGATGAACATATGGACTGATTAAAAACATCATGTTTGGTACCAAAGTGAAAATTTATAAAACAGTGTACTACCAATATTACTCCATGGGTCTGTAAACAGTTGCAAAATGAAACAGACATCAAATGGTTGGAGGCAGTAGAGACGGGAGTTCTTCAAAAGATGGCAGTCTTTAACTAGAATGAAATTAAGACAAATGACATTACCCAAATAATTTGCATATTCAGCTTGTGATGAATATTTCTCTTGGAACCTTATCTGTGTTTACAAATGGACTATTGTTCCACAAGCATATGCTGTTTCTGCTGAATATGTGATATAAACAGGTTAGAGGTTCAAACTAAACCAGGCTAGCAAATATTCTCACTACATCCGATGAAGTGAGCTGTAGCTCACGAAAGCTTATGCTCAAATAAATTTGTTAGTCTCTAAGGTGCCACAAATACTCCTTTTCTTTTTGTGAATACAGACTAACACGGCTGCTACTCTGAAACCTGTCACTACATGTGTTTATTGTGGTGGTGTTGACCTTTTAGTTACTTTGTTCCCTGACCGGAAACATCAGGAAATCAATCAAATCTCCATGGGGTGGTGGCAGGGATGGGAGGAGGTGCTCATTTAAAAGTCACTTTGTTTTTAACGCATGTCAAATATTTTTGACACCAGTAACCTCCATCTTTAACCTACAGCACTGCCTTATATAACATTCAGGAGCTTTGTGAACACATCAGGGGAAAAAATAAATTCCTAGATCCCTCATCTTTGGGATATATTCAAAAATATTTGTCAAAGAAAATGGTAACCCTGACAATGTTTTGATTTGAAAAGGATTTAAAAAAAAATCTGTTCAGTTGGTCTGGAAGATTTTTTTTTTGTCCTGCCTTTCAGAGTGCAAAAAATCAGAGTATTTTGAAATTGTTTTATTTCAGAAACCACGTGGATATTCAGAGCTGCTAGAAGAGGACATTTGCTGAGTGCAAAACAAGTTATATTGGTCTCACAAATCCCATATTCTTCAGTGTCACCTTCTGGCACCTTGTCTTGTAACTGTTTACATAGATACAGACAGAAAGCGTTCAGAAATATGAGGTCAGCCCTCAAGATGGGCCCAAGCTAAAACTCTAGCTGCATAGGAAAAAGAATGGTCTTCTCGTTAAGATACTAGACTGGGATTTGGGAAACCTGGGTTCAAATTACAGTTTGGCCACAAACTTCTATCTTTGAACTCCTCCTCCAGTCCTGGAATGGTTTGCAGGTGTGGAAGTGAACAGTCACTCCAATCCAAAGCAGCTCCTTCACCTCTTCCATGCTAGTGCAGAGTTTACATACTCCATCACAGATGGTCTAGGTATACTTGGCCCTCCTGATTGCAGGGAGATGGACCAGATGACCTCTTGTGGTCCCTCGTAGCCTTTCTATGATTTCTATATCTTAGAAAAAAACATCCAGTCCTGATTTTCAGATGTCCAGTGATGGAGAATCTCTTGGTAAGTTGTTCCAGTGGTTAGTTACCTTCACTGTTAAAAGAGAATTGTCCTAAAAGAGCATGGTAGAATTCTCGAGGAAGCAAGGAAGTCTCAGGTTTCAGCAAATTGCTTTTATGAATTGCTTTTATGAATTACATCAAGAACATCAAGGGTGAAACAGGATTTAACTTCTTCCTTAGTCACCAAACTCTGCCTCCATATAGCTGTCTAGGTCAGTGGTTCTCAACCAGGGGTACACGTACCCCTGAGGGAACGCAGAGGTCTGGCTACAGAAAAAGCACTAGCAAAATCAGTACAAACTAAAATTTCATACAGACAATGATTTGTTTATACTACTCTATAAACTACACTCTGAAATGTAAGTGCAATATTTATATTCCAATTGATTTATAATTATATGGTAAAAATGAGAAAGGAAGCATTTTTTTCAGCAATCATGTCCTGTGACACTTTTTTGTATTTTTATGTCTGATTTTGTACCTTTGAAACTTGGGGGTAAACAAGACAAATCAGACTCCTGAAAGGGGTACAGTAATCCAGAAAGGTTGAGAGCCACTAGTCTAGGCTACATCCTCTTGGCTTGAACCAACAGGAAGTGCAGAGGCATGTCCACAAGATGTCTCTGTCTCAGGAGTCCTTCCATTGGCAAAAATGGCCTTTGGAGCAGACTTTTGGATTTTGTCTGTGCACTGGCTCCCAAGAGGTAATAATACTAGCCTACCCCACAGGGGGTTGGGAGAATTAATAATAAATTAGTGTGTGTGAGGTCTTCAATACCGATTGCAGTGATGGGAGCCATCAACATACCTCAAATGTGAATGAAATCCTGATCCCAGCTTCACGCCCATCTCAGTAGGATTGTTCACTTGGTCATAAGATTATGAAGGCCTCAGAAGGCTGTTTTCATATTGCCCCAAAGGCTTCAGAGGCATCGCCTCATCGAAGGCAATGGCTACACGCTCAGGAAAACAGTATCTGGATAGATTGATTCCTTACATGCCATGAGAGACAAACACATCGTTCACATAAGAAACCCAATGTTTCAGTTAATATCCCTCACTCTGTGCGAGATGCCTGGCTCGGAAACCTCCAGGGCCCTTTAAAAAAATTGTGTCTCAAGCAAATGGGGAACAACACCGCAAGACTCTTGCCTCACATGCCACAAATACAACTAAATAAATTAGAGGCACTGAGCATTAAATCCGTTGAAGTCAATGGAATTACACTGGTGTAATAGATGTGTAAATCAGGGGAGACTTAGAAACCTTAGTTTGGTATCAATTAGGATCCAGCACTTTTCTAGCAGACGGTGTTGCTGCAGCTGAAAAAATATGCATGCTAATTAGATATTGTTTCCCTTTTGTCATACAGATCAGGAGTATGAAGGCTCTAAGCAAGTCCTCTGGGGGGACGTTAGCAGAGCATGAAATGACACTTCTATGAGAGGTTTAACATACAGCTGTCAGCTGAAATCTAAATTCCAGGAGAGACCAGGATCATGGAGTCACACAGACGGAGCTTGTGTTCTGTACAGGCTTGGGCCTTTGAAGCATAACTTGATGTGGAGGTTTGAACATGACAGCTTCCCAGGCTTCAGAGCTGAGCAATGGGAAACATGGCCAGGCTGGATGAATTTCCATGGGATGCCTCCAGGATGTATTGTGTGGTACAAGGGATCTTGCCTGCCTTGAGTGTCAAATAAAACATAAACACATCAGTGCCTCCAAGGCCCATTTCTGATATTTGTCACAGGTGACAGGCATGTTTACCTATAGAATAACAATACCTTTCATTCCTATGGCACCTCCTATCCCAAAAGCTCAAAGTCTTAAATAAACAAACAGATTCTCCAAGCGAAGCTCAAGCCATAATGAAGGAAACTTCATGCCACCTCTGTGAGTTACTATCTCCAATATGTAGATCGGGAAATTATTTTAATTGAATGTAAGGCCAGACGTGACCACTGTTATCTCGTCTGAACTGCTGTACAACACAAGCCATAGCACTACCCAGCTGTTACCCTGACTTAGATGTCTTTGTTTCCTGGCCTGACACTGATGCCAGCATGTTGTTACAAGAGTGCTCCACATCAATATATCTGTAAATAGTTAAGAGAAAATATGCCAGTAGATGGTGCTTCAGAATAAATAACATTGTTTATGGGTTTGAAAGGACCAATGGAGTCTCATTTTTTGCACACTGGAAGTGGCTACCTTTGCGTATCTTTTTGCATCAGCTCTTCACACACACAGTCTGAGCCCTGTGTTGCTAAGCTTTGTCTCTAGACCCTCCTGCCTCTTGTTAATGCTTTAAAAGTGTTTTTGTTCTGCGCAATTATGCTTTCCATTGCACCGTAGAACTTCCATCCCGAAGCAGCACTTGTTGGCTGCTCAAGTGTCCTTAGGTGCATGTGTGTTTGAATATTTCCCTTCTCAACTTTCTCCAAAGAGGGCGTAACCTCTAATAAGGCATTTGAATTGTTACCCATGCACAGGGAAATCATGCTGATGGTTTCATGACTGAAGATGAAGTGTAACATATGAAAAAGGAGAAGCAAACGAGCTGAGCTATTCAAACAGTGGCGAAGAGAGAGAGAGAGAGAGGACATCTTAGAAATTATGGGATGGAATTTTCATTGAGCCCTTTCAGATAAATCAGGTATTGTTCCTGCCAGGAGATGGGGAAAATTCAGGGTGACTGTTCCAGCCGATAAAGACATTGAGGGAGGGGAACTAAACTTGTTTAATCTTTTTCTTTGAACTGAAATTAGACCTTTGGGTTAAACTTTTCTTTTGACAATGTCTTCCAGCTGGTTCCATGAAACAAACAATGGAACCCAAATAACCTGAGAGCACCTGCTTCAACACAGAAATAAAACCCCCTCCAACCACACACCCCTAGTTGTCACCCCAAAGGGTATCATCAAACAACTCCAACTCCTACTCAATGGGGACTCCATCCTAAAAGAAATCTTTCCTGAACCCCTTCTTCTGGTCTTCAAAAAAAACCACCCCAACCTCTCCAAGCTCATCATCAGAAGCAAGCTCCCCACAGGCCAGGACACACCCATTCAAAGCGGCACCAGACCCTGCCAGAACAACAGATGCAAAACCTGCAGACATAGCTCCACTGCTATCATGATCTACAACCCCCTACAACCAGTGGTGAGCTGGAGCCAGTTTGCACCGGTTCGCTAGAACCGGTTGTTAAATTTAGAAGCCCTTTTAGAACTGGTTGTTCCGCAAGGGACAACCGGTTCTAAAAGGGCTTCTAAATTTCACCGGCCAAAAGTGGCACCTTAAGCGCTGATTCCATGGGTGATCCAGCCCTGGAGCACCCAAGGGGAAAATCTGGTGGGTGCAGAGCACCCACCGGCAGCTGCCTGCCCCACCCCCGGCCCCAGCTCACCTCCGCTCCGCCTCCTCCCCTGAACGCGCCGCGCCGCCCCGCTTTCCCCCCCACACACACTTCCCGTGAATCAGCTGTTCGGCGAGAAGCCAGGGAGGGCTAAGAAGCAGGCAGCGGCTTCCCACTCAGGCCCAGGGAGGCGGAGGTGAGCTGGGGTGGGGGGGCGCGAGAAGGGCCGCCTGTACCACAGCAGGTAACCCCCCCGGGGGGGGGGGAGTGCGCAGGGAAACCGCTCCCTGCACCAGCTCACCTCCGCCTCCTGGGCCTGAGCGCAAAGCTGCTGCCTGCTTCTCTGCCCTCTCCGGCTTCCCACTGAACAGCAGATTCGCGGGAAGTGGAGGGGGGCAGAGAAGCAGAGCGGGGCGGCGCATTCAGGGGAGGAGGTGGAGCGGAGGTGAGGTGAGCTGGGGCCGGGCGCAGGGTGGGGAACTGCAGGTGGGTGCTCTGCACCCACCAAATTCTCCCTTTGAGTGCTCCAGCCCAGGAGCACCCAGGGAGTCGGCGCCTAAGGTGCCACTTTTGATGTGATCAGTGGGGGGGAGCGGCCATTCCCCCTGCTCCCCCCACCTACACTCCCCCACCCCTAGGAGCCAGAGGGACCTGCCGGATGCTTCCTGGGAGCTGCCCCAGGTAAGCACCTCCGGTACTCCCCACCCTAGGAATCTGTGAGGTGGGAGGGTCCAAGAGCGCAGACCGAGCTTGAATGTCTACACCACAATTAAACAGCCCCTTAGCCCATGCCCCAGGAGCCGGAGTCAGCTGACACAGGCCAGCCGCAGCTGTCAATTGCAGGGTAGATGTACTCTGTTGAAGCAGCTCCCAAGCATGGGAGAAAACACAAAGGTGCTTGTCTGAAAATGTAACAAGTGTGAGATGGAGGTTGGCATATATTAGATCAACAACCAAATATATTAGATGAACATCTGTGTTTCCAGCAGTGTCTAGTTTACTGGTAATAATACGATTTGACAGCTGTGGGATCAATCGGCTTAGTAAATTTTTTTTCTCTCTCTCTCCTTTCTTGGTAAAGTTTTTCTGTTACAGAATTTCTTCAGCTAATACTACCGTAAGAACCAGATTTGCTTCAAGTGGTTTAAATTAATCTCAGATACTGAATACATATTTGGAATAAATGATGGATAATGCATAAGTCTGATGATAATGCTAAGAATGATTGACATTTGTACAGCACCCATTGGCACCAAATCCCAGAGCACTTGATAGAATGATTGCAAAGATCCTCCGCTGGTGTAAAGTGATGCAGTTCTTCTGAAGTGGACAGAGCTATGACTGTTTATACCAACTGAGGAGTGGCCCCCATTTGTACAGGACCCTGGTTATCTGTGATACAAATGTCAGCATTCAAGGGACAGAAATGGCTCCTTGAGAATGCCTAATATGCTGGGGGCTTCCCTCGCTGGCATAGAACGAATATAAGGGCTATATGCTATCCCTACTCCCAGCCCCTGGCCTAAGGGGTGAGTTGGGGGGGGTTGGTTGAGAGGCTGGAGTGGGAGGGAGGGATTGGAGAGGAAGTGTAGTCAGAGCACCCTTTGCCACAGTTATTCTCTGCTTCCCATGGCTCACAAAGGGCTTTGACTTACACTAGGGACTGGGCAGACCATGGAATGGTACCAAAGCAGTGGGGATGCAAGGCCAGTCTAAAACCATGTTTGCCCCTGCACCAAGAGGAAACAATGTAGGAACTGAGAATCAGCGCCAGGATCCCCTCATCTTCCCTCCTCTGGGGCGGGCTGGAAGGCAGACACCTTTAAATGTCTTAAAGAAACATCAGGTAGCTGTTCAGAACAGCAGATGAAGGCTGACGACACCCAGTTGAAACTGCATTGGAAATGTTACATAGGCAGAATGTTCTTACTCATTTGGAATGTAGCCAAAGCTATGGGGCCAGTATTCCTGTTCCTTGTGAAAACTGCCATGAGATTTGTAATAACCAAAAAAATGACTAGAGCTATCAAAACTATCTGCCAGAAAACCCCAAAACCTGTGAAATTCACAAAACCCAGATGAGGGTTCTCTGAATAGTTCTTTGGGCCCTGAGCCAAACCACACTGATGTCAATGGGAGCTCTTCCATTGATTTCAACAGGCATTAGATCTAGACTTAAGGCTCATAAACGTTTGGTGTTTCATGCAAACTCCGCTCCCATTTGTGGTATTTTTTACAGTTTCTACTTGAAAACCTTTTGAAACTTGGCTCTTTTCAGCGGAGCTTGCTCTCTTCTTACTCTAAACTCACAGAGAAGCTTATCCATGCAGATTCAAACAGAAGGGAAAGTTTGGTCAAGCCCTGGGGGAAAGAAATTATCCAGTTTCTCTACGTTCTGCTCATATTATTTGGCAGAGGACACCGCTAGCAGCAGTGTCCTCTGTGCTGGAGCACTGGTTAAGATGACCCAGAGGAGTGCGTGTAATCTATTGCATCTGGAGCACTGCTTCTTGAAGCAACTGAGTTTTCCTTGAAGAACTCCTGTCCAAGTATGGACTCTAAAAAGCAGAGCTTGTAAGAAAATATTCCTTTCTCCATAATCACCATCTCAAAGTTGATCATCTGAAAATTAATTTCAGCAGAAATTTTCCAATCACCTCTGCTTTACAGGTATCACATCCTGATTTCAAATAGTGGAGGATCATCAGCCTCAACCTGTTGGGTCCAGCACAATTTCCACTCCAAAACCAGACCCTCACTGAGTGCAAAGCAGCACATGGCTCTTGGAGCTACACTGATTTACACCAGCTGACAATCCAGACCCCAAAACTAAATTTGGCCATCTGACTCATGATGTCCTCAGAATCCACTTAGTGTTGCCGCAGCTTTCTGCCTCTTGAAACCCTCTACAATGTGTAGAACCTTTTATGTCCTACAACCAGAATGCTAATGTTTCCTATGTGAATTTACAAGTGGCCTTCCTGTGGAGCAGAAAAACTCTCTTGTTCTGTGGTGACTTTTCTTACAAGAACTGTTTTCTCGTGATTATTGCCTGGACTTTTTAGGAGCGCCATTTCAGGTTTAGGTAAGAAGAGGAGCCTTTTCTTTGATAACTTCCTTTACTTCCTGCCAAACATTTCACGTATTCTGGGGGCAAATTGTGAGCCATGCTTTCTGTCAGCATTAGATTAGCAGCAGCAGCAATCCTCTTATGTACAAAGTGGGGGTGTCAAAGTTCCTTCCCCACTCTGAACTCTAGGGTACAGATGTGGGGACCTGCATGAAAACTTCCTAAGCTTACTTTTACCAGCTTAGGTTAAAACTTCCCCAAGGTACAAACTATTTTACCTTTTGCCCTTGGACTTTCACTGCCACCACCAAATGTCTAACCGGGTTTTTTTATTAGGAAAGAGCCGTTTGGAAATGTCTTTCCCCCAAAAATCCTCACCAAAACCTTGCACCCCCCTGCCTGGGAAAGGCTTGATAAAAATCCTCACCAATTTGCATAGGTGACCACAGACCCAAACCCTTGGATCTTAAGAACAATGAAAAAAAACATTCAATTTCTTACAAGAAGAATTTTAATATAAGAAAAGGTAAAAAGAATCACCTTTGTAAAATCAGGATGGTAATTACCTTACAGGGTAATTAGATTCAAAACATAAAGAACCCCTATAGGCAAAATCTTAAGTTACAAAAAGACACAAAGATAGGAATATCCATTCTATTCAGCACAGCTTAATTTTCTCAGCCATTTAAAGAAATCATAATCTAACGCATATCTAGCTAGATTACTTACTAAATTCTAAGACTCCATTCCTGTTCTGTCCCCAGCAAAAGCATCACACAGACAGACAGACACTTTGTTTCTCCCCCCTCCAGCTTTGAAAGTATCTTGTCTCCTCATTGGTCATTGTGGTCAGGGGCCAGCGAGGTTATCCTAGCTTCTTAACCCTTTACAGGTGAAATGTTTTTTCCTCTGACCAGGAGGAATTTTAAAGGTGTTTATCCTTCCCTTTATATTTATGATGGGGGCAAGCTGCTTCTGTCAGATCTACCCGGCAGATTCCTTCCCTGGATTTGATTGAACGAAGGACTAGCAGCCTAGCCACTGATGTTGGACAAAGGGCTCTGCCTGGAAGGAACACAGGATACGAAATGCTAAATCAACTATGCAGATCTAAGAGCAGAAATCTGCTTCCTGCGTTTGGGTTTACACCAGCGCAAAATGCGCATAAAGTATCCGATATGTGCCAGGTACTCAGTAAAAGATCTGTTGTAGCATTGATTTCCTGACTTAGAACAACGCTTACTCAGCACTCGTCCCCAATGCCCCTACTCTACTTGCGCTACATTGATGACACCTTCATCATCTGGACCCATGGAAAAGAAGCCCTTGAGGAATTCCACCATGATTTCAACAATTTCCATCCCACCATCAACCTCAGCCTGGACCAGTCCACACAAGAGATCCATTTCCTGGACACTACCGTGCTAATAAGCGATGGTCACATAAACACCATCCTATATCAGAAAGCTACTGACCGCTATTCCTACCTACATGCCTTTAGCTTTCATCCAGATCACACCACACGATCCATTGTCTACAGCCAAGCTCTACGATACAACCGCATTTGCTCCAACCCCTCAGACAGAGACAAACACCTACAAGATCTCTATGATGCATTCTTACAACTACAATATCCACCTGCTGAAGTAAAGAAACAGATTGACGGAGCCAGAAGAGTATCCAGAAGTCACCTACTACAGGACAGGCCCAACAAAGAAAATAACAGAACGCCACTAGCCATCACCTTCAGCCCCCAACTAAAACCTCTCCAGCACATCATCAAGGATCTACAACCTATCCTGAAGGATGACCAATCACTCTCACAGATCTTGGGAGACAGGCCAGTCCTTGCTTACAGACAGCCCCCCAACCTGAAGCAAATACTCACCAGCAACCACACATCACACAACAGAACCACTAACCCAGGAACCTATCCTTGCAACAAAGCCCATTGCCAACTCTGTCCACATATCTATTCAGGGGACACCATCATAGGGCTTAATCACATCAGCCACACTATCAGAGGCTCGTTCACCTGCGCATCTACCAATCTGATATATGCCATCATGTGCCAGCAATGCCCCTCTGCCATGTACATTGGTCAAACTAGACAGTCTCTACGTAAAAGAATAAATGGACACAAATCAGACGTCAAGAATTTTATAACATTCAAAAACCAGTTGGAGAACACTTCAATCTCTCTGGTCACTCGATTACAGACCTGAGAGTGGCTATCCTTCAACAAAAAAACTTCAAAAACAGACTCCAACGAGAGACTTCTGAATTGGAATTAATTTGCAAACTGGATACAATTAACTTAGGCTTGAATAGAGACTGGGAGTGGATGAGTCATTACACAAAGTAAAACTATTTCCCCATGTTATTTCTCCCCCCCACCCCACCCCCCACTGTTCATCAGACGTTCTTGTTAACTGCTGGAAATGGCCCACCTTGCTTGTCACCAAGAAAGGTTTTCCTCCTTCCCCCCCCGCTGGTGATGGTTCATCTTAAGTGATCACTCTCCTTACAGTGTGTATGATAAAACCCATTGTTTCATGTTCTCTGTGTGTGTATATAAATCTCCCCACTGTATTTTCCACCAAATGCATCCGATGAAGTGAGCTGTAGGTTACGAAAGCTTACGCTCAAATAAATTTGTTAGTCTCTAAGGTGCCATAAGTACTCCTTTTCTTTTTGCGAATACAGACTAACACAACTGCTACTCTGAAACCTGGTGACCCTTGTAAATGGCGGCGACACTGCACAAAACTGGTTGTTCCTACACTGAGTGACGATCAAAGTAACATCTGTTGTACATCTTGTAATTGCCTGTTTAGCCATGCAAAGTTTGTGGGTGATCTAGGAGTAACCTGGAATGGCTTTTACATTAAGTAGCCTGTCAACAAATTAAAAACCCTGTTTCCTCTCAAATACTGTTCTGATGGGAGTGGAAAAGTTTACGGCCTGTACAAGGCCCAGTTGTGTCTGATTGCCCTGCACTGCAAGTGGTGCAGAACTACAAAACCCAGATGGGAGCTGAAGCAGGTATTTTGCTTCAGGAAAGCACAATAAATTCATTGATAGATTAAAAGATTTTGAGAGTTGGGAAGGGACCATTTGATTATGTAATCTGAACTCCCATATACCACAGGCCATTACATCGAATCCAGCTGCCCCTATATTGTACCCAGTAGCTGATGTGTGATGAAAGCATAACTTGTGTTTGACCAAAGCAGATCATCCAGAAAAGCATCTAATCTTGATTTGAAGACATTGTAGTATTAACAGGAATAGGCAGTTCAGGCTAGATTCACAAAAGATTCACTCACACATTAGGCAGCTAAATCCAAAATTTAGGTTCCATTCTCATTCATAAAACCCTCACTCCATTACCTGCTAACCCTTGTGTTGCTTCATAGGTGGAAGCAACTCCTTTCCCAAAAGGACCTTTAATGAGACTTGCATTTCTATCGAAACTTTTTCCCAGCATGCCTTTCTGGAGCTGGCCCTTTTAATTTGGCAGAGAGAAATGGCTGCAACCTTGAAATGACCATTCTGTAACTGCTTGCTCTGCCAGCTGGTGAGTATTCTTACCTTCTCTTGTGTTTTCCCCCCATCTCTCCTCCATCTTAACACACACAGCCCTGTGGTGACTACATGAATTGTTTGTGTTTGCAATGTAGTTGAGTGGATGGACAATAGCTTGGAACCAGGTAAACTCGCATGGGAAACATATCTGGAGACTCACATTTATCTTGGCAAACTGAGACAACTCTTTTGCCTAACACCAAATATAACAAGCCTTGAAAATGTAAAGTACAATGGGCCTTCTTAATTCACAGTCTTTAATGGACACCGCAAAAATTGCAACAAAAACATGT
The DNA here is from genome assembly GCF_009764565.3 of Dermochelys coriacea. Classification (NCBI taxonomy): domain Eukaryota; kingdom Metazoa; phylum Chordata; order Testudines; family Dermochelyidae; genus Dermochelys; species Dermochelys coriacea. The sequence continues at coordinate 6,233,100 of NC_050078.2, forward strand.
CTCTGGGGTAAACGTATGTTGGACATGTAAATATACTGTGGAATTGTGTGATGGCTAGTTAGAGGTGCATTGTGATTTGCATATATATATATATATGTCTTTATTTAAAAAGCAGTCCTTTAAAATTATTTTTATGTATCAAGTCATGCATATAGTTTCCTTAGTCTGTGGAGCCATATGTTCTTACTGTTGCCCTAGTCCTCCCTCCTCCATCTTTTCCTCAAGTTTGTCAACATTGTTACATCTTGCTTTAAATTAAACTCCCAAAAACTTACTCATGCAGGCAACCCCACTGAATTCAATGGAACTCTGCATGGGAGCAAATTGAGGCCTAGGATTATAAACTTCATGTTTTTGTTCGTGCTGTACAAAACCAAGCATGGTAGAGTCTTGATCCTCTTCCCCTCCCTACAAAATATTAGGACACTTAATGCAAACACAACACCCCCGCCCCCCCCCCACACACATACCCAAATCAATGCCATTGTGAAATTGCACAGCTGAAATAGGGTTTCAAAATTCAGTAAATGCAAAAATCAAAGTCCCCATATCAGTGTAAACTCACCCATGTTGTATCTATGTAGAACTTTCTATTCTTGGTTACTTTTTTAATGTACAGCTTGAAACAGTGCAGTTTATGAACCCAGGTCTACAGCCTTAATATATACAATTAGTCCTTACCAGCCTGAGAAAGGATTGCAAGAACAGCTGCTACTTTAAAAAAAAATTCACTGTTGTTCCAAGGGGCAAAACTCATTTTGCTCCCCAAGTTAACTAACCTCTTCAAAGATTCAGTGCTCCCTGTCTTATTGCTGAAAACTATTGACATCAGGAATGAAGAATAAGAAAAATAGGGGTTACACAAAAAAATTATTTACACTGTAGAAATCACACCCACCGTATTTTATGCTTGCTGCGAGGATAATATTTTTGTATCGCTGATTTTGGGTCTCTGTCACACATCATGTTCCACGCTTACACTTGGCAGGTTGTGAGGTATGTACGCAAACACCAACAGTGGGATTTATAGTGTGACTTATTTTGCAGTTCTATAGGGACCTTAGCTTTTAAATTTTCTGATTTATTTTGCAAACCTAATATTGCCTGAATGCCGGGTTTTATTTTTGCATGTAATATACAAAATGCTGTGCTTAAAATGCCATTCTTATTGTAACAAATCCCAGAGAATGCAAAGGAGAGGCAGAAATTATGTCTTTAATTTACATATTTTCCCCTCCTTTGGTTTATGAGCATCAGTGATGAAGAATCATCCTTTACTTTGAATTGCCAGGCATTTGTTGGCTTGTGGCAGAACCCAACCTTAATATTATTTAAAAATACTTTTGGGTGCGAATATTAAATCTTGCTCTGAGGATTCAGTTCAACAACTATAACTACAGTAGCTGTCACTTTATTCTTGTAATTTCTCTTGTGCTTAGTCTGTACTCAAACAGCAGTCAACATTAAAAAATAGGTGGAGAAAAATTCAGTGAATGTCTGAAGAACGATTACAAAGGCAATGTTACCAATAGGTTTTTTCTTTAACCTTTCAAGTTAATTCACCCGTGATATTTTAACAGAGAAAAATGCATTGGGTTTTCTGTAACAAATTCACATCAGTGCTTGCGTCCTCCACCCCCACCTCCCGCATGTGAACAGCAAGAGAAAAATCTATGGGGGATCTCAGCTGAATATCATTGAAAACTGAAATGGCTTTAAATAGTCTGTGTGAGTGTGATATATATCATTGCTTTGCAGTTTGTAGTCATTTGCACCTCTACAAGGTGACTGTAAAATACTACCAAATGGAGGTTCACCACTTTCACTGGTGGTAGTGTTATACATACTTGACAAAAGTATAAATAGGGTCACCAGCCCCAAGTGTACCAAAATGATTTCCCAGCCTCCCCAGAAATCATTAGATTGGCTGAAAAATCATGATTTTAAACCAAAGCCAATTTTAGGGGTTTTTTTGTGTTTGCCTTCTAGTTTTTTAAGCCCTTAGAGTTCAGGGGGGTAAAATCTTCCAAAGTGGCGCTTAAGTTCCATTGACTTTGAATGAGACTTAGGCTCCTTAGTCTCACTGAAAATCAGGGAATCTAAAGTGCCATTTTTGAAAATGGGCCTTTGACTTTTTAAACCTCTTAGATACTTCTGAAAATTTTAACCCATGTTCAGTTTTTCTCCCTTGTCATGAGGGATAGAGATTCATTTTTGTTTTTAAATGAAAGCTGAGATTCTCACAAAATCACGTGACTCCAGGAGCTAGGGCATTAAGGAAAACACCAAATATCACAAGCATTAGCAATGCTGACGCAAGGTGCAAGGAGAATCAGGGCTGTCCTTTCTCAGAGAATGATGTTTTTTTGAGGGCCCTTTTCTTCCTGTCTTATCAAGGCAGAAAACTTGGGTCCATTTCTTCATTTCAATCTGAGTTGTGATTTGTTGATGGGAATATGTCGTGCTTTGTGCCTTTGGAATGGGAATAGGTCAAATCTTCCCTCCCTCTTGTTCATGCATCCATTTCGCCCTGTGTTTTCCTCTTTCATGTGGACTATAAGTGAACCTCACCCATTTGCACAAATGATCTATTGCAAATTAGGGGCAGATCTTCTACCAATCAGCCAACTAGCTAAACTGCATGATGATGAGATGCACTGGTTGGAGGGCAGGGGAATATAGTTATCCCTCACACACTGAAGTCTGTTGAATGGTTCCATGACTACTCAAGGAGGCTGTATAAGCCCCATTGCTGAAGCAGCCAGACGCGCCCTTAATGCACCCTCTCTGCTGGGGGAGGATGTGCACATCCCTAGACTGACCATGCTCAGCACTTGCATTTTGACGAACAGGGATCTGGGTTCCAAGTCACAGGGAGGTGCCCCTGAAATGCAGTCCCAAACCTCTCCACAGGGTTCGACTTGCCTGGGGGGATCTCTGTGGCTGTGCCACTGAAGGCTGCTACCTTAATGAAGAAGGGCCAGGTTCTCTTCTTAGTTTCTTGGGGAAGCCCATTAAGCTTATGGGTAATCAGGCCACAGAGTAACACAGCCATTCAGCAACCTCTAAAGCAGCTTCCAGTCTGCAGTTGTGATTCCCACAGCAGATGGGCATGGCCAGGGGATCCATGCAGTTATGCTTCCTCTGGCTCAATCCCCACCTTTTCTCTGACCTTATTTACTGGCTGAATTTCCTATCTAAAACCTCTTCGTTCCAATGCTTTTACTGGGCTGGGAGATCAGGCCTTATTAGGAGCCCAGTTGAGGACTAAGGATGTTTGGAGATTTCCTAAAAGGGTGGTGGTCACTGCTTTGTTATAAGTTACAGAGTAGGGATGTGTAGACACTGGGACAACAGGCTAATTGAACTTCTACCATCAGAAATACAGCTCATAATGTTTGGCTGCAAAACCATAGTGCTCTGCTGTGCGAGCTAAGGGAGCACTTCTCACCAGCCCTCAGCCAGTAGAGGAACTCAACCAACATTTGGGGTGATTGGTTCATGTTTAAGCGAGTGGACGCCAAGACAACACAATGACATAGGCACAAAGCCAGTACATGAAAACAAGTGCTAGTACCACACAGATGTTCATGCCAGAAGAGGCAGAGAAACAGATTGGAACGTCTATGATTATCATCGTATGTTGTCGCTTTCCAAGGTGTTATGCTGTTATGTGTGTGGCATAGTGTAGCTGTCTTAAAAACATCCAGGGGCCATATCCTGACAGCTGTTGAACATCTGCAATTTCCAGTCAAGTCAGTGGGAGAGGCAGTAGGTCAGTTTCTCTGAGGATCTGGCCTTCAGTGAGTAATTATAAAATCCATTTAAATGAGCATCTGCCTTGTGATGTCTGTGTTATGATTTATAGGAAATCAAGCACCATTTATTTGAGTCAGCAAAATGAAGCAGCAATTGTCAAATAAGTAAATCTTTGAGTCAGTTCAGAATTGAATTACGACAGACAGGCGACCTTGGCAAATACTGCACTTGAGAGGCTGGGGCAGACTACTAGATCTGACCAATCAGCTAGTGACTTATAAGAATTCTCCAATAAGCGAGTGACTAGTCAGAAAAGTCAAGGCAACAGTTAATTTCTTATCTTTACCATATCACAAAGCTCTTTCCCTCAACAGGGAGTTTCTTAGGAGCACTGAGAATGAGTAAAAAGCCAAACTGCATATCAGGGCCTAGCTCTTATGATCTGTACATCAATCTGTGCTTCTCTTGCCCTCAAGAATACAGTCAGATAGGTATAGGTCTCTCTCCTGTAAGTTAATGCACAATTACTTCAACTCTTTCTTGAGAGCCAAGTAGAGAAAGTGCCTGATGGGATCTTCCATTTCTAGATTGCCAGAAGAGGTAGCTCAGATGTAGGTGGACTGGTTAACTTTCCCATCACTGCTTTGTGTAGAGCAATGCAGCCGCACTTGTTTATCGATCATGTCAACTTCAGTCCTCATTCATTTACTCCTTGCTTAGCAAGTCACTTGGGCTTTAATCTATTCCCTCTCCTTTTGGATGCGAAGGAGGGATTTTCGAAAGAGCTGAAGGGAGTTAGAAGCACAGATCCCTTTGCAAGTCTTTCAGTAGGACTTGTGCTCCTATTTAAATTCAGGTTTCAGAGTAGTAGCCGCGTTACTCTGTATCCGGAAAAGGAGGACTTGTGGCAACTTAGAGACTAAGGTGTCACAAGTCTTCCTTTTCTTCTTACTTAAATTCAGCAAGTCTGACAGTCCTGCCCATGTCTTTTTGTTGCCAAATGGCAGAGGCTGCGGTGGCAGTCCACTCACTACCCCGCATACCTGAGAGATATCTTGCTGCTCCTCAACATCGGCAAGTGGTTAAATGGACCACATAGAGCAGAAAGGGGAAAGGACCAGTTGAAGTCAGTAACGCGGAGGAGATTTGTAGGCCACTGCCCCAACCAGTGCCAGATGATGGCACATGGAACAGAAGGCAGAAGCTCCTATGGTGTATTGTGGGTAAGGGAGGCCAGGCTGAGTCTTCTTCTAAGCTTAAGTTCATGGACTTCTCCAAGAACTTCACTTTCACTGCGGATGCTTTGCTTAGCTCTCATGCTGATTTACTGTGCTAGTCCTTTTATGCTGTTGGAGATAGCACCACATTCAGTAATAAAAGAAATGATGTATCAGTTATTGGTTTATGAATGCCATGGACTTTCATGAACCCTTTGGACAGAATTATCTTCCAGTTAGTGTCCAGTGTCATCAAACTCTCTTTCATGTCATATCCATCCTTAATACCTGACCCAGAAAGTATATTTTTTAATGCTGAAACATTAGCTTCAACCATTCAGGCAAAATATAATACAATATAATACAAATCTAAAACTATCTAAATAGTCCTTGTCGTCCCCCCATATACTTATGTCTCTTTGATTCTCTTTCATTTCTATTCTACCTTTCATATTCACCCACTTTGAGTCATAATGACCTCTATATGTATTTTGATGCCTGAACACAGAATTTCATTTATAACTGACACATGACCAACCGGGAGTCAATGTCTAACTTAAATCAGTACTACTTTGTTACCAACTGTTATGGGAAAAGACTTTGGTTTCTCTGAACCTACATCTGAATTTTTTTTCTGATGTGCCTCTAAGGCATGGAACAGCGATTCCCTATTTTTCCTGTCTTAGCACAGCTGCGTCCTGCTTCTGCTTTAAATATAGGAAACACCAAGAACCGTAATGAAACCCAGGTTTTACCTTGAGTTTTTATTCCATAAGTGGTGTTGCCAACTTTCTGATTGCAGGAAACTGAACCCACCCCCTGCCCCGCCCCTTCTCTGAGGCCACGCCCCACACTCACTCCAGTCCCCATCCCTCCGTCGCTCACTATCCCTTGCTCACTTTCACCGGGCTGAGGCAGGGGGTTGGGGTGCAGGAAGGGGTGAGGGCTCTGGGGTGGGGGTAGCGATGAGAGGTTTGGGGTGCAGGAGGGGGGTTCGGGATGGGGGGTGGGTGGTTCCAAGTGGTTCAGAGGGTGGGAGAGGGCTCTGGGCTGGGGCAGGGGGTTGGAGTGCAGGAGTTGGGTACAGGCTCTTGGCTGGGGGTGCGGACTCCAGGGTGGGGACAGAAATGAGGGGTTTGGATTGTGGGAGGGAGCTCTGTGCCGGGCAGGGGGTTGGAGTGTGGGAGGGGGTGAGGGCTCCAGCTGGGGGGTACAGGCTCTGGGATGGGGCCATGGCTGAGGGGCTTGGGGTGCAGGAGGGGGCTCTGGGCTGAGGGGTGGGGCTGAGGGGTTCAGATTGTGGGAAGGGGCCCTGGGCCAGGCAAGGGGTTGGGGTGCAGGAGGGGTGAGGGCTCCGGCTGGGAGTACAGGCTCTGGGGTGGGGCTGGGGATGAGGGGTTTGGGGTGCAGGAGGGAGCTCCCAGCTAGGACAGGTGATTGGGGTGCGGGGGAGGTACAGGGTGCCGGCTCCAGGTGGTGCTTACCTCGGGCAGCTCCTGGAAGTGGCTGGCGTGTCCCTGTGGCTCCTAGGCGGAGGCGTGACCAGATGGCTCTGCACGTTGCCCCCCTCCACAATACACAGCCAATGGGAGCTATGGAGCTGGCACTTGGGGTGGGGGCAGCATGTGGAGCCTCCCTGGCTGCCCCTGTGACTAGGGGCCACATGGACTTATTGGCCGCTACCAGGAGCCACATGGAGCCAGGGCAGGCAGGGAGCTTGCCTTAGCCTTGATGCACAACCGATTGGATTTCTAATGTCCGAGTCAGCGGCGCTAACCAGAGCCTCCAGGTTCCCTTTTTGATTGGGCGTTCCAGTTGAAAACCAGATGCCTGGCAACCCTATCCTTAAGGCAAGAAAGCATTAGTGAGCAGTACCTCTTTCACAATACTTACAAGAGTGAATGTTTGCTATGTGGTACCTGGCATGGATAAATGTAGTGGCCTTTTTCCACTAGTGGCTGAGCACAATTCACCATCGATGTAAGCAGACAAAGCTCTGTAGGCATTGCACTAAGTCTGCATTTGAGGTGAACAGGACTGCTCATGCCAGTAAGCACCAAGGGACTGATTCGATGTCTATGGAAGTCTTTCCATTGACTTCAAAAGCATGCTCTGTATCTGTCTCTCGGAGGCTAAAACCGAGCACACAAACACATCATGAGCTTGTGTGGCAGTTATGCCATTCTGAACATTACCAAGGGACTTTAGCAGCTTACCCCGCTCCTGTAATTCAAGCAGTTTGTTATGATGCCCTGCCAGCTTGGTAGTTCAATGGGGACAGACTCTTTCTGTCTGTCAGGCTTGACAAAGCCCTGGCTAGGATGATTTAACTGGGACTTGGTCCTGCTTTGAGCAGGGGGTTGGACTAGATGACCTTCTGGGGTCCCTTCCAACCCTGATATTCTATGATTCTATGATTCTATGATTTCTCAAGAGTCAAGTGCATTGTTGGTACTGGTTCACCGCCAGCACTTGGTTTTGTAACTCTGAGCAGATTCATGTCTAGGTACACCTCAGAAAAGCTGGTTGGGTCAAAGCACAGCATCCTATCCAGTCAACTACATTGGCCAACTCAGAACCACCACTTCACTGGTTCCCTCATGAGTATCAGGTTCTCTTCCAATATTGTAATCCACATCTTCCATGCCTTCAATGGAGAAGCCCATGTTTACCTGTGGGATCTCCTCATTCTGAGCACTGATGACTTCCCAGAACAACAGGGAATGGGCAACCTCATGGGTGAAATTAATACTGCTGAAAAACCCAGCTGACAGAGCTTTGTTAACAGTATTAAATACCATATGGAAATTATCTTATTACAGTAGCTGCCAGAAGCCCCATGAGGATTTAGACCCTCTTGCCTTAAGGCTAGAACAGGTTAAAATATTTGTAAGCATTTATGGCTAAAAATGGCTTTTTGACCAGTTTAGTAAAAAATGTGGTTGACATTTTGGCGGGGGGGCGGTTTATGTAGAGTGACAACCAAAAGCTTTCTTTTGTTTGGGCTGTTTTCCAATGAGGTTCTGTGGCCTAGTGGGCAGAACACTGGACTGGGACTCATGAGTCTGTTCCTGGCCTGCTGGGTGTCATGTCCCTGCTCTGTGCCTCAGTTTCCCACCTGTTAAATGATAATAGTGACCTTCTTTTTGAAGCTTTTTGAGATCTACTGATCAAAAGTGCTATATAATAGCTAGGAATTAATCTTATTAATAATTTTCCTTTACTTCCCTTTCCCAGTGAGGGAGAAAAGCTCTCCTGCTGACATAACACTGTCTACACTGGCACTTAGGTCAGTATAATTTCATCACTCAAGAATGGGAGGGATAGCTCAGTGGGTTGAGTATTAGCCTGCTAAACCAAGGGTTGTGAGTTCAATCCTTGAGGGGGCCATTTGGGATCTGGGGCAAAAATTGGGGATTGGTCCTGCTTTGAGCAGGGGGTTGGACTAGATGAACTCCTGAGGTCCCTTCCAACCCTGATATTCTATAATCTGCACCCCTGAACAGTGTAGTTATACCAAAGTAATTTTGTAACGTAGACCTGGGCTGAGTCGCTTCATAGAATTCTCTTCCGTAAACTAAATAGGTTGTTTCTTTAGTGTCTCACTATGAGGCATGTTTTCCTGACCTTAAATCATTCTTGTAGCTCTTTCCTGAGCCCTTTACAGTTTTTTCAAGCTTCTTTTTGAAGTGTGGACACCAGAACTAAACACAGTATTCCAATAATAACCTCACTAATTCTGTATACAGAGGTAATGTCACCTACTTACTCCTACTTAATGTTCGTGGTATATAACCAAGGGAACACGAACTCCAAGTGTGATGCTGTAAATAAGACAGCTAATGTGATCTTTGGACATATAAACACAGAAATATTAAGTCCTTTTTCAGCATCACTGCATTCCAGAATCCAGTCTCACATCTTGTAATTTGCCTGACTTTTTACCATGCTTTCTTCTTAGACGTATGACCCTGCATATGGCTATAGCAAGGTACATATTATACACATCCTTGAACTGTATACAGCGTGCAAGGCAGTGGAGAATCAGGCCTTATAAGACTGTGTCCATTTTGACCAAATTCTGTCTAGACAAGTCTATGTGTCTGATTATCTTTGTATTTCTTATTGAGAAAAGTACAGTGCAGCTTGTCCCCTCACTTAGGAGTCCAATAAAAGTGGCCATATGTTTGCATATGCAAAATATTTATGAACAGAGCTTTGCTTGTCAGACTCTGAGGTGGATGCTATTTAGGAAGCTCCAAAAGCAAATGGAAAGTGAACAATGTGCAGTATGGCTGTGTTCGTGGAATCCGAGATTAGGCTGGAGGGGAAAATAACCCTATCTTGTCCATGCCATGCAGTGTAGAATTGTTGCTTGCCATATAGTCATTAATGCTTCTTGGGGGGGTCTAATAGTAAGTAACTGGTAGTGGAAACCCAGTCACATACTTCCCTTGGTCTGTTCTTCCAAAACACTCCCACGGTTAAGGGGTTTTTGGTTGGTTATTGAGGCACACCTATTTCTCTTCTCAGATTAATCCCAGTATGAGAACCGAGTCAGGACACTTGTCACAAAATGAAAGAAAATGTTGTGAAAGCTGAAAGTTTCATGGAGATTTGGTTTCAAGTTAGCCTTTGTCAAAACGCTTTTGTGGGGAAAGGCTGAGGGGTGTTCCTGCACTCTATAGCTTGATGATTAGGGCACCGGCCTGGGATGTAGGATACCCAGGTCCAAATCCCTAGTCTGCCTCAATTAAAGTGATCCGGAATAAAAAAAAAGATTTGTGCTCTGAATTAGGGTGACCAGATGTCCCAATTTTATAGGGACAGTCCTGATTTTTTAGGTCTTTTTCTTATATTGGCTCCTATTACCCCCTGTCCCCATTTGTCACAGTTGCTGTCTGGTCATCCTATAGGTGGTAGAAGGACTTGAACCTGGGTCTCAGCACCACGGGCTAGTGCCCTACCCACAGACTCCACTGAGGCTCCTGTGTAAAATGTGTACACAGCATGCCCTGCTAGTACAGGTATAAATAGCCATGTAGCCAGTGAGGCACTGCTTACCCACGATTATGACCTGTATGTGCCCTAAACAGCTCACTGCATACCCAAGCAGTGCCTCCCCTGTCTACACTGATATTTGTAGCAGCGTAGTGTCCCGCTGCCTCCCTGCTTCTGGAGCCTTTTCCCCGCCACAGGGAAAGGCTCTGGTAGGGGAGAGGCAGTGGGGAAAGGTTCCGGCATCTCCCCATTGCCTCCTTCACCAGAGCCTTTCATTGCCGCATGTAGCTACACCCCATAGTGTGGACGCAGCCTGCTTTCCACTGTGGTGTGTTGTTACAGGTACCCTACAAGCTGTTGCCAGTGTAGACAAGGCCTCGCTCTCTCCAGATACTTTGACACAATTCCGTTTTTGTTAAAACATTCAGAAGGTTTTGTTTTCATTTTAGCGCAGAACAAAAGCAAATTTTGAAACCTCAAAAGTTGCTGTGAGATTGATTTGTCCTCTGGTCGTCTCTACCCATTATAACCTATATTTAGGAGTCTGGAGCTAAGGCCATGTGGCCTAGGAATTAAGACAAGGGTTCTGTCCCCTGCTCTCTACTTTACCAGGGGCAGGTCACACAGGTTGCTTCTACACTGTGGTAAGAGACCTGCCACATGACTACAGCTGGCCCAGTCAGTTGATTTGGACTCATAGGGTGTGGGATGGGGGGCTATAAAATTGCAGTGATTTTTGGGGTCAGGCTGGAGCCCAGGTTCTGAGACCCAGGGAGCATCTCAGAGCATGGCCTCCAGCCCAAACACATGCATCTACACTGCAATTTGTATCCCTGCAGCCTGAGCCATGAAGCCCAAGTCAGCTGACCCAAGCTCTGAGACTCGGTGCTGCTGATTTTTCAGCACAGTGTAGATGCACCCATAGATCAAAATTTAAAAAATGGGGCCCTAAAGTTAGACACCTAAATTGATATTGAAGCACCTAATGAAATGCCTCCTTTGTGGGCACTCTGCATATCTGGACTTCAGACCATTTTTGAGTCTAAAGATGGATTTACATGCTTAAGATTGAAAATGTTGGCCTTCCCTTTCTAAGTATATTCCCCTATGTGTAAAAGAGGGACTAATTATGTTAGTGAAGTACTTTGAGCTCTATGAATCAGAAGGGCTATACTATGATAACCCCTTGCATCAACTCTCTCTTTTTGGTGTATCACTCTTTTTGAAATACCATTATCCCGATCTCTCCCCTTTGTGTTATGTATTGAAGCTTTATGCAATTAGTTCTTCTAACCTTTCCTTCTGAGTCAGTCCTGCTTTCAATTGCCTCCATGTTTTGCATTTGAAAAAAAAATAGGTTATAACATAGCCAATCTTCTTAAATCTACAAAATCACCCCTAAAAGTAGTGGTAAACATATACATTAAAAATGAATGAAGTAACAATGCACACAAAGGCTATATCAAAGCGTACAATTAATTGGATTTTATTTTCTACTGTGATGGATTCCTCGAACTCTGTGGGCATTGACCAAAGATATATTTGCTTTTATCATGCAGGGTAATTGGATTACTAGGTAGTACAAATCTTTAATCTTTGCTGATAGAGTGAGAAAAATGTGTGCTAAATACATTGGGCAAGAAAAGTAGCTTTAGAAAAGAAGCAACCAAAATTGATATAAAGAAAATACAGTTTAAAAGGATATTTGCACTGTGCTGGTTGGAGAAATGCCACTTTTTATTAGTCCCTTCTGACTCAGATTGCTACACAGATACTACAGTGATTGCCATATTTAAATCTTATTTGTATGTTTCACTTAACAGAGAGCATACATCTAGAGCCTAAATTTTGTGTGATTTTAAGTATCTTAATTTTATATGTGTCTAACATGAATATTCTTTAAAAAGCCTTATTTTTCAGAGGATGAGTATTAATCAGACTCCTTTAAGATGTCTGATGTCAGGCATGTAAAGTTAAGGCACCCAACATTACTAGTCAGTTGAAATACACCAATTTAAAAAATAATATAAATGAACTCAAGCATAAAAGAACTGCCCAGCCAACACCATCCAATCTAAAAATTGCCACCCCAAAATAACACTCATGGATAACTCCATTCAGACATCACAATTCATGACCCAATCCTCAAGCAGCATCCTGGATTGAAAATCCCAAGGGAAAAAACGATGTTTGTCGCATGCCACAGGAAGTTTAACAAATCCAGGCTCTGGTGAATGGAGGTTGGGAGTTCTTTCCAGAGTTGAGGTCTCTTTATGGCTGGCCAGTAGCCCTCTTCCCAGATGATGTGAGAAGCAACCCAATAACTTCAGGACGGGGGCTATCTCTGTGGGTGAACTGAGTCTCTCAGCTTCTCACATCTGCAGTGCTTTGCACAGTGACCATGACAGGTGGTCTCTCTGGTACCTAGAAACCAAACCATGTAGGGTGGCAATTTTCAAAGGCACACAATGCAGTTATGCACCCAACTCCTGTTAAAAGCCCATGAGAGTCGGGTGCCTAATTCTTATCTATGTCTTTTGAAATCCTCTCCCAAAGACTTTCTCTAGGTCTAAATCAACACCTTGAACTCCAGTAGGAAGCTAATAGGCAACCAGTGCAGAAGTGCAGTGACGGTGACCAGACTCCCGATATTAGAGGCATTGTCTTATATAGGCAACTATATTGCCTCACCAAAAAAAAAAGTGTCCCCATTTTTCACACTTGCTGTCTGGTCATCCTAAATGCTGTCCACAAGGTTCCCATTAGTAAGCAACATTGTATACACATAATCTAGTAGACATGGAGAGATGATGATGTGACTGTAAAAGGGTGATTAAAGAATAAATGCCAATTAAGGGTCAGGGCAGGCCCATATGAGGATGCCCATATGGTCACTTGAAATGTGCAATCTGTCCAATCCCCCAAGGATTCCTTGAAGTTTGCCTTTTCTCTGTTTTGCCTGTGTGTTTCAACAGGACATGTTGTTCCTGTCTCGGGCTTATTTTGTGTGTTGAATAAAATGTAGTGTTTGTTCAGCACAAGGAAATCTATTTCAAGCTGATTTAGCTCAAGCAGTTACAGAGGCATTGCTGAAATAATCTAAATGAGAATAAAAATATTCCAAATTTGTTAGTCTCTAAAGTGCCACAAGTACTCCTTTTCTTTTTACGGATACAGACTAACACGGCTGTACTCTGAAACCAGGTTTACAGGGAAGATTTTTCTATCACTTGGGTGCAGAAGTAATATTGTTTTCTTGAAAAGATGCATGTTGTTACTGAAAGGATGAAAGAGTGAAATGTAATGGCCTGTGTCACTCAGTAGGTCAGATTAGATAATCTATTGGTTCCTTCTGGCTTTAAATGTTATGGAATCTATGAATTAGGTATGTCTTTCTAGATAGGGACAAAAGCAAGAGATATTTTCAGTTCTAAACCTTAGGTTACCAATGGCTTTGTTGAATAAGCCATTCAATTTTTTTATTTGTTAGCTGGTAAGTTTGGGCTTAAATACAATTTATTATATTCCTGTTTTTATGGATCCTCACTTTTCTTCTTTATTTGTCCGACAGTAGTTCTTCCAGGCATCTACAGAGATGGAGTACTGTGTTCAGTTCTGGGCACCACACTTTGGGAAAGATGTGGACAACTTGGGGAAAGTCCAGATGAGAGCAAGAAAAGTGATTAAAGGTCTAGCAAACATGCCCTATGAAGAAAGGTTGACAAAAATTGGGTTTGTTTAGTCTTCAGAAGAGAAGACTGAGGGGGGACATAAGAGTCTTCGAGTATGTAAAAGGTTGTTATAAAGAGGAGGGTGATAAATTGTTCTCCTTAACCTCTAAAGACAGGACAAGAAGCAATGGGCTTAAATTGCAGCAAGAGAGATTTAGGTTAGATGTTAGGGAAAAAAATCCTGTCAAGGTAGTTAAGCACTGGAACAAATTACCTAGGGAGGCTGTGGAATCTCCATAACTGGAGGTTTTTAAAAAGAGGATAGACAAATGACTGTCAGGAATGGTCTAGGTAATACATAGTCCTGCTTCAGTGCAGGGGACTGGTCTAGATGATGTTGCAAGGTTCCTCCCAGTCCTATGTTTCTGTGATTCTATGGGGCCCTACTGTGCAAGGCAACTGACAAATACATAGTAAGAGACAGACTCTGCACTGATGAGCCTGGAGTTTGAATAGGCAAGATAGAGAAAGGGGAGGAGAAAGGAAGTTTTGTTGTCCCCATTTGTAAAATGGGGATCTGACATTGAATGGCATGGCGAAGGGCATGCAGGGAAGATGCAGTAAAGCCAAGAATTAGAACCTAAGTCTCCACAGTCCCAAGCCAGTATCTTAACCACATGGCCATCCTTCCCCCTGCTGAAATATATTGTCATTTGACATTTGTATTAACTACTGGCAATTAGTTTAGGCGTTCTGGCTCTGCTAATTACTCTTTCCTCACCCTAAACTTAAGACAGGAGTTCACTGATTTTCATTTTTGTGTAATGGAAAGTGTGCTTATAAAAAGACCAACCAGTAAATATGTAGCTATTAAAACATTAAAGGGCAACAATTTCAGAAGAAGTGGGTCATCAGTTAGGATTTGAAAGATGTGACAATATATGACGAACTTGGAATCCAGTAGGTTTTGTTGAGTACACAAGTGTGGTCTGGACAAATAATGCTGAATGGCCAAAGAGGATTTTCCTTCCACTTACAATGGGCTAAATCAAGAGTAACTTTCCTAAAGTCAAAAGAAGCTTACCCAATGTAAAATGGGTATAAATCAGAGATAAGAGGCTAATCTCTTAATATGCCATGTTAATTTCCATTCATTTGAGAAACAATTCCAAATCTGATTATGACTGGAGACTGATTAAGAGTTTCCATAAATGCTTGTTTCTTTAACTCACAACTTTGCAAAATTATAATTGGTGGATTTTGTGTGATTTTGGTGGTGTGATTTTGTGGTGATTTTGAGAAACCGTACATGATCTTGTAAGGGATGACTGTGTTACAATGCCTGCTCACAAGAGGCAGAGTTTGGGCTATGCGTGCAAGCTTAACTTTGACCTTCCTGGGGCCTTTTTGTGTGTGTGTGACAATCCATGCAGCCTTTGGAGCAAGATTGCATTGCCCTGTGTCCAGGCCGGCTTTGAGTCATGCCACCTAAGGGGCAGCGTCAGGACAGAATCTCATTCTGAGCTCTCTGGTCACTCTGCATGAGATCTGATCCACAAAATGGCATGGAGAGGAGGCAGAGCCATGACATCACCTTTCCATGCTCCTCCGTGCCTCTTTTGATGTGACAAGTACACGGAAGGGGCGCTTAACGTTCCCTTCTTCCACCGTGGATCTGTGAAAGTTCCCATCAATCTGGCCTTCAAGGATCTCGAAATATAGTTTCAAAGGTGGAATTAAATAGTTTGTCTTCTTAACCCACATCCCTCCTTTCTCTTTCCCCATCGTTGTGTCTGTCTTCATGCTCTGTTTGACTAACTGAGGGTTTCACCCTGTAAACATGCCCATGAGTAACTTGAAATGTGGATGATGATAAAATAATAATTAATAAAATATCTAGGTCTTATACAGCAAACTGAATGGCAACTAGGGCACCTAGCATTCTTACAAATCCAACTGGATGCCTGTTTGCATCTTTGGGTGCTTATAGATCTTTAAAAAGCTGGCATTAGGCTCCAAATGCCTGAGTCCCTTAGGAAATTGGACTTAAATGCCTACATAACTTGCTCTTTGAAAATTGTATCTCTGATCTTTTCAAGCCAAAAATCACAACCACCCCAACCCCCAACACATACCCAATCTGTCTCTTACTATGCAACAGTCTGGTTCTATATACATGTTTAATAAAATATTAGTTTTTAATCCCATTCCTGTGTGTTTCTGAAACGTTCATATTTGGAAACTTCCCTTGCTTGTACAGTTAAATCCATCTCAGGTTACAAATATTGTAAATGCTCCCTGTCATGACTGGAATCTGAGTGGTTTGACCTAGTGGTCAGAGCAGAAGTCGGGTGCCCAGAGGCAGGCCAGATCTGATTACCAGCATCTGAGACAGGCCAGAGGGGAGACTGAGCGTCAGGATCAAGAGGCAATCCAGGTCAGGATACCAGGAGATCAGAGTCAGGCAGTAGGAGCAGGTAGCTCTCAGGAGGTAGATACTCCTAAGCAGGGAAGAAATCCGGTTGCACAGATGACTTCCTGTTCCTCTGCTGGGTTGAAATAGAAGCAGGGAGCTGGACAGGACCCTCAGAGTTTCATCAAACAAACCCAAGGACTGGCATCCTCTGCGGAAGTTGAGCTTTGAGTTCCGGCGACTGCTAGCAGTTTGCCGGATGATGGGTCAAGCATACAGTCTCCTACGAGCTCTGTGGACCAGCATTTAAGACCCCTAATCCTGTATAAACGTTGGGAGACAACCTGCCTAGGTCAATGCTGGCGGAGATAGCCTTACTTTGTGGACCCCATCCTACAGGCAGATGCCTGACTCTGCACCAGAAATCAAGCCCTTCTGACTGCTGTCCACATGGAACAAGGTGAATGGTAGGGATCATCAGCACTTTGCCCCTCTTGCTTGTGGAATCCCCTTCTCGATGGGGGTTGCAAGAGCACTGGCTATTAGAGGAGGCTCCAGGAATGCAGTTTCTGCACTTCAAGGCAGAGGGCTTGCCAAGGGGCAGAGCCTGCATGGATACATATCACTGATCCCTACGATCTACAGCACTGGGATGTGGAACACTCTTGCCTCTCCAAAGGGAACAGTACCAGGAAAATGTTTGCAAAGGGAAATCCATGGAGCTTCCAGACACAAGTAAATCCTTATGGTGCAGATGAACTGGCTCCATGTAATTATATAGAACTTCACAGGAATGAGATGCTCAGAGGGCTAGATATTCAGCTGATGTAAACAGAAGTTGCTGGATCTACACTGATCTTTATCAGCCCCAGGAAATTAATAATTTTAGAAGAGAGTGGCGAGGTGCCAAGGTATAAAGTGTAGGCTGTAAATTATAATAATCAAGCACCCTCTCGCCTTTCCCCTCTCTTGCGCTTCATATCCTTTCCCACTCTCTACCCATTCCTCAAAAAAAAATTCTGTTCCAAGTAGATCTCTATTCTGTTTCTGCTGCACAGAGAAAGTTACTGAAAGCGGCCACCTTGTGGAAGATAATCAGAACTGCACATTCCTGCAAAATACCAGGTTCATGCTTAAGTTAATTTTAATGATCAAGACTAATTATGACAGGTTTCAGAGTAGCAGCCGTGTTAGTCTGTATTCGCAAAAAGAAAAGGAGTACTTGTGGCACCTTAGAGACTAACAAATTTATTTGAGCATAAGCTTTCGTGAGCTACAGCTCACTTCATCGAATGCATTCAGTGGAAAATACAGTGGGGAGATTTATATACACACAGAGAACATGAAACAATGGGTTTTATCATACACACTGTAAGGAGAGTGATCACTTAAGATGAGGTATTACCAGCAGGAAGGAGGGGGGGAAGGAGGAAAATCTTTTGTGGTGATAATCAAGGTGGGCCATTTCCAGCAGTTAACAAGAACGTCTGAGGAACAGTGGGGGGTGGGGTGGGGTGGGGGGAGAAATAGTTTTACTTTATGTAATGACTCATCCACTCCCAGTCTCTATTCAAGCCTAAGTTAATTGTATCCAGTTTGCAAATTAATTCCAATTCAGCAGTCTCTCGCTGGAGTCTGGTATTGAAGTTTTTTTGTTGAAGGATAGCCACTTTCAGGTCTGTAATCGTGTGACCAGAGAGACTGAAGTGTTCTCTGACTGGTTTTTGAATGTTATAATTCTTGACGTCTGATTCGTGTCCATTTATTCTTTTATGTAGAGACTGTCCAGTTTGACCAATGTACATGGCAGAGGGGCATTGCTGGCACATGATGCATATATCACATTGGTAGATGCGCAGGTGAACGATCCTCTGATAGTGTGGCTGATGTGATTAGGCCCTATAATGGTGTCCCCTGAATAGATATGTGGACAGAGTTGGCAACGGGCTTTGTTGCAAGGATAGGTTCCTGGGTTAGTGGCTCTGTTGTGTGGTGTCTGGTTGCTGGTGAGTATTTGCTTCAGGTTGGGGGGCTGTCTGTAAGCAAGGACTGGCCTGTCTCCCAAGATCTGTGAGAGTGATGGGTCGTTCTTCAGGATAGATTGTAGATCCCTGATGATGCGTTGGAGAGGTTTTAGTTGGGGGCTGAAGGTGATTAATTTTCAAACTGGATACAATTAACTTAGGCTTGAATAGAGACTGGGAGTGGATGAGTCATTACACAAAGTAAAACTATTTCCCCATGTTATTTCTCCCCCCACCCCACCCCCCACTGTTCCTCAGACGTTCTTGTTAACTGATGGAAATGGCCCACCTTGATTATCACCACAAAAGATTTTCCTCCTTCCTGCTGGCAATAGCTCATCTTAAGTGATCACTCTCCTTACAGTGTGTATGATAAACCCATTGTTTCATGTTCTCTGTGTGTGTATATAAATCTCCCCACTGTATTTTCCACCGAATGCATTCGATGAAGTGAGCTGTAGCTCACGGAAGCTTATGCTCAGATAAATTTGTTAGTCTCTAAGGTGCCACAAGTACTCCTTTTCTTTTTTGCCCAAATAAATGTGTTAGTCTATAAGGTGCCATAAGGACTCCTCGTTGTTTCTGCTGATACAGACTAACACAGCTACCACTCTGAAGTCTGTGTTTATGTTTCTCAGGTTTTGTTGAATTCAGGGATCCATTTATGGGGGAGGAAATAGAAGCTATATCTAGTCTTAGGAGATTTCAACCATGCAGAAGATGAAATTATCATGATATGACCAGATCTCATTAAGTTGGCCCCATAAATCTCAATTCTGATTTGATTATAGAAATCAAAACTACTACAATAGCAAAAAAGTAGTACTTGTGGCACCTTAGTGACTAACAAATTTATTTGAGCATAAGCTTTCATGAGCTACAGCTCACTTCATCAGATGCATACAGTGGAAAATCCAGTGGGGAGATTTTATATACACAGAGAACATGAAACAATGAGTGTTACCACACACACTGTAATGAGAGTGATCAGGTAAGGTGAGCTATTACCAGCAGGAGAGAAAAAAAACCCTTTTGTAGTGATAATCAAGGTGGGCCCTTTCCAGCAGTTGAAAAGAACGTGTGAGGAACAGTGCGGGAGGCAGGGGATAAACATGGGGAAATAGTTTTACTTTGTGTAATGACACATCCACTCCCAGTCTTTATTCAAGCCTAATTTAATGGTGTCCAGTTTGCTAATTAATTCCAATTCAGCAGTCCCTCGTTGGAGTCTAGTTTTGAATTTTTTTTGTTGTAATATTGCAACTTTTAGGTCTGTAATTGAGTGACCAGGGAGATTGAAGTGTTTTCCAACTGGTTTTTGAATGTTATAATTCTTGACATCTGATTTATTCTTTTATGTAGAGACTGTCCGGTTTTCCCCCCTACTTTTCCTCACACGTTCCTGTTAACTGCTGGAAATGGCCCCCCTTGATTATCACTACAAAAGGGGTTTTTTTTCTCTCCTGCTGGCAATATCTCACCTTACCTGATCACTCTTGTTACAGTGTGTATGATAAAACCCATTGTTTCATGTTCTCTGTGTATATAAATCTCCCCACTGTATTTTCCACTACATGCATCTGATGAAGTGAGCTGTAGCTCATGAAAGCTTATGCTCAAATAAATTTGTTAGTCTCTAAGGTGCCACGAGTCCTCCTTTTCTTTTTGTGGATACAAACTAACACGGCTGCTACTCTGAAACCTATAATAACAGAGCAGCAGGTGTAACATCAGGAGAGATAGTGGGGTGCTGTTTCAGGGTCCACTACTAAGGTGTGTTGTGACCTTGGCAAGTCAGTTGTACCTGTAACTCAGCTATAAATGTTGGGATAATGTTACTTGTCCTCTCTTGTAAAGCACACTGAAATCTGTGAATATTTTAGGTAAGTGCTGCGTATTATTAATGTGTGTTTTTGAGACTATAAATTTGTGCTACTATGTGGAAGAAAGATTTTTATTTTTATTTTTTGGTAGAGTATTAACTAAGGGAGAGAAAAATCACCATTTTCTACTTAGGGTTGTCTCTGTTTTCGCAACTATATGATAAATTGTTGCTCGTATTCTTTCTCCATGGACTGGATTAAGGTAATTGCACAGTAAATCTGTGCCCAGGCCCTCAGCTCCTGGAGCTACATGATGAGATTAGAATCTGTTTTCATTTAAAAAAAAGTTTTCTAGTCTTGTCAAAAAAATTATATGTCCAAAGTGGAACTATTTCAGCTGGAGAGATTGAGAGACCTATAGAGACCTATACCTGAATACTCTATAGGTTTGTGATTGTGTAGAACAGTTGCTGGGTCAGGTCCTCACTCTGCCTAATTCAAAGCAGGGATTTGAAATTCAAGACTCCAGTTCTGAATTAGGCAGTATGTCGATTTGAACCTGGGTCTCCCAAATCAGTGCCCTAATTGAGGGAGTGTTAGGGGGTCATCTCCACTCATTTGGCATTTCCTATGCTAATAATAAAAATAATTAATAAAAAAATCTGGTTACAATGCTGGAAATTAAAATGATTTATTTTTGGTGGTGGTTACACTGAGAGAACTGAAAAAAATATAGAGTTGATCTGTAATAAAAACCAAAACTCTGTGTGTGTGTGTGTGTGTGTGTGTGTGTGTGTGTGTGTGTGTGTATAGTTTTTGTTGTGTTGTGTTTTTGTTCAGACAGCAAACTGGAAAATCAATTACTGGCACAGATCTAGTGGGAACATGCACAAATCGGCTAAGGTTGCCAACTGTCTAATCGCACAAACCCAAACACCCCTTTCCTGAGGCCCACCCCTTCTCCGAGGCCCCGCCCTCCACACAGTCCATCCCCCCTCCCTTTATCGCTCGCTCTCCCCCAACCTCATTTACTTTCATGGGGCAGGGGATTGGGGTGCAGGAGAGGGTGCAGGATGCGGGCTCTGGCTGGGAGTTTGGGTGTGGGAGCGGGCTCAGGGCTGAAGCAGGGGGTTGAGGGACAGGAGGGGGCTCAGGGCTGGGGCAGGGTTGGGATACAGGAGGGGGTGCGGGTTTGGGAAGGAGTTTGGGGGCGACGGGGGCTAAGTGCTGGGGCAAGGGATTGAGGTATGGAGGTGAGGGGTACGGGCTATGGGAGGGAGTTTGGGGGCAGCAGGGGGCTCGGCTGGGGCAGTGGATTGGGGTGCAGGAAGAGGTGAGGGGTGCAGCCTCCAGCCAGGCGGCACTTACCTCAGGTGATTCCCAGAAGCGGCCAGCATGTCCAGCTCCTAGGCTCAGGGGCGGCCAGGTGGCTCCGCACGCTGCCCCTGCCTGCAGGCATCACCCCCACAGGTCCCATGGGCCATGGTTCCTGACCAATGGGAGCTGCGGAGTCGGTGCTCGGGGCGGGGGCAGCATGCAGAGACCTCCTGGCTGTCCCTGAGCCTAGGAGCCGAACATGCCATCCGCTTCCAGAAGTGGCTCGGAGCCAGCACAAGTAGGGAGCCTGCTTTAGCCCTGCTGTGCCACCCACCGGACTTTGGCCTATTAAAATCTCCCACATTGCCTTTAATAGTCACTGGGAGATTGAGGCCGATTCTGGGAGACTTCCGGCCAATCCAGGAGGGTTGGCAACCCTAAAATCGGTCTCCCACCAAGCTGTGCTTGTTTGTCCACCCTGATATCCCAGTGGTTTCTCCTGACATTTGTTAGAATGATCCTGGTTGTTATAGCTCAGAGGATGGTGCTTTAAGCCGTAGTCAGATTGCATTTGGCAGAGCCTTTCAGGCACTATACCTGGATTGTTAAATTGGAGGGGGCACAACATGCAGTTTCGATATGTCAAAGTTTTAATGAACACAGAGGCGCCTGCAACCATTGTGGTCACCTTTTTGTCTTTGTGGAAATGGAAATAAATGAGCGTCTAAAGCCGTGGTGGGCAACCTGCAGCCTGCACGAGGCCCGTCAGCGTAATCCGTTGGCGGGCCGCCCTGAGGCCCGACCTCCTTCCCACAGCTCCCATTGGCTGGGAACGGTGAACTGCAGCCACTGGGAGCTGCAGGTGGCCATGCAAATGTAAACAAACTGTCTGGCAGCACACCAGTGGCCCACAGGCTGCAGGCTGCCAACTTCTTGTCTAAAAGCTCCAATGCTGCAAGTGGGGCAAGTTGAATGGCCCCTGTGTACTCAAGGCCTAAATAATGTAAATCATGGAATGGAGGGTTTTCAGTATCATTAACCCCAAAGCCTTCAAAAATCCTGAGACTGATTTAAAAGCATGATTTTTAATATAATATATATATAAAATTAGGGGTTCTTCTGGCTTTTGAGCCCCTTGGGTTCACACTTTCAGGTTTTCTCTACCAAAAAATGCTATGTTATCAAAGCTAAGATTAGACTATTGTCATCAATATAAAGGGAAGGCTAACCACCTTTAAATCCCTCCTGGCCAGAGGAAAAACCTTTTCACCTGTAAAGGGTTAAGAAGGTAAAGATAACCTCGCTGGCACCTGACCACAATGACCAATAAGGAGACAAGATACTTTTAAAGCTGGAGGGGGGGAGAAACAAAGGGTTCTCGTTGTGTGTGTGTGGCTTTTGCCGAGTCCAGAGCAGGAATGCAGGTCAGAACTCCTGTAAAGGGCTAATAAGCAATCTAGTTAGATATGCGTTAAATTCTGTTTTGTTTAAATGGCTGGTAAATAAGCTGTACTGGAGGGAATGTATATTCCTGTTTTTGTACCTTTTTGTAATTTAAGGTTTTGCCTAGAGGGATTTTCTACGTTTTGAATCTGATTACCCTGTAAGGTATTTACCATCCTGATTTTACAGAGGTGATTCTTTTACTTTTTCTTCAATTCAAATTCTTCTTTTAAGAACCTGATTGATTTTTCCTTGTTCTTAAGATCCAAGGGTTTGGGTCTGTGCTCACCTATGCAAATTGGTGAGGATTTTTATCAAGCCTTCCCCAGGAAAGGGGGTGTAGAGCTTGGAGGGATTTTGCGGGGAAAGACGTTTCCAAGTGGGCTCTTTCCCGCTTATATTTTGTTAGACGCTTGGTGGTGGCAGCAATAAAGTCCAGGGACAATAGGAAAAATAGTTTGTACCTTGGGGAAGTTTTAACCTAAGCTGGTAAAAATAAGCTTAGGGGGTTCTTCATGCAGGTCCCCACATCTGTACCCTAGAGTTCAGAGTGGGGAAGGAACCTTGACAACTATAATCAGGTGACTTCAGAAACTGGGGTGTGAAGAAACACACCAAATATTGTGAAACTCAGAAAGGGAAATTGACAAAATAGAATTATTTAGTCTGGGAAGAAAAACTAGTAAGATGACCTGACTGAAATATTTAATTTAGTTAAAGGTTATTACATAAAATTAGCCTTGGTGATGTAGTTGGAGTCATTGGACAGATTAGCAGAAGGGGACACAGGTTTGAAGTAAGAGATTGGATATGTCACAAGAATTGACAGAGTTGTGAATAGGCTGAGTGGATTTCCATCTGAGTTGGCAGAATTGAGTCATTTTAATGTACCGAAACAAAGGTTGAATGATTATATGGAACTTGATAACTTAAAGGTGTATTAGTCAGTTTCATGCTTGGTAGAAACTAGCTACCCCAGGTAGGGGATGGGAATTTTTTTTCCACATCTGCTGTTAAACCCAGGCCAGCTGCCTCCTGTGCACCCTGTTGTGGCCTACGGTCACAGTCCAGGTGGCCTGCCTCAGTTTCCCATCTTAGACAATTCAAATAAGCTTCACTTCAGGCTTTTTCTGGGTCAAACAATCTACCCCTCTTTAGGGATTGGTTTTATTAATATATAATCGGTAACCCTCAAAACAAAGTCCATTCATAAGTCCTCCCAACTCAAGCTTCCTCCTCCCAGGTCTTTGCAGGCCCCACCCAGCTGGGACAGGGTCTCTTCCAGGCCTTCTTGCCTGGAGCGTTTTCCTCACTCCCCTCAAACCCTGCCACAGCTTTTTCCCTTTTCCCTGCACCATCCTGCTCCTTTTTTAAAAAAAACTGGAATCACCTGATTCCTCTCATGTAGGACTCATTCTATAATCAGGGTTAGTTTAGCCTCAGTCTCTTCAGCCCATGTGGCAAGCCACCCTGTTACAATGCTCTTTTCCTTTCTGGATTAGCAGTATACCACATAATAAAGACCTGTGGAATCAAGGCCAGTAATGGGACACAGCCTAAAAAGCCAGTCTGCAAAGGCTTCACTTGTGATAGAACATGCTGATATGTGTGTATAGACCAGTAGTAGAGAGCGTCTCATCACAGGTGGGACTCTGGGATGTTAGTCTAAGGGCACCTGTTATTGACACAGCTCATAAATTGCTGTTTTCTCAGCAGGGAGAGTATTGGAAAGCTAGAGTTAATATCAGGTTTATATTAACATTTATATCAGAAAATCAATGGAAAGGTTACACTGTTAACGTAGGGTAAACAGATTTCTCCTGCTCACAAAGATGCATCACAGCTGAGAGGAGAACTGTGGCACATTGGAATAAAACGTCTTTCCAGCTTTGATGAGTTTAGAGCCAAATTCTCCCTTTGCTTGACATAGGGAGAGTGTCTAGATTTTAAATTAATAAATCAGTTCATTTGCAGCAACTACTTCCTTCTGTCTATCAACTTAATCTCTACATTGGCTTATTCCAGGGTATGTATCCTTGACGGTGGTAGGCAGTGGTATGCTTCATAACTGGCATATGAAGAGAAATCTGAGGGAGAAATTAAAATAAAGATCAGACAAGGTGCTTTGAAAATGCTCACGGAGACGAAGGAGCATGTAAAGACATCTAAAAGGTTCCTTCCTTTTGTCGCAGTTAGATCTGAAAGGCTGTGTCATAACCATAGGGATAGCCTAAATTCCTCCTTACCTGTAAGGGGTTAAGAAGCTCAAGTAACCTGGTTGGCACCTGACCAAAGGAACCAATGGGGACAAAAGATACTTTCAAATCTGGTGGTGGGGGAGAGGTTTTGTTTGGGGTTCTTTGTTTCTGTGGCCCCGCTCTTGGGACTAAGAGGGACCGGACATCAATCCATGATCTCCAAATTTTTCTGAACAAGTCTCTCATATTTCAAACTTGTAAGTAACAGCCAGGCAAGGTGTATTAGTTTGTTTTCTCAACTTATGAATTTTCCCTTTGCTAGAGGGAGGTTTATCCCTGTTTTTGCTGTAATTTTGAAACTAAGGCTAGAGGGGGTTCCTCTGGGCTCTTTGAATTTTCTGCTACTCTGTAAGGTTAACTACCAGCCTAAGTTTACAGAGGTCATTCCTTTACCTTTTCCTCTTTAAATAAAATCCTTCTTTTTAAGAACCTGACTGATTTTTCCATTGTTCTAAGACCCAGGGGTTTGGGTCTGTAGTCCCTTTGTAACCAATTGGTGAGGATATATGCTCAAGCCTTCCCCAGGAAAGGGGGTGTAGGCTTGGGGGAATATTTTGGAGAAATAGGACTCCAAGTGGTCCTTTCCCTGATTGTTTGTTAAATCACTTCGTGGTGGCAGTGATCCCAAGGCAAGAAAGGAATCTGTGCCTTGGGGAAGTTTTAATCTAAGCTGGTAAGAATAAGCTTAGGGGGTCTTTCATGCGGGTCCCCACATCTGTACCCCAGAGTTGAGTGGGGAAAGAATCCTGACAGGCTGTGTACAAATCCAGCCGGAAATGGCACTTGATTCCAACTGGACCAATGTCAAATGCCTTTAGAAACCCGTAAGCTGCTCTCTCCTCAGTGGAGGATGCTGGTGGGTACAAGCTCATCAACTGCAAGCTCCAGCATTGTAAAAAGCCAAGGAATTTGCATCTTTCAGTGAAATATTCTCCTGTGTTGCCGAGTTACCTATCTTTATTATTTGTTATCTCCTGTTCTGAGTGTACAGGAACCTTGCTATGAGAGCTGTTTATGTGCTCAGCTTCACAGCGCTTAATAAAAAATTGAAAACGTGTGGCTAATGAAGCTCTTTGCAGCTCATTTTAATTCCGGGGATGATTTTCCTGGGCTCATCCAAAGCAAACAATTCTGTTTAAACAGCTTTGACCTGTGGGCCCAATACTGCAAATCATAGAAATGTAGGGCTGGAAGGACCCTCAAGAGTTAGCTAGTCCAGCTCCCCATGCTGAGGCAGGACCAAATATATGAAGAGTTAGCAGCACTGAGATGCAAACTCATTCCTTAGAAAAAGCTGGAACCTAAATCCACCAGTTTAGCCCATTTTGCTACACTAGTTATAACTTGAGTGCCTCCTGAGAATATGCCCTCATCGTCTGTTGAAGCCAATGGGCATTGAAGATGCTCAGCATGTGGTAGGATCAGGCCCTGTGAAAGTCAGAGTTGCTGAGTTTCTGTGAATCTCTAGGGAACGCTAACTCTTGATGCTCCTTAGCATCTAACTTCACAGTGAGTTGAGGACTGTAAGCACCAAGCACGACAGAACCCCGGATTCATATTTGCGTCAGTGTCTTAGTATCTCAGGCTGAAGAATAGTCACAAACCTCTCCCCATGAATGCAACTCGTTGCCCCAGCTTCCCAATGCTGAGAAAGTGCCATAAGCTTGGGGCCATAAGAATTGCCATACTGTGTCGGGTCCAGTATTCTGGCTCCAAAATTGGCCGGTATCATTCTTCTCCAGAAGAAAGTGAAGACACTCCAAAGTAGAAAGTTTATGTTATAACCTATCCACAGGACAAGTTTCTTCTTAACCCCTAAGATCCGTTGCCCTGACCCCTTAGGTTTTATCCACCTTCCATAACTCTTGGGTTTCTTTGTCTGGTTTTCATCCTTACCACGATAAGTGGAAGCCGAGGGCACGCCATACCCTTGAGGAGTGGGCTGCTAAGCGTCTTTTAGCAATTTTTAAGTAGGAAAGAAAACAAGGGGAAGTGTGAGGGATTGCTCCACAACTTCATTTGAGACAAAATAGCGTCCGTAACAGCTCATTTATTTCTGGATCATACAATATTCAGCTTCTGCACAACAAGTTGGAAGACTGGCTTCCTAACTGCCTCTCCCTGAAATCATTAGTATTAATAGTCTGCATAATAAACCACAAAAAGGACCCCCCCCACACAAAAAGTCTGTATGTCGCCTCCTCTGAGTGCTTATTGGGCTGGCAGTCTCTCGGCTTTGTCTAATTCAGACACATTTGTTTTTCCTTCCATCATTTGTTTTAGTACATTAAGTTAAAGTGGTTCTATGGGGATTCAGTTGATTAATGACTAATTTCCCTCATGTGCACACGCAAGAGCAACCTGCATTCATAGCATTTTTGTTGAAATAAATTATATTAAAAGTCTGGCTAAGTTGGGGGAGCTAAATGCATTTTTTTTTGTTTAGAGGAAAAACAAGCAGAAGAAGAATTAAATAGAAAAGTAAAGCATGCAACTCTTGTTTGTATCCCAAGGGAGATCAGGGCTCTGTGGTGGTAGGTGTTGTACTCAGTAGAAGACAGTCCTTTCCCCAGAAAGATTACAGTCTAGGAAGACAAAGGGTGTGATAGGAAACTGAGGCAAAGAGACGGGAAGTGATTCGACTTGCCCAAGCTCGCATGGTACGTCAGTGTCAGAGCCAGGAATAGAAACCAGAGACTCAGGCTAGTGCCCTAGCAACAGGCCATGCTGCTTCTTAAAATGACTTGACTTACGCCAGCTGAGAATCTGGTCCATTGCTTTAACTGATTTCAGTGGTAGCCGTGTTAGTCTGTATCAGCAAAAAAACCCGAGGAGTCCTTGTGGCACCTTAGAGACTAACACATTTATTTGGGCATAAGCTTTTGTGGGCTAGAACCCACTTTGTCGGATGTATGAAGTAAAAGATACAGGAGCAGGTAAAAGTACATGAAAGGATGTGGGTTGCTTTACCAAGTGTTAGGTCAGACTGATGTAACACTTGATTTAACTGAGTTATTCCTGATTTTCACTGGTATGAGCTCCCAAAGCAGGCATTAAAAGCTATCATTGGCTTAGGACCAGTGATTCACAATACTTTTTGTATTGCGACCCTGCGTGACAACAGACAAAAGCTGCAGGACCATCCCCTCCCATCTAAAAGAAGAGGAGGGTTTCTGTGATGCCTTAATTCCTATTCATGACCATGCCTTCGGGGCACAACTCCCAGGCTGAGAACCCATGGCTTAGGAAATAAAATGTACATATTTTACTAAATGTATTCCAAAGTCTGCCTTTCCATCAAATAGAAATTGCTTTCCAAATTGGAATAAGAATGTGAGTTCAAGGGAAACAGTATAAGTGAGTACATGATAATACCGGAACTATAAAATGGGGGCATGAATCAGAAGGAAATCAAACCTTTTCCCTTTTCTTCCAATCCTTTCCAGTTCAGGTATGGTATTATTATACCCAGAACCATAGTGGGGAGTTCACCTAAATATTTCAGATGTTTAGGTCAATGTATCTTCTGAAGGATTTACTATTTAAATAGTTAAATCAATCCCCTGGCAACTTCTTTGGAATGTCTATAGCTTTGGGTTTCATTGTATTACAACACCGTGAGGCCTATGGGTGTGGAGACAGTGCTGATAAATAGATCTCCAAGTGCTATTCCTTTCAATATCCACCAGGAAACCTCCAGGTATGTCAGCAGATATTACAATCCTATTGTAAATATTTTTTTCTGGTCAGGATGAACCGGAACAACAGGTGCATTGCTTAATCTACTAAACTACAGAACTAAAACTGCAGACACTATCATAATGTCGTTCAGGTGAAGAAGGATCTCCAGATAAAACAGTTCATCTGACACTTACTTTATTAATGAGGAGTTAGGAGCTGAATTGTAGGTTCTCTTCCTGTGATTTATCTGGGCATTTTTTTTCTTTACTGAAATAGCAGTTTTGTAGTATATGGAATTTGATTTCTCAGCAACTGAGAAATAAAGCCATGCAGATTCTTGGCATAAAGTATGTAGACTTTCTCTCTCTCTCTCTCTCTCTCTCTCTCTCTCTCACACACACACGTGTGTGTGTGTTTACTGTGTACATATCTGGATGTATGTGGACTGTAAATATGAATCTTTATGTTGCTATGCCAAATTCAAGGAAGCACAAGAAAAATATCTAATTTCATTATTCACAATTAGATGTCTTATCAAAAAGTGATGAAGAAAAACTGTGGCTGACCCTGGGAGAAATGAGAGAGATGGTAGAGATGAAATCAAGACACCCAGTTAGGATTGGATACAAGTTGTGATGCTGGTAAATCAAATGCCAGATCTGGTCAAGGCGTTAGCTAAGAATTGACAAACTCATTGCTAGAAACCAAAGCAGCTCACCTGTATGTTCATTTTGTTCAAGATAGGTATTAGTCTTGTAAGAAAGTACTTAGTGTTTATACCATATGAAATGCTTATAAATTGCTGCATGCATTAATGTAACTTTTAATGTGTGTATTTCATGCTATAAGGAAATATGTAAGTTATGCTTTATAACTTTGAAAAAATGTTTGCTCTGAACTTTTGAACCCAGGCATGGGACTTGTCCCTCCTGTCCATTCAGGAGGCATATCAAGATTAAACGAGCCATTAAAGAACATCACAATTCAAAGGATTGGTGAATGGCCCTATCATGTTTTGGAAATGCTACTTGCAAGGAAGCTCATCTCATGGACTGGAAGGCCAAATGTAAAAGATAAAACAGGCTCACAAGAAAATTTTTCATCTGTTTGCTGTTTGAACTGTCACAGGGCCAGAGACACTAAACTAAACTAGAAATCCACAAGGTCAGCCTGGGTCCGCCTATTTCAAGACTTCACATAACCCACAGACATCTTGTGCACTTATCCTCTGTAAGCTGGAAGCAAGCACACTGCATAGCCCGAAAGAATTTGGTTTCGCTTAGGCAAACAAAAACATCTGCACAGTTGCAGTATTACTAACTAGGATAGATAAATGACAGGTTCATGAGAATGGAAGGAAGCGTGGACAGTGGACCTTGGTCTGGATGCCTGTGTCGGTAAGTTTCCTGCTTGAGCTGCTTTGCTGATAGGTAAAAATTATGAGTTCTTTGCTTTCGCTAGGGAAATTGTTAGCTTATTAGAAGTTATTTTGAGTGATGTGCTTTGTTTGGAGAAACCTATAAAAAGTTTGGTGTGAGTGTATACTTTGGAGGAGTTTGGATTTCTACGAGCTTGGAGTCTGACAGCTACCTTCCCAGCAGTTAGGAGGAACGGCTGGCCACTAGAACCATGCTGCTGCCTCTCGGCACCAGCTCACACTCAGTAACTATATTCTGGGGTGCTCTAGATTATTGCTATTTTAGATGTGTGCTTTGTACTCAGTAAAAACAAGGATTTTTGGGTGGAAGCACTCTTGTGTGTACCAATCATTTATCAGAAGGAGGTGCTGTGTCCCCCACTGATTTATTTCCTGACACCGCCTGGAAAACAGATTAGTTACCATACCTTTGGGTTCAGATAACCCTGGGTAACACACCCTGAAAGACATTTTGAATGGACAGATTACTACATCTGTCACATTTAGGAACCATATATGATAACACATTTGTGTGTATATGTTTACTTGCTTTAACCTGTAAATAACTCTTATTTCTTTCTCCTAGTTAATAAAACTTTTTGATAGATTATTACATGACTGGCTGCAGGCATTGTCTTTGGTGTAAGATCAAGGGTACCTGTTGATTTGAGGTAAGTGACTCACCTCGTGGAACTGGGAGCAACCTGAATATTTTGTCTTGTTTGGTGTAAGTGACCCTTTATCACTAAATCCAGTTTGCAAGATAGACTGGTGTGCCCAAGGAGACTGTCTGTGACTCCATGGCAAGACTAGTACAGTGAACCAGGAGATCATATCTGTTTCTAGGTTGGAGAAATCTAATTAGAGAACATACCACCATTTGGGGGTGTCCACCCTGTTTTTGAGAGCCTGAGTTGTGAGCCACTGCAGACAGCGTGACACCAATGACAAATGGACCCAAGTGGGTCAAATGCCAGTGTGTTGCCCATCTTGGATTGGTTGTTGCCACATCGTGACCAGATACCCAAAAGGTCTGACTTTTTTGCAGTTTGACCAGACTTGCCTAAGTTGACATACCACACAAGTCTCAATGAATTGGAGTAGATGTTGCAGAATATGATCATACAAGTTCTGAGCCTGCCAGGTGCTGAGCACCTCTTGAGAAGGGTTGAATGCCTCAATTCTGTTGGCTAAAAGCATGTTAAAGGGACTCTGTATCTTGCAGATTTAGCATCCTCCAAGATTGGGCCCTTAAAATGGATGTGCTGGGGCTGATTATCTCAAGCTCAGCAAGAACCATGTAAAAGGAGGTGGGGAAGTCCTCTAAGCTGTATAGAAAAAGAACGGCACCATCTGCAGGTCACAACAAATGGGAAACATAGCACCAGCCATCAAAGGGGAGAGTTATGAGGAGTGCAGCAGTTCTGGCTAAAGAGAGTAATGTAGATTGGAAATGTTGTAAAGAGCTCTGGCTACTTGGCTGTAAGCAAAAACCCACCAACACCATCTAAACTCAGGAAATGTATATGCTATGAGCATCACAGATAGGTGAGGACAAACCTATGATAAGGCACAGAAAATGCCCTGGCATGAGCATCGTTATCTGTTTCAAAAAGCAAGAGACCCAATGTGTGTGCATAGAAACTCTGGTGTGTTGGGCAACAAAGACTGATGCCCCAAAGTATGAGACTACCAAAATATGGAAGATCATCTTATCTTTATTATGGACCATATAGTTTAAGCTTATCTAAGTTTTAAAATCACTTGTGTTTTGTCCATATATATCTAATAATTGGATTTAAAGCATTTAAAACTATAAATTGGATTTTCTTCAAACTTAGCTTATTCCTTAAAGTATGAAATTTACAAATCAAGACAAGATTAAACAAAGGTTAAACTCTGCTGTGTGAGTCAGGATGTACCAGTGATCAGGTCTGCTTAGTTGCTTTGATTTTTGTTGTTTGCTGGATCTCTTTTTTAAGCTTCCTTTAAAAAAAAAAAGTGCCACTGATGAAACAAAGGAATGACACACAGAAAATTAAGAAATTTCCTTTGTTTCTTTATTCTCTGCTTAATTAGAATGTGGGTGGACTAGCATATTGCCAAGAACATGTAACTTAAGTTGTGTGCTGTGAGTTTGAAAATGATTGACAGACAATAACCAATCCATCCAGTTAAACCATGACACTGTTCTCCTTTCCTTGTGATGATACCTATATGCAAAGCTTTCCTTTGTGTGGAACAAATACTGACTTTAAGGAACAACAATCAGATGAGATGATATCTAATAAAAGTGGAGCAGCAGCCTTAATGGGACTGATCATCACCTGGTGTAAAATTGATGTAACTCCACTGAAGTCTGTGGAGTACACCAGTTCGCATCAGGTAAGTATACCATGGGGATGGGGGCCATCTAAGTACCGTAGATAGGCTCTGGCCCAATATGGTTGAGGATACACTGGGATAGTGTTAAGACATGAAGTTGGCGAGAAGGGTTTTCTCTTGTGAACATTTCACTATCTGTCCTGTTCCACACTCAATGAAAAGTGTGTGTTATAAAGGATCCAGGTTGGCTGTTTTAGCACACCTATTAGTTACACAACAGTATGTCAGAGAGGAAGATGGGCCACTTGGTTTAGTACAGTTGCTGAAAGGCTATATTGGTGATAGCTGGGTGGGGTGATTCATGCCATGCCTTATGTGAATGCTGGTTGTTTTCTTATCCATCTGTAAATGTTGGGGATGGGAAATGGCACTTTCCCCTTCATTTAAAACAAAAAACTATTTGAAAAAAATGAATGAAGGACTGCAAGAGGCTATGCTGGCATTAGGGTGCCATACTGAGCACATGACATGCAACCTTTTGAAGTCTAAATCCAGAGAGCAAGCATTTAAGCTCAATTAGAGATGGGCCTGACCCAAGACCCCAGATCCAAATCTGCCCTAAAGCTTGAATCTGAATTCAGATCTAGACTTCTCCAAAGTGTGCAAGGGCTTCAGATTAACTCTTTGATACTAGTATGGTAGCTGAGGCTATCTGAACACCTCACCATCTGTAATGATTTATCATCACAACCCCCTTGTGAGACAGAGTGGAGTATTACCCCACTTTACAGGTTGGGAGCTAAGCTAAAGGGAACTAAGTGAGTGGCCCAAGGTCACCTAGGGAGTTACTGATGAAGCAGAGATGTGAACCCAGGTCTTCTGTATCCCAGGCTAGTACATAAACCACTGGAGCATCCTTTCTCTACATTAAAAATTACATACATCAAAATTGTTATAAGTCCCCACACAATTTTCCTCTTCCCATTACACTAATCAAAGAAAGTTCAGTGTACCCCTTTCCCAGGGCCCTGAAGAGAAGGTAAACTTCACAGCATGTGTCTTCAACAAACATTGAATTCCCAGTACACCTGGGTGGCCATTTGCTGATTAATACCGGCCTGTCATCACTACTAATTCCTGATGTGTGAAATGCAGCATTAGGATGACAAATCAGAGGCGTGTTAGTCTGTATCCATAAAAACAACAAGGAGTCCGGTGGCACCTTAAAGACTAACAGATTTATTTGAGCATAAGCTGTCATGGGTAAAAACCCCACTTCTTCAGATTTTTACAGATGCAGACATAAATATACTGACACGTGAAGAGAAGGGAGTTACCTCACAAGTGGAGAGCCAGTGCTGAAAGGGCCAATTCGATTAGGGTGGATGTAGTCCACTCCCAATAATAAATGAGGAGGTGTCAATTCCAGGAGAGGCAAAACTGCTTTTGTAATGAGCTAGCCACTCCCAGTCCCTATTCAAGACCAAATTAATGGTGTTAAATTTGCAAATGAATTTTAGTTCTGCTATTTCTCTTCGAAGTCTGTTTCTGAAGTTTTTTTGTTCAAGTAGAGCTACTTTCAAATCTGTTATAGAATGTCCAGGAAGATTGAAGTGTTCTCCTACTGGCTTTTGTACGTTACCATTCCTGATGTCTGATTTGTGTCCATTTATTCTTTTACGTAGGGACTGTCCGGTTTGGCCAATGTACATGGCAAAGGGGCATTGCTGGCACATGATGGCATATATAACATTAGTAAACGTGCAGGTGAATGAGCCTCTGATGGTGTGGCTGATGTGGTTGGGTCCTCTGATGGTGTCGCTGGAGTAGATATGGGGACAGAGTAGGCAACGCGGTTTGCTACAGGGATTGATTCCTGGGTTAGTGTTTCTGTGATGTAGTTGCCAGTGAGTATTTGCTTCAGGCTGGGGGGCTGTCTGTAAGCAAGGACTGGCCTGCCTCCCAAGGTCTGGGAGAGTGAGGGATCATTTTCCAGGATAGGTTGTAGATGGTTGATAATGTGCTGGAGAAGTTTTAGCTGGGGGCTGTACGTGATGGCTAGTGGTGTCCTGTTATTTTCCTCGTTGGGCCTGTCCTGAAGTAGGTGACTTCTGGGTACCCATCTTGCTCTGTCAGTCTGTTTCCTCACTTCCCCAGGTAGGTATTGTAATTTTAAGAATGCTTGATAAAGATCTTGTAGGTGTTTGTCTCTGTCTGAGGGATTGAAGCAAATATGGTTTTATCTTAGGGCTTGGCTGTAGTCAATGGATCATATGATGTGTCCTGGATGGAAGCTGGAGGCATGTAGGTAAGTATAGCGGTCAGTAGGTTTCCGGTATAGGGTGGTGTTTATGTGACCATCGCTTATTTGCACTGTAGTGTCCAGGAAGTGGATCTCTTGTGTGGACTGGTCCAGGCTGAGGTTGATGGTGGGGTAGAAATTGTTGAAATCCAGGTGGAATTCTTCAAGGGCATCCATCCCGTGGGGCCATATGATGAAGATATCATCAGTGTAGCGCAAGTAGAGGAGGGGCACTAGGGGACAAGAGTTGAGGAAGCATTGTTCTAAGTCAGCCATAAAAATGTTGGCATACTGTGGGGCCATGCGGGTACCCATAGCAGAGCCACTGTCTTGAAGGTATAAGTTGTCTCCAATCTGAAATGGTTGTGGGTGAGGACAAAGTCACACAGCTCAGCCACCAGGTGTGCCGTGGCCTCATCCAGGATACTGTTCTTGACAGCTTGTAGTCCATCCTCATGTGGAATATTGGTATAAAGAGCTTCTACATCCATGGTGACCAGGAAGGTGTTTTCAGGAAGATCACCAATGCGTTGTATCAAGCTTAAGAGGGGTAGCCGTGTTAGTCTGGATCTGTAAAAGTGGCAAAGAGTCTGTGGCACCTTATAGACTAACAGATGTATTGGAGCATGAGCTTTCATGGGTGAATACCCACTTCATTGGATGCAACAGTGCATTGTAGTTTCCTCAGAAAGTGGGTGGAGTCTCGAAGATAGCTAGGAGTGCTGGTAGCATAGGGTCTGAGGAGAGAGTCCAAATAGCCAGATAATCCTGCTGTAAGAGTGCCGATGCCTGAGATGATGGGGTGTCCAGGGTTTCCAGGTTTATGGATCTTGGGTAGCAGATAGAATACCCCTGGGCAGGGCTCTGGGGGTGTGTACATGTAGATTTGTTCCCATGCTGTAGCAGGGAGTTTCTTGAGCAGATGGTGTAGTTTCTTTTGGTACTCCTCAGTGGGGTAAGAGGATAGTGGGCTGTAGAATGTGGTGTTGAAGAATTGCCTGGCAGCCTCCTGTTCATAATCTCACTTGTTCATTATGACTACAGCACCTCCTTTGCCAGTCCCTTTGATTATAATGTCAGAATGGTTTCTGAGGCTGTGGATGGCGTTGCATTCTGTACGGCTGAGGTTATGGGTAAGTGATGCTGTTTATTTACAATTTCAGCATGTGCATGTCTGTGGAAGCACTCTGTGTAGAAGTCCAGTCTGTCATTTCGACCATCAGGAGGAGTCCACACATAATTCTTCTTCTTGTAGTGTTGGTAGGAGGGTTCCTGTGGGTCAATGCACTGTTCAGTGGAGTGTTGAAAATATTCCTTAAATCAGAGATGACAAAAGTAGGCTTCCAGATCACTGCAGAACTGTATCATGTTGGTGAGGCAGAAAGAGTCCCTGAGATAGGACAGACTCTTCCACTGGGCTAAGTGTGTGGTTGGATAGATTAACAATATTGTTAGGTGAGTTGAGGGTACCACTTTTGTAGCTCCCTATGGCATGTAGGAGTTTAGATAGTTTACTGTCCTTTTTCCTCTGTAGAGAAATGAAGTGTGTGTTGTAAATGGCTTGTCTCATTTTGTAAAGTCCAGCCTCATGGAAGTTTGTGTGGAAGGTTGGTTTTGTATGAGAGTCTTCAGTTTTGAGGTTTCAGAGTAGCAGCCGTGTTAGTCTGTATTCGCAAAAAGAAAAGGAGTACTTGTGGCACCTTAGAGACTAACAAATTTATTAGAGCATAAGCTTTCGTGAGCTACAGCTCACTTAGAGCTCATTCTTGATCTTCTCCTGTCTGCTGTACAGGATGCTGATCAAGTGGTTCCTCAGTTTCTTTGAGAGTGTGTGGCACAATCTCTCACCATAGTCAGTGTAGTATGTCAATTGCGATGGATTTTTTTACCTTCAGTCCATTTGGTATGATGTCCATCTGTTTGCACTTGAAAAGGAAGATTATGTCCATCTGTATCTGTGCGAGTTTTTTTGTTGAGGTTGATGCATACGGCTACTGCATACGGCTAAATTTAATGCGTTGCATGGTGACAAGTATCAGGGGGTAGCCGTGTTAGTCTGTATCCACAAAAACAACAAGGAGTCCAGTGGCACCTTAAAGACTAACAGATTTATTTGAGCATAAGCTTTCTTACTGAGTTGGCCCTGTCAGCACTGGTTCTCCACTTGTGAGGTAACTCCCTTCTCTTCATGTGTCAATATATTTATTTCTGCATCTGTAATTTTCACTCCATGCATCTGAAGAAGTGGGGTTTTTATCCACGAAAGCTTATGCTCAAATAAATCTGTTAGTCTTTAAGGTGCCACCCGACTCCTTGTAGCATTAGGATGGTTCCTGTGTGAGACCTCACAGGTTTGCCACTAATTCTTTGGCTTAGATGGGGCCGCAGGACCACAGCCCATAGTAAGATGCACCGCCTCACTGCGCCATCCCGGGATCATCCTAAGGATGTAACAGCAGGTTGGGGAAAGCCACATTTCAGTCCCTGCTTCTCCCTTCCTCCAGGGGCCAGTAATTTGCTGCTGATATATGCCAGCAATAAATAAATATTCCTGATACATCTCCTTGCTTCTGTTGCCTGGCAAGTCGGTGAGGGAGGGGGCGACTAGAATTCCCTTCCTCCCACCCTGTCTGCCCCATAAGGGGAAATATCAGGTGCATAGTGCCCACTTACCCCTGTGGTCCTGAGACCCAAATTTCCCCTCTGTACTTCTCAGCACAGGTGCAGTCTGGGGCATAATAATAGGCCTTTATGATACTTTGCATCTGAGGGCCTGATCTAGAGCCCAATGGACTCTGTGGCAAAGGTCCCATTCATTTTAATGGTGCAGGATCAGGGCCAAAATGTATTTGCACTGAGTGGACTAGAATTCCCCATTAGATTCCCTAGTAAATCTCTCAAGCCCTCTGATAAACATACAAGTTTTCCTCGGGAAGGACCCCGTCCTTGCCTTTGTTAGGGAAGTTAGATTGAGTGATCCAATATCTCCGTTTAATCTTTATCTCCTATACTTATATTCTAACTGGTGAATGGCTTGGCATAATAGCAGGGCCCTGTGTACAGTAAAACAATGTAGTTAGGAGACATCAAAAACATGGTGCACGGTAACAAATAACATAATGCTGCACAAAGCAAAACACTATCGAGAAGAAGTTATCAAAGAGAAGGCAAAGCAAACAAACTGAGTGTGTGTAATACAGATAAATCTTATGTCATAACCTTAAAAACACCCAGCTGGGACTCTGCAATTCATAATAGGCTTTGGAAGTGAATTTCAAAGGTCAATTGCATAAACAATGAAACAAAACAAAGTTCGATCACCTAGGGATTTGCAAATGTGTGTGTGGGAGCTACTAGCAATCCCAGGGTAGATGACCTGAATGCAGGAAGAAACTAGCATTTCAACCAGACAAGTGGGAGCAAATGTTCTGTAAACACTTTGAATATCAAAAGAAACCTTTTAGAACTGTTGTTACTTCACAGGAAGCCAATTTACCAAACACAAAGCAGGAAGAAAATAAAGTACAGAGCAGGAATACAGCACAGAGTGACTTAAGTCCATTTTTTAGGCCACCAGAGTGCTTGCTCGTGAGGTCAAAAAGCAAACTTTGATTTGCACTTGGTAGTAAGATGAGTGGAACTGGAGAGAGAAGATCAGCTTTCAGAAAGGATCTAGATTAGTGAGGGACCAGAGGTTCAGGAGTGTGTAACTTGGACCTCCTGGCACTCATAATGAAACTTTCTTTTCTCATTCCCTGGGTTCACATCAAGGTACTTTCAAAGAAATTAAACCTTTTGGATTGGCCTGGAACATTCACCCTGGATAGAGAGAGAACAGGAAATCAGGCGTCAAGTAAATACTCCATCGCCATAGAAAGAGCTCTGGCCTTTAACACAGAGATGGTGGGCTCTGACTCTAATGGCTGGTTTCAAGTCCCCTCCCCGAGGGGCCAGCTCCTGTTGTGTTGCAGAGGGTGGAAATCTCAGACAAAGGAACACTGACTGCATTGAGACAAGAAAGCTGTCACTCTAGAAATGTCTCCTCCAGGGGGTGGCCTGAACATAACCCTTCCAACAGTTAATGGACACTGGGATGTAGTAGAGTAGCAGCCGTGTTAGTCTGTATTCGCAAAAAGAAAAGGAGTACTTGTGGCACCTTAGAGACTAACAACAGAGCCAGAAGAGTACCCAGAAGTCACCTACTACAGGACAGGCCCAACAAAGAAAACAACAGAACGCCACTAGCCATCACCTTCAGCCCCCAACTAAAACCCCTCCAACGCATCATCAAGGATCTACAACCTATCCTGAAGGACGAGCCATCGCTCTCTCAGATCTTGGGAGACAGACCAGTCCTTGCTTACAGACAGCCCCCCAATCTGAAGCAAATACTCACCAGCAACCACACACCACACAACAGAACCACTAACCCAGGAACCTATCCTTGCAACAAAGCCCGTTGCCAACTCTGTCCACATATCTATTCACGGGATACCATCATAGGGCCTAATCACATCAGCCACACTATCAGAGGCTCGTTCACCTGCGCATCTACCAATGTGATATATGCCATCATGTGCCAGCAATGCCCCTCTGCCATGTACATTGGCCAAACTGGACAGTCTCTACATAAAAGAATGAATGGGCACAAATCAGACGTCAAGAATTATAACATTCAAAAACCAGTTGGAGAACACTTCAATCTCTCTGGTCACTCGATCACAGACCTAAGAGTGGCTATCCTTCAACAAAAAAGCTTCAAAAACAGACTCCAACGAGAGACTGCTGAATTGGAATTAATTTGCAAACTGGATACAATTAACTTAGGCTTGAATAGAGACTGGGAATGGATGAGTCATTACACAAAGTAAAACTATTTCCCCATGGTATTTCTCCCTCCCACCCCACCCCCCACTGTTCCTCTGATATTCTTGTTAACTGCTGGAATTAGCCTACCTGCTTGTCACCATGAAAGGTTTTCCTCCTTCCCCCCCCTGCTGTTGGTGATGGCTTATCTTAAGTGATCACTCTCCTTACAGTGTGTATGATAAACCCATTGTTTCATGTTCTCTGTGTGTGTGTATATAAATCTCTCCTCTGTTTTTTCCACCAAATGCATCCGATGAAGTGAGCTGTAGCTCACGAAAGCTTATGCTCTAATAAATTTGTTAGTCTCTAAGGTGCCACAAGTACTCCTTTTCTTTTTGCGAATACAGACTAACACGGCTGCTACTCTGAAACCCATAATGAAACTTTGTTTCTTATTATCCTGTCTGCTGACCGCACCATTAATCATAAATGAAACACGGTCCTAGTTGTTGTAACTTGTAAAGGCTATATTGGAACACCATCCTGAAAACATGAGTTTTCAGGTGTGCCTTTTGAAGTAGACAATGAAACAGGAAAGTCTTTATAACAACCAAAGAGATTTAACTCCTCGAATAATGCAATTCCAAAATGGGATTTTGTAGTTTTCCCATTGGATCCCAAATTCCTACAATTGGATGCTAACAGCATCCATTGAACTCTGTGGGAGTTAAGCATACACATCAGCAGGAGAATCGGACTCTATTCCATTTTTTTTCCCTTATGGGAGCCCATTCACAGTGACAGAACTGTTGTCATGTTCTCTCTGTGGCTTCTGTCTTTAATTTATAAAAAATGGACACAGGTGGTCTCACATGCATCCATTTTCAAACAGGCTGCGCAAGGGTGGGAGAGGGTCTTTGTGCCTATTGCTCATCCCTGTGCAAAAAGTGATCATAACCCTATCTATATGTCCTAAAGAACTTAACTAAAGTAACCCTGTTCTGATACAGAGCACCTGACACTAGGCAGGAGCAATGTCACTAAGCAGGAAATATCAAACCCGCTTTGTAATTGGTGTAGGTACATTGAAATCAATGGAACTGTGTGGATTTACACCATCTGAAGCTGATTTACTAAGGCAGCAATATAAAAGTATGGCTGCAAGTGTAAGAAAAGTTTGTCTAGATATGACGGATCAAATTCAATTATGGAGCAAATGGGCACAATATTCTTTGAAATCAGTGGGGGTTTCACATGCTTGCATCCGCGCTCAGTAGCTTAAACATGAGAAGGACTGGATTGTGTTCATCTGGGGGGGCTTTTGATTTTAACCGATCACACACAAACTCTCTTTCCCTCCCTTCCTCCCTCTCTCTTTCTGAAACTGGTGTTTATCCACTAAACACCAGAAAAGCATTAGAAATGGTTACTTGTATGTAATGGCTTGTTAATGTGGAGTAATAATGGGGACTACAGTTGTGTGATTTCTAAAGTGCCTAACCCTGCTGGTACGCACTAAAGGTTCTCTAGTGTGCTTTAAAATAGTACTGTTTGAAACGGTACAACATTAAAGCTGACTAGGGAACATTACAGAGAGATTACTCATTATTGTATGTACAAAGAAGAAGCTCTGAAAATCCCCAATTTTTGGATATCTGCATAAAACTCAATAATTGCTAAAAATA
Organism: Dermochelys coriacea; assembly: GCF_009764565.3. Classification (NCBI taxonomy): domain Eukaryota; kingdom Metazoa; phylum Chordata; order Testudines; family Dermochelyidae; genus Dermochelys; species Dermochelys coriacea. Next base: position 6,274,245 of record NC_050078.2, read on the forward strand.
ACTCCCCCAAAATGAAATTAATACACCCTGAAAAACAGAAGCCCTATTTACCTGCTTGGCTTGATACCCCCTGGATAGCAGAAATCTCTGAATAAGAATGTAGCTATTCAGTGTAAAAAGGAAACAAAATCTCTCCTGATACAGCAGGATTACAGCAATCCAAAAGGGCAGTTTCTTACCAGAGTGGCATTCCATCTGTAAAACTCTATCTGCACCATGTATTGATGGACAGAAGGGAGGATTAATGATCACAACGATCGTCTCAGCAGTGAGATCGGCCCCAACATGTCATCACAGCATTTGTGAAAGAACTTAGGCAGATCCAGACAAGCACTTCTGGCAGTAGAGTAACAAAAGTGACGAGAAAACCAGGATGCACCAGCACTTTGATACGGAGGATCAGGAAATCCGGACATCCCTGCAATCCATTGTGTATATATAAAATGTTAGCAGTAAATGTTCATATTTGTCTCAAGTGCAATCTTACTCTGAAAAAAGCATGCTAGAAAGTGGCACAGGGAGGTTCTGCATTTATTATACCTAGCGATTCCATATCAGTTTGACTCCGTTTACACATAAAATGGTTTGTTGTAGAGCTGTTTGAAATTTTTAATTAAGAAATGATTTCTTTACTTTTTTTGGTTGAAAAATAGCTCTTTCATCAAAGCTGAGAATTCAGAAAGAAATGTCAGACTTTAACATGGGGTTGGGGGGTGGTCATATTAACCCTCTTGCGGGTGTGTCAACAAAGCCTGAAAAAATTTTGAAGAAAATCTTTCATTTTTGTCAAAGTTTTCACTTAAATGGCACATTCCCTGACCAGCTCTTTCTGTTGGGTTTTTTTGTTTGTTTGTTTTTTGTTTTGTTTTGTTTATGAGGTGTTTTGGTTTTGTTTTTGGTTTGTCCCTCATCGGCAATCCCTCGAGATTGAGGATGATCTCTTTCACAGGTTTTATTTTTCTTTGGTCCTTTGGTGACTGAAGAGTCCAATCCTTGAACCACAGGCTCATTGGCTGCCATTGCAGGTGGTGTTGGAAGACAGAGTTGGGCTGCGATTGCTGTATGATGGTTGACTTTCCTTTTCTGGTGATTTTCTGCAACCAGGGCAAGGTGATTTTCCTCAAAAGGCAACGTTCCCTCTCTGACAAGTCTTTGCCGGTTATCCCTATCCTGAGCTCCTGTCTCCCAATGTGTGGTGTCGATGTCATGTCTCTTGATGTTTATCTTGAGGGTGTCTTTGAAGCGTTTTGGCCGCCCTGTTTCCTTACCTCAGCCAGTGCTGGATAATCAGGGCCTCCACACTGACGATGTTGGTCTTTATGAGGACACTGACATTCATGTGACAATCTTCCCACTTTATGTTGAGGATCTTCTGAAGAAAGTGCTGGTGCTGCCATTCCAGGCTTTTCAGGTGTTTTCTATAAGTCACCTAAGTCTCACAGCCGTAGAGGAGAATTGAGACTACCACTGCTTTATAAACTAAAGGTTTATAAAGGTCTAGGCCCTAAGAGACCTTTTACAATCCTGCCAGCGTTCTTTGTTGTCCAGGAAGGTTATTTCAATGTTGGTGGGTTTTGTGCCCCCACTTCTCCTCGGTTAAACAAGTGCCATAGAGGGGAATTGAGCCAAAGTTGTCGGAGCTAATAGTCTGGCATTGTCCCGGAACAGCTCTTAATTGGAAGCTAATAGGTTACCCTTTTTCCTGTCTGACCCATCCCAGATGGCCCCCTAGTTAGAAGCACTTAAAACAGGGTGACTGGGCAACAAAATGACAGATGAAATTCAATGTTGATAAATGCAAAGTAATGCACATTGGAAAACATAATCCTAACTATACATATAAAATGATGGGGACTAAATTAGCTGTTACCACTCAAGAAAGAGATCTTGGAGTCATTGTGGATAGTTCTCTGAAAACATCCACTCAATGTGCAGGAGCAGTCACAAAACCTAACAGAATGTTAGGAACCAGTAAGAAAGGCATAGATAATCAGACAGAAAATACATTGCCTCTCTATAAATCCATGGTACACCCATATTTTGAATACTGCATGCAGATGGGTTGGCCCATGTCAAAAAAGAGATATTGGAATTAGAAAAGGTTCAGAAAAGGGCTATAAAAATAATAAGGGTTATGGAACAGCTTTATATGAGGAGAGATTAATAAAACTGGGAGTTTTCAGCTTGGAAAAGAGGTGACTTGGGGGGGATATGACTGAGGTCTATAAAATCATGACTGGTGTGGAGAAACTAAATAAGGAAGTGTTATTTACTCCTCCTCATAACACAAGAACTAGGGGCCACCAAATGAAATTAATGGGCAGCAGGTTTAAAACAAACAAAAGGATGTATTTCTTCACACAACGCACAGTGAACCTGTGGAACTTTTGCCAGAGGGTGTTGTAAAGGCCAAGACTATAACAGGGATCAAAAAAGAGCTAGAAAAGTTCATGGAGGATACTATGGCTATTAGCAAGGATGTACAAGAATGGCTTACCTAGCCTCTGTCTGCCAGAAGCTGGGAATGGGTGACGGGGGATGGATCACTTGATGATTATCTGTTCTGTTCATTCCCTCTGAAGTACCTGCATTGGCCACAGTCGGAAGACAGGATATTGGGTAGGTGGACCTTTGGTCTGACCCAGCATGGCTGTTCTTACAGTCTAACCAAAATATTCAGTCAGAAAATGTGGTCCCATAACTGCACCAACGTACAGTATTCAAAGATTATTACAGGGCACTCCACATTTGTCAGACTTACTAACATCATAGTTATTGGGAATGATTTTTACCCATCTTCCCTGCTCTTCTCTCTTCTTGTCTTCTAGCACAGTTCCTTCCTGGCTTTCTGCAGTGTCATTAAAGAAGGTGCATTAATGGCAGAGGTCTATGGGGAAGGACTTGGATATTGCCACGGTATTGGGTCAGATCACTGGTCAAAAAACGGAGTGTCCTGCTTAGTGAAAACAGAGAAGTAGAAAAAACTCTCATCAAACACCTGGCTACAGATGTAATATTGCACATGAGGATGGGAGAAGGAAGTCTTTCTGGAACCCCGATGGGGATCAGATTTTACTTGGAAACAAGAGGTTTTAGATTCTGATGTGATTAGGCCCTATGATGGTATCCCGTGAATAGATATGTGGACAGAGTTGGCAACGGGCTTTGTTGCAAGGATAGGTTCCTGGGTTAGTGGTTCTGTTGTGTGGTGTGTGGTTGCTGGTGAGTATTTGCTTCAGATTGGGGGGCTGTCTGTAAGCAAGGACACGGCTGCTACTCTGAAACAAAGGCAAATGTAAAATAAAATAAAATAATAATAATTAATGAACCCCTAGGAAGTTACAAATTCAAGACCAGTTAAAAAAAAAAATATCTGCACTGCTACAGACTAGGGACCGAATGGTGAGGCAGCAGTTCTGCAGAAAAGGACCTAGGGGGTTATGGTGGACGAGAAGCTGGATATGAGCGAACAGTGTGCCGTTGTTGCCAAGAAGGCTAATGGCACTTTGGGATGTATAAGTAGGAGCATTGCCAGCAGATTGAGGGACGTGATCATTCCCCTCTATTCGGCATTGGTGAGGCCTCCTCTGGAGTACTGTGCCCAGTTTTGGGCCCCACACTATAAGAAGGATGTGGAAAAACTGGAAAGAGTCCAGCGTAGGTCTAACAAAAATGATCAGCGGCCTGGAGCACATGACTTATGATGAGAGGCTGAGGGAACTGGCTTATTTAATCTGCAGAAGAGAAGAATGAGGGGGGATTGGATAGCTGCTTTCAACTACCTGAAAGGGGGTTCCAAAGAGGATGGATCTAGACTGTTCTCAGTGGTAGCAGATGATAGAATAAGGAGTAATGGTCTCAGGTTGCAGTGGGGGAGGTTTAGGTTGGATATTAAGAAAAACTTTTCACTAGGAGGGTGGTGAAGCCCTGGAATGGATTCCCTAGGGATCCGTAGAGGTTTTTACGGGTGAGGCTTGACAAAGCCTTGGCTGGGATGATTTAGTCGGGGATTGGTCCTGCTTTGAGGACTAAATGACCTTCTGAGGTCCCTTCCAACCCTGATATTCTATGATTCTGTAAAAACTATTGGAGAACCCGCATGTCAAGTTGTCTGGTGATCTACTTAGTGCTTGGTATCACTGAGCATTGTGACCACAGCTAATTACCATCACATGTTCCTTATTGTGCCCCTGTGGATGGGAGAAGTGTGTGTGTGTGTGTGTGTGTGTGTGTGTGTGTGTGTGTGTGTGTGTGCGCGCGCACATAGAGGAAGTGTACAGAAACAGAAGAGAACAGAAGGAAACTCTTGTTTCCTTCATGGTCTGTTATCACCTCCAACCTCCTCAGAGCCTCTGCTGAAGAGACAAACACAAGTGAGAGGAAGAGAAGTGTCTGCCATAAAGAGATGGCCACAGAAGCTGAGATCTGCGACAGGGAACACTGTTCCTTGATTCTCTACAATTCCAAATGTCACAAGCTGTTAGGCTGCCCAGCCATTCTGAAGTAGAACTCATAACCCTTCATGGTCCCGTTAGACCCATAAAACCTCGGTCAGGTCTGCCGACCTCTTGTCCCAAGTTGTTCTTGAGCATGGGGCAAATGTAAAGCATACGCGGCTGTGGTGTTACAGGCTTGGATGGCTGAAACTTTGGGGCTTCAAATAGTTTTGACCACCCCCTGTCCAAAACCCAGGCATATGTTATCAGTCTGGATGAACTTCTCTTGAGGACTTGAATGTGTTCCAACCCAAATCCTCGTCTAGCTTTGGGGAGGTAATGTGGTCTAATGGATAGGACAGTAGGCTGGAGTCCTGGGTTCTAGTCCCAGCTCCCTACTGTGTGACCTTGGGTAAGTCACTTTCCCCACTCAGGGGTTTGACTGTCTCTATCCATCTGTATAGAGTCTAGTATTATCTGTTGTACTTATCTGGCCCCCATTTAGCATTGCACATGATTGCCTCACAATTCTTAATGTATTTATTGTCATAGCCCTTCCCTGACTCACAGGGGTGTTATTAGTCCCATTTTACAAATGGGTAAATAAGGCACAAACAAGCTAAATGACTCACCCAGCATGTCTATGGTAGGGGAGGTACTTGAACCCAACTCTTTTAAAGTCTAGGGTAGTGTCCTAACCACTAAACCACTGATATTTATCTTGAGGCTCACAAGCTGCAAGTAGCTCTGGGCTTGTCTTCACTGTGTGGCTAAATTGATCAATGCAGTGGCATCAATTTAGTGGGTTTGGTGAAGATGCGATAGGTTGATGGGGGAGTGCTCTCTGGTCGACTTAATTAATCCACCTTAAGAGAGGCGGAAGCTATGTTAACGGAAGAGTGATTTTGTAGACACCGCTTAGGTAACTTAACTAGTGTAACTTAATCGACTTACAGGGTTAGTGTAGACAAGGCCTCTTTAATATGTCTCCTGTGTTTCTTTGCAGCACGTGATATAAAAACACTTTAATTATTAGCCAGTCTGTTATCAGCCAGTCAGGATGCTTTTACTATGTTATTAAACAATTGTAGCTGATAATATAATAGTGCTTGATCAGTCATTTTTGCTAGGAGAATAATATATAGAGTAAATGAAACAATGAATTCACACTACTGTGGTTTTTTTGGGTAATGTTGACTGGTAATCTAGCTCCTGAACCACTGAGGTCTGACCAGAGGTGCCGACTTCCCCAGTGCCCAGGGGTTTCTCCAACCTCCGCTCTGCCCCACACACTGCCCCCAATCCACTCCTTCCCCCAAACCCCCCAACCGGCCCCACCCCTTTCTGCCCCCTCCCCCTGCCTCTTCCTGCCCCCGCTCCTCCCCCTCCCCCAGCACCTCCTGCATGCTGCTGAACAGCTGATTGTGGCGGGGGTGAGGGGGGAGGAGCTGATCTGTGGGGCCACCAGTGGGCGGGAGATGCTGGGGAGAGAGGGGAGGAGCTGATTGGTGAGTGGCTGCTTGGTGCTGAGCACCCACTGGTTTTTTTTGTGGGTTCTCCAGCCCCAGAGCACCAATGGAGTTAGCGCCTATGGGTCTAAGTATCACTGCACTACACCATCCTTCCTCCCAAGGTTTTAATTTTGTTTGGGGGCTTCTAGTTGCTACTGTAATACAAAGAAAAATAGACCCAAGCCTAATTTACACTCAAGCATTCAAAATTTCAACCTTACAGCATTTGAAGTTAATTTGGAATTGGGCAAAACAAGTTTGCCCAGCTCTAGAGCAAAGCAATGTGGACCAGAAATGAAACTTTTTTTAAAAAATACTCCCATGACTCAGTGAAAACCCAAACTCTGATTTTTTCCGTACAAGACAGTCTGAGGCATCCTTAGTCTGCATTTGCTCACTTTTAATCTGCGTATCTTTCTGCTCAGTTTGGTTCAGAAATTGTAATTTAATTGTAATGTCATCTGAGCTGGAAGTCAGTATTCGCTCCCAGGAGTGCACATGCAGAATGGAGTAAGTGATGTGCTTGCTTCAGATCCGTTAGCTGCATGAGGCTATAGCTGCAGGACCAACTTGTAGACGAACCTCTGTAAAAAAAGGTTCTTTGTGTTTCTACTTTCAGAGAGTTCGGGGAGCCCTTTGGTGATGTCCCCAAAAAGCAAAATTTAGCTAGATAGGACTTGGTGAGTCTTTTACTGGGTTCTTGAGACTCCCCTTCCATATGGTCCACTTGTTTTCCAATGACCAAAGATACACTGTTATAACAATGTATGAGCAGCTTCACCCCACTGAAGTCAGACACCTCATTATGGTGCAATGTGGAACAGTGGAATGGAAGGATGGTATAGTGGTTAGGGCACTAACCTGGTACTTAAGAGATATGGGTTTAATTCCCTGCTTTGCCAGAAGCCCTATTTTCTCTGTGCCTTGGTTCCCCATGCATAAAATGAGGTCAGTAGCAGTGCTCTACCTCACAGTGGTGCTGGATAATGAACTATAATGAAATTATGAAGGCATAGATACCATAGACAGGATCTGGTTCTATCTATTTCAGTTTGGTAGCTGCCCTCTTGGCCAATACCAAGTAAGTGACTCCCTGAGCTGGCCAGCATGAATCTCTTCAGCTTGAGCTAAAGAGTCAAGCTCTAAATCTGGGAGGGTTGTATAACAGACTCACACCGTCTGTGGAGCAGGGACATGTAACACACATGAAGGATAACTAGGGGGATCAAGTTATTTGTCTGGACTCTATCCTGTAGTATCGAAGCACAACACCTTTGGGAGATAGGGCACGGCTATTATCCCCACTTTCCAGATGGGGAACTGAGACACCAAGACTAAGTGACTTGCTCAAGGTCACCCAGGGGAGTATGTGGTGGAGCACGTTTCCTGAGTCCCAGGCTAGGACCCTCACCATTGGACCATCCTATCCTCCAGTGGATCTCAAGATGAGAGCCAGACTTCAAGCTTGATAACAAGCTTGATAACAGCCCGTCAATAGTCGGCTCTTCATGATACCTGGCTTCAGTGTCTTGTCACTTCCTCATTCCCCTGTAGCTTCACCTTTGTGATGTGGATCAGAAAGAGAGACTCTCTCTTACATGAGCAATGTACTGGATGCAACTTCCTGTCTAAAGTGTGTGTTAGTTTGTAGTATTTATTTTAATTTGCTGTTGCTGGGATTAATGGGGACAGCCTGATCACTGACTCATAGAAGCATAGGGTTGAAAGGGACCACCAGGGTCATCTAGTCTAAACCCCGGCCAGGATGGAGGATTTGTTGTGTCTAAACCATCCAAGACAGATGGCTGTCCAGCCTCTTTTTGGAAATCTCCAGCGAAAGAGCTTCCATGGCATCCCTAGGCTGATTCTTTCTTGCTCTATTTCTCATTTTCTAAACCTTGTTGTCTATATTACCTGATGATGTTTTTCCTCTTGTTTACCAGTTCTCCAAACCATAAAGTTTTCTAGACGAGGGAGGGATTTTCTGGAGCGCTGGTGAAATGCTAAGTCCAAGTCACAACAGAGAGAGACATTTTCATGGAATCTCTCACTGTTTAGTTTTAGCACAAAGCTTGACAAAGTGCAATTATCTATAAGTACTATTTATATTATGACAGTACTTGGAGGCCCCAGCTGCTAGGTATAAAGATAGTGAGACACAGTCTCTCTCTCAAGAAGCTTACAGTCTAAACCAGTGGTTCCCACCCAGGGGTATGTGAACGCCTGGGGGTACACAGAGGTCTTCCGGGGATATGTCGACTAATTCAGATATTTGCTACAGAAAAAGAACTAGTGAAGTCAGTACAAACTAAAATTTGATACAGACAATGACTTGTTTATACTGCTCTTTATACTGTACACTGAAATGAAAATACAGTATTTTTATTCCAATTGATTTACTTTATAGTTAATTATATGGTGAAAATGATAAAGGAAGCAATTTTTCAGTAATAGCCCACTGGGACACTTTGTATTTTTATGTCCAGTTTTGTAAGCAAGTCATTTTTAAGTGAGGTGAAATTTGGGGATACACCGGACAAATCAGACTCTGGAAAGGGATACAGTCGTCTGGAAAGGTTGAGAGCCACTGGTCTAAACCACCAAGACAAACAGTTGGAGTGGAAACAAAGGGCCAAAGAGATGAAATGACATGTATTTCAGCAGCAAAGCCCAGCCTAAAACCCACGTCTCTTGACTCCCAGACCACTAGGCTAGCCTTTAGACTTTGCCGCCTCTCCTTTAGCTGGAGCATGAAATACCTTGTCATTCTTTTTTCTCTTTTAGAACCTATCAGTGAACAAGCTTGTACCAACCTAATCTCATGTCCTCTGCTTTTGAAGAGCAAAGTATGCTAATGCAGAGAAAGTACAGTTTTCACCATTCCCACACTTCCCCATTTGCTGTTAAATATATTAATGTTATTCTCCATGTATTTATTTATAAACAAAATTTATTCTCTTACGGGTGACATTTATGCTGATTATACCACAGCCTTTTCACTGCCTGCTCCTTTTATTGCAGCTGTATTTCTTTTGCTGCCTGCTTTTCACCCTTCTTAGAAATAAAATATTTTACCGAGCTGACCATCTGATAAAACATTTTCTGTTAGGTTCAGTATAAATTTCCTCAAGTAGCACTGGAGGAGCGAAGGCATATAACATTTCTAGTCATCATGTCACCCCTAAGGGGTGATGTAGGTTTATGAAGGAACTGAGAGGAGGCACTCACTTCACTGTCTGATAGTGATTAAGCAGATTTTATTTATAGCTCAAACTGGACACTTGCACGCAGTGTGTCTATTAAAAAAACAGTGTTACTATAGATTTCAGGCAGCTGATGATTATGTATCAGTTTTTATCTAGAAGCATAAATAAGATTTAGGAGAACTATGATTTAAAGGAAATCATTACAGGGATGATGCAATTACCCCCAAAACAAGCATTACACATGTGAGAAAGCCAGAGTTAGTCAAATTTAAAAGAAATCTAAGCATGTTAGGTATGGAAATGCGCAGTTAAGACCTTCAAACCACCTTAACACTGTCCTCTAGTGATTGCTCTCTGCAGTGCACTTATCCCACTCAGTGGACCTGTTGGGGTGGAAAGGAGGCTAATGGCACCACCTCCTTCCTACCCCTCTCCTTGTCCTTCTCAGAGTCCAGCTCACAGGCAGCCAAGGAGTTCATGCATCCCTGGAGCATAAGTGTCCCTTGTCCAGTTGTACAAGGGGGAAGGGAGACCCCTTGCAGAGACCTGGAGCTTGGGCTCTAGCCTGAGCCCGAATGTCTACACAGCAATTTATGAGCCCAGCAGCCCAAGCCCTGTGAGCCTGAGTCAGCAGATCCCAGGCCAGTTGTCGGTGTTTAATGGCTGTGCAGTTGTCCCTGCGTGGCAGATGGTCACACACAGCATAGCTCATGGTGGGTTCATTATGTATTGAGGTGCCCCTCTGAACCCAGTGGGACCACTTAAGAAATGCAGGCTCAGGCCGTTACATGGCAAGGCACAGAGGCGTTTATCTGGGAGTAACTGTAGGAAGCTGAGAAAGGAAAATGAACATAGGAATTGTCGTCTGGATCAGACCTGAAATCCATCTAGTCCAGTTGTCAGGATTCCACAGCTGAACCCACACACTCATTGCCCTCAGCTGAGTCAGATAATGAATCTGGCCCCCGACTGGTTGAAGACTGCAGCAGGCCCATTCTTAAACCCTGCCATGTGCCATGCCTGCAGCTGTGTTCCTCATCCTGCTTCCGCTTGCAGCGCCTTCCTTGTGCTGTTCCTTTTTCCTGGTTCCCAGGTCCTGGCTTGCACTCCTGGCTCCTGCCTGGTTGCAGCTGATACTCTGGCTCTGACCCTCAGCTCTTAATTCCTGCCTCTCAGTTCTGGCTCCTCCCTGAACTTGGTAACTCAGCTCCTGATCTGGCAAACAGAGGCTAGGGACATCATCCCTGCCCATCCTGGCTTATCACTAGTCCTCTCCTCCAGGAACTTATCTAGTTCTTTTTTGAACCCTGTTATATATAGTCTTGGCCTTCACAACATCCCGTGGCAAAAAAGTTTAGCAGGGTTATTGTGTGTTGTGTGAAGAAATACTGCCTTTTGTTTGTTTTAAACCTGCTGCCTATTAATTTCATTTGATGAGAAAAGGAGTAAATAACACTTCCTTATTTAATTTCTCCACACCAGTCATGATTTTATAGACCTCAATCATATCCCCCCCACCCCCAGTCATCTCTCTTCCAAGCTGAAAACTCCCAGTTTTATTAATCTCTCCTCATATAGAAATGGTTCCATACTCCTAATAATTTTTGTTGCCCTTTTCTAAACCTTTTCTAATTTCAAAATATATTTTTGGCATGGGGTGACCACATCTGCATGCAATATTCAAAATGTGAATGTACTGTGGATTTATAGAGAGGCAATATGATATTTTCTGTTTAAATTATCTATCCCTTTCTTACTGTATCCTAATATTCTGTTAGTTTTTTTGACTGCCGCTGCACACTGAGTGGATGTTTTCAGAGAACTATCCACAATGGCTCCAAGATCTCCTTCAGTGGTAACAGCTAATTTAGACCCAATCATTTTATATGTATAGTTGGGATTATGTTCTCCAATGTGGATTACTTTGCATTTCTCAACATTGAATTTCATCTGCCATTTGTTGCCCAGACACTCAGTTTTGAGAGATCCTTTTGTAGCTCTTCGCAGTCTGCTTGGGACTTAACTATCTTGAGTAGTTTTGTATCATCTGCAAATTTTGTCACCTCACTGTTTTGAAAACTGACTATTTATTCCTACCCTTTGTTTCGTAACTTTTAACCAGTTACCAAACCATGAGAGGACCTTCCCTCTTATCCCATGACTGCTTACTTTGCATAAGAGCCTTTGGTGAGGGTCCTTGTCAAAGGCTTTCTGAAAATCTAAGTACACTACATCCACTGGATAGTTTCCCAATATCCTCCTTGATATAGGGTGATTAGTATTGCATGCAGCATTCCAGATGATGCAGAACCATTTATTATTTAATGGCATTTGTAATCTCCTCTGTTATCACTATCCCATTCCTTATGCAACCAAGAGGTGGAAGATGGCTATCAGGAAGCACTGCTGACACTAGATGAGTTAGACTGGGCAATAGGCTTCCAAAGGAAGTGGTAGAAATCCCATCAATTGTCACTGTCTGCAGAAAGCATTGCAAAAACTACAGATGATAATTACAGATGGGCTGGAGCCTACTCATGTGAGTAGCCCCATCAAAGCCCTAGATGACTACATGCCTTTTCACTTCACCTGTTCTATAGTCTGGATAACATTTACTCTTGTGAGCACAACAGAACCCAGATAGCTATGGAAGAGTGAGGTGCACTTGGTTCTGTTCCATGCACCAACAAATTTCTCACATAAGCAGCACTTCCAGGGGCTGCTCACAAGGTTACCAGTTAGTGCCATCTGTGATGGTGAGTTTTATGATGTAGATCCTTGCTCACAAAGAATGTGACTGAGACCTCTAACTCATTTCACATCGATCACTAAGGAGCTTTACATTGGTAATGACTTCTGGTAACTGCCCACAGTTGAAATGGTGAGAGATTATTATTATTCTATGTGTAAGGGTAGCACCTACAGGACCCAACCCAGATAAGGACTCTGTTGTCTCATGTACTTCACAGACACAGTGTGAGGCTGTTCTTGACCCCAAAGAATTTACAATCTAAACAGACAAGTTGGAGAAGAATGAATTAGCCCAAGGTCAGCCAGCAGAAATGGAACTAGAACCTAGATCATCTGAGTCATAGAACAGTCTCTTAATCACCAGACCACAGTACCGCTTGATAGTCCACAGCCATGAGTTATAGCATTACTGATGGAGAAGGCAGGCAAGATACAGTTCTTGTTTACAGTAGGGTCAGGTGTAATTCCATTCTGGATATTATTCTGGATTTAGACATGTTCCACTGAGACCAGAAACAGTTAGACAAAAGACAGGTTGGATTTTGTCTCTATTTTAAAAAAATCACTTAATACCACAAGTTTTGCATGTCTTCCACTTCACCTCTCCTCCCTCACCTTCTTTACAAGAACAAAACATGCTAAAATGCAGGAGATAAAAATCTTACAAGCTTTATAGTTTTCAATTAAATAAATCTACTAATACTAGCCTCCTGCTACTTATTTATAAACACAATTTATTCTTTTCTAGGAGTCATCCATGCAGCTGCTGATGCTATCAAAATGCTCTCGCTGACTGCATATTTTATTGCCACCATATATCTTTTGCTACTTTCCATTTGTCCCACCTTAGGAATAAAATAATTCATTGAAAAGTCCATCTGATAAAATATTCACCACTAGATATATATTTTACTCAGCATGTTTGAAAAGTAAATTTGTATAATATTTAAGGCAGCAAGTGATGCCAGCAGCTATAAATTAGGAGCAGGTTAACCCACAGATTTGTGTTTTACGGGGTGAAAAGAGGTGACACAGTGTATCATTGATGTTAGTAATAACACATGCTCAAAAGGTTTTCAATTCAGGCTGAAATTTAAGCATATGCTTGAGTTCCAGTGACTCTAACAGGACTTGAGCACATACTAAAAGGTAAGCATATACTTAAGTGTGTTACTGCATTGAGGCCAAAATTATCTCACAAAGACATCCCCTTTATGAGAGCTCTAGTTAGAAAGGTCTAGTAAAACTTTGGTTAAGGGTTAAGAGGCCATTGTTTAGTTTGTTTCATTTAGAATAATGTCTTCACTGCAGAAATAACCAGGACTCTTGCTGAGTTCAAACAAATTCCAAAATGGAAAGTGAAACTCTGTTGAACACCATGTGCTATACCCAAAACCAAAACTGCTCATGTTTCCTGAAAAGTTCAGCTCCACAAAAACTGGCAATGCCTCATCACTAGCTTTTGACTTTGTAACAGGATCTATAACCAAGCCACTTTAGTTTCATACCCATCTAGTCATAGGTTATAAGGCTATCTTCACCGCCAGTGCACACACACCAACAGTTGGAGCCTGATTTGGATTCACACCCATCCATTTTACCTGTGTGGTGTTTTGTAAAGAGGCCTGTAAGGATATGTTAGATTCTGCATAAGAGCAGCCTAGATATTGACAACTTCCGGTTGATAGCAACGTTTTGCTGGGACTCGATATAATCCCATTGACATTAATGTGAATGGAATTCAGCTTTTGGCAATGGCATGCTGCTTATTAACAATGTTTTTTGTGTTTTTTTGGGGAGGAAAGGCCCAGCTACAGGCAGATTTATGGCGCTGCAGCCAGGGAAAGACGAGTTACCTTCTCTGGCTGCAGCCCCACAAAGCTGCCTTTGGCCAGTGCTCAGCCCTTCCCAGTGCTTCTGGGACTTCATCCCCATGAAACTGCATATATGGACCACACAGGAGGCAAGGGGCTGTGGGCTGAGTGCACAGACGAGGCAGGACAGTAGCAGGAAGGGGGCTGCAGGCTAGAGCAGCGTGGTGCCTCTCCCTGCGCTCTCTGGTGGTCAGGGCTCAGTATGTCCCAGCACTTCCTTTCCTGAGTGCAGCGCCTTGTTGGAGGGGCACCGTGCAGTCCCAAGGGCCCCCAGCATACAGGCTGCAGACCCCTCTCCGCTGCTGCTTGCTGCGGCAGGTTTACAGGGCTGCAGTGAGAGAAGACACAATCCAGTGCTTCCTTCTCTGGCTGGAGCCTTGCAAACCTGTCATATCCTTATTAGCAACTAGGGGATAATGGCAGCTTTTTTTCCTGGCAACCCAGGGTTGCTAATAAGCAGAATCTAGTGTAATTAGTTACATCCACTTCAAAGTTCCTTCATACTATCTTGTCCAGTTGGGCAGCTGGTGTAAATCAGTATCACCCCATTGACTTTAATGGACCCAGACCAGTTCACTCCAGCTGAGAATCTTTCTCTGTTTGCCAGGGCTGTGTAAAGGGGCCTTACTGCAGATCTGGAGAATTCAGATCTTGGGGGCGGGGTTATGAGCATTTTTGTGCACTGAAGCAGTGCATTTGGGTTACCGAAAAACAGAGCAGCTGGGATAGATGCAGGCCCAGATCCTCAAAGGTATTTAGGTGCCTAATTTCCATTGATTTAAATGGGAATGTGACGGGGTGTACCAACTGTGCACTGAGCCACTGGGGCCTGACCAATCACTGTGGCCCAGAAGATCACGCCCCCTTCCCTTACCCCTACTGCTCATGCTCCAGGTGGAAGGGACTGATAAAAGGAGGCAGCCCAGCTCAGTCTGGGCTGGCTGGGGAGGAGGAAGGATGTGGGCTGCAAGCAATGGGAATGGTGGACTCGGACTATGCTGTGGATGACCCGCTGACTGTGGAGACTGACTGGGACATGGAGGCACTACCAGCTGAGGAGGTGCTCGAGATGAGCCTTGTGGTAGGAAGTGCTCCAGTGAATGTATCTGAAGCTGATGCTTGAACCCTTAACTGGGAATTTCCCAGCTCCATAGGGCTCTAGGTTGGAACATGGTGGGCCCAGGTTCCCCTATTTCTCCCTCCCCTCTGCACTGGCAACTAGGTGTGGCTACTGGGGGCTTGAGCTACAGACTGACTATTTGCCCTGCCCAGAGGGTCTGAGCCCCCCCAACTGCTATTGCCTGTCCCAGCCAGGAGGCTCAGGGGTCATAGACTGTTTGCTTGCCTTGGCTCTGCCCTGCCCAGAGGGGCAGAGCAGCCCTGCTACTGCTATTGTAACCCACACACCTCCTGGGTGTGGTGTTCTGTCCCATCTAGTGGCATGGAGACTGCTTAGAGATTAATGAGTCTGTTACAGCTTTAGCTAACAGCCATATGGATTTTAGCTCATGTAGTAGTTGGGTGACCAGATATCCCATTTTTAAAGGGACAGTCCTGTATTTAAGCCCTCCTGCAGGTTCCCAACTTCTTAAAAAGGGGCAAATTGTCCCCTATTTTGTCTGTGCCCCCTCCCCCCAATCAGTACTTGCGGAGTCTTCTGCTGGCCAGCTGCCTGCCTGCCAGCTGCCTGCTCACCAGCAGTGCCTGAGAGGGCCCAGTGGCTAACGATGGGGGTGGGTGTGCAAGGCTGGGGTGTGGGGGGGGGAAAACTGCAGCACAGGGGGCCGGCTGCTCGCCCTGCTGGTCCGTCAGGGCAGCCCCCGCTGCTGGTTCTCAGCTAGCAGGGCCCCATCCTGTTTCCGGCTGCGTGCGGAGAGCTGTGGTGGCTGGCGAGCGCAGGCCGACACCAGGCGGCAACTGGTTACGTGTCACTTCTGCTGCCCACCCATCAGCCCTTTTCATGCTCCCCCTTCGCTGTCCTCTCCCTGCTTTCCCCCTTCACCCTTCCAGCCCCGCTGCTCCTCCATATCCCGCCCGGCGGGGTGCGTCCTGCTTCCAGCACTGTGCAGAGAACCAGCCCCTGGTCAGAGCACTCCGCTCACCAGCAGCCTGGCCGGCAGGCTCCTTCCTCCCCCCCCACTGCTGCCAGCTGGGCTGGTGCCCCCAAGACCGTCCGGCCCTGTGCACTGGCCAAGAGAAGCCAAGCCCTGCATGTGCCAAAGCCCCACACAGTGCTGGCACGGGGAAGCCTCTCTGCCCCACAGCTAAGCTCTGCTGTGGGGGGGAGAAGGGATTTCCAGCCTGTTCGTGCCCTCACCTTGCAGGCTCCACAGCAGCTCCCTGGGCAGGGGCTTGACATCCTCTTTCTGCGCCTCAACGCCGCCCTGGGTCCTGCCCCAGGGAGCCCAGGGCTGCTTCATCCCTTAAGCATCCTCCCTTGCTGAGTCACCTCTCTGGCCCCTTCGCTGAAGACCCTGCAGTCTGGTTCCCTGGGTCCTGGTGCAAAATGCATCCTTAGAGCTTAACCCCTTCCTGCCCAAGCTGTAGCCGGGGGGGACAGGAGGTGGCTGGGTTTTGTCAGTGGCCAGCAGAAGCTTGGGGGTGTGAGCTGCCTTTCGACACTGTGCGGGCAGGAAGTGACAAGCTGCTTCCAGCCACTGGGGAGCAAGGGCATGGGGAAGAGATGAGCTCTGCAAAGACAAGGGTCAGGTCATCCCTTCCTCTCTCCCACCCCCAGCTGGAAGCAACTCCTGTCCCTTCCCTCCCGCACAGTGCCGAAAGGCTGGTGCTGGCTACATTCTGGTGTAAACCCTGGCAGAAATCTGGGGTGTGTGTGGGGAGGCATGTGATTTTTACATGTCCCACCATATGTTGCCTGAGGAAGATCTGGCGTCTGGTACTAAGAGAGGTGGGTCTGTCCTGGGGGCCCAGCCGGGTAGAGAGCACCGGGGAGGGTCGGGTCAGTTGATTTCTCTCTTACCCCGTGAGAGAGGGGTACAGCTCTGTGTGTGTCAGTCACCTCTCCCCATGTGCATGCAGAGTAGGGGTGTCACCCCTTCCTGTGTGAACCCTAAAGCCTTAAAGGTCAATAAACATCCAGCTAGGCAGTATTTCTTTTTAACAGGCTCAGTCAACTTGACAATGATTTGAATGTTCGTACTGCATAGTTCTGACTGATAGCCGTTGAACTCACTTGAATATGAGCAATTTTACCAGGTGCCCTGTATTCAGCATAGGGAAATATGGTCCCCCTATTCAGTAGAGGATCATGTACTAAACTCCAGGGGCCCCAGTTTCAGTTCCGCCCACCGGGGCATGTGGCTGTGACGCTCCTGTTTGCCCTAGCCTGGAGAGACTGAGCATTTGCTCTGCCCAATCCCAAGGGCTATTGACTAGACTGTTTGCTTTGCTCTGCCCAGGGGCTGCAGACTATTTATTGGCTTTACCCTGCCCAGAGGATCAGAGAGCCAGCTGCAATTGTTTGCTCCTGCCAGGAGGCTCAGCAGGCCTAAACAAAGTGTTTATCAGGGGCCCCGAGTCCCTCCCAAATCAAAATAGCCTGATATAACAGGGAGTCCTGATGACTGTGTACCAATCCTGCACTGGGCCAACAGCAGTACACCCTCCCCCCCCCCCCCCCCAACAGCAGGGACCCACATGAAAGGGAATTAAGCATCTAAATACCTTTGAGAATCTGGGCCACACTGATTTACCCAGCTGTGTATGAGAAAATTCCACATCTCCTATGGTTACCAATCTGCCCTTGCTCACTGGGGGCCTGGAAAGACAGGAGTGCTGAGTGTGTTCTTCACACTGCTTACTTACACAAATATCCATGAGGAACAATGTGAATCGGGGAACTATTTGCAGGGCTGGGTGTTTTCAGTGCTTTTCCCACCCACTAACTGAAAGGCCATGAAAAGAAGCAGCTTCATCTCATTTTGGCACTTAAATGACTCCTTAGACATGCAAAAAGCTCCTGGCAAACGTGAATAAAAAATGCAAATGAACAGGCAGGTAAATGCCAGAACCCACACAAACACCCTGTCATATAAAGCATTGTTGCAGCACAATGCAACCCTGGAATTTTCATAATAGAAAGACATTTTATTCTGTTTTGATCTATTTTGAAGCGACACAAGTCAGAATATGTACAGCAGCATACATTAGAGGGAGCTGCTGTATATACAGCTATTTACTCACTACTTGCACTTCAGGGGTCAAACTTAAAAATGATTCTGTTCTTAAAAGTTCTACTAGTTTGATAGGTTTTCCTCTACAATTAAAATGAAGGATACTGCTAAACCTGGTAACATTGCAAAAAAATGGAAGAGGTTCTAAGTGTGACTATAAAGGCATAATTTTTATAACCCTTTGAACTTGGATGTCACTTTTCTTTGCAGAATCCCCTGCACTTTGCAGTGATGGATAATGGTTATTTTATAGCCCAGGAAATTAAATTACTGTGACTTGCTTAAGATCATGCAGCAAGTCAATGGGAAAGCTCAAAATGGAGCCCATATCTCCTGGCTCCTAACTTTTTTTTGTTCATAAATATTCATCTTTATGGGTCTGTAATGTTAAACTCAATTTCTTAGCCAAGTATTCCAGAATCTCTGTGTCGACTAAGTGCCGACTAAACTAATATTAAAGGAGATATTGTTTTGGGCAAATGAATGTCTTGGTCTTGTAGGTTGTACTTTATTATCCACTCTGCTTTTACCCTGAACTTTAGCTGACCCTAGTGTATTATAAATAAGCTGAAGCTTTAGCAACTGAGGACCCCCATTTTGATTTAAATTTTCATGGACACCAAGTCCCCCCCATCACTCATCCCCAGGCCCTGCCCCACTCCACCTCTTCTCAAGCCTGTTTCACCCCTGCACCTCTTCCCTGCCTCTCTGTCCCCCCCCCCCCCCGAGCACCCTGTCCCCACTCCTCCTCCCTCCCAGTGCCTCCTGCACACTGGGGAATAGCTGTTCTGCAGCATGCAAGAGGGACTGGGGGAGAGAGGGAGGAGTTGAGCAGCAGGGCTAGTGGCCCTGGACATGATTCCACCCCTTCCCCCAAGTATGCCCCTGTCCCCACTTCTCCTCTTCCCTCCCAGTACCTCCTGCATGCCACTGAACAGCTGTTCCCCCCCGGCATGCAGGGGGCACTGGAAGGGAGGGGAAGGAGTTGATCAGTGGGACCTTTAGACCCCCGGAGTATCCTCACAGACCCCAGTTTGAGAAACGCTGCCTTAGTGTGTTGAGTAATGGATTGCATCTTTTACTCTAAAGTCTTGACCCTTAGGTAAATGTGTCCAGATGCACAGAAAGGAACAACTTGCAACTGAGGTGGGGTGGGTGTTTTCTGTGATTTTTAATAAAATAGATCATCAGGAATAATTCTAATGGGTGATTTGTCATGAGTTGGTTATAGTGTATCTTATAATTGATTAAAATTATGGATGGTTGAACAGATGTCTTTAGCTTATTGATTATGTAAACCAGATGCCATGAAAAGAAATCCATGGTCAATAGTTCATTTTTTGTCTTTTCTGTAAATAGTGTATAAATAGATCACAATGGACAAAATGGTGTAATTGATCAGGGATTCTCAAATGCTCTAACTGATAAAATTTAGTAATTGACAAAATGGACAAGAACATGTAATAGCAGGTGTTACATTGATTATAGAACAGCAAATCATTAATGTATGGATTAATGTCTGAGCATTAAGAGCTAATCGTGGTCACAGATTGTCCCAGTACTGGTAAATCTTTTGCATGTTTGATCTTATTTTGATTCAATAAGCCAGAGGATCTTTCTTTGGTCCAAAGAGTATACAAAAAAGGTGAGTTTTAGAAAGTTAGTCACAAGGGAACTGAAGTAAAGTTGCCATCACGTCTGCAGTTAGAAATTTGGTATGCATGATTCATTTTTGTATAATGCAGCATTAGGTATTGCTTGATTGTCCGTCTTAATTATAATGCGCTCAGTTGAACTTTTATTTAAGTCCAAACATGCAACACTCTAATTACCTAAACTTACTGATTGTGGGGTAAAGGCAAAGTTAACTGTATTTTCAAATGTGAGCATAACTGGTACGGCAGCAAAAAAGGCACCCATCCAAGGCCCACTTCTGGACCTGCAAATGTTGTACAGAGCTGACCTTTGTGGCTCCAAATGCCTCATGCTGCTGATCTCCTTGTTGGCAGAGAATAAGATATAGGGACGGGAACTCTCCACAAGTGAACAGGGGGTGGAGGTTGGGTCCATGTTGGCCCTGCATTGGTGGACAGGGATACTCTGGGCTATGCCAGCCCCTCTACTGGGTGGCTGTAATTTGTGCTGGATCAGCACAGAACCAGTGTGCTGTGACTGGCTCCCTGATGCACCCCTCGTCCTGTGACCCCAGCAAAGCAGTCATAAGAGAACCTAGCCCTATAGTTTCATTGTCAGACTGCAGAAGATCTACCCCCACACTGCCTGGCACTGCATATCCTTGCCTCTGCCCGTTACTGGGGCTTCTGAGGAGTCTGGTTTTGAAACTTAAACTGCTCAGAGTTTCCAATGAGTCAAGAAAGGCTCTCAGGACTTGACCACATCTGTCAAAGGCCATAAGTAGGACAGGCAAATTCATACTCTGAGAGAAGAGAAAGAAAAGGCTGCCTATTCCTCCCTCCTGTTTTCTAGGCTTTTGTCTCCTTGTTTCCTCTCCTTTTCTCTGACTCCTCCCTTCTTCCCGTTGCTGTCGTCATCTTACGCCCTTTGATTTTCTTTCCTGGACTCAAGCTGCCTCGGCTGGCTCCGATTGGTCACTTGCACGTACAGGCCAGGTGTGGTTCTCGGGCCTCACAACAGAGTCTGCGCTTACCCAGTGCATATGTGCAGGTGCTGGGTTTTACATGTGTAGCAAGAGATCAGATGCTCTGCCCCTTTATGCTGTGTAAAAGGTAGAGTGGAGTAAAGGGGCCCTAAATACCCCTCTTCCAACCATGGGAGGATTTCACAGGCACAGTGCAACACAGCTGTAAGGCTGCTTTCAGAGGACCCCTCTGCAAGCCTGGCATAGCGGGCATGCTGGAGTTCAGACAAGCATGTCAGGGAGGGCTGGAGCGCTGCAGAGATTGCAGGCAGGGCTGGGGCCTGTACAGAAGCACAGTCTGTCTCTATTGTAACTTAGACAGGTGCGCTGGTCTGTATCAATTGCATTGCGAGGGCCTGGAGGAGCCCAGGATCAGCAGGGCACAAAGGTGGCCATCACAGGCTGCCTTCTCCTTGGGTTAGAAGTCCTGTGTTGCGTGACTAAGGCTACATCTGCGCAGCAACTAGAGATGCGACTGCAGCACGGTGTAGATGTACCCGAGTTAGCTTAGATATCACTAGCTCCAATAACCGTAGCAAAGAAGCCACGGCAACACAGGCTGTACCAGCTCAGCTGGGATCCTAGTGTAACCCACGAACCTCCTGGGTGCGGGGTTCTGTCCCATCTAGTGGCACCAAGACCACTTAGAGATTAAGGAGTCTGCTGCAGCCTTGGCTAAGGGCCATGTGGCTTTTTGGCTCATGCAGTAGAGGTTCATGCATTTAGCTTCAGCGGTCCCAGCTTCAATCCTGATGGCCGGGGTTTGTTGCCGTTACACTAGGTATGTGTCTAAGCTGCGGCCCATTGCCCTGTGGCTTCCCGGCTGTTGTTCAAGTCAGCTACCTTGAGTATGTCTGCATGTGCTCCAGTCACACCTGTGGCTGCAGCACATCTACACAGCAATGAGGGAATAGATATTTATTCAGAAGGCACTGATGATGTATTGCATGCAGTAAAGATTCACAACGTTTGCTGTAAACTGTCATAGAATCATAGAATCATAGAATATCAGGGTTGGAAGGGACCCCAGAAGGTCATCTAGTCCAACCCCCTGCTCAAAGCAGGACCAAGTCCCAGTTAAATCATCCCAGCCAGGGCTTTGTCAAGCCTGACCTTAAAAACCTCTAAGGAAGGAGATTCTACCACCTCCCTAGGTAACGCATTCCAGTGTTTCACCACCCTCTTAGTGAAAAAGTTTTTCCTAATATCCAATCTAAACCTCCCCCATTGCAACTTGAGACCATTACTCCTCGTTCTGTCATCTGCTACCATTGAGAACAGTCTAGAGCCATCCTCTTTGAAACCCCCTTTCAGGTAGTTGAAAGCAGCAATCAAATCCCCCCTCATTCTTCTCTTCTGCAGACTAAACAATCCCAGCTCCCTCAGCCTCTCCTCATAAGTCATGTGCTCTAGACCCCTAATCATTTTTGTTGCCCTTCGCTGTACTCTTTCCAATTTATCCACATCCTTCTTGTAGTGTGGGGCCCAAAACTGGACACAGTACTCCAGATGAGGCCTCACCAGTGTCGAATAGAGGGGAACGATCACGTCCCTCGATCTGCTCGCTATGCCCCTACTTATACATCCCAAAATGCCATTGGCCTTCTTGGCAACAAGGGCACACTGCTGACTCATATCCAGCTTCTCGTCCACTGTCACCCCTAGGTCCTTTTCCGCAGAACTGCTGCCGAGCCATTCGGTCCCTAGTCTGTAGCGGTGCATTGGATTCTTCCATCCTAAGTGCAGGACCCTGCACTTATCCTTATTGAACCTCATTAGATTTCTTTTGGCCCAATCCTCCAATTTGTCTAGGTCCTTCTGTATCCTATCCCTCCCCTCCAGCGTATCTACCACTCCTCCCAGTTTAGTATCATCCGCAAATTTGCTGAGAGTGCAATCCACACCATCCTCCAGATCATTTATGAAGATATTGAACAAAACGGGCCCCAGGACCGACCCCTGGGGCACTCCACTTGACACCGGCTGCCAACTAGACATGGAGCCATTGATCACTACCCGTTGAGCCCGACAATCTAGCCAGCTTTCTACCCACCTTATAGTGCATTCATCCAGCCCATACTTCCTTAACTTGCTGACAAGAATGCTGTGGGAGACCGTGTCAAAAGCTTTGCTAAAGTCGAGAAACAATACATCCACTGCTTTCCCTTCATCCACAGAACCAGTAATCTCATCATAAAAGGCGATTAGATTAGTCAGGCATGACCTTCCCTTGGTGAATCCATGCTGACTGTTCCTGATCACTTTCCTCTCCTCTAAGTGCTTCAGGATTGATTCTTTGAGGACCTGCTCCATGATTTTTCCAGGGACTGAGGTGAGGCTGACCGGCCTGTAGTTCCCAGGATCCTCCTTCTTCCCTTTTTTAAAGATGGGCACTACATTAGCCTTTTTCCAGTCATCCGGGACTTCCCCCGTTCGCCACGAGTTTTCAAAGATAATGGCCAAGGGCTCTGCAATCACAGCCGCCAATTCCTTCAGCACTCTCGGATGCAATTCGTCCGGCCCCATGGACTTGTGCACGTCCAGCTTTTCTAAATAGTCCCTAACCACCTCTATCTCTACAGAGGGCTGGCCATCTCTTCCCCGTTTTGTGTTGCCCAGCACAGCAGTCTGGGAGCTGACCTTGTTAGTGAAAACAGAGGCAAAAAAAGCATTGAGTACATTAGCTTTTTCCACATCCTCTGTCACTAGCTTGCCTCCCTCATTCAGTAAGGGGCCCACACTTTCCTTGGCTTTCTTCTTGTTGCCAACATACCTGAAGAAACCCTTCTTGTTACTCTTGACATCTCTTGCTAGCTGCAGCTCCAGGTGCGATTTGGCCCTCCTGATATCTTTCCTACATGCCCGAGCAATATTTTTATACTCTTCCCTGGTCATATGTCCAACCTTCCACTTCTTGTAAGCTTCTTTTTTATGTTTAAGATCCGCTAGGATTTCACCATTAAGCCAAGCTGGTCGCCTGCTATATTTACTATTCTTTCGACTCATCGGGATGGTTTGTCCCTGTAACCTCAACAGGGATTCCTTGAAATACAGCCAGCTCTCCTGGACTCCCTTCCCTTTCATGTTAGTCCCCCAGGGGATCCTGGCCATCTGTTCCCTGAGGGAGTCAAAGTCTGCTTTCCTGAAGTCCAGGGTCCGTATCCTGCTGCTTACCTTTCTTCCCTGCGTCAGGATCCTGAACTCAACCAACTCATGGTCACTGCCTCCCAGATTCCCATCCACTTTTGCTTCCCCCACTAATTCTACCCGGTTTGTGAGCAGCAGGTCAAGAAAAGCGCTCCCCCTAGTTGGCTCCCCTAGCACTTGCACCAGGAAATTGTCCCCTACGCTTTCCAAAAACTTCCTGGATTGTCTATGCACCGCTGTATTGCTCTCCCAGCAGATATCAGGAAAATTAAAGTCACCCATGAGAATCAGGGCATGCGATCTAGTAGCTTCCGTGAGTTGCCGGAAGAAAGCCTCATCCACCTCATCCCCCTGGTCCGGTGGTCTATAGCAGACTCCCACCATGACATCACTCTTGTTGCACACACTTCTAAACTTAATCCAGAGACACTCAGGTCCCTATGAGCACTTCTTAGCCTAAACTGCACAGTTAAAGGCATGTATGTAGATGTACCCCATTGGCTGGTGGGATCTGGAATGTCTAACCCACCATCAGCCATTTCCTCCAAAGGGCTGAACCAGTCAACGGGGTTATATGGTTTATGGCAGCTGAGGATGCCTCTTGATATGATATTTAGGAACAATTTTGATGCTACTTCTTACATCTCTTGTCTTCTATTTGTCATGCTGTTCAAGGACCGAGACCTCGCTGTTGTATATTTTACATGCTCTTGGAACTTTGTTTCCAAAGAGCTCACCTCTTCCCCTATCTGTCCCTGTTTAAATGCGTAATCCTCTGTCTGACGAATTAATCTTTTCCAAGCACCAGCTGTGACATTACAAGCAGAGGATTATGTTTCCATGCAGGCATGAGGCAGCAGAGGAGCATGGTTTATCAAGAGTTCATTAAAATCCCTGTTTGTTGCACACATTCTTAGCAATAAAGAATAATAGATGGCGGGGGAGGGAGGAATGAACATACAAGGTGTAAATGCAGGATTACAGCTACAGAGTACAGAATGCTTTTTTTGACAGACTTGGCAAAGTTTGCCTCGTATGCCCATCAGGTGACTGAATAATATTTGTAGAGCGGCTTGGGAATTTTCCACTGCCTTTTTTTTCCAAATGGAAAATGAGGTTTCTGCAAAAATCAAATTTCTCTGAGCTGGGGGATAAATGAAATATTTGTTTCAATGGTGAGGGGGAAGCAACATGCCCTAGTGTATTTTAGAAGAGTGGATTGGGGACTCCAGAGACCTGGATTCTATTCTCAGAACTCTCTGGGTGACCCTGGGCAAGTCACCTGTCCTCATTCCTCATGGAGTCAGTTCCAACCTTTTTAAAGTTCTTTGAGATCTACAGATGAAAAGCATTGTAGGTAGTATTTTAGCTGCTGTGAATTTTCCATTGGTTGATACAGAATTAACACTTGCCTTCTCACTGCCAGCATCTGTCCCTTTGACTACAACTTGATATCACATAACTAGAATTAGCTAGGCACCAATGCAGCCAACTGCTGTTGAGGCCAGGCTTGTAAAATTTGGAGCACTTCCTGTGAAGAATTGAGTGCCCTCTATTTCTACTGCATCTTAATCTATTTAGGTATTTATAGTGGGCAGGCACCGAAGTACTAAATTCAGTTTACTGATTGTGGAGTGTGCTTAGCATCTCACGGTGAGCACTTAACATTTAAGAGGCTCAGGCCCTGGGTTTTGTTGTATTGGTGTATGAGAAGCATCCCAGACCAACCATAGGCATCCCTCTGCCTCGTGCTTTATCACACAGATATAGAATCTGAGTGACTGTTCCCATAACTAGGCCTTTTCTGAACAAGAAAGGATTATTGGATTTTCAGTAAGATGCCTGTCGTGTGCATCACACCTTATAGATTCATAGATACTAAGGTCAGAAGGGACCATTTTGATCATCTAGTCCGACCTCCTGCACAGCACAAGCCACAGAATCTCACCCACCCACTCCTATGAAAAACCTCACCTATGTCTGAGCTATTGAAGTCCTTAAATCATGGTTCAAAACTTCAAGGAGCAGAGAAGCCTCCCTCAAGTCAACCATGCCCCATGCTACAGAGGAAGGCAAAAAACCTCCAGGGCCTCTCCAATCTGCCCTGGCGGAAAATTCCTTCCCGACCCCATATATGGCGATCAGCTAAACCCTGAGCATAGGGGCAAGATTCACCAGCCAGATACTACAGAAAATTCTTTCCTGGGTAACTCAGATCCCATCCATCTAATATCCCATCTCAGGGGGATTAGTCCTATTTACCCTGAATATTTAAAGATCAATTACTTACCAAAATCCCATTATCCCATCATACCATCTCCTCCATAAACTTATCGAGTAGAATCTTAAAACCAGATAGATCTTTTGCCCCCACTGCTTCCCTTGGAAGGCTATTCCAAAACGTCACTCTTCTGATGGTTAAAAACCTTCATCTGATTTAAAGTCTAAACTTCCTGGTGGCCTTCTTTGGGCCTTGTTCTTTTACAAAAGCCCTTTTGTCTTTTAACACTGACAGCAGTTCGCTGGAGGTGGAAGCAGCAGGCTGCTGGAGTTGAACATAATGGCTGAGAGAGGCAGTTTTATAAGACTGGTTTTCAGCCTGGGAGTCCCCTAAGCTATTTTCGTACAAGTATCAGTGGAATACCTATCCATTTAGTTTTGTGCTACCCCTGGTTCAGAATGCAGTGTGGAGTGCAGGAATGGGTTGTTTAAGTATTTTAAATAGCCCCTCTCCTGTATCTTTCCAGGTCACTGGTTCAAGCCTTGCCTAGGTTATCAATAATTGAAAGCCATCACTGTTCAATGTCTGTCCAGTGATTTATGTGAAAAGAAATAGTGGTCTTATTCCATCTTTTAACAAACAGATGCTCACATCCTACTTTGTCAATTGCCTTCTCCTCCCCCGCCCAATTTAACGATTTTCTAGTTGGTCCAACTAGTCCCACGACAACTTGCGTCCTTGTTGGCCATATCAGCAAAGAGACTAAGGATTGAATAGGCATGAACAGTGAACTAGCTTCTTATGTCTAGAAATGATTATCCTAGGGCAGGGCTGAGCCACCTCAGTGGGTCAGGTTGGGAAAGCTTGCATGGTCACCTGTGTGCAAATAGGAATTTGGTCTCCTTTTTTTTAGGGCTAGCAGCTTTCACCAGAAGCATTTATTAAACAGCAGTTTTAGACTCAACTTGTCTTTAGCTAACCAAGGGTTTAGACCAGAAGTGGGCAAACTACAGCCCGCAGGCCACATCGTGGGTCTGTCCTGCCCAGCCCCTGAGCTTCCGGCCGGGGAGACTCTCCCCCGCCCCCTCCCCTGCAGCCATGCCACCGTGCCAGCAGCATGGCTTGCACCCGCCCACTTCCCAGGCTTTCCAATAAGCCTGTCCTGCAGCTCTGAGCAGCCTGGTAAGGGGGTGGGGGAGGAGGGGTTGGATAAAGGGGCAGGAGGTCCTGGGGGGCAGTCAGGGGACAGCTGGATGGGGCAGAGGTTTGGTGGTGGTCAGGAGACAGGGAGCAGGGGGGGTGTTGGATAGGGGGTGAGGTCCTGGGGGGGCAGTTAGGGATGGGGGTCCCTGGAGGGGGCAGTCAGGGGACAAGGAGTGGGGGGGTTGAATGGGTCAGGGTCCTGTCAGGGGATAGCAGACAGGGAGAAGTGGGGGTTGGATAGGGGATGAGGTCCTGGGAGGGGGAGGTCAGGGGACAAGTAGTGGGGGGCAGGGTTGGAGGAGTCGATGGGTTCTGAGGGGGGGCAGGAAGTGGGAGGGGGTGGATAGGGGGCAGGGGCCAGGCTGTTTGCAGAGGCACAGCCTTCCCTACCCAGCCCTCCATACTGTTTCACAACCACAATGTGGCCCTCAGGCCAAAATGGTTCTCCCCCCCCCCCCCCCCCGTTTAGACATTTGGAGGCTGACGTTAAATACTGCACACCCACCCTTTCAACATATGTATCAGACCACTCAGTGATCATGACTATCAACAGTTCCCCAATGACACTCTGCTCTGTCCATTTCATCCTGGATGCAGCCTTTACCACCACCAACAAGGTGTTCCCATGGCTGGAAGAGATAATTAGATGGATGCAAGGCAGCTGGCTCAGACTTGCAGGCAGAAGTAGATGTTGATAGAAAGTGGAAACCCTTTGAGAAACCTATTGGGACACTAATCTCTCTCTCTCAGCTTGGGGCATCCCACCACTGACTGGGGAAGATGGTAGAAAATCTCAGGGTTGTGTTGGATTCTTCACTGCTCTTGAACATACAGAGATGAACAATTAGTTTTACCAAATTTCAGCTGGCCAGGGGACCTTTGTTCTTAATGAGGACCTTGCATTTCTGATCCACTAATTCATTACCTTGAAATTAGGTTCTACCTCAGACTGAAAGTGACCACCCTGTGGAAGCTACAGCTTGAGTAGTACTCAACAGGGCATGTAACCAGGAACAGTAGTTGGTGCAAACATCACAATCTTGCTCTGCAACCTACATTGGCTCTGATAGTCTCAGGTCAAATTCAGATTCCTGGATCTGTTCTATAAGGGATTTGAACAGGCTGTTTAGAAACTGTTTAGCAATAAGCCCATGACTGAGCAAGACAGCTATTTTCCACAAAGATGTACGGCCAATACCCAGACCCATGATCGGACTCTGGGACATGTGCCAGAACTCAGCAGCAAGACCCTGGTTATGGAACACCTTGCCAAAGGTGAGGATCCTGATCTTGAATGTGTTTAAATGTTAAAGCCCCTCATTAGCAAGGCCTTCGATAGAACTGCTACCTCCTCTTTCGGAGGTAGTGATGGAGGATGTGGGAACCTGGCTAGAATGCAGAAAGACTAACAAAGTTGAAACCCTATAGTATCATTAATACTACTCTTCTAGTAGGCTTGCCTTTCAATGAAGACATGTGC
Organism: Dermochelys coriacea; assembly: GCF_009764565.3. Classification (NCBI taxonomy): domain Eukaryota; kingdom Metazoa; phylum Chordata; order Testudines; family Dermochelyidae; genus Dermochelys; species Dermochelys coriacea. Next base: position 6,302,926 of record NC_050078.2, read on the forward strand.
TCAGTCTTAAGTGTTTTGCCGATTTGGTTGTTTCCAATCAGTTTAGCTGCAACTCTTTTCTTCCTTTTGTGCTGAAAGATCCACTTTGCAGACTTGTCACTGCAAAAGCTCAGTGACGCATGGAATGAGTAGCCCTGTCAAATGGAGAGGGACGGAAGGCAAATGCTAATGTGCTGTGCTTTTTACAATGAGCTATTGCTCAACAACGTAGAGGCCCTGTTTTCCCCTTTGTTACATCACTTTTACAATGGTGAAGTTCCACCTACTTCTATGGCATTTCTCCTGGTTTACACTGCTGAAAGATGAGTATCAGACCAACAAATAGTTCTGATGGAGACAAGATCCCAGTGCAGGATAGTGAAGTGGGCCTCCAAACAAAACAGCAAGCTGGGGGTAACAAACCCTCTTCTTAGCTTTTCTATCAACTATTTAGATTTGCTCTTCAGAGCAAGGGATGTTTCTTGCTTCACGTTCAGTGGCCAGTGCAGGACAGGTTGGGGTCCATAGTTGCAGATGTAACCCATGCACCTTCAGGGTGTGGAGTTCTGGCCTATCTAGTGGCACAGACCAGAGCACATGAGAGCGAGAGCTAAGGCTGCAGAACAGCTGCAAAGAGGCAGTTGGCTTTTGACTCATGCACTAAGATCTAGAGATGCCCAGTTTGATTCTGCCCACCAATGACCGGGGTCTGTCAGCATTACAAGTTAGACATTAAAAACACATTTTTAAAGATACTCAAACCTAATAGAGTGAGGGGTAGTTTGTAATCATAATTCACTAAATTAGAATACAATTTGATTACACTGGATGCCTGTAGCAATTATAGGAAAACTTGCCAAGCTATTTCCATTCTAATTCCATTTAGATGCTCAAACTTTCTGAAATATTCAGATTTTGGGATGACATTTGCTGTTTTTGGGTGGTTTGTTTTTTTGTAAGTCTCTGTAAAAATACCTCTTTCAAAATCAGATTTCTCAAGAAATCCTTTCTATCTCTTTAATTCAAAGAGTCCAATAATAGGTGTACGAACACTGGTAGCCCATTTAATAACTACAGACCTTTAAGGAAAAACAGCTTTTGTTTATTAAACAAATTGGCTAATTATAAATTCCAGCTTGATTTATAGAGCGGTACTACATATTAAATAACACCAGATGGTATCGTTGGGGGAATTAACTCAGTAATACAATCTGGAGCGACAAGGGAAGTGAAACGGGGACAGTGTAAGGGAACCGAATTAAACATTGCTGTAAAAATGCCACCAGAATAAACACATCCAAGCATTTCCAAAGAGTCCGGTTTGCATCTGTGTTCAGCATCACTGCCATTTATGACTCCATTAGGATTCCAGAGGCAATAGAAGATTGATTACATTTTCAATGACCTCCGGTGCCCCATAATCCTCCTCCAATGTTTACTTTGGTTACAAATATGAAAATATTTTTACGACCCATCACTGAAAAATACTTTTGCAGTACATCAAAGGAGCCAGTCTGTAGATGCACACTGACTTCCCCTTTCCTTACTCCAACAGCTGTAGCACTTAATTGAGAAGACATGCAAAAATAGCCCAGAGCTCATGGAGGATTGGGGCCTAAGGAAAGTGTTAAGCATTTGGCTGCTTGTTCTACATGTAAATAATGACAGTATGGCAACGTGTGATGGGGTTTGGGACTTACCACCGCAGCGCCTCCTGCTGTTATCCAGGAATTAGCACAGTTCATGCAGAGCACTCTCTGCTGGTGGTGTCCTGTTCGTGTGTCACCCTAGAGTGGTGTCTTGACCCAAGTTGCTCCCAGCTTGTGATGTCCTCTTCAGGACACTGCCCTCTGGCTGTGCCCACTGCTCTGGTCTCACCCCCTTCCAGGGGTTTGGTGTTATCAGCAGCCATTCTCTTCACCCCAGGCACAATGGCCAACCACACCCCAAAGTCTAACCCCTTTGGCAGGGGTCTGGTGCAGTCCGTGATGGCCATTCCAAACGGCCAGGTGGAAGTGCCAGGGGAGCCTCTACTCTGGGTCCCAACCCAGGGACTCTTTGGCAGCAGCCTTCCTGCCTGCCCTCCTTCTCTCCCTTTTGTCCATCTCTCTCCCTGGGCTGTTTCCCCTTTGTCCCGTCCCGTCTCGTCTCGTCTCCTCGTCTCATCGTCTCATGCAGGAGACAGGCCTTTAGCCTCTAAAGGCTTGAGAGAGACTGCCTGCTCCCTTCCTGGGAAGCCTTTATATAGAGCCTAGCCTAGCCCTGATTGGCTCTCTAACAGGCCCTTCCAGATTGGCTGCCGCCTTGCACAGTTGCTCTGGCCTATGGTAGTCCAATCTGGCGTGGGGGTGGGGCACTGCTGCACCACACAGCGCATGTGTAAATACAAGTCCTGGTCAAATATCACTGGGAAAGACTGCCATTAATTTTATTGGACTTTGGATCAGGTCCATATAGTCCAAGGCATTCTAGCATTGTCATGCTAAAGTGAATTATTATAACTTCTATTTTTAGAATGTGCCAGATACTGTAAAGTACATGTAGGTAGCAATATTACCAACCCCAAATACTTAATGATGAGACTGGCTTAAAATCATGTTAAAATATATTACATTTTGGAATTCTTTTTATTTGTGTTCTTCAATTTTTGTGCTCCTTTTACGATACAATTGGGTCATTTTTTCCCCAAGCTTTTTCCTACCATTCTGAGGATTAGAAACATACTTTTTAATGAAAGCTGTGATTCTCCTGAAATAACTAGATTCGAGGTGCTGAGGTTGGCAGAGTTCCTGCACTGAAGAGCAAACCATGAAGAGTGATATTTCTAGAAGTACTGATGTGATTTAGGATTACAAGCCTCGTTGACATACAATGAGACTTACAGTGCTCCAAAGACACTTGGGCTTCTTGAACAATCCCTCCCACCCACCCCCTGCCCCTGCCAAATGTCATACAAACAAAGTGTGGAAGGATGGACTACAACAAACAAACAAACGTGCCAGTAGTTGGTGAATTTCTTTAGGCCTTACAGAAGGTTTTTGTGGTTCATGGTTAGTGGATCTTGAATAGAAATAAACTGAGCAAAATAAAATAAATAGAATGAAAGTTATTAACTAACCAAGCCTTAACCAGAACAGATCATAAGGAGTAACCTGATTCAATACACATCAATGCTGATTTTAATACCCATCTATTCCAGTCCTAGGCTCTCATTTAGGTTAGCCAATGTATTTTGATTCTGTTGTGCAGCATCTCCTTCTACTCTCATCCTAGGTCATGTTACTTCAGAGGTGTGAAAAGCAAACCCCATGCCTGGCATTTTGTGGGTATTTTGGGGGTCAACAAGTATTACTTTTGAATTACAGATTGACTGTGTATACAATTAATCACTTTCTCAACTGACAACATTAATCCAACGTAGTCCTCTAGCACTGTGTAGGTTTGAGGCAAAATTCTCCTCTGCAAACTATAATGTAGCCTTCTCTTGGATTGCACTCATTGCACGTGCCAAATAATATCTTTCCTCAGATCCTTGATTTTGCCTGAGTTTGAGGCTTTATGTTCCTCTGTAGCAGTATCTAATGATTACACATGAAAAACTGTCCTTTTCAATTACATGGTCTGCTTTGCACTGGCTGTGCTCTTTTTGTGAGATGCACTTCTATGCTGGTGGGTGCCTATATTAACCCTTGCTATAGTGAGTAATGAGCAGCTGAGGAATTCAAGGCTGGCTGTAGGGTAACACCAAGAGGCATTGCTAGAGAGAATCCCACTTTAGTTTGACGCTTATGAACTTCCAGCTTGTCATCTTAGATACACTCCAGAGCTTAGCTCTTGGTATCCTCTCTATGACCCCTGTGCCAATGATATGTTATCATAGCCTGAACTTTGTGTGCCACATGGAGAGTTTGCACAATTTTAAATCTCAATCACTCTAATGCCTCTGGAGTCTCAACAGAGAATAAAGTTCCCAAATAGCCATTTTGTACAGTCACCCTGACAATGTGCATTTCTTCAACTCTGCACCCTGCCTATGAGTAATTAACAGTTTACTTGTATATGAATCTCAAATGTTTCTACAGTCCAAATATTCTATGGGTGAGAACACTGAAATGTTAAACACACAGCTATCTTTCTTTGAACTCACCACCCGAGATTTTACTCTAAAGTGCTGGTGACTCCAATGTGCCAGTCAACCTAACAGCTTCTAGTCTTTTTTTTTTTATTGCCTTTCTGCTGAGTGATGACTTGCAATGTGTGCCTCAGTAATATGTGAAGTTTGTAATACAATAAACAAACAAGATTGTATGTATATCCTGTTAAGTCTAGCCAATTTTATCTTTGTAATTTCTTGCATGAAGTGGGGGTGGAGGGGCCTCCATTGCAAGATGGTTTAAAAAAATCTTAGACGACTAATCTTTGTAGAGATGGTTGACTCTTGGAAATTCCAACACTTCAAAATTTCCTTTTTTGCTTAATCATTATGCAAAGTCAAAATGTGGACATTTCCTGTAGAATGAAAAATCTGAAAAAGTTGTTTTCATAGAATATCAGGGTTGGAAGGGAGCTCAGGATGTCATCTAGTCCAACCCCCTGCTCAAAGCAGGACCAATCCCCAACTAAATCATCCCAGCCAGGGCTTTGTCAAGCCTGACCTTAAAAACCTCAAAGGAAGGAGATTCCGCCACCTCCCTAGGTAACCCATTCCAGTGCTTCAACACCCCCCTAGTGAAAAAGTTTTTCCTAATATCCAACCTAGACCTCCCCCACTGCAACTTGAGACCATTACTCCTTATTCTATCATCTGCTACCACTGAACAGTCTAGATCCATCCTCTTTGGGACCCCCTTTCAGGTAGTTGAAAGCAGCTATCAAATCCCCCCTCATTCTTCTCTTCCGCAGACTAAACAATCCCAGTTCCCTCAGCCTCTCCTCATAACTCATGTCTCCAGTGCCCTAATCATTTTTGTTGCCCTCCGCTGGACACTTTCCAATTTTTCCACATCCTTCTTGTAGTGTGGGGCCCAAAACTGGACACAGTACTCCAGATGAGGCCTCACCAATGTTGAATAGAGGGGAAAGATCATGTCCCTCCATCTGCTGGCAATGCCCTTATTTTTACATGCCAAAATGCATTTGGCCTTCTTGGCAACAAGGACACATTGTTGACTCATATCCAGCTTCTCGTCCACTGTAATCCCTACATCCTTTTCTGCAGAACTGCTGTCAAGCCATTTGGTTCCTAGTCTATAGCGGTGCATGGGATTCTTCTGTCCTAAGTGCAGGAATTTGCACTTGTCCTTGTTGAACCTCCTCAGATTTCTTTTGGCCCAATCCTCCAATTTGTCTAGGTCACTCTGGACCCTATCCCTAGACTCCAGCATATCTACCACTCCTCCCAGTTTAGTGTCATCTGCAATCTTGCTGAGGGTGCAATCCACGCCATCCTCCAGTTCATTAATGAAGATATTGAACCGGCCCCAGGACCGACCCTTGGGGCACTCCACTTGATACTGGCTGCCAACTAGACATGGAGCCATTGATCACTACCTGTTGAGCCCGACAATCTAGCCAGCTTTCTATCCACCTTATCGTCCATTCATCCAGCCCATACTTTAACTTGCTGGCAAGAATACTGTGAGAGACCATATCGAGAGCTTTGCTAAAGTCAAGGAACAATATGTCCACTGCTTTCCCCTCATCCACAGAGCCAGTTATCTCATCATAGAAGGCAATTAGATTAGTCGGGCATGACTTGCCCTTGGTGAATCCATGCTGACTGTTCCTGATCACTTTCCTCTCCTCTAAGTGCTTCAGAATTGATCCTTGAGGACCTGCTCCATGATTTTTCCAGGGACGGAGGTGAGGCTGACTGGCCTGTAGTTCCCCGGATCCTCCTCTTTTTCCCTTTTTTAAAGATGGGTACTACATCAGCCTTTTTCCAGGAACTCTCCCGATCGTGATGAGTTTTCAAAGATAATGGCCAATGGCTCTGCAATCACATCCGTCAACTCCTTTAGCACTCTCGGATGCAGCGCATCCAGCCCCATGGACTTGTGCTCGTCCAGCTTTTCTAAATAGTCCCAAACCACTTCTTTCTCCACAGAGGGCTGGTCACCTCCTCCCCATGCTGTGCTTCCCAGTGCAGTAGTCTGGGAGCTGACCTTGTTTGTGAAGACGGAGGCAAAAAAAGCATTGAGTACATTAGCTTTTTCCACATCCTCTGTCACTAGGTTGCTCCCCCCATTCAGTAAGGGGCCCACACTTTCCTTGACTTTTTTTCTTGTTGCTAACATACCTGAAGAAACCCTTCTTGTTACTCTTAACATGCCTTGCTAGCTGCAACTCCAGGTGTGAATTGGCCTTCCTGATTTCACTCCTGCATGCCCGAGCAATACCTTTATAGTCTTCCCTGGTCATTTTTCCAATCTTCCACTTCTTGTAAGTTTCTTTTCTGTGTTTTAAGATCAGCAAGGATTACACTGTTAAGCCAAGCTGGTCACCTGCCATATTTACTATTCTTTCTCCACATCAGAATGGTTTGTTCCTTTAACTTCAATAAGGATTCTTTAAAATATAGCCAGCTCTCCTAGACTCCTTTCCCCCTCATGTTGTTCTCCCAGGGGATCCTGCCCATCAGTTCCCTGAGGGAGTCAAAATCTGCTTTTCTGAAGTCCAGGGTCCATATTCTGCTGCTCTCTTTTCTTCCTTGTGTCAGGATCTTGAACTCAACCATCTCTGCCTCCCAGGTTCCCATCCACTTTTGCTTCCCCTACTAATTCTTCCCAGTTTGTGAGCAGCAGGTCAAGAAGAGCTCTGCCCCTCGTTGGTTCCTCCAGCAGTTGCACCAGGAAATTGTCCCTTACACTTTCCAAATCTTCTTGGATTTTCTGTGCACCGCTGTATCTGCTGGGAGAGCAATATCAGGGTGACTGAAGTCTCCCATGAGAACCAAGGCCTGCGATCTAGTAACTTCTGTGAATTGCCGGAAGAAAGCGTCGTCCACCTCATCCCCCGTCTGGTGGTCTACAGCAGACTGCCACCACGACATCACCCTTGTTGCTCACACATCTAAACTTTAATCCAGAGATGCTCAGGTTTTTCTGCAGTTTCATACCGGAGCTCTGAGCAGTTGTACTGCTCTCTTAAATACAATGCAACTCCCCTACCTTTTCTGCCCTGCCTGTCCTTCCTGAACAGTTTATCCTGTACCCCAGTCATATGAGTTATCCCACCAAGTCTCTGTTGTTCCAATCACATCATAATTCCTTGACTGTGCCAAGACTTTCAGTTCTCCCTGCTTGTTTCCCAGGCTTCTTGCATTTGTGTATAGGCCCTTAAGATAACTTGCTGATCATCCCGCTTTCTCAGTCTGAGGCAGGAGCCCTCCCCTCTTGCGCTCTCCTGCTTGTACTTCCTCCCGGTATCCAACTTACCTCAGGGCTTTGGTCTCCTTCCCCCGGTTAACCTAGTTTAAAGCCCCCCTCACTAGGGTAGCCAGCCTGCTTGTGAAGATGCTCTTCCCTCTCCATTAGGTGGAGCCATCTCTGCCTATAACTCCTCCTTCTTGGAACACCATCCCATGATCAAAGAATCCTAAACTTTCTCTCTGACACCACCTGTGTAGCCATTCATTGACTTCCACGATTCGATGGCCTCTACCCAGGCCTTTTCCTTCCATCGGGAGGATGGACAAGAACACCACTTGCACCTCAAACTCCTTTATCCTTCTTCCCAGAGCCACGTAGTCTGCAGTGATCCACTCAAGGTCATTCTTGGCAGTATCATTGGTGCCCATGTGGAGAAGTAGGAAGGGGTAGCGATCTGAGGGCTTAATGAGTCTCGGCAGTCTCTCTGACACATCGTGAATCCGAGCTCCTGGCAAGCAGCAGACTTCTTGGTTTTCCCCGTCTGGGCAGCAGATAATGACTCAGTCCCCCCCACCACCTCCTCTTGGGAGCGGTGATATGGAACCCCCATCCTTAGGACTGTGCATCTCATGCCTTCCAATCGTCGGACACTCCTTCTGCTCCGTTCCCTCAGATGTATCATCTAGTCCACTCTCTCCGCATTGGTACCTGTGGAGAGAACATGTACATGGTTGCTTACCTGTATCTGCGTTGCTGGTACATGGACGCTCCCCTTCCTTCTTCTGGAGGTCACATGCTGCCAAATTTCTTCACCATCCTCCTGTCCCCACTGCACAGCCTGTTCAAAATGGATTTCTTGAGGACCTGTTCCATGATTTTTCCAGGGACTGAGGTGAGGCTGACCAGTCTGAAGTTTCCCGGGTTTTCTTTCTTCCCTTTTTTTTTTTTTTTTTTTTTTTTTTTTTTTAAAAAAAAGGGCACTATATTTGCCTTTTTCCAATCGTCTGGGACCTCCCCCAATGGCCACGAGTTTTCAAAGATCAGGAAGAACTTTAGCTATCAGGGCTGTCCCTACCCATGTGCAAAGTGTATGCAGCTGTGTAGGGCACCCCACACTCACCAGGCAGTGGTAAGTGGAGCGACCCGGCCCCAGCCCTCTCCGTGCCACCAGTGCGCGCTGGGGGGCAGTTCCCCCCAAGGCTGGGAGCCAGGGAAGCAGAGCGGAGTGGGCTGGGGCCAGGTCACTCCACTTTCTACTGCCCCCGAGTGCAGGGTCGAGCCTGCCCTGCACTCACCGGGCAGCAGTAAGTGGAGCGACACGGCTCCAACCCACACCGCTCCACCCGCTCGTGCTGGGGGGTGGTATTCCCCCTGTCCCCCAAGCCTTCTCCTGCCCCCCCCACAGAGGCTGGGGCCAGCACGAGCCCCTCCCCCGCACCCTGTGGGGGGGCTGCATAGGGCACCAAAATGGCTAGGGACGGCCCTGTTAGCTGTGATCTATTTCTTCCATAATTGTACACTTTGGGGTTTGGTGTACACTTTAGATGTTCCTTTAAAGCATCTGGTGCTGGTCATTGTTAGAGACAGGATAATAGACTAGATGGATGACTGGCCAGAGCCAGCAGAGCTGTTCCTATGAACTATAGGTAATAGAACTGGTTGAATTTTTTTCAACGTAATGTTTTTGTTGGAAAATTCCGCTTTGTCAATCTTTTCTGTGAACAGTTTCAATTTGCTTTTGAAACTTTTTTTTTTGGGGGGGGGGGGGGGATATGAATGGTTTATTCTGAGATTTTTCTAAAGGAAAAGTTCCTTTTTCAACCACAAAAAAAGACTACATTTCAACGTTGCTAAGTGAATTTTTATTAAAATGATATAACAATGGTCAAAATTGAAACAAAACATTTCAAAATAATGTTTCAATTGACCTGTTCCAATTTTTTTTTCCAAATTTTGGGTTTGTGAAAATGTTTGAGATTTTGAATTTTTTTCCTGATTCGGGATAGGAAAAAACATAAAAGTTGTAAAAACTCTTATGGAATGGGAAAATTGCTTCCCATCCAGCTTTAACGGATAAACTATAAGGTCTCAATTCCAATAGATTAATGGGTTCTGTAGCCCCTAGCCCAGAATAAATACTGCCATGAGTTAACTGTGTGTGTGTGTGTGTGTGTGTGTGTAACATCACCCATATAAAACCCAGTTGCTTATGCAAGTACAGCAAACTTCAGCCATAGTTATGAAGTGCTTGAGTATTATTGCTCAGTTATGTAACTCTGGGAATGGTATTGTTACACAAAGATGAATCCAGATCGGAATTTTTAAAAAAGAAATCTGACAGATTATGAAAGATTGTTTAAATAAATGTGTAATTAATTATACCTGTTTGCAACATGCACAATACCAGACATAATTTTCTTCTCCTCCTCTGCTTTTCTCCTCTATTCATTGCACATTTAAATTCATTATGGAATTTAAAAAAAAAAGCCTGTGATAGTTATGATCAAACACCTTTTCCAGTTAGTCTTGACATCTCGCTATAATTGCAATGAATGTTATTAATTCAGCATTCTATATCCTATTAAGGGTTTCAGCATGGCAGAGCATATAGCATTTGCATATAAATGTTATAGCCTACTTTCCTGTAACCCTGAAAAGCTATACACACAGGCGTGTACATCCACACAAACCTCTGGGTAAGATGAACACCCAAGGACTTGAACATGTTTTTTGAATCTATTTTATGAATTATTTTAAAGAGTGTCACTATGTGTTCCTTACTGTTAACTTTTTCCACTAACAAAACAGGCTCTAAGCAAATCTATGTTACGATACCCGAGAACACAGTATGACGGTACAAAAAGAAGCTAGCCCGAGGACAATAATCTATAGCAGCCTGCATATAATACACCATGCCAGTTCTTCATGCCCATAGCACTATGGACAGGAAAATGCCTTCACTGTTCTGTCTTCAGATGAGTCATAACTTTGGCATAACTCTTCCACTCATTTCTCCATATTGTAACAAGCCTTTCGGGAATAGAGGGTTTAAGAGCTCTGAATTTCCATAGATTTTAAGGCCAGAAGGGACCGTTACGATAACCTAGTCTGACACCTTGCATAACACAGGCTAGACACCCTCACTAAGTTTTTCTGCATCAAGTCCATCACTTCTGTTTGAGCTGTAGCATGGTTTAGAAAGATGTCCAGCCTTCATTAAAAGGCATCAAGTCATGGAGACTGGTTAATTGCCCTCACTGTTAAAAATGTGCCACCTTATTTCTGTTCTGAATTTGTCTAACTTCAGCATTAGGCCACTGGATCGTGTTATGCCTTTGACTGCTAAATTAAAGAGCCATCCACTAGAAATCTCTTCCCTGGGTGGGAAATTGTGATCAAGTCATATCTTAATCTTCTCTCAGGTAAACCAAATTGAGTTTCTCAAATTTTGAACCTGAGTCCATTTCTAACGTGGGTCTGCATCTTCCAACACTAGGAGCATCTCCTGCAAGTATTGATCCATCTCATCTCCCGTGAAGTCAGTGGAGCCGAGGGGTGCTCAGAACATCACAAGAATGATCCTTTCTCCCCCCCCCCCCATCAAGCACCTTTCCTGTCTTGAAAAGGACCATTATGGAAGAAGTATTCAGAAGCACATTTAGAATTGAGCAATAAAATAGCCCTTGTCTCGCTAATTAAAGTTCAGTGGTGGGGTGAGTTAATCACTCCCTTTTTTTGAAAATTCTTACTTTACTTTTCACATTTATTTTGGTAATAATGTGCTGAAGAGCTCATCAGCCTCTGAAGGAAGGTAGCAATCTTTTCTCATGTACATAATGATTAAACTGATAAATAGGCAAGGCACCGTATAGTTATTTGTATTAGCACGACAGCCCCTGTCACTATTAAAAACTTTTAGCAGCAGATTGAGTTGGGGAACTGAAGTGGATAAAAGAATAGCAGCAGCAAGAACAAAAAAAAGTGTCAAAGGTTCTTTCAAGTCCCTACTCCTTTTTTTCCCCTTTTGCTCATAGTTGCCTCCTTAAATCATGTCACATTGATCACTCCAGCTTTATGGTAACAGAGATAATTGCATGCATTTGGTTCTGCAAACAATTAAGGGACTTATTTTGACTTTCTTTTGTTGAGTTGTCCTCATGTTTCAGGCTACTTTTAGAAAAAACCTACAGTATTTTGCATTCAATTATTTTTATTCATGATCATACAAGTTCAAAGCTGATGGATGATAAGAGAAGCTGTCTGCTGCAGGCTGCTTTCAAGTCCAAGAGCAAGATCCAACTCCCACTGAAGTGAATGGGAAAAAGACTCCCATTCATATCATAAGATCTGGTTCTCGGGGAGCTGAATCTGGTTCTATAATGGTCTGCCATTTGCTCTTACTGCAGAGAATCAGTGGCTAAACTAGGGGCACCCTGTCATTGTGCCACAGAAGGGGTCACTTGGCAAGAATATACAAAGAGACCCCCAGGCTGCATGAGCAGCTATATAAATGGGCCTAAGCCATGTGGTTTTCAACAGTGCTTAACAGTGGGCTAGCTCTGCTCCCACTGAAGTCTAGGAGCACAGTTATGACAATTCATTTTCTCATATCTGCACCCAAGGAGTATGTACCACAGCTAAAAAGCGGGGAGGTGCAAATGTTGCTTCAAGTCATCTCTGCCTTTCATAGAATCAGAGAAATGTAGGGCTGAAAGGGACTTGAGGAGTCAACTCCAACCCTCTCTGCTGCGGCAGCTCAAGTAAACCTAGAGTCTGACCAGCCTTGACAGGTGTTCATAGAATCATAGAATTCTATGAATCATAGAATATCAGGGTTGGAAGGGACCCCAGAAGGTCATCTAGTCCAACCCCCTGCTCAAAGCAGGACCAAGTCCCCGTTAAATCATCCCAGCCAGGGCTTTGTCAAGCCTGACCTTAAAAACCTCTAAGGAAGGAGATTCTACCACCTCCCTAGGTAACGCATTCCAGTGTTTCACCACCCTCTTAGTGAAAAAGTTTTTCCTAATATCCAATCTAAACCTCCCCCATTGCAACTTGAGACCATTACTCCTCGTTCTGTCATCTGCTACCATTGAGAACAGTCTAGAGCCATCCTCTTTGAAACCCCCTTTCAGGTAGTTGAAAGCAGCTATCAAATCCCCCCTCATTCTTCTCTTCTGCAGACTAAACAATCCCAGCTCCCTCAGCCTCTCCTCATAAGTCATGTGCTCTAGACCCCTAATCATTTTTGTTGCCCTTCGTTGTACTCTTTCCAATTTATCCACATCCTTCCTGTAGTGTGGGGCCCAAAACTGGACACAGTACTCCAGATGAGGCCTCACCAGTGTCGAATAGAGGGGAACGATCACGTCCCTCGATCTGCTCGCTATGCCCCTACTTATACAACCCAAAATGCCATTGGCCTTCTTGGCAACAAGGGCACACTGCTGACTCATATCCAGCTTCTCGTCCACTGTCACCCCTAGGTCCTTTTCCGCAGAACTGCTGCCGAGCCATTCGGTCCCTAGTCTGTAGCGGTGCATTGGATTCTTCCATCCTAAGTGCAGGACCCTGCATTTATCCTTATTGAACCTCATTAGATTTCTTTTGGCCCAATCCTCCAATTTGTCTAGGTCCTTCTGTATCCTATCCCTCCCCTCCAGCGTATCTACCACTCCTCCCAGTTTAGTATCATCCGCAAATTTGCTGAGAGTGCAATCCACACCATCCTCCAGATCATTTATGAAGATATTGAACAAAACGGGCCCCAGGACCGACCCCTGGGGCACTCCACTTGACACCGGCTGCCAACTAGACATGGAGCCATTGATCACTACCCGTTGAGCCCGACAATCTAGCCAGCTTTCTACCCACCTTATAGTGCATTCATCCAGCCCATACTTCCTTAACTTGCTGACAAGAATGCTGTGGGAGACCGTGTCAAAAGCTTTGCTAAAGTCAAGAAACAATACATCCACTGCTTTCCCTTCATCCACAGAACCAGTAATCTCATCATAAAAGGCGATTAGATTAGTCAGGCATGACCTTCCCTTGGTGAATCCATGCTGACTGTTCCTGATCACTTTCCTCTCCTCTAAGTGCTTCAGGATTGATTCTTTGAGGACCTGCTCCATGATTTTTCCAGGGACTGAGGTGAGGCTGACCGGCCTGTAGTTCCCAGGATCATCCTCCTTCCCTTTTTTAAAGATGGGCACTACATTAGCCTTTTTCCAGTCATCCGGGACTTCCCCCGTTCGCCACGAGTTTTCAAAGATAATGGCCAAGGGCTCTGCAATCACAGCCGCCAATTCCCTCAGCACTCTCGGATGCAATTCGTCCGGCCCCATGGACTTGTGCACGTCCAGCTTTTCTAAATAGTCCCTAACCACCTCTATCTCTACAGAGGGCTGGCCATCTCTTCCCCATTTTGTGATGCCCAGCACAGCAGTCTGGGAGCTGACCTTGTTAGTGAAAACAGAGGCAAAAAAAGCATTGAGTACATTAGCTTTTTCCACATCCTCTGTCACTAGCTTGCCTCCCTCATTCAGTAAGGGGCCCACACTTTCCTTGGCTTTCTTCTTGTTGCCAACATACCTGAAGAAACCCTTCTTGTTACTCTTGACATCTCTTGCTAGCTGCAGCTCCAGGTGCGATTTGGCCCTCCTGATATCTTTCCTACATGCCCGAGCAATATTTTTATACTCTTCCCTGGTCATATGTCCAAGCTTCCACTTCTTGTAAGCTTCTTTTTTATGTTTAAGATCCGCTAGGATTTCACCATTAAGCCAAGCTGGTCGCCTGCCATATTTACTATTCTTTCGACTCATCGGGATGGTTTGTCCCTGTAACCTCAACAGGGATTCCTTGAAATACAGCCAGCTCTCCTGGACTCCCTTCCCTTTCATGTTAGTCCCCCAGGGGATCCTGGCCATCTGTTCCCTGAGGGAGTCAAAGTCTGCTTTCCTGAAGTCCAGGGTCCGTATCCTGCTGCTTACCTTTCTTCCCTGCGTCAGGATCCTGAACTCAACCAACTCATGGTCACTGCCTCCCAGATTCCCATCCACTTTTGCTTCCCCCACTAATTCTACCCGGTTTGTGAGCAGCAGGTCAAGAAAAGCGCTCCCCCTAGTTGGCTCCCCTAGCACTTGCACCAGGAAATTGTCCCCTACGCTTTCCAAAAACTTCCTGGATTGTCTATGCACCGCTGTATTGCTCTCCCAGCAGATATCAGGAAAATTAAAGTCACCCATGAGAATCAGGGCATGCGATCTAGTAGCTTCCGTGAGTTGCCGGAAGAAAGCCTCATCCACCTCATCCCCCTGGTCCGGTGGTCTATAGCAGACTCCCACCATGACATCACTCTTGTTGCACACACTTCTAAACTTAATCCAGAGACACTCAGGTTTTTCCACAGTTTCGTACCGGAGCTCTGAGCAGTCATACTGCTCCCTTACATACAGTGCTACTCCCCCACCTTTTCTGCCCTGCCTGTCCTTCCTGAACAGTTTATAACCATCCATGACTGTACTCCAGTCATGTGAGTTATCCCACCAAGTCTCTGTTATTCCAATCACGTCATAATTCCTTGACATCACCAGGACCTCCAGTTCTCCCTGCTTGTTTCTAAGGCTTTGTGCATTTGTATATAAGCACTTGAGATAACCTGTTGATCGCCCCTCATTCCCAGTATGAGGCAGGAGCCCTCCCCTCACAGACCTTCCTGCCTGTGCTTCCTCCCGGTATCCCGCTTTCCCACTTACCTCAGGGCTTTGGTCTCCTTCCCCCGGTGAACCTAGTTTAAAGCCCTCCTCACTAGGTTAGCCAGCCTGCTGGCAAAGATGTTCTTCCCTCTCTTCGTAAGATGGAGCCCGTCTCTGCCCAGCACTCCTCCTTCATGGAACACCATCCCATGGTCAAAGAATCCAAAGCCTTCTCTCCGACACCACCTGCGTAGCCATTCGTTGACCTCCACGATTCGACGGTCCCTACCCAGGCCTTTTCCTTCCACGGGGAGGATGGACGAGAACACCACTTGCGCCTCCAACTCCTTTATCCTTCTTCCCAGAGCCATGTAGTCCGCAGTGATCCGCTCAAGGTCATTCTTGGCAGTATCATTGGTGCCCACGTGGAGAAGCAGGAAGGGGTAGCGATCCGAGGGCTTGATGAGTCTCGGCAGTCTCTCCGTCACATCACGAATCTTAGCCCCTGGCAAGCAGCAGACTTCTCGGTTTTCCCGGTCAGGGCGGCAGATAGATGACTCAGTCCCTCGGAGGAGAGAGTCCCCGACCACCACCACCCGCCTTCTCCTCTTGGGAGTGGTGGTCGTGGAACCCCCAACCTCAGGACATCGCATCTCATGCCTCCCAACCAGCGGAGTCTCCTTCCGCTTTCTCCCCCCAGACCTATCATCTGGTCCACTCTCCGCATTGGTACCTGTGGAGAGAACATGAAAGCGGTTAGTTACCTGTGTCTGTGTTACTGGAACCCGGACATTCCGCTTACCTCTTCTGGAGGTCACATGTTGCCAAGCTTCTTCACTGGCCTCTTGGCTCCTCTGTGCAACCTGCTCTATATCTTTAGAGCTTTGTGCCCCTAGAAGGCTATCCTGAGTTTGGTCCAGAAAATCCTCAGTCTCTCGTATACAACGCAGGGTCGTTACCTGTTGCTCCAGACCTTCAATCTTCTCTTCCAATATGGAGACCAGCTTGCACTTTGTACAGACAAAGTCGCTTCTGTCCTGTGGAAGAAAGACAAACATGGCACATCCAGTGCAGGTCACAACAGCTGAATCCCCCCCTTCCATATCACCTACCTACTACGGAGCTTCCTCAGAGACGTTGGCAAAATGTAAGCCTCACTGGGCTCACTCCAGGCGAACTCCCAGGCAAACTCCTGCTGTGAGCTGCTCTACTGTCCCCGCTGCTCCGCTGGTTCGCTGCCGCTCAGCTGGTTCGCGAGGCTCTGGCTATTTTTTAAACAGCCAGGCTTCCCTGACGCAAACACACAGACACCCTAATGCCCGCCCCCTGCAGGCTAGCAGCCAATCAGACACTCACTCAGGCTCCCTCCCAGCAAACACACGCTCGGATACTTCCTCAGCAAGCAAACACACACACTCGGATACTTACCAGTCCCAGGCAAACTCCTGCTGTGAGCTGCTCTGCTGTCCCCGCTGCTCCGCTGGTTCGCTGCCGCTCCGTGTTGCTCCAACCTGTTTTTAAAGCCTCCAGTGACAGGGATTCCACAACCTCTCTTGGAAGCTTGTTCCAGAGCTTAACTACCCTTATAGTTAGAAAGTTTTTCCTAATAGCTAACCTAAATCTCCCATGCTGCACATTAAGGCCATTGCTTCTTGTCCTACCTTCAGTGAACATGGAGAACAAGTGATCAATGTCCTCTTTATAACATGTTTGAAGACTATTATTAAGTCCCCCTCAGTCATCTTTTCTCAAGACTACACATGTCCAGTTTTGTTAACCTTTCCTCAGAGGTCACTGATTTTAGGACTAGCTGGACACTGGGTGTAACTAAGAGCTGTCAGTGGCCCCAAGGGGCAAGTATGCAGTTGGAAATGGCCAAGTGATAGAGAATCCCAGACCATGAACCTTTCCCTGGCCTAAGCCACCTAACCCAGCCCCAGGAAAGGAAGGTGACAATGCCAGAGGTCCCCCTTACCTTGGAATTATCCTCCTGTGCTTTGCTATGCCAGCTGTAAGGCTGTTTTGTGCTGTTGGCATGGCAGAAAGCAACCAAAACATAGGAGAGAATTTTTCCTCCTTGCTTGTATATCTATGCCAGAGGGATAGAACCTGCACATTGTTTAGTTCACCTTCAGCAGAAACTTGTCTTTGACCAACTCTGTGTTTTATGTTGCTTCTACATGGAGAGGGCACTCCGTTTTCAGACTCCAGTGGCTATGTAGAGTCCGACGGGGCATCTTCTATGGACTCTTAAGTGAAACAATAAGAATGTAAGAACTGAGCTGAAATAAAGAGAAATGTTGGCCACCACCAAAAATTCAGATGGAACACACTGGAGGTTAGTCTCTGAGGTTTATCACGTTTCTCTAAAAAAGAAAGGTTATTTTGTCATAAAAATCTTAGTATTTAGCTCTGGGGAACAGTCCTGTTAATTTCACATTTTTGCACTTTTTTTTAATGTGTCCAGCACAAATTGGGGTCCCTGCTGAAAAGCTTGAATTTGACACCCAGGATGGGATTTTCAAAAGCGCTCAAAATTGGCTGGACTGGCCCCAGGAAAGTCAATTGGAGATTTACCACTTAGCTCAATGGAGCAGAGTTAGGCCAATACCTGTCTTCCACTGCCCCTCAAAATGCATCCAGGTAGCTCCATTTTATTCCCTGCTGTTGGGGCTGGAGGTTTTGGTAATATCTGTCATTGCTCAGTGTGCCCTGACCTAGCCCAAAACAACTTCTGACACCCCACAACACGGTTATTTGACAGACTACATTGTAACGGATTAGCTGTCTCTCCAAGGAATAGAGAACCCATTAACCAGACCTTTGACAGGGCACATCATTCCAGGCTGTAGTCTTGGAACATCCACAAAGTAGATATTTGACATATTAGACTGTTACAGGCCCTTCCGCTATAGCCTATTAATCCAAAGGCTGGAGGCAAGGTGGGAGGGGTTGGATGGTTTCACAAATTATATGGTGCCGTTAGAATGTTAAATAGCTGAAATGATTGAAAAAGAGGATTCCTTGTGGTGCAAAACTTTGCAGTTTCTTCTGGACTTGTGGAAGATGCAGCAAATCTCTCCAGTGGCTGAGGGACTGAAAAACACCACGCATAAAAGTGAATCAATGCAGAACCACCTCTGACAAATTTCTGTCACTCAGTGCTACATAACTACTGTTCGTGGCCAACCTTCCCCCCAGCTCTTCTCTAGTCTGGCTAACCTGCCTTGTTGGAGGACTGACTGCTTCACAGTTCCTTTGCCTGTCACATTGTATACCTTCCGTTTCCCCTTCATGGCTCACAGCTTTCACCCTGTGATGCCCCCAGAATGCTTTGGGAGTCAACCATGGACATTTGGGAACAGTGAGAAGAGCAGCATGTGATGATCCTTCCAACTCCAGAAACACATTGTGTGGGGAACCCTGCACTGTTGCTGTCTGTGGTGTACTGAATGTGTTGTAACCCACATTGAACGTGTTGGCCGTCTCTTCTTACATGATGTTCCTGTATGGATTGTCAGCAGTGGGGATTGAACCTGGTTCTAAAATCACGGGCCTCTCTTAGCTCAACTAAAATGCTCAGCTTTGTTAGCCAAGGCAATAGCAGGTTATATGTGCCCCAGGAAGACAAAGCCACACTGAGAACTTGATAAGAGGTCTCCAGGCCTGCAACACCAGAGGGCAGGGAGAGGGAAATATGAGACTCAGCCAGGGCTTCCCCTCTCCTTCAGCAAGCCCCCATGTTTGGCCTATTTAAAGCTCATCAGGGTTGGGAGTGTGTACAGCATCTAGCATAACGGAGTCCTGACATTTAGGTGCTATTTTAATGCAACTAGAAATAACAGGGCTGTCAAGCAGGACAGCATAAAATATAATCTAGAATAATAAAGGAATTAAAAGCAACTTTAGCTGATTTAGAAAATAGAAATTTAATAAATGCTTGGGATTTCCTTAGGGAGCTGAAAGGGAAGATGCAGTAGCTTTCATTGAACAGCTAATACCCTCTCTGCTTATCATATTTTTAAACCTGTTTGCAATACACATTTACAGGATTTTATCTTTTCTGCACCTTCATGAAGAGCCTAAAGCTCTTATTCATTTTGATTTTGTTTTTACCCAAAGTTGTTGGATTTTCCTCAATGCCAAAAATTCTTCATGCTGTTATACTCTTCTCCTGATATCATTTCAGAGGGCTATTTGCTTGTTTTTTGTTTTTTTGTTTTTTTTTATCCTCTGGAACTGACGTGAAATGATGATCAAGGAAAAGAAATTCAATAGGAGGATGAAAATTCTGTGCCTCATTGACAAATCTAGTGTCTTATGATGATCAATGGGTGTGAAGTTCAGATCCAGAACCTGACCTGAATCCAGACTTCCCCAAAGTCTGATGGAGTCTGGATTTGGCCCATTGTGAAACCAGCCTCTCTCAATCTGGATTTAAATGGCTCAAAGTTTGGAAGAGATGGGTAGTGTGCATTTGACATGAGGCTCATCTGTAAGTATAATTAGAAACATGACCATTGATCATGATATAAAAGTGCCTGTTTTTCATTCGTTTATTATGGTAGTAGCTAAGGGCCAACCAAGAATGGCACCCCTTTGTGCTATGTGTTGTACAGAGAAGCAGACAGTCATTGACCTGAATAGTTAATAGTTTAAATAGACAATACAGACATAGGGTGGAGGGAATGGCTATAACACTCCAGCAGTGTAAATGATGTGTTGACAGCAAATGTCTCATTAGTAAGGCTACGTTTTGTCACGGAATTGGTGACTTCCAGAGATCTCGGTGACATTTTCTGCTCCAGCCCCAGGGGCCAAGGGACTGGGGCTGGCAGCCAGCGGGGGCCGCAGCAGGGTTCCGGCGACAGCCTCCTGAGGGGCCCTCCACAGGTTTCCAGCAACAGCCGTGCGCATGGGGGGTGGGGAGGTGGGCTCAGTTGAGCGGCTGTGGGTGTC
Organism: Dermochelys coriacea; assembly: GCF_009764565.3. Lineage (NCBI taxonomy): Eukaryota > Metazoa > Chordata > Testudines > Dermochelyidae > Dermochelys > Dermochelys coriacea. The sequence continues at coordinate 6,322,934 of NC_050078.2, forward strand.
CTCTTTGGGAAATAAGGTCACCATGCAGCTCCCAGCTGCTGTGGGAAGAGTGGGGACCCCGCAGCTCCCAGCCACCACGGAGGCGGGGGAAACCATGGAGCTGCATCAGCCTTAGGTGATGGATCCTCCCATTCCCCATTTTGTCACAGTTTCTTTTTTAATAAAACTCACGGACAGGTCACAGCTTCTGTGAATTTTTGTTTATTGCCCGTGATCTGTCCGTGACTTTTACTAAAAATAATCATAACAAAATCTTAACTTTACTCATTAGTTCCATGATTTTCTTTTCTGCTGAATGGGAAGGGGGGGACAGGAGAGATTAGGTTAAGAGGGACCATTGTGGAGTGAAGCTGAGATGGAGAGACTGTGATAGACTGGTGGGAGAGGGTTGATGCAAATAGCCAATAAGTACAGGGCAGAGAAAGTCCATTCAGAACTGTGGAATGTTCTCTGCGAGTCCAAAGGTCTATGCTGGAGTCTCTAGTTGGCTCTTTCCTACAGTTTGCCTCAAGGCAACATGGGGAGACAGATTCCAGATAGCAGAGGGCTCCTTAAGCCTGCAGAAAAAGGCATGATACAGTCCAGTGACTGGAAGTTTGGGGTTTGACCAATTCCAGCTGGAAATAAGGCGCAAATTATTAACATATGAAGGGTTATTAACTATTGGGACAACTTGTAAATGGGATGTGGTGGATTCTCCATCACTCAGCGTATTCAAATGTATTGCACAAAGATATATTGTTCTTCAACAACAATTTCATCTGTAACTAACAAGATAACACACATATGAAAAACAATGTGGCTGAATTCCTAGTTTTGTTTTGTTTTTTTTAAAGAGGGAGTGTTATTGACTTGACATTTCTATATAATTTTTTGCCCATGACGTGCGTACCAACATAAAACACTTAGACATAGAGAAAAGTCATGTGATCACTAGGCTGGGCTCAAGTATTAGCTCACTCATCATAGCATTGAGCATCCTAATCAAGAAGCTATGCAGCTGCGTAAGCGATGCATTCTCCCCTACCCACCTCCCCAAGTCAGTTCCTTCTGTTGTGGCGTAGAATTTTATCATCAAAGTTTGAAGAGGGAGACGGGTGATATTTCAAAAGTATAACGTTTGTGGGTGTGTGTGGCTTGCTGTGCAAAATTTCAGGGCTAGAGGGTATGGCTCAATTGGTGGAGTCCACATGCTGGTTAGAAGAATATTCTCCTTGATCAGTAAAAGGTATTGAAACATTAATGACTACATGGGATCTGAGTGATTCAGTGCAACAAACAGTGGTATGTGTAAAGTCCTCCCCTGAGTTAGCAAAGTGCACAGCTCTACAGCATAACAAGCAAAATCTATAGGAGCTGGACTTCAGCTACTTTTACACATTAAAGCAGAACTGAAATGCTTCTTAGAAAAAAAATGTTTCATTAAGAAAACCAACATGCAAGATCAAACCCTCCACATCCATTTTTAATGGGAAGTAATGAGTTTTTTCCCTGTCAAGACCTGAAGGCAGAGTTCTGTGTTTTTCCCCAGGAAAAAAACCTGATGATCACTACATCCAAGGTGGCTCTGAAGCCAAGCCGCCGATCTAAACACAGCTAAATATTACAAAATAGGGGATCTGGATCTGAGCTGTGGACCTGTTTCACACCATTTCTTACCAGCTCGAGCTAGCGGTTGTAGACTACTTTAGGTGTCGGTGCCATCCTAAGTTGTATCACAACACACGAAGAACAGAAATAGGCCTGGAGGGGGAAAAAATCACCAAACTACGTTTTTAATTTCCCCTTTTCAAAAAAATTGAAAATTCATGATCTTGAAATTGTATAAAATACTTAAATATTTGTTGGGCCAGAGCATGTGAGAATGCTCCAGGGCCTAGTAGTGGTTAGGGCACTCTGACCCAGGTTCTGCTCCTTGCTCTAATGAATACTCAAGTATTTATACAAAATTGAACAGTATCAAAAGAAGAGATTGAGAGATCCACCTTAGAATAGCCTATAACCCCGTAGTTAGGACACGCACCTGCAGAGTGGGGATTTCGGCCTTGGTCTCCCCTGTTTTGGTGAGTGCTGCAATCACCAGGCACCACCTCCCTCCAGCACAGAAATAGCTGCCCTACATCCCCGCGAGTGACACGGCCTAAGCCCTGTTCTTCTCTTTGGCATTTCATTGAATAGAATCATAGAATCTCAGGGTTGGAAGGGACCTCAGGAGGTCATCTAGTCCAACCCCCTGCTCAAAGCAGGACCAATCCCCAACTAAATCATCCCAGCCAGGGCTTTGTCAAGCCTGACCTCCCTAGGTAACCCTTTCCAGTGCTTCTCCACTCTCCTAGTGAAAAAGTTTTTCCTAATATCCAACCTAAGCCTCCCCCACTGCAACTTGAGACCATTACTCCTTGTTCTGTCATCTGCTACCACTGAGAACAGTCTAGATCCATCCTCTTTGGAACCCCCTTTCAGGTAGTTGAAAGCAGCTATCCAATCCCCCCTCATTCTTCTCTTCTGCAGACTAAACAATCCCACTTCCCTCAGCCTCTCCTCATAAGTCATGTGTTCCAGTCCCCTAATCATTTTTGTTGCCCTCCGCTGGATGCTTTCCAATTTTTCCACATCCTTCATTTCTACTGGCTAGCACTCATGTCACTCTACTCAGCTTCCTGGCTTCTGTGAATCTCATTCTTAGTGGCCTCCCTCTCCCTATGCATTGCTTAGGGACCATGGGCACCTGACTGAGGGCAGGACTCCTAAAGGTAGTGTTGCAAAGCTTAGCTTGAATTTGTGTATCCAGCCCTTAGCAGTCATGGAACAGTTTGGTCTGTGCAGAATCTCTCAAGGCTGTGAAAGAGAAAGAGGAGATTATTTGAAAAGAAAAGGGATTCATCTATTTTTTTTTAATTTTACATCTGGATCCAAGTCCCATTTCTTGAAATGGACCTGGATACTGCACTAACTGAACATGGAGCTCTGTTCTCTGTGTGTGTATATAAATCTCTCCTCTGTTTTTTCCACCAAATGCATCCGATGAAGTGAGCTGTAGCTCACGAAAGCTTATGCTCTAATAAATTTGTTAGTCTCTAACGTGCCACAAGTACTCCTTTTCTTTTTGCGAATACAGACTAACACGGCTGCTACTATGGAGCTCTGTGTTACTTAACTAAGGGGATTCTAGCTATCTAAGGTATGTGGCCCCTGTCACTATAGTATCTCACAATCTTTAATGTATTTATCCTCACAGCCCCTGCTGTGAGGTAAAGCAGTGCTATTATCCCCCTTTTACAGATGGGAAACTGAGGCACAAGGGGGGTAAGTGACTTGCTTAAGGTCGTACAAGAAGTCTAAGGTGGAGAATTGAACCATAGTCTCCCAAGTCCCATGTTAGCACCCTCACCAATGAGCAAGACTTCTTTGTATTTTGTGGATTGACCACAAAAGGAGGGGGTAGAGAGTAAATCAGCTTCTAAGCTATTAGACAAGATCAAGAAGAAGGAGGATAAAATCTTGGTGGCTGAGTCGGGTGAGACTTGCTGGCAGATGTTTGTAAACGCTTGTTTTTAGCTTGAGCAGTTTCTGCTTTCTGGTGAGATTTTTATTTCATTCTAGCCTTACTTTGGAGAGAGAGAGACCAGTGTTTGTAGAATTTTGATATCCTCTGAATCATCTAGTACTGATCACTGTCAGAGATGGACCATTGTTCTGATCCAATGTGACCATTCCTATGTTCCTGTGCTGATATCACAAAAACTTGGTAAATTGACTGAGAGAGACAAGGTGGGTGAGGTAATATCCTTTGTTGGACCAACTTCTGTTGGTGAAAAAGACAAGTTTTCAAGCTCCACAGAACACTTCTTCAGTCTGGGATAGGTAATCATCTTCCCCAGACCATAAGAAGAGCTCTGTGATGCTTGAAAGCTTGTCGTGTTCACCAACAGAGATTGGTCCAATAAAGGATATTACCTCACCCACCTTGTCTCTCTCACATCTAGCCCTGTTGGTCCCAAGATAGTCTGATGCATTCCTGTGATAAGGTGACTTTCTTCTCTGCAGCATGTTTTCTAGTACTTTGTCTTTTCCCAGTCTGACTAACTCAATGAGCTCGGAGTCCATCTGTGTGTCTAACTTCCTCATTTAATCCCGTTACTTCTCATTCTTCTCCCTGACTCCCCCGTGCCTTCTTTATATATTAGGGAACAGGGTCGAGTTAGAAGTCGGGCTGGCTGGAAAACAACAATTTAATTGCACAAAATGTTTGGAGGTTTTGACATTTGTTTTCAAGCCAATGCAGAATGAAAATGAGACCTTTCAAAACTTTTTTGTGTGGGGAAAAAAATGACATTGACTCTCCAAACCAGTAGTTAGTTAGGACTTGAATCTTGGTTTTCCATATCCCAGCTGAGTACCCTGACCACTGAGCTTCTCTGCGGACAGGCTCTGTCTTCGTTTTTGACCAGAAATTCAACACCTGAGCAATGTTTTGTCAAAAAAAACTTTCAACCAGCTCCAGTGAGCCTGAGTATTACGATTCTTGGGTTCTTTGCTGACCCTGATACAGAGTCACTGCGAGACTTTCAGTAAGTCACTTCTGTTCTCATTGCCTCCGTCTGTAAAACACAGTAAATAATACTTTCCTACTTAACGAGGATGATGCAAGGCTAACTCAAATTGAATAGAAGTTGTTGAATACTGTAATGGGGTGTATAAACCACACACTATAGCAGCCATGAAGGAATTACTTCCCCAGCTGTGACTAAGTGACTGACTAGCAACAGCTGAGATAAAAGGCTAAAGCTGTGGGAGAGGGGTGCTTGTTAGAGTGGCTGAGGATTATTTCAGGGTAATGCTTCAGCAAGGAGCTTCTTGAAGAATGGTCCCAGAGGCCTGGCTAGGAGAGTTGAGCTAAGATTGCTGGGGAAAGGCAAAAAGCATATTTCTTTTTCCTCCTATCCTCTGGGGTGGAGAAGGCCAAGAGGCCTGTGTAGCCAGGCCTTGGAGATCCTATCCTTATTGGATCAAGGAGTAGCTGGCAGAGAGCCAGAAGCCTGGGGTTTTTAAAAGGGGTGGGTATTACAACCACCCCTTTGATAACTGAGGAAGGAACAGGCCCCCTTCAGATATACAAAGAGGAACAATTCTTCTGCAAGCAGACTGGTATTCATGGAGGATCTGTATAGACAGTGGTGAGCTGGAGCCGGTTCGCTAGAACCGGTTGTTAAATTTAGAAGCCCTTTTAGAACTGGTTGCTCTGCGAGGGACAACTGGTTCTAAAAGGGGCTTCTAAATTTAACAACCGGCCAAAAGTGGCGCCTTAGGTGCCGACACCACAGGTGATCCAGCCCTGGAGCACTCAAGGGGAAAATTTGGTGGGTGCAGAACACCCACGGCAGCTCCCAGCCCCGCCCCAGCTCACCTCCCCTCTGCCTCCACCTCCTCCCCTGAACGTGCCGCCTCGCCCTTCTTCTCCCCCCGTGAATCAGCTGTTCGGCGAGAAGCCGGCGTGGGCTGAGAAGCAGCAGTGGCTTCCCGCTCAGGCCCAGGGAGGCGGAGGTGCGCTGGAGTTGGGGGGGCGTGAGGAGGGCCTCCCGCCCTTGCCGCAGCAGGTAACCCCGGGGGGGGTGTGTGTGCAAGGGGAACCGCTCCCTGCCCCAGCTCACCTCCGTCTCCCTCGGCCTGAGCGGGAAGCTGCTGCCTACTTCTCAGCCCGCCCCGGCTTCCCGCCGAACAGCTGATTCGCGGGAAGTGGGGGGGGGCGGAGAAGCAGAGGGGGGCAGCATGTTCAGGGGAGGAGGCAGAGTGGAGGTGAAGTGAGCTGAGCTGGTCCCGGGTGTGGGGCAGGGAGCTGCCGGTGGGGGCTCCGAACCCCCCAATTTTCCCCGTGGGGGCTCCAGCCCCGGAGCTCCCAGGGAGTCAGTGCCTAAGGCACCACTTTTGATGTGATCAATGGGGAGCGGCCGCTCCCCCCCAGCTACACTCCCCTGCCCCTAGGAGCCAGAGGGACCTGCCGGATGCTTCCTGGGAGCTGCCCCAGGTAAGAACCACTGGGACTCCCCACCTCGCTCCCCGGCAGGTGCCTCTGGCTCTTAGGGGTGGGATGGGCACCCACTACGGTGGCTCATGAGACCCTCCTGCCCGGTTCTGGGGGCAGTCAAGGGAGGGGGGAGATGGGGAAGGGGTCCTGGGGGGGAGTCAAGGAATGCAGGGGGGTTGGATGGGGCAGGAGTCCCGGGGGACAGGGGTGGGCAACGACCCCCTCGTGGGGTGAGGCGGGAACCCATTGTTAAGATTTTGGCAGCTCATCACTGTGTATAGAGACTGTGTCCACTGCCTCTTTTGCCCATTCGGTGTGTCCTGAGAGAGCAGTGTTAAAAGTGCCCTGGGCAGACGGGGGAGAATCCTGATGCATTTCCTCCCTGCTGCCCCTCCCCAAACTCTCCTAGTGGGCTGTTGCAATCTGTATGAGTCGTATAATGCTGTACACTGAAGCTCTGAGTACAAATGCAAAAAACTATAGTTGCTTGCTTTTTCTTACTAAGGTGTTAGCTAATGCTGAATACACACAAACAGGTGCTTCCTTCTAACTTTTTTTTTTTTGAGCTGTAGGATCATTATTGTCTCACCTTTATTACCCCGACTCAAAGCAATACATTCAGGCAAACAACTGGCAGCATTGCTTTTGCTCCCACTCAGCTGCAAAGACACACATGCACAAGAATGCAAATGGAAACTGCCATCAACCTCCTCTAGACCAGTGTTTCTCAAAGGTAGACACAACCTCCAGTGGGGGGGGAGGGAGAGGAGCAGTGGCCCCTCCCTTTCCTTGTTGCTCCTGGGATGCACTGTCTTGGTGTTGGTTTCTGGGTCCACCAGCTGGGGTTGGGCCCTGCCCACCTCTGGAGACACCTGGGGCACAATGCTGGAGGAGCAGGCAGATGGTGAGTTCCCCACCTTACCAAGGGTGGTGGGGCTCAGGTTTTGCACTTCAGCTCTGAGGTGACAGATTCTGGGCGTGGGAACCCAGTCTCCAGCCCTGAGCTCTGGCCTCATGACAGTGGGCCCCAGGCTTTGGCCGCATGGCTTCCGGCTCTGTTCTCAGGGTGCAGGGCTTCAGGCTCTAGGGCACCCCCTGACTCCTCCCACGGTTGCTTCCCCTGGCTCCCTATCCAGGCCTTAACTTGTCCCCCGGGCTTGCTAGGGCTGAGTAAGTCTGCTGTGAAAAATGATACTTGTATGTTTGTTAATATCCTGTTTCACAACTGATTTACTAGCTAGCAGTAAATAAATTACAATGATTTTGATGTGCATATTCATTTTTTCCCACCAAAGGTAATTCAGTATATTAGAAGACAGTGTGAGGCCACCAAATAATTGGTCCTGAGAACCCCTCATGCTCTAGACTCTCCATCATCCTTCATATGAAACTCTCTTCCTTTCAGCTCAAAAGGCCTTTCTCTAAGTATCTTCCTGGGCCATGCCCTTCCACAGAGGTATTAATCTGAGAGCTGAGTGTGTCTGCAACATTAATTCTCCCCTTTTCTCTTTCCATGTTTAAATGGGAGGGGAAGGGTGAAGATTGGAACAGAAAAAGAGGTGTGTGTAGTAGGGGGAAGGTAATAAGATTGCGGGGGGGAGGAGCTGTGGTGTCTTGTAGCCTGAGTCTCCGGGTGAAATTATAAAGCCCTCAGCTGCTAGTGCTGATCTATAACCCACTATGAAATCTCAATGCTGATTCTCTCTCATAGCTGTGTGAGGGCAACACCAAAAATGTGGTCAATCCCCTCACTTTCTCTTGCAGGGGACTAGGCTACCGATTGCATTCCAATTGTCAGTAAGGTGCTTGCACACAGTTGGCTGGTGCACTTTTCCTGATTTAAGCTTTACATAGATATATACCCTAATATCTTCAAAACCCCGTCTCTGCTGCCTGGGGCACCCTATTCAAGTCTATACAGGTTCTTATACAATGGTGATGAGGGCAGAGTCTGAGTGCCTTCCAGTGATGAGTAGGCAACATGACTGCACATCTGTCGTGTGCCCTCATCCTCTCCCCTGAAGACGGTACAGGGGGATATTCTGTTTGGATTTGTATAAACATGTGATGGAGGAGATTTCCCCACACGGGTGCTAAAAGAGTTAACTGGAGTAAAAGGGCTCAATTAAGGCAGCTGGCTGCTCCTGAAGGGTGGGTCAGGTCCAGTTGACCCCAGCTGAGGGAGGTGCTGGTTGATGAGCATAAAAGGAGGACGTTTCAATGAGAAGGGGGCTGCAGGGAGGACGACAAAACTCTCCAATCCCTCTGGTTGCTAGAGAGTGAAGGAAAGGCCTAATGAGAGGCAGATGTGCAGTAAGCCCGGGGATGGGGCTATAGGAAAGGGGCTGAAGGGAGGCCATGGCAGGAAGGAGTCCACGGAGGCAGCGAGGGATCTGAGGGAGCAGACCTTAGCTGCTTGCTACAGGGTCCCTGGACTGGAACCCAGAGCAGAAGGAGAACCTGGCTTCCTCCACTAGCCACCAGAAAAGGTGGTGGAGAAACACCAGGGAACAAGGAGGGGGAGAAAATAAGTGTGTGGAACCAGGCTTCCAGGGAGGTGTGTCTCCACACAAGAATAGGACAACCCTGCAGAGCTTGGAAACGGGTGAAGAGTCTTTGGAGAAGTGAGCCCAGGTAGGGGCAAGACACTGTGTATTTTAGTTGTTTGGACCCTTTGTTTACCTGGAAAGCAGGGGGGCTTTAATGTGACCTGACTGAGTCATGAGAAGAGACCATGGCTGTGCTGGTAATGGCCATCCGCAGAAGGCGCGAGATGAGGGAAAACATCTGCTGTGCACAGCCAGTCATGACTGGGTTTGTTTGGAAAAAAATCCACTAGCTTACTTCTCCCATAATTGTTGCCTTTTCAGGTAAAGATCTACTGCTCACTGGGGGTGGGAGTCTGAGTCCCAGAGTAGATTGAAATTTATTGGATTGAACTGCAAAAATATCTCTTCCCTCTCCCACCCCATTTTGTCTTAATTGCATCCTCTGGATCACTGCTGGGTTGGAGAGTCGGCAAACGATTCCGGAATAGGAGGCTGTGGTGTTTCTCCTGTAGGCATGGAGGTCTAATAACTCCCTGACTACCCTTGCGCACAAAGCGTTTAATCTGAGCTTTTATCTTACATGATTAAACGTTTATGGGTTAAATGTTTACCCAATTTAAGAGCACCACATCATGCTTTTTCGATTTTGCAGGATTGAGACTTTTGGTAGTTACCTTAGGGGTTAAATTGTTGCTGTTGTCCGTAACAAAGAAATTAGGATAGGATTTTCAAGTGTCCACCGCTGGCCTAACCCTGCCCCACATTAATAGAAGTAGAGGTAAGCTAACACTCAGTGCTTTTGCAAAGCCTGCCCTTAAACTCTACCAGCCAGATCATCAGCTGGTATACATGCCACGTCTCCACTGACTTGAAGGAGCACCAGCAATTTATACACACTGAGAATCTGGTCTTGCATTGTTACAATTTACCATCACTTTTATTTTTCTCTCCTCTGTTTAAACAAGCCACTTTAAATCTGACTGCTTCCCCAAAGTGGGGCGAACAGTACTTTTTCTTCCCCCGCTGCTCCCTAGTGGATTTAAATAATATTTGCAAAGAGCTTTGAACTTTCTATTGAAGATGCTATACAAGGGACTGATCCAACACCTTCTGAAGACAATGGCAGCTCTTCTGTTGGCTCCGGCCCTTAGTTTGAAGTGTTGGAGTCTATACCCCTCCTTTTTAGTATCTAGCCCTAAGCAGGTAGAGATGCTGTATATGGGTTAAATTTTACCATTATTAGAGGGGTTGCTGCTGAGCCAATCAACCCCTGACTCCAGCCTTCAAGCTGTCCATTGAATCTCTTCCCAACCATATTGGCTTATGTGTATTGAGAATAGCACTACAGCTGCACCCTGTGTACTGGCTGTGAAACATAATGCATATACTGAAATGAGAACCTTTTTAATATTGATGTAAATGAAGAAGAGCTGAATGACCGTACAAGCAAAATCTGCTCTTCAGTGGAACCAAAACCTTTTTTTTTTAATAATGCTGAACTCAAATTACTTCAGTCTGGTTACACAAAAATCCTTCTGTTAAATAAAAATCCTAGGAAATGCCCTATCACACCCAATGATTGATGCCAAAGGAGAGTGAATGCAGACCTAGAACAGTGAAGGTTCCTGTGGTATGTAAGAATGCCTTAAGATTCTTTACTATTTACTGTGATGAAAGAGGACCTATCACTTAGGGCTTTGCTTCCAAATGCAGGTGGACTCCATAATTGTTGCATAGCACTATTGAGCTGATCTTTGTCAATAGGTAGAGTAGATTCTTGTTGGTGTTGGGTGATGAACACCAAAGGTTTAATTCCTTGCCCGTTATGTGTTGGAAGCAGACCCCAAGGCACCAAATGAAGCATGACACTGCAGATGACTTCAACCGTATCCTGCCTTCACTGAGTCTCTAGGATTGGATTCTGATCTGTTACGCTGGTGTAAATCCAGAAGAATGCCAGTCAAGTCCATAGATAATGGATTTACACCAACATAACTGAGATCGAATCTGGCCTACATATATATATTTTAGTCCTTTGAACATTATCTTGCACATAATGGCAACTAGGCTTGGGATTTGCCAGGTTAAGCCCCTTCCTCATAACTTTCAACTGCAAATTCTTAATTAACCTTTAAATGATTGGCAGTGCACCAAGCTGAAATAAAGCAACTCAATGTGTTCTGCATTAAAGCTGGTTTGTTTTTTGTTTTTTTTTTTTGCAGATACTGTTGCATTAGGCTAGCTGCAATAACTCAGGAAGGTGATTCTTCCATACCTGAATGCTTTGTCCTAGGACTGTTTGGGAGAAACCGGAAAATGAGGGGTGATTTATTTTATGAAATATCTTTTGGAAGAGAAGGCAAGAGATGCATCCAACTGCCTCTAAAGAATGAATGCTGCTCCCATTGAACTGTGCTAAGTAGTGTGAGCATGAAGCAAAGATCTTGTTAGGTGTTATGATACAAGCAATAATCTAGACTGACCAAGCTAGCAGATGTGTCTGCACAGGCAGTGATAAACTTAGTCATATTTGCCCTATGATGGGTGCAAATGACTCACTTCCAAGCAGTTAGATCATGACTGGGGCACAAGAGGCAGACATGAAAATCTGAAATGGTGCACTGCCACTCTTACAGGTGATGTGTGGCTTGGAGGGGATGGATCAAAGGGCTAAGTATGAGGTTCAGAATAGCTAGATTCCTTGGAATTGTAGATTTGAATCCTGACTAGGTCAGCCCTGCCTTCCCTTCATCTTTCTGAGGATAGACAGGCAAATTTGAGCCCCAGGTAGTATGCTGTGAGAGACTTTCAGGCGAGACCTTTCACTAGAATCTTGAGTGGAAATCATTGGTCCATAGGGTACTCATCAGCACTGGCTAACTCCTTACTGTGCTAAAATTCCCGAACCACTGAGTTGCCCTAGTGGTTTTTGCCTGGCTCTGTTACTGAGCCCAAATGTGCTATTGGTACCTGTACAGATAGCTGACAGCCTGCCCTCACATGAAGGAGGAGAGAAGAAGTAAACACCCCCACCCCCGGTGAACCAAACATTCACATGTATCTCAAGGGAGTCATAGAGACACAGGGTCATCTTTGCCTCTGTGAGTCCCAGGTGTAGCTCCTGGCTTGTTTGGCTCCCTGGCACAGCAGCTTCTATAGGGGTCATGCTACTAATGACTCCCCCAATGCCTGCCCTTAGGTTGGGGGCGCCACAGCAAGGAGGCAGAAACCAGCAGAGTTACTGCTGACAGATGGAGTTTCTTTACCCACTAAAAAGACCGTTTTAAGGAAGAGAAGAATAAGGCTGCAGTGAACAGCCTGCCTTGCTCTGCCCCTGGCCTGCTGCTTAAGCTGTGGATCCTGACCTCCAAGGAAAGAATTCCATAGAGTCAAGGAGCAAAATGGGGAATGATGATGCAGGGTAGTCTCCCTGTCCTCGCCTTGACTCTCACAGGTAGAGGAGATGATTTGGCCCACTGTCGGAAGAGTCCCTAGAGTTGGACCCTACGACCTTTTGCTAATGAAGTCCAGACTGCTTTGTGAAGCTGGCTGCAATAGTCTTTCGGCACTACCTCTCTACTGATATACTGTCTCCATTATGACCATGCTGCTGCTTTGCCTGCGATTCACAGGTACCCAACTGTTCACGCATGCTCATAGGCAAGCCTCTCATTTGAATGACTGGAATACATAGCTGCCTGCAGGCGAGGAGAGTAAGAATAAATGGATCTGACCACGTTCCTTATCTCCATGCTGCAGAAACTTTTGTCAATTTCTGAGAACTGGGCAGAAGCAGAATGCTTAACAAGATCATTTGGGGTCATGGTACGATTATTAGATTCTCAGTTCTGTGTTATTGTAGATTAGTGTTCAGGCTCCCTGGAGGAAAACCAAATTTGAAATGGCATGCAACAGCCAGATGCCAGACAAGTTAGCGAAAACGGTGCATGAACTGGGTAAAACCGCAGGAGCCCTTTCAAGCAGCTGAGATCTTTTCCAGTGAACCCTAACCATGTTCCCAGTGAATACTCTGTTAAATTTATAAATGCCGTATTACAAATGGGGCTTCATTGAGGAGTTGCAGGGATCAAAGCTACAGTTAGGCAAACTTAATAAAAGCTTCATTTTTCTGAAACACCAATAAAGTCTTGTAATATGATTGGGGAAACTTTGAGATGTCTAATAAGGGGCTGATATGTAGGAGAGATTGATCTTTATCTCCTAGCCCTAGTCACATGCCATGAACAGTATTATGAGAGTAATAGACCTGTCCCATGTTAGATACCACTAGCCACTGACACTGCTAGGAACCAATGCAACACAAGAAACGGAGAAGCCAAGGAAGAGGTCAGCTCAGTAACAGGCAAGGGGAACACTGCCATTTCTTTCTAATCTGCTAATAGCTGCTGTCTCAGGGCTTTCTAATCTGATGGCCACAGTTCCTTCTGCAGGGGCCAATTCAAAGGTGGAATTCACCACCAGGACCTTGTATTTTCTACTCTGATGTTTGGCATTGTCACTGTTAGTGTTCTCAGCATGAGAGCTGCCATTCCCAAGTTTGAGCTTGGCTTCGTTTATGGACAAAATAAGCAAATTCTGTTCTTCCTTGTACCATGTGCAACCTCTGGGTGTATGTGAAAGACGTGCTTTGGCTCTGGATTCTTATTTGCATCCTACCTACCGTTCTTGTCGTCCAAACTCTCTACCAGAAGAAATAAGGTTGACAAACTACATTTGTAATGTAAGCTGAGGGTGGGAAAAATCAAAATATTAAGAGAATCATTCAGGCCATCTTTTACACATCAGAACAGGGTAGTAATCCAAATCATTTCCCCCTTTTCAATTAAATTTTGGAAAGGGGTGTGGGGGGGAGATGTCTCTGCAAGTGGGATTTTTAGTCCAGTGGTTGGCAGCAGGCAGGATCAAACCTGGGACTGTTAGAGCTCAATGCATCAGCCTCTGCCCCCTGAGCTAAAAGCTGGTTTTCTTAACCCAGCCTGTGACAGGCTCCTCAATCTCTTTACTGCTCTAGTGCTGGCTAGACTAGGTGAGTGCCACTGCAAGCAAGCATGGGTTTTGCTAGCCAGACCCAACCTAAAAAAACAATCTGTACCTCTGCCAGGAGATACTGAAATTAGAGACTACTTTGTGGCAGCAGAATTGTTGCAGCTGTTGTTGAGGCACAGCATTGTGTTAGCAAGCTTGCAACTTTTTATGCAACAGATATATTTTACTAAAAAGAAAAGGAGTACTTGTGGCACCTTAGAGACTAACAAATTTATTAGAGCATAAGCTTTCGTGAGCTACAGCTCACTTCATCGGATGCTGTAGCTCACGAAAGCTTATGCTCAAATAAATTTGTTAGTCTCTAAGGTGCCACAAGTACTCCTTTTTCTTTTTTGCGAATACACACTAACACGGCTGCTACTCTGAACCTCTTACAATGATACTATCTGGACAGGAACTGTCCTGCCCTAGCTGCATGGGAACTAGATTCACAAATGATATGACTTCAGGCCTCTGATACTTGGACTCCAGCACACCCCATTAGACCACCTCGGGCCTGTTTACACTTGCTCTGTGTAAAGTAGGTGCCTGGAACTTGCACCACCTTTTTAGTTTCTCGGCCTATATGTTACATTGCTGTTAGCATCCAGACATCATTGGTAGAGCAAGTTCTTAGTTCTCAGCAAGTCTAATGGAAACACATTGAGTGTAGCTTACACATCACTTCTGAACTTGGCCCATGGCAGAGGCATGTACAGATGCTTCAGACACTGCAGCTAGAAAGCAGTTCTCTATAGAGGGGTAGACTGTCAGGCAACAGCACCTGAGAGAGGCTCTTTGCAAGGAGATGGAAAAAGAATGATGCCTGTATTCAGGACACAAAGAAAAGCAGAAAACCACGTGCTACAAGACAGATGTACCAATTTGTTTCTGTAAGATTTGTTACAGGAGGCGAAATGAGCAGTAGCAGACGGTACACCCAGAAGAATACTAAGGAAATGCTTCAGATAAGTTTCTTTTTTAAAATTCATGTACATCTCTTTATCCTCAACTTCAGTATGTCAGCTGCCCATATTTGCCTTATGTAATAGTCTTCAGCTTTCTGTGGAAAGAAGCCAACATTAGAATAGCTACAGGCTGCCTTGCAGCCATTTCCCTGGACCTGTTTCACCTTTCTTCAACAACAAAACCCCCCAAGGATGTCAAACAGGGTGAGTTTGTATGGTTCTGGCCTTGGTTCTGTGCCAATGTACTATGTCTTTTCACTAAAGGGAAGACAATAAAAGCAACATTGTAGATATACTGTTTTTTTTCCTCCCTCCCCTCCCCCCGTCCCCTCCCACCTACTACGGTAAGTTTTAGGAATATTTTATTGTATATCACAGCTGGAATAACAATACAGGCATGCTTCATGTATTCACTTCAATTTTTAAATGTTTGCCTAGGAGACACTTTCTGTTTCTTCTGGGTGGAACTGACATACCCCATACTCACACCACTGCACAAACCTATGCATCAGATGTGCTTTCAAATAGGGCAGGATCTCACCGTAAAATCTTTCAGGCAGGGACCATGTCTGTCCTTCTGTTCTGTAAGCAAAAGCGGGCATAAATAAGACTTAAATGGTAATAAGCATTGTGCTGGCCTCCTGCAATGGCAAAATTTCACTCTCTAACATTGGAGCAGTCACATTTTAATTAACATGAAAGTGTATGCAAAGCAAATTTGAAGGTCACAAGGTCCAGGATGGTCTAGATAATACTTAATCCTGCCATGAGTGCAGTGGACTGGACTAGATGACCTCTCAAGGTCCCTTCTAGTCTTACGATGTGTGGAAATTGGCTGAATGCAATTTTAAAATCCTATGATGGTACAAAACAATACCATGTAACTCACTGACCGTTGCCACTAACTAGGGACTGATTGTGAACTAGTTAATAATTGAAGCAAAGAAATAACTGGATATTCATTGTGAATTATTCACTCCTCTGCTATGAGTGAAAACCAGGCCCAGATTCTCAGCTGGTATTAATCAGCACAGTACCTTTTGACATGAATAGAATTACTTTTATTTAGAGTAGCCAATTGATATCAAAGGTGAATTTCCATCAGCTGAGGATCTGGCTCCTGGAGTGCAGTCACCTCTGCAGACAAGTAGCAAAAGTTCTTGATCACGTTTTATAATACCCACAAGCATGCTAGACAAAGACAAGCACTTCTCCATAAAGTTACAATTAGAACTAGTTGGGATTTTTTTCCATTAGAGAAAAAACAAAACATTGATAAGGTTTTGTTTGAAAAGTTTCAATAAAAATATCAATTTTTTTTTTAGTAGTGAAAATGGAAACCTGAACTTTCAACGAGGAACTGTCTTTTGCAAAAATTCTCATTTAACCATTTTTGGTCAAGTTTTAAATGAAAATTTTCAGCCAGAAATTCTTACAATCAAACATCCTGATTCTGATCTTATATCGCATCTTCTCAGATGTAACTCCCTTGTCCTCAGTGGAGTGACTCCTGACTTGCACTGGTGTGACCAAAAAAAGGAGCAAGAGCTGGCCATATGGCACTTTCTACTGGGACCAGGAACAAAAGCGGTAGTGGGAATTGCAGGAGTTTTTTGGTCCAGTTTTCCAGACAGATAGTTCTGAGAAATGTGTTGGACAGAGTAAAAAGTCAGTTTGTGTCTTGGGCAAAATTGCCATTGGAATCGCTGAAACCAATGGGAGTTTGATTCAGAAACTCCAAAGCCAGAAGGGACCATTATGACCATCTAGGGCAGGTCTACATTTATAATGCTGCATTAGTGCAGCTGCACCAATGCTGCTGTAGCGCTTTTAATGAAGGCACTCTCTATGCTGAGAGGAAGAGAGCTCTCCCATTGGCATAGTTATTCCCCCTCCATGAGAGATGGTAGCTATGTCAGTGGGAGAAACCCTCCTGCTGACAGCGCTGTCCAGACCACTGCTGAGGTCAGTAGAACTAGGTCACGCGGCGGTGTGGATTCACCCAGGGGTGAGCTGGAGCCGGTTCGCGTGAACCAGTTGTTAAATTTTGAAGCAGTTTTAGAACCGGTTGTTAACCCACTTCCCTGCAGGGGGCGCTGAGGCTTTGCTGGGCTCCGGCCGGGAAGTGATGTAATTCCTCCTCCGGCCGCCGGGGGCGCTGCAGGAGCCACCTGGGCTGCAGCCTGGCCACGGCCACGAGCCCTGGTGCTGCTGCTGCTCCCCTGGCCCTGGGGCTCCCGCTGCTGCCTGGTGGGTCCCCGGCTGCGTCCTGCTGCTCAGGCTGCTCCGAGCCGCTCTCCCTGTGAGCACCCACCACCCTGCCCGCGGCCAGCCCCTGCCCTGCTGCACGCACCCCCTGCTACCCCCTCACCCCCTGCCCTGCCTCCAGCCACCCCCTGCACCCCTGCCCACAGCCAGCCCCTGCCTCCAGCCACCCCCTGCACCTCCTGCTCACAGCCAGCCCCTGCCTGCAACCAGCCAGCCCTGCACTCCCTGCCCTGCCTCCAGCCCCCCCCTGCACCCTCTGCCTCCAGCCCCCCCGCCTGCAGCCAGCCCCTGCCACATTCCCTGCCCTGCCTCCAGCCACCCCTGCACCCCCTGCCCGCAGCCAGCCCCTGCCTCTAGCCACCCCCCGCACCCCCTGCCTGCAGCCAGCCATCCCTGCACCCCCTGCCCTGCCTGCAGCCACCCCCACACCCCATGCCTCCAGGCACCCCCTGCCTGCAGCCAGCCCCACACCCCGGCCCTACCTCCAGTCACCCCCTGCCCGCAGCCAGCCCGTCTCCAGCCACCCCCGCACCCCCGGCCCTGCCCGCAGCCAGCCCCTACCTCCAGTCAGCCCCTGCCCTGTCTCCAGCCAGCCCCTCACTCCCTTGCCTCCAGCCAACTCCGCACCCGCCTGTCTCCAGCCAGCTCCATACCCCCTGCCCTGCCAACAGCCAGCCCCTACCTCCAGTCAGCCCCTGCCCTGTCTCCAGCCAGCCCCTCACTCCCTTGCCTCCAGCCAACTCCGCACTCGCCTGTCTCCAGCCAGCTCCACACCCCCTGCCCTGCCCGCAGCCAGCCCTGACCCCCTTGTCTCCAGCTAGCCCTGCCCCACGTCCCTGTCTGCAGCTGGTCCCATGTCCACTGGTGCCCTGCAGTTCCCAGGGCAGTAACCCTGCACACCTGCTTCAATGAGCGGGGCAGGGAGCAGCTGGGACCCACACATGTGCGCACGCCAGGGTGACCAGACAGCAAGTGTGAAAAATCAGGATGGGTGGGGGGTAATAGGAGTCTATATAAGAAAAAGACCCCAAAATCGCGACTGTCCCTATAAAATCAGGACCCCTGGTCACCCTAGCACACCCCCAGGGAGTGGTGGGGACCCACACATGTGAAATGGAGCTCATTTCTAGTTCAGGCCCATCTTTTTCAAAAAGAACTTTAGGCAGGGTTAACATACATCCGTATTTTCCCAGACAGGTCAGGCTTTTTGGTTCTTAAATCGCCGGCCGGGAGGAATTTTTAAATTTTAAAAATACAGATGTATGGTAACACTGTTGGTACAAAAAGTACATGCTGGGGCACATCCCTTAAATCAGAACTTTTTATAGGGAATCGGTTGTTAAGATTTTGGCAGCTCATCACTGGATTCACCCCTGAGTGACATAGATATACCAAAGTAATTCTGTAGCTAGACGTGCCCCTAGACTGACCTCCTGCGTGCCACCAGCCAGAGAACTTCCCCAAAATCATTCATGAGGTGCATGTTTCAGAAAAAACATCCAATCTTGATTTAAATATTGTCAGTGGTGCAGACTCCACCATGACCCTTGGTAAATTGTTCCAATGGTTAATTATGCTCACCGCTGGGAAATGTACACCTCTATTTCCAGACTGAATTTGTTCAGCTTCAACTTCCAGCCATTGCATGATAGACCAGTGATGCTCACACCTCCAGGGTTCAGGAGCCAAATCAGCATCACACAAAAGATCCACAAGCCTCAGAAGGGTGAATTCAATGTTTCATTTACTATAGATTCATATGTAAACCATATGATGGGAAATATTTAGTGTGTCTATAGTCTCACAGCAAAATGACTGGCTAAGTATTTTATCAATTAGAATTGTTTAATACCCAATTGGGTTGCTTTTGTTATGTTAATAATTTAAATCAGTGTTTCAACATCGTGTGCTGCAAAGAGCTGCAGGAACCACATTCAAGAGCCACGTGCCGCTCCGGAGCCTCAATTAGTATCCCTTTTAGACCTTTCTCTGCCACATTTGAAGAGTCCATTATCAAGTATTTGTTCTCCATATAGGTACTTAGCCTGTATTCAAGTCATCCCTTAACCTTCTCTTAGAGTGAGCTCCTTCTGTCTATTTAGCTTACCAGTCCCTATGAGGCATGTTTTCGAATCCTATAGAAAACCTCATGGTTCTTATCAGATCCCTTTCCAGTTTATCAAAGCCCTTTGAGTTGGGACTGTGCAAAAAGTGAATTAAGACTTTAGGATCAGGCCCATGAACTTACCATAGGTGAATTTAAAACTCTCCTGAGGCTTTCCCAGCAATAGCAAAAAATCCCAGCTAGGGCAACTGTGTTCTTGACATTCTCTTCCTGCCCTAGGGAAATCTCACAGTACATATTTAAGAGACAATTTATTCCTTCAACTCCATTTATTTACATACTGACCAATCCTTTTTTTAATCAATCTGGTTACTACATTCACTTTCTCCAAAAATAGCACTGACGTGACATTTCAGCCTCTGCCATTCCTCACTTCAATTGGTTTTAAGTGAATCTGAATTAATGTATGATTAAATGACTCTTGCTAAAAGCATATTTTTGCCATTCAGTATTTTACACTACAATCAGGTTGAATTCCTTGCCGTCTTCCCTCTTGATAAATCCCCGTGTGCTGTGTCCTATAGAGTTGGACCTTTAGGAAATAGTACTCATTTAAAGATTTGAATCTTCTAGAATTAAAAAAAGATGAAAGGGGACAATTGTACTAGGTCTGTAAGCTCAGGGGACCCTCAAACCATCTGTGTAGCCACTGAAATGGAAAGGAGAGGAGCCCCAGTGAACATGATGTACTGGAGCCCCAAATCTCTCAACATGCCTGATTGAGGATGACAAGTCTAGATCAGTTAGCAGAATGGGTGAGGGAATCTATGCATGAATGGTTGAAATTCAGCCCCATGCAGAGGGTCCACCACCAGCCTATGCATCCCTTAAGTCTCACCTAGCCCCGTTTTGAGATCTTAAGGGGGACATAAGTGCCCCATAAGTCTTGTGCTGGCTCTTCTGTACAGATGTAAATTCATTCCTGTACCTCAGTAAGTAATGTCCTAAAATCAAGAAAAGATCTTTGTAGCAGTTAAAAATGCATTAAAAGAAGAAAATCAAGTGAAGGTACATAAGCAGGTAATTGAACTGCCACCTTTCGTGGTGTTCAGTGGTGACCCCGTCAATCTCTCCAGTCTTCTGCTGTGATATGGGAGGCTGGACTCGATCAGTTCACTTCCCAATTTAATATCTAGGCAGCTGTAAGCTCAAATTTCAATGTCCTGATAATAGAAAGCTCATAAAACTTCCTACAGCATAACAAAGAAGCCTTTATTGAGTACTCAATGCTGCCTTGAAGCTTCAGGCTTGTTCGGTTCCGTAAATGAAGGTCTGCTCAGAGCTTTCTCTTCCCAACTTTGTGCTGATTAGCAGTTTTGCTAAGCCAATAATTTTTAAGGGCACAAGGTTCTATTTCACGTCTATATTATTTAAAATACTGCATTGGTAGAAAGCATTTGTATTTAATAGCAGCTGCACTGCCAACCTCAAATGTTCAAAAATAATCAGGCCACGGGATTTCATGAGACTGGATTTAAAAAACAAACAAACAAAACACCAGCTTTGTGGTGTACGGCATCCACAATTTCAGGGTTATCTCTGTAACTGTAAGGGCCAGAAGTGTGTGTGTGTGTGAATGTAATTAATATTTATTTATTTTTAAGGTAAGATTATTGTGTGATTATTTATGTGAGCTAGGGCTTAAAATGAATATTACAAGAGAGTTGGAAACTCTCCAGCTTGAAATAAGGATCTTGCTAACATATGGAGGTGTCATTTGATAAAGTGCTTTAGTTATTTATGATTTAAGGAAATTAACTCTTGTTATTCCAGCGTGCATTTGGATTGTGGGAGGGGTGTAGGCTGGGGGTTTGTGGAAGAGTCAAGGGGCTTTTTTATATTCTTCATTAAATATGAATGTTTACAAAAAATGATTTGCATTTAAACTGGAGCAGCCTGCAAAATAGCTATGAACTATTAACAAATACAACTTGTGACTTATTTTTATTTGGGGGCGGGGGTGCGAAGAATTAGTCTATGGCAAGAAAAAAATACACTGACTTTAGGTTTGTCAGAAGAAACACTTTTTTTTTTTGCCTTTCTCTTCTGATCTTAACTCCAATTGGGTATCGTTTTAAAAAAAAAACTAGTACAAAGAGGTAGACTTTCAGACTTTAAAACCCAGAGATGATTTTTTGTTTCAAACTTTGCTCCTAAGAGTTGCTGCTCTTGACAAACAGTCAATCCTTGGTGGAAGATTTATAGCTTATACAACTGGATATAAAAAAAAAATTAAAATAAAAAAAAAGAACTTGTAAGGTTCAGGTTTGTATATCTGCTTTCTCCAGGACTGCAGGTTATAAATATACATAGAAAATTTAGACTGAATATGATAATAAAGTCAGATCATGATGCCTGTACTTAGCTAGTGAAAGAAGGGAAAGAACATTTAATATGTATGGAAATTTCTGTATTAAACTGGAATCTTTTTTTATTGATTGATCCCCTGATAGTCTCCTTATGATTAGTGCAAGTGTGGGCAAACAGAAATATAACAGTGAACTCAAAACACTATTTATTTTAAAATGTTTTTCAGGGCTAAGACACAAACCAACAAAAGTAGGAATGCTCTGAGTTAGGAGAAGGACTCTGACATGCTGTGTTCGACAGTAGGTGAGTGGATTAATGCTTTTAGGCGAGTCTCCTAAATAGCTTGTTTGTGGTTTCATGGCTGACACACTTTCTAACAAAGGGCCAAAACCTGCCATATTGCTCTTGTTGAGTGGTATAGTACTCTGCGAGTAGTACCAATAAAGGCAAATGAGGTGGGATGGGCCAGCACGGAGGAGAGAGATGACAGTACATATCCCCTGTGCAATTTTCCTTTTGATGACTTGCAATCACGGTTTGTAGAGCTACATGGAAAATCATAGAATCATAGAATCATAGAATATCAGGGTTGGAAGGGACCCCAGAAGGTCATCTAGTCCAACCCCCTGCTCAAAGCAGGACCAAGTCCCAGTTAAATCATCCCAGCCAGGGCTTTGTCAAGCCTGACCTAAAATGGAGATCCCTTCTTGTTAGGGTGACCAGATGTCCTGTTTTTAAAGGGACAGTCCTGTTTTTTGGGACCTTTTTCTTATATAGGTGCCTGTGTCCCACCCCCTCTCCCCCCACACACCCCCTGTCCTGTTTATTCACAGTTTCTATCTGGTCACCCTACTTCTTGTGGACATTTCTGGCTGATCGGGAGAAAGTAAAACTTCACATTTGTTGAGATGAGATTTGCAGGAAAAAATCCGTTTCAGGAAAATTGAAGTTGTTTCCTGCGCGGGCAGGCTGCCTGGCTTCCACTGAAACTTTTCACAGAATCACCATGTTCCCATGGCACCTTTCTATTCTGTCCAATCAGCATTTTCCAGTGGAACTGTTTGGTTGCACAATGGAGTTACATGTGTTGAGGGATGAGTGAAGAACTGGGGGTCAGGGGGTGTATGAAGGAAGCAGAGCAAAACTTGTGTGTTGTGTTAGCAGATCTTATTTTAGTTTCTCTCACAATTACTGCTGTTCTTAGCAGCAGAAGTTCCCCTAACAAAGCCTTAGCAGGCTGCCAACCAGCCATGAGTGCATGGCAGGCTGGGGCGCAGTCATCTGGAGTTTCAGCCACATTTGCAATAGAAAGTGTGCAGTTGAGCTGAGACTGGTGAGGTCTGGGCCCTATTAATTCCCTGGATCTTGACCTGTCATAAGAATTGCTGGGTCATGCTTCTCTGCTAGTTCTCACATAGCACTGCTTCTTAGCAGTGCTACCAAAAAAGATTGGATCAAATAATACAGTAGAAAATATCTTTTTGTTCTCATTTAAGCTGAATTTTGTATTAATAGCAATCACAAAATTGTCTGTTTGCCTGGCACAGTGATTCATCATAATCCATTGGTTTTAATGACATCCGTTCATCTTTCTGCTGCTTACATTGGTTGGGTTACAATATTAGATATGCCAACAAGTTTTTTGCCTCATACAAGCAGAGATGTGGAAGGTGTCAGAGATAGAAGGCAAGGCAATATAGCAGGCAGTATAAAGCTAAAACTAAAATAATACTAGGGATGATCAAATCTTAGGACATTTTTTGACACAACAATTTTTGACTGTCTTTGTCCCAACGCTTCTAGGTTTTCATTGGAAAAAAAACCCCAATGTTTCTTTCTCTTTCCAATGAAAACAACAACAACTAATCTTCAGTGGCTTTTTTTTCTTGAGGGGGGAAAATAATTTTCCCATCAGCTTTAATATATACAAGTATATGTTTTATACAGGTCTGTAAAAAGATTGTACACCATTCCTCGTAGGGTACAGTACAGAAATACTTATTCAAAATTCATACAATTTGCTTTGAGAGAACATTCATTTTTGTTAATAAAAATGTATGAGCTTTGAAGATTGTACCTTTTTTAAATTGAGATTTACTGTATGTTGAGCATTGGATCTCTTATCTAATCCATCATATATATTGCACCAAAAAGGTGCCAAATGACCTGTTAAGGTCCCTTGCAGTGTTGCACATCTATGATTGTATTGTAGATTTAAACCTGACACTTGAAGTAAAATACAAGAAAGCTGCATGACTCTTGAGTCTTTCTCCTGGAAAAACCGTGGTAGTCACTTCCCTTTTGGTCATGGGGCATGTAGAGCCAATTATTTGTCTAATCGCTAGGTAGGAAACACTATAAGACTCCTGTATATTCCAAGAACAGCAGAATTGGAATCTATCAACCCAACGGGTTCGACAAGCTAGGTCTCATTGGTCCTAAAATGGGTCAGTCATGTAGGTAGGACGAGCAAATGGTCTGTACACCTCTTGGGGGCCAGGGCTGTACTTGAATGTTACTGTTAGAGGGCTTTTGCTTTCCTTTCCTTTTCTGTTTTTTGTTACACAGACAGCAAGCAGCAAAAGACCAGAAGTTTGAAGTTCAGACAATGCAATGCTTGTTGGAGTTAGTTTTTAAGTAAGCATATTTTGAAGCCCTTTACACCAGTTGGGCTTATTTTTATATGCAGATAGTTCTGGGTTTTTTTTCAGTGTTTTATTTTTAGCTTTGATGCTGCCAAGCATTTACCCCGTACCCCACTTCCCAGCTTTGATGCTGCAGAGCCTTGCATATGTCCCTGTTCCCGTCCCCCACCTTAGCAAACATGATTCCAATTTCCCTTCCCACTTCCTGTTTATATAGTAATATTCTCAGCTATACCTTATCCAGTCATTTTACTGAAATTTAACTAACCAGTTCTAACATATTGTAACAGAATTCTTTAACCAATTGTATCCCACTCCCCTAATTAACTTATATCTAGCAACATTAATTATACAGCGGACAGAAACAATTAGAGAATCAGACAGATTAACAATAGAAAACTGGGGGCCATAAAGATAAAACAATCCAGAAATGAAGTTTCACAACCATTGATAAGTGATTTTTTTTTGCCAGACAGGATGTTATCAAACTAAATTTTCCTTAACCATCTTAAGATCTGTTTCTTTATCTAGTGGTGATAGGAAGACGATCCTGTCCTAATAGTGCCCAACAGCCCAATACCACTGTATTTCAATGTGATTGGTTTGGGATGTGAGGATGTGACCATATGCTTCCCAGCTTATGGCTGCCCCCACTGCTTAGCCAAAGGCTTTAGCCTAAGAACAAGGCTGCAGACTATCCTAGTGAGACGGCCCATACACAGGCAGACTGTGATTTTGATTCTTTGTTTTATACCTCTATAACTAGCTACATGATAAAAATACACTTAAGTTCTTTAAGTATAGGTCTTTACAGGCAGGACTGAATATCTATATTCTAACAGTTACCTACATGCTCTTTTAAATTGTAAAATAATTCACTGTGCCTCTCAAACTCGTTGATGTAATATGGCTCAGTATTATCAGGTCAGTTTTACAGGTGGGAAAACTAAGGTGCAGATAGATTAAGTGACTTACCAAGGCTACAAAGGGACTGTCAGAGCTAGGATTAAAATTCAGAAGAGCCTAACGGCAAGTCTTGTGCTCAGGGCACTTGCCAGGCCACGTGTGGCTTACCTGGAACAGACGTGCCATTCCACGTTCAGCCGTTTGACAGGGTGGTGCTGAAGGAGGTCAAGGGACATTGAATACCCCAGCCATCATCTCTGAGGTGTGTGCATAAAACGTTCAATTCCAATCCCACTCTGAAATGCCTGGCTACCTTTGAAGCCACGTATATGCATGAAACTAAGTCCAATCTCTCTCACAGGATCTAATTTACCTAGATTTCAGTAAGGCATTTGATACCGTGCTACATGGGGAATTATTAGTTAAATTGGAGAAGATGGGGATCAATATGAACATCAAAAGGTGGATAAGGAATTGGTTAAAGGGGAGACTGCAATGGGTCCTACTGAAAGGCGAACTGTCAGGTTGGAGGGAAGTTACCAGTGGAGTTCCTCAGGGATCGGTTTTGGGACCAAACTTATTTAATCTTTTTATTACTGACCTTGGCACAAAAAGTGGGAGTGTGCTAATAAAGTTTGCAGATGATACAAAGCTGGGAGGTATTGCAAATTCGGAGAAGGATCGGGATATTATACAGGAGAATCTGGATGACCTTGTAAACTGGAGTAATAGTAATAGGATAAAATTTAATAGTGAGAAGTGTAAGGTTATGCATTTAGGGATCAATAACAAGAATTTTAGTTATAAGTTGGGGACGCATCAATTAGAAGTAATGGAAGAGGAGAAGGACCTTGGAGTATTGGTTGATCATAGGATGACTATGAGCTGCCAATGTGATATGGCTGTGAAAAAAGCTAATGCGGTTTTGGGATGCATCAGGAGAGGCATTTCCAGTAGGGATAAGGAGGTTTTAGTACCGTTATACAAGGCACTGGTGAGACCTCACCTAGAATACTGTGTGCAGTTCTGGTCTCCCATGTTTAAAAAGGATGAATTCAAACTGGAGCAGGTACAGAGAAGGGCTACTAGGATGATCCGAGGAATGGAAAACTTGTCTTATGAAAGGAGACTCAAGGAGCTTGGCTTGTTTAGCCTAACTAAAAGAAGGTTGAGGGGAGATATGATTGCTCTCTATAAATATATCAGAGGGATAAATACAGGAGAGGGAGAGGAATTATTTAAACTCGGCACCAATGTGGACACAAGAACAAATGGGTATAAACTGGCCACCAGGAAGTTCAGACTTGAAATCAGACGAAGGTTTTTAACCATCAGAGGAGTGAAGTTTTGGAATAGCCTTCCAAGGGAAGCAGTGGGGGCAAAAGATCTATCTGGTTTTAAGATTCTATTTGATAAGTTTATGGAGGAGATGGTATGATGGGATAATGGGATTTTGGTAAGTAATTGATCTTTAAATATTCAGGGTAAATAGGCCAAATCCCCTGAGATGGGATATTAGATGGATGGGATCTGAGCTACCCAGGAAAGAATTTTCTGTAGTATCTGGCTGGTGAATCTTGCCCCTATGCTCAGGGTTTAGCTGATTGCCATATTTGGGGTCGGGAAGGAATTTTCCTCCAGGGCAGATTGGAGAGGCCCCGGAGGTTTTTCGCCTTCCTCTGTAGCATGGGGCATGGTTGACTTGAGGGAGGCTTCTCTGCTCCTTGAAGTCTTTAAACCATGATTTAAGGACTTCAATAGCTCAGACATGGGTGATGTTTTTCATAGGAGTGGGTGGGTGAGATTCTGTGGCTTGTGCTGTGCAGGAGGTCAGACTAGATGATCAAAATGGTCCCTTCTGACCTTATTATCTATGAATCTATGAATTGAAACCAAAATTGTCGGAGATCTCAAAACTGTCTGAGGAAGGGCTGTAATGAATGTAGCGACCTGTAAGCTATGAAATACATTGGCTTTCCAAATGCCCGTGTGAAACTCCTGTTCAGATCCATGGGATTGTGGATCAATCGTAGGCATAATACATATATGCAATTGTTCTTTGGTTCTATTTTCGTCAGTCTATGGCTTGGTTTCCCCATCCATAAAATAGGGATAATGGTATTCGTCGTGTTTAATTGTTCTGAGATTTATGGATGAAAGTTATTATAGAAGAGCTAGGTATGATGATTATTTTTCAGTCTTCTGCCTCATTTGTCAGATACATTACAAACACACACATTTTAGATCTATATTAAAATGAATATAAATAACACTTCAGAACAGGGTAAAACTTTTTCCACAAAAAGGGTTGTCTTTTTTTTTTTTGGAAAAGTTTGTTTCATTAGATTACTGAAAAGGCACCTATACATTTGAGTGAGTGAGTTTGTTTGTTTGAAAGGATGTGGGGGAAACAAATATCTTCAGCACAGATGGAACTCAGCTGAAAGGAATATTCCAAAGCAGAAGTAATGATGTGCATAACAATTCAATCTAGGGAAGATCTGGGCAGGGTGGTAGTGGGGAGGATTAAGCAGGGTATGGAAAAAGAGTATTTTAATGGCCTTGAGCAAATCATGTCGCCCCCCCGCCCATGCCTCTGTATCCCCAACTATAAAAGGAGGATCATGATACTAACCTCCTTTTGTAAAGAGCTTTGAGATCTATGGTTGGAAAGCACCATATATGTTACTTTTTATTTATTATTAATGGCCCACTCTGTTGAATTCTCCAACATTTCAAAAGCTGAATAATCAGTTACTCTGGTGACAAATCATCAAAGTTAGAAGAAACTTTATTTTTAAATGAATTATTTATTATAGATAAAAAATACTTGTAGAGTATGCATCTACCATGCAATGCACACCCGCTTCCCTTGTGTTTCACTGCTAATTACAGTAACTAATGTGGAAATGCATTTTCAATTTGGAATTATCTTGCAACTCCACAGCCCATGAAGGGTTTGCAAGGAGAGGGGGGAGGGGCAACAAATGAGCCTTTTTTTTTTCTGTTTTGTTTCCATGCTTCCATTCCCCCACTTTATTATTATGAAAGGACAACAAAAGACTTTAAAGAAGTCTAAAATCAATTATTCTCTTTGCAGGCAGTATCAGTAAGAATGACCAGTAAAGATTTAAAGGAAATTTCAATGCCTAAGGCTGGGGGAGATAAGAGAGCCTTGCTTTTATCCTATTCTGGTGTGTAAGTCTGTAAGCTTGTGTGTCTAATGGCAGACTATAAGTAAAGGGACTCTGCTTATGAAAACTGGTATCATCCCTGCCAATATCTAAGGTGCCTCTCTCCACACAAGTCACTGTCAGACACCTGATGTTCCCTTCACAGATAAAGGCTCTGATCCTGCAGTAATTCATTTCACTGATTTCAGTGGACCAGTTTTTTAGAATCAGGCCCAAAATTGGGACCCCTCCCAAGAAATTTCACGGGGGGGTGGGACTTTCAGAGTTGCCAAGTGCATTTGCATGTCAAAATCCCTTAAACTTGTGCTCCAAACGATGTTAGTCAGTTTTGGAAATATCCCTGGAAAAATGGCAATAAGACCTCTAGTCTACTGTCTTGGTATCCAATCCCTAATTGGTATTCTCCCAAGAATGTGTCTGTGATGTGGCTTTCTGTGATAGTGACACCTACGGTAAGTTTGGGGAAACATGGAAAAACACATTGTGTTTCTCTTGTATGTATATTTAGGTTAAATATTTTCTTGGACTTTCACAATAAGTACTATACATAAAAGGATAGTGTAGATAAGTGAAAAGAAAAGGAGTACTGGTGGCACCTTAGAGACTAACAAATTTATTAGAGCATAAGCTTTCGTGAGCTACAGCTCACTTCATCGGATGCATTTGGTGGAAAAAAACCTTTTTTTCCACCAAATGCATCCGATGAAGTGAGCTGTAGCTCACGAAAGCTTATGCTCTAATAAATTTGTTAGTCTCTAAGGTGCCACCAGTACTCCTTTTCTTTTTGCGAATACAGACTAACACGGCTGCTACTCTGAAACCTGTAGATAAGTGGTAAGATATATGATGCTGTAAGGTTTGGGGTATTATGAGAAAAGGACTTTCTTTGAATAGACAATACTTTTTTTTTTCCCTAAGCAAAGATGATTCGTTAATTTACTGTGGAGGAAATTTAGAAATAGATCTACAGGGCTTTGCTTTCTCCAATCTAATCAGTGAGAGATTGATCCCTGTGGTATATTTCCCATTGTGCTTTGCCAATCTAGTTTTCAATGACTCCAGCAATTAGGCTTCCATGACTTCCTTTGTTGTATGCTATATCAGTTCCAGGATATTAGAGAGACAAGGTGGGTGAGGTAATATCTTTTCTTGGACCAACTTCTGTTGGTGAGAGAGGCAAGCTTTGGAACCACATAGAGCTCTTCTTCAGGTCAGATCTCTCACCAATAAAAGCTGGTGTAAGAAAAGAGATTGGAGACACAAGATGGGTGAGGTAATGACTTGCTTTGGGAATCTGTGACCACACTTTCCTTTGTAAATATAGTGGAACCCACTTATGGTCACTTCCCCCGCCCCCCCAATTGACTGTAGGCTTGAGCTGAAGTCCATGGCAATCAATGACAACACTTCCATTGATTTCAATCGGTTTTGGATCATGCCTTGAATCATGGACCTATGAATCAAAGGAGTTACTAGAGCTCTGATATAGAGTTGCTAATTTAGGAAAGTCCTACAGCACCAGGCCAGGGCTCCAAGCAGGGAAACGGAATCCAGATCTCATTTGGGATAAATTCAGTTTCAGAGCTGAAGCTGATCTGACAGTTTTACTGGAGTAATTCTGTTGCCTGACTCGAATTCATGTGAGATCAACACTGGGCTTTCTGTTGCGTGGGGCAAATGAGGACACACAGCCTTTGTGGTCCAGGACTTGAAAAATCTGGATTCTGTGCCAATTCTTCTGTAAAAAGAAAAGGAGTACTTGTGGCACCTTAGAGACTAACAAATTTATTAGAGCATAAGCTTTCGTGAGCTACAGCTCACTTCGCTTATGCTCTAATAAATTTGTTAGTCTCTAAGGTGCCACAAGTACTCCTTTTATTTTTGCGAATACAGACTAACACGGCTGCTACTCTGAATTCTTCTGTAGAATCCCTCTGTAACATGGAGCAAATCAGCTAGGGAAAAATCCTTATCCCCACTCCATCATTATGCCAGGTAAAAGTCCTTGAGAAGCTGTGAGAGAGGTTTTAATTTGGGGAAAGGGAAAGGGTGGAATCTCTGGTATCTCTGCTAATTTACCTTATTCCTCATAGTTCTGGACCCCTGTGGAAATTTGAAACATTAAACCAGTTCTGTGTACTTTTTTTTGAGGGAGGGGGAAGGGGAATAATAAAAGCTTAAGTAAGTAAATATTAAAATTAAATTTATAGTAATTTTACCCTTAGTGCTAACTTCACCAAACAAAGAATGAAACAATATTGTGATCAAATCAAGCACAATTTTATTCTTCTATTCCAGTGGTTCTCAAACATTTGTACTGGTGACCCCTTTTACATAGCAAACCTCTGACTGTGCTTCCCCCCCCCCATAAATTAAAAACACTTTGTTATATATTTATCACCATTATACATGATTGAGGCAAAGGAGGGTTTGGGGTGGAGGCTGACAGCTCGCGACACCCCTTCCACCCCATGTAATAACCTTGTGACCCCCTGAGGGGTCACAACACCCAGTTTGAGAATCCCTGTTTTATTCTATATCATTTCTTATATCAGGCTCATCACCATAGTATCTAAGTGCCTTCCAGTAGTGCATTAAGCAGTGTGACTAAACATCTATCGTATAGTTTCTTGCCCTTATCTTTCTGGGGAGTGAGTGGGAGAGGTATATCCAGTTGAAGGTCTTAATTTGGAGGGGTATCTTTATTTATTTAACTATACATGTTGCTCTGTATTTGTTACAGAAGGCAGAAATGTGCCTTGTGCTTGGAGCAAAAGGAGATGAGATTTGTGAAGGTCTTTAGTTTTTGGAATGAGTTATTCTAAAGTTTTAAGCCCAGCACCTGAAAAAATTGCCTCCTATAAGAATGGCTATACTGGGTCAGACCAAAGGTCCATCTAGCCCAGTATCCTGTCTTCCAACAGTGGCCAATTCCAGATGCCCCAGAGGGAATGAATAGAAGAAGTAATCATCAAGTGATCCATCCCCTATCACCCATTCCCAGCTTCTGGCAAACAGAGGCTAGGAGACCAGCCCAGTCTATCCTGACTAATAGCTATCGATGGACCTATCCTCCATAACTTACCTAATTCTTTTTTGAACCCTGTTATAGTCTTGGCCTTCACAACATCCTCTGGCAAGGAGTTCCACAGGTTGACTGTGCTTTGTGTGAAAAAATACTTCCTTTTGTTTGTTTTGAATCTGTTGCCTGTTAATTTCATTTGGTGACCTCTAATTCTTGTGTTATGAGAAGGAGTAAATAACACTTTCTTATTTACTTTCTCCAAACTGGTCATGATTTTATAAACCTCTATCAAATCCCCCCTTAGTCATCTCTTTTCCAAGATGAAAACTCTGTCTTCTTAATCTCTCCTCATACAGCAGTTGTTCCATACCCCTAATCATTTTTGTTGCCCTTTTATGAACCTTTTCCAATTCCAATATATCTTTTTGACATGGGGCAACCACATCTTCAAGATGTGGGTGTACCATAGATTTATATAGAGGCAATATGATATTTGCTGTCTTCTTATCTATCCCTTTCTTAGTGACCTCAGGCCTGGGACTCATAATTGGGAAGTCCTACTCAGGGATGACCATTGTCTGGAAATTCCGTGCCTGCAGTCACATGGCATCTGTTCTCTCAAAAATACACAAATAAGATGCGGGTGGGGGGCTGGCTTTCAGGGGAAGCTATGATCCACCTCCTATCTGGGGTGATAGTCATGGGAGCCCAGTCTTAGCTTCAACGCTACAGGGTTAAGCCTTTTCTTAAAAATAATGACAGCCTCCTCGGCAACATACACTCGCTCATCCGTTCTCTCATAGCCCACACACCGAGGAAGGAAATCTGAGAAGTAGCTGTGGAACCTCATCAAGGTACACGTTTATAACTTCCCTGGTAACTTTTATCTTAAAAACAAAGAACGACCTTCATGCTTTTATCGGAACAAATTCCATTTAACACCCAGCAATTCAAGTCTATACTAGGCCCAACTTGTGTATGGCCTGTTCTCCTCACATGGCATAAAGGGCACCTAAAAGAAAGAGAGACCGATCTTGTGAAGGATTCCCCTAGTGCAGGAAGTGTGGAAAAAAGCTGGAAGGCTACCTTCTGAGGACCTCCTCACAAGCTCCTATGCTGGAGCCTGCAGAGGTGATGAGGACTGGGCTGGAGCTTCCTGGTAGTGCTGTGGCTGAACAGACTTAGAGTGACTTTTGGAGGCCTGTCTGTCTAAACACCAGCACGCTGGAGCAGCCCAGCATGAGGAGGGCACAAAGGTGTCTTAAAACACCATGGTTCCTGATTTCCCCCGTGCTACAAGTTGGAGGCACAGCACAGAATCTGTGCTCCAGCTGTGAAATACGGTTGATGATGTCCTCTCACCCTTGAACTGTCTTGTTTACTTAAATTGTAAGCTCTTCAGGGAAGAGACTCTTACCATAGCTAATATCTCTGCACTGCAGCTGGAAGGCTTAATTTCCGACTTTGATTGAGTCAGCATGCTAAAAATCAGTGTAGGTGAGGAGATGGGATAAGGTTATAAGAACAGCCATACTGGGTCAGACCAAAGGTCCATCTAACTCCGTATCCTGTCTTCCGACTGTGGCCAGTGCCAGGTGCTTCAGAGGGAATGAACAGAACAGGCGATCCTTAAGTGATCCATCCTCTGTTGCCCACTCTCAGCTTCTGGCAAACAGAAGCTAGGGACACCATCCCTGCCCATCCTGGCTAATAGCTATTAACGGACCTGTCTTCCATGAACTTATCTAGTTTTTTTGTTTTGTTTTTCGTTTGGAATCCTGTTAGTCTTGGCCTTCACAAGATCCCAGGTGGGATTGTGTTCAAGGTGGCTAAGCCAGCCTGCTGCCACAGCTACACTTCTAATTTTGGCACACTAGCTCTATCAAAACTAGCACATACTGGGAATTAAACCTCTCCAGTATTAACGTACCCTCTATGTGCGGAGCCTGATCTCAAGTGGGATTCCAAGGTAATGCTATAATACAGCAGTTAATAATGAAAATCACTTCCCCATCTTGAAAATGAGACGAGTTAAACGTTCCTGCGTCTGTGACATTGTGAGGATTCAGTAGGTAGCTCTTGTGAGGTACTTTGAATTTTAAGCAGCTTTCATCTGTTGCAATCACATACATCAAATCTCCTACATTATACTTAACTTGCATCCCCACTGATTCAAAGTAATCTTGCTTTACGTAGTTTTAGACTTTAAAAATACATCTTGCTCATTCTCTTTATTGAAATATTCCTCCTACTCATTCATAGCAGTAACAACATCATAACTGCAGAAATGTATTTGGGGTCAGCTTTTTATATTAAAATCTGGTTTGGTGGTTGTTCAGTGCGCCTGATCTACTTAATCTCACTTAACTATATTTCAAAAACAGATTTTTCTTTTCAAATCCCAAAGGAATTCCAGTCCAGATTCACGTGTGGTATCTTCTCTGGCTATAAAGCATCACACCAAGTAAGACTAATACTATTGGGGCCTTTTAAACAAAATGGTGAGAAAAATCCAATCTCGGAGCCATTATCAGCTCATATGCATGTTTTTCCCCCAAATCTCTTGCAGGCTCATGGCATGGGATCCTTTCTAACAGTAGACTATTTCTAATACAGTGAAATTTGTTTTATCAATAGTATTGTGTTACCACATATTTTAAAATGACTGCATGGGATTTAACCTGTATTGATACTATAACACTTGGCATGTATAGGGTTTGGACCTGATCATGCAAACACGTGGGCCCAGTTTCAAGAAAATACTGCATGTCCTTAAGTCTGTCCCTCTTCTGTGAACCAGGTAGCACATGCTTAACTATACGCATGTCCCTAAATCCAGTTAAATTCAATGAGACTTTAAGCATATTCTTTATTAATTGGGGATGATTTGATTAATTGCAGCCTTACTATGAGTGTTCCCACTAACTTCAGTAGGACTGCTCTTAGCAGCAAGTCCTACATTCAGTATTAAGCGATCGCAGGATTGGACCATTTATTTTATTGCATATTTAAGGCCTATTAATATTTTTATTTAGGAAGGAGGGGTTAAGGCAGAGGTGGGCAAACTACAGCCCATGGGCCACATCCGGCCCATGGGACCGTCCTGCACGGCCCCTAAGCTCCCGGCCAGGGAGGCTAGCCCCCAGCCCCATCTCTGCGGTCAGAGGACAAGGAGCGGGGGACGGAGGGGGTTGGATGGGGGCAGGTTCTGAGGGGGGCAGTCAGGGGGCAGGAAGTGGGAGAAGGCAGAGGCCAGGCTGTCTGGGGAGGCACAGCTTCCCTACCCAGCCCTCCATACAGTTTTGTACCCCAATGTGGCCCTCGGGCCAAAAAGTTTGCCCACCCCTGGCTTAAGGGGAGGTTCAAACATTCTCTTCCCTTTTTGTGTCCATAGTTTATATTAGAACAGAATTCCAAGCATGTACATAAGCAGCTCAGCTGAGAGTGGTTTGATGCAACTTTTACTCCTGAGGAGATTCTGCACCAAAAAACTAAGAATTCTGCATGCAATATTTTAAAATTCTGCAAGCTTTATTTGTCAATAAATGTGGAGGCTCCAGCATGGCAGTGGGGAGAACAGGCCACTGGTTGCACAAAGATGGGAGATCGCCCTATAGCCTCCCCACCCCCGGGACATGGACTCAGAGGTGAGACTGCACCTGCCTGTGACCCAGCACAGTATCTGCCCCAGAAACACCCGAGGGCCCTGCCGCTCTGCACCAGGTGTGGGGCAAGCAGGATCCAACTGTGAAGGAGCTCGGGATGGGGGATCCAGGTGGGGGGTGAGAGGGTTCTGTGTGGGACAATCTGGGTGCAGACAGCTCAGTGGGGGGGTGTCTAGATGTGGAGGATCTGGATGCACAGAGGCTTGTTGGGGGGAGGCGGGTTTCCAGGTGCAGGGTGTGACAAAGCGGGACTGTTCTTAATGTTTCCTCTGAATATTGTGGGGGTGCCTCAGTTTCCCCTATGCAGTTCTTAAGTATCTAGGTGGGGGGATAAGGGTGTATGATCATTGCAGAGCCTTAGAGGGCAGGTGTGTGCAGGGGTCTGGACACAGAGAATGGCCGACACCCTGTTTCCTGGCAACTGATGGCCTGGCCCTTCCCCCCTGCAAGATTAGAGCTAAAAGGTTGGAGAACAAAGGAATCAGGTGACCTCCTGGCCCGGGAAAGAGACAAAGCCCAGAGGATGGGGGGCTGGAGAGAGTTTCAGTTTGGGGCTGGCTGGGGACATGGAGTGAAGTGCAGACGGGGTTGTCTGGCTCACTGCCCCCAAAATGGATCCAGCTGAGGGGTCCTGTTCTCTGCACCTACAAGCTCTGTGTTTGACCATGTTCCTGTCATCTAATAAACCTTCTGTTTTACTGGCTGGCTGAGAGTCACGTCTGACTGCGGAGTTGGGGGGCAGGACCCTCTGGCTTCCCCAGGACCCCACCTGGGTGGACTCGCTGTGGGAAGCGCACGGAGGGGCAGAGGATGCTGAGTGCTCCGAGGTCAGACCCAGGAAGGGGGAAGCCGGGTGAACTGTGTGTCCTGCTGACAGTCTGCTCACAGAAAGGAGACTTCCCCCGAGTCCTGCCTGGCTTCGTAGGGAGCAGTTCCAGAGCATCGCCCGGGGACTCGGTGACACAGGGGCAATGTGACTCTACAGGTGCTTCTAGATGAAGGTGGTTGGGGCTCAATAGAGGGATCTGGATGTTGGGGACTCTGGGTTCTGGGGGAGTGGGGCTTGGTGGGGTGAGGGTCTGGGTGCAGTTAGTTGGGGTCAGTGGCGTGGGTGTCTGGGTGGTGTGGGGGTTTTAGTGCAGGGAGCTCAGTGGGTGTGGTCTGGGATGCAGGGGTGGGGGTCTGGGTGCAGGGGTTCTCCAGATGAAGGGGTTGAGGTTCAATTGGGTGGGGTTCAGGTAGGGAGGGCTAGGGGGGTTCTGGATGTACCAGGTGAGGCTTGGCAGGGGTGTCTGGGTATGGAAGATCCAGATGCATGGGGGTTGGAAGGATGGGGGAGCAGCTCCCCATACAGTGACCCCTCCCCCCCACAGCTGAGGAGTGATGGGGACAAGAAGCAGGGGATGATGCTGAGCTTCCTGCAGCTGGGGGAGGTTTCTTGGGATGGGTCTGACACAGCCCCAGCCACTCCTTGTAGGGGAAGAGAAAGTCCAATCCTCTTCTGCCTCGAGCCCAGCCAGGACTAGCAGCTGATCCTGGTTCAGGATAGGAGCAACTGGCTGGGGTATCCCACCTCTCTGCTGGCTGTTCTGGGTGCCTGAAACAATGTACCTGCTCAGGTAGAGAGTATTGTGTGACAGCTCTTGCAGCTTCCCTTTGCTTCCATGTCAGACAGTCCTTTTTCTGCGAGGAAGCAAAAAAAAAATGGGGGGGACATGAATTCTGCACACACGCAGTGTCACAAAATTCCCCCAGGAGTAAACTTTGAAAACTGATCTTAGAATGAAATCCCCAGTGCAGATCCCTGCTTCTGTGGAGTTCCAGACAATGTGACTGGAAATGGGATATCAGGAGATCCCAAAACAGGAGCATGGTCTGGTGTATTGACCATAGCATGCAGTTGGAGCAACTATACACTGTTTTGAAAAAAAAATGCAAAAAAGGAGGAGGCAGCTACTTTTCCATTAAAGCCCTGTGCAGAGCAGCATATATACCATCTAAATATTGATTCATAAAGTGATACTCATTGCTAGAAAACAAAATCCACACAAGGATATAACTGCATATCTACCAAACATGCTTACAAATTCTAATTTGGCGGGGGGAGCGTGTATTTCTTCTAGTGACAAGCAGGGTTTTGTTGCAGGGTCTTTGTCTTCTGATTGCCTTTTATTAGCACACAGGTAGCTCTACCCAGATACTAGAAATATTTTTTTTTCCACCAAATGCATCTGATGAAGTGAGCTGTAGCTCACGAAAGCTTATGCTCTAATAAATTTGTTAGTCTCTAAGGTGCCACAAGTACTCCTTTTCTTTTTGTGAATACAGACTAACACGGCTGCTACTCTGAAACCTAGAACTATAGTGGTAACCATTAAAAATGTCCCTTTGTTAGAATATGCAGTGTTGCTATAGCCATATGGGTCTCAGGATACTGCAGAAGAAAGGTGGATGAGGTAGTATCTTTTATTGGAGCAACCCCTTGTGTCTCTAACTTGTGGTAAGACCTAAAACTGGAAAATTTCCAAAGTTTAATGCTAACTTTTTTTGTTGAAATTTTGGGGGGTGGGGTGGAATAGGATAATTTTTGCAGCATTTCTTGAAAAATTCATCACCTGGCAAAATTTAAACAAAATTGTGGAAATCTTGAACTTGGGAAAACATTGACCTGATCTGACAGAACCCAAAATGTATTTAGCATGGGGCAGATACATAGTAAGACTGTATTTTGCACCAAAGAGCTAACAAATTCAGAAGACAAAAAAGATAGGGTGGAGAGCAGTGGATTCAGCACACAAGCAAATTAGCACCAGTGAAATATTGTAGCAAAGAAAGCTAATATAGTCTTTGGCTTTATAAGCAGAGGAATATCAAAAAAGAGTAGGAGGTGATATTACCTCTGTATATAACATTGTGATCCTATTACTGGAAAAATATCCAGTTCAGGCATCAATACTTCAAAAAAGGATGTGGAAGAATTGGAAATGGTTCAGGGAAGAGCTACAAGAATGATCTGAAGACTGGAAAACATATCTGATAGATTGAGCCTCTTTAGTCTACTGCTAACTTAACTTTCTCTTGGATAAGCTAAGAGATGAGTCAGTCATGGTTTACAAGTAATTGCATGGAGAAGATACTTCTGATAATAGACAGATTGTTAATCTATTGGAAAAAGGCATAACAAGATCCAGTGGTTGGAAGCTGAAGCTAGACAAATACAGATTAGTAATGAGGTGCATTTTTTTTTTAACAGAGGGTATCTAGTCACCACTGGAACAATTTACTGTGGTCACGTCTCCATTTTGAAGTCTTTAAACCCAGACTGGATATGTTCTAAAAGATGTGCTATAGCTCAAACAGGAATTATGGGCTTGATGCAGAAATTACTGGATGAAGTTCTTTGGCCTGGTGGTATGCAGGAGACCAGGTCACATAATTGTATCTGCCTCTTCTGGCCTTAAAATCAATGAATCTGACTGTCTTGTGGTTTTTTAATGTTTTGTTTTTTGTTCTATAAATTATCTCCACTATATCCTCTGCCTCACTGGTAGTCCCTAGCTCAACTCCCGTTTGCAAGTCCATAACTGTAGGTATTTCTCTCTCAAACCCATTAAAATCCTGATTAAACTAAACTTTCTAGCCTACGCTCTGCCACTCTCTCCATAAGTGCTGGAACTCTGGGTGCGGGGAGTGCTGCTGTATCCCCAGCTTGAAGCAGTTTCCATTATACACAGGGTTTACAGTTTGGTTCAAAGCTCTCAACACCCCCCACTATACCAATTGTTCCAGCACCCCCTGCCTCTTCCATTCAACCACGACACAAGAAACCCTGCCTCTGGCCTGCGTCCTCCCCATATCATTCCAGGGCAGAATTCAATAATGCCTATGATACAGTCTGTAGACACTGAAGTGAATTCAGAATGGGAATGAGAGCATGTGAGGCTCCCATGGTTACTTCTGGATCTGTGAGTACATAGGATTCTGGGGGAGGCCCCTTCAATAGATTTTTGGGAAAGATGAGGTGTGTGTGTTTGTGGCGGGGTGGGGAGGGTGATCATATTGTTGGGAGGGATGTTTCTTGTATTGCATGCTGGGAAAATAACATGAAAGGACTCAATGTTTGTTTTTTAAAACTCCACTGCCTCTTTATTAAAAGAACTAGTTAGGTGCTGCAGCTAGCATTTTAGCCATGTGCACTCAGACTGACTCTTCCCTCCTGCAACCTGGTTTCCTCCCTCCATGTTCCATGCAGCTTGCTACAATGGTGGGAGGTCCTATGAGTTGTGTTGTCCTGGAAAAACCTTTGCCGCAATTCTGTGGAGGAGATGCTATAGTGTTAGTGCTGATTTTGGTGTCTGCTGGATGTGGTGTTGCTGATACAGAGACACTAGTAGCTAAGGAGAATGGGAGGAAGTGGGAAGGCAACCAATCAGCAGAGGGTATACAAATCTTTCATGCTATAGGCTTTTTTGGGGGTGGGGACTTCTCATGGCTTATGTTTGTGTTTAGGACTTTCTGTTGTGCCCACAGCTGGGGTACAAAGACCAATAACAATGCTTTATGAATTGCTGTGGCTAGGAGGCAGAGCCCATAGGAAAGAATGGGGCTGTGGGGCATCACAGCAGCTCAAGACAACAGATTACGTTGATCTGACCCAAAACAAAACAGTTTGGTTTGATCTTTCTCCTGATGGAAAATTCTGCGCAAATCAATCTCTGCCCACAGAAAATTTCAGTGTCAATGAAACTCCATTTACCAAATAGAAAAAGGTTCTCTTTGAAT
This sequence comes from Dermochelys coriacea, assembly GCF_009764565.3. Taxonomy (NCBI): domain Eukaryota; kingdom Metazoa; phylum Chordata; order Testudines; family Dermochelyidae; genus Dermochelys; species Dermochelys coriacea. Next base: position 6,362,442 of record NC_050078.2, read on the forward strand.
TTTGCTGAATGTTTTATCCATTTATCCAGTATCCGAGGTATTTCCTATAGCAAGTCTAGGAAAGGGCAGGGAAATGCTGCACCTACTGAGGTCTGGTGCCATTCACCTTCACAACTTGTGCCTAAAGAACTAGAAATCATTTATTTACAAGATATACAGGTCCGATTAGATCCTTGGCTGGAGTAAAACACTTTTTAGCTCCACTGAAGTCAAGGAAGCTGCAAGGCAGTGTTGCCAACCCAAGTGCTCAAAAAATGAGATTGGCTTAAAAATTATTTTGTTTTAAATAGGAAATATTCTTTGTTTTCTGGTTTTTTGAGTCTAAGGTCTCTGGGTATTCGGTTCGTGTTTTCAAGTTTTTTCTTTACAACCATGAGGGCTAGAAATTTCCTTTTAAATCAATAGTAATAAGCACTGAGATTCTAATGTAGTCACATGCTTTTAGGAGCTGGGGCTTTAAGAAAAACCCCAAATATCACAAGCACTCAGTAAAATTGCAGGATGCTATGCTGCTTTAAACCAGCTGAGGAGCTGAGCTTTTAATTGCGTTCTCTTCACATTGTTTGCTAAACCCATCATCGTTAGGTCTGAGAATGAACGGTGGCAGATGCACAAAGAGACAGACGGATAGAACACTTCCTTCAAGCTAAGGCATTTTGCAGAATTTTAAGCCTTTTATACTTTCTTGACTCTACTTATTTGTCATAACAAGTAATCACCTGTACTCTTGTAACAGATACTGCCAACACTGCGGTATGTGCTAACTATTATAAACTGTATCTTGCTCGTACTGTGCTGGTTCCTGTTTCTAAATGCAAGTGGGAAGCTACTGATACCGATATTTGAAAGAGAAAGCAGGTGTGATCCAGCACAAACGACTCCACCAAATGGAAGTAAAATTTGTAACTGTTAAACTTCCTTTGGAATTAAAGGAAGTTATAATGTGGGGATTTCAAAGTTCCATATTAATTTTATTGAATCCAGTGTGAGAAATAAAGACACTGGTACTGCAGATAGTCTCGTGAGAAGAGCCTAAGAGCCCAAATTCCAATGCAAAGAGATTCTATCCACTTAGAAGTTTTGAGCCTTTGAAATCCTCTTATTAGGAATACCGCTTGAATGACTGCCCCAGATGTGAAATTTCTTTGTGTGTTCTCTTCTAAGCCTCAAATTGGAAACTTTCTTCCAGTCCTTGGGGAGTGAAGATGAATTCATTATTCACACTGCAGGGCTATGCAGTTGTGATATAGGTTAAATTACATTGGTGCAGCTCCAAAAACATTTTGGGACTGTTTCAATGCCCTGCAACTTGTGGGACAGCCCTGTCAAAACTGAGATGGTCATGTGATAAAACAGACCGGTAGCAAACCTCTTTCTTATGGACTCCCTTAAAAAAAAAAATCATTGGAGGCTAAAAAGATGTGGCCTAGTTACTATTATTTTTGGGTATTCTGTAGTTTCTGGTTTGGGCCATTTTGGACCTTCTGTGTTTGTATTGTAATAATTGCTCAGCACTTAGGCAACTGAGTTTCATATGTGGAAGCTTAAGTAAGTGACCAATTTGTTGAAAATTTTGGTATAAGAAACCTGGGAATGGGTCGGTGCTCGGGACATGCTGGAATGTCTCCCCCCCCCACACACACACCCTTTTTCTAGGTCTTCTGATCATTGTCAAGTACATCGTCTCCTGGGGTCCAGTACTTTTTTTATAAGGACCCCAGCGCTGCTATGGTTATTTCATGAGTGGGCAGCAAAGTAAGGGCTGGATCTCGTATTGCCTAAATTCATCCTCAGACTATACCTTGGTTGGAATTTTGTGCCTTAAGAGAATTCAGCAAATAAAATGCTTAAAATGAGTCGGAGCTCTTGGTGTACCCAAAGCTTCAAGTGCTGAGGGAGGGGCCAGTCCAGTGAGCAGCATCCTGCCCTATGAAACATTAAGAGAACTTTGAGTAAGGCAGCTAGTGAAGCTATCAACCCCTCCCCACAATCTACTGAGATGGTAAGCTCCAATTGTCAAGGATCATGTGTGTGCCTTTGCATCATGCCAAATGCCCCCAGGGTGCTTGATAAACATAGAATAATACAGCTCATACGTTACCCTACAAGGCCCACTTGCCCCACCATCATTTGCAAGGATGAGGGGCTTATTGTGGTACATGGTGGTGGTGAACGAGCCAGTATATTTGGCTACCCATGTGAGTAGCCTAAGCACTCACATTTGTTTGATCTGTACTTGGTGAAAGGAGCCAGAGGCAACAGTAATGGGCAGTAAAGAAATGTTCCAGATAATAAATACAGCAAGATCTCAGGCAATGCACTGTTCTTCTTAAGGCAGGGAGAGCTTGTATTTAACTCTTAAATTATTTTAGTTAAACATGATAAAACACTAATGCATCAGGCAGCAACTGGAGCTTGTTGTTAATTACAGCCTACACCTGCCTGGTTCTTGGAATCCATCCTCTATCATGGAGGGAAGGCCCCTGTACTCTGGTCTCTCTAGCCCCCCACATCCTTACGTAACAGCAGCAGCTCCAAGCAGGCTGAATTGCTTTGATTTTTTTTAATATAAAGCCCTAGATAGGGGGCAGCATGCCCACCTGTGACCTGTCAGGACCAAGCCTGGAGACACAGCTTCCATAATAGAGTGATAGCAGCAGCCAAGCCTCCAGAGTGTGTATATTGAATCTGTCCTTCCTGAGAACTTTATCATCTCCCAGAAAATGTTGACTGAAAATAGAGGAAAATGCAGTTACGTTGTAGGTCCCAGTGGGTGGGATAAAAAGTACTCCTACATGACTAGGCTTTAATTTCTTACAGGAGGTGGAAGCGTATCGATCACCATCAAAATCCCTAAAATGACGTATGTATTAAATGACGTTATTGGCACCCAGGCTTGAATCAATAACGCTATTTTAATGGGCCATCTATTATTCTGTCCCAGTTTATTGCATTGGCTCTTCCATCATGCTGCCAAAAACCTATTGATCTCCTGGTTTTAGTTGTTATTTTACATTGGGATGATCTTTGTTGTGTTTGGAATTATATTGCCATTTTCAGGTCGCGTTGGAATGTGGCTGAGGTTCTGTCATTCTTTGTCAAAAGGCTAGATTGTGATTTCTCCCACCCTCCCTTCCACCCACCTTGCTCTTCAGTTGATCTGAATCTGGAGTAAATCTAGTGGATTTATACCAGCATCTGACTTTCAATTGCTTTGTCACTGGCTCTCCAGTCCAACTGCCAGGGAAGCCTTGATTGGGAGTTCTGGTATTCTGCTTAAATCACAATGGAATGCTAAGAAATAAGTGAGGGAGAATTCCCCTTAAAAGATACAATATTCCAATTTGGAAGCCTTTGGGGACTGAAGTGGAAAGTGAGGTGAATATGAATGTGGAACCACTCAGATCTCCATTTGTGATGTTATGATTGCAAAGCCTAGGAACACGTGGAGACTAAAGAAAGGAAGGCTAATTTTGAACCTGGTGTAAGTGGGTACATGTCCACTGAAGCCAAATGAGTTGTATCCTCTTGCATAATATCTGGATTTGGCCTGATAAGTCCTGGAAACCAAGGAGGAAGAGAGATTTAACAGACGTGCTTTCTTTGATCTTGACTCTACTGAATTTAAATGTTGGAGGGACAGGACAAGATGTGACTCATAGTGAAAGCACATGCTAGAAATCCGACCTCTTTTGGTCCTTTCAGATTATCACCTGGAGATGGGTGATTGAGAATGGTGTGCCAAACTTTATAGACTCCCTGGTGTAAGGGGGGGGGGGGAATCTAGATCCATTTGGCTGAGATTGATCAACAGACATGATCTCTAACTAAGAGATGTGTGAGGTGCTGTACAAACACACGAGACAGCTCCTTCCCTAAAGCGCTTACAAGCTAACATCCAGATTCCACAAAACACCTATGTGCATGCTTAACTTTAATCAATCCCCACTCAGCAAAGCACTTAAGCTTAAATCTTATTGCATTCAATATTTAGATTGTCAAGTGCACTCTTTTTCTTCTGTGTCCGTGTATAGTGCCTCGCTCGGTGTGAGCCTGACCCTTGCCCGGGGCCTTTCAGGAGCTATCACAGTGCAAATAATAATAATGTATCTAATTAATTAGAATAATGCAATACAGAGAGTATGTCATAAACACCTCAGTCTTCCCCTTTTTGCAGCCTAATGTGATTTCTTCTGGAAAACCTCAGTTCATCTTAAAGCTGTTTGTGACAACTGTGACTTTAATAAGAGGCCATAAATTGCAGATTATTCACCATTTTCCAGTGTGTCTGTCTTCCACTGCTTATACTTCACAGCTTGCCTTCTGTACTTGTAGTGTGGCTGCTAATAATGTTACACCTCATATAATGATATTAAGTCAGAGCAATTCTGTTACCTCCACTATTGGCACCACCATGTGCCAGTAGAAGCTGTCTTATTTTGGAAAGGTGAGAGTTTTTGTAAGGATCTAGCATTTTCTGAATATTAGCATATTGCTTACTGGGAAACAAGAATGTATGTTCAAAAAGAAAAGGAGTACTTGTGGCACCTTAGAGACTAACAAATTTATTAAGCTATAGCTCACGAAAGCTTATGCTCTAATAAATTTGTTAGTCTCTAAGGTGCCACAAGTACTCCTTTTCTTTTTGCGAATACAGACTAACACGGCTGCTACTCTGAAAGAATGTATGTTGTTTCCTTGGGGTCTATCTTTAGATTCCATTAAACCTGTTATTTGGTTAAGAGAGAATTAATCAGTTCAAGGAAAATGGTACAAAGGCACGCTTTTTTGCTCTAATTGCCTCAGATCAGAACAGTGCGTTCTTGCCAAAAAATTAAATGCATCACTTTACAAAGCTGTTTATGTTGCATGTGAATTATTTAGGATAAATTTAATTATGGTGATTAATATGCATGACACTGCATCACAATACAAAACCTATCAAGTCTGGATTGGGATTTTTGTGTGTGTTTGTTTTTCTTTAGATGCTGTACAATTTCGGGGGAGGGAGCAGAAACCATTTATAAAAATCTCCATGCCTTTTATGGGTTAAATCTAAGTTCATATTTCCAAGACGTGATCATGCCTTTAAAATGTTAATTTATATGCACAATACCTTTTGTCAAGTACGCTCCACATGGAGCAGCTGAGCTTGTGGCATAAATGAAAACTATATTTCCCTCTGATCAAGAGCTATGTGAATCTCTGGAGTTTCACTCTAATGGGTTTCCTATAGACCTTCAACTAACATTCAGGATCTGCACTCCCAGATGCAGACTTGAGTTTGAACAACCCACTCCCAAACTGAAAGAGAAACTTAGTTGGAACTTTCTGATTTCACCCCTTTTCTTGTCAATATTGTGCAAAGCTCTGAATTTTGCAGGAAAAGTTGGTCCCTACTGCAGATTTACAACCCTGTGGATGATTCTGGATGGAGTTCAGAGTAGGCAATAAAGCATGAAAACAGGAGGGTTTCCCCACAACGATTTGTTTCAGGTTTTGTTGTATACACTTCACGTAGCTGTAATTAAAAGCACAGAACTGGGGTTCTGACATCACAAAATTTCCATGTACTCCATGCTTTCAACATGTGCCTTCTTAGCTAGTTTCATACTGTAAACTTAGTTCATTCTGGCTGAGCTTCATATTATCAACCCAACCTATGGCCTAAGAATTTAAGGAAGAGGTTTCTTCTTACTATCTGGATTTTGCCTGTCAGACTCACAAACTTCTGTTGGCCTAGTGAAATTTCTTTTAAAAGATTACTTTAATCCAGCTCTGAGGGAAGGTGTGTGTGTGTGTTTTGCACAGTGATATGGGGTGGGGGGGGGTATAGGCTGGATGGTTGTGATGGTCCCATCCAGCTTTGGAATCTGAGAACCTCTACATCTGATGAAGTGAGCTGTAGCTCACGAAAGTTTATGCTCAGATAAATATGTTTGTCTCTAAGGTGCCACAAGTCCTCCTGTTCTTTTTGATTTCCTCTTGTTCACCTCCTTCCTTCAGCACTGCTTAGAACACTTGCAGTTCTGCATTAAGACAATGATTATAATCAATTTCATGCTTCACGGCTTCAGCTGGTAATCTGCTGGGTTAGGTAGGATTCTTTCTTCTGATACACTGTTGGTTGGATGTGTTCCTTTTTGTTCGTTGGTTTGTTTTTTCACCTTCTTCTGAAGGTTTTGAGACTGGCTACATCTGAAGATGGGACACTGGATGGGTGGACTGGTGCTCTGAGGTTCAAGATTCCTGGCTAGTATTTTGCTGCTCAGGGTCCTATGGATTTTCAGATTTGAGATCAAAGTAATTTCCTCCCGAGATCAGATTGGCTGATATCTTTGGGGAGAAGGGGTTGTTGTCTTCTGCAGCATGGGTGTGATTCACCTGTAGGATCATCTGAGCATCTGATCTCTATTCAATTGCCTGCCATTGCAGGGTCCATGGAAGAGACCCAGACACCATCAGTACCTATTCTCTCCATATGACACACGTTTTTAACCTCTGAGGACTGCTTTAATTTAGCTGAAATATCTGGTCTTACCGTAGGGATATCTGGGTGAAAATTAATAGCCTGTGTTTAGACAAAGTCAGACTAGATGAATTCATGATTTATGAAGCTATGAAGCATTTTTGCTTTTGCTTTTTGAGGAAGGAAATTAAGACTTTACTTTCAATGGGCAAAATTCTGAGGTCCTTACAAGTTTATACTTGGCCCTGACTCCAGCAGACTCCCACAGTCTCTAACTAATTTCCTGAGAAATGAAAAAAATAAAATGTAAACTGAGGGCCGACCTCCGAATTTGACCCAAGACCATTCCTTTTACTCAGAAAGGCCCTTTGCTAATAATTCTAAGCAGATGACTAACAGGAAAAATCAAAACTTCTTTAACAAATTAGATATTAAATTTCAAACTTAAGAATGGCTATACTAGTCATATCAATGGTCCCTCTAACTCAGTATCTTCTCTTCTGACAATTGCCACTGCCAGATGCTTCAGAGGGAATGAACAGAACAGGGCAGTTATCAAGTGATCCATCCCCTGTTTTCTAGTCCCTGCATCCAGCAGTCAATCTTAAGGACACCCAGAGTATGGGATTGCATCCCTGCCCATCTTGGCTAATGACTATCGATGGACCTTGTGACGGGTTACCTCCCTGCTTTGGGGTGCCACCTGATGTGCCTGGGTCCCACTGAGCCCACCTGTTCCACCAGCCTTGGCTCCCTTACACTGTCCTGCTGAGCCAGCCTCTAAAGCCTCCTCCAGCACACACAGGTAGGAATGCACCCAGCTGCAGAAAGACACAGACACTAAAATCAGCTCTGCATGGGGAGATTCAGCTAGGGAATTGCCCAGCATTCAAGTGCACACCCCTCTGGAAAGTAAACCCAAAATTGTATTGTCTTGCACTACACAGAGAACTGAACAGCATAAGATCATGAAATTGGCCCCCTCCTCAATGTGGAGGAAGAGATGCACTGCTTTTTGCCCTCTATTTATGAATTACAGAAGCTGGTTTTAGAGAAAACAAAAACAAGTTTATTAACTACACAAGCGAGATGTGAAGTGATTCTAAGGGAGAGCAAACAGACCAAAGCAGGTTACTGAACAAATAAAACAAACCCACAAACCAAGCTTAATACACTAAAGAAACTGGTTACCAGTATTCAGAGTAGCAGCTGTATTAGTCTGTATTCGCAAAAGAAAAGGAGTACTTGTGGCACCTTAGCGACTAACAAATTTATTTAAGCATAAGCTTTCGTGAGCTACAGCTCACTTCATCGGATGCATTATGAAGTGAGCTATAGCTCATGAAAGCTTATGCTCAAATAAATTTGTTAGTCTCTAAGGTGCCACAAGTACTCCTTTTCTTTTTCGTTACCAGTAGTAATTTCTCACCCTAAATATTGATTTAGGCATTTCTTTCACAGACCAGACACCTTTTCCAGCCTGGACTCACCTCTTCTACTCCCCCTCCTCCATGCTTTTTCTTTGTTTCTTAGATGCTTCCAGTAGTTATCCTGGGTGGGGATTCAGTGAAGAATGACCCCTGATTAAGTCACTCCTCTGTTTTTAAATAGGTTTTACATATGGCGGGAACACTTTGTTTGTCTGTGTGGTTCTCTTTCTCCCCCACCCCAGTGGAAAAATACTGGTATTCTATCATGGAATCCAGTACCAGGTGACTTAATCACATGCCCCTGCAGTATCAAAGCAGCCATGAGTCAAAGGTTGTTTGTAGCATCCCAGGAAGCTTCTCGCGAAGGTGGAAGATTAGCATCTTCCAAGTCCTATTGTTCTCCCTAATGGCCCATCCCAGACAGATTGCATTCTGTCTGGTGGGTGTTCCCCAGGTGTAAAGATTTTTGTAATTGTTACATAGTCAATATTCCTAACTTCAGATACACAAATGATAATGTCTATTAATAGGATAATCATATTCTGCAAATCATAACCTTTCCAGTGATATCTCCCAAGACCCATCTTGCATAAAATACATTTTAGGGCTTGTCTACACTGGCACTTTACAGCGCTGCAACTTTCTCACTTAAGAGTGTGAAAAAACACACCCCTGAGTGCTGAAAGTTTCAGCACTGTAAAGCACCAGTGTAGACAGTGCACCAGTGCTGGGAGCCGTGATCCCAACGCTGGGAGCTACGCCCCCCCATGGAGGTGGGGTTTTTTTTTTAGAGTGCTGGGAGAGCTTTCTCCCAGCGCTCGGCCGCGACTACACAAGCCACGTTAAAGCGCTGCCGTTGCAAGTGTAGACAAGCCCTTAGTTATGGCATATTCATATTATAATAATATCTCTATGAAGAATATGGGGTGTAGCAGCAGAGACCTATACACCATGAACTTATTTAATTCTTCTTGAACCAAGTTATAGTTTTGGCCTTCACAGCATCCCCTGGCAACGAGTTCCACAGGTTGATTGTGTGTTGTGTGAAGAAGTACTTCCTTTTTTTGTTAAACCTGCTGCCTATTGATTTTCATTGCTTGACCCCTGATGGTTATGCTATGTGAAGAGGTAAATAAAACTTGTTCCCCAACCATCCATGATTTTATAGACCTCTATCATATCCTCCCTCACCTTAGTCTCTTTTCCAAGCTGAACAGTTTGTCTTTTTAGTCTCTCCTCTCGTATCCTTCCCTATTTTTGTTGTCCTTCTCCATACATTTTCCTTTTCTAATATATCTATTTTGAGATGGGGCAACCAGAACTGTGTGCAGTATTCAAGATGTGAACATACCAAGGATTTATATCGTAGCATTATAATATGTACTGTCTTATCTATCCCTTTCCTAACTGTTCCTAACATTCTGTTCGCCTTTTTGACTGCTGCTGCACACTGAGCGGATGTTTTCAGAGAACTATCCACATGCTTCCAAGATCTTTCTTAAAACAGCTAATATAGACCACATCATTTTGTACGTATAGTTAGGATTATGTTTTCCAATTTGTATTACTTTGCATTGATCAACATTAAATTTCATCTGCCATTTTGTTGCCCAGTCACCCAGTTTTGTGAGATCCCTTTGTAACTCTTTGCAGTCTGCTTTGGAGTTCATTATATTGAGTAGTTTTGCCACCTCACTGTTTACCTATTTTTCCAGTTTGTTTATGAATATGTTGAACAGCTCTGGTTCCAATACAGACCTCTCTGGGGGACACCACTATTTACCTCCTTCCCATTTTGAAAGTTGACCATTTAGCCCTACCTTTTCTTTTTTTTTTAGTCTTCTAACTAGTTACTGATCTGTGAGAGGACCTTCACTCTTATAAGATGACTGCTTAGTTTAAGAGCCTTTGGTAAGAGACCTTTTCAAAGGCTTTCTAAAAGTCCAAATACCCTATATCCACTGGGTCACCCTTGTCCACATGTTTGTTGACCCCCTCAAAGAATTTCAATAGATTGGTGAGGCATGGTTCCCCTTTGCAAAAGCCATGTTGACTCTTCCCCAGAAAATCATGTGCTTCTATGCATCTGATCATTCTGTTCTCTACTATAGTTTCAACTAATTTGCCTGGTACTAAAGGCTTACAGGCGTGTCAGAGCTTTTTTTTTTTTTTTTTTTTTTAAAATTGTCATCACATTAGTTATTGTCCAGGGATATTTCATATTTGAGTTCCTTCAGAACTCTTGGTTGAATACCATCTGGACCTGGTGACTTATTACTGTTTGAATTTATCAATTTGTTCCAAAACCTCCTACTGACACCTCAAAGTTCCTCAGATATGTCATCTAATTGCAATTAGTGAATACAACGAACAAATAATGAGCAGCAACATGGGTGAGTAGCCTGTGAACAAGACAGAGGGCAGAAGTTGTTTGCTGTGAATGGTGCACCCAGTTTTTGTCCTCAAATGCTATTGGCATCTCTGCAGCACAGTCATGAAGACAGCACTGTAGGTGAAAGTAAGGTGATGATTTGTATGCTTTTGCTAAGTAACACCATTAAACTGTTGCACACATCCACTCATTTTACAAGTAAGATGAACAGCTGGAATGTTGTGATTCAGAAGTATCTAGCGTCAAATCTTGTAAAACTAAATAACACAGAATGTATTAGTGGCCAATAAACAGCCATTAACCACCCAACATTGAAACTTACCAAATAGCAAACTGTTCCAGTTAGGGAGCTACTTGCTGTTTCCTGACAACACATTAATGAATCTCAAGTCTTAAACTTCCCTGAATTCATGAATAACAATTTGGCTTCCATGTAACACGATTACTATGAAACGCGAACTTCAGTTGAGTCTAAACATTGGTTATAAGGTTGAGATAATAGAAAAAAGAAAAGGAGTACCGGTGGCACCTTAGAGACTAACAAATTTATTAGAGCATAAGCTTTCGTGAGCTACAGCTCACTTCATCGGATGCTGTAGCTCACGAAAGCTTATGCTCTAATAAATTTGTTAGTCTCTAAGGTGCCACCGGTACTCCTTTTCTTTTTGCGAATACAGACTAACACGGCTGCTACTCTGAAACCTGAGATAATAGAAAGACAACCCTACTCCATCACTGGAAATTTAAACTCTTAAAACTGAGCTTAAAACAACTTGTCAGAGTGATAAATGGATTTTCTTGTTGTCTCACTGTCTGTATCATTTCCCAGTCAGATTCCTATCAAATACACAGACAACACTGTGGAAGCTGAAGGTACAATTGTCTTGATTTTTATTTCTTTTGTACGGAAATGAGCAACGGTCACAAAATGTTTGTTTTTCAAATATGCTTGACTTTATTTTTGATTGAGTCAGTATGAAGACTCATTAACTTAACTTAACTTAACTTAATGCTCTTGTCTCCTTAACAGAACAGGTGTCTTTTATGGTTCGTTCAGTTAAGGCTTGATCCGGAGACCACTGCCTTAAACAGAGACTCGATAGTGTTAAGTGAGTTTGGGATTAGTCCCTCAAAAGAGTTGCAATCTGGGTTCAGTTTGGATCAAATCCCAAAAAGTTTGGAGGGTTATTTGGTGTCTGAGAAATGGGACTAAAAATTTCATCGGCATAAGCCCTTCCATCAGCGCTCCTGCATGTCTTTCTTCCAATCGAGTCATGAACCTTGCCAGAAATAATTTTTATTTATTAATTTTTTTAAATTTCTTCCTCCGATTTAATTCTTTTGATTCCAGTCCCTGTTGGAAAGCACAAGCCCCAAACATGGGGGTAGGATAGGGCTGTGTGAGGGGAAAATAAATAAGATTTAAGCAGAAATGTACCGGGTCAAGTTCTCTGATGTGAATTAAAGAGATGATCAGAGTTAGATGATTGGTGGTCCCTTCTGGCCTTGGAATCTAAGAACAAATTGTAGCTATGAATCAATGGTGGGTGAAGAGAACCCACGTATAGTATGACCTGCTGAAAACAACTGTGGTTAGCCCTGAAATATTGCAAAGTAGTTGTATTTCCTTCTTGGTAGCAATCCTCTCCCCCCCACAGAGCAACATGACTACAGTGCCTTCGCTCAGCCTTGCTGAATTCTGAATTGTGAATATTAATTTGTACAATAATTTATTTTATTATTTTAATCATGCAGAGCAGTCTGTAATCACTGAATGGAGTAGGTGAGGGGGGAGAGACTTTGGTCACGTCTTACTAGGATGCTGAAAATTTGCATATATTTGAGTAACACCAGTGATGCAATGTTGATGTATAGTAGAAACGGAACTGATACGTTTTGCCAGTGTTATAAATGCGGAGGCGGGAACTTCCATGGGGAACATTACCAGCTAAAAGAAAAGGAGTGCTTGTGGCACCTTAGAGACTAACAAATTTATTTGAGCATAAGCTTTTGTGAGCTACAGCTATAGCTCACGAAAGTTTATGCTCAAATAAATTTGTTAGTCTCTAAGGTGCCACAAGTACTCCTTTTCTTTTTGCGAATACAGACTAACACGGCTGCTACTCTGAAACCTGTCATTACCAGCTAAGAGGCATTAAGAGGTTCAACAAGGACAAGTGCAGAGTCCTGCGCTTAGGACAGAAGAATCCCATGCACCACTACAGACTAGAGACCAAATGGCTAGGCAGCAGTTCTGCAGAAAAGGACCTAGGGGCTACAGTGGACGAGAAACTGGATATTAGTCAACAGTGTGCCCTTGTTGCCAAGAAGGCCCGTGGCATTTTGGGATATATAAGTAGGGGCATTGCCAGCAGATCGAGGGACATGATTGTTCCCCTCTATTCGACATTGGTGAGGCCTCATCTGGAGTACTGTGTCCAGTTTTGGGCCCCACACTACAAGAAGGATGTGGAAAAATTGGAAAATGTCCAGCAGAAGGCAACAAAAATGATTAGGGGACTGGAACACATGACTTATGAAGAGAGGCTGAGGGAACTGGGATTGTTTAGTCTGCGGAAGAGAAGAATGAGGGGGGATTTGATAGCTGCTTTCAGGTACCTGAAAGGGGGTTTCAAAGAGGATGGATCTAGACTGTTCTCAGGGATAGCAGATGACAGAATGAGGAGTAATGGTTTCAAGTTGCAGTGGGGGAGGTTTAGGTTGGATACTAGGAAAAAAATTTTCACTAGGAGGGTGGTGAAACACTGGAATGCGTTACCTAGGGAGGTGGTGGAATCTCCTTCCTTAGAAGTTTTTAAAGTCAGGTTTGACAAAGCCCAGGCTGGGATGATTTAGTTGGGGATTGGTCCTGCTTTGAGCAGGGGGTTGGACTAAATGACCTCCTGAGGTCCCTTCCAACCCTGATATTCTATGATTCATTACCTGCTGAGAAAGAGGTTCCTTCATCCCCCAATTGGCTAGTGCATGTTGCCCTCAGTAATGAACTCTAGCAAGATGTACACAATACCCTTCTACAAATGAGAAGCATATTGCATTTACCTAGCTACATATTTATGTGCCTTTATGTTTCCAACGTATAAGTATCCCTCCTACTGCCAGGATGCCCCCTTCCTCTGCCACAAACAAAATTCATGATATGTGATGCAGTTAGAATTGTTCCAGCTCTTTTCATTGGAAAGTATTTTAATCCATTTTTTTGTCTACTACAAATTTTCTTGGAAGAATTTCATTTTCAGTTACACTATGTATTTTTGATGAAAAATAAAAAAAATGAAATTTGGGGAGGGGGGGGGAAGCCAACTATGCCAATTTACCGAAACCAACTTTTTTAAAAAAAATGTTTTTGGAAAATTGAAAATGGTTGACTTTCAGAAACCATTTTTGGGGGGTGGGGTTGGGGAAAGAAGTGGTGTTGGTTTGTGGGGGGTGGGGAAAGCTGTGGGAAATAGTGACCACCAAAAAAAAAGAACCCTCAAAATAAAACTTCACACACACACACAAAATTTCTCCAGATATACTGTACAGATTGGCTATATGTAAATAGAAGATTTACCTGACTATGGTATCTACTGGCTGCCATTACCAAAGTATGAGAGCACCTCACTCTTTTTAACGCATTTATCCACACAACCCCCTTGTTGAGGTAGTACAGTGCTTTTATCCCCATTTTACAGATGGGGAGCTGGGGGATGCAGAGACGATGGGTATGTCTATACTGTGCAGGAGATGTGATTGCAACTCGGGTAGACGTACCTGTGTTAGCTTCAGTTAGTTAGCACACTAAAAATAGTGTTGCTGCAAGTGCTTAGCCACTCCAAGTACGTACCTACCATCTCAGATGGGCTCATAGAATCATAGCACTGGAAGAAACCCCAAGAGGTCATCTAATCCAGTCCCCTGCACTCATGGCAGGATTAAGTATTATCTAGACTGTCCCTCACACATGTTTGTCCAACCTGCTCTTAAAAATCTCCAATGAGAGAGATTCCAAAGCCTCCCTAGGCAATTTCTTCCAGTTTTAATGACCCTGACAGTTAGGAGGTTTTTCCTAATATCCAACCAAAATTGCCCTTGCTGCAATTTAAGCCCATTGCTTCTTGTCCTATCCTCAGAGGTTAAGGAGAACATTTTTCCCTCTTTCCTCCTTGTAACAATCTTTAATGCTTAGGGCAGTTAGCCCCACATCTGCTACTGCTACTCTACTTTTAGCACAGTAGCTTGACCAGGCCTTGGGAGGGGTAGAGCTTCTTGAGCTGAGAATTGCATATCCAGCTACAGTGTAAATATACCCTAAGTGACTTGCTCTAGGGTCACACACAAAGTTTGTGCGAAGACAGGGAATTAAACGCAATTGCCTCAGTTCCCTTTAACTATGCTTTAACCACTAGACCATCCTTCCACCCAGCCCTCAGTTCAACACCTCCCTGAAAGAATGAGTGAGTGCTTGCATCAAATGCAAAGCAAGTCCCAGTCCAATAGAGCAGTATTTCTCAATGACCAGTTCATGGACTGGTGCCAGTCCCTGAGATTTCTCTAACACAGTTTAAGAAGGCAGTAAGCCGGTTCCTGGTATCAAAAATGTTGAGAAACACTGCAATAGAGCATCCCCACAATTGCCCTCCATTGGGTAGCTCTGTCAAGTTTTGTTCCACTTTAAGATCAATGTCATCAGCTCTTTGAAAGAGGGAAATAATATTTATCCACTCTAGTGCCATTTGGGTTTGCAAAAAAAGAAAAGTGTGCTGTACACATTTATTAATAATCAAAACCATTGCAAGGGTTTTGTGTTAATCTTACTTTATTCACCTCCTGGTAGAATAAGGAAGACACGACATATTTAATCAGTGAACTAAAAGAGGACCAAATTAATGAATGACTGTAGTGAGTGAGGATGGGAGGAGGGAAATCTCCTTGTCATAGGAGGGAGGTGAAGAGAGTGGATCTACTGACAGTTTTTCAATTCACAGCGATCTTTGACTGGAGATGTAAGTAGAACATATAGAAAAAGCAGCAGCAACTTTCTTTAGAATCTGCAGGACAGAAATCCTTCCATGAAATCCTATTAAAAAGGTCATCCCTCTACATATGAAAATACCATGGCAGTTGCTCTAATGCTCTTTCAATTTGGAATAGGCACGTGAATGCCATCACAGAGGAATAGCAAATATTTTAAAATTAAAAGTAGATTGTGAAAATATCATGCCACTATATAAATTTTATGGTACTCCCACACCTTGAATACTGCAGGCAGTTGTGGTCCCCACCCCTACATCTCAAAAAAGATGTATTGGAATTGGAAAAGGTATGGGGAATGGCAACAAAAATGAACTATAAGGGGGATAGGAAGCTGGCTAGATTGTCAGGCTCAACGGGTAGTGATCAATGGCTCGATGTCTAGTTGGCAGCTGGTATCAAGCGGAGTGCTCCAGGGATCGGTCTTGTTCACATCTTTATTAATGATCTGGATGATGGGATGAATTGCACCCTCAGCAAGTTTGCAGGTGACACTAAGCTGTGGGGAGGGGTAGATACGCTGGAGGGTAAGGAGGGTAAGGGTAAGGGTCCAGGGTGACCTAGACAAATTGGAGGATTGGTCCAAAAGAAATCTGATGAGGTTCAACAAGGACAAGTACAGAGTCCTGCACTTAGGATGGAAGAATTCCATGTACTGCTACAGGCTGGGGACCGACTGCCTAAGCAGCAGTTTGGCAGAAAAGGACCTGGGGATTACAGTGGACAAGAAGCTGGATATGAGTCAGCAGTGTGCCCTTGTTGCCATGAAGGCTAATGGCATATTGGGCTACATTAGTAGGAGCACTGCCAGCAGATCGAGGGAAGTGATTATTCCCCTCTATTCGACACTGGTGAGGCCACACCGGGAGTACTGCGTCCAGTTTTGGTTGCCCCCCTACAGAAGGGATGTGGACAAATTGGAGAGAGTCCAGCGGAGGGCAACACAAATGATGAGGGGGTTGGGGCACATGACTTACGAGGTGAGGCTGAGGGAACTGGGGTTATTTAGTCTGCAGAAGAGAAGAGTGAGGGGGGACATTTGATAGCATCCGTCAACTACCTGAAGGGGGGGTTCCAAAGAGGATGGCGCTCTGCTGTTCTCAGCGGTGGCAGAGGACAGAACGAGGAGCAACGGTCTCAAGTTGCAGTGGGGGAGGTCTAGGTTGGATATTAGGAAACACTAGTTCACTAGGAAGGTGGTGTTGGGGATTGGCCCTGCTGTGAGCAGGGGGTGGGACTGGATGACCTCCTGAGGTTCCGTCCAACCCTGATAGTCTATGCAAAATGATGAGGGGTAGGGAAGAGCTTCCACAGGAGGAGAGATTAAGAAGACTGAGACTGTGTGTTGTAGACAGGAGATGACTAAGGAGGGTAGGTAAATGAATTCTATAAAATCATGACGGGTGGGGAGAAAGTGAATAAGGACATGGTGTTTACCCCTTCCCGTAACACAAGAACCAGGGGTCACTGAAATTAATAGGCAGCAGGTTGGAAACAAACAGAAGGAAGTACTACGTCAGGTGGCACATGGAAGCCAAAAGGATAACCGGGTTAAAAAAAGAATTAGATGAGTTCATGGAGGACAGGTCCATCAATGGCTGTTGGCCAAGATGGTCAGGGATGCAACCCCATGCTCTGGGTGTCCCTAAGCCTCTAACTAGATGACAAGGGATGAATCACTCAATAATTGCCCTGTTCTGTTCATTCCTTCTGAAGCATCTGGCACAGGCCACTATCAGAAGACCAGATACTGGGCTTGATGGACCATTGTTCTGACCCAGTAAGGCCATTCACATGTTAGTGATTTACACTGGAAAAAGTTATGGAGCCTTTATATATGCTGTAGAAGTGTGGTTTATTCAGGAATAAAATTAGATCTAGAAAGAATTGAGTGTGGGAGGGAAGTATGGTTAAAATAAAATGTCTAGGGGATGGTGTGAAAGTGTTGTATATGAAGAACTGGAGGATTCCACCCTTCCTTTTAGGGTGGTACAAGTAACTCCTTCAGGTAAAACCTTTGCGATAGCACCAGAAAAAACCTTTATGAGATACAAAGTTTTGCTAAGAAAATGAGGGGTTGTTTTTTTCCCCAGTTCAGTTGAACTCTTGAAATGAAATGAAGTCTGATACAAGAGTATTATGTGGAGTCTTGATAGGTGTGTTTGAACATCCTGGCAGAGGTTGTGGAATTATTTGTGGGGTGAGAGGGGGAGACAAAAAGAGATTGAGTTTTATTGCTTGGGCTGAAAAGCAGAAGCAATAAATAATTAAAAGTGATGACATATGCCCTTCTTTATTTGCTGTCATTTTATCAGCTCCATCTTCCTTTGTGTCTCATCAGTTTTGAAATCTGTGCCCTGTCTACATATCTCTGACCATAAACAGTGGGTAGAACTATAGGGTTAGACACTGGCTTTGGCTTAACCATGCATAATGCTAATCAAGAAACAACTCCGGACGGCTCCACTGCCTGCTATGAAAATTGAGTTGGCTCCTCTCTCTTTGCCCTTCCCTCTCCGTCCCTGTAGCAGCAGGCCTGGAAAGTGGGAGGCAGGGGCAAAGAACTCCTGTAGCTTCAGATGGGCAGATGTGGGGTTAAGTGGTGCATAAATAATGGAGTTGCTGGGGCTCACAGATGTGGGGGCCTATTTGATGTGGGAGGATGGGCAGATGTGGGAGCTGGGGGCAGAACTGATTACCAGGCAGGGGAATGGGTAGATGTGTGGCTTGGAGAGGCACAGAATGAATTAGAATTTGGGGGGAAGCTGGAAGCTCCATGCCATCAGGCAGCATTTTATAGAAGTATCTGTCATTTGATCTTTTACGTGAGAGGACCTGCAAGTGGGAGCCAGAATTGCCTTGCCCTGTGTATTTGGGGGAGCCGGCAACAGTAACACATGCCGTGGAGATGGCCGAGGGTGTTCCAAAATTAAGATGGACCATAAATCACAAATCTTTTGATTTAAATGATATGATTTGGGGATCAAAGAGGATGGAGATTTGCTGTTCTCAGTGGGGGCAGATGACAAAACAAGGAGCAACGACCTCACGTTGCAGTATAGGAGGTCTAGGTTGGATATTAGGAAACACTAGTTCACTAGGAGGGTGGTGAAGCACTTGAATGGGTTACCTAGGGAGGTGGTGGAATCTCCATCCTTAGAGATTTTTAAGGGTTGGCTTGACAAAGCCCTGGCTGGGATGATTTAGTTGGTGTTGGTCTTGCTTTGAACGGGGGTTGGACTAGATGACCACCTGAGATCTCTTCCAACCCTAATCTTCTATGATATGATTTCAGAACTTTGAGGGTTGGCCATACTGCCTAGTGCTGACAACTGGATTGGGCCTGTCCACACTCCTCTCCCAAATAAAATCAGTCAATTTGGGGCACCATGCAAGGCACCTTCCCTGCCACCTCTCCCCACTCCTGCCCAAAGGAGGCCAGTAGCTCAACTGATCTGATTTCAGGTGCAAAGAGGTAGAAGAAAAATAATCAGCCCTCCCCACCCTTCTCCACATTACACTCCCCTCCTCCATCTCACGCTTGGGAAGTTGCTTCTTTTCCCTTTTTTAGCCCTGTCAAGGTTCCTTCCCCACTCTGACCTCTAGGCTACAGATGTGGGGATCTGCATGAAAACCTCCTAAGCTTACTTTTACCAGCTTAAGTTAAAAGTTAAAAGTTAAAGTTAAGTTAAAACTTCCCCAAGGTACAAACTATTTTACCTTTTGCCCTTGGACTTTTGCTGCCACCATCAAACGTCTAACCGGTATTTATTATTGGGAAAGAGTTTGTTTGGAAATGTCTTTCCCCCCAAAATGCTCACCAAAACCTTACACCCCCCATCTTGGGGAAGGCTTGATAAAAATCCTCACCAATTTGCATAAGTGACCACAGACCCAAACCCTTGGATCTTAAGAACAATGAAAAAAACAATCAGTTTCTTAAAAGAAGAATTTTAATAGAAGAAAAAGTAAAAAGAATCACCTCTGTAAAATCAGGATGGTAAATACCTTACAGGGTAATTAGATTCAAAACATAGAGAATCCCTCTAGGAAAAACCTTAAGTTACAAAAAGACACAAAAACAGGAATATCCATTCCATTCAGCACAACTTATTTTCTCAGCCATTGAAAGGAATCAGAATCTAACGCATATCTAGCTAGATTACTTACTAAGTTCTAAGACTCCATTCCTGTTCTGTCCCTGGCAAAGCATCACACAGACAGACAGAGAGGCTTTGTTTCTCCGTCCCCCCAGCTTTTGAAAGTATCTTGTCTCCTCATTGGTCATTTTGGTCAGGTGCCAGCGAGGTTATCCTAGCTTCTTAACCCTTTACAAGTGAAAGGGTTTTTCCTGACCAGGAGGGATTTTAAAGGTGTTTATCCTTCCCTTTATATTTTATGACAAGCCTCAAATAGTCCTAGGAAGGCAACTTCTGAGCTTGTGCCGCTCTCAGCCTTGCTTGCTTCTGTTGATGGAGGGATGAAGCCTTTTAGGGACTAGATGCTGACAGCCCCTCCTGCCCCTTGTTCCTGGGAGTGAAACCTGGGCTCTATTCCTGTCAATGGCAAAACTTCCATTGACTCCAGTGGGGCCAAGATTGGCGTGTGCTCTGTGGTGCTCTGCTGAAATCTGCTGATCCCTTCTCCTACTGCTCTATCCATCCTTCTGCTAATGAGGAAAAAAGCCTCTGAAACCAAGGGCTTGTGTCCTTTAAAGGAATAAGGGAGGAGGGATTTAATAGGTGTTGCTCTACCCCCTTTGCCCCTAATTATCATTAACCATTGGACTTTGGTAGGTAACTTCACTTCTCTGAAGAGTCCCCTCGTACACTTTGTGTTTCTTGTCTCTTTAGACAGTAATTGGGGCAGGAACTGTCTCTTTTTGTGTATGTTTTGGGCAGTGCACAATAGGGACCTGACCTCACCTGTAGACTCTAGGTGCCACTGTAGAACTAGAGATTTAATATTAATGGTAACAAAGCATATTCACCAGGCTCCTCAAGTCTGCACAAGGGGCCGTAAGTGTGAAGATGGACTTTCTCGTGAAGTTCTAGTACTTTCTGCTTCAGGCCAGTAGTGTTGTCTGAACCACTGTTCTCATGGTATTTTGCACTGGAATCTGTAAATGAATAAGTGCATAAAGAATTGAGAATTAAATGTATCTGAATATTTGCTGCACCTTAAAACATTTGGTTTGGTTCTGGAAATGGGCAAAGGTTCAACAGAGTTGAAAATAAACTGGTTGACCCATCCCTAGACTTACCTATCTTGCTACTTTGAGCTGGTTGAATTGGGGGTGGGAGAAGCCCTGATTTACAATTATTTTCTGAATAAAGTCAATGTGTTTGGTTTGCTAAACTCATGGAACTCACATTATTGGTCCACAAATGTCCAGACAGCTGCCAGGTATCTGTGAAAATGATTGTGAATCCTCAGTTTAATTAAGTGTAGCAGAAATTTTTATCCATCAAGAAAACTGGTATCAGAAACTGCATTCTTTGCTATATGCTATTCTGTGTTACAGCCGAGCAACCTGATTGCATGAACTCTGCAGGTTGGAATACAGTTAATTTTCAATATTCTTGTTTTTAATCTCTTTTTTGTAAAGTACATAGAATTAGGCTAGGCACTATAAAAGCTGAAATCAGCCAATCAAATCTCATTGTGATGATATGAAATTATCTGTGTGTCCAGAAAGATTTTTCAAAGCAATAAGCCTGAATCCTGTAAAATTCTTGAGCTCTGCCCATATCCTCTTTAACTGATAACCAACATCTCTCAGGAAATATGCACACTTTACAGGACATTCTTCTGCTCTGTTTTCTGTCGTACGAGCGAGTCCATGAGTTTCTTGGCTGTTGCACTTGTGAAATTAAAGCTGTCTCTTGTACCTGCAGTTGGAACTTTCATCAAACTGCAACAAAACCATCCTTCTTTTATTCTGCCTTTTGTATTGAGGTTATGTAGCTATGCTAGTAACAGGAACATGTGATGCTAGTCATGGAATAGAAATTGTCTGTGCCCCAAAGTGCCGAACACTTCAAACAAACAAAACCTCCCTACTCTGGGCTATAGTTCACTTTCTTCTTCTTCTTTTTTTTCCTTTGTGTTAGAGCTTTGTGCTGACTTTGTGGAGCTTGTGCTGTGAGATTAGAAATACAATGTGTGAAATGAAAACTCCTGCCTATCCCTCTGCAATCAATGCTTTGTGATGCTTTTTCTTGGCTGCTATCAAGTCTCCGGGTTAAACTTTTCTCAGCTGATTTACTTCTACTTTCCTTCTCCCCCTTGCCCCCAGATCATCTCAATCCTAGAGCACTTCTGAATGTTGGAGGGTACTTTGAATCTCACAAGTCAAGAATTAAAAAGCCATATGGATTGTGTGGGGAGTAAGTGGCAGGTCTCAGAAATCGGGGTTGAATTTCTGAGCTGTGCCTGCAGCACAGGGTATAATTTACTACAGCCTCCTGAGGGCTGCCTGTGCATTGCTCCCCTTCCATGATGGCATGCTGTATGGAGACTCCTCGTCTGTTGTCTCTGGAGGGCAGAATGTCTGGCTGGGGGCTTGGGGAACGTGGACTTAGCCCGTCTCAATTGCTGATGCTGCTGGATGCTCCTTCCCAGCGTGGATCCAGTAGCTGGAGCAGCCAGAAGGTCTAGGTGCCGACATGCAGGTGATTGCCTGAAGCCAGACTCCCCAGCAGCATCTAGTGACTGCAGGTGGACCTGCAGCTTTTGCCTGCAGCTAAGACAAATGTGTGATGTTTAGGCCGAGATGCAGGCAGACATGACACAGGGCTTTCACCTGAGACTCTTGGCAGCCCTGGCAGACCAATCACAGGTATCAATCTCTGAGCAGTTGAAATTAGAGTAGCAAATTTTCAACTCAGAAATAGAGTGTGAATCAAATTTCCCCAGCACCCGCAGGAAATTTCACCTGTTGTCCCTGAAAATGAAAGGAAACATACGATAAAATGTACAGATCCACGCCCTACATTCAGATTCGGCTCAATAGTAAGATGAGCATCCCCACCCCACTTGCTGGGCTGCAGGTGGGTGTGGTTTGGGAGGAATGCAAAGCGAAACTAGGTGTTCTTTTAGGGTGTGGATCCCTTGTTAGCTCTAGCAGAAAGAGAAGCCCTGCTTGGTGGTGGGGGGCGATACGGGAGGTCTCTCTGCATTCAAGCAGTGGTTGTTTCAAAAATCCAATGTGGTTTTCCCTCCATGTGGAGAGGCTCCATGTTCCAGTATGGTGGGTGTTTGATGCATTTGGGGTTATTTAGTGTCTTGTGACAGGAGACTAGGATCTCTGGGAGTATGCGCACACAGAAGTCCTTCGGTCTCCTCCCAGTGCTAACCGCAGTCAGTTAATTTTTAGAATTAGATCTGCTGTTTTAGGAGTGGGGAATTATTTTAATTATTGAGCTGTGGCCAACATTTTGTAAAGTGGGTTGCAAAAGCTATAGGTGTCTCTAAGTAGCCTGATGATCAAAGGTGCGGAGCACCTGCAGCTCCCATTGATGGCAATGGAAAAATTGTGGCTTCTTTGCCTGTCTGAAAATCAGGCCTGCTATTAAAGTTATTTTTTGTTGTTATAATATGCATTACAGCAGTGCCTGGTCTCCAGTTAAGATCAGGGCCCCATTCTGTTGAACCCTGTACAAATGCATTGGAGCAGAGACTGACACAGTTTTCCCTTTGTAAGACAAGACAAAGGAAGTATTACCCTCACTCTTACAAAGGGGAAACTGTGTCAGAAAGAGGCTGTGACTTGCTATGGATGACAGAGGAAGTCTGAAAACTGAAATATTTTGATTCAGAAATGCTGCCTCAATGGAAGTCATAGTTTGAGGGCCTCATTCTCCCATTCTTCCTTACAGGCTGGATTTCTGTTGGACAACATCTCCCATGATGCATCATGGAGAGGCATTGCATCCTGGGAGTCTCTGGCCCTGGTCCATATTGGGAAGCCCCATAGAGAAACATTGGGACATGAGGCAATTGATCGACAACTCCCATGAGGCACTGCAGCAGCAAATCCAAATTGAAATAGTTGGATTTTGGGGCATTCAATGAAAATTTGAAATTTTCCTTGGAAAACACACTTTTCACACTATTTCACGATTTTCACAAAACAATCAAAAACTCAATATTTGACTGAAAATTTTCAGCATGCGAGCCAGTAGAATTAGCCATCATGTGAGATGCCATAAGACAGCATCTAACTTTAGGCACCCAAGTTTGAAAACGTTGGTCTGTTAGTTAAATATCATCTGAGATACAGTTAATGTGAGAGCAGCTAATAAACAACTGTGCATCATGATATATTGCCTGTCCAACTCTCCTTCCTTGAAGAGATTCTGAGAGGGGTAAATGAAAGTACTAAACAGGAAAAAAATCAATCTCTTCTTCATGAACCTGATTTTTTTGGTTAATCAGGTGAGTGATGTTTTCAGATTTTTAGGTGGAGATAGGGTAAAAAAATGCCTGAAATAGACTCTTGATCCATTATAGCTGAACAGCAGATGAATGCAGTACATCATGCAGCCATTTTATGCTCTGATAGCTACCTTTACATTTGACTTTTGGAAGTGTGCATTTTTACATTTGATTAGTTTGAACCCAAATTGTGGGTTTCCTCCCTCGCCAAAATTGACCAGTCACTGAGGTCCCTAGACACACGATGTATATTGCAAGTTGAACATAGACCCATTCCGCACCCACTCTTACACCTGGCACGCTAGAAAACGGCAGGCTTTTTTAAATATAGTTGGAGCATAGACTGTGAATTTGTAGACTTCAAATACAACATGAGATTCTCATAGCCCACAGCAGGAAAATAGGGACCCCAGAACTCAGTCTTCCAATCTGAACTGGTTTCCAACATTGTTTTCACTGCAATTACCCTCCTTGGATCCTGACCTAATCCCCATTGGAGTCAATGAAAAGATTGCCATTTACTGGAGTGGGAAGTGGATCGGGCCATTGGACGAAGATTTTTCAAAGCTCTGTATGAGATTTGGGAACCCTCTTCTGGCAACTGAGCTCCCAAACCTCTTAGGCAGTTTTGAAAATCTCGGTCTTAAGGGAAGTTTTTCAAAGGCAAAAGGCAAGTTAGTAACTCCCCTTTGTGCCTTTGAAAAATCTACCCCTTAGCCTCAGCAATTCATTGGGCTGGAGATTGTACTTAGTAGCTGGGGTTCTTCTGGAATTCTGAATGTGGGAAGTTTATTTTTCTTGATGTCGTGTTTTTTTTTATATAATGGTGTAACAGGGTTGAGCCCAGGGTCTGAGGCCCCAGCTCGCCATAGCCAGATTCAGGGGTCACGGGGGGGAAGGGGAGTAAGCCCTCACTGGGGAAACTGAGTGCTGAGAATGCTGCGGCCCAGAACTCTGCAGGAAGCAGAGCAGCCTCAGAATGGTAAGAGATGTGGTTTCACGTCTTGGGGTGTGTGTGTGACAGAACTCTTGACTAGTCTGGGTGAGGGAAACTGAGTCACAGCTAGAAGGCTCTGTGGCCCAGGATCTGCTAGGAGTGGTGAGACCCTGGTACAGATAGGAAATGCGGTGGCCCAGGACTTCGCTGGGATTAAGGAAGACTCAGCCTGATAAGAGATTTTATTTCACACTTTTGGGTGATGGAACCCTTGATTGGCCTTGGTGACCCAGAAGAGTGTGAAGCAAGTGCTGGGGGAAGTATGAATGCTAGAAGGGGGAAAAGTCTGACTGCCCAGTAGTAAACTCAGGGTAGATTGATTTGGGTTGACTAAATTTGTTAGTCTCTAAGGTGCCACAAGTACTCCTTTTCTTTTTGTGATACCCCAGAATCCAGGTTCTCAAAGTGATTTACAAGTCAGTTCTGAGAGGGGTAATTACTATTATCACCACTTTCCAGATGGGGCAGCTGAGATGCGGCGCACTCATGTGACTTTGCAAAGAGTGTTGTTGTAGCCATGTTTGTCCCAGGGTATCAGAGAGAAGATAGGTGAGGTAATAACTTTTATTGGACCAACTTCTGTTGGTGAAAGAGACACTCTTTCAAGGAACACAGGGCTCTTCTGTATAGTTCAGAAGCTTGCATCTTTCACCAACAGAAGGTAGTCCAATAAAAGATATTACCTCACCCAGCTTGTCTCAAAGAGTGGCAGTATTAGAAATTGAATCCATGCGTCCCTATCCTTGCTCTTGTGACTCGATAAGGCTGTCCCCAATGAATCAGCTGCATCTCTCATACTTCCAACTCAACTGTAACTCTGCTGAACTGCACAGTTATATCAGGAACGAACATGACCAAGAAGCATTAGGAAGATAGTTTGCTGCAGAATTTAGCACTCTGTAAACCAGCAGTGGTGCTGGAACACTTTTTATAGTGCCAGGGGTGGGGGGGAAGCGGACAGGGGTAAGGGGCAGGGCCGGCTCCAGCGTTTTTGCCGCCCCAAGCGGCAAAAAAAAAAAGAAAAAAACCCCCAAACCCGATTGAGCTGCCACTAAAGTGCCGCCAAAGTGGAAGGGAGGGAATGGAGGACTCGCGGCCGAAGACCCGGACGTGCTGCCCCAATAACTGACGGAGTGCCGCCCCTTTCTACTGGCAGCCCCAGGCACCTGCTTCCTTCACTGGTGCCTGGAGCCGGCCCTGGTAAGGGGGCTGAGGCTGGGACCACAGCTGGTAGCAGCTGGGACCCTGTGTGGCGGCCCTCACACTCCTAATTCCTGTGCCTATAGAAACAAGGGGTTTCTCATTGGATTTAGGTCCAGGTTGCTGCAGAAGATATGGATTTTTGAACTCCGGATTTGCCTCATTTAGATTAGTCTGCTGCATGTTTCTGGGTAACTTCTTGGAGTGGTGGTTAATCAGATTAGACCTGCAGCAACTTCCACCATTCAGTTCCTCTCTCCTTTATTGTTCTCCCCCTTTTGATTTTTTTTTTTTAAAAAGCGCACCTACAAATAGCTCTCGTTACAGTGTGTGTGGTAACACCCATTGTTTCACATTCTCTCTGTATATAAATCTCCCCATGTATTTTCCACTGAATGTATCCGATGAAGTGAGCTGTAGCTCACAAAAGCTTATGCTCAAATAAATTTGTTCGTCTCTAAGGTGCCACAAGTACTCCTTTTCTTTTAGTGGTTGTGATTCCAGCTAAATTCTTTAGGAACATGAAAACCAAGAATTCAGCAGAACAGTGCAGCCTGCTCTCCTATCAGTAGTCCCAGGTTGCATGTCACACTCAAGTTTGGGGATGCTAACCTGTATTCCCCATTGGGGAGGCATGGGGTGATGGTTCCAACTGCTGTTTCTTCTTTGTGCAGTCAAAGCTTTCTTATTTTTAGAATTTTTTTTTTAAGGAGCAGAAGAAAAGACAGAGTTAATTTAGTCTCTAGGATTAAAACATCCCCCAGAACTGACAGAATCTTACTCTATTGCCAGGTCTTGAACATCTTGAAAATCAAATTAGGCCCAGAATTAAGTCACTGTTCGCTGCCAGCATCTTGCAACAGACAAAACAAGCCCTACAGTTGTCCTCAGCCCTGTTTCCCAGTCTGGTTTCCAGCCTCTGAGTCCCTGCCATGTTCTAAGAGCATGGATCTGAAGCAAGAGCAGAAAAACAATGCTTTAAAAAGTCATCTGAAAGGGAGCAAGGAAATGACGCAACCAATTTGAAATCAAGACAGTATGAAAGATCTGATATTGCTACTATATGCTCCACCATTGATGGGGAAAAGTCAGTAGACTGAGGTTTGGCTCAGCTCACTGGGGGTCGATCATGTGGCTTTGTCGCTGTGCTCATTAATTAAAGGGTCCTTGGGTACCGCTGACACTGGTCAATGCAGATGTCTCCAAATGCAGCAGCACTACTGGAAGGTCCAGTCTAATGCAATAGGGCCTCTGGCTCACTTGGGTCTGTCTATTGGTGCCATCAAGTCATGCCCATGGCTAGGCTATTCAATCACATGTTGCTGTTGTAACCCTCGTGCCTAATAGGGAGATATCTCCTTAAGAGATTTATGACGGGGCGAGGGAGTAGGCTTGAGTTGTGTCTGGGTCATTGTTGCAGATGCACAATTAGCTCTCCACACTCAGAAGTTTTTGGAATGGGGTGTGATAGTTTGCGGTATGCTCAATAGGTTCCCTGTTGCTGAACTCAGTCCATGAGGCATAGGTGCTGACTCCGTGGGTGCTCCGGGGCTGGAGCACCCATGGGGGAAAAAATGATGGGTACGGAACACCCACCGGCAGCCCCCCACCAGCTCGCCCTGTGCCCCCCAGTGTTTGCTGCCCGCCGGTGGCCCAGTTGATCAGCACCTCCCTGCACCTCCTGCCTGCTGCAATGAGCTGTTTCATGAGGTGCAGGAGGCTTTGGGAGGGAGAGAGGGGGAAGGAGCGAGGGTGGGGTGCACTGAGGGAAGGGGGTGGAATGGAGCAGGAAGAGGCAGAGTGGGGGAGGGGCCTGGGGCAGGGCCGGGGGTCGAGCACCCCCCAGCACATTGCAAAGTCGGCACCTATGCCATAAGGTCAAGTAGTCAGGGCAGCTTCTTTGCAAAGGCCACGTGCCATGTGTGAGTTGGGAGAAACTGAGCCCCAGGAGCAGAAAGCAGGCGGCTTTCCCTAACTTTGCAGCATTTTGCAACAGAGAAGCTCTGACAGTGTTAAAGGGGAAATGGGAAGGGAAAACAATTTTCTTTTATTTTAATTTTATACTTGGAGTGTTTGATTTTAGCCAAACTGTGTTAAATTGTCTCAATTGGTATAATTCACTAACTTTTCTCTTATGTGACTGTGTTGATGGTGAGTCATTTATTCTGCTGATTTCAGTTTTGTATTTTTGTTCTTGTAACTAGTTGTTGTTTTTTGTGTTTTTTTTAATGTATATAATTAACTAATTGGTAAGTTGACTAGCTAACTGAGTGATGCAACATAGGAGGGAAAGTCTGCCTGGCTTCCAGCTGAAGATTTCTACAAGCAAGCGGAGGGAAGATCATGTTGCTGTGATTTTGACTCATCAGACTGTGTAGATTTTGGTGATCTGAGACTCCGGTCAATTCAGCCTATTATTTCAGGGAATTCTGGGTTTCTTCTTCACTGTTTTTTCCACCAAATGCATCCGATGAAGTGAGCTGTAGCTCACGAAAGCTTATGCTTAAATAAATTTGTTAGTCTCTAAGGTGCCACAAGTACTCCTTTTCTTTTTGCGAATACAGACTAACACGGCTGCTACTCTGAAATCTTCTCACTGTGTTTCTGTGGGGGCTGGCCTGTTTAGATTTCATTTGTTTTCTTTATTTATGCTTGTGAAGATAATGTATGTTATAAAGTAGCCATGTTATGTTGTAAAATTAAGTTAAAATCCTAAGATTTCATAAAGTTGGTACTTAAGAATTCACGTAATTCCTTTTGTTGTTTTTGAGCTTGATTGTAGGGGAGGTTGATCCTGTGCAATCCTTGCTGAAAATCCTCCATGACTGAATTCTGGGTCTCTATGTGCTTTTCTATGGGAGTTGATTTTAGGCACTAGGAGAAAGGCAGTGAAGTAAACCCTAGTCCACCCAAAGGTTATACTGTCATCCTTCTGCCCTCTGTCCACTTGTTGTGTCATGTCTTAAATTAGGCCCTGATATAGCAAAACACTTCATCATAATAATAATAATACCTAGCTCTTATATAAGAGCTCTCATATATCTGCTCTTCTCAGCAGATCTCCGTATCATCAGATCAATGACGAAATTGAGGCATAGAGGAAGTGACTTGCCTAAGGCCACCCAACAAGCGAAGCCAGGACTAGAACAGAGGTCTTTGTCTGGTGCTTTAGCCACTAGGCCACAATCATTCATAGACTGGGAAGTTCCACAATCATTCATAGAATATCAGGGTTGGAAGGGACCTCAGGAGGTCATCTAGTCCAACCCCCTGCTCAAAGCAGGCCACAATGCCTCCTAAAAAGATTTCAGCACATACTTGAAGTTAAGCACATGCTTAAGTTATTGGCTGAATAGGGAGAGGTTTCACTTCGGTTCTCTACCCTCAAGAGTTTACAGTCTTATACGGCACCTATCACAGTGGGGTCCTGATGCTGTTGGTGGAGCACAGTTATAGCGAGAACCATGATGGAAGTTGTATTCTATTCACTTAACAAGCTGTGAATGGCACACAGTATTGTAATGAAGGGAAATCTGCTTTATTCTGACTTAATTTTCTCTTTTTTCCCATGTGGGGCAGTGCCCCAGCATTTGTTTGAGAGGGCAGATTTCTGGTCTGAAGATGATCTAAATGTATTTTTTATCACAGAAGTGTACTGGAAGCTTCACAATATTTGTGGTGATTCCTGTTTCTGTTCAGACTAGATATACCAAGAGAACAATTTTCCTGATGAAAGAAAATACTTTAATGCACAATTAGTCTGTGGAATTCATTGCCACAAAGTGTCATTGAGGTGAAGAGTTTAGCAGGATTCCCAAAATGATTAGACAATTGCAGGTGCAAGGAGAATATTCAGAGTAAGGTTTAAAAATAAAAGGAAGGCTTTGGAAAAGGATATAAATCCTCAGCCGCATGCTGAATCCACACTCTAACTAATGGGGGTTAGGAAGAAATTTTCCCTGGGCGTAGGTTATTAAGTAGCTGCCCATTGCAGAGTTTCCTTGTATCTTTCTCTAAACTAGGGGCTACTACTCGCTGCCAATGAAAGGATATTGCACTAAAAGAACCACTAGTCCAATCCAGCCTGGTATTTCCTAAGTATTTTGGCACTGTTTTTCGGTTGTCTGTCTCGGTTCTGCAGAGGTGGCCCAGAAAATTAATAGAAAACAAGGAGGAAAAAAAAATTTGTCTGACCATCAGAAAAATGGGTGGATGATTCCTGTTCTATTCAAGCTTTGGCTGAAGCTTTGTGCAAGTGTGGCCTGTATTGTAACAGAGCTAGTTCAGTCTCGTCTATTAATGCATGATGCTAGTGAATGTTAGCAGGTGAGCCGACATCCACCGTCTCTTAACAATAAGCTTTTTATTTTTCTTATTTGCTATGTGTCTGTGTTGACTATACATTTTTTCTTTCTTGTCAAAGCTGTAAATGTAAACTTCACATGTAAGGTTACCACTTCTCAACAGGTAATACAGAAATTGTAAATCCACTTGGATATTTTTGTTGTTTTGGGAAGTGTGTGTGTGGTGCGGGGGGAAGAGATGAAGGGGAAAAAAGCACGTTCACAAAAAATCTAGTGTTAGCCACTCAGATGCAGGCATGAGACCGGGAGAAATGCTAGCAAAACACCACCTTTCTCCTCAGCTGGGTATGATTTCTGTGTCTTACGTTGATTAGCCATGGGGTATAAAGAAAAGAAGTCTGAATGCTTATCTTTATATTCTCACTTTGTCCTTCCTGTCACCTGATTTTCCCACTTGCTTCTTTTGGCTAGGACCACATCTTGTCGTATCACGTTCACCCAACTGAGATTGTTTGCTCCCCACAGCTGCGTTGCATGGGGTGCTTGGAAAATATTGACAGTGACAAAATGTGCAGGGGGGAGAGGAGGCATGTGGTGGTCATTTTCAGGGCCTGGAGAATATCCACACCCAAAGGAGAATGACCCAGTTGGTTAACTAGGAGTGATGAGTAACGACGAATAAACACAAACTGAGTCTGAATGTGAAGCACGTTTTCCTAATGGAAAGAGTTTACTGGATTGTGGAATACTCTCCACAATATTAGCCAAGTAAGAAGGGGTGCCAATCATGGAACAGCAAATATGGAACTGAAGGACTGTCCCTGTCCCAAAGAGCTTATAGCCTGAGATGTGACAACTAACTCTTGACTGATTTAAAATGGAACTGTACAAAAAATATACATTGCGGAGACATATCTTGAACTGGACTTTGGGAGTACTTTAGGTGATCCAATGACTTTTAGGGTGGGATTTTCAAAAGCACTCAGCATTGCCCTAAGTCTGCTCCTGTGGAAGTTAGAAGAAAGCTCATGTCAGTGCCTTTTAAAATCCCAAGCTAATTTTGTGGCCAAATCCTGAAATTTTACTCCATCCCAGGAAAAGTGTTCTTGACCTCAGTGGGATTTGTCCTGAGCAAGGGCTGAGGAAAAAGCTGTGTAAAGCCCTCAGGATTTGGCAGTGTGTGTGCGTGTATAGCGTAGTATTGTGTAACTTAACAACATAAGAATGGCCCTACTAGGTCAGACAAATGGTCAATCTAGCCCAGTATCCTGTCTTCCAACAGCGGCCATTGCCAGATGCTTCAGAGGGAATGAACAGAACAGAGCAAGTATTGAGTGATCCATCACCTGTCATCCAGCCCAAGCTTCTGGCAATCAGAAGTTTAAGGACAGCAAAAGCATGGGATTGCATCCCTGACCATCTTAGCTACTAGACATGGATGGACCTATCCTCTATGACTTCATCTAATTCTTTTTTGAACCCAGTTGTACTTCTGGCTTTCACAGAATCCCCTGGCAATGAGTTCTACACGTTGTGTGTTCCACAGGTTGACTTGGTACTCCACTCAGGAATCCTGTTTTGATGGAGCATCTCTGTCTGTTGCTGCTGGCTTCTCTTCTAGGCTATACTCTCTAAATTCCCCTTCTCGTCTTGCTTCTTATCTAAGTCTATGTCTACACTTAAAACATTGCAGTGGTGCAGCTGCACTTGTGCCTTTCTGGCGCTTCAGTATAGAAACCCATTACAGCTACAGGAAGGGTTCTCCTATTGCTATGGTTAATCCACCTCCTTAGGAGGCAGGAGCTAGGTCGATGGAAGAATTCTTCAGCGGGGTTCAGGGGGTTGGGACTTGGTGGGGGATTCTGGGTGTGGGGGAGCTCTGGGTGCAGGGATTGAGACTTGGAGGGGTGGGCGTTCAGGTGCAGGAGGCTCAATGCTGGGGGTTCTGAGGGCAGAGGGGGGTGAGGCTTGGTGTGGGTCTATGTGGGGATTCCAGATGCATGGATGTGGGGCAGTGATTTACCTCTCTGCCCTGGGTACGCAAAATGATGTGCCTGAGCTGCGGGGAGGGGCATGTAACTCCTCTTGTGGCTTCCCTCTCAAAAGTCATTTTTCTGCAGGGAAGCAAAGAAATCTGTGCAGGATATGAATTCTGAGCCTTTGCAAGAGCACAGAATTTCCCCAGGAGTTGAGTGTGTGTGTGTGTGTGTGTGTGTCTATCACGCACACCACTATCATTGTATACAATGCTACAGATGTCACAGTATTACATTAGTCCGATTAATCTGTTAATACTTAAAGGCAAGAGAGACACTGGCCAGATCCTGAGCTGGTGTAAACGAGCATTGAAGTCAAAGCAGCTAGGCTGACTTACACCCACTAAGAATTTGGTGCTTGAAATTGAACTTTTAAATTGCTAAGACACTACTGCAGAGTTCCATATGAGACAATTCCACAAAGCACAAGCTGGATGTAGAAATGTAATTAAGAGCTTGGCAGCGCACTGGTGAAATCACCAGCCCAATATAAACCAGGAACATCTAAGAAATATAACCTCTGAATATTCACAGATGTAGGCTAGTTTTTCATTAGAACAGCCACCGTGCTGGGAACAGAACCAGGTGATTACTGTCCCTTTCCAGCTGGCTGCCAGAGTGAAGAAGGTTGAAGTCTTAAAAGATTAGTGTGATAGCAATCATTAGTTTGTACTGTTTCCCATACAGCAACTTGCTGTAAGCCAGTCCAAGAGCAACAAAAGACAGAAACAAATAGCCCTAGAAGACAGAACATTTATATTGTCTTTCAGATGTGCTGTACAGCTCTCTCTCCTGAAACACCTATTCCGTGCACATGTTTCTTCTCACCTCGGCATTCATTCTCTGTCCGTCTCCATTTACAGTAGCGATATTTATTTTCTTCTCCTCTGCCTACAGTCTGAGCCACTTGCCTATTTTTTAGCTAAATTAGCTAGGTTGTTTGTATTGCTATCCCATGGGTGACCTAGCGGCTCAAACTAATAACACGTTTCTTTGTCAACATGTTACGCTCAGAGCTTGTTGGAGAACATTTTATTTGTCCAGATTGCAGCAATGTATTTTGGGGATAATAACACAAATGGAATTAATGCCTTTGCAGCTCTCATTTCTTGCAAGATTGGGCATAGCTGGATAAAGGGCTTTCTCTTCTTTTCCCCCCAACTCTCTGAATTTAATAATGTTACTCTTTTCTAGCTGTTATGACTGACGCCACTTCTTTGCTTCACTCAATTTGCTCTGAGGACGTTAGCAAGTTCTGAGTAACTAAAAGATGAGAGAAAGACATTTGCATGAGAGGTGGTTAGGAAACTTCCGCTGAATGTTTGTTGTTGTTTTTTTTTTGGTGGGAAGTACTGATTCATCAAAATTGAAACTGTTCACTGGATCATAGCCATTTTGACAAGACTTGTAGGGAAAGGTTTCTCAGGATGGAATTTCTCATGGGGGGGAGATCACCCCAGAATAGCCAGAAGCCCAGTGATTAGGATACTCACCTAGGAGTCTTGCTCTGCTTTTCCACCCAGCTGTAATTCAGATATCATGCCCAGCATCACAGTATAACTTATATTTGGGGAAGGGATGTATATGTTTGTAAAGCACACACCACAATGAGACCTGTTCCGTGTTTGGGGCCGTACTATAGTCTGGGGCCTCCAAGGGCTAGTGGAATATAAATATAATTAATAATAAGAAAGACCAAGATAAATTAAATTAGGATGGATAGATGGATACCTCTGCTACTTGGGTGCCTCTGGGGAATTCTCCAATTACTTCTTAGGAGTGGTTTACATATAGATCTTGAACTGCAATGGCTATTTCAGTTTAGAAACCAGCGTAGTTTCAAGCAGTACAACCTCCTAGTGTGAGTGCAGTTATCCTGCTATAAAGGTGTCATCTCATGATATGATGATTTAGGGTCACACAGGGAGTCTGTGGTAGAACTGAGGGTTGAATCCAGGCTCTTGAGTCCTGGTGTGATGTCTTAACAAGCAGGCCAGGCTTCCTCTCCAGCCCTATCGTAGTAACAGATATATGCAGGAGCACTTCTGTCTGTAGGCTACTCTGATCGACACAAAAAGCCCAAAGTGGATTCTTGGGGCTTGTGCCGATGATACTAAGTTTCACTTGGTTTAATAAAAAAACAATAAAAGCCCTGAGCGTCCCATGAAAGGGGACATTGGGTTTTTTGTCTGAACCTTTCCCAAACTGGGTTCTACTAGGGTGGGGTTGTAATCAAACATGCTTATTTTAAACCACCGAGCGCATCATAAGGCCATCCCCCAAATATGGATTCAAAGGTGAATTGGACGATATCCACAGCATCACAGAAGAGGCCTTGAAATGGCTTATGGACCAACAATTGCAACTATCGAATGTTGCTCTGCAGATGACATAAGTGCATACTGTAGACAGATCGTTCCTTATTTTCTTGTGAACACGACACATGTCCCAGCTGGAGATAAGCATGTTTTCTAGAGCAGTCTGACGTTTACGCTTCTAGACTACCGTATTCTTTGGAAGGTTATGGCCACGTATGATTTAACATCTGTCAGCCAGACCAAGGCTGGGAAGGGAAGTCATCATTTTATCAGCACTTTAACAACTTATTTAGAGAGGGGAAAAAATGACCCAAGCTCTTTCAAATATCAACATAATTCATACAGACTTTTGTGCGGCTGGGCACTAAGTTATTCTGATCTCTGAAGCATACAGTGTGGCAGGGAGCCAGTGACAGAATTTTGGTGGAGTATTTACTGCAATCATTTGTTACTGTTAAACTTCTGTAAAGTCTGATTGCAAGAGGCAGGAGGCAGGAGTAATGGTCTCAAGTTGCAATGGGGGAGGTTTAGATTGGATATTAGGAAAAACTTTTTCACTAAGAGGGTGGTGAAACACTGGAATGCGTTACCTAGGGAGGTGGTAGAATCTCCTTCCTTAGAGGTTTTTAAGGTCAGGCTTGACAAAGCCCTAGCTGGGATGATTTAACTGGGACTTGGTCCTGCTTTGAGCAGGGGGTTGGACTAGATGACCTTCTGGGGTCCCTTCCAACCCTGATATTCTATGATTCTATGATTCTATGATTCTCAGCTGTGCGCCCCACTTGAGACTGTTGTGAGAAGAATGGCCGTCGCTTCACTCCATGGCAAATAGACCTCATCGTTCTTAATGGGAATTTCTGGGTGCTGAGCTCTTCTGAGGAATCATAAGGGCCAAACAATCCTAATACTCAATACTGGGTAGCTCTGCTGACAGCTCAGAATCTCCTGCCTTTAGTCTGTGGCATCCCCTCTTTTAGTGCCCAGAGGAAGGGCATGTGAAGGAGAAAAGAAAACTTAGCAGGTGACCACCTTTAAAGAAAACTGAGGCTAGACTCTCAGCTGGTGTCAGCTGATGTAGGTCCATTAAGGATCTGACCTATCCATTTCCCCATATAACCTTTACTGCAATATTAGCCCTCTTTCCTACTCTAAGTACAGGGAACACCACAAATGCCAAGACAAATTCATTTACTGTCATCGTTTACTGCCACTAAAGGCGGTGTCAAACCCGTTTTGTTTAATTCCTTATAAAGGGATACTCAAGTAAATGGCTTCTCATAGACTCTGATACCATCAGAGATTCCAATTCCACAAAATGTCACCTGCAGGATTAGGGCCTTAAATTCGAAACCTTTGTCCCCCGTGCTGCTACAAAACTCCCAAAGAAACTAGTGCTATGTTCTGCGATGCTTCCTTGTCCAATGTCAGGTTTCTGATATGCTGTTTTAGTTTGGTGGTTTTGTTTTTCTTTAAGATAGTGCTTGGCTGCCCAAGTGACAGCCTTTTACCGCTGCAAGCTTTTACTTCAGAAGTGATTGCAGAGTGATCCAAAAACTCAGCTGTGGTTCTGCCCACTCTGGCTTTTTATCTCGCCAGAGGAAAAGCTTGCAAATTAAACTGCCACAGGGACAGTTACTTTGGAGAAAACTCATCATTTTGCTTTTTTTCACGGCTCCTAGCATTTTGGCGGCTTTTCTGTGCAATAATGGACACCTGTCAGGTTTCAGCAGATAGACATTTGGCAACTCTTTGTTTATATATCATCCTGGCGCGATTGCCTTTTTAAGTTTAAATTCCGTTCTTTACCCACTGACCCCTCCCGCCCAGTAAAGAGAAATAGAAATTTCTTTTTTTAATGCCTTTCATGTTCTCCTTCCCCGCCCCCACCCCCACCAAAGTGCCAAGGCTATTTACTTCTTTGTGTTGACACCTGACTATGCCAAAGATATAAAGCCTAACGTTTGTGTGTTCTCTTCTAAGTATAATTCATGGCTCACAGCAGAGCTTTATGGCTCCTGTTCAAATATTCTCCAGGAGTTGTGTACGATATTTGCCGCAGTGACACAGCCTGGTTCAATCATATGACGCGAGACATTTTGCTTGTGGTAAATTCATAACGCTGGACTGTATTTCAGGTTTTCTGTGAATCTGAATTTGAATGTGATATGTACATTGAGTGTTTCTGTGAATCTCGTTCAGACGAAAAATGGCCACTCCCTCCCCCCCGCCCTTCTATCAAAGAAACAGTGTTAAGGCTGGGATTTTCGAAAGAGCCTAAGGGGGTTAGGCACCAAAATCCCCATTGAGATCTCCAAGAGTAAAAGGATAGCAAGGCTGCATTGCTAAGCACTCAAAAGTGAGAGCCGGGCAACCTTTAAATTGTTGTGCAACCTTAACTCTGCTCCTGTGTGTTACCAGCATTTAGTGACAGAACTCTCAGGCACTGACCTTTGTTTTTGCTGGTGGGTGCCCCACCCCCATTCTGCCTCCCCCCGTTCCCCCTAGGCCCCACCCGCCACTTGCTCCTCTCTGCCCCCGAGGCCCCGCTCACTCCTCTCCTCCCCCTCCCCCCTCCTGCCTACCACTCACTCCTTTCTGCCCTGCAAGTAACATTGGGGGGGGGACAGAAGTGAGCAGTGGGGGCTTCTGCAGAAGAGGCAGAGTGGGGATGGGAGTAGGTGCAGCATGGGTGGGGCCACAGGGGAAGAGGCCGGGTGGGGGCAGAGCATGGATGGAGACATGGTCCATGGGTGCTGTGTACCTCTATTTTTTTTTCTGAGGGTGCTGGAGCCCTGGAGCACCCACAGAGTTGGCAGCTATGACAAAACTGTTTAATAATATAGTCTGGAAGTTTTTTTCTAGTCTCAGTTGACAATTGAAGCCTCTTGTTTGCACTGTACAAATGGTCAAGCCAATAAAAGTTGACTTATGGACCACCTTTATTGACTTATGACCTAGTTCTCCTTGACTTTAATGGGAGCTACACCCATGGAACAGAGGACAGAATCAGGTTCTTTGACTTTTCAATACAATAAGTTTTCTACTCTCCAAGGTCTGTGTTTTAATGATCTAGGGCCCAATTCTGCAACCCACCTCACTTGAATTGAGTAGTGTTTAGACAGGAGTAGTCTCATTTAAGTCAATGCAATTACTCACATGAGTAAGTGCTACCCGACTTGTTTTATGGGGGTAGAATTGGGCCTCAAGGGCCCAACCTGCCACCTTTACTCACATAGAGACATAAGAAATCCGGGCCCCAGTGATGTCCCTGGTAAAGTTTCCATGGGCTTCAATGGACCCAGGCTTTCACCCATAGATATTTAAGGCTACAAGGAGCCATTATGATCAGCTAGACTGACCTAATGTATAACACTGGCCATGGGATTTGACCCTTTCATTTCTGCAGCCAGCCTGGTGCGTGCTTACTCTGCAAGCAGTCCCATTGAAGTCAATGACTCATCATGAGTAAGGGACTCAGAATCATGCCCATAGTTCCAGAGGGATCAGCACAATTAAATATCCAGCACAGTTGCCAACTTTCATGTGGTAATAAGCACCCCAACTTTCACAATAAGCCAAAAATCAAGCTATTCCCATTTCAAAACAAGGCCAAAACAAGTCAATCCCTAAGAACTCCAACACTCCATGTGACTAGATCCCCACAGCATTTAGTCTGGGACTGTCGTGGGCCCGCTGTGCACCTCTGACTCTCCCTCCTTTACCCCCCTCCCCGCCCCTGCTTGCCAGGAGCCGATCAAAAAAAAAAAAAAAAGCAACAAGCTACAAGCCAAAAACTAGCCAACAAGCAACTCACAAGCCAATTACGTAAAAAACAAGCCCAATTTCTGCGTTTTTTTCCACGGGTTTGGCATGTCTGCTATCCAGCTACCTTAGCTGCACTTGACTCTTTGCAGGAGTCTAGCCTTGGCAATGGTTATAGGGTAGCATAGTCTCCACAGGAGTAGTGGCTGACCCTGGTGTAGGGGCATGAGTGCAAGGGGGACACCCACAAAACTGTGTGTGACCAGGTGTGACCTGCCCTGCTCTAGAACAGTGGTTCTCAACCTTTCCAGACTAATGTACCCCTTTCAGGAGTCTGATTTGTCTTGCATACCCCCACAGTTTCACTTCACTTCAAAACTACTTACAAAGTCAGACATAAAAATATAAAAGTGTCACAGCACACTATTACTGACAAAATGTTACTTTCTCATTTTTACCAATAAATCAATTGGAATAGAAATATTGTACTTACATTTCAGTATATAGCATATAGAGCAGTGTAAATAAGTTGTTTTCTGTATGAAATTTTAGTTTGTACTGACTTCGCTAGTGCTTTTTTGTAGCCTATTGTAAAATTAGGCAACTATCTAGATGAGTTGATGTACCCCCAGAAGACCTCTGCAAATCCCCAAGAGATACACGTATCCCTGGTTGAGAACCACTGCCCTAGAATACCTACAATTTAAAGTGACTTTAGAAAAAAAAGTGAGATGCAGTAGTACCCATTCATACCCAAATGAATTTGTGGTCCCAGGGACATTATCATAGCTGGAGGACTGGACATATAACAAGCTAACCTGCTCCTTGTCAAATTACACCACAAATTTCTAGCATGATCATGGTGCTGCTTTCTTTCCTGTCTCCACTGATTTGTGAATCCATATTTATCAAAATGTGATCTTTTAAAAAAAAATCTTGTTTCTCTCACTTCCCCTGAGCTAACTGTGTGTGTTGTTATGTTTCAGATTTGGTTTCAGGTTCTAGCTGAGATTTTATTCCCTTGCAGTAGCGTGTGGATTAAAAAAAAAAGTAAAGCTTGTGTTTGTACAATGTGTAAATGCATTCGGACCCAATCTCAGTTTAAACCGCTAAGTGCTGCCGAAATATAAATCACAAAGGAAAGAACTAGAAGCCCGGAATTAGTAGATTCCAACATTAGTTTCCTTGGACAAATTCCATAACCAATCTACATCCATTTCCCTGTCTATAAAATGGGAATAATACCCCTTCCTTGCTTCTTAGGGATTTTTTGAGTATTAATTACTTTCAACCTAAAGGTGAAATTATCATAAAGCTGTATGCTGAGTATCAGAGGGATAGCCATGTTAGTCTGGATCTGTAAAAGCAGCAAAGAGTCCTATGGCACCTTATAGACTAACAGACGTATTGGAGCATAAGATTTCATGGGTGAATACCCACTTTGTTGGATGCATGAGTATCTCATCCATTTTGTGACAAACATTCGGACATCGTAACGTCCATTGATAAGGGGATGCTGTAGCTTTAAATCAAAACAAGTCATTCGGCAGTGATGAGCTCGCCTCGATTTCTGTATCGCAAGCAATCCAGATAAAGTAAATCATAATAAATCAACTTTGTTACATTTCCCTAGGGGTGTTCTGACAGAGCTCCCTGGAAAGGTTAATTGTCTAACTTTACTTGGGTCTATATAATGCACTTCCAAGCTCCAAAACTTGACTTAACTACTGGCATAAAAGTGGTGGGTGATAAAATGAACTGGTTTTTTTTTCACTTTATTTTGAAAGGTCAAGCCCCAATATAATTATTGATGATTGCGTAAATTGCTGTTGTTGTTTTATTTCAGAGGACTGGCAGGACTAGAAATAGTTCTTTAAAGTCACCTGTTAGTGGCTGAGTCAGAGCCCAGTAAAGCTGAGGGAGAGCATCACACTGTCTGCAGCGGGCTTTGGATTGGGTTCTTACGAGGATGGGAAGCAGTTTATTATTTGTTGAGTCTTTTTCAGTAGCATTTTCAAAAGTGCCTCTCTGACTTAGATACATAAATCCCTTGGAAAGTCTTTACTTTAGATTTGTGGTTCTCCACCTTTTCTCATTTGTGAACCCCTAAAAAGTGTTGAATGGAGGTGTGGACCCCTTTGGAAATCTTAGACATAGTCTGTGGACCCTCAGGGGTCCATGGACCCCAGGTTGAAAACCGCTGCTTTAGATAATAAGGTAGGCTATAAAACCAGATACTTGCTTGTCAAACTTCACATAGTCTCTTGATCCTTCACTCTGCCCATGCTCCTGTCTGTAGCTGTCCTTGCATTAGGGTGACCAGATGTCTTGATTTTATAGGGACAGTCTCGATTTTTGGGTCTTTTTCTTATATAGGTTTCTATTATCCCCCACCCTCTGTACCGATTTTTCACACTTGCTGTCTGGTCACCCTATTTTGCATCAACTTCTCACACAGTCACATATATTCCTTCTTCTCTGTACCCGCACTCTTCACGGCTCATCCTCACGCCTTATCCTGACCATAGTTAAGTCCTTTTTAAAGACCTGCTTTCCAGTGCTGCCTAGTAAGGTTGTTGCCTAGAATGTTAAAGGTTCAGAGTTCAAATCTGGGCAGCGTTGCCTAGTGGATAGAACACAGGATGGGGACAAAGCTGGTTCTAGTCCCAGCTCTGCCACTGGCCTGCTGGGTGATGTTGGGCAGGTCACTTCACTGCTCTGTACCTCAGTTTCCCCTTCTCTAAAATGGGAATAATGGTACTAACCTCTTTTGCTCAGTGATTTAAGACATATAAAAGTGCTTTTCACCAGTACAAGTGTGTAGTAGCAGTATTTATAGATTATAGATTCATAGATACTAAGGTCAGAAGGGACCATTCTGATCATCTAGTCTGACCTCCTGCACAGCGCAGGCCACAGAATCTCACCCACCCACTCCTATGAAAAACCTCACCCATGTCTGAGCTATTGAAGTCCTTAAATCATGGTTCAAAGACTTCAAGGAGCAGAGAAGCCTCCCTCAAGTCAACCATGCCCCATGCTACAGAGGAAGGCGAAAAACCTCCAGGGCCTCTCCAATCTGCCCTGGAGGAAAATTCCTTCCCGACACCAAATATGGCGATCAGCTAAACCCTGAGCATATGGGCAAGATTCACCAGCCATTATTACAGAAAATTCTTTCCTGGGTAGCTCGGATCCCATCCATCTAATATCCTATCTCAGGGGATTTGGCCTATTTACCCTGAATATTTAAAGATCAATTATTTACCAAAATCCCATTATCCCATCACACCATCTCCTCCATAAACTTATCCAGTAGAATCTTAAAACCAGATAGATCTTTTGCCCCCACTGCTTCCCTTGGAAGGCTATTCCAAAACTTCACTCTTCTGATGGTTAAAAACCTTCGTCTGATTTCAAGTCTAAACTTCCTGGTGGCCAGTTTATACCCATTTGTTCTTGTGTCCACATTGGTGCTGAGCTGAAATAATTCCTCTCCCTCTCCTGTATTTATCCCTCTGATATATTTATAGAGAGCAATCATATCTCCCCTCAACCTTCTTTTAGTTAGGCTAAACAAGCCAAGCTCCTTAAGTCTCCTTTCATAAGACAAGTTTTCCATTCCTCGGATCATCCTAGTAGCCCTTCTCTGTACCTGTTCCAGTTTGAATTCATCCTTTTTAAACATGGGAGACCAGAACTGCACACAGTATTCTAGGTGAGGTCTCACCAGTGCCTGGTATAACGGTACTAAAACCTCCTTATCCCTACTGGAAATGCCTCTCCTGATGCATCCCAAAACCGCATTAGCTTTTTTCACAGCCATATCACATTGGCAGCTCATAGTCATCCTATGATCAACCAATACTCCAAGGTCCTTCTCCTCTTCCGTTACTTCTAATTGATGCATCCCCAATTTATAACTAAAATTCTTGTTATTAATCCCTAAATGCATAACCTTACACTTCTCACTATTAAATTTCATCCTATTACTATTACTCCAGTTTACAAGGTCATCCAGATCCTCCTGTATAATATCCCGATCCTTCTCCGAATTGGCAATACCTCCCAGCTTTGTATCATCTGCAAACTATTTTAAAAAGGCCCTGTTGCTTTTTTGCTTTACTTCTAATGAGTCTAGCTGGCTGTCTCTCCTTATATTCTGCGCATCAGGGAGTCTCTTCTGGAATGTCTGGAAAGTGCATCATAGATCTGAACACACTCGTGTCAACAACAATAGTCATTAACATTAACCCCAAAACACTATTTTTAACAGCAATTACACATCAAGAGCAATTCAGACACTAGATCCAATGCCTCCTTCTTAGCCTGAATCCTATTGTCCTGGTCATATTGCATCCCTTGCACAAAACTCCACTGGGTCCAGGAGGGTGTTGCGCGAGAAAGGACCATGGGCCCAGTTCTGACAGATCGAATGTTTTGTGCAAGGTGCCAAGCAGCCTCATATCCCATAGGAGAGGCTCAGCTCCTGAGAGCATGAGGCCCTGGGTAAGGACTTTGTCCCTTCTACTATATTTGAGGACAAGCAGTGGGTATTGCAAAGGTCTGGGATGAAACCCAGTGGCAAAACTTTCTCCCACTGGCTCTTCATTATCAGACTTGAATATGAGCCCAGCTGCACACCTGTGCAAGACAGTGAGGGTTGCCACTCCCTCGCCCATGCAGGTGGATGAGCGGGATAGGGGAAGATAACAAGTGGGTGGAGCCTCAGTTCTGCCTCCTCCAATGAGCTGCTGAGCACAGCCGAGCCAGAATGGAGGGAGATACAAGCTATGCCAGGAAAAGGGCTGGTGCAGCTTTCTTCCTCTATAGAGCAAAGAGAAGTGATTCTGACCTACTATTGGGTCTCTGCCTGGTCTGGGGGCAGCAAAGCCCTTGATTGCAAGGTGCTGGTCCAACCCACAAAGGTCATCTACAGCCAGCCATAGGTTATGGTGGGTAAAAAGGCACCCATGCAATAGTAAAGGGATGTCGAAGCCGGGTGAACAGTACATAAGAAAGGTTGGATGATGTTAGCTGCAGGCAATACTTCACTAACATGAAAAGACCCATGTATCATTCTGTCAGGGGACTGTGGTTAGGAGTTGGCACCATCTCTAAACAAGTCGGCCGCAAACTACAGGCTCCTGGATATAAAAGTTGAGTGGATGTTCTTGTAAAGGAATTCTCTCTCCTAGCACAACTTTGAGATGCAACTGCAGTTTGGTGAGCCCAGACCCCTTAAAAAGCTTTGTTACAGGGCTTCGCAGATCATAGCAGAGAGACTTATGGCCTTCAGAAAGCTGAGAAGGACAAACATTGTTGCTTTAAAAGCTTTTAGGAATTGATCATTTTTTTGCTGCCACTTGTCTGTGGCAGTTATAGTAAATTCACTGTCCTCTGTGAGTTCCTAGATAAGTCTTCTCTTATTACAAAGCCATAACAGAAGATACTATAGTAATATACAACAGTGGCCCCAAACGTGGCAATTTATAAAAATCTGACAGCACTGTTTTGGTCTATTATTAATTAATCTGGTAGCATTGTAATGGACTAAATTATCCAAGGAGTCTGACTGGAGAAAACACAAAGGTTGCGTGTTGGGTAATACCATGCGGGGACTCCATGTTTCCTTGAAACTAAACTAGCTCTTTATTAAGAGAACTGTTTACAGAGATTTAGCAATTGCAGCTGGCATTCCAGCCAGATGCACACAGACTCACATGTGTTCTCCAAACTCTTCACTCCTGCAACCTGTGCTCCTTCCTCCAAGCAGGTTGCTACAGGCTGTATTTTCCCCTTTAAATAGGCAAAATAATGATGCCCTTAGTATGATTTAAAAAAAAAAAACTTGCTGCTTATTCAGACCCAAATACTGCTGATGTTTGTGTTAATATTATTTGTATTCAAGTAGCACCTGGAGACTCCATTGTGCAATGATATGATGGCATTCCCAACTGAGCTA
This sequence comes from Dermochelys coriacea, assembly GCF_009764565.3. Taxonomy (NCBI): domain Eukaryota; kingdom Metazoa; phylum Chordata; order Testudines; family Dermochelyidae; genus Dermochelys; species Dermochelys coriacea. The sequence continues at coordinate 6,406,788 of NC_050078.2, forward strand.
TGATCAAGGCTCCATTGTTCTTGCCATGATACATACATCAATTAAGAGACAGCTCCTTCTCCAAAGAGCTCATAGTCTCCCTAGGCAAATCAAAAGGATTATTGTCCCCATGTTGCAGAGAGAGAACTGATATACAGAGATGTTAATCGACTTGCTCAAGATTACACGGAGTCAGTGGCAGAACTAGGAATTCAACCCAGATCTCCTGAGTTCTAGTCCCGTGCCTTAAACACAAGCCCACCCTTCATTAAACACTGGATAACAACTCAGTACGGACTTCAGGAAGTGAGGTGTTTTGCACTTTCATAACCTTTTTCATCTGAGGCTCTCCATACATCATTTTATTAAGCCTCATGAAACTGAGGGCCAAAGAGGTCAAATGACTTGTCTGAGTTCCTATATGTCCAAGTTCCTATAGCGAGTCAGTGGAATAACTGGAAATGCAAACCAATTATGACTTCCAGTAGCCCCTTTAGGCCACATCTACACTACGGACTTCTGCCACCATAGCTGTGTTGGTCAGGGTTGTGAAGAGGTGTGATCCGTGAGCAACATCACTGTGCATCGTCCCTAGATGCAGCTATGCTAGCAAAGTTATGCTTTGACTGGAATAGCTGGTTTCATTCAGTAGGGGTCGTTTTACCATAGTAATGCAACATGCAGCTTTGCCGGCATAGCTGTATTTGCATTAGGAGTGTTTTGCCAGCGTGGTATATTGATATAGCTATACCAGGAAAGCACTCCTCGTATAGAAATGGGCTTAGCCAGGGATTGCACCCACTCCAACATGCTGCTAGAGAGCTGGAAACTCAGTAGCATTGGGAGCCTATTCCCATCAGGTCATACATCTGTAAGTGTCCTGGCACACCTGGCATGGTGATACCTTTTCTGCATCCTTTACTGTAAAATCTGAGCCCATGCAAGTAGTACACTAATTGTCCTGATTAGCATCTACTGAAGTCTTTAATGGAACCAGGATTAGGCCTCCCTTCTAAATCAGGGTGTTTGCAAAGACTTTCAATGGAACTGGTCAGTTATATCTGATATTTGAGCACAAGCTGTTTTGTCTGACCAAGAGTCCACTAGATTAGGAGTGGGGGCCAGTTGGGTTCTGTCCCTGACTCTGTGACTGATCATGCCCACACCACTTCACATCTGTTTCCTCACCCACCCACTCTGTGCCTTTTCTGTTTAGACTATAAGGTCTTCAGAGCAGGGAGGCCTTTAGCTACTACCATAATATAACTAACAGTGGTGTAAATCAGTTCAGAGTATGGACATATCTGGAAAAACTATCCAAATTGTTCCTAGTTTCACTTTCCAGTTCTTCTCTAACAGTCTTCAAACATCATGGCTTCCCCACACACCCCTTTTCCATTTTACAAACAGCTCAGAACTGTTTGCCAGGAGCAAGTACAAACATAACCATACAGTTCTTTCGGGATGTTTGTTGTGAGATGACTTGACTTATTTTGTTCTATTTGTAAAGCGGTAGGAGATGTTTGTTCCCTGGTGGGGACTTTCTAAAAGTGTTTTTGCATCTAGTCTGCACGAGACTGTGATCTGTTTCAAAACGATTACTAGAACTCTGCACTGGTAGCTGATGAGCTGGAATGAGGTGAGCATTTGAGGGAATATTCCCCGAGGGTTAACAAAATAAATCCTATAGAATTCAATAGAAAGTGGTCTTAAAATAATCTATAGAAAGAGGCCAAAACTGTAACTGGGCTCTAAAAAGAATGAGATAAATTTAATGGAGGATAGGTCCATCAGTGGCTATTAGCCAAGGTGGTCTGGGATGTAATCCCATGCTCTGGGTATCCCTGGTCTCTGGCTGCCAGAAGCTGAGAATAGGTAGCAGGAGATGGATCACTCGATGATTGCCTGTTCTGTTCATTCCCTCTGAAACACCTGGCATTGACCACTGTCAGAAGACAGGGTTCTAGGCTACATGGTGGGTCATTGGTCTGACCCAGTATTGCCGTTCTTATGTAAGAAAACCATTCTCTGTTAAGTTCTGCAGGTCTTTAGAATAATTTCTATGGAGCCCTATTATTAGAGAACTCTGTTGGTTTAATCCCTGCTAAAACCCAAGTTCAGCAAATAAATTAAATTTAAAGCACAATGTGTGCTTGTGAACAATCCCATTAAAATCAATCAGGGCCTAAATTCCGTAGAACTCTTCTATAAGGATTAGGATCAAGCTTCATTGAAATGCAACACAGTGCTGAGGGGAAGCAGCTCATTGATCTCTTGCTTCCTCTGGTATGAAAAATGCCTTTATACTTCCTCCATCTAACTTTAGCATCAGATGTTGGGAGGCTGGTGGTGGCAGGGGGAGCGGGCAGTGGAACATATTAACCTGGAGAAGCCATGCACCTGGAACTCTTGTTGAAATAATTGGATCTGTTGGCTAGCTCCATTCAGTTCCACAGGCTACAACAATTTACAGCAGCTGAGGATCTGGGTCAGAGTGTTAAAGCGAAACCAAGAGCTCGGTGATTCCTGGCTTCCAATTGTGAGCTCAGACTAGTAGCCCACCGTTTCTTAGACTCATTGACTTTAGGGCCAGAAGGGACCATCATGATCATCTAGTCCGACCTCCTGCACATCACAGGCCACAGAACCTCGTTCACCCACTCCTATAACAGGCCCATAACCTCTGGCTGAGTTACTGAAGTATTCGAAATTTGATTTAAAGACTTCAAGTTACAGAGAATTCACCATGTAATTGAGATCAAACCAGCAAGGGACCAGTATCCCCTGCTGGAGAGGAAGGAGGAATTGGTCTCTGCCAATCTCACCTGGGGAAATGTTCCTTCCTGACCCTCAATATGGTGATCATTTAGACCCTGAGCATGTGGTTGTGCCCAAGATCAGGACATCTGGAAAAGAATTCTCTGTAGTAACTCAGAGCCCTCACAAATTTGTGTCCAATCTCTTGCCATGGGTATGCTTGCTTGTATTAGTTGGGGATGGGCTGTAGGCAACCTCATCTTACCATCCCCTCCACGAATTTATCAAGCTCAGTCTTGAATCAAGTTCGATGTTTGCCCCCCACCGTTCCCCTTGTCCTTCATATGAAATGTACATTTTAAATATTTCCTGAGGTAATCATCTAGCTAAGTCACTTTTGTGAGCAACGCAGTTTGCAAAGGCTAATAGTATTTCTGTTATAGGCCTGCAGAGGAGGCTGGTGTCTTGCTGGCTTTGTTTATAAAGGAGGCTGGTGCCAGCAGCAAAGCAATTTGTCTGTCCATGGAGATTGTGTGACCAATTATTTAATCCTCATAATAAGGCAGAGCTGTTTTGTTTTACTTTGATTTTCAATGAGTACTGAAATGGTTCGGTTCTTGACTTGCCTCACTAATCGCATTTGGATTGTGGTGCTCTGTAGTGAATGACTTGTGTAACAGATGACAAGTTCAGCTTCTTGTGATGATTAAGACATCAATGTCAATAGCAGCCCATCAGGTAGGCAGCTTGATTTACTTAGGAGTTGTGCAGTATACGGCATGGTCTATTTTCTTGGCCATGGAATGGTAATTGTGTCAAATTGATCTGCCACTTAGATGACCTCTTGCTGCTGCTGGATGCACAGATAGTGATATACAGCCACAACAAAATGCATTCTTCTGTCTATGGCTAGTCAGAAGACTGTGGCCCATCCTCTCAACACAAGCCTGGACACAGGCATCCAGGCCCTGACCATTGAAGGTCACTACCTGCATGTGGAATGATCAGATTTAAAATTTACTTTAACTAATCCAGAATGCAGCAACTATCTCCTCAGCAACACTAGCCATAGAGAGAGTATCATCCTCCTGGTATGAGTTCTCTGTGTTGGCTCTTCATCAAATACCCCAGCTCACTGTGCTGCTTGCCCACAGAAGAGCAGGTAAAAATGCAGGTCATGGTATCTTCCAAGGTCTTTCATGCTGCTGTCCCATGATACCTCCCTCTCCATGATGACTTCTCCCTTCACAGTGATATTCCTCCGGTTCTGTGGAGCTATCAATTTAGATCTGAAACTTGGAAGAACAAGAGACTTGTCTCATCAGCAACAGGGCTGTGGCTCGTCACCAGAGCAGGCTGGAATAGATGTGGTGTCTCAGCCTCCAGAGCGAGATGTAAAATTCATTCCCTCACATTAGCCATCCCAGAGATACAAGTCAGCATGACAAAAATGGGAGAAGGAGGAAATAGGGGGAAGGAGAGAGAAGTAAGGAGCAGTAGGGAAAAAAGGGAGTTGAGAAAGAGAGAAGGAAACAAATTCATAATTATGTTTATAAAAAGTAGCCCAAGACCTAAGAAGAAGAGACAAAAATTAAGACAATTAGACCATTGACTTAGTGTGATTGTGGTTACTTCTCTCTTGGAAGGTACAGAGACAAAGCTGCAATTGTGCCGAGGTTTCCAACAGTCCTGTATTAGTGTGGAACAGGAGAGTGTGGGTGAGGTTCGGTGGTCTGTGATGTGCAGGAGGTCAGACTAGGTTAGTACAGGACATTTTTCATCCCATATTTCAATACAGCTGGGCCCAGAGCAGTCTGGAATGTCACTCCAGCACCTGAAATCCAGGACAGAGCAGTGCTCCAGCAATTTACTTTGCAAAGTGCCGGTGGCTGACAGCTTGACCTGGCACATGGGGTTGCAACGCCACTCAGATTTGGCCTGGCCACCCCTCCATCTGCCATGCAACACCCAGAGGTGGAGAGAGAGTACACCTAGGGAAGACTGGGGAGAGGGGACCTGCTCTCAGAGACTCAGGTCAAGATGGGGGACATCTGACAATGATGACAACCTTAGATGCTACCAGTATAAGACCATAGATACCTACCTACCAGAGTCCAGTATTGCCAGAACTAGTGTTCAAAAATCATGAGTCAGACACTAAACATCATGAGAGTGGCTTAAAAATCATGAGATTTCAAAAAAAATAGGTGTTGAATTCTTTCTTTCTTTGCCTTCTGTTATCTGAACTACTTAGGTTAACTCAGGTCCTGTTTTCAATCACAAAGCTAGAGCTTCCTTTCTTTATTCTCATGTAATCGCAGGATTCTGTGAGCCAGGCTTTGAGAAATCTACCAACTATGGTGAGACTCACCATAATAACGCAAGAGTTGGCAATGTTGAAAGCTTTTAGAGGCAGTATGGAGTTGGAGAGGTTTGACTTTGACTTTGTAAGCCCATTCCACGGGCATAATGTTGGCGTTTAATGAAAAATAGGATATATTGATGATAAGTTTTGCAGAATTAAGTTGAGTCGTTGTACAAACTGGGAGTTACAGTGAAATATCACTATTCCTGAACATTAGCAAATGTTTATTGTATCTGAGTCACCCAAGCAATGAACTGGCTATTTTGGGGCCTCTTCTTATGGCAAGCTCTATCTCAACATGAGAATCTTAGAATGCTTTCCAGATTGAAGAAAAAGGAAGACACTACAGGAGCAACAAATAAATATATCCTAAAATAAATCCTGGAAAGATTCAGGGACTCTGATATGCACTCTCAAATGCACAAGCAGAGAGAGTTCTATAGAGGAGCACAGTGACCAAAGAAATTACTGGAACCAAGCTGCTAAGCAGAGATAAACAGGGGCCTAATTGGCTTTATAGAGAGATTTATTCATGCGCAAAAAGCCCTACAACATTAAAAATAACGTGACTTAAAAACCTTTCATTAAAAACTCCTGTACCTGATATACTGTAATGAAAGCAGAAGAGATAGTTCCAATTAAACACATGAAAGCTCCATGTCCATAAATTATTTTTCAGAAAGTAGACTGTATAGCGACTGATTTTCTGATTTGGGAATATTTTCCCCGCCTTGGAGAAGCTGGACAAAGAGGGGGTATAAACAGGATATTCAAACCCTGGCAGGTTGAATGTTGGTTTTGTATTTAGGGAAAATAAGTTTCATTCCATTGCTGACTTAATGTCTTTAGCCACAGACGATTGCCTTCCATCCTTGGGTATTAAGCAATTTCTAAATATTAGAGTGATTGGATGGCTCAGGGAAGGTATATTACTGACCTTATTAGGGAGGTCTCTGCTTAGAGCCCAACTAAACAGGATAGCAATGAAAAGTTGCTACCATCTAAAGGCTATTTGGTGGCTTAAGGACAATGAATTGGTGTTCTCAGTCCATTGGTAACCCAACGCCCATTTAAGAAACAAAAAACGCAACCATCATAATGGTAACATTACCAGCAGTCAAGGCGGAGGCGAAAGACACAATTCAGTAAACTTACACACAAGCTTTGATGAAAAGAGGCCTAAATAGGTTATGGACACCTAGGGTGCTTCTGAACAGTTGTGGGGTTGGTGGCTGCTAAAGGGGTTGAAATTATTTGAATATAAAAGATTTCTTAGTTGAAAATTTGACATTTTAAAAAATTAAGTATACCTTGAAAAATTGTTGACACTGACAAAAAAAATTGACCTTTTTATCAATAATTTAATTGCATTTTTTGTTTACCGAAAACTGAGTTTGTGATAAATTAAAAATGTTAATATCAGTTCTGATGAAATCTGATTAAAAACGTACACCATTTTTTTCAAATTAAGTATGTCCATTTCAAACTTCTTGCTACCTTATATAGTGCTTTTTGTCAGTAGAACTCCAAGTGCTTTACAGAGGCAATTAGTGTCATTATCCTCATTTGACAGATGAGGAAACTGAGGCACATAGTTCTGATGTGCTTTGCCCAAGGTCACCCAGCAGCAGAGCCAGGAATAGAACCCAGGGCTTAAGAACATAAGATTGGCCATATTGGGGCAGACCAAAGGTCCATCCAGCCCAGTGTCCTGTCTGCCGACAGTGGCCAATGCCAGGTGCCCCAGAGGGAGTGAACCTAACAGATAATGATCTAGTGATCTTTCTCCTGCCATCCATCTCCACCCTCTGACAAACAGAGGCTAGGGACACCATTCCTTACCCAGACACCATTTCTTACCCTTCCTTACCATGTCTAGTTCTCTATCCACTAGGCCACACACTAGTGATGGCCTGACTGTCCACTTTCTTGTGTAGTCATTCACACTTGTGCAATGCTAGTGTATGCAGAGAAATCTGCTCCATGGGGCTGGATTGAGCCATAGTCTCCATGCCTAGGACTCTGGCTGCTAGAGGCATGTGATCAGCTTCTAGAGTTTGCAGAGAGCCTGGCACAGTAGCCCGAAGAGATATGAACGGCCTCATTAGTTCAATGGCGGAACTCTGTTCTGCAGAGCCCCTTCAGCACAACCCCAGAAGGAGTCTCTGGCAGGAGGAATCTGGTCCAACCCCCCAAGCGGATACACCACGGACAGCGGGATAAGTATTAGGGGCCTTTTACTGCTGCCTCCTTGGGGCAAGAGAAAGGGAACACCTGCTGCTTCAGAGAGGAGGAGGAAGAACCTGGGGGGTGGCATGTGGGGGTGGGGACCACAGTTGCAATACCTTTAAAGTCCTGGGTTGGCTTCATCCAGCCCTGCCGATCTGGCAGCATTTCACAATGGTTGTAAATAACCACCCAGAGGGCAGGGCAGGGCAGTGGAGAACAAGCTGACGGTCAGCACTGTCAGGATGTTGGGCCCATATAAATACCTACAGCTATAATGAGAAGCACATCATGCAGCAAAAAACAAACAGGATATGAAAGTGGCCAATAGCTCCCACTTAGGCTCCACTGTTGCTGGGCTGATTTTTTTTTTTCCAACCAGCTGTAGTTGCAACCTTACACCATGGTGATATTATGGTCAGTTATCTAAATACAGCCTTGCCAATCCCAAGCATTCAAAAAATCATGAATCAGGCCTCAAATCATAAGTCTTGCTTAAAATAATATAGCTTTACAAATGATTTGTGGTTTCTGCGCCTCTGATGCACTTGGGTCCTGGTTTCAACCTTTTTCTCCATAAACATGAGGGCTAGAAACCAATTTACGTTTTAGTGAAAGCTGAAATTCTCACTTGACTCTTCGGAGCAGGGTCTTTAAGTAAAATACCTACCATTGCAAGACTTACAATAAAACCACGAGAGATGGCAACATTGTAAAGATAGTGCTCATGGGATTATTTTAATCTTTGAAGCACTTGGTGAACATTTAGTAAATCTCAAAAGCCCCTGTGAGATAGATTAGTCAGTGTTATTTAGCCCTATGTGACAGACAGACAATGCGATCCAATGGACAGGAGTTTGGAGAGGAACCCAGGTCTTCTGGGTCCTTCCATTCCTGTGCACTCTTAGACCACATTACTTTTGCCTCTCTTTCCCTGTTCATCTGGTATTTTTTGATTGTAAACTCTTTGGGGAGGAGGCTTTCTCTTACTAATTGCGTATACAGTGCTTATACATGTTGTGGCCTCTAGGTACTGCTGAATTCATCTCATAAAAGAGGGCCTGATTCTCCATCATCATGAGTTGTCATATACTCTGGGCTAAATTGGCTAGCATTTAGATTGCTAGCATTTTGAATCCACTTTGCCCATATAAATGAGGAGGTAATTGCTCAAGCTGTGGAGAATCCAGCTCTCTCTGCCCAGTCTATTCTAATTCTATATGCATATATGCAGACCTCTACTTCTATCTGTATCCTGACATAAGAACACACAGAGACTGTTTCTAGAAAAATACCCCATCCACTCAGTTAATGTGCAGGAGGAAACAAATGTAATTAAGGGGGCAAACCAAGGTGATATGCAGACAAAGACAAGGAAAATGCCTGTGTGACTGCAAACTCTGCTGGAGGAGAGGTTTAAATCATCAATACATCTCGGAGAATAAAGATCTTTCCCACAAGGTTTTACTATTGTTAGATTTAATTGAAAACAAGTGGGGCTATTATAGGCTGTGTCCAAAGCCTGTTGAAGTTCATGAAAATCTTTCCATTTATTCCCGGGTCTCCTAAGCGAAGAGCATGGGGATAGTGGAATTGAAACCTCTAAAATGGAGTCTGGAAAATAATATGTACAATGGAATTTGGATTGAAGAAGAGCTATTTAACGGCAATAAATAATGCAGCCAGCTCCAGGTGAGGAACATGGGGAGCCCCTAGCATCAGAAAGCTTGATGTCAAGAAGTTGTTTCCTGGAATGTAAATGTCTTAGTCGGGGATCAGTTCAGTGCCAGAGGTGATCAGAGCAGCAGCATGTGATGCTGGCCAGAGTGTAGACAAAATGCTCAGCATTGTAAGCAAAAGAAGAATTATGCAAGAGCATTCTGGATTTTTAGTGCAATCAACAGAATTTGTCTGAACTCTCACATCCATCACTTGTTAGTGAGGATTTTGAGGAGCAGATTCTCAGTTTTGGTGCAAATTGTTAGTGGGCCACTGATTTCAAGGATTTATATATTCCTCAAACTGTTTAGTTTAGCATTGCTGTATGCTGTTAAATAATTGCCACATTCCACCCCAGAGGTGTCTGAATTTCATTTCTGTGATAGCTGAAGCAAAATCAATATAGTTTTTACATTTATAAAACATTCGGTGATAGTTGGAATGAAAGGTGATCTATATGTTGTACAGCTCTCATCTACCCCTGTTAATCTAAATCACCTGTTGAAGGCGTAAGTTTCAGAAGCGCTCAAAGGCCCCTTTCCCCACTCAAGGATCTCAATTTAGAGCCATTAGTCATGGAAATGAACGTTTCCTTTTTACTATAGCTTGGTGCAGTATAGCAGTCCTGTGTATTTCCATGTGTGCTTGTGTTTTCTGATCCAGCTCTTGGCTTTTTAATTAGCAACAGCTAATCAAAAAGCTCACTTATTCCCAGAGTGTTGTGAAAGTGATAATGATCCATGGATTAAATAGATAAGGACAGATGAAAGGTATGTTCATTAAAGTTTAATGGGGTTTACTGGAAGGAACATCAGACTAGCAGTGTTGCTGAAAGGTGTTACAAGGGTCTTTATTTCCAAAGGAGGGAAAAGGAAAGTCCTAAACAGCGTGAATAGATCTGGTCAGGACTTTTTTTTTTTTTTTTACAAACCAATTTTCACCCAAAATTGCCTATCTATCAAAACTGAAACTGTTGGCAAAACAGGTTTGTTCTAGAAGAATCTTCTGACTCAGAAATTTTTGGAAAATATCAAAATTGTTGAAGTGTCCCATTTTGACATTTCCAATGGGAAAGTTCTGATTTTTAGTAAATTTAAATTAAACTAAAAAAAAGAGGAAAGTCAAAAATCAAAACTAAACTATTTGAAATTATTGAAATAAGCATTTTGATTGATCCAACACCTTTTTTTTTTTTTGGATTTTCTGTTGGTGAAAACTTTTGAGCTTTTGCTGTTTTGTCACTGTTCATTATGGGAATTTTTTTCAATATCTCAAATTTTCATGGGATGGGAAAATCATTTCCCACCCAGCTCTAGTCCCACAACTTAGGAAGCAGAACCGGGGACTGGGAATCCCTAAATTCTTCCCTGAGCTCTGCCAATGACCTGCTGTATAGCGTTTAATAGAGCTAGTCAAAATAGTTAACTCAAAACTTTTGGAAATGATTTTTTTTTTTGGAAAATTTTCAGTTTTTGGAATTTTCCAATTTTACAAACAAAAAAACCCCCAGCAACTCTAAAATGGATATTTCCCCCAATTTTTGTTTCCCCCTTTCTCTTCTGTTATTCCACTTTCCCCTTTTTTGCCAGTGAAAAAGGCAGTTACAAAGGCAGAGCAAAAACCCATAAAATTCAGGTTTTTGCATTGAAAAAAATCATTTTTAAATGCTATTTATTTTCCCCCACAAAATGTACTTACCCCTTTTTAACCAGCTCTTGCCCCTACTAAACGACTTCCCCTTCTTTGTGTCAGTTTTGCTATCTGGAAGCGGGGATAAAAGACACTTCCCTGTCTCACGCAGCAGTGTTGTGAGAACACATTCTCTGATGTCCATGCAGCTCTTTGGAGACAGAAAGGGTTCGTCCATAAGTCTAATTATAGCTATCAGACTACAAATAGTGGTCTCTCCCCAGCAAGACAATGCATTAGAGATGGAAACCAGACACATTATTTCCAGTCCATCATCCTGCCAGAGCAGAACTGTTCCCCACAGTGTGTTCTGTAATGTCTTCATAGAATCATAGAATATCAGGGTTGGAAGGGACCTCAGGAGGTCATCTAGTCCAATCCCCTACTCAAAGCAGGACCAACCCCAACTAAATCATCCAGCACACTGGTCTTGTCCAGCCCACATTTACATGATCCAAGTGATGAGGTTTCCAACTCTGGAAACCTGTGCACTCTTAGGCCACATTACTTTTGCCTCTCTTTCCCTGTCCACCTTCTATGAGACACTGTTCCAGACACTAATACATCTCGGTGTTTGCTGGTGTTTGTCCTTTGCTCAGGTTCATCCCATTTATCCTAGCTTTTTCACTCCCTCCTTTGTGTTTATACCCTTAAAGTACTGGCAAGTAGGGCTGGCTGGCAAACAAGAGAGCTGTTTGGTGAATTAGAGAGGCAGCCCCCCATCCCCCAGTATTCAATAACTTAGTGGGTAGGGTATAAGCAGCCAAACTACAACTTCCATATACTCCACATCAAAATGTTTCAGGTTTTGGCCAAAACATTTTGACACTTGAATTTTTGCCCAAAATAGAAATTTTCCACAGGGGGAAGATTTTACCAGCTCTAGTGTCTTGTTGTCTTGATCCAAGGCCCTTGGTCTGTAGAATAATTGTAAATGTTTGCCCCAAGTAGAAGATCTAGGCTGTCTACGACATGACTGTAAAGAAGCACCATCCTGTGTTAACCGAGCAACTTGGGTACCCGCTGTTTCCAAGGGTTGTGGCCATGAGAATTGTAACAACTCCAGCCGGACATGACTTTTATGCTTGATGTTTGGATCTGCCAAAAAGGTGGTTGGTCTGGGACTGGAGGCTGGTGAGAGACAGGCTTTCATCCTCTTTCATCCTGCCATCCCAATTCTTCCAAACTGGGAGGATGATGGGGAGCCCACCTGATAAGAAGGGTGTCTGGGGATGAGACTATTAAAATCAGTTACTTAGCTTTCCTGGGATTCTGACTAAGGCAACAGGCAGCCCTCTCTATCAGAGAAATCCCTATCAATACAGTGTTTTTAACTGAATTTAAACTATATCTGATCTCCTTTGTACAGATGGGTTTTTGCTATTTGACATTAGCCATGCTATCTATTTGTGCTGCAATTCCGAGGGGGAAGGCGTACAAAAGAGCATCCACTGAGCTCTCAGCCGCTTTATGGCACTGAAGTTGTTCCTTCCATTAATTCTCGGGATCTGGGGATTAGCCAGCAAGCCGAGGAAGTAAATGAATCTGTATCCATCTCTTATGTGCCTCTTACTGACCGCGGTAGGAAGGGAATGCAATTGAGCGAGGAGGTAGATTTTCAATATTAAAAACGCACTTCCATTATCACTAATGCACCCAGAAGGAACTGTGGTATTGATGGGAGTCAGCTGGTGTCCTCTGTGGTATGTGGGGAGCAGAGAGAGAGGACCTTTAATGATACCATTTTGCTGTAGTAATGCTTATTAGTTACATCACAGTCGCATCTGGAGATAGCTACTGAGATCAGGGCCCCATAGTGCTAAGTGATTATATACACATACCAAAACAAAATTTGTGCTCCAAAGAGTTTGCCATCTACATAGATAGGGCAGATAAAGGGAGTATTATCATACCCATTTTATAAGGGAGAACTAAGGTCCAGGAAGTCTGACTTGCCCATAGTCACACAAGAAGCCTATGGCAGAACTGGGACTGACCCTAGATCTCTTGAATCCCAGGGGTATAACTTAAAGGACATCCTTTCTCTCCAACCATGAGCTCTTTCTTTTTCATCCGTGGAGTGCTTGATCATCCCCGATCGACTTTGCTGGGAGCTGTACTATTGATTTCAATGGGCACATGATAAAGCCCCAAATTATTACATTTTCCCTTACAATCAACTGAAGCCTCCTGTACTTACCCAACTATGTTGAGTTTTTCTTTAGTAGGGAACTATGTGATAAGAAACAAGTATTGTAGGGAAGGATCCTGCACTGGCTGGAAGATTGACCAGGGAATCTAAAAGGTCTTGATTCAGTGAATATTCTTGCGGGGCTTCATTGCTTTTTGCTTATGTTGACAAAAGAACCTAAAAAAACCCCAATGCAGGCAGAATTCTTTCTTTGGTGCCTACTTGCCCATACAGTGAGTCAGTGGCAGAAATGAAAAACTTACTGACTCCTATGCATTCTATGCAACTAGGTAACTTATGGGGTTTTTTCTATGTATTGTCCCTTTACGTTTCCAGGAGTTTTTTCAGGGGGTCTCTGTAGTTATATGCAGTGGTGGAGTAGCCACACTGGTACCAGGACTTTAAAGGGACAAGGCGGGGGAGGTAATATCTTTTATTGGACCAACTTACGTTGGGGAGAAAGACAAGCTTTTGAGATTACATAGAGCTGACCTGAAGAAGAGCTCTGTGCAAGTTTGAACACTTGTCTCTCTCTCCCCAACAGAAGTTGGTCCAATAAAAGATACTACCTCACCCACCTTTTTTCTCGATATGTAGTAAAACAGTTCTTGGAAACTATCACTCAAAAGTGCCAGTAGATGGCGGTCAAGAATATGTGACATTTTCCCCCCCTGGGTTTTGTAAGACCAGTAAATCTTATCCTGGTTGTGAACTGCATTTGGCATCTTGCATGCAGCTCTTTCCATGCAATTTTTAAGAGGAGTCTGCTGTCATCTTGAGGCACTCTGCCATTTTATGTTCAGCTCAGCGTGCTACACAAGGGGCAAGCACATTGTGCACTCTATCTCTCTCCCTAAAATTGAGACTTTACTTTTGCTTTGGTTTATTTTGTTTTTCCCCTTAATCCAAAATGAAAGCCACTTAGACGCAAAGTTCACGGTTGCTCTTTGGTCTGGGAAATCATGATAAACATGACTCCTCTTCCTCCCTTCACACTTGCAGGGCATGCTCACGAGAATGCACATTTGGTACAGCACTGAAGAGCATTCCGGCTAGGGTTGCCAGTTTTGATTGGACATATTCCTGGAGATTTCATTGCATGACCTAATCTCTCATTAAAGAGTAATCTTTTGTTCCTGGAGACTCCAGGACAATCCTTGGGGGGGGGGAGGTGGCGGGGGGGGGGGAGTTTGGCAACCCTAATTCTGACATTCTTTGTCTGTATAACCTAGCATAATTTCAGGGACAGCAGCCTTAGTCCTTGTATGAGCCTTACCTCTCCCAGTCCACTGCAGTGGGCTATGGAACAGAATAAAGCACTTTCTCCTTCTTGATCCAAAATGCAACTTTAACTTCATCCCTAGGGATAAAGTTATTCTGCTGAGAACAGAAGGCTCATTTATTGGGCTGAATGAAACAGCCGATGGTCTTGGTAAAGCCGTGGTTTGGGATTAAGACTTGGGTTCAATTCCCGGCCCTACCATATATACCCTGTGTAAATTAATCTCTCTTTGCTTCAGTTTCCCCATTAGTAAAACTGGGCTAATAGTTCTTTATCTATTTAGATGATCATCTCTACATGGCAGGGTGCTATCTCTTACTATGTGCATGTGCAGTGCCTGGCACGGTGGGGTTCAGATCTTGGTTGGGGCTTCTAAGCGAGATCACGATTCAAGTAGTTAATAGAAGGAGTAAATGCGTCACCATCCATTGCTCTTCCATGCAGCTGACTGCAATGTGGTTTGGAATTGCTTCTGTTGCATATAAAGATGACTGCAGAAAAAACCCAAACAAACACCAAGATGGGTTCATTGCCTTCAGCTTCTTAGTTCCTCTCCCCCCAGAAGAATGAGATGGACTTTCCTGAAGACACAGCAGGCATGTTTGACTTTCCCCTGGAGCCCAGAAGCCTTCAAAGAGGCCTGACATGGATACTTGGGGCCCCTTTTGGAGGCTTCCATCTCTGAATTGCTGCCCTGCTCCCGCCCCCATCTGTGAGGGACCCCATCAGCCACTCCGGGAAAGGAATCAGGGCCGAGGCCCAGCAGGGGAAGTTGACTAAGAAGCAAGTGCCCCTTGGAGAATTGCAAGCAAATGGCAGCTAAAAGGGCACTGAGTGAATGCCAAGGGGTTGCTCCAAAGCCCATTGATGTCAGTGGGATCGAGCCTTAAAGCAGCAGTGTCTCCCCTGTGTACTTTCATGCCCTCATCTAGAGGGATCACGGGCAGCCTGGCTCCTGCCCCAGCCATGCCTCTCTGGCTGGTGGAAGGAGCAGGGAGTGTCATGGAGCGAGAGACCCTCCACTTAGCTGGCCAAGGATCCTTGAGTTTGAAGCCCTGTGCAGCCACAGGTCCTTTGCCCCTGCTGCTTTTGGTGTCCTCACCCTCTGCCTTTTCCACCCCCCTGCCAGTCCTGCAGAGTTGTCCTGTTTTGTATCTGTATGTTCTTCTCAATGCAGTTCTACACAGGAGGGGAATGACCAGGCCCTTAGCCGGTGTCTTTTCAGCAATGCGGGGCCTGGATGGGTGTTACAAGAAGAGAGGTTGTAGATGGGATTCAGGGTGATGTTGGGGTTAGAAACATAAGACTGGATTCTGTTCTCTGGTTCTGCCACAGACTTACTGCATGGCCCTGAGCCAGATAGTGTCTCTTGGCCCCAGTTTCCTTGTTAGTAAAAGGAGGCAGGAAGAGGAGGATACGTCCCTGCAGCTCACACAGCTAGTTGGGAAACAGGAAAAGAAAACCGTGCTAATGTTCATTTCTGGTTTCTCATTGAAATTCCATTCCTGTCGAAATTTTCCGACCAGCCCTACTTAACCTGCTAACGTTTCTAAAGTGTTTGGAGAGCCTCAGCTCAGGCTTCCTGTAGAAGGGCCTGATCCAAAACCCTCTGAAGTCAGGGAGAGTCTTTCCCATCTTGGGGTTTGGATCAGGCCCTCAGTGCAAAGTAGCATTACTGTGGAATAATATTCTGACTGAGTGACACTGCAGTTAGTTGGCATCCCCACTATCGAATCACTTGAGATACATCAACGATGGATTGGGCCAAAAATCATATTTAAGATCTTTAATTACTTTTCCCCTTGCAATCCACTCTGAGAAAGAAACATGTAATTCCACAGCCTCAGAATCATGAGATGGGACCGAATTGTGACTGTTTCATGGGCAAAGAATGCTCACTGGTGTTTTCTCAACTTACTTCCTCTTCTGCACCTGCTCAGCTGTGCTGGTTGGTACACTGGGACTGCAGCCCAGATGCTACCTACCCTCTACCCTTCTGTCCATCCAACAGCCTGGCAGTGGCTCCTATTCCCCGCCCCCTGTGCAGTGGCTGGTCATGCAGGTAACTCAGGCAGATGCAAAGGAGAGCAAAGGATACCAAGTAACCTTTCTCCTGTTTATAGGATATAGAGGTTGTTCTACTGTCACTTCAGGATAGAAATGACACTTCCACACTCAGAAGAAATTGTAGACTCAGCAATTTTTGTTATAGGAACGACATCCACTTTAAGTTGTCTGTGGTTCAACACCACATTTCTGGACATCTGAACTGGTTGGGAAGGATTCATTATTTTTTTCTCTCTCTCAGGTATTCTCTTGGGTGAAATTAAGAGAAAGAAAGAAAGTTTTAGATGTTGATCTCTGAGAGGGTACCAGGGAATCAATCACTGTGCTATCCTCGTGGGTCAGAAGAAAATGTTTTTCAAAGGCTAGGTAATTAAAGAAAAGAAAACAGGCTAATAATTTAAATGTTTGAAGACTGTCTTTACAGTGCGTTAGTTGTGACTCTACACAAGAAAGTCCAGACAGAAAATGGTCATTGAAAACAATTTGAAAAAGTGTGGGGAGCAGTGCGGAGGAAAGTCATGAAACTTGTGCACATACAATGTTTTTTGTTTTCCTACCCACTCTACCACAGGAGACCTTTGAGCTGCAGATGAAGCAGTTAACACACAAGAGTATTGGTCTCATTTTCTAGTTTGCAGATGCATGAGGTGACTGATCCAAAGTCTGCTGAACTCTGTGAGAGTCTTTCCATGAGTCTTGTCCAAAGTGACACTCAGAGGTTGAGGATCTCCTCTAGTGTCCAGTAAAAGCAGTGGAAATATTCCCATTGACTTTGTCACTGACCTACTTGGGCAAGTCATTTCGGGTCTGATCCAACGCAAGGAGATGGAAATACATCTCAGGAGTCAAGATAGATGTCCTCTTCATAGGCCAGAAGCAACCATTAGATCTTCTCGTCTGAGGTCTGTATAACACAGGCCATAGAATACCTTCTAAGATTTGGACTACACTTTCCAGATAGGGTTACATCTTATTCAGGTTTTATTCAGCCGTTAGGCAAAGCTTCTGAGACTACAGTAGTGAATATGATATAAATGCTTATATCTCTATCTAAGGAATGAGTAGGGACTTAACAGTTTAGCTCATAGATAGATAGAACTGGGAAATATATTTCATGCCTGATAATGTATTGAATGTTTAGAGTCAGGGAACAAGCATTCTGGGGGGAATGGGGAGGGTGAGGAATTTCTTTGGCTTTCCTCCATAATAAATCACTGGCTGTATGCGAGTCGGCAAACCCAAAAGTCTACACCAAAGCAGTAATGATGACGATCCTTTAAAATCCAATCCTATGGGCAAGTGATGTCATTTTCTGGGGAATAGCTGCTGTGTGACTCTGAGACTCCCTGATAATGAATGAGAAAATGACTCTTTAGGAGCAGACATTGCTTTTGGGATCCCAAGAGAGATGTATATTAATAACAAGGGATGCTACTTCTGGGGTAGATGCCTTAATTGGATTGGTAACCTTCGTCAGTGTCTATTAGTTGGTTAAGAAAAATATCAGCAGATAATTAATGCTTCAGGGACTTAGGGAAAAGACCAGAATCCTTCCAGCTCCCAAGGGATGTTTAGAGAAATACATGTATTTAGAGAAATGTATTTAGCTTAGAACCTCTGGTTGCCTTCCCCAGACTTGAAGAAAAGCTCTGTGAATTTTGATCGCTTATACCTTCCTCCAATAGTAGTTGGTCCAATAAAGTATATTACCTCACCTATTTATTTTGTCTCTCTCTAGAGAAATCTGAGCAGGTGAAAAATTATTTACTATTTTATTTGTTTTTATTTCAACTGTGTGCTTTTTTTCTGGTAAAGAAAAATACAACTAGCTTTTAACAGATGGAAATTATGGGCCTCATTTCTTGTCTGAACTACACATTTTTATATTGGTGTAACTCAAGTCATTTCAATGGGGCAACTCCTGATGTACACCACTGTCGGTGAGAGGGGAGTCTTGCCGGTAAACCGCACTATTGAGCTTTAGAGCAAAGGTGTGAGTAAGCTCTATGATCTTTGGGGCCAGATCTTAAGCTGGTGAAGTTCCATGGAAGTCAAAGGAACTACACCCAGTTACACTTGTTGAGGATTTGACTCAGTGTATTGATTCTGTGGGTGTTCTGGGGCTCAAGTACGCACTGCAAAAAATAGGGAGCGCTCAGGAAGGAACATGGAAGTAGGTGGAAGGAGCATGTACGTGGTGCAAGGAGCATGTACATGGTGCACAGTGACAGGTTTCAGAGTAGCAGCCGTGTTAGTCTGTATTCGCAAAAAGAAAAGGAGTACTTGTGGCACCTTAGAGACTAACAAATTTATTAGAGCATAAGCTTTCGTGAGCTACAGCTCACTTCATTGGATGCATTTGGTGGAAAAAACAGAGGAGAGATTTATATACACACACAGAGAACATGAAACAATGGGTTTATCATACACACTGTAAGGAGAGTGATCACTTAAGATAAGCCATCACCAGCAGCAGGGGGGGGAAAGGAGGAAAACCTTTCATGGTGACAAGCAAGGTAGGCTAATTCCAGCAGTTAACAAGAATATCAGAGGAACAGTGGGGGGTGGGGTGGGGGGGAGAAATACCATGGGGAAATAGAAAAGGAGTACTTGTGGCACCTTAGAGACTAACAAATTTATTAGAGCATAAGCTTTCGTGAGCTACAGCTCACTTCACGAAAGCTTATGCTCTAATAAATTTGTTAGTCTCTAAGGTGCCACAAGTACTCCTTTTCTTTTTGCGAATACAGACTAACACGGCTGCTACTCTGAAACATGGGGAAATAGTTTTACTTTGTGTAATGACTCATCCACTCCCAGTCTCTATTCAAGCCTAAGTTAATTGTATCCAGTTTGCAAATAAATTCCAATTCAGCAGTCTCTCGTTGGAGTCTGTTTTTGAAGCTTTTTTGTTGAAGGATAGCCACTCTTAGGTCTGTGATCGAGTGACCAGAGAGATTGAAGTGTTCTCCAACTGGTTTTTGAATGTTATAATTCTTGATGTCTGATTTGTGTCCATTCATTCTTTTACGTAGAGACTGTCCAGTTTGGCCAATGTACATGGCAGAGGGGCATTGCTGGCACATGATGGCATATATCACATTGGTAGATGCGCAGGTGAACGAGCCTCTGATAGTGTGGCTGATGTGATTAGGCCCTATGATGGTATCCCCTGAATAGGTATGTGGACAGAGTTGGCAACGGGCTTTGTTGCAAAGATAGGTTCCTGGGTTAGTGGTTCTGTTGTGTGGTGTGTGGTTGCTGGTGAGTATTTGCTTCAGATTGGGGGGCTGTCTGTAAGCAAGGACTGGCCTGTCTCCCAAGATGTGAGAGTGATGGGTCATCCTTCAGGATAGGTTCTAGATCCTTGATGATGCGTTGGAGAGGTTTTAGTTGGGGGCTGAAGGTGATGGCTAGTGGCGTTCTGTTATTTTCTTTGTTGGGCCTGTAAACCAGTTGGAGAACACTTCAATCTCTCTGGTCACTCGATCACAGACCTAAGAGTGGCTATCCTTCAACAAAAAAGCTTCAAAAACAGACTCCAACGAGAGACTGCTGAATTGGAATTAATTTGCAAACTGGATACAATTAATTTAGGCTTGAATAGAGACTGGGAATGGATGAGTCATTACACAAAGTAAAACTATTTCCCCATGTTATTTCTCCCCCCCACCCCACCCCCCACTGTTCCTCTGATATTCTTAAAAAGAAAAGGAGTACTTGTGGCACCTTAGAGACTAACAAATTTATTAGAGCATAAGCTTTCGTGAGCTACAGCTCACTTCATCGGATGCAAAGCTTATGCTCTAATAAATTTGTTAGTCTCTAAGGTGCCACAAGTACTCCTTTTCTTTTTGCGAATACAGACTAACAGGGCTGCTACTCTGAAATCTGATATTCTTGTTAACTGCTGGAATTAGCCTACCTTGCTTGTCACCATGAAAGGTTTTCCTCCTTTCCCCCCCCCCCTGCTGCTGGTGATGGCTCATCTTAAGTGATCACTCTCCTTACAGTGTGTATGATAAACCCATTGTTTCATGTTCTCTGTGTGTGTATATAAATCTCTCCTCTGTTTTTTCCACCAAATGCATCCGATGAAGTGAGCTGTAGCTCACGAAAGCTTATGCTCTAATAAATTTGTTAGTCTCTAAGGTGCCACAAGTACTCCTTTTCATGGTGCACAGTGACACCGGAAGGCACCCATAGGCAAAACTAAAAGTCAGCGCCTGTGTTCAGAGCAACTGGTAAAAACAGGCTGTTAGCTGGTTATTAAATGTTAAGACACCTGATCAGTGATGGTGACTCAGTTTGTTTTAGCATCTGCTCCAGTCAGCAGGACTTTTAGGAAATGCCTAGTTTAAGGGAAAGCCATGCAAAGGTGAAGAAGCATGGACAGGGGTGAGATGGGTCATGCCATAGCCAGCGAATGAGAATGAGAGCCACAAGAACTATATACTATAGGGGTCAGAGCCGTGGTCCATCTAGCCCAGTATCCTGTCTTTGGACAGCAGTCAATGTCAGATGCTTCAGGGGGAATGAACAGAATGGGGTGGGGGGGATTTTCGAGTGATTTCCTGCTTAGGCTCTCCATCTCCAGTTCTAAGACAGGTGTGGGCTTTAAGCTATCACCAAGAACCTGATCCAAAGCCCACAGAAATTAACAGGCTATTATTTATTTGTATTGTGGTAGTATGTACAGTCCCCAATCACAGACCAGGTTTCTAATGTGCTAGATGCGGTCCCCAATCTGTAACAGAATCCCAGTGCTCTCGGGGTTGTACAGTCATAAGGTCCTTATCCAAAGCAGCCGTTGCAGTCAATCGGATCTTTTCATTGGCTTCATTGGGCTTTCAGTCAGAACCAAAATGACTGTACTAAACAACTTATCAAGTATCAGAGGGGTAGCTGTGTTAGTCTGTATCCACCAAAACAACGAGGAGTCTGGTGACACCTTAAAGACTAACAGATTTATTTGGGCATAAGCTTTTGTGGGTAAAAAACCCACTTCTCCAGATGCATGGAGTGAAAATTACAGATACAGGTATAGATCTACTGAAAAACATAGATAAACCACATAGAATCAGTTTTTATTTCTTTCTGGACCCAAATGGCATGTCTTTACTGTGCACTGAGAAATCCTGTGAGCTGAAATTAGGGATTCCCCTGCTTTCTATTCATTTCAATGGGAAATGGAAATCTCATCACTTGCCGGGAGTTTTTCACTCTCCTGTGCATGGCACTGCTGTTCCCACATTACATCACTGAACTCCGGAGGCATCTAATACAATCATTGTCCCCTCTCCTCGGGAGGGGTGGATTCTCCGATCAATATGCAGGACTTCAGCTCCTCGCCTCCCATTAAAGTTTCTGTTCTTGCAGGGAGATGGATTCTATTCAGCCTTTCTCATTTCTAACTCTTTTAATTAGTTGATCATGAGAATTAGCTGGATTGTGATGGTGCTTGCTTGCCTGTAGGGGGATGCTGCAGAAACAGTCTCCCTTTACTCAGCTAAGGAAAGCCTGTTCACAGTAGCAATCCCTGCTCTCTATAGAATAGGGACTGCTTGCGCAAGCTCTCCACTGGGGAGTAAGCCCTCAAAACTGGGGTGGGAAGGAGGTGAACTCATGGCCCTTCTCCCACAGCCTTGGGCACTGACCTATGGAGCAGGGGTAGCACTCTGGAGAGACAAATCTGCTTCACCCTTATGACTGGACCAGACTGTGCACCCCTGCTTGAGGCCCCACCTCTGCATGCTGGTCCATAAATGGAGAAGTAGTATACAAGCCAGCCCTTTGCACTACATAATGAATATACCACAGGGATGGGGAGGGGGAGTATCATTCCTTTATATACTGGAGTCCTTTAGCGCATGCGCGCACGTGTGTGTGTGTGTGTGTGTGTGTGCATGCGCGTGTGTTTGTGCGTGCGCTCGCTCATAATGGGCCTTCCTTCCTTTTCAGCAGTTTCTTTCCTCATGACATTTATCCCTTTGCTGGTAGGTGAGGGTAGAGTTGTGAGAAATTTTTTTTTAATAGTTTTTTAAATTAATAAAAAAAGCTCTTTTGGGGTCCCAAAATCTGTTTCTCCAATTCAAGTTGAATTTGGCAAAAGGTTAGGATTGAATTTTTTTTTCAAAAGACTGAAAATATTTTGTTTTAACCATTGCATTTTGAAACATTTTGTTTCAAATTGATCTTCGGCCTTTTTTTTTTTTTTTTTTCAAAGTACGACTGAAATAGCCAGTTCAAAACCCAAACTTGAAAAAAAAAATGTTTTGCGTTGACTCAAAATGTTTTTCCCCCCCATTTGTTTGTTTTGAGACAAACTTTTGAGGGAAGGGGAAAATGTGGTTCCAGTTGAACCTGATTTTTTGAAGGTAATTTTTTCCATTTGTGACTTGACCTGAAAAATCTGGTATTCGCTCAGCTTTAGTGGAAGGGTTTCACATGACACATGGCACATAGGGCATATTTGCTAAGAAGAAGCAAGTGCTTTTTTAAGGACGTGAGGATTAGCTGCATTTTGAGGGGAAGGATTCGTATGGTCATGTCTACAGTGTAATTTCTTGACACGTCCCATCATGATTGAAAGAAAATCCTGAGAGAGGACATTTTGCTAAACCCAGAAAGTGGGTCAAACAAAGCGGGAGAAGAGAGGGTTTTTCAAGTGTCCTCATTGTCTGAAAAGCCACCTGTCATGGAACAGAACAAACACACGTGCTATGTAAGAAGGTGTGGGCCTGTTGGAAGTTTTTTTTTTTTTAATCGAGACCCAGGTGTAAAAATAAGCTATTAAAGTGCAATCATGGCTTCCCCTGTGATCACTAAACATATTGCAGTCAAGTGAGCTCTATTCAAATGCCATCAGCCTGAGATACACACTCGTCTTGCCCTACGCAAAATCTCTTGGTTACAGCATGCTTCCTGATGTGAAATCAATATCCCAGTGGCAGGCGGATGGGACGGTGTTTTTACTTCCATCGGAATCATCCTGATTTGCTATCTAAGCTGGAGCTGGTGTTTGGAGCTGGCTGTGCTGTGAAAGGAACTCGGGTGGTGAAGGAGACAGCCAAATGAAAGTGATGTTTTGAGTGAGGAGGTGCAATTTTGACAGGGTTATTTGTCTGACCACCAGAGGGTCAACTTCAAGAATTTAACCCGTGACCTCAGGATCTTAAAACCTCTACTGCAGGGGTATTCAATTACATTTTCTGGGAGGGGGGGTGGATAAGGCAATGTTCAAATCTTGGCCGACGGGCTCTTCAGAGTGAACACATAGCAATGCTTGTTGTAGCCGGCAGGGATTGACAGCCTATGGCATGCATGCCAGAGATGGCGCCTCAGCTGATTTTTGAATGGCACGCAGACTGCCAGTCCAATCGGGGCATGTGCTGGGATGCTCTTCCATTTATTTTCCCCCGTTTACCGTCGTGGTACATGTCCGCGCTGAATTGGGTAATCAGGATTTTTGGCCCCAAGCATGGAGAGAGGGAGAGGGAGTGGTTGATGGAGACAGGGGCCTCCTTAGTATTGCTTGAATGGAGGGAGCTGGGGGAAGAGGGTGGTAGAGGGGGAGCTGAGAGAGGCCCGAGGGGGCCATAGAGTGACACTTCCCGCTCAAAGGTCATCCTGCCCCTGCCTCCCTTGTCCTGTGCCCAGCTCCTGCTCCCAGCTGGGGACTCTGTTGTAAGGACAGCCCTGCCCCCTGGCTCCAGCTCTGACCAAGGATGGCTCTGCTACTCCGTTTTAGCCCCTGTGCCCCCCTGCCTGGTCCTTGCTGCAACGTCCCTGCTTGTGAGTGCCCCCCCCTTTCCCCACGGCACCTACCTCCTCCTGGGGAGGGAAAGCAGCCACCTGGCAGGGCAGCACAGGGGCCAGAGCCACCCACAAGGGCATTCTGTTTGGACCCGTGCAGTCCCTGTGGGACTGAGTGGGGAGCACACAGAGGCAGGTCAGGGGAATGCAGGGTTCAGAGCCCCCGGGAGCTTGGCGTGAGCTGAAGCTGCATAACAGGGCCATCATTACCATGGGGGAGAAGCATGACGGAATAGCTGATTCCTGGTGGGTCAAACAGAAGGCCCTCATGAGCCAGACTGAAGAAACGGCTCTACTGATTGACCTAAAAGAACAGATCTCTTAACAGTGGCAGATGCATATGCGCTATACCTGGTTTGGCCACTAGACGGGGGACAGTGAGCCACACTGAAACACAAGGAGTCCCCCCACAAAATTTGGCCCATGTACTAGACAATACACACACACACACACACACACACACGACCAAAAAGCAGAGTGAATGGATCAGAGGGAGGATGGAAAGCTTAAGTGAGATGAAGCCACAGCTACGTTAATGTCTTTCTTCTTCAAATGCAGAAATAATTTGATTCCCTCCTGCAGCCCATTGTGTGTGGTAATATATTAATGTTACAGCTGCTGGAACGAAGGATATCGATAATTTTCAGGCTGTCTAAAGTGCTTTAAGCGACTGTAATTCAACGTAGCTATTTTCTTAATTGTACCCTGAGCTATCAATGGCCAAGCAGCAGAATTCCACAGCAGTGGCGCTCGCTGGTATTTAATCTATCTCCTTGTATCAATAACGCTCACATTGTAAATAGCAGGGGCAATATGTTTGCAACAGGAGTGAGCATTTACTCCTCCAAATGTGTTTAGGATACTGACGGTGTGTTTGGCTGGAGGGTGATTAAAAAAAGTTTAAAGGTACAATACATGTCACCTCCCTGGGCTTGTACTCCCATCTCATCAAACCCACTAAACCAAGGGACAGCTCCTAAACTAGTGCAGCTCCACTGAATAGCCCAGCATTGAGTTATGCCAATTTAGGATCCATTCCTGGAGGTGTCTAGGTTAAGGAAGTTTTACCCGGATGTATGGCATTGATGCAGTTACACCACTGCAATTTCCTAAAACTAGACAATCCTTATATTCCTGGCACTTGTGGTTGGCAAGAAAATCTTCAAAATGGACAGTGATGCAGTGACGTGTGAAGGCTTAGTGACACAGGGAAATGCACTGGCATAATGATTGTGGTATGATTATATTATACCACTATAGTTATACTGGCGTATATCTACCACTCAAGTTACAGTATTATAATGCCCCTTGAGGGCCCTATTTTTACAGAATAATAGAACCTTGTTCTGGTTTAGTCTGCCATTTAAAAAAAGGTGTCGGCTAAAATGGAAAAAAAGCATGTATTCTGGAATAAGAGGGCCCTCATGGAGGGGGTTATAAGACTATAGTTGTAGCAGTATAATGATACTGTTGTAGTTATGTGGGTAAATTTCCCTATGTAGACAAGCCCTGAAACAGTGTGAATTGCCCTTGTTCTTTGCAATTGGGTGTTAGTGTAGATGCTCAATGGTGGTTACAAATGTTGACTTGTAAATTAGCATTTCACTACTGGTGCTGTACATGTAGGAAAGGAAAAGGCGGCACTTGTCATTTTGTAATGGTATGTTTACTTGCTATATGTTGGTTGTTTCCATGTGCTGTAAAGAATTCCAAACAGGATGCGATCCCTGGTAAACAAGGGAAACTAAGCTGAGACTCAAGCTGTGTTGAAACTTATCATGCACAATCTCGCTCATCTCCTCAAGACTTAACTATGGAAAAGAAGAAAAAGTAGGTCCCCTTAATCGCAAATACAAGTCATTTCCAACTGAGAGCACCACACACCCTCCAAGTACAAGGAAACACAACAACATCTAAACGAATGTAAGGGCATATATACAAAAATCTCACCCACACCAGGCAAAAATCTGGACCTGAGCATGGGGAGTCATGTCAGCTGGTGTAGAAGTGAGTGGTGCCAGCTAAACAGATGGTCAGGGAGACATCGATATGGCAAAGAGCAAACTGGCTGATAGAGAATGTGTGGTGTACTCTAAAAAGGATTAGTAGGCATCTCCAGCTAGCATATGCTTCACATTATAAAATATGCTGTGGTGGACAGTGCATACCTTGTAACCCTTAGACCATGACCCTCCCCCCCCCCCCGATGGTCCCTGAAAGGCATAGTGTGAGCATAGTCCCCACCTCTCATAAAAGCAGTGAGAGTACAAAATGTTGAGTGATGCATTGAGCACCAAAGGAACGGAAGGTATGTTTTGCTGGTGTAATTATACTGGTAAATTTCTCCATGCTGAGTCTGGCATAGCTCACCATCGATATGTGTGATATTCATGCGTCTCAGTTTTGTTTAGCAGAACCCTCTCCTTGTGCTTCAGGGGTGGGTACGAATCACACTAGTGTTCATTTTCTCAAGACAGCTCTCTGACAGCTACATGCTGTAGGTATTTCTACAACTGCGCTGTGCTGGGATTACAAAGCTGCTGTATATTGCTGGGTTTTTTTTATTCAGGTCACTCCAACCGAGTTCAGTAAGTAACAGACTGGAAGGAGCTATTGCAGACTGTGCCATCTACTTTATTGCAAAACCCATCTCCCCCCAGCAGTGGCCAGAACAATTTTTTGGGAACTAGGACAACTGTGTTGAAATTAGAAAAGCAGTACTTGTGGCACCTTAGAGACTAACAAATTTATTAGAGCATAAGCTTTCGTGAGCTACAGCTCACTTCTGAAACCTGTGTTGAAATTGTTACTCAAATTCCTGCTTCTATGATGAAATAATTCCAGCTGCATTGGGTCAAGATTGCTTGAATTCAGATGCTGCTGATGGGCATAAATTTAATACTATCTGCTGGTTTATTGGTAGTTTCTCTATATAGGTACAGGTTTGGCCCCCTGTTACTGCGGTATCTGAGTGTAACACAGACAGACCCCAGTCATCATCAGGTGGGATCGAACCTGGGACCTCTTGAGCTAAGTGCCACATTGTGCTTAGAGATTAATGAGTCTGCTCCAGCCTTAGCTAAGTGGTCTCGATGCCACTAGAGGGGAAAGAGCACCACGGCCAGGAGGTGTATGGGTTACAAAGTCTCCCTAGCTGAGGAAGTGCGTCCCGAGCTTCAGAGACTTTCCAGTTGAAATCTCAGACGAGCCCCCGCTTGTCACACCGACAGGTCCTGGTCTTGTGGGTGGGATCGAACCTGGGACCACTGGAAGCTAAATGCATGAGCCTCTATGGCATTAGCTAAAAGCCACATGCCCCTTAATGAGTCTGCTACAGCCTTAGCTAAGTGGTCTTGGTACTACTAGAAAGGACAAAGCATCACATCCAGGAAGTATGCGGGTTACATGAGCACCTGACTCTCATTGCGAGTGCCTAGAAAGCAGATATGCTCTAGGTCGGGTAGGGAATTCAGGGATGGCCAATGGGCACCATTACACAGGAAGTCAGAGGGGCCCTTTCTCCTCCTCTAAGCTATGAATGAGTTTATCCTCACACCACCCCAAGAGGCATGGCAGCATTAGCCCTGTTTTGCTGAAGCACGAAGAGTAAATCATTTGCCCAGGGGCACTCCCCGGAGGCTGCGGCAGAGCTGGGCATTGAAGCCAGACATCTGGAGTCTCAGCCCAGGGCTTGGACCATCTTTCCTCCCCATGGAACCTGAGCTCACTGCGCATCATCCACAGTAGCCTGGCTGAGAACTGAGGGCGCAATCCGGCAGGCTGCCAAGCACCCTCAACAAACCCCGCTTCAGTGGGAGCTGAACATGCTCAGTTTCTCACAGGGCAGAGCCCTGAATGAACTGTGTTGCCCACCCACCCTCCGAAGTTGCCTCTCCCTGTTTAGGGTTGAGGCAGGTGGGTGGGGTATGGCAGGTGCCCAGGCCATGTTCTGAGAAGGAGGATTTCAGTTTATGGTGCTGAGAGTCAGGTGCTTTTTTGCCAGTGCTAAAAACAATGACGAATTTCTGGCGAGAATACTGAATCCTCCCACTATAACCTGCCCCTAATCCCAACTTGCACTATCAGCTGAACACCCACCACCCCTTACAACAGCGGTCCCCAAAGTGTGTGTGTGTGGGGTGGTGGTGTGGAGGAATATCTAGTGGGGGTGCAGCGGTGCTTAGATCAGCCCCCCATGGGGATGGGGAGTGAGTGCCACCTACTCCCCAAGCCTTGCTCCAGTCCCACCCCCCAGCCACGCCCCCATCCCCAGCTTTGGTGAAGTCCCACCCCCGCTAACCCCTGTCTGCATCCCCCCACCCCTTGAGAGCCGCAGCCCCAGCTCTGGGGAGGGGTGTGTGACCCTCAAAAGTTTGGTGATTGCTGCCTTACGAGCTTGAATCCAATACGCTGAACGAGCCCTTCAGAGAGAATGTGCTACTTGCAGGCGTGAGGGAAATACCACAGGCCTGATTCTCAGCTGGGGCAAGTCAGCGTAGCATGGACTTCAGGGCTGATTTATTCCAAAGGCTCTAGCCCCGTCAGATGAATCTTGAAGCCATTGTGTGAAATAAGTGTTCTTTCCCACCACCCGCCCGCTGTTCTTTTGATCTGACTGCTTGGCAAAACTGACTTACGCTTGCCCTTTAAACACGTTTGCTGTCTTTGCAAACACACATCTTGTATTATTGAGGCTGAAACGTTCCGTTCTGAAGCTCTCTATTATGTAGGCTCCGCTTGACCTTAATACATCGCTCTTCTCTTTTAAATCCGATCTTTTCCATACCCTGTTCTATCACTGGTTTGTTTTGACATATAACAAAACCAATTCCTGGAATTGCAGCCGATGAAGTGAGCTGTGGCTCACGAAAGCTTATGCTCAAATAAATTTGTTAGTCTCTAAGGTACCACAAGTACGCCTTTTCTTTTTGCCAATTCCTGGAAAAAGTGACAAAGCTATGTGTTTGGCATAGCACTGCCTTCCCTCCTCTTGCTATTGCAGATGCTTGGCCATCAACAAACGTTCCTCTTACTGTAAATGATACATATGTAACTTACAGCTGTTCTATATTGCCTGAGGGCTTTGAAGCCTGCACACTAACGGGGCCTGATTCCCCTCTGCTGAACACCATCTGTTCGCCGTTTCCAGCTGTGCAAAATGGATGTAATGCCGTTCCAGGGGTGGGAGTGAGCGGAGAACTTTTGGCACAAAGCTGTGGTGCAAAAAGATTATAATCCTGGTCAGGTGAAGAGCCCCATTTGGCATAGACTGGGCATAGCAGGCTCCAAGCTGTGCTTCTTTGTAGCTTCCAATGTAGGAGCTATGTTGGGGACATAGCTAGCTAAATGGGCATGGCTGAATCACCTCTGTGCTCTAGTGAATCCCAGCTGCAAGACAAATCCCTGGGGTCTCTGCAGCATAGCCACATTGGAGCTACCCTCAGAAAAATCTGGGAAGCCTACTGTATACACATCACTCCTTTTATTTTTGAATGTTCATCAAGACGACTTTCAAACAAACACAGACTCTCCCTAGTAGAGGAGAGAGCAGGTATCGGGCGATTGTCTATTGACAGCTGTGGGGGGGCTCAGTCAGGCAGTCCTATAAAAAGACATTCATTTTATGGCATTAAAGGCAAACCTTTTAATATGGGTTCAGCAAAAAACATGTATGTTTAATAGAGCTGGGCAAACACTGTTCCCATGAATATTAATTTGGCTCTTTTAATTAATTTCATTTTTAATGTTCATTTCCTGGGAATAGCCTCACAAATGAGCTTACCAGCAGGAATATTGATGGAAATACTGAATTTTGAATTATTCTTGACTATTCAACTTGTTGCTGTGCCCTAGAAACCTGCATCTTAGAATTACACTCATCCAAGCAGGAAACGAGATAATGCCATGTGATCAGTGCGTCCAATTATGTGTAGAATTATCCAACATTACTCAGTGGAATCTTAGTGAGGCTAAAATAAAAAAAAGGTCTAGATCCAAGTACTGAAGAAAGCAGCCACACTTAGATTAGGAAGGGTAAACATATACCTGGTATCAATCTTTAAGCTTCAGGATATAGGCTCATTGCCAGCTGAGATCAGGCAAAGGGGTCATGTCCCTCTACTCTTTTGGTATTATACTAATTACACACAAGACAGGATTTATGCTTTTGTTTGAAAGCCTGTAGAAGGTTGAAAGACTACACTGACCACTGAGCTGCTGATATTAGGATAGGTTTGTAGCAAATCACTCATAGAAAGGTGCAGCTGTGAAAGAACTTTACCCTGTTGAATGCCATCAGGTAGTGTACAACATCTCATGTAAATATGTGACACACATGTGGATGCTGCACAAGATGAGAATTCATTAACTTGTTTAGCAGAAGAGGCCAGCAAGAGTTGACTCGAGGTAGATTTGACTGTAAATACATTTGCCACCTGTCAGGACATCTTGGGTGTCTCTTTCAAACACAGCTAACTCCCTAACCTGAAGATTAATGAAAAGGAGTACTTGAGCTTATGCTCAAGCTTATGCTCAAATAAATTTGTTAGTCTCTAAGGTGCCACAAGTACTCCTTTTCTTTTTGCGAATACAGACTAACACAGCTGCTACTCTGAAACCTGAAGATTAATGACTCTTTTCCAGACCAGCAAGTGGAAACATGTATTGCCATTACCCAACCATAATTATTTAATGTAGTCCTCTTTAAATGCCTTCAGCCCATCACGTGATGACTCAGGGAGAAAGACAAAAAGCATTTACCAAACAAAAGGGGTCTAAAGAAGCTATTTGGGGCTAAAAACAAAAGGTTTCAGAGTAGCAGCTGTGTTAGTCTGTATTCGCAAAAAAGAAAAGGAGTACTTGTGGCACCTTAGAGACTAACAAATTTATTTGAGCATAAGCTTTCGTGAGCTACAGCTCACTTCATCGGATGCATTCGGTGGAAAATACAGTGGGGAGATTTATATACACACACAGAGAACATGAAACAATGGGTTTTATCATACACACTTGTATTTTCCACCGAATGCATCCGATGAAGTGAGCTGTAGCTCACGAAAGCTTATGCTCAAATAAATTTGTTAGTCTCTAAGGTGCCACAAGTACTCATTTTCTTTTTTAAAAAAAGAAAAGGCTTTTAGATATGTTCCAATGGAAAGGCTTGCTCAAGAGGAGTGTTTTGGTCCCAAAATAATGAAAAATCATAGTATAAGGTATATTTTCTTAATGCAAGGTGGAAAAAACTAACATGTTATGCAGGAGGTCAGAATAGATTATCATAACAGTCCCTTCTGGCTTTAAACGGCTCCCTTTACTCCCTACAGCTGTTCTCTGGGTTGGGTTAGTGTTTCTCCCCACAGTTTCTCCTCAGTGAACATGTGGCCGTTGCTAGCCTGTTTTGGGCTAATCTGGTCAGAAGACTTGTGCAGATCTCTTGCAAAGCAATTGTATGGCTACACAGTATCAGTGGATAGATGGTTGCCACTGGGCCAGCAAAAGTAGGACTAGGGGCTTCAAACTGGAGAAACTTCTTTCCAGGTGCTCCACTTCTCCCTCTCCCTTAAGCCATGCTTTTGGAAGCTTTTTGACATGGTTGGTTACATCCTTTTTATTTTCAGGTTTTATTCACGTACAAATGCCTCCACATTCTGCATCCCCACTCAGAATTAGAAACAGAGGCAACTAAATAGAGACAAGAAGTCAGCTTGTTGGGTTTTTTTGTAAACCAGAAGAGGAAGCTTAAAGGGCTGGAGCAACCCTCAGCCCATTTGCAGATCTACAAGGCTAAGTAAACTCTGGATAAGCACTGGAGATTTTGGATGCTTATCCAACCCAACCCCTGAGTATGAACCTTTTGAAATTACCCATGACTTTACTCCATTGCTGTTTTCTGATGCCTATTTCCTGAATCAGATGTTGGGAATTTCAGAAGAGCCCCAGGGCTTAATATGGTCAAAACCCAATGTGATTGAGAGCCTAACTCTTAGAGTCCCAAACAGAAATAACGAGACAGAGGCCAGATCCAATACTACAGCTCTGTGTGATGATGATTCTGAATCCCAGTCCAACCCCTAAGATATCTTGTTCATGCTCTCTCTCTCTCTGGCAATGATGAGTCACACAGAAAAAGTGTGGCTGGGAAGCTATCACCATAAAGCACCAGGAGTGCTTCGTAATCAGAGCTAAAGCACATCTCCAGCCATGACTTCAGACACATTTGCCCTCCTGCACTTCAGAGGCAGGTGCTGCAAAGCAGCTTTAATTGGCTCTGGCAAGGCTGTGGAGCAGTGATCAGATAGCCTGTGACAACACTTTTAGCAATCTTTGAAATCGATAAAGCCAAGTTGCAGGAGTTTCATGTTTTATTAGCATCCAGGCGCACCCTCGTGTCTAGAAGAGAATGATGTAAAAGAATGAAAATAAGATTAGCATTTTAACTGCCCATTTAGCTAAGAAAAACACAGCAGAAGGCACTTGTATTCCACACAAAATCATACAAAAGGCTCTCTTTATTAAATATACAGTATTTACAGTTTAAGACGTTCTTCTGTACAACAGTAACCATAGAAAACAAAAGAAGCTAAGGCTAAATTTTTTGTTGTTGTTTTTTAATCCCATCCAGTGTGATAAGACATGTTACATGGTCTACAAAACTAACTTGGACCGAGGCAACATCCTCTGGGATTCCCTTCAGAAAACCAGACAGTGGAAGGAAAAGCTAGACTTCCATTTTGTTTTGTTTTTTACTGTAACTGAGAGACTCTTGTGCTACCTTTTGGAATTGTTGTTTAACCTACCATCATTTCAAAGGATTTTTGAGTAGCACAATGTAAAATAAATGAGAAAATGTCCTTATCTGGAAAAGGCCATTTGTGTTACTTCTAAAGTATATAGAACAGATTGTAACTTGGGTGACTGCTGCTTGTCTTGCCTGAGGAAGGAGTTTTGCTGATCATGTGGCTTTGTTTTTCATGTAGGGTGCAATTCATCTCAATGCAGTGAGGGCCAGATCTAAAACCCATTACGTCAACAGAAAGACTCCTGTCATTATCAAGGGGGTTTGGATCAGGCCATGAGCCTCCCCAAGGTCTTAAAGGTGACTTCAACTCACATTAAGGGCTTAAAGGGCATTTGAGTTTTGTAAATATCACCCATCATTCCCTAAGGAGACGTGTGCACTGAATGCAACTATCGGGATTGAGGAACGGAAAGTCCCAGATTTAATTTACAGGCATCAGGTACATATTGCTGTGGGTGATCGGAGGTGCTCTCAGTTATGGGCCAAACTCATCCCTGGTGGAACTCCATTGTCCTCAGCGGACTGAATCTGTCCCAGTGTGTTTCACGCCAAAGCTTTCAAGACAGGAAGTGGGTCTGAAGCATGGTCTCTCTTTATTATTTAGACAGGAGAGATTACATGAATATTTCACTTCAAGACTCTCACAGGCAATTGCTTGTGGTTGAGTGCCTGAATAAACAAGCTTGCTTGTTCTTCTCCCCAAATGTTCATGGAATGATGTTGGATTTCTGATTAACTTGCTGTGTCTCAAGCTCTACAAGGAGCTGTGGATTGGCTGCATCTAAATTTTAGCTCCAAAGACACAGGGCCACTTCAGTACATGACAGGTGGGATCAATATTAGCAGCAATGACAAGGCATGTGAGAAAATATTTTGTTTAAATGATTCAAGAGGAAACGGGGGGAGGGGGTTGGAATTGGCATGCAAAGGTGAGTACATAATTTCCCATGCAGTGTGATGTTAGTTGTAGCGTTCAGATGGAATGGCCTTCGGGATTAAACACAACCAGGATAGTAATGACTAGCATTGTGGGAAACAGCTGTCATTAATAAGTTCGCAGCTACAGTCATACGGCAAAATGCCAACACCACGCCAATGGGAGCGGTGGGGGAAGAGGAGGGAGAAAAAGGCCAGACTGTACGTAAAGACTGTTCCCTGCATCTCCTACTGTATTTCCATGTCTGTTCAGACTGCAAGCTCATTTGGCTGGCGGGGGAGGGGCATGGAAGCAGATCCTCACCTGGCGTAATCAGCGGAGCTCCACTGACATTGGTGGAGGGACCCTGCTTGCCAGTACCTGAGGCCGAGGACCCATTTTTTGATGCGTCTTGTGCAGGGAGGAGCCCATGGCTGGCCCTTTGCCAATCAGCGTTATAATAATGGTCTCTGCCGAATTTTTACTCCTTGCCCCATCTTCCCCACATGCCAAATAAAAACAATATGTACCCTGACTGGAGCGTCAAAGCACACAGTTGCCTCAATCCTTCCTTTGCTCTGCTTGTGACCCCTTTGTCGACTCAAAACATGACAAAAGACAAACAACTAGCTTACAACTTACAAATAGTTCACCAGCGTGTGTGCTTCCCCCCCCCCCAGAATAACTGAGTGCAAAAGATCACAAAATTAAGTAGCAATACATTGCATTGAAATCGTTCAAAATCATAGAGGCATGGCTCAAAAGGAACAACAGAAGAAAACAAAATATATTTCAGATCCAACATCCCTTACCACCAAAAGAAAATTATGTTTTGAATTTCACGAAGGAAACATACACAGCAGGGCCTCGTGGATTTACATGAGATATCAAGTACTTATCATTGGCTAAAGAAAATGCACCAAAGCCCAGAACTCAAATAAAGAAATAATTGTTTTAAGCCTTGTAGCTGTGAAATAACCGGCTTTAGAGAAGGGAATAAGAACAAAGGGCATGACGCAACTCCCAGTGAAGTCAATACAAAGTCCCCCTGATTGATTCCAATGGACGCTGGATCAGATTTGAAGGGAATTAGGCTACATTGCTTGCCTTGTTTGATAGGAAGGCATCGCAAAAACTGCATGAAAGCTTCGAAATAGCACTTGTGTTTTAGAGCCTAGCAAGGGATCAGCTTTCACGTGGGTGCTTTATTGGGCATCATTTGTTTTCTGCAAAAAGAATAATCCTTTGTACCCATGAATGCCTTGAACTACATAACAGCTCTCAGATGCAATAGGCTTAATCCTGTCTCCCGCAGACATTTTTTTTTCTAGGTAAAGGCAGATGTCCTTTTGACAGCAAAGGGAATAAGATGGTTGCATTAAAAGAGGGTCAGATTCTGCTCCTGGTTACACTGGTGTAAATCCAGAGTAACTCAGTTGACTTCAGTGGAGTTACTGCAGATTTACTTTGGTGGGAGAGCAGACTTTGGGCCAAAGCTGGGTCTTTTCATGCCAAAAGGGAAGAAGAAAGAACTGAAAAGGTGTACAATGAAGGCAGTTTTTCAAGTGCTCCCATAAACTCAGGGTCCAATCCAGCCCCCAATGAAATTAATGTCCAAATTCCCATTGACTTCTATAGGAAAAGGATCAAGCCCCATGTTAGATAGCCAAATCATACTGCATCACATGCTGTATTGGCCCAATATAGGTGCATTTGTGTGAAATAGCCTACACATTAATTAACAAAAACATCTAATTAAAATAAGTGTTTAAACTTTTGGGGGAAAAAGCCTCTTCTCTATGGTAAATCAGTAAAGAAGGTTCGGGGTCTATTACAGGAGTGGGTGGGTGAGGTTCTGTTTCCTGCAATATGCAGGAGGTCAGACCAGATGATTACGATGGTCCCTTCTGACCTCAAAGTCGATGCATTTTCTATTAAGAATGACTAGAAAGCAATAGTCAAAACCTTACTGCTGGAGACATCACCTTCATTGTACACTTAGCATTAGCATAACCTCAGCAGTAAAGACTGACAGTTTCAATAAGCACACAGGGTCCAATACGATGAATTACTATGCATCTCCTATGGGTCCTGGGTACCTTCCATTTGCTTAGGCTTTGTTTGTTTGTTAATTTGTTCTTTTAAAGATGAGAGGAAAAAAATTCAAAAGTGCCTGTGTGACTTAGGAGCCTTTAGTCCTATTTTAAAACGGGAGTGAGGACCAGATTTTCAAAGGTATTTAGGTGCCTAATTTTTTTTTTTGGCACCTAAGCAGGTTAGGCACCTAACCCACATTCATTTGAAATGGGAGTTAGGCACCTAAACCTGCTTAGTCACTTTTGAAAATCCCACTAGGTTAATACGTACTTCTTAGGTGCCTAAATGTCTAAGAAGAAACCATACCATTGATTTTCAAAGAGCCACATTTCAGTTGATTTTAATGGAAGTTAGGTGCCTAGGCACTTTTGAAAATCCCTCAAGGTACCTGTTTGGATCTTTAAGCATCTGAAGATCTTTAAAAATTTGGCCCTAAGTCCTAAAACACTTCTGAAAATGGGACTTAGTTTGCCAAGTGACTTAGGCACTTTTGAGAATTTTTAACTGAGTACTGTATCACTGTGGCATATACCTGACATTGAAATTGATGGGAACTGGTTGCTAAGTAAGGATTTCAGGACCTGACCAAAAGACTTCAAAATGGGAGTTGAGCTCATTTAGTACCATAGACTACATTACACTACAAGCAAGGGGTGTGGTTCCCCTGCTCACGAACAAGTGCTCCTGCTAGCGCTCATTGGGCTAGAATTAGTATAAATAGCAATATAACCTCAATAGCACAGGTAGTGGCAGAACAGCTGAGCCAGACTGACCATCTCATGATCCAGTAAAGAAATTCAGATGGAGAATAAAGTTGGCAAGTATGTTAAAGTTGATGCACTGAAGGGCAGATCCGGTACGCCAATACTTTCCTAATGAAGTAAATGCAAATTTTCATCACTGATTCAATAAAAGCAAGACCGGCATGATAGCTGTTTGAAATTTTCTAAACTTGGTTTTCTTGGTTGAAATTTGGCCTTTTTTCAAAAACGAAACTTTCCTTGAAGCATTTCCACAGGATCAGAATTGTCCATAAATACTTCTGAGCTATTGTTATGGAAATAATTTTCCAAAAATTTCATTTACTGAGAAATTTGTTTTCCCACTGAAAACTGGGTTTTCGGTAAGAGAGAAATTAAAATGAAACGACAGAGAACAATTTTGGGAAAGAAAAAGAAAAAAAAATTGTGATAAATGGAAAAAGGATCTATTCAGAATTCTACAAAATGGCAACAACACTGAAATTTTGAAGTTTTCTTTTTGCAAAAAATGATTCCCTGATTTTTTTTGACCAGTTCTAGTTAATATATTAATAAACAGATGATGATTGCATAAAAGAAAGCAGATCCAAACCACTAAAAATAAGGAAAAGTTAGTCAGACTGTTTGCTTCCTACAGTTAATGCAGCATGGTCTCATTTACTAGGATGCTAATTTGTTGCTTTCCATTATTTTTTTCATTGCAAGAATATAATACCCTCGTTTATAATTTTGAGTGTAATGTGCATACACAATTTGTTAACTTGTCTGAGCAGGTTTTTATTGGTTTGAATAGCTGTGTGATTATGTCCAATATATCTGTATGTATATAGAAAGATGTATCTGTCCTCATGTGTACATCCCGTCCCAACACACACACACAAGCCTAACTAAATTTTCCTGAAACTTTACTAATCTTATTTGCCTGCCCTGTACTGTGATGTTAATGATGGTGATGAAAAAAAAAACTTTAATTTGCTCATCAAAAGAATTACCCAGGGTGAATACAATTTTGCAACACTGATTGTGATTCTTTAAGCATTTGAGTAATCTCATTGAAGTTAATGCCACTATTCAAAAGCTTTAAATTCAATATATGCTGATGTGGTTTGCTGGATTGGGGATTGTGTGTGTGCTCACACCCAAACCTCTCATGCATATACCCACCCAGAGCTATATATGGGGCCACCAACACTCTTCCAGATACAAATAACATTAACTAGCTGCTGCAGTGGTGATACTCTGCTACTCTGCTTTCCCTAGTCTGTTTGTCAGAAGCTGGGAATGGGCAATAGGGGATGGATCACTTGATGATTACCTGTTCTGTTCATTCCCTTTGGAGCACCGGGCTTTGGCCACTGTCCAAAGACAGGATACTGGGCTAGATGAACCTTTGGTCTGACCCCGTATGGCTGTTCTTATGTTCTGCTGGGCAGTTTTGCTATCCACTGGTAGCTCTGTGGCCTAAGGTGGTAGAGGGTGTAGAGGGCAGAATCGCAGCATCTCTTGGACATCTGAATTGCACCTCCTCTTTGGCCAACATTGCATGCTTTGAGGAGGGCCAGACTTGTACCCATGTGCAGGAACCAAGGGGTGGAGGCTCTGTGTGTGTGTGTCTGTGTGTGTGAGAGAGAGAGAGAGAGAGAGAATGTCTGTTTTGACCCGCTTATTCCTCAAGTCATCACTAGGGCTATCCTCCTACTTGAGGATGCTTAGCACCTTGCAAGCTCAGACTCTAGGACGGCATGAAGCAATCTTGTCCTCTCAGTGACTTGAATAATGAGGGGATTCTAACTGATTGCTCAACCCTTCCCTTTTCTATCCAATTAATTACTGTATTTGCTTGGGGCTAGACTCACTATATCTTACTGTGACTTTTATATCAAGAAAAGAAGAATATGTAGCAAAGCCCAAGGATGATTTATAATCTGCCATGTTGAGGAGGGAAAAATACATGGCACAGTAATGGGTGGTGAGAGATCTGAATAAAATGTGGATTTTGATCCCCCATCTCTTCTTCCTAAAGGCAATACCTGTTTGGGGGAATTAATAGCTCCTTCTCAGTGAGAACATTCAAAATGAGATAACTTGGACAAAATCATGCTGATAATAATGAAGAAAAACCTGGAATCCACAGAAAGAGGGAGATGAACATTTGTTCTTATGTATGCTTGTCCCCCCTGTAACATGCAGAGCAGCTTTATATATGGAAAAAGAAAAGGAGTACTTGTGGCACCTTAGAGACTAACAAATTTATTTGACATAAGCTTTCATGAGCTACAGCTCACTTCATCGGATGCATCGTGCTCACAAAAGCTTATGCTCAAATAAATTTGTTAGTCTCTAAGGTGCCACAAGTACTCCTTTTCTTTTTGCGAATACAGACTAACACGGCTGCTACTCTGAAACCTGTCTTTATATATGGAAGAAACTCTTTGTGGAGGATCTCATTAGGTGCATTCCTTTCTGCATCTTCCTGCTAGTGAGTCCATCATTATGAGTCATGGCATGCAAAGGCAGTCATAACCAAATGTCATACAAGCAGCCGGCACAAGACGCAGTGGCTGCTGGCTGGCAGGAGTTGGGAAAAGCAGCGCCATCCTTCCTTTAAGTTTAAGTTTGCCTTGTAAAGCAGGTCAGTTGGCCTGATGATCACTGTATTGGCCTAGCTTTTACTTATCCCACTCACCCGCAAAGATGTCAAGAGTCCAAAGAGGATTGTAGTGTAACATAATGAGCGTGCTGAATATCAAACCAAGACTGTCTCATATTCCTTCTCAAAATCTACTTTCCTGAGGCTTATCAGCCATCATCTGTAACCATTAATCCAAGCTCCCTACATTTATTTAAACCCCTCCCCAGCCTTCTCTTCTCCCGCTATACAGCCATATGGTCATCCATGCCCTGGCCACCTGGGGCTTTGTGCAGCTGCTGTCTATTGTTTGTTATTGTTATCCCTTTCCTGCAGCAAGATTTGGTAGTGCAAACCCTTGTGACCATGTGGAAATGCCTTTGGGACTCCAAAGGGGCCAAGGGATCCTGATGTACGGCGGATTCCCCGGTGCCTGAATCAAAGCCCCCTGAAATCAATGGGAAGACTCCCATTTTCTCATGGGCATTGGATCAGATCCTTAGACTGTTAAGCTCCCAGAATGGGCATTAAACACCCTGTCGGGGCTCATCTAGCATTTGGGATGGGACCGTCATGCAAGGTAACGCTGGATTCAAACCCCAACCCTCCCCACCTTGTGGGTTATGGCATTTTTTTCCTTTGCAATATTTTTTGTGTGAAAAAGAGATTTGAATCCACGTTCAGTGATCCGTCAGAAAGAATAGAGGGGGCAGATTAGAGTCCCTTTTACTTCCGCTAGCCAGCTAGCCGCTTCCCCAAACAGAAGAGAACAGAAAACCATTGGAGAAAGGGACAGAAGAAAATTAAAAATCCAGAACTTTGTACATGCTCCTTTAAAATGTTCTCCTTGTGAATTAATTTGAGTAAGTGTATCGTAGCCATAAGAGTCCCAGAATATTAGAGAGACAAGGTGGGTGAGGTAATATCTTTATTGGACCAATTTCTGTTGGTGAGAGAGACAAGCTTTCAAGCTTAGACTGAAGAAGAGCTCTGTGTAAGATCAAAAGCTTGTCTCTTTCACCAACAGAAGTTCGTCCACTTAAAGATATTAACCTCATCTACTTTGTCTCACTAAACTTTTTAAAAGCTACCTTTTCCTTATCTTTGAGAGGAAACATCCTGGTTTCTACAAACAGGAAGCACCATCGCTTCATTCATGCAGTTTTTTTAAGCAATTTAATAACAATTTTGGCTTGTTTATATGAATCAGCAGAATTTAGATCTCATGTTTTGGGTGGGGTGGGTTTGTCTTCTTCTTGTGTTTATTTTTAATTTGCCATAATCGCTTAAGTGTTTGACCTCAGCATATGATCATTCTCTACGTGATGTTAGCGTGTATATGCTGCACTTCTAATGTTTCAGACAAGTCATCATAGAAATGTATAGAGCACCTAAGTCCTAGAAGCCTCCTAAAACCCTTTAAGTTTCAAGGTACTATTTTCCATGCTTCAGCTAGAATTATGCTAGAGTATGTTGGTTCTAAATAGTCAGACTTATAAGACGGAGGTATACAAGGTGCACTGGAATGAATGTTGTCCAGTGCTGTTATCAGTATTCCTGTATTTTTTAAAAACATTTGTAAGCCTAAAAGTTACAGTAAAAGGACAGCAGGATGGGGGAAGGAGCTTAAGGAGAGAGAGAAAATAATAACTGTAACTTTGTGCCAGATTCCCAGCTGGTGAAAACTGGTGTAACTCCATGGAAATCAACGGTTTCATGGCAAATTACATCAACTGAGGATCTAGCTGTGACTGGTGATTAGTGTAAATGCATCTTATAATAAATCAGCATTTTGGTCTCATTCTTTCCTGCTACCCTGTCCCAAAAGCTGTGATGCTACTTATTTAGCTGCAGTACTTTACCTCTAGTTTATATAGCTCAGATCAGATACAAAGTGGTGAATTAAATGGTTCCAGAAAACAACATAAGACTTGAGAGATCCAGAAACTTAATAGGCAACGATGCAAGTGCATGAACTTATTCTGTCCAGAGTAGAATAACAGGTCTCTTGAGATGCCGATGTAATTGTGGCAGGTTTTTGTGAA
The DNA here is from genome assembly GCF_009764565.3 of Dermochelys coriacea. Classification (NCBI taxonomy): domain Eukaryota; kingdom Metazoa; phylum Chordata; order Testudines; family Dermochelyidae; genus Dermochelys; species Dermochelys coriacea. The sequence goes on from NC_050078.2 coordinate 6,448,123, forward strand.
GGGAATGAGGCATTAAAGTGTCTGCCAATCTCTCCTGTGCAGGGCAGTGTCCTTCGAAAAGGTTAAAAGCTGGCAAATAAATTAAAGGGTAAGAAAAGAAAAGAAAAAAAAGGCTAGGTGTGGGGAGGAGAGTAAGAAGGAACCACACAGTCCATCAGATGAAATATTCCCGTTTGCACTCACTCACTGTGTTCTGCAAGTCAATGTCAGTTTTAAAGGAACTGTCGAGGTTTTCTGCGTATTCTCTCTCTTTCGCCTGGCTACTTCGATGTGTCTGTTTGTGCTGGTAGAGGAATCTGCTCATGATGGCCACGATGCAAAAGATGATGAATATTACAACTGCTATTACACCTGGGGAAAGAGGGGGGAAAGAAAGAACAGGAAGGGAAAACAGAAACAAAGATTTTATCAGGGGAGGCTGTTTAGCAGATGTTGTGTAACACCGACATACCCCCGGTCGTTGGCGGGGCAGGATTGAACCGGGGACCTCTGGAGCTTAAAGCATGAGCCTCTACAGCATGAGCTAAAAGCCAACTCCCTGTTCGCTAAGGCTGTAGCTAAGACTCTCTTTAAGTGGTCTTGGTGCCACTAGATGAGACAGAACACCACACCAGGAGGTGGTGCATCCCAAATGCATCCCAGTCTGGACCCAAGCCCCTATCCTATCCTTCCAGGGTATGTCTATACAGCAAAGAAAAACCCACAGCTGGTCCATGCGGGGCTTGGGGCTGTTTCATTGCTGTGTAGGACTGGGCTGGAGTCTGAACACTGGGACCACCTCCACCCCACAGGGTCCGAGAGCCTGGGCTCCAGCCCAACCCTGGAAGTCTACACAGCAAGAAAACAGCCCTTTGAGCCTGAGTCGACTGGCACAGGCCAGCCGCAGGTGCCTAGCTGCTGTGTAGACTTACCCCCAGATGGCAGCACTGGGGCTTTCTATCCTGCACGAAGGAGGATACAGCCACCTTGGGTGGGATTCTCAAAAATGCTCAACATTGGTCTAATTCCGCTTGCCTGAAATCAATCATTGACTTCAATGAGAGCAAAGTTAGGCCAGTGCTGAGTGCTTTTGAAAATTCTGTTCTCTCGTGCCTCCACAACTTCCCTTTCTGGCAAACATTATTCATTGAGGGCTCTCTCTTCAATTACATTTTTGTGACTTTGGCCCGTAGAATCTAGGTATCATGAAAAGCAACTCACCACAAAGCAACAGACCCTTTGGATAAATGCTGATTTTTAAAGGAATGTGGAAAAAATACATGACGATGTGAGGACCACTTGTGAATCAACAGATGCTTTCGCTTGTAAGAGAGTTTCCATATGGTCTCAGGAATTCCATTACACACCACACTTAGCTTTTAGAGAGTTCAGAAGATAGATGAGATATGAATGCTACATTACATGACCAGTCAGAGGGGTGTATTTGCGTGTATCACTCACAGCTGAGCCATGTCTTAGAAAAACAGATGCTATTTTCAAAAAGAAAAGGAGTACTTGTGGCACCTTAGAGACTAACAAATTTATTTGAGCATAAGCTTTCATGAGCTACAGCTCACTTCATTGGATGCTATTTTGTATTTTGAAAAGACTTAAGTTCTTCAGAACATGGACTGCATCTCTCTATTTGTTTAGGGAGCATGTAGGATGATAGTCCCTGGTTCTGACTGGCACATTGGGATGTTGCCATAATATAATTAATATTAATAATAAATGCAGCAGCAGCAGCCTTGTAAAGCCCTGTTTTAGAGTAGAGCAGAAAATGGGGGTAGGGTGCTGCTGTACTTGTTTTCTGGAAAAAAACATTTTCTGATTGCATCATTCAAAAGAAAAAGAAAAAAAGATGTTACCTCCGATGACAGCTGAATCGCTTCTGATTGCATTGGTGAGGGGCTCTCGCTCATCCGACTTCCCAAAGGGATCTGCAGTTGATTAAATACAAAACAGCTCATTGTCTATAAGCAACGTGCTGAGTTTGCTTCAGCACTTGGAATGAAGTTACCTACCCTGGTCTGCCCTCAAAATAGTGGTTTGGAGTTTAGAGAATTTGATCAAAGAAGAGCCCTCTTAAAAACAGGTAAACACAGGACAATACCCTTAGGCACTTTCAGAGACAAAGCCGTGCAAACCGTGAATTCAAGAAACTAAATGGGTAAAACCAACACACTATAATCCTACCACAATGCACCTGCTCACAATGGTAGGGAGACATTTGACCCAGGTAGCCTGCTGGGAGCCTGTCAGGCTGAACAAAGTTACAATGCCAAAGAGACAAGACTGGGGTCTTGTCTACACTACCGCACAGGGTCGACCTAAGATACACAACCTGAGCTACGTGAATAGCGTAGCTGAAGTTGACGTACTTAGATCTACTTACTGCGCTGTCTTCACTGCGGTAAGTCAACAGCTGATGCTCTCCTGTTGACTCCGCTTATGCTTCACATTATGGTGGAGTACCGGAGTCAATGGGAGAGTGCTCAGTGGTCGATTTATCGCATCTATACTAGACACGATAAATCGACCCCTGCGGAATCGATCGCTGCCCGCCGATCCAGCGGGTAGCATAGACGAGCCCCAAGAAGCATCTGGAAAGGGAGGAGGCTAATACAGGATATATGGGTCAGGTTCAATCTAAGGGAGACAAACAGTGTCTTGGAGGCGGGGGAGAGGGGTGGTCTGTTGGAAGGGATCTCCCTCTTCAATGCAGAACAATGGTGATACCACATGTTCCAAGGGCAGAAGCTGTCAGTGGGATGCATTTAAATTGGACATGTTCTGATCTTTCCCCTTCAGCTGCTACAGGTCCTTCTGGTTTGTGTTATCACATCCATTCCCATACTTAATCTGCACCCATGTCCCTTCTGTGGCTGCTTTGAACCTTGAGAAGGAATACTTCCTGATTTTGGCACGTAGGGTCTGCCAAACAATTTCTGCTGCACAGCACAGCGAGCATCACTCTTCATTGAAGAGACTGGAGCATCTAGAGGGTTCTAAAGAGATCAGGGTTCCCAACTCCTGTATCCAAACACCCTCAAAGTGTGGGGGATCCCAGAGCCAGTTTTTCCATATCTCATCCAAACCAAAATGAGAATCAAACACCTTACACTTCAAATCCAGATCCAGATTATGGGTCAAACCTTCACTGAAAGCCAATGGTATGATGATAAATTGCACCAGCTGTCCCCGCATGTCCCACATCCATCTCTAGCTCTATGTCTGAACCATCCAGCCTGTCTGTATCCTCATACAAGGGCTTTTATCTCAGCTCACCCTTTCCCCTCTCTGGTTTCTGTCTGCAGGAATGCAGAGCTGCTGTTTTCCCCTTTTACAAGCCTCCAGGTTATCACACATAGGCCTGTACTTGGGAGCAAGATCTGATGGTCTCAGAACAGATTGTATGGCATTGCCAGGCTGCTCCTTTCAAAGCTGAGATGTGGAGGCCTTAGAAAGAGATGCAAAATGCTGCAATGCCTCATTCTTATTGAACGCTCTTGCTTTAGTAGTTGACTCGGCAGACTCTTAGCACTTCATTAAGTGGGATTTTTCCCTTCAGACAAACGAGCATATTTGTGTGTTGGACAGGGCTAAATTTTCATCTTTACACAGCTTTGCTTTGCACTCTTTGTATTTACAAAGAGCCTGATTCTCCTTTGCCCGGCACCTTGGGCAGTCATTTACACTAGTGCAAAGCGAGTGCTAATGGATACCATTTACACCCAATTTTACCGATGTAAATGGCTTCACAAACTGTAGGCCACAGAGAATCTGGCCGAAGACATTCTGAGGTTTGAGAAGTAGTTCTCTTGCCAGTTTTAAAGATCAAAGCATTTCCCTTCTTGTAAACAGATGCCTACAGTGTTAGGGGAGGAGGGTTTGCACTTCTGCAGGTCACTGATGTTCAGAGCAGATGCAGTCACAGAAATGATTTTGAAGTCAATGGAACTGATGACATAAATAAATGCACACTAGCAAGGATTACATAATGAGTCACCCATTTGGGATATGGCTCCCCAAGTGGGAACCACTGCAGCTCTTTTGCAAGTTCTCTTTTCCCAATGCATGGAGATTGGGTACCTTGAGAAGTAATTGCTCATATACAAGCAGACTTTGTGAAACACCAACTCATTTTAGACCAGAAAAGCTTGGTTTATACATGAGTTGACTATTAGCTAATTTTGCGCACCATGAGGCAGATCCTTAGCTGGTGTAAATTCTCATAACTCTGTTGAAGACAATGGAATCAATAGAGTTATGACAAGTTACTCCCTCTGAGGAGCTGCCCCTATGGCTTGGACAGAGAATTCTGACTGGTGTCACAAGTCACCTGCTGAGATTGCATAAAATGAATGAGGGGTAGGCGAGACTTTTGATCCACACGTCCCATTGTGTAAAATGTTGGCCATACATGCTATTAAAGAGTCCTTAGTCTTTGACCAAAAATTACTTAAAGCTAAAGGACTTTTATAAAATCCAAAATAAGTGTTGGGGATTTAAAGGGAACTTTGAGTTTCTTTCTATGGTTTAATCAGAATACAGGTCGACAGACCTTAAAGGTTCTGTGAATTATGTTTCACCCAAGAAAAAGTCAGGATACAAGACAACGAGGTGTTTGTTACAGAGAAGCAGACGGCAAGTGACAGCAGAACCTTCCCCTGTGTGATCATGGTAAATTCTGCAGCCGAGAAGGAAAAAAAGTACTGTGTCTCATATGATATTTTAATAGGACATTCTTTTCCTTTTAGATATGACCCTTGAGATAACGCATGAAGAATACTGGCACCAAAGGGCACCTCAGTGAAATGGAGACATGCAATGTCTCACATGACTTCCACAAGCAAAAAATTTTGGTACAGTATCTGATTTATGAAAGTATTTGGGTGATATCATTTAAATACACAAGGTCCAGATCCTCCACAGATGTAAACTGGCAGCTGAGGATCTAACCCTCAAAATACAGTAATGACCACGAATACATATTTTCTGAAAAAGCGTTTTAATATACTGTGATATTTGCAGTATTTTAATATACTGTGAACATCCTAGAGTAAAACATCAGGGTGCCATCAATGTTGAGTTGGAGTGGCAACTGGTATATGTGCTACCACGTAAGAGAGACTGATTTATGGAGCATTACAAAATATCATCATCACAGGAAGTCACTCTTCCCCTCAGATGTTCCAATCAGAAATTCTGGGCATGGATAAATCAACCATGGCTGAGTGGATTTTGTTCAAAAGTAGTTTGCTAAGAAACTTTCCTGAAGATCTAACAAACATTCCAAGTTTGAAGGAAAGTGTTTTAATTGATCTCAAGTTATGTGCACTGAAAGCTTTTTCACACATTCAGAGCAGGATTTCCAGGCAGGTATCTTTGCTCTATCAATGGCTTAGAAAATCAGCACACATATGTACAGCAGTCTTTAAAGTTTGTTTTTTGTTCTCAGACATGCAGAGATGAGAAATCAAGAACTGAAACTGAGAAATGCAGAGTAAAGCTGAAAATTAATCCTTAACTTTGCCCTCCTATGATTATTTCTTAAAATATGGTCTCTCTTTATATATATATCAGAATAAATTATATGTAAAATAATATAAAGTATAATGGAATACAAAATGGAATTTCTTATATAACCATTACTCACAGTATAGAACATACAGTTTTCAGAACTGGCTTGATTTAAGTCTCAATGAGATCTATGAAACAAGTCCACTTTGAATGTTGATGTTATATTAGGTATCAGTTATCATGATAAAAGAGTAACCGTATTTTAAAGCAGAAATAGGCAGAAATATCATTGAGCTTTCACCATGACTTTGTATTAGCTGATATCTGAGTGCTTATCTAACCTTAAAACTGCCTTACATCTAGTTAATTGCAAGATTTAAATATGAAAGTCTAAATCCTGCCCCATTATATCTGAAATTAGAGTTTTGACTCCCTCTTTGAGACTTAGGCTTTATTCTAAAAGTCCCCTTCTTGACTTTATAGGTTGGCCTGAGATAAGTGAGAGCAAAATTTGACCCACAGAGTGATGAACAGAGTTTGTGCGTAAACACACGTGAGAATGCCTGCATGCCCGCACATACACAGCAATCCTAAACCATTCACCATTAACAAGCCATGTTTCTTCAGTTAAAAAACCAAGCACACATACATTGTAATCCATTCCCCACACAGAGAGCAAGTGTAATTATTTCTCCCTATGCAAAACATTAATAGCATCATTTGTTTTCTGCTGAATACCATGGGTAGAAGCTGAAGGAAAGGGGGATCTGTTGCAAGTCCAAATGTCAAGGAAATAAATGGCATTAGGATATAAAACATAGGAAGCTTTATGAGTTATCCAGCAGGGAAGATAAAGTGAATTCATAGTTCAAAGGATTAAAAAAAAACCGCTTCCATTTTTTACTCCTTTCTGGTTATTAAGGTCTCTGCTACATTCACTAGCGACTAAAACAGCGACTTGTGTGTCCCTGCCTGTGGTGACAGTACTACCAGCTGCTCTGTGGGTTCTTTTCCCGCCCGGCATACTAATACAATATACAAACCACTTAAGATTCCCAGGGGGCAATTTCACGATTGCAGAGGAAAATGAACTGCTTAGGATCACCAGCTAGCAACATTCAAGTTATGTGCTTTCACTTAAAACAAAGCGAATGATGCACATAGTCAGTGAAAAACACAAAGAGTAACACTCTTTACTCTGCATTGACAGAACAAGGAGCAATGGTCTCCAGTTGCAGTGGGGGAGGTCTAGGTTGGATATTAGGAAACGCTATTTCATTAGGAGGGTGGTGAAGCACTGGAATGCGTTACCTAGGGAGATAGTGGAATCTCCATCCTTAGAGGTTTTGAAGGCCTGGCTTGACAAAGCCCTGGCTGGGCTGATTTAGCTGGGGTTGGTCCTGCTTTGAGCAGGGGGTTGGACTAGATGACCTCCTGAGGTCTCTTCCAACTCTAATCTTCTATGATTTCCATTAGCTAGAGTAAAATGACAGTTAGTATATGGCATGATTCCTCAGACTTCAGGGCATATGCTGGTCAGGATCTGGGGTCAGGAACAATTGTGTTATATGCAACACCATACCAGGTTTTTGTTTTCCTTTGAAATCTCCAGCACTGGAGCCATGATACCAGACTTCACGGACTGCCTGCAATGGCAATTGAAGTCCCATGTTCCTGAGATAGAGTTTGGACTAACCTTTGCAAATCAGGCTTTATTCTCCTATAATGTCACATTCCTGTGGGCATTTTTCAGGCAATACAGGATCTTAATCAGGCTCTAATTATTATCAGGATATAACCTTTAGTGGGTGCAGACCTGAATAGGCTTTATCTGTACATCCCTATCACTTGTGTGTTGATGGCTTCCAAGCCATCTTGCTTTTAGTATCACACTTACCGTGGCAGCAGGAAGGGAGGGAGAAAATCCCACGCGGAGTTCTAAAATGCTGGTTTAATAGAAGCCTTAGTTTCTTGACAGGACATACCTGATGAGGAATATACTGTGGTGACAGTGTTCACATCAGCCTCTGCTATGTATTCACAACTCGATTCAGTCAAGGAGCCTGTGACAGTCACAGGGGCTACGCTGGGATGTCGTAAGGCGGCCTTCAGTGGAGCTATGTGATTGTACTGGACAGAGGAGAGGCATCCGATAAAGCTATGTGCGTTCGCCTTCAAGACTTCAGAATCTAGCCCCAGACTATCTGCAACACACAACACGATCAGAAAGATGTTTTAAACATATCCTTTTGCTGGTTGATTTAAAAACCCTTTGCTAGCTTACCTGACCTTATTCACCCATTCATCAGCTTCTCACCCAATTATCTCCTTCTTCCACTGGAACCCTAGGTCTGAGACGATATCCACATTTAAATCCCTCTTAAAGATGCACATCTACCATACTACTTATAGTGAATGGAATTGGCTTGTAAATAAATAGCCTCTGTTGTTCTCCTTCCCCTAACCAGTTTCTTGTTTGTCTGGAAAGCACCTAACACATATTCGATGCTACCATAAATCATAGAATGTAAGGCCATAAGGGCCATCTAATCTGATCTCCTGCAGGCCACTAACATGCTAAACCCAACAACTGAAATTAGACCATGGTATTATAGTCCACAGGAGACTAAACTATTCTGTGTCACACGCAGAGAATAAGAGGGACTGAGATGCACCAGTGCCTGAGGTCCCTTCAATGTCAGGGAATTGATGAAGTGAGATATACCCAGATGAGCCTGGCAAGTCACCAGCACCCACATGCTGCAGAGGAAAGCAAAAACAAACAAACAAACAAATAAATAAATAAAAATCCTAACATCACTGCCAACGTGACCTGGGTGAAAATTCTTCCCTGACCCCACCTCTGACAATCAATCAGTTAAATAGTAACACTGATTATCTTCAGGCCTGACGTGAGATTCATTTGTCAACATTTGCTTCACAGAATCTGAGTTGTCAGAGATGGACAAGCCCTAGCAGATCATCTGCTCTGTCCACTGCTGACAATACAGGATTGTTCAGTGATGCTCATTATCTAGTACTTCATATAGTCTAATGTTGAACGTCTCATGTGCTTGGGCTTTCCAAATACCCTGGGGAGAGTATTCCACAGTATACTAGACCTATATATCTACCTACTTATATGCCCCTTTCACCATGGTATGAGACGCCCAAGTATTTACAAACAGAAACATCAATCACTATCTTTTTTCCCAGTCTGTAGGAGAAATAGCTTAATGTGTGTGTGTGGTTACGGGTGGGAGGTGGGGGGTACATGTACAGTTAGGCCCTATTGGGGAAAGCTAATTCAAGGGCATACGTTTTGCATATGGTTCTGAATGCAGCAATGCCTGATGCTTGAGAAAGACAGTGAAGGACGGGTAAGCCATTTTCTCTTTCTCAATGAGCCCCGTTTATTTACTTTCTAGGAATTGACATTCATACCGCTAAGACCTCTGTCACTTGCTATGTACATCTTTTGCCAATATAAGGGGAAAAAACAAAATAAAAAAGCCTCATTGAATGCAAGATCAGTGGTCATTCAAGGTGTGAAATCTTGTCTACTGGTAGTGTTAGAAATGTGTAGTTTATAACATTGCAAAACTGGGATTTCCAGCTTCCTCGTCTATTTTTACCCTTTCACGTTGTAAGACAATGGGCTTTAAAAACAGATCATTTTGAAAACCATCATACATATTTTTCCCAGTCTACATTAAATAATTTTATTAGCTGATCTCAAAACTATCAGACTTGGAGATTAATTTCCCCCTCCCCCAACAGTTGACAGTTCATATTTCAAGATCTTCTGGATCATAAAGGGCCTGATCCAATACCCAGCGAGTTTGATGGGAGCTAGATGAGGCCCACAAAGCTTTGGTTACAAGCTCTAAAAGGAAAAAAAAACCCCTGAGCACCAATGACAACAATGTGGTAAGCAGTGTGACTTGGTATTAAAATATCATATCTCAGTGCCTGCCAGGGTTTGGACCAGTAAGCTCTTTAAAGGGCTAGTCCTGGACAGGGGAGTAGAAAATTGTTGATCTTTCTCACATAGCCTGATATTTTATGTCCTGGTTGGGGTTTTGAATGTGGATGGAGGCAAGTCCAAGAAGCCAGTTTCGCATGCTAGTTATTTCTTTGGCTCCTGGGTATTATCATTGTGCAGAGTACTTAGCCAAGTTGAGTTACCCAACTGCTTGCAGTTGATGCAATTTGGTATTACCCATGGATTTACAGATGGACCTTGTACACCAAGGTGATATATCCTTATGTGCATTCAGTGTGGTAAAGTCTAATTCTATGATCAGATACTATTGTTCCTATGTGACCCCACCTCATTCAAAACACAGGATGGACACACAAGAGAGCAGAATGAAAGTTGCGTAGGCAACAATAAATCTGACAGTTTTTTAAACTTTTGAGTGATTGACTTTGCTAAATTACTAATGTAGTGGGTTTTTTGGGGGGGATGGTAAGGGAAGTTATTTGGATTGCAAAGTAGTTAAACTGCTCAAACTACAGGTCTATGCTGAATTCCATGTTATCCTTTGGCACTTATGACTGCTGATCATTGTCTGATGCTCTCTGAGATGGCTTTAAAAAAGAAATACTTAGGTCTGATGTGTTCCTATGCAGAAATTCAGGCATAATTTTACTAAGTGTTGGTGTTCCTCAGCCACCCCAAGTGTAGGTGTGAGATATCACTCTAAGGTTCTGGGCTGGAAGGAAGCCTGCAATAGCACCTAACTCTGCAGACGGTGTCACTAGGGAAACTGTCATAGAGCCATCTTCTAGGTGCAAGAACAGACACAAGCAAAACGTAGGTGTAAATGGCCAGAACATTCTTTGTTTTCCCTACAGGAGAGATGTTTTGAACGACAACAACAAAGATAGTCTCAACAGAAATACATCCCTGATGCAGGATACAATCTGTAACTTTCAGGAGTTATGCTTTGGCCTTTCCCAAAGTGTGTGTGCAGAGGGGGAAGTGGAAGCTGTATAAATTAAGATGGGCAGGCCTGTAACAACAGATGGTGGGGTTGCCAGAGGAAGGAAAGCCTTGGCTGTATATTTCTAAAGTGGATCTTACAAAAACATGGGAAAACAGTGATTTAGAGCATCTTCTGTCTTCATGGAAGTTCCAAAAATCTTAGTAAACATTACCAAACTCGTCTGTTCTTGCTTCTTTACTATCTCTAACACAAGGAGTGAATATTTCATATCCCACAGAGCTAACACTATCTGAGTGCTTCGTTTCCTCTCCGCCTGCCAAAGGGGAAACCCAATAAATACTGAATTATGTTTCATGGTAGCTTGAAAAGCCTAAGATAGTTATATCTTAGTTATATGATAGTTTCATTAGTTATTTGAAATCAGAATTAAGGCCCCAACTGGATTAGCCACTAAAGGGCTATTACATTTGAAAAACTGAGAACGCTCAGACAAAAATCATGCTTGCAGAATTATAGTTTTCTCTACAGTTATGTTTTGAGTAACTGTATGCAGATTTTCTCAGAATGCAGATTTTTCAATGAAGTCAATGAGAGTTCTGTGTAATTTGATCTTGCAGGTTTGAATCTGCTGTTTGAATTCTCATATGGATAGCACAAATCCATAGTTATATCAGACATAAGGCACACAACTTTAACTTTGAGGGTAATTAACCACGAAAACAGCTTACTCGGTGTTGTAGTGGATTTTCCAGCATTTGAAGTCTTTAAATCATGACTAGATTGGATTCTGAAAGGTATTCCATCACAAACTGGTGGAATATCTGGGTCTGCCTCAACATGGGAGAATGGACTGCATCATCTCATGAGGTCACTTCCAGGCCTACATTTCTATGATTCCCTCTAAGTTATTGGGTTCAATACAGGAATCATTGGGTGAAATATTCTATGGCCTGTGTTATACAGTAGGTCAGTTTAGATGATCATAATGGTCCCTTCTGACATTAAACTCTACGACTCATCCAAAGTGCTTAACTGGCTGTCAGACTTGGGGTGGGAGTGTTCTACTGTGTCCTCAAAAGTCTTATCTAAGTACCTTTCTGTCTCCCTTAGCTCCTCCAGTTCAGTGACTCTGGCCTCAAGAACCCATATTGTATCTCTGAGGTCCAGGAGCTGCTTGCACCCTGTAAACACATATGCCACCTGCCCCAAAGGCCGGTAAAAGTACACGCTGCATTCAATGCAATAAACTGGATAGGCCCCATTCTGCTTCTGCCTGCTTTCAGTATTGTAATGGACATGCCTATAACGTACGACAAATTGCCCAGACATTTCCATCTAGGTCAATAGTTTTGAAGGTATTTTGTGATTTACTATGATAAAGCCGAGAACTTTATGATGGCTCCTTTTTCTGGATTGTAACAAAGGCTAAATAATTTAAAACGCCAAATTGCAAGCTCTTTGGCACAGGGACTGTCTGTTGTTATGTTTGGGCTTTGCAGCACCTAATAGAATGAGTCCCCTAATCCTAATTGCGGCTCTGGAAGCTACGATAATACAAATTAATAATAACAACAAATCAGTCTTCATTCACAATGTCCTCTTGCACTTAGAACTACACATCATTGCCTGGCACTGTCACAAACTAGCTACAAGGGAGAAGCAGAGTAATTGGCAATGAGATTTTGCACTGGAGCACACCAGCCAGGGAGAACATCACACCTTGCTGTGCTTGTTTTCCAACAGAGGTACTCCAAAGTGCAGGAGTGAATCCTCAAAGCTCTGCTGGAAGTAAGTCTGCAATTACAAAATGCTCTTCAGAAGCAAAGGGGCTGATTTCTTTTTTAAACAGGCAGGAAATAACTATGTTCAAAGGGCCAAGACAATCAAGAAGGACTTGAAAAATTTGCCTTTGAAAGTAAGTATTTTTTCCAATCACGTAATTAATGTTATTAGTGTGTTGGAGACATTGGATCAAAGGGGCTTCTGAAGGTGAGACAAAGAGAAAGCATGAACACTTTTCAGTGTCCTTTTTATTCCCCCAAGCTATTTTTAAAAGTCAATTTCACGCTTGTGACAAGAGTCAACTTGACAGCACTGAAGATTAAAGTCCACTCTCTTTGGGCCTGCTTTTTCTCCAATTGAAGTCCCTGGGTGTCCTGCCATGCACTTTACTAGTGGGAGTTTTGTCACTGAGTTCAATGGAAGCAGGTATACCACCATTTTAAGTTCTCCCTCAGTGGGCCTTAACCCTGTAGTGGATGGACCATGACTGGGGGCTGAAAGGATCATTTTATCTCCATGCTGATGCAATGCTTGGCCTCTTTTCTCAGCCTGACTAATAGAAAGGTGGTTTTGTGACAGTTAAACCAACAACATCACCGCGTTTCACTGTGGCAGCTGAACAACCTTAGCAAGGTTACTCTTGGCCATGAACAAATGGGCTGGCTTTGAGTTAATGATGAAGAAGTGGCCTCAGTCCTGCATCCATTATGAATATGTGCAGCTAGGCGCCAGGTGCTCTATGGTTATGCACGTAAATAGGCTGCCATGTCCTGCCACAAAATCGAGCAGCATTGCTGATATTGGGTTTGACCTGGGAGAAACATAATGAACATCTTGGGCTAGATCCAAGCCTGCATAAAGGCAGCATGGAGCACCCCTGCGCTCCTGGTACAAATCTGGCCCAAAGTCAGCAATTAAAGCCAGGGAAGGATTTCTCCTACTTAAGACTACCCTGGGGGGGAGGGGCAAAGAGCCATTGTAGCTGCTTCTAGTCCACCCCACTCTGGACCTTCCTAGTGCAAGGGGCAAGACAAGAGTAAAAGGTGGTGTGGGGTTGCCATATAGGCATCTTGAGACAGGATCATGGGCACTCAATGCAGTTTAGCGCCGTCTCTGGCTCCAGAGTGTGATAGGAGCAAGTACTGTGACTTGAAGGGTACGTCTACGCTGCAATAAAACAGCCACGGGTGGCCTGTGTCAGGTGGCTCAGGCTCGAGTCAGTTGATGTGGGCCAGCCGTGGGTGTTTTACTGCAGTGTAGACTTACCCAAAGGCACCACTATCCCCGGGCTTTCCACGTGGCACAAAGGACAGAAACAATGAGCTGGCCCTGTGGCCCCAATTTATGGAGCATTTCGCATAATGGGGAGTGCTTGAGAGCTTTCAGCTCAGTACGACTCAGCCAAGCTAATTTGACCTAGGCATCTTTTATACATATATATATATATATATGTATTCTAAAAGATCATCTGTCAGCTAAAAACAGGAGTTGCTTCAGGTTGTAACGTGATATTCGTTAGATGTCAAAACCCATTTGTGACATCTTCATTTTAACGTGCCCCAACGCAGCCACCCCTGTTCGATTTCAACAGGGCTCCCAACATGGTACACTGTAATGAGACAAGAGGCAATTGATGCAACAAAAATGGAGAAGTATAGAGGGCTTACAATGGAAAACATGCTTCTTTCAAGAGCAGACAGCTGCAATCAGTTCAAATAACCACCAGTCAGCCTAAAAATAAAGCTTCTAGAGGGAAGCTGAGGGGGAGACAGGACTGGGAGAGAGAACAGAGCCTTCTTTTGGATAGCGTTATCTTTATGGAAACAGAGCACGGATTTTCTCTCAGGATTAAGAGAAAACACCAGCTAAATTGTATTGCTGGAAGTGACGGCTGAGCGACCTCTGTGTCTCTTTGGAACAGGCAGGATGGCATTACTGCTGTCTGATGTGGGACCAACAGCAGAACTTCTGCCAGCTCGTCTTATCGTCCCATTTCATCTTTAGCTGCTGCCATCTTGCCCTCAACCTACTTCCTCTTTTATACCCAACTCCAGCTTCAAAGCTGCTTTATTAAGCTCCTTGCAGCAAAAGCAGTTTCAGGACTAAAATGCACCTCAGAGAGATATTTTTTTCTCCTGGTTGCTCTGGTGCTTTTGAGGAGGTGGGAAAAGACAGGACAGGTAGGGAAGAGGAGGAAGAGGTTTTGAAGGGGCAAGAAGATGACAGCTAATAAAGAGTATTCGTGGTACCTTAGAGACTAACCAATTTATTAGAGCATAAGCTTTCATGGGCTACAGCCCACTTCATTGGGTGCATTGAATGGAACATATAGTAAGAAGATATACATATATATATATATACACACATACAGAGAAGGTAGAATTTGCCATATATTTGGCCATCTTGATTATCACTACAAAACTTTTTTTTCTCCTGCTGATAATAGCTCATCTTTAATTAATTAGTCTCTTACAGTTTGTATGGCAAATTCTACCTTCTCTGTATGTGTGTATATATATATCTTCTTACTATATGTTCCATTCAATGCATCTGATGAAGTGAGCTGTAGCTCACGAAAGCTTATGCTCTAATAAATTTGTTAGTCTCTAAGGTGCCACAAGTACTCTTGGTTTTTTTTGTGGATACAGATTAACACAGCTGTTACTCTGAAACCAGCTAATAAAGAATAGAAGAAGGGTGAGGGAGGGGTTGCTGAGGTGTGGAACTGATGGGGTTGCAGTTGTTCTGTGTTCATTCTGTGAAAGATGTACTATAATATTCAGTGACTGGAGCTTTTAATTCATTGAGAAACCTGTTGCCTCTTTCACTACTAAAAATGTGACCACTCATCCACAATTATACTTCATCCCTCTTTTCCATTTACACCTCTCCTTAAGGAGGCACTTGTTTATTGAAGCCTTCCTGCACCCATCTCCCCATTCATGATATCTCTATACCTTCTAAAATAAACCTGCAGCTGGTGTGTGCCCCTATCTAATAATAGACGCATCTGAATTAGTTTGTGATCTCTTCAGGACAGGTACTCTATCGTTTTACTGTAAATATTCTATAAACCAATCTGTTTATTTACAGGGCTATATAAATAATAACTAGAAAAGGAGTACTTGTGGCACCTTAGAGACTAACAAATTTATTAGAGCATAAGCTTTCGTGAGCTACAGCTCACTTCATCGGATGCATTTCATCCAAATGCATCCGATGAAGTGAGCTGTAGCTCACGAAAGCTTATGCTCTAATAAATTTGTTAGTCTCTAAGGTGCCACAAGTACTCCTTTTCTTTTTGCGAATACAGACTAACACGGCTGCTACTCTGAAACCTATAAATAATAACTGTTTCACATTGCAAGCATGTGGTTTTTCAAATAAATCTCCAGTTTACATTACATCTATGGCCTGAGTCAAAGCTCATTGAAGTCACTGGAAAGACTCTTATTGACTTCAGTGGGTTTTGGATCTGGCACATAAAGAAGGAAGTGAATCCACAAAGGTGTGGTGTGTTATACAGGTTTTATCATCATGAATCTGATGGGTGGAGTATTCACAAGTGAAGAAGCCACAAGTTAAGACAGGTCACCACAAATACGTGCAGGAGAAACCATTATAATATTAATCTTCAGAACCTCTTTAACCCGCAATCCAAGTTCCCCGCCCTAACTCTGATACTACTATGCTACTGGGAAGGTGATGAGTTGGGAGGTGGGGCAAAGAAGTAACTATGTAGGAAGTTAGACACTCTTCTCTGCAACTCAGATAGATGTACAGCAGATGTAAGAGCAAGAGCTACACTTGTAGCAGCATGAATGAAGAAATTTCACAAGTACATTAAAAAATAAACCACCATCCAAAAGCATTTCAAAGAGGGTCACACCTTGGGGTCCCCAGAGACAAATAGCTTGAGTTAGGTTGGAAACACAAAGCCAGGTCACTCCAAGCACTGAGCTAATGGCCACTTTTACATGTCATTGTTTTAATTATGTTGTATATGTGAGACAATATATGGCTGAAAAGAAAATATGGTTAGACACAGCAGAACCACATGTGAATTTGTCAAGTCAGAGAAAACTCAGACAAACAAATCTGACATGCTGTGCTATGTGATATCGTCTCCTTATAGAAAGATTTGCATGCACATAAATATGCTTAGGTTCAACTGATGTACAAGAGGCCAAAGGGAAGGGTGTATGATCTAGTGACTAGCACAGAGGGATGACCACAAGGAAGGATGGTCTTGTAGTGGAGGTGCTGGATGGGGGCTCAGATCTGTGTTCTATGCCAGGCCTTGTTGTTCTGCATGACCCTGAACCAGCCATTTGGGACCTGAATCCAATGCCTATTGATGTCAATGAAAGGATTCCCATTGAGTCAATGAGCTTTGTATAAGTCCTGCCATGTTCCAGCTCTGTGTTTATAAAACGACAGCAACAAAGTATGGGGATGATCATACTTCCCTATCTCAGAGGGATGCTGTGAGGATAAATTCAACGAAGGTTGGTGAGGTGCTTGGATCCTATGGCATTGGGGGACATGTAGATACCATAGGACAGACAGACAGATTTAAATTTAAACTTAGCATTCAAAACAAACAAATACAGTGGAGTAGTATCCATAATCTTTAATGTATTTATCCTCACAACACCCGAGAGGTAGCAAAATGCTGTTATCCTCATTTTACCTATAGGGTACATAGAGACTAAGTGACTTGCCAAGGGCCATACAAGAAGTCTGTGGTAGAGCAGAAAATTGAGCCCCCGTCTCTTGATACCAGACTAGAATCCTTTGATTTAAACAGGATCAGGATTTCACCTCTGGAATGCAACTCCAAATCCAAGGGCAACCGCTGGAATGGGGCAACAGTGATGCAGAAAAAAATATAAGCGTAAGTGGCTTTGGAACAAAGAGAGTGCAGCAGGAGAAGCTGCAGTGTAATTTCAAAATCTCTTATTGCAAAAAACTGTTATTTGCAAGAGCTAAAGGCACGTTTACGTGGTTCTCAAAGTAAAATGTGACAAAAAATCATTTTGTTCTTTTATCAGAGGATAGCCGTATTAGTCTGTATCCACAAAAATACTGAGGAGTCCGCTGGCACCTTAAAGACTGACCTTAAAAAAAAAACACTTCTTCCCTTCTCTTCATGTGCCAGTATATGTATGCCTGTATCTGTAATTTTCACTCCATGCATCTGAAGAAGTGGTTTTTTTACCCATGAAAGCTTATGCCCAAATAAATCTGTTAATCTTTAAGGTGCCACTGGACTCTTAGTTTTTTTTATTATTATTATTTTGACATTCTCCTCAAAGCTCTCATATGATTTCTAAGCTAATAGGAAAGGAATGGGGAAAACAAGGCCCCAGAAAGAAGAAGAGGTGATATAAACATTTGGTTATGCAGCAAAGGCTCAGAGAGCTTGACATACAGTGTTGAAATGGAGCAGTGAGGAAATGGAAGGTCAAGAGTAAGCAGGCAGAAGGGGAAAGTCTGGGGATCACGGTACTCATCAGTTCTCATTCTGGCACCTAAACAGGTGGTCAGATTTCCACAAGAGCTCTGCTTCCACTTGGCCATCTAACAGTTTTCAATTAATGGGAGGTGCTGGGTTCTGAACACTTCTGAACTTCTGGCCATTTCAGTTAGGAACTGAGCACTTGTGAAAACCTGGACTTAGGTATGAGTGCTAAGCAGTTTTGAAAATCTGGCCCTTGGATAACTGAGCAAAGACAGCTGAAGGGAGGAAAAAAACAAATTCATATTTAGAGTCCATTCTTATGGAGCAGTAGTATTTATCTGCCACTGGATTACATATGAATGAACACTTGTAAGGAAGCATTGTAAGTGTTTTTTTATGCCAGACCTGTAATAATAATAATGATCCCATCACTTATACAGGACCTGACATCCCAAAGTGACTGGGCCCAACCCTACATTTTGTACTCCAGCAAATCTCCTATTTAATGTTTGTGAGCTGTGAAGACTGCAGAACTGAGCTCCCACCCTTTCTGACTGAAAGGCGGCTACTTCTAGGATGAAACTCGGCTGCTGTTTAACAGCGCTCAACATACACCATACAACAGTGTAGAACAGGGCATGAAGGGCACCGGCGTATGTAAACAAAATAGAGGGGAGAAGTTTGGAAGGAACTTCCAAGTAAGGAAAGAAAGAAAAAGTAAGGAAAACGTTGTTTAAAACTGGATTTGGGAAGACGAACCAGGGCTAAGACTGTTTAGTGGGGTTCTGTAGGCCAAATTCTGCATGTTCTACATACAGCAGTCACTTCTCCCACCATTTGGATAGGAAGGTTTCCGGCTCAGGCAGCACGACAGAACTTTAATAAAGGAAGTGAAGAATAACATATCTACCTGAAGTTACAGGAAAAGTGAGATAAACAGAAGAGGGATTTGTCCATGACACAAGTTGTCTGAAACCTCCGTTCTCCTAACAAGTACAATAGGAACTTTAGGAACCACTCACGGTGAGGAATTCTGTTTCACAATTTGGCGGAAGCAGATGCTTTCAGCAACACAATGAGATCTTGAACAATTGGGGTATTAGCTTAGCACTGAGTCAGATGGAAGAGTGCCAACTACTGAGACACCAAAACCAGCTCTGCAGAGCTTGGGTTACTGTTGGATGCCTTTTCTCTACAGGCAGGCCAAGCCCTGGCTATCAGCAAGATAAAATATCAGTCCCTTTACTTATACTACCTGGCAAAGAACAATCCTGAGTGCACTGCTGTTATTGTGTACAATTAATAGCTCACAAGTGGACACAAGTGGATGTCTATTTTCTACATCTGCCAAAAAGGCTTTCAATTCTATAGGCTTTGGGGGCCATTAGTGAATCTTTAAATGGCTGTGGTAAAAGAGACTTCAGCAGTAAGCAGTCCAGATGGGACACTTGATTTGGATGCCCAGGTTTGCTGTGGGACTGGCAACAGCATTCTTTCGTCATAACAAAGAGGCTATCAGGTTCTTATCAGGAACAAATAGGGGTACTCGTACATCATAAAGTGGACCACTTGAGAACAGAAAAATAAGGGTTCTTTCTTTGAAGCTTCTGGTAGAATCTTCCTGGTCCTGAGATGGGTGTGCAGTGTTAAAGGGGAGGGAATCAAAAGGCCATCCCAGCACACCTGGCCTATGTAACTAGAAAATGAATTGCAGCTCCTACACTAATTGCAGCTGCTTCTCTAACACAGTGCTCAGCTAGTGTGGAGTGGGGGGGTATGGGCCCCAAAGAGGGTGGGGAGGAGGTGAAGCCACATCGCTGCCCAGCCACATGGGGATAATCAGCTGCACATCACACAGGGGTGTAAATCAGGGCATGCTGAGCTTCAGGAGTGCCTCTATGCTGCCATGGAGGGCTGGGTCTTCCCACCATCCTTTTCTAGATGGCTCAACAAGAGGAGAGAGAGTAACATTACTATCAGGGCAAACAACTCACATCGCCAAAGCTTCTACCAACACGCTTTTCACTGGGCTTCTGCTACTATGTAAATAACAGCTGTGTTATATTCAGCCCTTACAGTTTAAAAAAAAAACTCTACCACACTGCACAGATAATTATAGAGCCTTAACAGTATAATCGACAAACCAGCAAGCCATTTGCACAGCCTACCTGCGATCTTGCCCAAGGTGAGCGATTTGATGGCCTTGAAGTCAATCTCCGAGAGGTTGTGCTTGAGTTTGAGAACTTGATCAACCTGGAACAGGTCAGTAAAAACAGTTAATTATTGCAGCATGCAGAGACCCTTGAAGTCTCTTAGACCAGCCTTGTAGAAAAGCTCCACACTGGAGACACATAATGCCTGACTCCCGCTGATCGCAAAGTGAATGTGCTTGAATTTTGCAGAAAAAGCCAAAAAGTGTGTCAGAGTATTCATACATCAGGACTTTAAAGAAACCTTTCCTGCAGGAAACTATACAATATTTGACAAGTGCTTATGCCCCCACTGAGAATTCTCACCTCTTAATCTCGGATTGTAACAAATAGGCAAACAAATGAAGCCTGGCTGGAAATTGACCGTCAACGATTAGCAATACATGGAAAAAGCTGCAATATCAGGGAATATTACAAGATCAGCATGTGGGATAAATCCCAACTGGTAGTGTGAAGCTTGCTTTAGACACAGATCAGACCTGTTTTATGTGCTACATTAACTTAGCCGATACCTGTATATAGTTTCATGCCAATACATTGAAACTGAAGTAAAAAAGGAAGTGTGATGCTCTCTCTCACTGCCTTTTCCTTACCTTTCTCCTCCTCTCGGGTCTCTGCCTTTCCCTCTCTGTTAATTGATGACTGCCACAAAATACCATTCGGCCCTAGCAAATAAGCAGAAGCTTGCCAAAAAGCTGCCGGAATCCCCCTGGGGTATGAGAGCACCACACATTGCTATGCGCTACTCCCCTCCCTTCCTTGGAAAAACAAAACAGCACAAGGTTACTTGTTAGCCCTAACAGGCCACCTACTGGATCCTGGACTCAGCCTGGCTTCTCAAAGAGATAGGGAGAATGATGCGTTTAGAAAGCGGTGGTGCATAGGACTTCGGGGCTCTCATCAGCTGATGGAAGGTTGTCACAGTTGATGAGGTAAGCACTTACACAGCTAGTCCTGCTGAAGTCAATGGGACTGTTTATGTGAGTGGTAATAGTCACACAATCTAACCCTATCAGCCCTTCCTCCTCCTCATGTAGTCAAACTGTGGGTCACATTCAACTCTGGGACACATACACATGAAATCAATGAGATTCCCATATGCTTCCACTCACCGTGGCTCTGTTGTTCAAATTCGGCAATATGCTGAGCTTGATAAGTTTATGGAGGGGATGGTGTGATGAGGCTGCTGACAATGGCATATGTCAGCTATCAGCAAATATCTCCAACGGCCAGCAGTGGAACACTAGATGGGGAAGGCTTTGAGTTGCTACAGAGAATTGTTTCCCAAGTGTCTGAGGTCTTATGCAGGGTCTCGCCTACTTGCTCAGGGTCTAACTGACTGCCATATTTAGGATTGGGAAGGAATTTCCCCCCAGGTCAGACTAGCAGAGACCCAGAATGTGTGTGTGGGGGGTTTCCTCTGTGACATGCTGTTTTCAACTAGAGAAAATGGTGGATTCTCTATAACTTGAAGTCTTTAGATCAAGATGTGAGAACTTCTGTAACTCAGCCAGAGGTTATGGCCCTATTGCAGGATTGGGTGGGTGAGGTTCTGTGATCATGGTGGTTCCTTCTGGCCTTAAAATCTATGAATCTAATGATCTGCATCATATGCCTTATTTCAGATTATAATCAACAAAATCATTTGAAAATGAAGTCTGGTAAGAACTATGTTCTGCCAATCTTGCTCATGGTGGGGCCAGATTGTGAATCCTTTGCTCCAGCGAGTAGGTATTTACACAAATAGTGTCATGAAGCCTACTAAGTAAGCCCATTGAAATCAACAAGACTGTTTATGGAGTAAGGTACTAATTAATGTTGGGTGCAGGTAGTGAATTGGACCCTAAAAGTAAACCATGGCAGGTAGGTATGATACCTGAATGATGAGTTCTTTTCCTTCTCTGTTGATCTTCACATGGTGTAATTCCCGGTTGGCAAGGTTTCCAGAGTCAATGGTGAAAATGAGGAAGCCATCCTTACTCAACTTGTATCGGACTTGTAAGCTTCCTTAAAAGGAAAACACATTTCCACATATAAAATGTGTGTCCATAACTAGGTACAGTTCAATAGCTTTGCGCAATACACAACATTCATTTCTTTTTATAAAAACAGTGACACAAGTGATAATAAAGAAGTTAAAATAAAAATGGTCAAACTTTAATGAAAAGCATGACAAATAATTTGTTGGAAACTTCCTTCACACCAGCTTACAAATTCCATTGTACAGAAATATAACTGAAATGATCAAGCAAATAACTATATTAAAGGAATGCGTCTTTCTCTCCATAGGGCACACATTTAACATGTGTTGCACAATATTTGATCTATATTAGACTCCTTTGTATGAATGATCATTTCCACCAGAGGGCATACAGGTCTAGAGCTGTTTCATTACAATAATATTTGTGGGTTTTATTATTAGTCTGCAAGAAGACAGTAAAGTGAAATGTAACAGACAATGTAGCAGACAGTATGTGGTACTATTTAAGAAAATGAGAATGGTTCTAATTCATCTAAAGTTATGGCATTTCTTTTCAAACCCAAAGACAAACAAATCTTTCCCTGATCTTTTGTAACAAAACATCAGTTGTGGCTTCCCAGCACTTGTGAAAAACTAAACAATAGCAAACCCACAAGTGCACAAATTAGGAAAGGAAACCTATCCCTTTAAATCTTTCCATAAAAGATTAAGGACAAAGAATATGATTTTAAAAGCTCAGGGAAAAAATGCACTGACTGGATCCTTTTTTTTTTTTTGACAACAGAAGAACAAGTCTTTGCAGTTCAGCATGTAATTAGGTAACAACAAGACAAAACAAAATTCTGAAAGTCTTTGGGGCTTTCTTGCACGTGAGTAATTGAAACATGATGAACATTTTTGGTTCTACAGAGTTTAAAAAAAAACACAAAACCTTTTCCATAGCTATTTTACTACATTAATTTCAGGAGTACAGTATCTCAAAGGAGGCAGTAACAACCATATATAATCCCACAATCTTCTGAGCAATGGCTCCTCATTTTGCTTTCTCCTCTTCTAAAAACCATCATAAGCAACTCTTATCTCCTTTCATTCCAATGCTTTTGTTTGCATTGGCTCCAAATATTCCATGCATCACTGCACTTTGGAAATGGATGCAGCTGAACATGACCTGGAGGGGAACTGACTGTCACTACAGGGTTTTTTCCATCCATTTCTAGTTTGTTTCAGAGCTTTCAAATCTAGTGCCTTCTTAGAAGTTCTCCCTGGGTGAAATCTGCCCTTGTGCAGCACACATCCTACACACTGCTGAAATCCTCCCAAAGTTTTTAAAAGGCATAGGCATAACGTTGGCCCTCTTCACATGGGGGCATATCACTGTGTGCTGAACTCCCATTGATTTCAGTAGGAGTTCTTTCAGGCTCAGGCCCAGAAACTTTTCAGAAAGGAGCTTCAGTAGAAGGAATGCATTTTCCTAACCTTCCAGAGCACACAAGCCCCAGGCTGCTAACTGGTGGGCATTACCACAGCTCAGCCTATCCAGGGAGGTTAGCTCACCAGAAAGTTTGCAGCAAGGAGTTAGCAGCGTACCCAAAGGCATGAGGGAAAGTGGGAAAGGCTACTGAGAATCAGTCTTTTCACCAGTCCAAGGGCCTACAAAATCAGAAGGGGTTTTAATAGAAGGAGAAAGTAAAGGATATAAGAGGTATAGTTTTTTAGTTATACAGATGGAACTCCCTTTGACATCACTGAGGAATTTATGCATATGTAATGCTGACAGACCCTAGTCATCGGCAGGCGGGAATCAAACCAGGGACCTTTCGAGCTTAGTGCATGAGCCTCTACAGCATGAGCTAAAAACCAGCAGCCTGTGAGCTAAGGCTGTTGGGCAGACTCATTAATAGCTCTGTGACTTTCTCTCTCTCTAAGTGGTCTCAGTCCCACTAGATGGGCCAGAACACAATACCCAGGAGGTATGTGGGTAACACATAGATCTTGGTCAGTACATGGGCTTAAGACTGTTTAAATACAATAATACACGACCAGATTCTGCCACCCTTCGTCATACTGAATAGAACCTTACCCTGCGAGGAGTCTCCCAATTCCAACGCAATTCATTTATATTCCCTGTGAAAACCTGTATGAAGCTGGAGCTAAGGTTGAGAGTAGCTATCAATAATGTGACACCAAGCAATGGCTATGATTAAGGCTTTTTAGTGGCACCTCCATAATTAGGGTAACACAGAGGGCATGTCTACGCTGCAACAGAGTGAGCTTTTTTTTTTTTTTTTTTAAATTCCAGCTAAGAAATCTTTCAACTTCTGCTCTTCAAAATTGTTGACTTGAACTAAGGGATTTTGCCAGGGCCAAATTTACATCAATATAAATAAGCAATTTTACCGATTGCCACGGAGTTACTTTGGAATTTATACCAGTGTAACTGAGAGCAGACTTTGGCCCTTAGTCAGCAGCAAATCTTTTCATGCTGGAAGATTTACATAATCTTTTAATTACATTAAAATGTGTGATAGAAAGAGAAATGGATTATTAATTATTATTAAGAAATCTTTTGTATAACTTTGAATTTTGATTATCTGGGTTGGTTGGAGTTCTGTGTCCCATTATGCTGGGGTATCACTAACCACAAAAAAGGCCATGGGCATCATTCATGGGCATAATTCAGGTTACTATGATTTTTGCATCATTTCTATCTCATAATAGTAATTAAGTGTTGTCTCTCTACCAGGACAGTAGTATACATCTGGGAATTTGATTGCAATGATGGCTTGGCTGGTCATCCTGACCTCAGCTTGCCATGCCTAAGCAGGTACATAAGACGTGCAACAGTATTCAGGCAATGTTCTGCTTCACTGCCTGGTTATTATCCAGATAATTCCTGGGGACCATTGCTATTAACTAAGCACAATGGAGGGACAGTTCTGCCTTACAGGTCAGATTCTTGGCCCTGCTATGGTGAAGTTTACTGGAGGAATTCTCTGGCTTGTGAAATGCAGGTGGTTGGACTGGATGATCGCAAGGGTCTCTTCTGGCCTTCAAATCTATGGCTAGTCTCCAACAATGCAAAGCAGCCATAATGCAGGCTTAAATGATCTTCTGGGAAATCCTTGGGGTGGGGGGGGGGCAGGTGGAGAGCCAGTGTAGCAGCATTTACACCACTCCCACCGCTCCTTGTGGCTGTAGGGAAGGGGATGTGGCCAGGGTATTCTTACACCTTGGCGATCCCTGGCTGTTAAAACACTCCCTGGAGCTACTCTAATCCACCCTGGGGACAGTCCCAGCTGCAGGATTGGAGGAACATGAAAGGTAGTATACAAACCCTGTCCTCTGCACTGAGCACAGCAAAACCAAAGCAGAGTCCAGTCTCTGTGTCTCTATAGCAAACACAATCTGCTGTTTAGAAGTCTCTCAGCATCCACCACCATGAGTAAGACTATCAAATGACACAAATTGCACGACACAAACAAACATCCCAGCCATAACGTTATCTATTATGACATGGCCCATGTATTGTTTTTTCGGTTAACTCTATCAACAGGATAGTTATTTTTCTGCCGCCTGTGTACCATGGGTATCAGCTGTGCCAGCTATGTGCATTTCCACAAATAGAAGTGTAAGTGATGGTCAGTCCTGATGATTTCTTTAAAAAGCAATACAATAAGCACATGTGCATTTGGTGAGCACTTGTATTATTGCTGTGACCCAAGAGGGGAACCACAGGAGTGTATTTTAACTCAAGGTTACAGTCCAGGGGATGTGCTTGCAAACTTCCTATTCATGTTAATGGGAGCTAGGAGAAAAAAAATCCTTTGACAGACCTGATCCTTTCTTCTGTAATGGCTGCTACAGTCTGCTACGGATGGTGAGAAGAGAAAAATAAATAACCAATATAGGCTCAATTCTGCTCCAAATGAATTCAATGAAAAGCCCCCATTAATGTCAACGGGAGAAAGATCACACCAGATGGGCCTCATTTCAATCTCAAATATGTTGGTATAAATCAAGAGTAACTCCATCCAAGTCAGTGGGAGCTGCAGATGCTCAGCCATTCTGGACATCAGGCCCTTTTTTAGGTGTCTAAACATAGATTTAAGGGTAACATATTCAAACATGCCAAGGTGGCTTAGGCACTTACGTTCCACTGACAGTCAGTGAGACTTGGGCTCCTAAGCAGTGTTTTTTTTTGTTTTTTTTTTTGGTTTTTTTTTGAAAAACAGATTTTGGCTCCTAAATCACGTAGGCACATTTGAAAATTTTACCCTGTGTATCTTCGTGTTGGCACGCAAATCTGAAAATGCTGATCTTGCCTTTAAGGTCTCCTCAACCTGTGAACTGCATGGTGCTCAATTTGGAATTCAAACCTGTTCTGTTAGGGAGTCTGGAAAGAGCCTTAACCCAGTGTTTACATCAAGACTTTGTAAACGGGGTGATTCCTGCATGTACCACAAATGGCATTAAGAACATGAAAATGGCCACACTGGGTCAGACCAATGGTCCATCCATCCCAGTATCCTGTCTTCTGACAGCGACAAATGCCAGATGTTTCAGAGGGAATTAACAAGCCAGGACAGTCATTGAGTGATCCATCCCCTGTCATCCAGTCCCAGCTTCTGGCAATCAGAGGCTAGGAAAACCCAAAGCATGGGCTTGCATCCCTGACCATCTTGGCTAATAGCCATTGATGGACCTATCTTCCAGTAACTTATCTAATTCTTTTTTTAAACCTATTATAGTTTCGGCTTTCACAACATTCCCTGCAAATGAGTTCCACAGGTTAACTGTGTATTGTGTGAAGAGCTACTTTTTGTTTGTTCAGAGCCCTTCCATGGTTTCACTTTGAGAACCTAGAAGTAGGGGGTGGGTTGATGGCATCATTCATAGGAATGATATGAGAATCACTGGCTTGGCCATTCAGCTCTGACCCCCCCACCCCAGGCACCCCAAGTGAAACTCCTGACAAACCCTTTATCCATACAACAGCTGAACACAGAATGACTTCAGCAGACTATTAAACTAGTGTCCACACTGCCTTGATATTTCCACAGCATGTATATAAGCAGTAGTTAAGAGAGAAAATAATTAGGGAAGTTGATTAAACAGCGGGAAATAACATTAGTGAGGCTATTAATAATGCTATGCACTCAAAATCAGCTATTAAAAATTGTGTACAGAAAGCCCTTTGCAATGATGAATGTTCTGTTCATTCCACATCAATGGTGCTAGAGGGCTGTTTTCAGTGCCATACCCCACCAAATAGCTCCCTGTCAGCTTGCAGAATCCTGGTGCTGCAGTACTTCTTCCCCTTTACAGCTTGGATATTTAAAAATGAACGACCTCTCTCTCTGTTTGGAACAGCTGGGTAGGAAACCTGCTCCTTAATTAGCAGCATCTCCCAAGGGACGTTTACTCAATAAATTTACTCTTCACAGGATGTGCAGCTGGTGTTGCGAAATAACAGGACCCATCTTCTGAATCGTCCAGTGGCTTTTAACTAAGACAGTCTTTGCACATTTTTGGAAAGAGGGAGAAAAAAGGGCTATCGCTATTCGTTTCATGCATGTGGAAAATAAAGAGGAGAGATTGCCGATTTTGTTTTCCTGTGGTATCCTGTGGCTATTGCTCAGCTTTTTTTTGTGGTGCTGTCTTAAAGGAAAACACTAGTTATTAAATGTTAAAATAGCTAAATTAATGGACTCTGCTTGTACTTAGAGTCATGACCTGTGAATCCTATTTGAAATTTAAATGCCTCACCCCCCAAAGATTGGAGTGTTTGGATCTAGGGGTCAGATTTGTGTCTTTCCAAAAGAATAACATCAATGTATAATTGATTATTGTATTTATTTTGCTTTATAGGACGTAGTTAAAAAGTGCCTAAGTTAGGCTCTAGGGGCCCAATTCACCTTTGTTCTGCACTTTGTTTACAAAGACGTTTAGGCACCTAAAACATAGATAGGTGCCCAATGGAATTTGCAGCAGTGCCTAAGGAGGTTAGGAACTTGATTCCCATGTAAAGTCAATGAGCTCAGGATCCAGAAATGAAAAGAACAGGCACATACAAAGGAGGGGAAAAAATGAAATAGCAACTGCTTATCACTACAGAAGCCAGAAAATAATTACCCAAAGCTGAAACTAAAGCCCAAATAATTCCCCCCGCCTAGATGGGCGCAAACAACAGACTCCATCTTGCAAATACTTACGCATCTGAGTAACTTTACTCACATGAGCAGTTACATCGACTTCAATAGGAATATTCACATGAGAAAAGTTACTCAGATGTGTGTTTGCAGGCTTGTGCCCATAATACATAACAGAACCAAGCCATGCATGTGCTTGAAGCTTTGGAATGGTAGAACAAATAAATCCTTGGGAGATTAGGTCTGTGGGCAGAAGATGAGGGACAGACATACTTGCCACGGTTCTAGGCAATTTGTCATGTAAGCATCACTTCTAACATATATGGTGTGTGTATACATGTACAAGGTCCACAGTGTTGCCTAGTGGCTAGACCACTTGTCAGTGGCTCAGGAGACCTGGGTTCTGGTCTTGGTGTCACACTGGTTTGCTGGGTGACCTTGGGCAAGACATGTCCCTGCCACCTGCCTCAGTTTCCTCATCAGTAAAATGGAGATAATGATCTCAATCTCTTTTGTACAGTGCTTTGAGATTTACGGACAAAGACTTCTATATAAAGCATGGCATTGTTATTATTATTATATTTATTTCTAGTGAATTAATGAAGCTGCTGTTGCTCTCCAACAGGGCTGCAGTTTTAAGGATATTTTCCAGCAAGTGACTCAGTCTGATTAGGCAGAGCAGGACTCAAGGGATCCGCTTCACCCGAAAACTCCCTGCAGCCACACAAACATGCTTTCAAACAACAAGGTTGATTCCTTCATGTCTTACCCTGCACCAGCAAACTGCTTTATGCTTACACGTTATTTTTTCTTCCTTTTAATTGCTCTTAAGACACTTAATTTAAAAAATATGTATATGATAAATATTGGGTCTGATGCTGAAGTCCCTACTCTGTTAAAATACCTATTGTATGTAATGAGTCTTTCCAAGGACTTTAATAGGAGTTAGATCAGACTGGATGGTGTCCCAACCCTCTGTTTGCCAGAAGGTGGGAATGGGTGACAGGGGATGGATCACTTGATGATTACCTGTTCTGTTCATTCCCTCTGAAGTATGTGGAATTGGCCGCTATCGGAAGGCAGGATACTGAGCTAGCTGGACTTTTGGTCTGACCCAGTATGGCCATTTTTATGTGGTTTACTCATCTTTGCATTTAGTTATTTTGACTTGCATGTCTTTGATCTTACACTGGAGATTTCACTTGAAGTGTCAAGTAGTAAACATGTTTGCAAAAGCAGTCTGTTTATTCTCTCCTACACGAATACAGTGCTAACCTTTCATGAATGACTCATGGGGAGAATAGGCTAAGGTCCTCAGCTGCAGGAGACTGGTGGAGCTCCATTTACTTCAAGAGAATTACACCAATCTACCCTAGTTGTGTATCTGGCCTGTTATTTTCAAACTCAAGCTATTATCATCCATCCATTCTAGTTTCAATCTCTACAACACAGTCACCGTCCAACCAGGGATTTGCTTCACAGTAATTAATAATAATGTTCAGAAATGAGATCATGATGGAATATGAACTGAATGGGTTGGAGAGATGATACAGTCAAATTGTATATTTCATTATGTCTCTTGATCAACAGACGAAGCATCAAACTCAAAAATAAAAATCATATGTCTGTTTTCTTCAACCATCATGCTTCAACCATCATGCTTGGTTCACTGCCTATGAATGACTTGTCTGAGGTTAATGGTCCTTGCTTGTGTCATGGTCAACCATCATCACCCAACTGGTCATTACTCCCCTGGCAATGTCCTGTGCCTCTTATCGTTAGGTCCTTCTGAATATTGCCTAATATTTCATTGACTTTGCTGGCTCCTGAGCTTGGACAAGTCTGACTCTCACATCAGCAAGCCTGGCTTGATTTATTTCAAGCCTCAGGACAGAGTTTGAGTTTCACAGCCATCAGCAAACATACCACATATAAGAATAGCTTGTTCACAAGGTTTGGGGCCGTTGTGTCATCATACAAATGGTGATGACCAGCGAAAGGACGACATGGTTAAGAGCAGAACTCAAGAGGTCTGGGCTCAATTCCTGGCTCTGTCACAGACTTTGTGGTTAACGTCAAGCAAGTGACTTAATCTCGCTCTGCCACAGTTCCCCATCTGTAAAATGGGACCCTGATCTCACTTAGGGTTCTAGATGCTACCATACTACAAATAAATAATAATGGTTTCATCATGACAGCATTTCTATAGCAAAATATAGGCCACCGTATATTTCAGAGGAAATATTTGCATATTTCTATAATTTGTAAATTTTTCCCTGGTAAGATCTTGTAGATATCAGAATTTTCCTCAGCCCCTCACCAAATTTTGCCTTTTGCAAACTTCACTTATTTGCCTCTAAACATTCTTATGAATGTTCCAGTTTTATCATGCAAAAAGAGTCATCATTTGTTGCCAAAGATTTTAGTGTAAAGGGCTTCTGTGGGGGGGGGGGTGTCATTTTTTGGCCTGTTTGGCCTTTCCATATATAGAAATAAAGAAACACATAGTCTGCAATTTCACTTCAAATGTAAAAGCCTTCACACAGCATTTTACACGATGCTGGCTGAGGTCAGCTCCTCAAACAAGACAACAAGTGACCAAGGCAGAGTATCTGTTGCTTTGTCAGTCCCGGGATACTAGAGAAGCAAGTTCACCACAGACCAGGACACACCAACTCAAAGAGTACCAAGCCCTTTCAAAAGACAAGCCTGGAAGCTTAAATTCATTACTCTGCCAGACTCTAAAAATCATGGATTGAACAAAAGCATTCGATTTATGGCTTATTACAACAATCTGTAACCCACTAACCCCATCTTTTTTTCCTATAACTGCAGAGGTATTAACAGGACACTCTGCCTTGAATGGTGCCTTATAATAAGTGTTAACTACTTATGTTAAACAATCTGTTCCACCTTGCATTTTGCTGTGACACCAGGAGTACCTTTCCCAGACCTGAAGAAGAGCTCTGAGTTGGCTCAAAAGCTTGTCTCTCCCACCAGAAGAAGTTGGTCCAATAAAAGATCTTCACCCACCTTGTCTGAACAAATGACCTGTCATTTGCAATATACTGGCCAGAGGGTGTGTGTAGAAAACTGTCCTCTACTGGATGAGCTCTAGATGATAAAGGCCTATTGCTTGCAACAGTTAATGACTATTCTCTTTTCAGCTCAAAATCAAGTACTAGAAGCCTCTTTGTTTGCAGCCAATGGTCCTGGGTTTTATCCCAGATGCCAATATGTTCAGTGTCAGTCTGTATGTATGCAGCACACAAATTAGTTACAAACAGCTGCTCTTCTTTCTCCACTTTATATAATCCAATTACCATCCTCTAGCTGTTCCCTTTGCATCTCCTGGGCATCTGTTGACCATTCAGTAACCTGAAGTGTTCTGAATGCATAAAATATCTCCATGAATTGAGCTAACGAAGCCACCCTTTCATCTCCTTCCTCTTGGACAGCAAAAAAGAAATCTGTCAAACACTGTTCTTGGCTGAATGCTTTTGGCTGCCTCTCCTTTCAAATAAGTCAAATAAAATTTAGAAGACCATAAGCAAATCTCATTTGGATGCCTGCTAGTCAAGTCCCCCTACTGCCTCTAAGACTTAGTCACACTGGATTTCAGTAGAAACTTCTTGTCAACATCTCAATTTTCTACATACATGCAAGTGCATTCTCTGCACCATCACAAATTCCATGTTGTGTGGCATGGTTTTGACACGGAGACTTCCTAGGTTATGTACTTATTTCCTTTCCCATAGCATGGACCATATTTACACAGAGATTTACTTTATCTCCAGCCTTAATAGTTCTGATTCCCCTTCTCTTCTCCCTTGGATCATCTCACCTCCTATTTACAATTACCTGGACTGCCTCCTTTTCCATTCATGACTGCACTGTGTCATTACATCCCTCTAAACCCCCTAAAGATAACATCATTTTCCTGTGTTAACTAGAGCAATGGCTTGTATGAACAAACAATATCTGGAAAGTATTCCCGTATGTCCATGTGATTCAGCAGCTAGAAGCAGGGAGGAACCACCAGTGCCATGGTTCAGCCAGCTCTCCAGGGATAATCAGCAAGTGTTCATCAATCAGCCATAGACCACTGTTGGAGAGCCACTGCCCTAAACAAAACCATGGCCCATATGCCCCAATTTGACCTCTTTCCTCTACTCCTGCCTGTTAAATATGCCCTGTCCTTAACCTTAACCTTACCTGCCATGAGTCTACCTGTCCCCTAGTTTACTGTCCTAAACTCTGTGAGCTGCAATTTGATAGTGGGCAAAGTGCATCCTGTATCTAATTTGTAAAGACCATTGACATAGACTCTAAGGTGCCACAAGGACTCCTCGTTATTTTTGTTGATAAAGACTAACATGCTACTACTCTGAAACCTTTAGGCCAAAAGGCACTATAGATATATAATTATATTGCATTAGCACTCGAACTTATTAGGGTCCAATTCTGCCACGTTTCATAGTACCTCATTCCAAGCATGACTCTCAGAGTTAGATATGACTCAGTGTGAGTGATGGTGGCCCTTAATATGAGAGACAAAAGAAGTGGGAGGCTCAGCAATCGGTGAAGAAAGAAAGAAAGAAAGAAACCTTTCTTTCTTTGTGTGTGTATGTGCATGCTGATTTATTTTAACTTTGCCCTCAATTTACTGCTTAAAATTTATGTGGCTTAAAAATGATAAAGACTTTGCTCTTGTTAGGCAAAAGATGCTCCAGGTTCAACTAAACATGTTTGCAAGGTAACAGGAGCCTGCTTCTGACTTTGAAATGGAGGGAGGCTAGCATGGATTATTAGTTTATGAAAAAAATTCATCTGCAAAATGTCTGCTTTACATCTCTTGGACTTTTTTTTTTCCTGTGTGCTAATTTATCTGATACCTACCATGGGTTTATTTTTTTCCATTATGCATTTATTAAAAAGCCTGGCAGATTTCAAGGCCCTGGATGATAGGGCACTTGGGTTCACCTAGTTACAGCTCTTGTAAGCTGGAAATCAAAGAGCTGTCAGGAGAATGACTCAAGCTGCTTTCATTTGTACATTTGGTTTTAACTGATGTATTTTTTTCTATCTTTAATCTTTCCTTTGCAATTTCAGTCTCTCTCTCACTAGAGGAGAAATCGAAAAGGGAGCTCACTGGGATGGCAATAGGTACTGAACAGAAAAAAATCTCTCAAGTTCTTGAGTTCATGAGATGAGATGATAAATCCAGATAAATTTTCAATTGTTTTGGAATAGAGCTTGCGATTTTATCTCTTTACTTTGATGCTAACTATCTGCTGTCTTTCCGGATTAGGAATCACATGCCACTCATAGGAAAAGCAAAGTGGAAATCAAAGGTTTGAAGACACATTTCCTATAGATCTTTTCCCATCATGTTTATATTTCTCATCTGATTTTTTTTCCTAAGTAGGGAAGAGTAAGTGACAGGATATATCTGTGGAATTATCGAGCCTTTTTTCATCATAGTGAAGTGGGCAATTTTAATAGTGAGATCAAGATGGATAACAATGCTAAGGTGTCGGTTATTTGGTGGGATTGCTGAAATTTGCAATAGAAAGTTACATCAAACATTTGGCACTAGAGTGAAGAAATACATTTTCTTTCTTAGCAGGTGCCTGTTGTTGGATGCAAAACTCTTCATGTGACAGAAGAAATTAGAAAGACTAAAGAGTGTTGTATACCCTTAAACTATAGCAATACCCCTTATTGGTTTCTTCACTCAAAGATTTTCTCCATTTACTGCGTTACAACTCTCACTTAGGATATACTCTTTTGGGATACAATATAATCTAATTACCCAGTCATCCTTGAAGGTCAATAGATCTGGTGAATGATGTATGGAAACCATTTTGATACCTTTAATAAGGCAGAATAATGATTTTTATCCCGCATGGTAATTAATGGCACCTAGAATTTCTTTCCAGTTTGATTAATGCATCCGTGTCTCAAGGTGCAGGTGCTTTGAGGTCCCATGCTCCTTGAAAAATGACCAGAGAAAGGTGAATTTTGAAATGACTATAACTAGAGACCGGAGGCTGAGATGATGATCCCAAGGGCATAGTAGCCTACATAAAAGGACTAAATCTTTATATGAAAAAAGAAAAGATGCACAATTACATTATATAGGACTTAAAAAGATATAGATTAAAATTTTCAAAAACACCTATGTGAACCAAGAGCCCAAGTTTTACATAAGAACATAAGAATAGCCATACTGGATCAGACCAATGGCCCATCTAACCCAGTATCCTGTCTTCTGATAGTGGCTGGTGTCAGATGCTTCACAGGGAATGAACAGAACAGGGCAAATATTGAATGATCCATCCCCATTCAGCTAGTTTCAGCTTCAGGCAGTCAGAGGTTTAGGGTCACCAAAACCATGGGGTAGCATCCCTGCTCACATTGGTTGATATCCATTCAAGGACCTATCTTCCAGGAATTTCTCTTATTCTTTTTTGAACCCACTTATATTTTGGCTTGCACAACATCGCTTGACAATGAGTTCCACAGGTTAACTGAGCATTGTACGAAGACCTACTTCCTTCTGTTTGTTTTAAACCTGCTGCCTATTAATTTAGTCATGTGACCCTTGGTTCTGGTGCTTTGTGAAGAGTAAACAACACATCCTTATTCAAGTTTTCCACACCATTCATGATTTGATAGACTTCTCTCATATCCCTCCCCCCCTTAATTATCTCTTTTCTAAGCTGAACAGTCCATCTTTCTCAACTCTCCTCATACAGAAGCTCCCCTAATCATTTGTGTTGCCCCTCTCTGAACTTTTTCCAATTCTAATATATCTTTTTTGAGATGGGGCAACCAGAAATCCACTGATTTCTATCTTGGCACTATGATATTTTCTGGTTTCTTATCTAAACCTTTCCTAATTTTTGACAGCCGCTGCACATAAAGCAGATGTTTTCAGAGAACTATCCACAATGACTCCAAGATCTCTTTTCTGAGTGATAACTGCTAATTTAGACCCATTCATTGTATACATATATTGGGAATCGCGTTTTCCAGTGGGCATCGCTTTGTGTATATCAGCGTTGAATTTCATCTGCCATTTTATTGCCCAGTCATCCAGTTTTGTGAGATTCCTTTGTAATTCTTCACAGTCAGCTTTGGAACTATCTTGAGTAATGATGCATCATCAGCAAACGTAGCCACCTCACTGTTCACCCCTTTTTCCAGATCATTTATGAATATGTTCAACAGCATGGGTGTCAATACAGATCTCTGGGGGATCCCACTATTTACCTCACTCCACTGTGAAAAATGTCTCTTTATTCCTACCCTTTCTTTTCTATTGTTTAACCAGTTACTGATCCACTTATCCCATGTCTACCTACTTTACTTGGTGAGGGATCTTGTCACAGGCTTTCTGAAAGTCCAAGTATACTATAGCCACTGCATCACCCTTGTCCACATGTTTGTTGACCCTTTCAAAGAATTCTAATATATTGGGAGTCATGATTTTCATTTACATAAGCCATGTTGATTCTTCTCCAACAAATCGTGTTCATCTGTGTGTCTGATAATTCTGTGCTTCACTAGAGTTTTGACCCAGTTTGCCTGGGACTGAAGTTAGGATTTCCAGGATCACCTCTGGAGACTTTTATTTTAAAAGGCATTACATTAGCTATCTGCCAGTCATCTGGTGCAGAGGTTGATTTAAGTGCTAGGTTACTTTCCACAATTAGTAATTCTACAATTTCATATTACAGAACTCTTGGTTGAATACTGTCTGGTCCTGGTGACTTATTACTGTTTAATTTATCAGTTTGTTCCAAAACTGCCTCTACTGACATCTCAATATGAAAAAGTTGCTCAGATTTGTCATCTAAAAAGAATGGCTCAGGTGTGGGAATCTCCCTCACGTCCTCTGCAGTGAAGACTGATGGCCTTGTCTTCCTTGAGTGCCCCTTTAGCATCCTGATTGGTCAGTGACTCCACTTACTCTTTGGTAGGCTTCCTGCTTCTGATGCACCTGAAAAAACCCTGCTATTAGGGTTTTTTTTGTGTCTTTTGTTATTTGCTCTTCAGATATTTTTTTGGACTGCCTAATTTATGCTTTTACACTTGACTTGCCAGAGTTTATGTTCCTGTCTCTTTTTCTCACTAGGATTTGACTTAAAAATACATCTGTGAAAAATTTGATCTATAACTGCCTATTGTAGCCTGCAGCTTTTTTGGGGGGGGTGTCTATTTATTTATTTTATATATATAAATAAAAATTGGGGGTATATGGGTAGTTTGCGCCTCCATGATGGTGTTTTTTAAGTTTCCATGAAGCTTGCCAGCCTTTCACTCTTGTGATTGTTCCTTTTAATTTCCATTTAACTAGCCTGCTCATTGATGTACAGCTCCCTTTTTTGAAGTTAAATGCTACTGTGGTGGGTTTCTTTGGTATTCCCCCCTCCCCAAGTACTTTAAATATAATTATATTATGGTTGCTATTACTAAGTGGTTCAGCTATGTTCACCTCTTGGACCAGATTCCATGTGCCACTTAGGACTAAATCAAAAATTGCCTCACCCCTTGTGGGTTTCTGGATTAGCTGCTTCCAAGAAGCAGTCACTAATGCTTTCTAGAAATTTTATCTCCTCATCCTCATCCTGAGGCAACATGTTTCCAGCCAACATGGGGATAGCTGAAATCCCTCATTATTATTGGGTTTTTGCACTCTCTCTAATCTCCCTGAAGATTTCATCATCACCATCCTGGGCAGGATGTCAATGGGACTTAAGATACTACGTGCTTTAAGACATGTTTGGAAATGGGACTTCAGCTCCTGAGTCATTTAGATGCTTTTGAAAATTTTACCTATAAGCTCTCATGTTTCAACCAACCACTAACTGAGAGGAGCTAAGAAGAACCTTCTCCTGTGGGGAGTTTATTTCATAATTGTCCATTATGAGGCTCCAGGAACCTTGGTGCTGTCCACTATTGGAGACAGGATACTGGAGTAGATGGACCATGGGTCTGACCCAAAATGGTAATTCCTCTCTTCCTGAGTTATGATGGTTCCCAGAACATCATGTATCTATGCCTTACTCTCTGAGGACCTGATCTTTTAAGGTTCTGATCACCAGCATGATCTTATTGTGAGGGAAGATGTGTTGCCTAGTGGACAGAACAGTGAAGAGGGACTCGGGAGACCTGGATTATATTGCTGGCTCTGCCAGTGGCATGCTAGATGACCTTGGACAAGACACTTCAATGCCTCTGTGCCTCCGTTTTCCCATTGGTAAATAGAGATAATGATACTGACCTCCTCTGCAGCTATGTGGATGGCAAGTGCTGCAAGAGTTAGATAAGACTATTCATTATTTTTATCAATTCCTATTAACTTTGCAGTGTGTACTGTGCAAAGTTTCAATAGAGTATAAACATTCATTAGACTTTCAGACATTTTAGCTGTTGCAAAACACATTTAGCCTGGGAACACCTAGGATCATCATTCTCCTTAGTGACATAGAGTTATTAGTTAGGAATTCACCCTGCCATTCTGCGGGCCAGACAGGAGGGGAACATTACAAGGAGTGAGCAGTAGCTTGAACATGTTGGAAAAATTAGCCTGCAGTTGGGTTTAAGTGTTACTCGGTAGATGGCCGTTCTATGAACACATTATTTTCATAACTGAAAAGGCTCCTGAAATACCAGTGAAGAGTGTTACTGCTCAAGTCTGAGGGGAGAGTGCCCAATCCCACTTCACCAGAGAGTATGACCTTAATAAATAAGTTACCCAACCGGGACCAATCCTGCCTCCACCACACACTACTGTGCTTGGCAAATATCCCAGAGAAAGAACCAGTAACAGACAAGGAGTCACGATCACTTTTATCATTGCAAAGGACACAGTTATTCATAGTCCAGTAGCTTTATGGCAAGCATAAACCAGCTACAAGAGGGAAGCATAACGCATCTGAACATTATTTTCATTGGAATAATTTCCATTTCCATGACACTGAGAAAAAAAAGGACATGAGATAAAAATGATAAAACAAGGGGCAAAAGCCAGAAGAGGGATAGGAAGAAAATTATTCCACATGGAAAGTAGCACAATATCCCTCCACATTCTGTCCTCTTATCATCTAGCAATGTGGAAGTAGGGGAATTAGACGGGAAATCATTGAATCCCAAATATGCTTAGTAACCAATTCCCAAGTTTCTGTACTTGATACTTTACAGACAATCCAAAACCTGCCATGTGGCTGCTTGCGATATTTACCAACAGTGGGACTTTCAAAAGCATTTAAAGGATTTAGAAGCAGCAGTCCCACTGAAAATCAATGCGACTTGTGCTCCTAAATCCTTTGATGCCCCTGAAAACCTCCCTCAAATATTTTCTAATA
This sequence comes from Dermochelys coriacea, assembly GCF_009764565.3. Classification (NCBI taxonomy): domain Eukaryota; kingdom Metazoa; phylum Chordata; order Testudines; family Dermochelyidae; genus Dermochelys; species Dermochelys coriacea. The sequence continues at coordinate 6,486,539 of NC_050078.2, forward strand.
TCAAACAGATTTGCACCTGATGTGGTTGGTTAATGAAGCCAGAAAACCTCAAATTTTGCTGAATTTATTATTCATCACTACTCTGCAACTGGCCATGCTCAGAAGTGGTTCAAAGGGCACATGAAGGAGCAATACACATACCAGCAGAGGAGGTAAAAGATAAGACAACAGTATATACATGTGTCAAGTACATTCAGAGACTTTCTCATCTTCTTGTCTAGTAGGCCTAATAGATTTCAGCATGGGATAAATAGTAAGGAAATGTTACTGTATAGCCATGCTGAATGAAAGTCAAGGCACTTTTAAGCTCCAGCAACATGATTATTCAAGGACTGAATAAGTGAGTGAAGCACTGCATGCAAATTAAACTGATATAAGCAAAAACGATGACCACTTACATGAATTGAAACGGATAAAGCTGCAGCCACAGAATCCAGTTGAGAACAGCCCCAAATTCGGCATTGTCCCCACAATAACTATTAATACAGTCAGGATGGCATTATTGTAGTAGCATATCATAAAAGCTTACCATTTTTGGAGAGAATCACAGCCAAATAATCATGAAAGTAGGTGTCGATGTAGAGCAGGAGGCTTGGAGCATGTGCTGTCAGGAAGCTAAATGCAATGTTTTCCTTGGACATAATGGCGTCTGCATAAATGCCAGAGGATGAAGTGCTTGTATTTTTTGTCACTGGATAAGGCTCTTGGAAAATATAGGTAACTGAGGTGCCAGCTTCAAACACTGCAGAAACCTCTGAAAATAATGCATAAACCAAGGGATCTATTTCAGATGGTGCATTTTCAAATCTTACAATTGGACATAGGCCTGAACCAGACCATCAGATCTGCAATCCCCACCCACCCCAAATCTTTCTAAAGGTGCAGACGTGAATCTCTGATTTGCACTTCACAAGTCAGGCTGTCTGAGTAAGCCACACATGTCTCTGTTCCTGTGAGGAGCCCCAGAGTAGGGTAGGGGAAAGATGCACCTGGAGCTGTAGAAGCCAAGTACAGGTGCTTGAGTCATTCTCCATGGACGTGGCAGACACAGGCAAACCATCACAGAAGAGCATCTCTCAGAGAGGAGGATGCTGCAGAATGTTCCTTACAAATTCTACAATAAGGACTTCCATCTTGGCTTGCTTCCAGGCACTTGGAGAGACCCTCTTAGTACTTTCAGCCTGGTTGCTCATGAAAAACCACTGAGAATGCGAGCTGGAGCCAGACCCCACCTTAAACCATTGGGGTGGTAGCAGCAGAGTTCTGCAGGTCTGCTCTGGGTTTGAGGCCCTTTTGTCCTCTTTCTACCCTAGCCAACCTTTGAAGGACAGGCTAGAAATTAGCCCATATATGTTCCTTCCTTTAAAATAAACAACTATTAACAGTCCACATTTACAAAGGTATTGTAGCTAAGAGATATGCCTAGGTCTTAAGGAACTGAGAAGTCTAGCTATATGTGGCAGGTCCAGAGGACAGACTTTGTGTTTGCATCACATGCATAAAATGGTCTAGCCACAAAATATATTTAGATGATGACAGCAGTTGGAGGGTGACATCTTCTACTATTTACTGGATAGTCGCAGGCTAATTCCAACGGTGCTTTCCCATAGTATCTGTACCCACCTCTGAACAGGACACTGATATTTATTCAGTGTGTCTATTGTAACCTTAGTGCCAGATCTGCAATTCACATAAGTGGGCATAATTCCACTGAATTCCAGAGAACTAAGCCGATTTATACCAACCCAGTGATTAAGCATATGGTATTGAAGAGACAACCAAAATAAATATGCTCACATACAGACTGGCTGTGATTTAGAAGTAGAGGAAGATTATGGTGGATTACAATTGTGTTTTTTTTCCAAAACACATTTAATCAGTTCTTTTTCACGTATGGGAAACATCTGGTTAAGGACTTCTTGCCGTCACTTCCCTGAAACGTATCCTTTCACCCCGATCTCTTTTTTCCTGAGAACTGCCTGGATGGCGAATATATATTACACACAAAAAACTATGTTAAAAGAATATTATTAAGGATGCAAATGTTGCATCACTGATCACAAGCCTCAGCTTTTCCAGGAGAACTTTCCTTGTTCTGGGAATTCAGACCTTTTTCTTTAAGAGCATACTGCTGATGGAGACCTCCTCTTGCAGCATAGCCCAGAAGCAGCCTCCTCCTGCAGCAGCAGCATGCCCACTGAAGACACACTGAGCATTTCAGCCCCCTCACTATGCCACCTCTCTACTCTTAAAGGGGCAGCTCCCATTTTGCCTATTGTTTAATTTGTATCAATATTAACAAAAGACACAAATAAAACAATAAACCAGTATTCAATATTTTTCATAAATGTAGACAGCATGAACCTATTTCCATAACATCGATTCCAAAGACCTCACACAACATCAAGCACTCAAAAGTTAGGAAATGTTAAAATTAAGAGCATCTGTGTAACCTTAATTTAGCCCCTTTCTGCATATACATTATAATATGGCCTTTAATTACTAGATCACATGCTATTTTTTACATGGGAACATGTTCAGTAGCTCTGGGGGGATGACAGATGTAGAGTCTGGTCAATACTAGGAGTGTGAGGTGCTGAGGAAAAAATCTGCAGACATCCCTGGTGAGCTGGGCCTACTTGCAATTTAGAAACAGAGGTTGCCAAGAGCTGCAAGGAGAGTGCATGGAGCCAGCCATGCTGCCTACCTTCTTTGCAGAAGGGCCCTTCATAGGGAGAGCTGGTGCAGTCACAGAAATAACCGTTGTACTTCTCCACACATTTGCCGCCATTGTGACAGAGATTACCATAACTGCTACAGTGTCCCGGACAGCCAGGCTTGACTCCAGAGGTCATTTTAGCCCTCTCTTCCAAGTCCAGTTTCTGCCCATTTAAATGTAAAGAGCGGATGCATCCTAGGAAACCCTTCTGTCTGGAAGCCGTTCCCCCTGAAACAAGAGAGAGGAATATAAGGGTTTTGCTTTTGGTGACAAGTCTCCAAAGAAATGCAAAGCTACAAAGAAATACAAGCACCTCAGGACAGTCATAATACACAGCAATTACCCTACAGTAAAATTTTAAATATGTTTTCAGGGAATACAATGCCAAGTTGACATCCCTGGAGACTGAAGTCCTCTGTTGAGAACTCAATATGAAATGGCAATTCTTGCTGCTCCTTGTAAACGTCCCTTCACGCTGCACCCTCCCTGACCTGATCTTTCCTGAGAAATTTCATCCTGCTTTAAACTTGATTTTTTTCCCTCTTGGATGAGCAAATGATGAATGGTGACATCTACTGTTCTGCTAAGCTCTCTTCATCATATTATCTTGTCCTCCTAACCCATCCTCACCCAGTTTGCCTGTTTTATCCACTTGCTGCATCCCATTTAGACTGGCATTTAGACTGTGCCTTGGGGCATAGACCTTCTTCTTCCTTACCTATGTGCTCAGCATCTACCTCCTCCAGGTGCTACCGTAATACATATAATAGATGGTAATTGTAATCCTAATAACAGTGGAGTTTGCTGACAGGATACTAACTGGTCAGCACAGACAAGAACAAGTCATGTTTGGCATGGTGTCTGTGAGTCCTAGGTAAATGGTATTCAGGCCAGGTTTCCCCCACAACTGGCAGTCATGATGTTGAATATGACTGGTCCTTGTGTGCATGACCAGGCAGTTGTGCTCAGAATCATGTCATTTAACTTGGTTGTTAAAATAGTTTAAACATGATTAAATATCTTAGTGAAAACAAGCTCTCTGCGGTGTAAGGGCAGCTTAGTCTCTATGATTTATGGTCTAAATTAATAGTCTTCTTCTAACCACAAGTATACATATTTGTAACGAGGACACCTGTCGCCCGAGAAGTGGGCTGAGACACTAATATCAATGAACGACAGCAAAAATAGTTCATAGTAAACAACTCCATTTAATATTCTGTTCAACAGTTTCCAGTGTTTTGCTACTGAAACGTCTGCGGCTTTCCCATATCTTCACTGAGGCTGCAGTCTGTATTTCTGTTTCAAGAGCAAAATATCCTTTTCAGACCAATTATTCTTGCTGTGAAATTTTGGACTTTTGGCAACACAACTCTGAACTAAGAGCCATGAAAGAAGTCACCTTTCCAGACTTACTCACATGTAGATGTTGGTCCCAATGCCACGTAATCAGGTAAGTGTGATCAGAGAACAATATATCATAAGATACTTTTGAGATGGACTGCTTGGCGATCAGGGTGTGTTTTGCTGTATACTGTTCAATTAACGTAGCACTTCCACAAATTAAGAGAGAGATGTGTGGGGGAGAAATCTCAGAGAAACCCTATCACTCCACCCTATAGTACTGGCTGATGCTTTGCTCTCCTGCATATTAACAGCAGGAATCCATAGGCTCTGAATCTTGATAGGGATAATTTAGCTCTATACAGCATGAGTGTGCCTAAGAGAGAGATTGATTTTATGTGCTTTTTATCTTTCATTATGCTCCAGATGATAAAGGCATTTTCTTGAAGAGAACAAACATTTACAGATTCTTCTTTGGACCAAATTCTCTCTTCCAATGCACAAGCACTGGCTTCCCCTGATTTTAAAGGGACACGCATCTAAGGACGAGAATTTGGTCATTTGTGTTTACTGTGACCTGCATGAATGGCCATACCCAAATACCTGCTCATTGGGGATTATGTTCCAATTCCATGTGTTGGCCAGAGAACCACCCCCAAATTTCTAAAGCTAAGCCCAAAGCGCTGAACCAGAAAGAGTGTCTGAGATCCACGTCACCCTTGCCTCTCTTTGTTTTCCTACGGACTCCCCTCTCCTAAGGAAAGGAAGAGGGGAGAGGAGTTTTCTTTGGTTTGTTTATTTGAAGGACCTCCCCCTTGGGCATCCGCCGGCAGGGGAGAAAGACATTAAAAAGGACGAGAAGTTGGGTCTGGAGGGGACTTGAGGGAGCCCCCACCCCCCTGAAAATGGTGAAGAATGTGGGCATAGCCACACGTGATATAAGGGTTTCAAAAAAAGCTTTAGAGGGGATAGAGCCCAGTTGCTCCGTGCAAGATGGAAGCGGCAAAGTGGTACAAGCGCTTAGCAGGGATGCAGCACCAGCAACCTGCTCAGCAACAGCAGTTCCAACCACAATTGCTGCAGGCATGGGCCACACAGCAGCAAGTTCAGATCACACAGCAACAACAGCTGCTGAGGAAACTGACGGCCCTGAAGCCTTCCTAGCTGCATGTGAGCAGGTGGCACTAGCAGCCCATTGGCCCCCAGAACAAGCAGCTTTGATTCTGGCCCCATACTTGACAGATCTGGCCCATGAAATTTATCGTAATCAGGATTTAGAGAGTGCAAAAGACTACAAACAAGTAAAGTCTGCCATTTTGGAGTATTTGGATATTTGCAAAGAGACCCACCATCAATGGTTTAGAGTCGAGAACTACCCTAAGGGGGCGAGACCCCAGATCGTAGCGCAAGGGCGCAGAAAACACTTGGAAGTGACTCCATCTGGAGGAGCAATCAGAGGCCCAGGTGACCAAAGCCATCACAACTGAACACTTCATAATGATATCACCTGTGAAAGGCAAGGAGTGGGTACTACGGCACTGCCTGAGGACATTATCAGATGTGGCATGGCTCACGGAGGACTTTGTTGAAGCTGAAAGATCATTAGAGACAGAAACACACAAGGCCTCCATAGGGTGGGAGACCACTGAGGGGGCCGGGATGAGCCAGAATCAGCAACAATCTCTCTGAAGGACCCAGCCCTGAAAAGATCCTTCTACCTCTTGGACTAAGAGTAGTCCCAGCAAGGCAAGGTCCTCAGGCACAGATACATCATCATCCATGGGACTGCCAGGCACCTCAAACAATGGGATCAGAACTTACAGACCAGGGTCTCGCCGCCACAGTTGCCACGACCAGGCCCAACACCACCGAGGAAAGATGCCAGAAGCACCAGCCATTTAACATGCTATTCTTGTGGGCAGACAGGACACATAAAGAGGGAGAGTTCCTCTTATGGAATGTGAATATGCCCAGGGCTGGACAACAGAAACCTGGACATGGAAAAAGACACCGCCCCTAAGTTGACAGTACTGGTGATGGTCCAAGGGAAGAAGGTTCAAGGATTCTTAGATTCCAGTTGTAGTCAGTCAGTGGTTCAGGCCTTCAGGGTGAAAGATGACAACTCCCCTAAGAATACAATCTACCTGCATAGTGATGTCGAAACCTACCTGAGCCAGCGGCTACCATTGACAAGGGGAGCTCATACCTCAGTGGTAATGATAACCCCTAGCCAAAAAAGTGTCCTACCTCATAATCATAGGGCAGCGCTGGCTTTTTTTCTAGGGAGTCTTTAATGCACACGTCTGGAGAGTGAATGAGAATCCAGACCCATCAGCAAAACCAGATCCCTGAACTTGGTGGAGCCAATGATCCTGAAGAAGGAATGTCCTAAGCAACATGGCCTCCGACGCCCACAGGGAAAGAAGAGGTAAGCAGTCAGAACCTGGGAACCCTATTACAGAGCAGGAATTTTGTGCACAGCAAAGGAAGAACCCTACACTGAACCACAGAGCGCTTGTATTGAATTGAACGGGATCAACAAACTGGGGTAGTGAGCGCCCAGCGGCTGGTGCTGCACGAGTACCACTGGGCGGTGTCGCAGCTTGCACATGATATCCCCATATGCTGGACGCCCAGGGAAAGAGAAGACATCATCTTGGGTATTTGCCCAATTCTACTGGCTGGTGGTGCATCATGAGGTGAGAGAATACTGTTCTTCCTGCCCAGAACGTCAGCTGGACAGCAGTAACAGGACCCCTAAGGCACCCTTGGTCCCTCTGCCCTTGATTGAAACACACATTGAGAAAATCAGAATAGACATAGTTAGGCCCCTAGAAAAAACTGCCTTTTGGCATCAGTACACATTAGTGATTGTCAACTATACAACCAGGTACCCGGAGGCTGTTCCTCCGCTCTCTGTCAAAGCTACTGCGATCGCTCCAGAACTCTTGAAGTTCTTCTCATGCGTGAGATTTCCCTATGAAATATTAACAGATCAAGGCACTAGCTTCTCCTCCCAGCTGATGAGTGAATTATGCTCCCTTCTGAAGGTCACATTCCTAAAAACCTTGGTGTACCACCTGCAGACCGACAGCCTAGTATAGCGATTTGATAAGATGCTGAAGCGAATGTTGAAATGCTTTGTCAGTGACAACTCCAGGCAGTGGGACCAGCTACTCTCACCATTCCAGTTTGCCATAAGGGAGGCTCCACAAGCATCTGTGGGGTTCTTCCCCATAGCTGCTTTACGGTTATCAAACTTGAGGAATTTTGGACTTGCTATGAGAAGGTTGGGAGGAACAAGATGTAGGGGACTTAAGTGTACTCCAATATATCTTACAATTAAGGGACCAACTCATAAACATAGGGGTGTTCAATAGGCAAAGAGAATTTGAGAAAGGCCCAACGCACCCGGAAAAAAATTACAATACAGGGACACCTATGGACTTTCCACCCAGGCGACCGTGTCCTGTTGCTACTACTCTCAGCCAAGTCTAAATTAATGGCCCAGTGACAGGCAAGTCAGGCCGGCATATTAAGATCTATCATGTGAATCTTCTCAATCATTGGAAAATGTGGGAGGCCCTGCTGGTAACTTCCTTTCTGACTGAACCTGAATTAGGGACCCAAGTACCCAGTGTCCAAGAACTCATAACATTCCCTGGGCTGAGGGGCTCTTCCCTGGGCAAAGAAAGTAGCTCCTTCAACTGATTGAGGACTTCACAACGGTATTCTCCATGCACCCCGGAAGAACACACTTGGTCCAACATCATCTAGAAATCACCCCAGGCCAGCTGGTCAGGGAGAGCCCTAGACCACTGCCACAGAGGATGTGGGATACAGTTTGAGAGGAAGTGCGAGCAATGCTGGAGATGAGGGTAATTGTGGAACCAATAGTTCTTGTTTGGTTCGGTTCTGCATTGACTTTAGACAGGTCAATTCCATCTTGAAATTCAATACTTACGTAATGCCAAGGGTAGACGAGTTACTAGAGCAGGTGGGAACGGCAAAACACCTGAGCACTATCAACCTAACAAAAGGGTAATGGCAGATTCCTTTATCCCCTTCCTTGCAAGACAAAAAAAACTTTCTGCACCCCTTTTGGGCACTTCCAATTCAAGACTATGCCTTTCGGCCTCCATGGAGCTGCTGTGACTTTCCAAAAGATTATAAATAGGATTGTCACCCCCCACAGCAATGTGCTGCTGCCTACATAGAAGTCATCCTCTATAGTCCTATATGGTAAGACCACCTATAGTACTTAAAGGCTGTATTAAAAGCTCTCCTGGATGTGGGACTTATGGCCAATCCTTCTCCCTGTTAACAGATCATGCTCCCCTATTCTGGATCCATGCCATGAAAGACACAAATCTATGCACAATGAGATGAAACCTTTTGCTACCACCCTACAGTTTCAGAGTACAACACTGGATGGGAAAGGACCATGCTAATGCTGATTTCTTTTTATGGGAGATTTGAGATGGAGACAAACTGCCCCAGAACAGCTTTTCCAGCTTGAAAGGTGGGGTATGTGAAGGGAGAGGAGAATAACAAACTCTTCTCACATCATCACTGAGATACATTTTAGACTAAGCCCAAGGGACTGACCCAGGAATACTGCCTAAGATTTAGGTCACCCTTGCCTCTCTTTATGTTCCTACAGACTCTCCTCTCTAATAAAGGAAGGAAGAGGGGAGAGGATTTTTTCTTGTGTTTATTCAAAGAACACCCCCTTTCGGCATCTACTAGGGTGCAGTGGGAAGAAAGACATGATACAGGATCGGAAGCAGGGTCTGGAAGAGACCTGAGGGAGCCCCTGCACACCCCCCTACAAAGCCATAAATCCAGTGTCTTTATAAGTCCATAATTCTAGTGTCTATCAAAGTTATGAATTTAAGCTTCCAGGTTCATCTTTTGAAGGTATTGGGTAGGTTTCCTTTGAGGATAAGAACTTAAGGGTCAGATATGAGTGATTGCTTTGTGAAAAGTGTTCACCCAAGGGTTATATGGTATTTTTGACCTTATGCATATGATCTGAATCTTCTCCCTGACCCAGGGATATTAGCATGAGGTTCAAACCTGCAAACAATAGGGCTTGGGGAAACACTTTGCTAAGGACGTGACAGTTGAATGAACAACTTTTGCTGGCACAACAGGTTTATGCAGCTCGGTCTTACTGAGCAGTTCTGAACAGCCAAGAAGAAGCCTTTGGGGTGGAAGGGAGCTCATGTCAATGCTTCAGCAGCAAAGCATATGCAAATCAATACTGTAGCTTAGTGGCACAAATGGCTAAATGACTTAACACTCTTCAAGGATTAGTTGTTCAGGGCTTTGTTTAAAAAACAAAGGATGTTTTCTTTTGGCAAGAGATGGCATTAGGGAGGATGTAGTGGAGTGAAGGACTGTTGGGGGACCACTTTCTTTTTATAATATAGACACAGAAAAGTGTGTGTGAAGACAAGGGTGATTTTCATTATCTTGTTGCAGAAGGACTTAAAAGGCAGAGGGAAACAGGTGGCATTATGCAGCCGAACTACAAGCTCTACTCAGTAGCCTCCAGCCAGCTAAAAGAAGCAGTCTGGAGGCACCATAAATTAAGCATAAAAGAATCCTCCAGTTTGGAACAGTACATGTAAGGACAGGAGTTCAGGAGCCTAGCGCTATGCTGTGTAACATGGTCAATAATGCTCAATGTTATGAAATTTACTACAGAATCTACGGAATGGCCAATAATGAGGGAAGGGTAAAACCAAACAGAACCATAGAACTGTAGGGCTGGAAGGCACCTTTAGAAGTCATTAAGTCCGGCCTCCTGAGCTGAGGCAGGACCAAGTAAACCTAGACTATCCCTGATAGATGTTAGTCCAAAATGACAGGGATTCCTCCAATGAGGGAGATCTCCCCTGGAAGCGTATTCCAGAGCTTAACTACCGTTAGAGCTGGATTTTTTTCCCTAATATCTAAACTAAATCTCCCTTACTGCAGATTAAGCCCATTACTTTTTGACCTACCTACAGTGGACATGGAGAACAAGTGACCCCAATCCTCTTTTTAACAGCTCTTAACGTCCTTCAAGACTGTTATTAGGTTCATCTTCTTTGTTCTCTTCAATGTTCTTTTCTGAAGACTAAACGTGCCCATTTGTTTGTTTGTTTTTTAAACGTTTCCTGATAGGTCAGGTTTTCTAAACCTTTTATTATTTTTGTTGCTCTCCTCTGGGCTCTCTTCAATTTCTCCACATTTTTCTTAAAGTGTGGTGCCCATAATGGGACACAGTACTCCAGCTGAGGCTTCACCAGGGCTGAGTAGAGTAGGACAATGACCTCCCATGTCTTACATATAACACGCCTGTTAATACACCTCCAAATGGTATTAGCCTTTTTCACAACTGCATCACATGGCTGATTCATAAGCAGTTTGTGATCCACTGTAACCCCCAGATCCTTTTCAGCAGTACTACTGCCTAGCCAGCTATTCCCCAATTTGTAGTTGTGCATTTGATTGGAATATAACATTTGCATTTGATTTGAACATAATGGCTCCAGTTCCTGGTTGCAGTTGAGGAGCAAATGGTGCATCTCAGGATTATGAGAGGAATGCAAAGAGAACTCTAAGTCACCTCTACCTTCTGCCAGTTCTGGGCTGCTCTGAACCAGGCTTGTCCCCCGGCAGAGCAGTACAAAAGCTTTATATGGTACAGTCACGTCTCTGGCTTTGTATTCTCTCTTGAAGATTATGAGGCTCGAACATGCCCCTATCCTTGTACAGGAATGCAGGGAGCTTCCGTCTCTTTCATGCTAGTTATGGCCATGTTTACACTGAGTGGAAAATGGGGACTGATCTTTCTACTCACCCCTGAGGCAGAAAATACCCCCCAAGGGAATAGGGGAGGAGACAAGGACATGCCCTCACACCCCAGCCAGCTGAGTGGGTGGGCTGAACTATCCAAATGAATAGCGTAGCAATTTCACTCCCCTGAATCCTCAGGAGGGACAATCTCCCCTTCTCCCCAAGAGCATGCAATGTTCTGGTATGACCCTGCATGACCCTCAGTGCCAGGCTTAGCACAATTTATACAACCTGGCCTGCAAGCTTGTTCCTTGTTTGCCCTTTGCATTCTTAGTGACATGTCTCAGAATCAATCAGAAGAGTATACACAGGTACAGCAGGTATGAAATTCAATGGGCATTGGGCACATTATTTCCTTGGAATCCTTTGAAAGCCCAACCCTTGTGGTTATGAATTTACTGAGGTGCTAATAATTCAACACTTAGGGTCATAGACTCATCTGACTGGCAATGCATACTCTACATGTGTGTGTGTGTGTGCGTGCGCGCACACACACATATATAAAATCATATCAGTAGCATGCCACATATTCTGTGTGTACTGACATATATCAACTGCCCTTTCATTATTATAGCAATCACAGTTGGAAAAGAATCCTTCTGGCACTATCTAGGTAACTTATACAGTATATAAACCATGTAACCCAAAACTATTATTAGGTCAACACGTTTGCACCTCCCCTATTAGGCATAATTAATAAGAACGTTGTCCTAATGAGGAGGGACTGTAATTGAGTGCAGTATGGCCACTAGTGGGATTGTTAGATGGTATTGTCATAATGAGGGATGGAACAAAAGCAGAAACTTCACTCTGAATCCCTTCACCTTTTGTTTGTGGGTATGTGTGTGTGTGTGTGTATATATATGTGTGTGTGTACAGATTGCAAGGTTTGGATTTGAACATTCCCCTGTATTTTCCCTCCTGAGGATGAATGCACAATTGGAAGGGATTATTTTCCAGTTTCCACTTTGACTGCATCCAATACCTCATGAGGAGAGAGAGAGAGAGAGAGAGAGAGAGAGAGAGTAGAGGTTTTGGCACTGTCCACCCCAAACCCTAGAGCTGCTACAGTTTCCAACCCAAAACCTAAGCTCGTGGCTAAGATTATTCTGAATCTGAACTCTGTGCTTGCTCCACCTCTCTATAGACACTGTCTCTGGAGCACACCATACTGAAAGACTTTCTAAGCATTCATGACTGACAACTGTCACTTTGGCTGTGTGGAAAAGGACTTTGTTTTGCTCTGGAGGCAGAGTTAAAGCACAGAATTTAACACAGAAGCAGTAATATAAAAACTGTGATTCCAGTAGTTTCCTCCTTACTCCAGGCACAGTGTAGCAGTAGCTTTAGTATTATTTAAAACTTGGGAGGAAACATCCCAACTTCACAAAGCACCCATGAATATCCTCCTGTCACCAGGATGTGGCACTCACCTCTTGCGAGTGCCCCTGGCTGAGTGTGTGTGCCTGCACTCTCTCTCTAACTGCAGAAGGTCTTCGGCAACTGAGTCCTCTGGCCGAGACTCACTCTGTGGAATGAGACCCGCAAAACAGACCTGTTGCGGGGTAAACAGTTCAACAGTCTTTACACCCTCTCAGTGATCGAGCCGTACCCCCAGGGTTTCCTCCCTGGAGGCAATGTCTTCACCCTCTCTGGGCCTTTCTGGCCCCAACTCTCCAGCTGGGCCATCAAGTACTTAAGGCCCACTTCCAGGGGTGTATCAAAGTCCAGTAGAGTCCAAACAGTTCACTATCTCTGGCCCTATTCAGTGGTCTTCAGTCTCGCCTCTGAGTGTCAGGCCTCTCCCCTGTGGCCAGTAGGACAGAGAACGTGGGCTTGATCATGTCTCCGGGTCCCCGCCCAGGGACGCTATAGATAGCAGCCAGATGCCACTGCTTCCTTTTCCACTCTTTGTTATGCTGCTACAGCACCATGGGCCTCAGCACCTTCACCAGTGGTCCACCCTCACCTCAAGGCATATGATGAACAAGTCCCAGCAGCCAGCCAGGAGCTCTATCTTACTCCCCTGCTCCTTGCCAGCAACTGAGTTGTCCATGGTACTACAGCTCCCTTCAGCTAGCCAAGAACACCACTTGTACTTCCCTGGCTCCAGCAAGGAACTACTTCTATTCTGAACTGCAGCTCCCTTTACATGGGTCTGCAACCCTCTGATTGGCTGCTCCCTGCAGTCTTTCCCTGATTGGCTGCCTCCTGCGCAGTCTCACTAGGCCAGTTGGAGGACTTAGCTCTACTGCTCCTTTCTGGGACGGGGTGTGGTAGGACCCTGAGGGTTCCAGCAAGGGGCCTTTGCCTAGTACACCCCACCAAACCTCCATGATTCACTGACTGATTGGGGAGCCCACAAGAGCCCAACAACAATTTCATACATAAGCAAAGTGACAGAGTGGAATTCCAAGTAAAAGTAAATGCTTGTATACTTCTCCCTTCCCACACCCCAAAACAATACCTGAGGACATTTTAGGAAAGAAACCACACTAGGGACAGGAAATGCATGGCAGATGTAACCTCAGGAGGCTGCACGAGCAGCCGCTACTGTGAATCAAACACAAATGAAGGATGGTAGAGCTGAGTTGAACTGACAACAGGTGGAAAATGTAGAGGCAAGGAAGAAATGCCATACTGAGCCTAGTTTCAATGTGCTCCTCGATAGCCGATATGAGCATACACATACAGGAGCTGATTCTTACATACAGCAATTCCCCTTTAAAGCCCCCTTTATGCTATCAGAGCATTGTAAAGTGGCCAGAAATCGCTCCCTGGGTACATCCAATAGACAGCCATGTGAAGCAGCCTTAATGTTTAAACCAGAATTTGAGCAGTCAGTTGCATGGACTCAGAATAAAAGGAACACAAAGGTAGCTTAATGCTACCTGAGCCTGTTTCCCTAAGCTCAGGAATAACATGACTGAGATTCAGGCCCATGCCATGTACATGGTACCATGTCTATGGATATGGAACCATAAGAGCTGCAATAGTCAGTTAAAAAGAGCAAACCGAGAACTGAACTTTATTTGAAAATCTTATGTATGAGCTGAAGCTTAAGAACATGCAAAGCACAAGGGTTAGAGTGGGAAAAAATATAATGGTGGGATCATCCTTAAATTCTACTCATGATCTCAGAGTGGCCGGATTTTTCTGCTGAAATGATCAGCAGTGAAACATATTAACAATATTGACACTTGAAGTGTGGTCATTAGACTCCAGACTTAAGAGTCCACTGAGACAAACAGGGGAAGTCCACACCTCAGACGCCGAAAGACATCCTTGGAATGGGTCGTTATGTGAGGGTTCTCTGCACAGCAGACACTTAATTTCTGCAGAAGAGAACGGCACTGCCAGAGCAGTGATACATAGGGCACACTGCCAAATCCTGGCTAAATACCACTAATAGCTCTATTAACATTTCTGAAAAAGGCTTTGGTTATACATTCCCACAGAGAGACAATTCTGTAAATATCACTAGGTAATAGCTATTTTACAGATTGATTTTAAGCCAAACAACACAAAACCCTAAGGGGAAAATCATGCCATTGCTTACAATCCTAAAAGCATAGCCTTTCGTGTGTATGAGGGCAGGATCTGTCCCTAAAGTTACATATGGTAAATAATAGACATTATTAGCTTAGCTAGTGTAAACTGTCATAGCTCCATTGAAGTCAAGCATGGTTTGTGCAAACATCTCCCCAAGTCCAAAATTTTGCCAGTGCAATTTCTCAAGGCCACTAGAAACTAATCTTAGACTCCAGACTTCATTCTACTTGTGTGATCCAGACCATATTTAAACTTCAACCTGTAGAGATAAAAGACTTTGTCCCTTCTCATTCTGTCATTATTAACATCTCCGCAGGTACAGAAGAAATTATACTTGGAAAGCTACACTGGATACACATTTGTTCATCATAACAGTAGTATCTTATATTAATATACACCTTCCATCCAGAAGGATCCATAAATACTTCCAGAAGATAAATAAACTAAATTGAACTTTGATGTTGAGTCTTGTTTATGAGAATTGCAAAATACTTGAATTCATTCAGAAGGGATGATAAAAATAAAAGATATTAAATCTTGATGACTAGCCATCTCCTTCCTGGAAATGAAAGGCTGAGTTTAAATTAAATTAAATAGGAAGATTAATTTAAAAACTATTTGTAACATTTTTTAAACAGCAAATGGTGTCAGCTATATGGATTATTAATTAAGCATGTGCATACCAATTATGGCAACCCCTTAATCTTAACTGGTATGCAGAGCATTGCAGATGTAGAAACAAATATATTGTATGCAGTGTTGTTGTAGCCCATATCGTTCCCAATATATTGGAGAGAAGGTGAGTGTGGTAATATCGTTTATTGGACCCGCTTCTGTTGGTGAGAGAGACAGTTTGAAAGTTTCGAAGAGTCTGGTGGCACCTTAAAGACTAACAGATTTATTGGGCATAAGCTTTTGTGTGTAAAAAAACCCACTTCTTCAGGTGCACATGCATATGCACCTGAGGAAGTCGGTATTTTACCCATGAAAGCTTATGCCCAAATACATCTGTTAGTCTTTAAGGTGCCACCAGACTCCTTGTTGTTTTTGTGGATACAGACCAACACGGCTAGTTTGAAAGCTTGTTTCTCTCACCACAGAAGAGAGTCCAATAACAGATATTACAACATATTTGTTTAGAGAAACAAAGTAAGTAACATGGGGGACATATAAGAGAACATTATGTTTGGCTGCTTCTTTCCTTTTACAATTAATGTGGTTTATTAATTTGTTGTTTTTTTTTCAGATGGGATGAAATTTACTCCACATGATTCAGATCTTGTATCAGCCTCTATCTACCAGGAGTTAGCGCGAGTCCTTCATGGGAAGCAGATTATCTCACATCTGCCTATTGCAGGGTTTCTTCCACCTTCTTTTAAGAACTGGTCATTGTTGGAGACAGGATACTAGATGGATGACAGGACTAGATGGATCACAGGTCTGATCCAGTCTGGCACATCTTATGTTCCTATGTAGAAAACCCCAAGCAACCTGCACTACTTAGGTCCATAAGGTGGGCTGAAATGGTCTGTAGAGAGGGTCTTTCTAAAGCCAGCCAAAAATCACTGCCAATGGCATAAGCTTTTAAGTCCCTTTTCTTCGTAGTTAAGTCCCAGAGTCTTCTGCAGAAGCCTATCTACTCCCTACAGGGCTACGCTCCCCAGGCCATGGGCTTGTGAATCACACATTAACAGTGTTGTTTCCACTTCAACAGAGCTTCTTGTTGATCTTTTACCTCAGCAACCGGGAGACAGCTAACCAGTCACAGGTGGGGGCTAAGCCCAACTTCCTTATAGATCTGTCCTACACTATGACAGTCTTACATGGGCCCTCCGATCTTCAGTAAATTCCCTCCATGTTGAAAGCTACTAGGGCTTGATTTCAATATGTCTTAGCACTTAGGATGCCAAAATACCACTGAAACAATGATAGCTGGTTTAGTGGGGTATCTTTTTTTATATAATGTCTTCCCATCCAGAAGGATCCCAGTCCCACTGGACCCCGATTTTATAAGCATCTCATGGAAAACTGAAAAACTTCATAAAATGTAGCGTTTGTGTAGCTGGGGGAAATCCCACTGCCAGGCTGAGGTGGGCAGAGGCATTTCAGTTAAGTAGAATTTCTTAAAGGGCCAGAATGCATCATTTATACACAGCCCTGAGTACAGAGAAGTGTGCAGCCACCCGACTCCATCTCAAAGGGGAGTTCTGTGATGGCTAAAGTCTGGCTATTGTATAAGGGATGCGAAGGGGAAAGGCTCCTTGTTCTCTCTGCTTCGGTTACCAAAAAAGGTAGGAGCAACTGAGCCCAAAATTGGCGTTTGGGTATAGGAGAGTTGGGCAAATACAGTAAAAAATAATATGCACATAAAATGTCTGTTTGCCTCTTTCAATGTATTTACTTTGTCTGTGTTCATAGCTCTTTTGTGCTTGCTTTACATGGATATTCTCACAAATGAGTTTACCGGCAGGAATGTTTGCCACAATGAGCAGATTTTAAGGAACTATTATAGATTATTTGCAACTATGCCATTAACTTGCATCCAAGAATTATGCCCCTCCTGTTAGGGTACAGAAACATGCTATGTGACCTGTGTGTCCAATCAAAAGAGCTCAACAGCTAATCCTCACAGTGAGCTGATTGCAAAAAGCTACAGAACTGGAAATATTCAGATATTGTTCAACAGATCATTTCAACAGCACCTACAGTTGAGGAAATCTTTGTCTAAGCAGTCCCTCAAGTGCAGAGGCTAGGATTCTGGAGGTTTTGACATGGTCCATGCAGGTGGGTAAAAGAGGTGGCAATCCTTACTCTTTTCTCCCAACTGCATGGCTATAAAAAGCAGGGCACTATCTAGTCCAAAGATGACAAACCTCAGTGGCTAGAAAAGTTGTGGTATTGGTTTACTACAGACAAACGTTGCAAACAACTAAAAATTGCCTTAAATGGTCCCTACCTACAAAGAATTGGCTGTTAAGCTGCAAACGAAAATGCCCCTCCACAGGTGCCTCCAGAATCTTTTTAGGAAGGTTATCCACTTGAAGAGATGTTTGCTTGAGGTTCCTCTCGGCTCGGACGTAGTGCCACTGGTTGTCATTCAAAGGCGTGGGAGACTGCACCGTAGTTTCCATAGGCCCATTTCCAACATCTATGGAGAAGGTGATCTCCTTAGGGGCTGGAATAGACAAGGGTGAGGAAGAGATAAAGGATGGAGTTAAATATCTGGTTTTGACATCAAAGAAAAGTCTGTGAATGAAGGCTCAGATAACTATTAAAATAGCAAATAACATGGCAGCCTATATATAAATCTCATCCCACAGCTCACTATTTGGTTTCCATTGTGATTACAAAGGGCTGAAGACTGTTTGATTATACCCAACTTTATGGCTATGTCAATGATGGTGCCCAAAGAAAACTAGTTTATTCTCACCTGGGACAATTAACCACTTAGATGTCAAGCATTGCACAAAAGTATGATGCTGGCAGTTAAAGCTTCCACACAGCATGAGTGATGCCAGCAGCTGGTAAAAGGCCAACCTGCCCCTCCCAGCGTAGCTTTCTAACCATATATGCTTAATAAAAGACCACACTAAGAAGCTGGATTTTAAGTGTGTGATGGGAGGTGTTTGCTCAAAGCTGTTGGTCACATGGGTAGATCTGATCCTGGTAGCAGGGTAAACATCATGAGAAATAGGAGTTAAGGGATAGTCTCAGAATAGTGGGGCATATGTTGCACATGCTGAGATATGAAGGGATCCTAGTGTGCATCTACATTGCCAAAGAAAAACCCTCAAGTGACCAGGAGTCTCAGAGCCCAGGTCACCTGACTTGGGGTCACTGGGCTCACACTACAAGGCTAAAAACAGCAGTATAGACGTTCCTGCCTGGGCTGGAGCCAGGTTCTAAAACCTTGCTTGAGCAAGAACATCTATACTGCTGTGTCTAGCCCTGTAGTGAAAGCTGGGATCAGCTGACCTGAGCTCTGAGACTTGCTGCTGTGGGTGGGTTTTTTTTCGTTTGTGTTTTGTAGTGTACACCTCTTGAGAGACAGAAGCGTAATCAAGAAGACAGGGTGACATAAAGTGGTTCAGTTTGCTCTGATGGAAGTCAATAAGATAATTCCAATGACTTTAATGGGAGCAGGCTTCAACCAGAAGTCTCTGATATTGTTGTTACTGCATTTATTCCTCTCCTTAAACTACTGCATACACCAGAGACTGAAAGTACCAGCTTTGTGAACTGCATGCCAAACAGAAGGTAGCGGATTGAAAATTCATGGAAACCTGTTGTTTCAAGTCCAAGAAATTGGATAGATCTGGTTTTGGAAGCTGTTGCTCAAGTACTTGAGTTAGAAAATGCTCTATGGGGATAGGTAA
This sequence comes from Dermochelys coriacea, assembly GCF_009764565.3. Classification (NCBI taxonomy): domain Eukaryota; kingdom Metazoa; phylum Chordata; order Testudines; family Dermochelyidae; genus Dermochelys; species Dermochelys coriacea. Next base: position 6,505,376 of record NC_050078.2, read on the forward strand.
AAAGATCTATTCTGAGCCGCTGCATCTGCTAAAAGGTCAATTCCTTTCCAAGCAGTTCTCTCCATACAAGCCCTCTAGGCTACAAATTCCATCTGGCTGCGAGGTACACAAGATGCTGCTAATGAGGAGTCCAAGTTAAAAAGGAGAGAACAACTCCAAGTTTCCCATCTTTTCAATAACTAGTTGCTTTGTGAGCGTATGTTTTGTCATGTGCTGATGAAAGAATTTGCTAAACAAGCATCTAAGCGGTTTGTAGTATTTTGTCACAGTTAATGTCAAACTGTCATTTTTTTCACATCCCCGAGAATGATATACAATACACTGAACTATAACCAAATTGGACTTTGATGTGCAATTAACACTAAATCATACCTCATTACCTTGTGATAATGCACCATGACATTTACCACTGGTTTAATGAATCAAAGGGCCTTGGGGCCTTATTTTATTAAATTTTATGTTGAGGTTATTATAACAATATTATAAAATGGATGGCACTCAATTCTGCATTTTCTCATCCTGACAGAATTGGGAACAGAGGGGTCTTATTTCACTTCAAAGCCACAACAGTTTCCCCCTTTAATATTCTAAATCAGCAGAATAAGAGAGAGAGGTTGAACCTACCAATTGGCTGCTTGCTTTCCCCCCCATGTAAAAGTTGAGCTGTAATTATAATTCAACCACTAAGTGGGCTTTGTGGTGTTCACAGGGCCTAACAGGACCATTAATGGCTCTCAGCATGGGTTAGAGTCCTCACCATACTCTTTGTGGGCCCTCAACTCTCAAGACATCTTTGTTTTAACACTATTTGCCCTTGTCCAAGAGAGTTTTATGATGGGGTGGAGAATGACTAGACAAATGATCTCATACTGTCAATTTCTTGACATGCACAAAAATTTAAACTCATCTAACTCGTCCCCACCCATGAAGGGGTTAAAATTATGAGCACAGCAATTGAGAATGAGTTGTGTTACTGGCACTGAGTTAAGCAGAAACAGTAAAATGGCATCCTCATGTTTGAAATGTAACAATAATAAATAATAGGAATTATTATAACGGTTTAGTATTAGCATTCCAGTAACACTAATAGGCTTCAAATGAGACAGGGGCCCCATCCTGCTAGGTGCTGCAGAGTCATGTAGTAAGAGATAATCCCCACTCCAAAGAACTTACAGTCTACATAGACAAAGGGTTTAAAAAAATAAGTATTATCTCCATTTTGAATATGGCAAACTGGAGGACATAGAGTTCAAGAATGTTGACCAAGGTTCACTGGGTGTATGTATCAGTGCAGGGAATTGAACCCAGATCTGCCGAGTCCCAGCCCAGGGCCTTAGCAACAATGGAATCCTTACTCTCCAGAGATCATTTTGTCCTATCTACCGTCATGCTGGGCATTATAAAGACATCATGAAGCGCTTGCTTCCCACCTCTCCACCAAACTGGCTGTATGGAATGAATATGGCGAATTCCCAGCGTTGACACTTACAGCTTATTTCAATGCGGATGAAGTCCTTAATCCCAAGGTTTTCCAGGAAGACCCCAGTCATAGCCGTGGTTTTGAAGAAAAAGGAAATGTCTGCGCTGAACTCTGCATGGAAGGTGGGGAAGTGAAGATAGGAGGCCTCTGTGTTGAAGGAAGCTGCGTTCCAGAACTGTCCTGCAAAAGACAATGCCCTTCTCTATAGTTAACTGGCACAAGGCCGTGAGCGAAAGCCACATATGTAAAGATGCCTTTTTATCAAATATTTTAAAAATAACTAGGATGGGACATTCTGTACATCTGGAGATTGAGAAGAACTGGTACTCACTGTCTCCATGGCAACGTAAGGGACCGATTCTCCAAGCAGCCTCTGAATTTGACCGGTTTGTGTCAGTGATCACGAGCTGAGTTAAAGGCAAATGGTCTTTGAAGGAAAGAAGGCCAGTATCATTTGTCCTGGTTATAGCAAAGAGAAAAGCAAATGAATCGAGGACGTATTCTTCCCATTCCTTATGTGAAAAAATACTTAATATGTGTTGACAATTTTTGATTAAAGCACAATTGTTTCTGTAAAGTTACCTAAAAAGCTTTCCTTTTATATATATGAACGGCCCCCAGAATATCTTAGAGCAGCCTCAAGGCTGCTTTATTCATAGATTCGTAAATTATAAGGTCTGAGCACCTGGTGAATCTTGGCATTGCACCAGGCCTCTCTTTGAAATGGAAGACACGCTTCTCTTAGAGCTCAAGTGGCTCCTAGCAGTTTTCTGTGTTTTTTTTGAAACGAACAGCAGGAGAGGAAGAGAGAATCTCCTTCTTCTTGGAGAGGAGTCCAAGGACCTGTCAGTTTTAGAAAGCAATGTCGCCCAAAAAGGGCAGTGCTTGAAGCCTAGAAAGTGCTGCATGATCTTGGTGGCTCAGCACCACAATTAACTAGTAAACCAGAAATAAAAACTGAAAACAGTAAAGAAAACTTAAGTAAAGGGAATATAAACTGTTAACTATTTAGGGGATTAATGAAACTAAGAGCTAAATATGTCAGAAAAAAATGTGAGCAGAACCACACGGGGAGTTCCGAAGCTGTTCGTGAGTGCTAAGAAGGAACTGGGGGCTGGGGAGCAGGGTGGCATTTTTCTTACACAGCCTTGGGAGGGGCCCATGAGGAGATGCAGGACCCAGTGTGCACTGCCCAGATGGGTAGTGCTGATGATGGCTACCATGCATGCACCTGAGTGGAATACACATCTGCATCAACTCCAAGATTAATTCATCATACCTCATGGAGCTTCATCAGTTAATGCCCATAAAGAACTTTGAGCTCCTTGCATGGAAAGTGCTATCAGCATAGAATGTACAATTGCATTATTAAACAGATTTATATGTCATCTCAGCATGCATGTATGATCCCAGTACACTGTTTATCTCACCATGCGACTCCATTAACAAACAGAGAGTACATTATGCTCCAAGGTTATCTTTAGTAATTGAAAAGAAATGCTCTTCTATATCACATTATGAAAATTTAGTTCTTTGGACAATTGCTGGAGTAACAGTGTTGGAGGGATAATGTAGCAGTTGGCCTGTTTAAAATGGAGCACAGGTAGCCTGACCTGTAAATGATAAATAACTAGCTTGATGGGAACATTATGGGACCATTTTTCATCTTTCTGTGTACTAATAAAAGGATACTCAAAGAAATCTCACCCTCTGGCATCCCAATAGCCTGAACCATCATAAACTGGTAATCTCTAGGTAGCAGTATTCACATTTTGTTCTGACAGATGGTAGAGCAGTAGTGTCATTAAATATAATTTCTTCTCATATGGTCCCCCACTGCAATGTTTTCTACTTGTATATTAATAAAAACTCTGGTGGGGTCTGAGTAGCTCGGATACTCAGTGCAATTTTTCATAAATACAGTACAGTTTGAAAAAATACTGCCATCAGCAGATGTCAATGAACAGCATGGGAAACGGACCATTATAATACGTTTCCATTTGAGAAAATTTTGAGGCTGGGTGCAGGGCAGATCATTAATAATCCAACGGAATACAATTTAATTAGCATATATCTGCCAACTGCATGCAAAAATGATTTACTGAGTACAATAATAGTGAGTTACAGTAAATAATCAACAGCAGAGGGGAAAAGAGTTAACAGGGGAAGATAAGGTAGAAAAGACATATTTGCAGCTGGAAGAAAACAGACAGCGCCACAATCTGTGAGGTATGGGATTCTGGTCACCCTCAAGGCCCCGTCATTGTCAATGGGAATTGAATGTGCTCAGAGTCTCCAAGGAAGGCTGTTCAAGATGGCAGGAGCTAAAGAGGAGAAGGTTCTTACAGCCACAGTGACAAGACTGTGGAAAGAAAAGAAAAGCAAGCAAGTGAGCAAGGATAGCTTTATAGTTAAGACACTGGCCAAAGACACAGGAGAACTGGGTTCTGTTACCAGCTCCATCACAGACTTCCTGTGTATCACTGGCTAAGTTTCTCCCTCTGTCAAATGCAGGCAATAATGCTTCTCTAACACACAGGGCTGTTGGGAGGATAAATTCAGGAATATATGCTCTAATGTTTTGCTTACATGAAAAGAAAAGGAGTACTTATGGCACCTTAGAGACTAACAAATTTATTAGAGCATAAGCTTTCGTGAGCTACAGCTCACTTCATCGGATGCAATGAGCTGTAGCTCACGAAAGCTTATGCTCTAATAAATTTGTTAGTCTCTAAGGTGCCACAAGTACTCCTTTTCTTTTTGCGAATACAGACTAACATGGCTGCTACTCTGAAACCTTGCTTACATGAGTGTCTTTAACGTGGAGGGTACAGCTACATCTAAAGAATGGATCTTAGAGAGAAAGACTAAGGAAGTAAATGGACATGAGTAGCGATGTGCAGAGTTTCCCATGAGAGCTGCACCTAAACTCACAATAAAGCATGTCTCTGCAGGGCTAACTACAATATGTTTCAATAACCAGAACTAGCAAGAGCATCTGCAATACAACCTGGTGACCCCCAAGAAGTTGACAGGTGCAAGGTGACAGGTGATATGGTGAGCCTATGGAAAAATCTTTCAGTCATATGCAGAGCCCAGGGGTTTTTGAGTGGAAGGAGGAGTGAACAGGGGAGAAAGGTGAGATGAGAGGTCAGAATTCCTTTGTCACTGAGGCAGATGTAAGGACTGTCCCTAAGGTGCGTGAGGGACAGTGTAAAAGTTCAGGAAGGATCTTAAAAGCATGGCAGGTGATATTTGACTGGTCCTGAAGCAAAAGGGGAACCACTCGAGATCTACAAGGATGAAGACAACATAAATACACCGTATCAATAGAAAGCAAAGAAATGGTCTTGCATTTTACACAACCCTGAGCCTCAAAAATGCTCTCCCTTTTTGCATCAACTTACAGATTTTAACAACCAAACCTTCTCAGGCAATAAGCAGCAGATATTAGCTGTGTTACCTGGTACATTTCCAGGTTTATATTATCACTTCCTTTCCCATTGTTCATTTGGCTTTTTCATAGATCACAGATTTTAAGGCTAAAAAGGACCATTGTGATCATCTAGTCTGACGTACTTCACAGGCCATAGAACTTCACCAGTAATTACTGTATCAAGCACCTAATATCTGTTTCATCTAGAGTATACCTTGTAGAAAGAGATGTAGCCTTGATTTAAAGACTTCAAGTGATGGAGAATCTACCACACCTTTAGGTAAATTGTTCCAGAGGTTAATTATCCTCCCTGATAAAAAATTGTTCCTTTCTACCCTGAATTTGTCTAACTTCAGCTTCCAACTATCGAATTGCCTTACAATTTTTTCTCCTAGATTGAAAAGTCACTGACTACCAAGAATCTGTCTCCCAGGGAGATACCTGTACACTGTGATCAAGTCTTTTTTTTAAAAAAACATTTTTTACAGATGCATTCTCTGTGTCAGAAGTGACCAGCTGGGGGACATGATTAGAACAGTATCACTGGATCAAACTGGCTTAAGCATCTGCCACTTCCTCTGAGATCCGCTTCTCCTATTCTTCCACTAGTATCATGAAGTTGGTTCTTTATTCAGTAAATGTGTTGCCAAGTTAGCTCTCTCTGACTCCTGTTATCACAGTACAGGTTCCATGGGGTAGGGTTGGTAAGCCTGGAGTGTGAGGGGCTCTCTCTAGAGTGACTTGCTGAAGTTGAAATACTAGAGTCCTTCTGATATGACAAACTCAGAAATATCCTCCAGTCCACCTGGCTACTATAGAAGGGACTGCATATCATTCTTCAAGTAAGGTCTTGTCTACACTATAGAGTTAGGTTGATGCAAACTATTGAAGTGTGTACGCTTAAATTTTGCTCCTGCCAACATAACTGCCTGGCTACGCCAACGTAATAACTCAACCTCCATGAGTGGCATAGAGTCAAGGTCAATAGAGTTACGTCAACACAGTGTCAGTGTAGATACTGTGTTGCTTACGTTGACTATTACTGGCTTTCAGGAGCCATCCCAGAATGCCAGAAACTGATAGTACAATCAATAAAAGTATTTCTGGTAAGGGACATGCACTACCGACACAAGCAAAGCGTAGACATGCACAAATGATGTAATTACTGCAGCGGCTATATGCCAACATAAACTAAGTTGACTTCATTGTGTACTGTAGACATGGCTTAATAAGACCAGAATTAGCAGTTGGCTTAGATGTCTGGTTGGATACAACTTAAAATCAACATGCCTGCAAGTGCACATTCTTTTTCTACAAATCACTAGGTTCACTCCTCCCTTTATGACTTTTCTCTCACTTTCTGTTTCTTTCTGTCTGCTCTGATGAACCATTACTTTAATCTGCAGTGAAGACCAGAGGTTAGAAGGGAAAAAAAACCCACTGCCTGCTTCCCAAAAGGAAACTACAGTAGCACTGACTGGTCTCTGCTCCTGAGCTGCAGTAAGGAGTTTGATTTAACTAAAAGGAACAAGAACAGTTGTCTGATTTTTCCTTTCTACAGCACCTATTTTATTTTATGCCAAGGCAAATTAAATGCATCTAGCATGGTCTTCTCCTTCTAGCATAATGTACAGTAGGCTAACTTCACAGTTCCGATCCCAGCAGATTTCCGATTCAAATGCTCATTATGTAGCAGGGGTCAGTTTTCTAGCAGAGAACTACAAAGGCAATCTTCAATAAGCATGAAATTACCTATGTTTGGAAACTCTTTGCAAAGTTCAGGGACATTGAGTCCCCTGTTAGTCCATAAGCAGGCAATGTGCAATTTAGAATTGCACAAAATAGGAGCTGTGTTCCAATTTTCTAGTGGGCAAAACACAGTTTAACTGAATAAACCTCTAAATTTACCCTGTTTGCAGCAAAGAAACTAGAAGAAGAAACCCCCATTCTATGTAATGTGATGCAAATAGATTCTAAATTCACATTGTTTTCTCACTGTGTGTTGGCATGACCTGATAGCATGTTGGCATGGGAAGCCCTACATAGTGTGCAGTCTCAAAACTTCACCAAAACGACCTTTTGATGAAACACCTGCTGCTCACAATCTGAGTAATGGATGGCCTACCTATGTATTGCTTGGGGGATTTAAGGGACAGGCTTCTCAGGCAAGAGGATTCTTTTTATTCTCCTCGGTATAGTTTTACCAAAGTGTTCTTGACACACATAGCTCCCTTGATAATGGGTGGCAATCACAAGCACTAACTCGACATACATTATTTTTTCTCTTTAGAAAATAAAAATTATGAAAAGAAAAAAAAAGAAAAAAGATGAATCAGGCAGTTCTTTCATTATGGGACATGGTAAGGAGGTCACAATGAGCATGTAACTTATTCCAGGCATGCACATAAATCAACATTTACATAGACAAAAATGTCTCTGAAATGCCTGAGAGGGTTAAAGGCATGACTGGCTTTTAGAGCACATTGAGTGACTGATAATAGGACAGTTGGTATCAGCTGTCCCAGAAAACATAATATCTATTTCATTATTTCATATCAGATTTGATTCAATAGCATTTTCACCACTGTAAATCAGGAATAACGCCATGAAGCCAATCAGGTTGCAAGGGTGAAAAACTGATCTGAGATCACAGTCAAGCCCACAGTTTTTGTTTCAATTCCTACCAACACTGAGCAATGCAGAATTAAATACCATGGCAAATAACTGTGAGACCATTAGAAAGTACTATGGTTACAGAAGGGGAGTGCCTCATTTCCCCGTGAAACTCTTTGGTCCTTCTTGGAAAATATGATGAATGAAATGTAAAGCTACAGCTTTCAAAATGTCCCTACCATGTATTGATCCCAAGAACAGCCTTGACAGACAGATTGTAAACATAAGAATTCCCTGCTGAGCCACGATATTTTCTGTCAATTTGACTGGAAAGACTGAGTTCTCACCAAACTTCAGACACTACTGTTTCAGAATAAACCGATCTAGATTTTTTGGAGGATTCTCAAACTTGGAAATTTATCTCTCAATTTTCACTCATCCCCTCCCCATCTTGATGTAATGTAATACTTTTATTCTGTACTATCTTTCACCTAATTATGAATAGACAATATTTTTCTCTGTTCCTGAGAATTAAGAAATAGGGAAAAGGAACACAGAAGAAGCTTATTCAACTCAATACTTCCCAATATTTCATAAACTTCCTTTCCTCCTTCCGTATCTTTTCTAGAGTTTCCTGTGGGAATCTTTTCAATGTATTGGGTTATGGTTGTATGAAATATTCATAGATTCCAAGGCCAGAAAGGACCACAGTGATAAGCTAAATTTGACCTCGTGTGGAGCAACACAAACCACATAACTTCCCCTACATAATTCTCAGAGCAGATCTTTTAGAAGACACATCATGATTTAAAAATTGTCAGTGATGGAGTACCCACCACGACTCTTGGTAAATTGTTCCAGTGATTAATTACCACACTGTCAAAAATGTACACCTCATTTCAAGACTAGCTTCAGCTTCCAGCCATTGGATCATACATTTCCCTGATAGACTGAAGAGCCTGTTATAAAATATTTGTTCCCTGTGTAAATATTTATAGACCATAATCAAATCACTCCTAAACTTTCTCTTCGTTAAGCTAAATAGACTTTAGCTTTTTGAGTGTATCGCTATAAGGCAGATTTCTAATCTTTTAAAACTCAGAGTTCTTCTCTGAACCCTCTCCCATTTAATAACATCCTTCTAGGACTGTGGGCACTAGAACTGGACACAGGATTCCAGCAAAGGTCACACCAGTGACAAATGCAGAGGTAAAATAATCTCTCTACTCCTACTCAAGAGTCCCCTGTTTTTTGCATACCAGGATTACATTAGCTCTTTTGGCCACAGCATCACACTGGGAGCTCATGTTTAGCTAATTCTCCACCCCCTCAAATCTTTTTCAGATCACTGCTTCCCAGGATAGATTTCTCCCCTTCTCTAAGTATGGCCTACATTCTTTTTCCTTGATGTATACATTTAGCCACATCAAAACACATATTTTTTGCTTGTGCCCAGTTTACCAAGTGATCCACATCACTCTGAATCGGTGACCTGTCCTCTTCCTTATTTGACACTCCTCTAATTTTCGTTTCAGTTGAAAACTTTATCATTGGGTCAGTGGTGATTTTATGGTTTCTTCCAGATCATTTATAAAAATGTTAAATAGTGTTGAGGAACTGGTACCAATTTGAAGCTACTAATTATGGAATTCCTCCCTGTCCTCTTCTCTCTGGTGGCCACAGTCTATCACAGCTTATCTGTCTCCAGCCATGTAGAATATCACCATAGCCTCTAATGGTTATGAACTGCCAGGACTCCTCTCTCTCATTCATTTCTTGGTGGCCAGCTCCATTCTTCTTTGACCCTGGGAATCTGGCATTTTCTGAGTCTGGCTCTCTAGGAACTCCTCTGTTTCTCCAATTCTCAGTAGCATCTCAAACTTGCCCCTCCAATCCAAGAATTTTTTTCCTTCGGCACAGCCACCAACTTGCACATCATGCATATGAAATCCCATCCATCATCAGGCCAAGAGAACATGGCACATCTGCTGCAGATCAAGGAACATTGTTCCATCCCAGGGCATCTTGATATTACATATAGTGCTGTACCTGTAAGGAATGCCTCTCACGCTCCCTCTCTCAACTCCTCTGTTTGCAGCTCAAGTTCCCCTAGCAAATTACTTTTTCTACCAGGTCTTCCCTGTTCAGCTCAGCTCCCTTCTGCCCCTCACCACTCAGAAGTGATTGACCACTCAGAGACTTCAAACATCTGGGCTAATCAAAGCCCCAAGGACTGGAACTAGGTGACCTTTAGCAAAGCACTCTGCTTACTGGGTCCCTCAGCCCAGCTATTTAACCTGTATACAGAGTACAAACAGAAAAAAACAAACACTCAACCAAATAACCCACAGATGGACTAGATGCACCACTCACTAAGTGTCACTACCTCCAAAACATCTGCAGCTACTCCCTCTGATACTCCTCTGTTCACGGCTGTTGAGTTCACCTAGCAAGTGACTTTTTATACCAAGTCATCCCTCCTTAGCTCAGCTTAGTCTTGTTATTAACTCTGTAATATTAATAATTATAGCCTTATGTTATAGCGTACATTTTTGTGACACTAATATTTGGAATGAGAAGACAATATATTCATTTTATTTTACAAATGACCTCTAATTGAAAACTTACTAGGAACAAGGTTTTCAAAACTGATTAAGAACTTTTTGGTGCTCAATCTGAGACATCTAAGGGTCCAGATTTTCAAAATGTGGGTGCTCCACTCTTTCCGAAAATCAGGCCCTTTTTAAGTGCTACAAGTTGGGCACCCAAAAAGTGAGGTCCTCGAAACAACTGGTCACGTTTGAATAGTTGGGTGTGTATCTTTATATTGCTAGCTCCATGCACTGTTTTATTGTGTCCTTTCGTTTCTCCCAAATGAGAGATTCCTAGAGGAAATGTAGATACTATTTTAAATATGATGACATATTATGATATATGGTGTGTATTTTCTCTCCAATTTTTGTTGATGATCTATTAAGTGTTGTAAATATTTTTTTAAAAAAATAAAGCAGAACAACTCACATCTGTGAATATCCCTGTTTTCTGGTTTCATGTACATTTTTATGTGTTTCAGATAAAAGTCTGTGCTTTCAACAGCCATGTCTGTCATTTCTAATCCTCTATAGAACAAATATGAAATTAATTTGAAAATACTCAGACTGGTTCTCTGTCAGCAGCTAAGAGTCTTTAAAGTGAACAGAGGATAAAAGGAAGAGTTTACATTCACATTTTTTCCAGCATCAGGGAACATTCAGGGGACAGAGATTCAGTTTACATAGGGTTTTGAATATATACTTTATAGGTATAAACCCTCCTATAAGACCTAATCCAAAGTGCACTGAAATCAAAGGGAGTCTTTCCACCATATTCATTCGGCTTTGGATCAGGTAGACAGAAGATGCAGCACATATAGAAATTTAAATTATTCACTTACAAACCTTTCTGGTAGGATATACTTCCTCTGCTCCTACCTTCACCTAAAAATTATTGTCTGAGGCCCAACTCTTCCCTCAGTGACACTGAGGAGTCTAAACTCCTGAAGTCTTTATTCAGGCAATCCTCTAACTGAAGTCAATGGAAATTTTGACCAAGTAAAAATGTCATGATTTAACCCACAGACTGCAACAGAGCTGCCCAGGTGTAACCTAAGGCAGAATTTTATCCAACATACTATTCACACTGGAAGACTGTATCCGGTAGAAGCCTTGTCTTTGTTTGAATGAAAAGCTGTGCTTTAAATAAGAACAAATTCTATGCTAAATTCACTCCCCATTTAATTGCCCTGAAACAAGTCAGGTTATACCTGGTATCAATTAGCACAGGATTCAACTCCCCCATCATCCTTTACTACCCCACCCCCATCTCTCCACACATACGATATATAAATTTCTTAGCATCATTACCATTCTTCTTTATCAGCATCACAGTTGCAGAATATCTCATATCCAAACAACTTTCTTCCAATCCACAGGCACATTGCTGAACTCCGGGAAGAGATCCTCCCCAGTAAGGATGCTTTTCATTGGCACGGCCAACCCACCAAACATATGGCATTCCATCTGGATGAGAGGAGGGGAAAAGATGACAGACCTGTGATGAGCACATTGCACTGGAAGTAAATATGTTAAAGTGAAGCTGAGCACCATATAGAGTACACTAAGGGTGTGTCTACACAGCAAAAACTGTGCATTTTTAGACTAGCTTAAATCTGTCTAGTGTAGGAAACAGCAGCAGTGAAAACAACAAAGCACAAGCTAGCAACCCAAGGATGTATCCAGGGTTCATGCTAAGCTTGTACTATCCACACCAAAGCCTGAGCTATGCTGTCTTCTCTGCTATCGTTACTCACACTAGCTGGTTCAAACTAGCTCAGGTAGGCTAAACTATGCAAAACTTTTATTGTGTGGACATACCCTCAGATGCTAACATTACAAGAGGCAACTGTAGACAAGTAGGTGTGGCTCTCTTTCATCCTGTAGAGCACTTCGTAAGATAGCAATAATCATATAGGCTACACCTGTGCCTTTTAGTTTCTCATATTTCTTTTCGGTCTGTTCTAGTGGGTACTGAGCAGAGAGAAAGAGAGAGAGGAAGTGGACATTTTAAGATCATGCTTATAGCTTGGAGAGAAAGACAGAGGGACTACCTACCTAATTAGCTTGGTTCTTCCAATTATATCTCAGAAGTTGGGGATGTTCCAGTTGCAAATAACCCCTACAAGTGCTTCCCTTGCTTTTAGATCCACCACTGTGATAGGGTATTATAGTTCATGGCGTCAGAGTCTGATCTATTCACTGGAGGAGACAGGAAATAATTTCCCCACCCTGTACAGCATTATACAACTGTATTGAGGCACTAGGTATCCACTACCACCAATACCAATTATCTTATCCAGTAAATGGCAAATCCTTTTTTTTAGGCTGCCATTTTTCTCTATGAATCACAAACATCATTATTGTTACTTAAGGGGCCTCCTGGTTTGCAAGTCTTCAAGAATTGGACTCAAAATTCCCATTGACTGTAAAATGGAAGCAGGGTCAGGCTTTTTATTATATATGCTCTGGGGGGGAAATTCACCATACAAAGCCCTCTGGAACACTGAAAAAGATCTCTGCTGAAGTGAATTTCACCCTGTGTGATTATCTTTTACCCATGGGAGTGCTAAACTCTGTGTGCTCTAAATATAACCTAGATTATTTACATTTTAAATGCATAATATGTTATAGAGTACATCAAATATTAGGCATTAATCAACAGAGGCAGTAACCACATTGCAGACATCCTGAAATCAATGGATTAATAATTTCCTAAAATTAACTTTGTCTTCCTGGACAGTCAACTTGTTACAAATTTTGTAATCCCTAAATCAAGGCATTTAGTCTATTACAAAAAAGGTAGATACATCAATTTTACTAAATTTTGCTCCAGGCGTTTTGATCTTAGAAGCTTGGAAAAAATAAACAAAACTGCAATAATAATATGGAACAATATTGGCCTAATCAGCTCATTCACTGAAAATATTAGCAAGGACTATTCCTAATTATACAAGGCAAGAAACTCTAGAATGTGAAACATGATCAAGGTTAATAATGAGCGTTAAGGCCTAGTTAAATTGAGTTAAGATGAACTCAGCACAGCTGAGCTCATACATCTTTTCTCTCTAACCTTAGAATAGTGTAATGTAAATACTTTGAAAAAATATAAAACTACAAAACAACACTGTTCTCATGACACCAGCAATTAGAAACCCATGGACTTTGACCAATGCCCACTGGTGCTCATTGACCAATGCCCACTGGTGCTCATTATAAAAAAGAAAGTGCAAGATGGTTTATGGATGCAGCCTACTAAAATTTGTTTACACAATTTAGGTCTTACCATATATTATTATCAACATGCTTCATTTTTGATCTTGGATTTTTCTTGTTGTTGCTTTTCAGCAAGAATCTAGATAATAACTAAACTATGTTACAAAAGTGAATCATTATGAGATGTGAAAGAGGTCCACAATCACTGTACTGGGCAATTATTTGATAACCTTGGAGTAAGAATGCTTGCCGAGTGAGAGGATAATTTGACTGGCAACTGAAACAGACATCATATAGAAATACTTCATCTAATGAAAAAAATTGCTCATTCTGGAAAAAAATATATTTAAATAAACTAAAACCTCTGAGCTAACAGCAAATAATAGTGTGCATTAATCAAAATCAATCTGGGTTTTATTGCTTGCTTGCCAAGGTCATTAAACTGAAGCATAACACACTGATAAAGAGCCATCCCTGGGTAGTAAGAATGAACATTTTTATTATGTTGTTTTCAAGTTCTACTATATGTATTTTATTGAACTAAACCAAACAATCAACAAAATTATGATATAGATGCTCAAAGTGGAAGCAACACCATAGCTTGAGTAATTTAAAACTAGACCAAATAAAGCGCTTACTGTATGGAATAGTCTTGCATTGGAAGGGGAATGGACTATATACATCTTTCTGGTTTCTCTTTATAATGCCCTATTCTGCCACCCTTTCTCAAGATCAGTAGCATCTTACTTCCTGAGTAGTCCCACAGAATTCAATTGCAATACCAGGGAAAATTAGACCCATTCAATTCTAGGCCCTGATTCAGCAGAACACTTTAGCATGTGCTTAATTTTAAACACGTGAGTAATCATCTCAGCAAAGTACTTAAACATGTGCTTAAATTCCATTTAAGTGATTTACTGAATCAGGGTCCTAGACACTCCAGGAATACAAATAATTTAGTAATAAAAATGAGCCGTCTCTCTGATCTTAGGTTTCAGAGTAGCAGCCGTGTTAGTCTGTATCTGCAAAAAGAAAAGGAGTACTTTTCTCACTTCAGCTCACGAAAGCTTATGCTCAAATAAATTTGTTAGTCTCTAAGGTGCCATGAGTCATCCTTTTCTTTTCTCTGATCTTAGTTATGTCAGTTTCAAGCCATTCCACAGTACCCTCATTCAGAGCTTATGTAGTTACGGTGGTGTAGATCTGGAGTAAATAGTGCAACTGAGATCAGAATTTGGCCAGGAGATGTCAAGCTTCATTCTTGAATGTCAATAGCAATAGATTGTCATTTGTTACATAGTCTTCACTATTCATTGTATAACAACAAAACCTTCCCCCAAATGAACTAAATTCCTCGCTGCTGTAAAATCTTTGAGGTCAATGGGCTTATCCCAGGGTCCCACTGGCCAATGAGGACCTTACTGAGTTGGAAAGCCATTTTAAATTTCCCTGAATAAACGACCACTCATTATAAAATATAGTCATTCAATACTTCAGTTCTTTATTTTGTTCAGAATAGAAGACAAAAGCCTATTGTACAAAGAGATGCATTCCATTCAGTACGTTTTTCGTCTAGTCATAACTGACGAAAAGTTAACTCATAATGGACCATTAAGGTTTTTGTTATAGTGAATGCTAGTGCTCTGAAGGGGAAACAGAGCAACTGGAGAGAGGCAATAAATGTTAAATACAACATCCCAAAACACAGATAGAAGAGCTGGCGATTTAATTTCCTACAATACATTTCTTCACAAGCTGCATAAGCCCCCTTTTTGTGTGGTTAAACAAATCCTCTAGAAGACAAAGATATTACATTTCCAGCGAAGCACTGGCAGTAACAATAATAGTGTGTGTTTTTACTATGCAGGAGCCTCAACAAACTAATTTACACTACTATTTTTACCCTCACCAGCAAACATTCTTACAAAGCAAAGCATTCTCTACTTGAATGCCAAAAATGAATTTAAATCAACAGGTGGCCCTGAATAAAGGAATTGATTTTAGAGGATGTTTTATAATAAACCAAATGCTCGCTTGTTATGGGTTCAGACACACCCAACCTATGCAAAAATGTAACAGATGAAAATTTGCACAATAGTGGAATTCAGTGATGTGGGGATCAATCCTGCTTCTTCCTGCCAGGCACTGAACATGATTCACTCATACTACACACCCATCCTGCAGCAGATGAGCTGCACCTTGTAGAACCTGGCCTATGCTGCTTAAGAAGATCACTCAAGTGTTGTCTACTGTCTTCTCCATATCAAATCTATTTTATCACAAGCCTCTATAGAAAAGATCCCATTGTCTAGCAGTCTGGAGGGTGCAGGCCACCAAAGGTATGCTTACACTGCAATTAGACATTCCTGGCTGGCCCATGCCAACTGACTTGGATTAAGGAGCTGTTTAACTTTGGTGTAGATGTTCATGCTCAGGGTGGGACCCTCCCCCTGAGCCTTGCGAGCATCAGTCAGCTGCCAATGGCCGGTTGCGGATTTTTAACTGCGGTGTAGACATACCCCAAAAGGCCATTAGGGGCACTCCAGCAATGGAGAAGTGCTTCCTTGTAGTTCCCTCTAAACATAAATGGCAGGAGGTTGGAGGCATAGAAAGAAGGTCAATTAACTATTACCCAAAATCCAGATGTAGGGGGCACTTATGGAAGGTAATAATGGTCATACAGGTGTCCCATGCCCTACAGACAGTTTATGGGAAAGTTTTTCGTCCTCTTAAAACCCATATAGTTTCCCATTCTCCTCAGTTTACTCAATACTTTGCCTAAGGACCAGTATGTAGCCAGATATGCATGTGAAAATATTTTTAAAACCAATTTTTATTGGTTTGGGGTGAATGTTCAGGCATTTTCAGTGAGAGCATTCCAAACATTCACCTGTCCAATTTGTGTACAAATATACAAATAGGCACACAAACTGATGTTTGCTCACTCAATTTCCTTTTGTGAGTTGTACTAGTGGATTTTTTTTCCTGGCCCATTGAGATTTTAGGCTTTTTTGTGATATTAAATAATACAAACATTTCTCTTGTAAATACACTTACTGCATGTAGTCATTCAGAAGGCTACGTTCCAAACAGTGGTGTTTCATAAGGCTTTAGGATGAAATTATTACACAGAAATAAATCCAGGGTGACTGTGGAGCACTGGAGCTGAGAGCAGAACCTTACCATTAGCGTTTAGGATTGCATTTTTAGAGTTAAACCGGAGCCATATACCTATAACACTATTGTATTTAGAGTATTTGTCAAGATCTGTTTGCATCATTTCCCAGAGAGCTTTTTGTTGCTATTACAAGCAGAGTCTAATGATAGAAACGTAATAAGGTAAACTGAATCCCACATTAAGCTCCTATGCTGTTCAAACCTATTTTCTGACTTCAATGATCATACACCACTAATACAGGCAGGCTTCTAGGATTTCAGAATCAATAGGAATAAGTCAATTAAAAGATCTTTTCCACAGACACAGAAAGTTAATGTATTGTTAGCTGTCTGTTGAAATAGTGTGACCATGTTACACTGAAATAATTTTGTTCAGGCATTTTCATGTTCATCATTTTCTTAGAAAGAATCAAACCATGGTAAAGAGGCAACTAACTGAATTCAATATAATGGTTTTATTTTTTCATACAGCACAATGACCCCAAACAAACAGAATATCTTAAATCTGTTATTTTCTCTTACTTTAATAGAAGATCCACATATGAAAAGAGACACTGAAAATTGATCTCAGAATTGGAAAAAGCAATCAAAGGCAATTCTGAGCTAGAATTCAGAGAGAACCATCTAAAACATATGTTTGTACTAACCATTTTAAACACACAATATCCATACCTAGAAATGGCTCACTTGAGACTCCAAATGTTACATAGAACAAGAGCACTGAGACAGACAGATATTGACACTTAGACAGTTACTATTTAAAATACAACCATCATAATCCCAACTCTGTTGTAGTCCAGTGCAACCTGGGTGCCAAAGAAGGCTGAAAGCAGTAGATTGATGTTTTGATGGTCATTTTCATCAGCTGATCCATATTAAGTGGAAGAACAAGATCAGCAATGAGGATAGTATTTGCAGCTGAACCTAGCAACTGCCTCCATCAGCACTGGTTTGCTCTTGGCAGCTTTCCTGGTATTTATTAGGATGGAAGACACACAAATTACAAAGTGGGTTTGTCAAGGAATGCTGCTATATGGCTGATAATCACATGATTGCAAAAGTTTCAGTGACCTAACAAGATTGCCAGTGATGGACATAGACTGAATGTCCAACCAGACTGTCTTAAGGACCTGGCAAGAGATCAACTCAGGTGATGCTTGATCTGTGAGGAGACCACATATCTTTAGGATTTGCCTTGATGATGATTTTTAAACAAATGTGGTAGCATTGCCCTAGAGTCCAGAGGCCAAATTCTGTTCTTAGTTAAAACAGTGTTACAGAGCTGCTCAAAAAGCATGAAACAACTTTGCAAATAGCTTTGAAATTTCACAGTTTCTTTCAGTTTCACAAAGTTTGATGTGGACCAATTTTATGCTAAATTTTCCATGTTAGTTCTCTACCTAACTTTTTTTTTAAAGTCAAAATAGTTGTTGAAATTTCTCATTTATCAAAAAACCCACTTTCAGTAAGAAAAATAAATATTTTTGGTAAATGAAAAAAATTAAAACAATTTTAGTAAAAATTACAGCAAAAATTGGGAAAATGTCATGGAAAACAAAGTTTCTGTAACATTTACAGTTTGTTGTGAAAAATGTTATGTTTTTAAAAAGGGTCATTTTTTTCAATGAAAAATTCAACCAGCACTATAGTGTTAACTAAGCATACTCTATGTTGGTTTAAATGACAGATATTTTGGGGAACAACTAATGACACAAAGGAATATGATTTTAGTCTTTTTTATCAGCCATTATGTGCCTTCCTGTATTTGAAAATCCACAATAGTTGACCCTTGTCTGTGCTTCTTGCTTCCTCCTACCACACTCGGTTCCTCAGCTGGAGTAAACTGGCATCGCTTCTCTGATGTAAGTGAGAGTCAATATAGCTCTACACCTGAGAATCGATCTGGTCCTATTTCCTCACTGAGTGATTGATTTGGTAAAGCCTGGGATATTTTTCTCTTGTAAAATATACTAATATGAAACAAACAAATAAAAATAACCAGTAACATGGCTCCCTTTTACAAAATGTGTTGATTCTAATAAACAAGCAGCTAATCCATCTAGCTGGTTTTCCTTTATACTATGCTGGTTTCACATGAAACATGCTTTAATGCTTGTTTCTTTCATTTTTTCCCCAACATACTAGTAGTGACTGTCTTTTGGTCACTCTCTTGTTTCAAAATCTCTCACTGTGCTCCTTCACAGCAATTGTATAATTATGTTCCATTGTCTCTATTTGTCTCTCAAAAATAACACACATACATCACTGCCCTAATTATTAGAGATGATGAGTAATGACACTGGGAGTCATTGGGAGTTGTAGGAGCTCAACAGCTCAGTAAACCAGGCAACATAATATATCATACAAAGATCCTGCTAGCGAATAGTTTGTGGTGGCCAATAAATTCAATTTCTGTAAGGGCCAGATTTTGGCATCTTTACTTACAAATGCTCCTATTAATTTAAATGGAATTGCTCCTGGAGTAAAATTCTATTCTGTGTAATGATGGCAGAATCTGACCCTAATTTTATAATTCTTTTGTTACTAAGACAATAGTTTCAAAAAAATGGAAGGCATTAGTTTGCTAACAGCTTCTTTATAATTATTGTGGTAACCCTGCCACATATAGTCCCATGTTGGAATAATTTTGTTTGTTTGCTAAAGAAAAACAGCATTAATGTTTGTTTGTGTATTTCTCTCTTCAGCAGAGAAGCTGCATCTCCCTCCGGATTAGCAAGTATCATAAAATGCTCTGTTCTTACTATAGTAGATGTCAACATGCCATTATCCCAGAAGAGATTGGCCAGAACAATGGTAAATAACCACAGGACCTTTGCTTCTTTTAAGTTTGTTGGCAGCCCAATAAGTGCAACTAATAAGTAGCAGGCGGCAATAAGAGATGTGATATGTTACCTACTGTACTATCATGAAGGACAATTTCACAATAATGCTAGAGATGTACTACAACCAAAATCTCAGATCTGAACCAACGTGAATGATGGGGAAGGTGAAATCTATATCCAGAACTAAGTTTTGTGTCTGAACATTTCTATAACAGGCCAAACCAAATCCAAAACTTTGGATATGAATTCTGCATCTAGGTCCATTCTTGATATCATCTTGCATTTTTATAGAACATTAAATCCTGCTTTATAAACTACTGACACAGCAAGTCCCATTGACTTCATACAACAAATTATCCATCATACATTGCAGATGGGGATGATAGCATTGACTATTATGAAGGTTGCCCAATACTTCCCATTATAAGAACCTGTTTTCAGTTGCTTATAACTTTTCCAAATTTTAACTTTTGGACTGAAATATACCATGTCAGGTGTCTGCCTGAATATTTTGGGAAACTCTCAGCCAAAACGGTACAGCTATTTTCAAGATCAACACTAGGGAAAAATACGTTGTTTTGCAATGCTAAAAAAATTCTGCTAACCATGTTCTGAGAAGCAGTACCCCATGCTTTGGAGCAGAGACTTGAAGTTTGTCAAGAGCTGGTGTCTTCTATAATGAGAGTACCTTTTGTTTTTCTTGTGAAAATCTGCCTAAATATATTTCATATGCCCAGTAGAGACTTGGAGCTTAGTAGCTAAAATTGTAGATGGTTCCATGTACAGTGAGGGTGCTCCATTCCCTTGCAGCCATTCCGGACTAGGGTAGGGACAGGCAACACGACAGAGCAGGGAACCCGTCTCTTCTCTGCTGTCTATGCAGCACCCCTCCTCTGCAACTGGAGCCCAGGCAGCATGGAGGAGAACACCATCTGACTTGAATGCAGAGGGGACCATGGGGTTGGGGGAAAGGAGGGAAAAGAGCAAATTGGGCCACGAGGCCTGGTGAGACTGGAACTGAACGAGGGGAGAGAAGACAAAAATTGTGATGGCAAGTTGGAGGGAGACTGTGACCTGTTGGGCAAGGAGGCTGGAAGCCAAGGGAGAGAGGGTGTCTGTCTGGGCTGAGAGCTGAGGGGGGAGACGAGAAGAGGTTGGAACTGCTTGGGCAAGGAGACAGGAAGACTAGGACTGAGAGTGGGAGATAGGGGAGGCAGGGACTGGTTGGCAAAGACTGAGTCGATGACCTCAAGAGACACATCCCTCCGAATCTGGAAGCCTCACCATGCCTGTGCTGTCCGTGAAACCCACTAGCAAAATGTAAGTCTCAGTGCTGGCCCACAAAGAGGTTTACAACCTACTGTTACCATCAGTTACTCAAGTAGCTCAAATGACAGAGGTCTGTGCAGTGGATCAATGGGGTCCATCCCTGCTGATGATTCAATGTGTGTGTGTGTGTGTGTGTGTTGTGTGTATGATATAACATGAAATCTCTCTCTCCTCGCGCGCACACACACACACACGTTAAAAGAACACTAACGTTGCAAAGGCATGCACTCAAAAGTTGCACAGTAGCCTTAATCCTGAATTTTTAACTTCTAATGTCCCTCTGCCTGTTGTATTCATATGTCATGATATGGTCTTTAACTACAAGATCACACTGGATTTTTCCACAAGTTCCCTTCCTCATCCAGTGCATAGGATGGATCTGTTTTGGGGATGAATCATGGTTGCAGATGAAGGAGGCTGTTATCTATAGAAGTCCTGCCTTGTGTGTTGCAGATGTTGGAAGGTGAGAAACCTTGAAGACAAGGTTTCAAAGATTCATAGATCCCAAGGCTAGAAGGAACCAATGAAATCTACCTCCGGTAATATGTGGGCCACAGAACTTCCTCAAAATAATTCTTAGAGCATATCTTTTGGAAAACATCCAATCTTGATTTAAATTTTTCCAATCGTTCATTACTCTCTCTGATAAAAAAAATTATGCCTTATTTCCAGTCTGAATTTATCTAACTTCAATTTCCAGCCACTGGATCATGTTATAAGATTCTCTGTTAGAATGAAGAACCCATTATCAACTATTTGCTCCCCATGTAGGTACTTAGACTATGATCAAGTCACCCCTTAACCTTCTCCTTGTTAAATTAAATAGATCGTTTCTAATCCTCTTATCATACTTGGGGCTCTTCTCTGGACCCTCTCCAAATTATCAACATCCTTCTTGAATTGTGAGCACCAGAACGGGACACAGTGTTACAGCAGCAGTCATACCAGTGCCCAATACAGGGCTAAAATAACCTCTCTGCTCCTACTTGAGATTCCCCTGTGCATGTGTTCGAGAATCTTGTTGGCTCTTTTGGCCAATGTGTCACACTGGGATTCTTATTCAGCTGATTATTCATAGATTCATAGATACTAAGGTCAGAAGGGACCATTCTGATCATCTAGTCCGACCTCCTGCACAGCGCAGGCCACAGAATCTCACCCACCCACTCCTACGAAAAACCTCACCTATGTCTGAGCTATTGAAGTCCTTAAATCATGGTTCAAAACTTCAAGGAGCAGAGAAGCCTCCCTCCAGTCAACCATGCCCCATGCTACAGAGGAAGGCAAAAAACCTCCAGGGCCTCTCCAATCTGCCCTGGAGGAAAATTCCTTCCCGACCCCAAATATGGCGATCAGCTAAACCCTGAGCATAGGGGCAAGATTCACCAGCCAGATATTACAGAAAATTCTTTCCTGGGTAACTCAGATCCCATCCATCTAATATCCCATCTCAGGGGATTAGTCCCATTTACCCTGAATATTTAAAGATCAATTACTTACCAAAATCCCATTATCCCATCATACCATCTCCATAAACTTATCGAGTAGAATCTTAAAACCAGATAGATCTTTTGCCCCCACTGCTTCCCTTGGAAGGCTATTCCAAAACTTCACTCCTCTGATGGTTAGAAACCTTCATCTAATTTCAAGTCTAAACTTCCTGGTGGCCAGTTTATACCCATTTGTTCTTGTGTCCACATTGGTGCTGAGCTTAAATAATTCCTCTCCCTCTCCTGTATTTATCCCTCTGATATATTTAGAGAGAGCAATCATATCTCCCCTCAACCTTCTTTTAGTTAGGCTAAACAAGCCAAGCTCCTTAAGTCTTCTTTCATAAGACAAGTTTTCCATTCCTCGGATCATCCTAGTAGCCCTTCTCTGTACCTGCTCCAGTTTGACTTCATCCTTTTTAAACATGGGAGACCAGAACTGCACACAGTATTCTAGGTGAGGTCTCACCAGTGCCTTGTATAATGGTACTAAAACCTCCTTATCCCTACTGGAAATGCCTCTCCTGCCTCTCTCGTCATCACAACCCCCAAATCTCTTTTCAAAGTCAGTACTTCCTGGGATAGAGTCCTCCATTCTACAAGTGTGGCCAACATTCTTTGTTCCTGGATGTATATATTTACATTTAGCTATATTGAAACACGTATTGTTTGCTGACACTCAGTTTACCATGTGATCTAGGTCACTCTATATCAGTGACCTATTCTCTTCATTATTTACCATTCCCCCAATTTTTACAGCATCTGCAAAGTTTATCAGTGATGATTTTGTGTGTTCTTCTAGGTCATTGATAAAGATGTTAAATAGCGTAAGGCTGAGAACTGATCCCTGGAGGACCCACCTGGAAACAGACTTACAAGATGAAGATTCCCTGTTTACAGTTACATTTTGAGACGTATCAGGTAGCCAGGTTTTTATTCATCCAATATATGCCATATTAATTTTATTTGTTCTAGTTTTTTAAATCAAAATGTTGTGTGGTACCAAGTCAAATGCCTTAAAGAAGGCTAAGTGTATTATGTCAACATTATTGCCTTTATCAACACAATTTGTAATCTCATCCAAAAAATATAACAAATTAGTTTGACAGGATCTATCGTCCATAAAACCATAGGTTTCAGAGTATCATCCGTGTTAGTCTGTATTCTCAAAAAGAAAAGGAGTACTTGTGGCACCTTAGAGACTAACAAATTTATTTGAGCATAAGCTTTCGTGAGCTACAGCTCACTTCATCGGATGGAATGAGCTGTAGCTCACGAAAGCTTATGCTCAAATAAATTTGTCTCTAAGGTGTCACAAGTACTCCTTTCTTTTTGCATAAAACCATAGTGATTTGTATTAATTACATTACCCTCCTTTAGCTGCCTGTTTTGTTCTGTACACGGTCTAATATGTTCAGTACTGCTCAACTAATATATAACAACAGCTACAGAAGGTGTAATTTGAGTAGGACATGAACAGTCACATTCCTATTCTTGCCATGGGATCTTTGATGACCACAAGAGATTAGAATCTTGGGTTTATATCTCATAGTAAAACCAGCAACTCTAGCAGAACGGTGTACCCTAATGCAATTCTAGTGCATTGTTTTGGAGGGAAGAGTGACACTTTCTTGAACACCAACACTTCCTGCAGCACCTGGGCTTTCCCTGGAATTCTTCTATACAACTAACGATCCAGCTTAAACCTTCTAACAATAGGATTGTGAAAGCAAATGGCAGTCTTACTAGATTTTAATTCTGAAATGAAAGAAATATATACTAGTGATTAGCTCTCCTCTAGCAGAGATCACACCTGGGGGCATTCCTTGATTGTCTCCCACTGATCTGTTTTGGTTTCTGAGATCACAGCTTGAGGTGGTCTAGCTGCTCCAGTGTTTGGAACAATTAATACTGGACTGGGCAAGGCACTGGATAATATCCAGTGAGAACCAATTCTATACTAGCTATTTGGTAGAGACTACATGATCTAACACTAGGTCTTCTTTCTGCTCCTACTCTGACAAGCAACTGGGTAAAAAATGGAACTATTTTACTTAACAGATCTGCTCCTTTTGTGTATTTGCAGTCCTATCTTCTGATAGTTAATGAAAAAAGTATGGTTTTATTTCTTTTTCTTCCTGCTACCCCTGCAGAGCTAACACAGCTCTGGAAGAGGGAGCTGGAGTTTCTTCTGGCTTGGGCATTGCAGGAAGAACTATTAACTCTATTCTAGTGCATGCTTGAAGACAGTGTCTTTTGCACAGGGGTAACTGAGGATGGAATATGGCATGCACACTCTTTATTATTAATGTTGGTTTATGAGCCAGCAAGAACATACCTTGACTTTCAGTTCCCAGGTTGATTTTGCTGGGCTGGCAGTTGGAAAACAACATCTATTTACTGAGCAAATTTGCCCAGGAAATCATTGAGACAATGTCATTTCTACAGAGTCTCTTTTCAAAGTAAAACCACGGTTTAATTTCTATAATTGGATTATAACCAGCGACTCTCATGGCAATGATTACATTTCAAATGGGGCAAAGATGTCCTAGATAAATGTACTGTATTGCTGAACTGGTATAAGAAGAATAAATGCACACATTAATGGCAGTACATAAATTACATATATAAATGAGACAAGTTGGGTGACCCACACATCTACAACACTGCAAACTGCATATACAAAATACATTTGAACCTGATATGAAAGTGATGCAGATGACAGCTCTCACCAGGGTCAGAGTGGGCTAATATATTTTAAGCAGAAATCCCCCAGTGAAATAAACAAGTTCTGGCAAAAACTTGATGGTCTGACCCATACTTACTATTGGCATGATGTCTAGACCTGGGGCAGGACCGTTGGGAAATAAGATGTGGAAATGGAATGTCACCAGATATAGTAATTGGTGCAAGAGATCAGCTTTCAGTTTGAGGGAAATCTGTTATTTTTCTTCATAAAAACTTCACAAATATAATCAGATCTAAAATCAATTTTAGTTATGTATTTGGATTTATTCAAAACATTTAAAAGTGCCGCCCTGGGACTGTAAATGCTTTTGCTACAACCACAAGGCTAGCATTGCAGACAAAAATCAATGGTCTCTCTGAAGCCAAGAAGGTGATGGAGAGTCACTCCAGACACATATCCCAATCCTCCAGGCACCCATCTCAGTGCTCAGCTCACACCTCCCAACCCAAAAGCCAGGGGAAATAAATGAGCTTTGCAGCATGCCCTGAAGGTCAACAGATTTGACTCATTTTGTGACAAGGGTAGGAGAGTGAATTCTAAATTTCAGGGGCCCTTGCAGAGAATGCCCTGAACTCTGGAATTCACTCTCCCCACTTGGTCTGGTTTTGACCACCACTCTCCAGGAGGCTGATTAGCTAATAACAAATTAGGATCGTTCCATAAGGCAAGATTATGACTGCTGACCAACCGCCTGGGGTAGTGAGAGATGGCACATAGCCCCAGCAAGAGCTTTGGAAGGCTGTATGGATCCGGCATGCACAATGCATCTGGTATTGCCTGAGAGAGAGGTGCACAGGCTAGGTTAACTGCTGCTATAACTCTGAAGGGGTAGGTGAGTTGTGTGCTCTCCCATACCAAGCACTTCCATGGCCCTGTCCTCCTCCTGCCTTCCCTGTGCCATCTGGAAAGGCAAGTGCAGGAGTCCTTGCTCTCTTGGAGCAATCTAGGTGAACCAGGAACTAAAGCCTGGGAATTATGACTAACTCCTGCACAACAGCAAAAAGTGGATAGGGTTGGAAAGACTCAGAAAGAAGGTTTTGGTGCCCCCTCTTGCTTGTTGGGTTCCTGTATGGGGCTGCTCAAAATCTAGCCAATAAGGTGTCCATATTGGAAAGCTACAGTAGATACATTTCTGGGACACTGACGGGAGCTCTCCAAATGTATTAGATTCAGAAAAACCAGGAATATAACTGAAGATGACAATGACGAGGCTCCCTGAAATTTTCTCAACATAATATGGGGTTTGGCTCACCACTGATGCCACACTGTGCTCTGTGCAGAGAAGGGCTGCATGCAAAAGTGTCTTTAAGCTGCCTTTACTTTCCCCTGGGGGCCACCAGCTGCTAGCTAGTAACTAGCGCAACTGGGCAGCCTGAAGGTTGCTTTATCCTTCACTAGCTGGCAGCAGACCCTGGGGACCGTTATTGGCAGCAGGGGATCAACAATGCACAGGGACTCCTTGGCCACTCCCCCTAATCTCTGCCACATTCCCCATGCAGGAAGAATTTCCAGGGACCATTTAAATGGGATTTATGGTCGCTCTGCTCTGCTAGAACATGCTAATCTTCTGGAAAAGACCAAACGGTTTGGACACCGTAGGTACAACACCCATCTGGAGGTAAACATTTAGCTGGAAAATGAGTCACCTAGTCAGGTACAAGCCTCCCTTCACATACCTAATAAAACCACATTTTACTCGTCACCAGAAGCATTAATCCTGCTAATTGAATTTCTTTTATAGTCTAAAGTGTTAAAATACATTAAAGGGTAACTATAAATAAGTAATTGTTGATTCAATACTGATGTCAACTGCTGAGCCTTTCTGCCTCCATGCATGTTACAATTAAGGTCAGTAGTTAATGTTGTAAGTAGTGAAAGAGGTAACTAGGCTCCAATAAACAAATGCAGTCAATTTCAACTTAAGGAGACACACAAACTAGACCTCAGTGTTGGCTCGGTTGTCCTATGCTCAGAGTGCAATTAGATCTCCCTTGGTCTAAGCAGCAGGGGCGTCATTTGTCATCGAAAGGAATGCAGGAGCACGGTGAGATTGGGCAGTTTAGAAAAATGCAGCTGTAGCAGAACATACGTAGAAGCAACTCCATGAAATGAACTGGCTGAAAGCCAGCATGATGTAAGGTGGGAGACTATAAATGAGAAAATTCACAGAACACTCTATTAAAAAATCTCCCCTTGAGACATCCTGACCAGTTTTAAAGGTCTGGATGACAATAATCTGTCTTCTTTAGGGAGCATCTTAATCAACTCTGAACTTTTTTTTTAACCCAGTGAATGACTTTTCCAGCTTTCTAATGTGTTCTTTCTTAATTTTTTTTTACCATGTAATTGGTCTTCAGATCCTACATCTACTGTAACAAAAAGAAGAATGTGTGTATATGTGTACTGGTGCCCTCTACTGGATGGAATGGGAACTGCTCAGCTGTGTGTCATAAGTCCTACACTGCTCACTAAGGTTCTCATTTCACTCATGTAGGTAAGGGCCTGTCCTTCAGGAACAGGATTGGAGAATCTGAGTTCTACTTCCACTGTTGCTGTGAAATTTGGAATGAGCATGGTGTGCAATGCAGTGACAACCACAGAGCCCTACATGAGCATGGAGCTGTTACAATATCATATATCTGCACACTGAAGCCAGATTCTTCCACCCTTACTCACATGGACAAGAACTTTATGCCATGCGTAGTCTCACCAAGAGGAATATGCTCGGCTGTGACTTGGACTATGCACCTACATTATGGGGAGTGAGTAGCATCACCCCTTTACAACTCGGTGCCTATTACTCCTTCCCCAGAGCAGGATGTTGGTGGAGCCTGCGTACCCCTCAACATGCCAGACAGGGCAGCTGAGCTGGCATAGGTAGTGCAGTAAGGTGCTACTTGTATCATAGCATTCTCTGCAAGCCGTGGCAGTGTCAAGGAATACCGCTTTCTATCATCTCCAGTTGGCTACAAGAGTCCACTCAGTGTCAGCAAATGATTAATAGGCCTCAGTTATTTATACTTTTGTCATCTCTTGGCTGGACTGCAGCAGTGGGCTACACCTGAGCATGAAGGCTTCAGCCCATGGAAAACTCCAACTAGTACAGACAACTGCAGCGCATCTCCTCAGCAACATGGGCTACCACAAGCACATCAGACTCATCTTACACTCTCTACATGGGCTTCCCATACAATAGAGAGTCAACAAGGATCAGGACTTTATCATCAAGACACTCAACAGCCTGGCCCAGAATATCTAAAACACAGCGTAAAGTTCTGGGACATAGATCATGATCTACAACTTCACTCCTCAGGCATCATGGAACTTTCCACCATAAGGATAAAGCTTGTCTGATGAGGAGACAGAGCTTTCTCAGTGGCCAGTTAAAGACTGTGGAATGAATTCATGCAGGAACTAAGGACCATCAAAAACCTCACCACCTTGACTTCTTCAACCTGTCTTCCTTAACATACACACAGAGTAGCATGGATGTTTAAAACAAAGCAAGTCTACTAAGACAAAACCTGACAGTGCACAGACAGTTCTCCCCTGGGGAGAGGGCAAGAGAAAGAATGGGTAGAATAAAACCTGTATCAAAGAGAATAGAATGTCACACACACACACAAGATTCTGCCACTCAGTCACACGAAGTAGTAAACACAGATATATGCGTTATATTATACACACACACATTTGGGTAGATTCTGCTTTTCCTTGTACTTGAAGAATTCAACCTTCTGGCTAAGGTACAGGTCAGAAAACAAACAGAACTTGAACAGTTTATTCAATTAGGGGACATAAAAGCAAAAATATATTTCCTAATCATGGTGGTGTGGGAACACTACTTTAGTTAAGGTTGCATCATGACATGCCAACCTTTAAATGCCAACCTTTCTCAGTCCTCTGAAGTCAACCTGCTTAGGTGGATTTCTTTGAAATGTGGTGTGCCTCAGAAAAGTGTAGGGTAGTGTTAGCAGTCCAAATATGGAGTGATTTGAGTGTGGAGTTCTGGAGATGTAAGACCCCCAAAATAGCCATTAAAAAACTTTCTATATGGTTTCTTTTTGCATAGAGCTAGAGATCAAACTATTAGGTTGTAATCCCAGAATTTGACCAAACTAAACTGAAGTAATTTTGTGCATATTTAGCCACCACTGATTAAAAGCAAGGCCCAATTGCTGCAGCTGCAGCTTTGCTAATCAGAATGGGAGGGAAGAGAGTTACATACCACAAGAATGGAAGAGAGTGAGTTGATAGTGACCTTGGTTCTGAGTGCTCCTGACACACGTTTTATTGTTGTTATGACTAGAAATGCTTTGCTGATAAGAGATAATGAGCAATTTCTTGGAGTTAGGAGAATTGTTGACCCAGTAGTGGGGTTGCCAGTTTTAGTTGGATGTGTTCCTGGAGGTTTCATCCAATGATATAATCTTTAATCAAAGAACCATCTTTAATTCCTGGAGACTCCAGGACAATCCTGGAGCATCGGCAACCCTACCCAGTAGGGATTACTATGGTAACCCACTAAGGGTTACTATGAGTTATGTTTTTTGTGAAAGTTAGCTATAAAAGATTAAGTAACCAAATACTTCAGAGCAGTTCGAGGGAGCTTCTCTTCAGGCAAGAAGCAGACACCTAAACTCTCCATCAGCTGGACAGGCCCCTGTGTCCCCATTGATTGATTCCTGACAGCATCTGGACAGAAACAATTAAGTCACCACTACTTTGGGTTCTGAAACCCCTGGGTAACAATGTGATGTGAGTCAAAATGGTCTCATTCTGTCGAGTTTAACCTAAGATAGCGTATGACACTAAATCTTTGGGGAATCCACACTGAGAACAGTATTTAAGAACATGTATATTTTTACACTGTGCATTCAAGACAGAAAAACAGTTAAAGGGCTTCCATTACTAACATTTTATATGCTTTAAAGCTTGACTCTTGCTCTAAAATTCTGTCCACATATCTATTCAGGGGATACCATCATAGGGCCTAATCACATCAGCCACACTATCAGAGGCTCGTTCACCTGCGCATCTACCAATGTGATATATGCCATCATGTGCCAGCAATGCCCCTCTGCCATGTACATTGGCCAAACTGGACAGTCTCTACGTAAAAGAATGAATGGACACAAATCAGACGTCAAGAATTATAACATTCAAAAACCAGTTGGAGAACACTTCAATCTCTCTGGTCACTCGATCACAGACCTAAGAGTGGCTATACTTCAACAAAAAAGCTTCAAAAACAGACTCCAACGAGAGACTGCTGAATTGGAATTAATTTGCAAACTGGATACAATTAACTTAGGCTTGAATAGAGACTGGGAATGGATGAGTCATTACACAAAGTAAAACTATTTCCCCATGTTATTTCTCCCTCCCACCCCACCCCCCACTGTTCCTCTGATATTCTTGTTAACTGCTGGAATTAGCCTACCTTGCTTGTCACCATGAAAGGTTTTCCTCCTTCCCTCCCCTGCTGCTGGTGATGGCTTATCTTAAGTGATCACTCTCCTTACAGTGTGTATGATAAACCCATTGTTTCATGTTCTCTGTGTGTGTGTATATAAATCTCTCCTCTGTTTTTTCCACCAAATGCATCCGATGAAGTGAGCTGTAGCTCACGAAAGCTTATGCTCTAATAAATTTGTTAGTCTCTAAGGTGCCACAAGTACTCCTTTTCTTTTTAAGGGGAAAAGAGGCATCCTCCACAATTTTGTTGAGACATGGTACTAGAAAAGCTCTGGATGAATAAGAATATCAAAATACACACATTCAACTTATATGTTCCAGTTTCCTTCCTGACTCTATACTTAGTCTCATATTTTAACAGCTCATTATTTAAAGGAAAATTGTGTTGATTTTATTTCCCCTCATTCAAATGCTTTTAAAAAATTGTTAGTTGGCTCCCCAGTCTTGCTGTGATTAAAGTCAGTGCGAGTCTTGACGTGGAGTTAAATAGGAGCAGAAGCCAGCCTGCTGAATGCCTCATTAAATAGACAGTTCCACAACACCTTCCAAAATTCTGCTGAACTTTTCCTTTCCAGGAAAGAAAGCAGGTAAACTCAAAGGCAATGAAATGTCACTATTAAATCTAGACATTTAAACTAAGGTACCTGACAAATTAGCCATCTTATCCCAAGGCATCTTAAAAAACTGCAACCCTGAGGGATTTCCCCTGGCCATTACCACTCATTGCAAAGTCAAAGCAAGAAAGCTAAGGTTACTGTTGTCTGTGTAAAGTCACAATATGCTGAAAGAGCATGTTATTCCCTAAATGTGCTGGTTTAGTGTGTTTATAATTCACATTTAAGGTCACCATATGTCAAGAGACTATGTTGTTCTATAACACAGCTTGTGTCATCATTTTAGCTGGACTGCTAAATAGCTCTAGGTTGGTATGAGATGGTATTTCAAGAAATATGATTTATTACTCATAGCAGGACGGTGGTCTTCTGGCTAAGGTACAGGACAGAAAATAAGACGACATGGGTTGTATTCCTGTCTCTATCAGAGATTCTCTGTACGACTTGTTAAATCACTTCATCTCTCCAGGCTTCAGCTGCACTATCAGGGGAAAAAACCAACCAACCAACCTTGGGTAACAACCACCCTCATCTACTCCAAAGAGAAAGCTCAACTCAATAGATCAGCTCCTCTGGCCCAGCCAAGCTTGGGACAGGATTGGAAGGGAGGTTACCCTGTGAAGTCTCCAGCAATTCTACCCACTCCTGCATGTGGAACCACACCCATTTCACTGCACCCTCCTCCAGTCATATGGATAGATGTACAAGATTTGGTTCTTAGAACAGCAATTTGAGCAGCAACAATATTCTGTACATCCACACCCACAGAACCCTGCATGAAAGAGTAATACATGATTAAAAATAAAAACAATCTTGTTTGCACATTAAACTTCCCTTCAAGGAAATGGGATTGTTGCCTGTGAGAGATCTTCTACCAAGAGACTACTCTCTTGTGTCTGGATTTCTCCAGAGGCATATCCAAATAGTCTTCCTCTCTATCTACAGCAGTGATCACCAAAACCACCAGTTCAAAACATACAATATCCCAAATTCAGCAAGGTAACAACAGGTATCATGGGTTTGTCAGGAAACGCCATTCTTGCCTGAATAATGGAATTTCCTGGGCCGTTTCTATGGTGTCTTCTATTCCAACCACCAAAAGCTGTGTTGACTTTCATCTCTCGCTGAACAGCAAGCCTCCAATAAATATAGTTAAAAAAATTTCCCAGGCAGAAGAGACTGGAGAGACAATCAATGCCCTGGTTGTGTAGGTGGGGCCTATCAGATATATTTTCAGAGTGGTACATGTAGCAAAATCCTCCTGCATTTCTTTGAAAATGTTCCACATGCAGAGTTTGTAAATACCAATTGCATTTACTGGAGATTTTTTTTTCCATAAATGCTATGGATGTGGGATGCTTTAAGAACTGATTTTAAAAGAGTAAGTTCCCTATGAGCACAATACAAAATATTCCTTCTTGGCGTGCATAGAGGAGGAACTGACTTTCAAATAGTGAACAGCTTGCACCGTGTGACATATATGTCTCACAAATAGGTGTGTGTGTGTATATATATATATATATATAGTGATGGGGCAAGGCCAGATGGCTATAGAAAAGTAGTGGGAAATAGATATATTAGCTCCAGGCTAAACAAATCCCTAGTACCAGGTTAAGTAAAATGGAAGCTGCTCCAGATCAATTAAGACACCTGGGGTCAATTAAGAACTTTCCAGAAAGCAGGAGAATGCTAGGTTGATTGGGACACCTGAAGCCAATCAGGGGCTGTCTGAAACTAGTTAAAAGCCTCCCAGTCAGTCAGGTGGGTGTGCATGTCAGGAGCTATGGGAAGAAGTTGCGCGGTTGGAGAGGCTGAGTAGTACACACCATATCAGGCACAAGGAAGGAGGCCCTGAGGTAAGGGTGAAGTGGAGCTTGAGGAAGTGAGGGCTGCTGTGGGGGAAGTAGCCCAGGGAATTGTACATGTCATGTTTCTAGAAGGTCAGCTACCATAGCTGATACTATTAGGGTCCCTGGGCTGGAGCCGGAGTAGAGGGTAGGCCTGGGCTCCCCCCGCCCACCTTTGCCCCCTGTTTAATCACAGACTGGGAGACAACAGAGACTGTGCAAGGAAGGATAATTTCTCCTCACCTCCCTCGCTGGCTTATGATGAAAATGGCTCAGTAGACTGTAACCCCTGTCTCTAGAGAAAGAAGGGTTACGTGAAGGGTCACAGTGAGCCTCTGAGGCTAGCGAAATCCACCAGGAAACGTGGGACCCACGGAGGCAAGGACAAAGCTTTGTCACTATACATATATATAAATCCAATAATTACAATGGTGTGTTAAGCACATTTATCATAAACATTTCTTAACAGCAAAAGTATAACCCAAAGTAGCAGGTTTTTTTCACTAGGTGTGACTGATTAAGAACCTTGCAGAATGTGTGTTTCTTCACTATGTTTTTAAAAAAAAAGCAGAAGGAAAAGTGCCATGCCTTGTAAAGTAACTCCAGTGCAGATCCAGAGTAACTGCACCAACTTTTTAACAAACTAAACGTAGAGCCATTCAAAGGACCTGATTCTGCCCTGCCTTGTCTCTTCTATAGTCACTTATCCTTGCCTGTGCAAAGTGAGTGCGCAGAGGGTGTAAAACATCACAATTGGATCAGGCAGCATTTTACCCTGACTTTGCATAGGTGTAAATGGCTACATTAGATGCAAGGCAAGGTGGAATCAGGCCCCAGAGGACTGAGTCCAGTGGACAGGGTTGTAAAGTCGGAGTCAGGAGGCATGGGTTCTATTTCTGGAACTGCTACTTACCTGTTGTGCTTCCTTAGCAACTTGTTTTGACTTTGTTTCCCCTGCTGACTTAGATATTAAATGTTAGGGGCAGGAATTCTCAGTTTACATGGTGCCTAGTACAATGGGTCCTACTTTTAGGTAAGGCCTTCAGGTACTATTGTGACATTAATAATAGTGAGGGCACAACCCAAAGCCTGCTGAAGTCAATGTGAGCGTCTTCCTCATGATTTTTGAGACTGCTCAAATATTCAACAAAGAAAAATCAGAGGGTGCTCTGTCTATCTAGAGTATTTTATGTAGCTAGCTTCCCAAAGCTTTCAGAGACTGAAATCAACTGGACGAAGCATAACCAAAGGCCCTCTGGGTTTTGTGAGAGAGATGGGGTATGAGAGAAAACTGTCAAAATAAGGACAAAATCAGTTTATTGCCCTCTTGTATGAGACTCGCACAAAGGATAATGCTTTCACATGTAACGCATGTTAATGTGGATTTGACTATCCACCTGGCATTTCTCATCACTTAACTAGTGTTACTATTAAGCAGCCATAATTGTCCTTTGGCTATTATCTTAAATACATAAAGAATGAATCTGAATGCTTTCACCACACTATAGCTGGGACACTTTTACATATCTAATTTCTGTGTCTGTGAATTATTCATAATATATTTCAAACTGGCTCTTCTGGATAAGGTAATTGACCTTGTCGGCATGAAGCACCCTCTACCTTGCCTTGGGATAATTAAATCTGTGATGTGGTCCATTATTTAAAGGAAATGACTTTTCATTAGGTTAGGCAATATATTATTGCTCAACTAGTCACCTAATTCTGTTTTTAGGGCCTCCAAGTTTTCACTGTTTTGAAAGGGTTACATTCCCTAGAGTAATGTTTCAATGCTAAGTGGCATGCAACAATCTTAAGAAGCCACTCTTTGAAAACTGCAGGTGCAAATGTATCAGACCAAATGAAATTATAAAAAAGCACCTAGAAACAGCAATGATCAGGCCAAATTTTCAAGACCTACTTATATGTTTGCAACCTCAATTGTGCTGCAATTTTGTGGGTGCAAATAGTTTAGCTGGCTAATTATCTGATATGCAAATACAAATGCTGATTAGACTTGGCTATTACATACCTCCATCATGTCAATTCTGTCATTTGCACCTGCAAGTGTTTGCTGAGATCCAGTGCACCATTACATATTCTCAAGAATGATGCAGTCATACAGGGGTAAAAAATCCATTACTGTTTCTCATATGCCTGGAGGAGAGACCTTGCCCACATGAATATTAATGCATAAAAATGGGTTTGTTTAGCCTACAGAACAGAAGACTGAGTGGTGGACATGATAAAAGTTGTCAAGTACGTAAAAAGGTTGTTACAAGGAGGAGGGAGAAAAATTGTTCTCCTTAATGTCTGAGGATAGGACAAGAAGCAATGGGCTTAAATTGCAGCAAAGGTGGTTTTGGTTGAACATTAGGAAAATCTTTCTGTCGGGGTGGTTAAGCACTAGAATAAATTGCCTAGGGAGACTGTGGAATCTCCAGAGATTTTTAAGAGCAGGTTAGATAGAGACCTGTCAGGGCTGGTCTAGACAATACTTAGTCCTGCTATGAGTGCAGGGGACTGGACTAGATGACCTCTCAAGGTCTCTTCCGGTCCTACGATTCTATGTTGAAAGATTGATTCTTTCCTGTGCTCCAGCTGCTTTGTACCACTCCAGTAATATAAAGCAGCCTAAATCCAGCTTAGACAACCAGTGAGGGATACCCCGTACATGGTGAAATCCTTTGGTAGCACAAACTTTTTGTAGAAGCTCCTGCATCAATCTTTCCAAGTATGGAGTATGGCCTGGCTGGCTGTTCTAATTTATACTGGCACCATTCCAGTAGATAGACAGTCCTAGGCTTACAGATACCTTTCCATTCTCCATCCCTTGGTTTGTGCAGAGTATCCCTCTGCGTTCTAGAGAACAGGAAATTGGCACGCTGACTCCAGCACTCCTACGGTCTTTAGATTCTGTATCTGAAAGCACTGCATTGAGTCTGCTTTGGGGTAATATTGCTACCTCTGCTTTACACCCCAGGAGCCTGATAATATTATCCAAGGGTCAGCATTTTTTTCAATAGAACGGAATTTTAGAAAACACTCAATAACGAAGGACCAAATCCTAAAGTCCTTGTGTAGGCTCAAATTCACTCTTGGCCTAAGTGAGCACAATAATAGTGAATCCAGGGGTATTGAGCCTCCATATGCTAGAAGTTAATTTGATCCTCAGTACCTATTAGATGAATTACTCATATACTACTACACTACAAGATAGATTTTTACACCATGCTCATCACAGTAGTATCTAAATGGCTTTCAGTAGTGAATTTATTTCACCAATTTAGCCCTTTTTCATTTGTTATTCATGAACAGACTTTGATTATTATAAATGCATTAGTTATTTAAAGTTGTTTAAAACATCCAGTACAAACATAATACAGCCTACTGTTTGCAAACTATTTGCTTTGACTATGTAGTGAATGGTCACTTAAGTCACAAGGCATTGTTTCTGCCCTCTGAGTGGATGATTAATAATAAGGGGTGCAAAAAGATTTCAAGACAGAGGAGTGAACATTTCCATCACAGGCAAACACCTGCATGAATATTCAGGAAACTTTCGCTTTCCAGGAACATTCTTGGGCGGGGAAAAAAATCCATCCTACAGATGTGTGTGGACAGTGAATCAAAAGGAATGTGAATGGGGTCAAAATGAAAGTGAAGTTTGTCCTGGAATTACCTTTTGGAACATCCATTCAATCTATTTTTTCACTCACGAAAATGTCCTATTAAAAGGTACAAATTATCGATTGATAGTACAATATTGATTGATAGTACAGTAACACTATTGTAACAAACACAGGCATTCCCATGGGGCTAAGCTAGAATAACTTCTCTTCTACTGATACAAACTAGCCAAGGAAACTATCCTTTCAAGCAAGATTATTATGCCATTGTCTGTCTTCCTAAATTGTATCTTATAGTGTTACACTGGCTTCAATTGAGTAAACAGCTGTATACTACACGTGTATGTTTACATCATTGTTATGTGGTTATGTTTACCATTAGCTTCTGCTTTTACTCCACCACCCTGTTACTACAGTATATATAATGTGTGTCAAAGTCTGTTTCACTTTGTTCATTTACCTATTAATTTTGGCAATGGTGTGTTTCATGGAATGTAAATTTCACCCTTGAAAACATTACATTCTTCAACACAATCTAGCCTAGACTGGTCCTTGAATCTTGTAGAGAAGTGAAAAGAATTGTGCAGGGTGACATTTTGGGAAGACTGTACCTCCCTCTAGAGGCATTAGTCATAGATAAGGTGATTACTCCGCCATAAGAGAGGTGATTACTCACTCAATAAAATTCTGGTCTATTTAGCAGAGGCTTCTAATCTTCTGCAGATTGCTAGAGTCCAACCTGTCTTGTAGAGGAAGGAATTGGAACGCACCAGTGACTCTTTGCCTCAATCCAGAATTTAAACCTCGCATGATTGACACAATCCAGAAGAGGAAAGCACTGCTTTGGATCTGGTTGCTTAGTGGAAACAAGGTTTGCAAATAGTCTCTGAATTAGTTGACTGGTAGAGCTGCTGTGGTAAATTCAGCTATGGATGACAGAGGGATAAAGCTGACAGAGGAGCCAGATTTTTCTTAAAGGAGAGGAGGCCAGAGGGAGGGCCAAATACTCCTGCCAACAGGAAAAGTCAACAAGTCCTACCACCCTGGTTCCACTGTGATCTTAACAGAGACCACCACTTCATTTATGATGAGGGTATCTCAAAGTAGGAACAGTCCTTAAGCTCCTGGCAAGCCATGAGTCTTCATCTGATGGTCTTCATCTGGGTAAATTTGGGCCCCTTTGCTTAAGAGCATCACACTCTTCCCAATGTGAGAAAACCAAACGAAGGTTTCTGCTCACCCTTGAGCTTGGCAGGGTAGGCAATAGCTAAAAGAAGACTTTGCCCAACAAGTGGGCTGAGAAAGACCAATCAGTTCTCATCCGTCAGCTGCTTTTAGCCTTCATTGCCTTCTCTCCCACTCTCTATTGTAATGACCATTTGAATCAGAGGCTAAAAGAGAAGTTCACATTTAAAATACTCCTTACATAGAAGTGATGACAGTTGTCAGCACAACTTCTCTGCTTTCTCCTCATTTCAGCATGCATCCCGCCTTTGGTGTGGATTCATCAGTAAAACAAACTTGTCATGGCTGCATTAGGTTTAGTAACAGAAAACTGAGAAAAAGGACAACCAGAAGCCATTACCACCTTCCTGGTTCCATCAACACAAGTGCCACTGCCTACATTATGGTCTCATTAAGTAACACAGCCTGATAGGAAGCATGGAGAAAGGCTACTGACTGCAGACTGTGCCACTGGAGCACTTTCATGCACTATTAATGTTAACGTAATAGAATAGCTAGATCCTGTAAACTGGATGCATAATTTTTAAGCTCTAGGTAAACCACAGGTTTAGGGGAAGCGAGAGTGGAAATTAAACCCATAAGGGAAAGTAAAATAGGTAGTGCACAAGGCAGACAGGCAAGCCCTTAGTACAAAGGAAATCCTGCACAGAGAGCCACAAGCTTTTCAAAGACCCGTGAAAGATTACACAGCTCCAAATCCACAATTTAGGTGCTTATCCACCCACTGGAATCCACAAACTCCAGTTTAGGTGCCTAGGCTCCCCATACCATGCATGGTGAGAGACGGCAGCTAAGAATGGAATCTACAAAAGCCAGCATGCTAGGCAGGGAGCCTATATCCACTTGGGACCAGAGGAAGAGACGGCCTCCCTTATAACCTTTAGCACAATGGTTAGAGTACTCGCCCAGAATGTGGGAGCCCCTGGGGTGCAATTCCCACCTTTGTCTGACATGGAGAAGGGATCTGAACTTGGATATTCCACTTCAATGGGAGTTAGGTGCCTAAATACCTCTGACTATCTACGGACTCAATCCAATGCCTATAAAAGCCAATGATAAGACCTCCATTGACTGCATTGAGCTTTAGATCAGGACCTGCAAGAGTTCAGAGTGCTTTAAAAATTCTCTAAATCCTGGTCTGTCAAAATAATCAGGAGAATATCCTAAATTATAAAAAAATTGAAAATGCTTGAGAAATTATCTGATGGGTGGGTACA
Organism: Dermochelys coriacea; assembly: GCF_009764565.3. Lineage (NCBI taxonomy): Eukaryota > Metazoa > Chordata > Testudines > Dermochelyidae > Dermochelys > Dermochelys coriacea. Next base: position 6,544,327 of record NC_050078.2, read on the forward strand.
TTTCAGCCCACTACAAGAAAAGCTACGATTAGAATGAGAAACCTCTTCATTATTCTCAGTAGACAAGCCAAGGTTTTGAAGGGGCCTGATTTGACTCTCAGCCCTGGAGGCATTCTCTGCCCGTCAGGGTTGAGGACATTGGTGAGACGGTATGAGAAGCTGGCACCATGCTCTCTCTGCTGTGCTAGCATTCTATGATAAACAGAAAGCTTCATCGACAGGACACTTAACCTGGGTGCCTTCATCACCAACTGAAGGCCATCTTTGAAGGAAAAAGCCCCAGGAGGGCTCCAGGGCCATAAAATAGAAGTTACACACTCCACGGATGCTATGCAGTGTTCCTTGAGTATGCCAAAGATGCAGGCCATTCTTAATTTAAATGCTAAACTTAGAAATATATTCCTTATATCACCAGAGGAAACACCCTTCTTAGAATAATGCGTTGGGTGCAGTTGTTCTCTGTGGGGTGTTATTAACCTGGAGTAGTGTTGTGTCTTCAGTCTCCTCTAACTCACTGTCCAGAGTGGATGGGTTATTCATTTAGGGAGAGAGAACCCTAAAGGGTAGAATTTTTATTCCTTGTTACAATTACCGAAACCGTCTTTACCTCTAACTCTTCCTTTCTAAGGGATTGCTCCTGCTCCCATTGAAGTCAGTCATGTAATTCCCATTGGCTTCTCTTGTGTAGGATCATGCCCCAGCCAGTAGTTTAAGGATATAAGCAGACGACTATTTAATAATTACACTGACTTCACCACTGTTTTCTCAGACTGCCTCATCTTCTCTTACTCCTCTTGTTCTGCCTAAATACATAGACACACTAAGTTAGTTTCCCCGAGGTGGCAACTGGATATGGAACTGTGGAGATGGGTTTCAGGGTTCTTATACTTCACTCTGCTGTGGCAAGGGATAAAACAAAGAGGGTCTGTGATTAAAGACACACATCTGGGAGAACAGAAATTCTTTTTACTGGCTTTGCTGCTGGCCCGCTGTTTGTTAATGTGGCAAGACATTGTAAGTGGATTTTGAAAAGTGCTCAGAGTTGATATAACTCTTCTCCCAGTGGAAACAATGAGAGTTTTGAAAATACCCCGTGCTCAGTTTCCCTTATCATAAAATGGGGATAATAATACCGCCTCCCAAGGGCGATGTAAGGATTATTAATCAACTTTTTTTGTAAATTGCTCAGTTGAAAACTGATCTACGCATGTCAAGGAACACGGGATGTGTCAGGCCTCGAATGTTTACTTTTGGGGGACCTCTGATTTCCTCTCGAGATAGAGTGCCATGTGAACGTGGAACGGATTCTCTCAGGCGGAATGACCCTCTTGGCTAAACCTCTCTCCCATTAAGTTTGATCCTCCTTGGATCAAAGAGGTCAGGAACACACTCGAGCTCAAAAGCTTTTTCGGTTCCTCCTCAATCTGCCTGGCTTGGTGGACATTAAAAATGCCTCTCCAAGGACACACTAAGGCTTGTTTTCTTTCAGCTCATCGAAGTCTTTCCAACTCCTTAGCAGGCCTCAATCAGATCATCCCCAAAATCAATCGGGGAAAAATCAATTTGTCTATTGTTTTTTTTAGATGCTTCCTGACAGGAAAATACTCAAAAGCCTCCTACCCATCTCACATCCCAAGTGCCAGACAATACTTTCTCTGTGCTCATTCTCCCTGAAATCGTAAAATAAATAAATAAACACAGACTTTAACAGTGCTATTTGCACTTATCCTTATCCTTGCACAAAATGTAATCCACAAAACTCTATCCACCTAAACACTTGGGGAAGGGTATTAGGGCAGTACGGTTTGAACAGTATCTGCAAACATAGCCTTTCAACTGCAAACACAGAATTTCTCCCTTCCACTCTCTTCATTGCGTCTGAGAAAAGAACACAGCTTCTCCATCAGCCTTATGGACACGAGTTCATATTCATCATCTTTGACAGATTTACACTAGGAATGAATTCAGTTCAAAGTAATCTACCATGAGTTAACCTGGACTTGGTTTTTCCATGCTCTAACCTCTCTCTTCTCCTCTGAGCTGTACTATAGAATTAAGCTATGACATTGCTTATGCCATAATATGCCCTCAGCATGCACCTATCTGTTGTGGTTTCCTGCAGAGAAAGAGCATGTAGGGGTTAAAGCAGGAGACTTGGAACCAGGACTTTTGGGTTTCATCCTCATGACTTACTGGGTGACCTTGGACATGTACCTTAATCTGCCTGTGCCTCAGTTTCCCCAGCTCAAAGGGGGATTAAATTTACCAACCTCACAGAGATGATGTGATATTACATTCATTAACTCAAATTACTTCGAGATCTTCACAGAAAGAGAATGCAGAAATGCAAATGATCATTACTGTATTCCTGTTCAGTCATACTTGATGACACTAACCCAGGAACCATCACAATGTGGCTGGTTTGCAGATGCGGACAGCAGCTTCTTTGGCTGTGTCAGCCAAATTCAGAAATGAATCGGAGCACATTTACACTGCTGTGATTTATAACTTCTTCCAGACTCCTCAGTGGGCAAGTTTCACCAACACCATAGGCCAAATTCAGAGGTGATAAGAGGGTCTCAGTTAAGAGTCAGTAAGTGGATCTGAATCAAATGGACTTTAACTGAGCCTATGTCTGTATAACTTACATGTTGAAGGGGTTATGAGATGTAAGCCACACCAAGCTGAGGTACTCCCTCCCCCACACTGACCTCTTAGTTTAGCCCTTATTTGCTATGTTTTGAGGGCAGACAAGAAATCATTATCAGTTCACACTGCAGTTAGTCCAAGCAACATTTCCAGTAGAGATAGGGAAGTGCTCTTACCATTATACAAGGAACCGGGGAGACCTCATCTGGAATAGTGTGTGCAATTCTGGTCTCCCATGTTTAAGAAAGATGAATTCCAACTGGAACAGGTGCAGAGAAGAGCTACAAGGATGATCAGAGGAATGGAAAACCTACTTACGAGAGGAGACTTAAGGCACTTGCTTGTTTTGTCCTAACAAAACGAAGGCTGAGGACAGATATAATTGCTCTCTATACATGCATCAATGGGATAAACATGAGCGATCAAGACCATCTCTGCTTCGTAAGATAGCCATAGCCAGGATGATGGTCTTGGAGATTCAAAGGAAGGAGTCAATTATATTAAAAAAAGAAAAATGAATTCCTCCCCCACACAGCTAGTCATTTTCATTGGTTACATTCTTGGGCCCCCCAGGAGAGCTGGGTCATTAGGAAGGGCTGGAGTGAAGACAGGCTGGTTGCCTGGCACATTTATACAGACTTTATCCCACCCAAGACTTCAATTTTCATGTGATCATATTTTTTTCTTTGATTGTACAACTTGCTGTACTTTTGACTCCTTTGTTGCTGTGCCGTAGGTGTGCTGCTCCTTCCCACCGCTTACACAGGGCTGATGGCAAGGCAAGAGGGATGGGAGGCATGGCACACCAGATATACTGAGTCAGAGGGTCTTTCAGAACAAACACCCCAAACCCCTAGATTCCATACGAGACAAGCTTAACATATGCCTTCCAGCATCCGAACCAGCAATGACAAAAGGGATGGTTCTTTTATTGTGCTGCCACTGGCTGACCCGCTCCCTGTTATTGAGCGCCTTACATGTGCCTTAATGTAGTTATCCTCATAACACCCCTATGGGATAGGACAGTGCTATTACCCCCATTTCTCAGATGGGAAACTGAGGCACAGAGAGATTAATGTGGTCCAAGCTCGCAACAGCAGTCTGTGGCAGACCAAGGATTTGAACCTGGGTCTCTCAAGTCCCAAGCCAGAGTTTGCATGATTTAATATGTATCTCTTTATGAACTCTGCACCTTCTGTAGCTAAATGTTTTTGGAGCAAGTTGTTTGCACATTAGAGAAGGTGCTTTCTCTGTATTGCAAAACTCAGAATTTATTCACCTTGGGGGTCTTACAAACTTGGGGGGTCTAAACAAAGCAGAGCATTTTCAGGAAAGCTTTTTCAGATCAGTTGAAAATAATGTCAGGGTGGTCAAGGGAGAAAGACATTTGCTAAAGAATCTTAAGTCACAGCCCTGTTTAATGAGCAAACAGGCACATATCTGTACAGGTCTCTCAGACAGCCCTTCTTCATCAGCCTGTTAGCCACAGTGCTGAGAAGCACTTGGATACTAAGTATGTCTAGAGTTAATGAAAACAAAAGTGCCTGACTGATATTCGCCATGGACACATATCTGCACAGCATCACACATCAGGAGAGAGAATCACCCCACGACTGCCAGAGCTTTATCACTGCTCTCCGCTGTTGCTCCTAAGCTGGGATGCAGGGAAGGAATGGGCAATCCCCTACACTCTCTGCTCCTCTTGGGCCCTAGGGGTTATTCTCATCACCATAACTTATCACTCCAAATCTGCAACCAGACCAGGTGTTGTCATTTATCTCATCAAAGGATGCAAGTTGTTGATGGGGGCACTGCATCAGGCAGTGCTCAAGCATTTGTTTAGGCTCTCCACGTTCACATTTCGGTTATTCCTCAACTTCTACAGGGTCACATTGTCACCAGCCTTCATCCCCTCATCTCTCGCTCGGTTTAAGAGCACACCACTATTTTCATTTGGGGTCAGTGCCTGGGGGCAGTTGTTCTGGGGGAGCTAGGTTCTCCGCAATCATCGACATTTCCCACCATTTTGTCACACTGTAGCCTTCCACAGTGGTATTTGGAGGTAAGGGATTTTGAGAGTCAAAGCTCTTTCTGACTTCAGCATCTTGGGTGGTGTCCATACAATGGGCACTGCCAAGCCAGGGTTCCTCCAAATGTCCTCCTCTCTGCTCCTTCCATGGTCTCCCCCACTGCACCCCTCAGTGCAGCACAATGGGGCAGGTAGAGAGAAGGATGTGTCGGCTGAGAACGGCACCCTCTTACTCATTCCTCAGCCTCCTGGACCGCAGCAGCAGTACCCAAACCCCAGAGTGGGTCATGAGGGAGCATGTATGGGCAGAAGAGACAGGGGCCTGACAGACAGATATGCAGCAGGCTGGGCGCATTGAGGGATACGACTTGAAGCGGTAAAATTCAAGGGGGGAGGGATTGGACTGGAGGGTGGAGACAAGGCCATCAGGGAAAGGCCCAATAGAAGTGAGGGAGCAGAGAAATGAACCAGGTTGCAAGCAAAGGGAAATAGAATGGTGAAGCAAAGAGGAAATGGGAAAGAGAGAGAGAGAGAGAAAACACCGAAAGCTAAGAGGAGGATAGACTTTTAGCAGACTTTGATCAGGAGACCTGAGTTACACTCCCAGCTTTGCCATGTGTGACCTTCAGAAAGTGACACTCTCTCTTTGCCTCGACGTCCCCATCATGAAAATGGGGATAATAATACTTTCTTAACCCATGAGTAGGTGACAGCACCTCAAGAACCTCAAATGGAAGGTGTTATGTAGTTGCCAAGTGTTATCACGAATCTATTATTGGATAGGGAAAGGCAGGTGGGATCACAAAAAGCAAAACAAAAACAAAACACCTGTTCACTTCACTTACATGCAGAGGCATCAGTTTAGAAATCTTCAGGTGAGGGGAGCAAAGTTATGTCCCCATAAACAACATTATATGTGACTATATTATAACCTGCAAAGTTGATGGGGGTGCAAAAGTGGAGCCTATAGACCTATGAAAAGTCTAGAGGGAGCAAAACAAGGTTGGGGGGGAGGTAACTTCCACCCTTCTTGCATAAAAAAAATGATGTTCCCGCTCACAGCCACAAGACCTGTAAGAGAACTTGGTAGCTACATAGTGTGAGTGGTGGGGACAGAATCCCTCTTTCCTGTCCCCTTCTCTCTCAAGTAAACCTACTCTCTTTATACATAAGGAACCAGAGTTTTGGAATAGATATTCATAACCAGCAACCATCCTGAATGCCCACTATTAACTGGAGTGGTCAATTACCTCCCTCACAAAGCCAGTTATTCTTGCTATGATCAGGTTTCACCTATTTTATTATCTGCACCCTGTCTACAATTTAATAGCTTAAAATGGCTCCCAAAATATCTTTCTGCAAGTAAGTGGACCGATATCCTCTGTGTTACATTTCTGCTCCAAACTGTGTTACAGGTGCTGTAAATATAGTTTGGTTTATTTAGAGTAATGCTTGCGAGGGGCCGTCAGCACCACCACTCTGGAGTAGAGAGGCAAGGTGGGATAGTGGATAACACAGACTTCTAGTCAATCATTCCCAGGAAGAAGATTCTAATTACCCAGTCATAATTACACTGCACAATCTACACCTGACACACATTAGCCACTCTCAAAGACGAGTCATTCTTTGAGGGAAAGCTGCCCTGATCTCTATTGTTTTATACAACGACAAACTGTCTCTTGGTAATATAATAGCAATGTAAATACCTGGGATGATAACATGGAAATTATCTTTGAAAGGTGAAGGAATAACAGTGGACAAATGCATGAAGACAAATTATTATTTGCTTGTTATCAGTCTTTTGATATCACTTCACATTACTTTTGTGTTAAAAGTTGGTTGGAATCAGTCTGTCCCTCTTACTTTAGAATTAGAGCATGGGTAAGAAGCTAAAGCAATACTGGAGTTTAACCAGAAAATACCAGTCCACTGCAATAATTAACAAGAGCAAAATGGGCTGGGGATATGCTGCATAGGTACGGTCAGAAAGGACCGGATATAATTTGTGTTCTAGGACAGGCAATGCAGAGTGGCTGGGAGGTTCAGGGAATGGGCACTGAATGGAATGGGGAAAGATAGCTGCATGGATGAGTGTGGATGCTCTTTCTTGACATGGAAAAGGTTTAAGGCAGGCTAGAGACATGCCAGAGGGTCTCAGTGTTGAATCAGTACCAAACCTGGTATCTGCAAAATTACATTAAACCTCTGCATGCCCTAGGGAGACCCAGGAAGAAGTCACCAAAGCAACGGAGCACCTCTGATCAGCAAATTCCCCTCAGAGTTTGTGTTGGACATTCACCTTCCAGATCAATTAACAGTTTAGTTTAGATGAAATACTGGTTTGTTGGGACTTGGGAAGGCTATCATTGGAGGGGCAAATAAGACAGGGTATGTCTACACTAGCCTTCTTTACCTTGAGTTAACTGATTGCTAATTAACTTGAGGTGCACCATACATTTGTAAAGGCTTGTGGGGATGCTCTCCACAACTTTTTCTTTACCCTAGGGAAGAGCCTAAGCCCTAACTCAAGGCAAAAGAGAGTAACAAAAAGCAATCCCAGAGAAGGAGAGGAGATGCAAAGAAAATGGTGAAAAAATACAATTCTTTAACTTTCCTGTTTGAATTTGCTCTCCTCCGTCAATCTCAGCACTGCACGCTGAATAAACTTTGGGGGGGAGGGATAGCTCAGTGGTTTGAACATTGGTCTGCTAAACCCAGGGTTGTGAGTTCAATCCTTGAGGGGGCCATCTGTGGCAAAAATTGGGGACTGGTCCTGCTTTGAGCAGGGGGTTGGACTAGATGATCTCCTGAGGTCCCTTCCAACTCTGATATTCTATTCTAAACTGGCCCCTGAGTATTGTAAATTTAGCTATCCAGTTACTAATATGCAGTAAATGTCCTAATGTTGTCATATAACTGATATACGGGAATGACTAGGCTAATGTACGAGTTAAATCTCGGAGCATGCCCAGTGAGGCTTCTATAAGCCTGAGCAGACTCAGGCCCAGCAGAGGGCTCATTCAGTTAGCGAAAGTGTTCTCATATCTCTAAACAACTTGACTCCTGACTCTTTGCTAAGCATTACAAGAAGCCACCAGTATATGAGACATAAGCATCCATTATATGAAAGAAAAGGAGAGAAAGATAGAGAGTGTCTTCTCATTCTCAGCACCTAGCATGTTCTTAAAGATGCTGGATTGTCTGCCCAAGGAACTAAAGTTCTCTCTCAATCCCCAAGACCAGGACGGCATTGGCAATAGCAGTGTGAGCTTCCCCCACAATTCTCCACTAATAGATCTTAACTCTTGACATGATGGACTGCTTCTAGGGGTGAGATGGTAGCAAGTCTCCAGAGTCACTGTTTTGCCTCAACTATCAAGGAGGTTGCCAATATACACCAAATGTGGTGTTTGCTTGTGTGATCTGGATGCCCCTCAATAGCAACTGGCTTTAGACCTACCAACTGGCCACTAGATTGTAACAACGATTGGTCAATAAGAAGTAATTTTAATTCTGTCCAACGGCATGAAAATCAATTAATCCTTCATGAACACACATGCATGCTGAATTCTACAGGTTACTTAAAATCTAGGTTTCAGCTGACATTTCACATGTGAGCGAAAACTGATAAGCCTGTTCCAGACAATAGGAGCTGCAGAAGAGAAGGCTCTTATACCAACAGGGCATAGATTATAAATCTGAACTTCAACTGAAATAAATCAGAGTAGCCAATTTATACCAGTTGAGGATCTGGCCACATATGCAGGGACACAGAGCAGAGAGAGCAGAAAGAAATTCATCGATATATGCTGCAGCAACTCCACAGAGTGCAAAAACCTCCCTTGGTTTTAATGGAACTGAGTGAGCTTTGCTTTTCTAGCATGCCCAATGCCTGAGTGCTACATTAATGTTTTGCCAAGCCAGAGCTGCAAAGAGCTGACAGGTAGCAGCATGTATCATCACTGCCGAGTGAAGACATGAAGGGAAGAAAAAATCTCCACACTGCTCCTCTTTGAAACATGCCAGCATTAGATACACTGGTCATGGATTACGTTTCACTGTCATGATCTGCACTATGCTAACTAAGTAAACTGACCTGACTTTAAAAAAAAATCCAGTATCAAAATTGGCTGAGATCTTTTACAAGATTGGGATTAATAATAAAATAATAATAAAAAACAACTACCATTCTGTCAAACCCGGATGCCTTTCCGGAAGGTGTGGCTTCAACCAAACACAAGTTGGATTCAGTACAGGATAACCAAGTCAAATGCAATAGCCCATGATATGCAGGAGATCAGACATAATAATCTAATGGTTCCTTCTGGCCCTAAAATCCATGAATCTATGAATACCAATAATAATACATTTACATTTATATACTGCCTTGGAGGCGAGGATCTCAGAGTGCTTCATAAACTTTAATTAAGCCTCACAACATCCTTGTGCCAGAGAGGTGTCAGGTTCCTCCCAGGTGTCACACAACTGAGGCAGAGGAAAGAGAAAATCCCCCCAAGAGTCTCGATTCCAGCATGTGCTAGCGTTATTTGCACTTGTATATCAGTTAATAAAGAGCACCGGGAACATTTTTATTTCAGCATAAATTTCAGCTAACACAGAGATTTGAATATATGAGGGTTTGGACAAACAAAACTGGGGTATCATTTAAATCCATTTAATATATAACCAAGAACTAGCTGTCCCTGAAACCTTGTCATTTCAAGAGCTCACACATTTTACTTGTGTGTATGTTCCATGTCTTCCTAAAGTCCACTGCCAGGGGCTAGTAACAGTGCCCTGGATAACAAATGTCAAATGTAAATAAAGAACAGTGGATGGGGGGGAAAGAAAAAGAAAGCTGGCCACATCCACCCTTCTGGATTATGTCCTCCTGGGCTATGCAGTTTTTCTGGTTCATTAAACAAATCTGAAACAGAGAACCAGGTAATGAGCTATGAAACGGCGGCATGGTCCACTGTCACCGAGATACTGTGACTGCCAGGAAAACAGCACAGTGCCATGGCTTCTTCCCAACATGAGACAATCAGCCATGCTACCGACTACCTCTGACTGTATCCTCTCCCTGAGAACGGCCAGCACAGTATGAGTCAACGGAAGGTGCAACAAATGCTTTCACTGATAATTGCAGAATTATCTGTATAAAGGGAATTTTCTTTTCACCCTCTCAATTAGTGGCTGGCTTATGCCCTGGCACATGATTGCTAATATTCAGGACTAAAAAAAAAAAATTTTAAAAAAATCATTGTGTGATTTGCATCAGGTCCTTAGTAGTAGCAGTATCTCTGTAGTATCTGTGCACCAAATACATATATGTACATGTCAGTTCACATGCATGTATACTATTATGCCCAGGCACCATGGCTTTCATGCCATTTAAAAAAAGATCAGTAGCCAGCATGCCGATAATACATAAGGAACAGCATCACATAAAGCAGCCAGAGATCACTAGAAGGATGTAGTAATGAACAAGGGACTGGAAAGTCATATTGTCCTCTTACCCTCCACCCTCCAGCTAAAATAGGGTACGTTTTCCTCTTTCCTTCTCTCCTTTATCACCTTCCCATGTGGTTTTTCCTCCTGTCTAGGGTGCTGAGTTCTAACATATTTCTTGATATTGTCTAAGTCATCCTTTTCTCGTTTGCAATTATCCTTTATATACCAAGAGGTCTATTTCAGAGTTTTAAATGTACTGAATGGCCGGTTATCTGCCAGGTGGACACATGGGTTTTCTGTCTTGCGGGTAACCAATCAGGCATTTCAATACATGCCAACGCTTCCCAGTATGCTGTATGCATGAAACATGACAGAAACGAATCCCCATGCAACAGCCCTTTAAGTCTTGGTTGACATTTCAGTCGGATTAGCTTTTCACTCACTGACAAGTCTATAGAATTGCTTGTCTGATAATCAAAGCACCAAGATTGCATATGTATAACAAGTAACAAAAAAAAAAGGGTTTCAGAGTAGCAGCCATGTTAGTCTGTATTCGCAAAAAGAAAAGGAGTATTTGTGGCACCTTAGTGACTAACAAATTTATTTGAGCATAAGCTTTCGTGAGCTACAGCTCACTTCATCAGATGCATTCCAGTGAGCTATAGCTCACGAAAGCTTATGCTCAAATAAATTTGTTAGTCTCTAAGGTGCCACAAATCCTCCTTAAAAAAAAAAAAGATTTTTATTTATTCAGACAGCTGCCCTTATCACTGTACATCTCCCCTGGAAAACTAACCACCTGAATCTGAAAGGGTGCCTATGGGTAGATAACTGCTCAGAGTATTCACCAGGGACTTGCTCTACAAGAGCAAATAAAGCGGGGAGTATTTCCTCCCTCTGATCTTCATGCCACTGTGTAATATCAGGCCAGAAAATCAGATCCTTCTACCAGAAGAGGAAACGAGTTTTGGCTGAGAAACTGTGCTGAGCTACCAAAAGCCCTGGTGAGTAGTTAATGTTCTGTGTGGCTTCAGGCCGGCTCCGATACTCATGAGGGACTGGAGCCTTTCCCTTTGTGAATACTCCAGGCTTTGGAGCAGTTTGGCTGTTCTCTATTCTGATCTGTGGTTGCATTCCATGTTTGTACAGCAACTAGCGCAGTGGGGTCCTGATCTGTGACGAGGGCTGCTCAGCACTATGGTAATACAAACAAGAACAATACACCCAACAGTTTGCATTTAAAGTCAGTTCAGTAAAGCTGCTGTAGTTTAAGAGAGGCATATCCTAGTCTTAGAAGTAAACCTTCAGGCCCTTCTTTATTTTAGTGTGGGCGCACATGCACTGTGGAATTCCATTGCCTTGCCCTCTGCCTACTGTCAGTCTCTACGCAATGCTAGCCCTGTGCGTGAAGACAGACGCTCCTTATTCTGCACCATATTTTTTGCTTCAGTCGCACTGCGGGCTGTGTCTGCTGTGTAATCAATAACAGCTAACAAGGAATGATTTCAGTTGGTGGCACTTACTCGGGGTGTTCAGCAGACGCGACTTTTTGCAGTGATAAGCCACCTCCTGTTCACAGTACTCTGCACTGTTTATCATGGCCTCAATCTGGTCCATGCTGCTGGTGTAGTTAAAGTACATGGCATATGGTTTCTCAGGATCAGCCCCTTGGACTCTGGTTAGCTCTGTGTTGTTGTGCTGTACCGCAGTCCAGATCTTATCTTCTGTTAAATGAAAGAAAATGAAAGGGGTGTTACAGCAAACAGGGGACAAAGAGTAGCCGAAGCCTGATGCTTTTCTCCATTAGACACAGAAGCAGCATTTTCCTAGACTCAGAACAGCCTCCTTGTGATAAAGGGCTGCTCCAAACAAGTGTGGATTGCAGATGGACATGTCTACCTGAGTTACAGACCAAACTGGAGCTGATGTTCCAGAGCCTGCTGAGTCCGAGATAAAACATCAGCTTCCCTGGATCCTGTGGACGCTGTCCTGCCAGGTATCCGAAATAATTCAGATGCATTTCTGCTGCCTTTAGCCTCATGAGAGGAGACATATTAGTCAGGCCTGTTTGCAAACATATCAAGACTAAAAAGCATGACTATTCTTTTATAATAATACATTCATTACTGATGATGAACTCATAGGAGCCACCTGACACAAACAGAAATCTCACCAGAAAGTTAAAATCAAGATGAAATCCATGTTGGCCAGTTATGATTTCAGAGTGGTAGCCGTGTTAGTCTGCATCAGCAAAAACAACTAGGAGTCCTTGTGGCACGAGGACTCCTCGTTGCTTTAGTTATAACTGTGGTAGTTTGAAGGAAATCTGACCTCTCATTTTACGCTTCAAAACTCAGATTTCTCCCATTTACTTCAGCCCTAATTAAGGACAGCACTTAAACACATACCTACACTGAAGCATGTACGTAAGTGCTTTTCCTCCATCAGGGCCTCTGACAGTCATCCCATTTTCTTCAGTAGGGCTGCCTGCAGAGCAAGGTCTCTATCAGTGTAAAGAAAACAGAATCTGGCCTTAAATAAATGCAATCTGTGGACCTAACCCTTCAAACATTTACTACTGGGAGGAGTGCTTGTAGTCTCATTCAAGTGAATGGGACTATTGACAGTAGTAAACACTAAACTCTGCAATAAATGTTTGCAGGATTCGGCCCGATACTTGTACTATTACACTAATACACATATGCAGTTGATTCCTTTTTTTACTATGTAGAGCAAATGACCCTGCTCACCTATCTGTTCTAATAAGGTAAACTGTAAAAAAGAAACAGTTTGAATCCTTTGTAAGCATTGCAAGTTTTCACTCTAGCATGGAATTATTTGCAGAAGTGTATGCACGGCAACAGAGAGAGGAGAGGAGATGGTTGTAAAGAAAGTGAGGGAGAGAATGAAGACTTAAAAAAAATCTCACATATGCAGGAAACCCTAGGAGGGTGGTGAATTTGGTGTTTTATAAAATGATCTTACCAATATGGGACTGATCAACAAAAGGGGAATAACTGGCTAGGTGGGAGTACTGCTGAAAAGGATCTCGGAGGTTATAGTGGATCACAAACTGACTATGAGCCAACAATATGATGCAGTTGTGAAAAAAGGCGAACATCATTCTGGGGTGCATTAACAGAAGTGTAAGACAAGGGAAGTCATTGTCCCACTCCACTCAGCATTGGTGAGGCCTCAGCTGGAGTACTGGTGTCAAGTTTTGGGTGCTACCCTTAAAGAAAGACGATGACAAATTGGAGAGAGTCCAGAGGAGAGCAATAAATATGATAAAAAGTTAGAAAACCTGACCTATGAGCAAAGGTGAAAAAACTGGGCACATTTAAACTGCAGAAGAGACATCTGAGGGTGGGGGGGAGGGGGTTTCATAACAGACTTCAAATAAGTTAAGGGCTGTTATAAAGAGGACTGATCAATAGTTCTCCATGTCCACTGAAGATAGGACAAAAAGCAACGTGCTTAATCTGAAGCAAGACAGATTTAGGTTAGACATTAGGAAAAAACTTTCTAGCTATAAGGATAGTTAGGAACTGGAATAGACTTCTAAGTGAGTTTGTGGAATTCCCACCATTGGTGTTTTTAAGAACAGGTTAGTCAAACACCTGTCGAGGAGGGACCAGGTTTACTTGGTCCTACCTCAGTGCCGGGTGCCAGATTAGATGACCTCTCCAGGTTTCTTCCAGCCCTACACTATATACTTTCCAAGATTCATAGAATTCTAAGGCCAGAAGTTCCATTAAGATGATCTAGTCTGATTTTCTGCATCACACAGGCTGTACATTTACAACCAGTAATTTGTGCATGAAATCCAACAACTTGTGGCCACTAGATTCTCTGGTGACTGGGGGCGCTATAAATGCCACTAAACTGGTGGATTGTGTAGAATTCTAGTAAGCCTATAAGTAACTGAATGGATGCTTTTTACCCCTTTTGCCTGAATATTATCAGCATGGAGACACTTGGATGACAGACAGTCAGAAAATGTCAGGAGTTTACCTAAAGCAAGCCTGCTCATCCACTAGATTAACACCCAAGTACTTTAAAAGTGCAGGTGGGCCCCATTTGAGCTGCCTGATTGGCTTAGCCACCCAGTTGACTCAGGGGAGTAGCAGACCTGCCCTTAAGATCAACAGCAGCAGCACACTCACTGCTGAAAGCATTTGCCCATGACTGTGACAGCTCCTGTGCCTGTATCTTCCCAGCCTCACTCTAGTCCTGCCCTTGTCCCCAGCCTCGCTGCACTCCAGGTAACTTGGTTCTGACCTTGGGCTCCAATTTTGGACTTTGGCTCTGACCTCTGGCATCTGAGCTCTGGCTTCTAACTCCAGTTCTGACCCAGGGCTCAGACTCCTGATTCCTGCCTCCAGCTGTGACCCTTGGTTCTGGCTACTGACTCCAGCTCAGACCATTAGGCATTACCTCCACATCCCACTCCCTAACAGAAGGTCAACTCCAAGAACTGATTTCAAGACTAGAAGAAGAAAATACCCTTCCAATGCCTTACAGCAAGACCTTCAAGCCCTGAAGTCTAAGAGTTTGCAATCAATAATTTGCACATCCATTCAGAATGTTATGATCAGTTCTATGAAGATGGAGAGAGAGAGTTTGCTTATACATCTATTATTCAATTCAGAGTTTCTGAGAGAATCAGGGATGCTACTTTCAGAGCCTGGGGGCTGAATTAGAACATTAATAATCAAAATATTGGTGTAATGTTTAATATATGAAACATAGCTAAGAGCTGGAAAAATCACTACAAATTTAAGTGCTTTACAGAACTCACCCCTAATGCTTACAAGTAAGGCATGCAACATATTGCCCTATGACCTCATCACATGCCTGCTATGCATCTCAAAGCAGTAATCCATGTCAGCCAGAGTCCCTCAGTTTTTCTTCCACATTCCCAAAAATTAACAGCAATGGGAGGGATTTTCAAAAGCTCTCAGCACTGGCCTAATTCTGCTGTCATTGAAGTCTGTAGGAGTTTTGCCACTGACTTCACTGGGGACACAGATATGCAAACACTGAGCATCTATGAAGTAGAGCCGGTTGGGAATTTTTCAACAAAATGATTTTTTGCCAGAAAATATCAAGTCAACGAAACAAACTCTTTCCAGGGATGTACAGGTTAGACAAAACTTTCTTTGAGAAATGTTTCCCAGATTCAGGAATGTCAAGGTGAGGGCAAGGGATAAGCAGGGAGAGAGACAGAGAGAGACCCCAGAATAGTCAATAGCCTTGTGGGTAGGGCACTCAGACAGAACAAAGATTTGAACCCAAATCTCCTACATCCTCGTTGGATGCCCTAACTATCAGGCTATTGGCTACTCTTGGAGGGAAGGAGGAAATCTCTCTCATTTTTCACTGAAAAACTTTGAATGAAACCGTTCCATCCTAAAATGGAATGGGAAAGATTTCCAAACTCTCAGAAACATTCATGGGATTGGAAAACCATTTCCCATCCAGTTTTAATTTGAAAATCCCACTCTAAATGCAATAACCATTCCCACTGCACTGCTGGTGAAGTCATTGTTGAGTCAATAGAACAGGAGAAAACTAACTGGCTGATGAAGACACTGATGGAATGGAAACGTTAGTCAATTGCTACATAATAGTAATAAAACCAATGTGCATTGTAGTGGCAATACTGCCGTTCAAGAAGTGCAATAAAATGCACTAATTAGCACTAATTGGCTAACCATACTTAGCTTTTAGAGTTTTGTGTTATTACATGTAGAAGGTCATTGTGTGAGTAACTGATATAACCATACACAAGATCAAGGATTAACGGAACTAAATTAAAAGTTTAGGAAAAACTTCCTTAAAAGATGAGAGGTGTTAGAACTATGAAACAGCCTCCCCAGGGGTGTGTCAGAAATCCTATCAAATGAAACATTTAAAATGGTTCTGGACAAAGGATTAGCAAATGTAGTGTAGGGAGCAAACCTGCACTGACAGGTGAATTGCATTGATGACCTGACAGATCTTTCTCATCTTCCTCTGTGATTGCTCATTAATTCTCATCAGGATTGGTATTACAGCTGTTCTTAGCTATTCCCCAGGGATCTGAACTTTAATGTAACATGCCTTCTCTTCTTCTCACTGGAGCCTGTGGAGATGGCACGTTTACTACAGGTTTTCTGTCACTGGCTTTGAGTGGAAAAAGCATACGGGTTTGCTGTCAGTCTCTGACATAACTGTATTTTAGAGAGGTTGAAGTGAAGTAGCTCTGGGAGAGGAGGAAAGAAGGAGATGGGGATAGACAGAAATTTATACTAACTTTTAAGTATTTTATTAATCCATTAAATGCACCTTCTCCTATGCTCAGTACTTTACCAACAGGGAGTCAAGCTTGGCTGTGCCACTTCAAAGATCCTTGTTGATTTCTACTCTTTGAGATATATTCCATTGTTTGCAATATTGTAGCTGAGTTGGTCCCAGGATATTAGAGAGAAAAGGTGGATGAGGAAATATCTTTTATTGGATGAACTTCAACAGACCTCGGGCCATTAAAAGGTATTACCTCTCCCACCTTGTCTATTTGAGATACAGGTATTTGTTACCCTATATATCACTAACACTAGTCATAAAATACACAGCCTTGGCACATTACACTGATAACAGAACTAGCTCACCAAGCAGCAACTTTATATAGGAATGGGTGCAAATCACCACTTTCTTCACCCCAACCCCAACAGCTACATTTTCTTCTCTTGCTCACCTGCTGTATATTTATGAGTTAGTGACCAACCATTTGAGGCAGACCACAGCATAGGTTTTATATAGTATCAATTTTCTCTCTCTCTTTTTGCTCTTGCTTTTACAAAAACAGTGAAAAGAGGAATCAGAAAAGGCTTTAAAAGGTTGTCTTCGGTCTTGTCCTTATCTTGTGCACAACCGACTGAAGGAATCTGAACCTGTCTGTCCTCTAGCAGAGAGGTGCATGCTGACTGGAAGCTGAGTAGGGTCCCCATTTGAGAAAGCGTGAGAGACAAGTTCTCTTAGCAGACCTAGCAGAGAGAACAGGGAAAGGATATGTTCTAGGGCTACTCTGGTCTTCCTGGGTCTGGCTCCTGATCAGCCAATCATCCAGGCATGAGCAGACATGAATTCCCTGTTTCCTTACATGTGCCACCACTACTGCCAGGCACTTGTTGAAGACTCTCGATGCCATGCAGAATCTAAGGGCAAAAGCCTGTATTGATATGGGTTGGGCCCCACTGTGAATCTTAGAGACTTCCTGTCAGCAGAGTGGTTAGCTATATGGAAATTCACGTACTCTAAGTCCAGACCCACAAACCAGTCTTGAGCTTGGAGCAATGGAATGATGAAGGACAAGGTTTACTATCCTGAACCTGAGATGGCATATGTATTTGTTGATCTCCTCAGGTCTAGGATAGGACAAAGACCCCTTGTCTTCTTCAGAAAAAGGAAATATAGGAGTAGAAGCCCTTCCCCTTGTATTCATGGGTGACTGCTTCTATAGCTCCAAGAAGGAACAATGAAGCTTCTACTGTTTGCAGTAGGCTTTTGTGAGAAGGGTCCCTGAAGAGAGTTGGGGAAGGAGGTGAGTAGGGAGCAGAGAAAGGATGTGATGGTATAGCTGCAGGTGAAAATGTCCAATCTTCAACCATGCCCAATGGAATAGGGTGAGTGGGCTTCTGAAGGATGTAGTCCAGAGACTACCTGTGATGCAACTCGAGTGTCTCATCAAATCTGACACAGTGAAGGAGCACTGTGCACCACTGAGGTTGAGGGAGCTTGCTGTCCTGTGCCTTACCTCAGGATTTTCTTGGCCTGGTACTCCAGTTGTCTGTAGTAAGATGGCATATGCTGTCTTTGCTGATGTTGTGGTTGAGGAAGGTATGGTTTAAAGTAGGTTGGAGGGGCATAAATTCCAATAGTATAGTTGCTTTGGAATCTTTCAGCAAGTCTAGGGTACTGTGAGTTATCTTGCTGAACAGTTCCTAGACTGTGAAAGCAAATCTTTAATCATGACTTGTTCTTCAGAAGGGATGTCCAAAGCTTTGAGCTATGATGCTCGTTGCATAGTCAATGCAATAGCATAGACCTCACAATGATGTCCAATGTATTCATTGCCCTTGCCAGGCTGGTTTTGCCACCAGCTGGCCTTCTTTTAAGATTCTTTTGTGCTTCTCTCTACTCTCACAGGGGAGTTTATTAGCAAAGGATGTTAGTCCGTCTAATGTTAGAAAGTCTATTTAGACAACCGTGCTGGCAGTTGGCCACTCACAGTCAGAGTGATGCAGATGAGCATGGATTTCTCTCAAACAGTTCTGAATATCTTGGGTCCTTGTCTGTTGGTGTGTCCTTGACCGAGCACAATTTCTCTTTTACAAAGGAGACACTAGGAATCCAGATTTCAGAGTAGCAGCCGTGTTAGTCTGTATTTGCAAAAAGAAAAGGAGGACTTGTAGCACCTTAGAGACTAACAAATTTATTTGAGCATAAGCTTTTCATGCATCCGATGAAGTGAGCTGTAGCTCACGAAAGCTTATGCTCAAATAAATTTGATAGTCTCTAAGGTGCCACAAGTCCTCCTTTTCTTTTTAGGAATCCAAAGTTAGGTTTCATATAAAAGTAGTCAAACCACGAAGGGGTACCTGGTACCTTTTCTCAGCGAACTTCACTGTTGCTGTTATAATTGTTGGCATCTGTCACAGAGCTCTCACTGAGTCTAAAAGTCCCTCATTGATGGTGAAGGAGATCCTAGCAGTGCCAGAAGCTATTAAATATCAAATAACTTGTGGTATGTTCAAAACATTCAGAGTTTTTGGAAGAATTAGCAAATCCTAGAATACAGACAGACAAGACAAGACACCACTAGGTTATACAGCGGAGTTCATCATCCAGAGTTTTCAATGGAGATGCTTTCTCTGGCAGAAAATGCATATATAAAAACATAATTAAAATAATCTATTAAAGTAATTGAGTGATCAGGGAAGTGTGGTGATGCTTGATGTCTTTGAATTAAGTTGCAGAAAATTAAAGGAGACATTGATGGGCATGAATGGTTGGTGTCTTACTCAAACTGTTAGACCTGGCAAACAGATATTTTCTTTATTTTTGGGTTAAGAGTTCACTGCTTATCCTAGTCACTATTCTAAAGTGTCCAAACAACAAACTGAATTACCCATCCAGATTACAAGGAACACAGAATACGTCACTTACAACAGAGCAGGTTTCATGTTGTCTCATGTTCTCCTCCCTCTCATTTCACATCCTGCAGTAGAGGGCAGAGTGGATTATGCTATTTTAATACTTGCTACTCTAACACTTCTCCAGTGTCTTTTAATTTTTGCACAGTACACTTTATTTTTTTAAAGGGTGCTATCCTGCATAAGTATAAATTTGCAAACATGCCCTGATAAAGTACTGCCTGCCTATAACAAAAGCTATGGGTGTGGTGTGAATTACCTTGACCAATTTCAATTAATGTTCATTCTGAAACCTATTGATGACATTTTCAGAGCCATATTTTCAAAGACAGAGGTCCTAGATAGAAATGTAAAAATGTGTATCTGCATTTACACATACCATCTGCACTCACATTTGAAGCAACCCCACATACAAACAGGCATTCAGCAGTGACAGTAGCTATCTGCACCTGTAGCTTCCTTATGGCACAGCTCTACAGAGACCCAGGGTTCAAACTTTTGAAAAGGTGGCCAGTAATACTGAGACTGGAGTTTATTTCTTTGTAGGTTTTTTTCTTCTTTATGAGAAATATTAAATTATTGAGGCATTGTGAGTACAGACTAAGCAGAGTACCAATGTTTCTACCACCTATCATATTTGTGATCCTTAAGGTAAGTAAATTCTCTATTTTTAAACAAAAACAAACCACACAGAAGATCATTATCACTTTAATGTCCTTATTGTGTTTTTTTTTCCCTACATTGACTTTAATTAATAAGCTCTCCCTGGGCTGTTGAGAGTTTACAAAGAGAATGAGAAAGCAGATTTTTAAGAAAGGGTTGCTGTTTCATCCTCCCCCCTCACAATGCTCTTGGATTTATTTCATTTATTACTCTTGGTCAAATTTCGAATCAGGCTCAAATATTGTAGCTAAAAGGCAGCAAAAGCACTTCTAGATGGCAGCCATATCTCCCACCGAAGAACCCAGAAGATTTAAATTCAGTCTTTGAAAGCAGATTTCCTAAAGGCTTCTTAGTTCGTTCCAAAATGCAAAAGTGACAATGCTTTAATTTCAGGGTAATGCTACAGCTTTATGACTTAGTAGTTTTATTTAATGGTCCAATTTACTAGGATATTATGGTGTCTGTAGTCAGTCCTGGGAGATAGTTTTACAGCACAGGACTTGAGCACTTACAGCACATTGCAGACCCTCAGTCTAGCTTCACCAATACCTCCATCATCCTGCTGGAATCCTCCCCGTTGCCTTTGACGGCACACAAATTAAATTGGGGGGTGGGTGGGAGGAGGAGGAGGAATTAGAGCAGGTGGAAAACTGTTTTTCAATGAGTTCTGTATTGTTTAATTCACATTTTTATTCTCATCTGGAAATCTCGCTGTAGCCTACATTTCACCCATGGAACCAAATCACTCCTCTGTGATTTAGGAGGTTTGTCACAAAACAAGATTATTCAGACTAATTAAATTGCCAACAAGCCAAACATACGGTAAATGCTACACGAGCAAAAGAAGAATTGCTCTGAGAGCTCATAGGATGTATGTGTTTTGTGGTGCCCTACACAGAATGCCAAATCTTGTCCTTAAAGCTGCCCCTACCACTACAAGAGCAACATGTGCCCTCCTGAGAAGAAGCTCTGGTCCTCCCATAGTGCATTGCTTTTAGCTGTGGCAGCAGTTAAGCAAGTAAATATATATTCCCCAGTGGACATAAAAAGGCAGTTTCTTAAAGAGTTAACAACCCTAATCCATTAAACTTTAAAATGTCAAAGCCACCATTTAACCGACATGTTATTTTTCTAGCTTTCCCTGCTGGCTCCCAAAATATGTGGGCTTGTGAAGCTCTCTCCATTCTAAGCCTCCCCCTACTTTCTCGTCCATTTGGTGACACTTCAAGCAGCATTTAAACTCCTCAATGCATCTCCATGGAAACAATTCTGCATGGGTTCCAATCCCACCACCAGGCCTTGGGCTGACCATATTCCCTGAAGATACTGACAATATAGTACCTGGGGCCTTATTCTATTAGGGGATGCAATGAGATATACCACATTCAAGAGTGTCCATCACATTAATCTCTCCCAGAGTTGGCCAGCAGGCACCAGGAATTTGCACCCACCCAGACTGGTATAGATTGCCCTTCCCAATGTGGTGACTCTGTTCCTGGGGCCAATGCAGGGGGAGGGAGGTTTCTGTGCATAATCTTGCCATTATAGAAATGCCATTCTGAGTCACAGAGGTGGCACACCATCATCCTTCCGGCCTATTTCTTGGTGAGTGTCCACCAGGACATTTCCTGGGGTAATCCCATGTAAATACCATTGACGGTCAGTGGTACTTTAGCTCCTGAGTGACTCATTCCCTTTTGAAAATGAGGCTCCTAAATCAGTTAAGTGTCACAATGCCAAGCGCAGCAACACCATAATATCTTAAAAATGTGAAGCTAACTGAGTACATTAAGCATGAATGGAATCATGCAAGCGGACAGCTGGTTATATCTCTGCGCCAGCTAGAAATTGCAAGATGGCTGGTGACAGCTCAAAAACTTTGATATACAAACTAGTACAATTATTTAAGCTTTTTCCTTTCAATAAAATTCTGGAGTATTTAACTAGAATCCAAAGTAAAAGTTTAAAAATTGTCAAAATCTGGAGCACCCTGGAAAATGTCAGGATAAAGTATGGGCCAGATCAGATAAACATCAACATAAAAAAAGAATCTGACACATCAGAAAAGGGCAGACAAATAAACAGTGACAAGTTTTTAAAGTGCTTGTACACAAATACTAGATGTCTAAATAATAAGATGGGTGAACTAGAGTGCCTTGTGTTAAAGGAGGATATTGACATAATAGGCATCACAGAAACCTGATGGAGTGAGGACAATCAATGGGACACAATTATTCCGGGGTACAAAATATATCGGAAGGACAGAACAGGTCATGCAGGGGAGGGGCAGAGAATGGCACTATATGTGAAAGAAAACGTAGGACCAAATGAATCAAAAATCTTAAATGAATCCACATTTTCCATAGAATCTCTATGGATAGTAATTCCAGGCTCTAATAGGAATATAACAATAGGGATCTATTATCGACCACCTGACCAGGACAGTGATAGTGATGATGAAATGCTAAGGGAGATTAGAGAGGCAATCAAAATAAAGAACTCAATAATAGTAGGGAATTTCAATTATCCCCATGCTGACTGTGTACGTCACCTCAGGATGAAATGAAGAGACAAAATTTCTCGGTACTTTAAATGACTACTTCTTGGAACAGCTGGTAGAGGAACCCACAAGGGGAGAGGCAATTCTCAATGTAGTCCTGAGTAGAGCGCAGGATCTGGTCCAAGGGCTTGGAAATAGTGACCATAATATAACAACATTTAACATTCCTGTGGTGGGAAGAACACCTCAGCAGCCCAACACTGTGGCATTTAATTTCAGAAAGGGGAACTGTGCAAAAATGAGGAGGTTAGTTAAACAGAAATTAAAAAGGTACCATGACTAGAGTGAAATCCCTGCAAGCTGCATGGACACTTTTCAAAGACACCATAATAGAGGCCCACTTAAATGTATAACCCAAATTAAAAAAACTACAGTAAAAACTAAAAAAGAGCCACCGTGGCATAACAACCATGTAAAAGAAGCAGTGAGAGATAAAAAGACATTTTTAAAAAGTGGAAGTCAAATCCTAGTGAGGTAAATAGAAAGGAGCATAAAAGCTGCCAAATTAAGTGTAAAAATGTAATAAGAAAAGCCAAAAAGGAGTTTTGAAGAATAGATGGTCAAAACCTCAAAAAGTAATAACAAAATATTTTTAAGTACATCAGAAGCAGGAAGCCTGCTAAACAACCAGTGGGGCCCCTGAATGATCAAGATACAAAAGGAGCACTTAAAGATGATAAAGTCATTGCGGAGAAACTAAATGAATTCTTTGCTTCAGTGTTCACAGCTGAAGATGTTAGGGAGATTCCCCAACCTGAGCCGTCTTTTGTAGAAAGAAAAGGAGTACTTGTGGCACCTTAGGGACTAACAAATTTATTAGAGCATAAGCTTTCGTGAGCTACAGCTCACTTCATCGGATGCATTTGGTGGAAAAAACAGAGGAGAGATTTATATACACACACACAGAGAACATGAAACAATGGGTTTATCATACACACTGTAAGGAGAGTGATCACTTAAGATAAGCCATCACCAACAGCAGGGGGGGGAAAGGAGGAAAACCTTTCATGGTGAC
Source organism: Dermochelys coriacea (assembly GCF_009764565.3). Lineage (NCBI taxonomy): Eukaryota > Metazoa > Chordata > Testudines > Dermochelyidae > Dermochelys > Dermochelys coriacea. The sequence continues at coordinate 6,567,894 of NC_050078.2, forward strand.
AAGCAGGTAGGCTAATTCCAGCAGTTAACAAGAATATCAGAGGAACAGTGGGGGGTGGGGTGGGAGGGAGAAATACCATGGGGAAATAGTTTTACTTTGTGTAATGACTCATCCATTCCCAGTCTCTATTCAAGCCTAAGTTAATTGTATCCAGTTTGCAAATTAATTCCAATTCAGCAGTCTCTCGTTGGAGTCTGTTTTTGAAGCTTTTTTGTTGAAGGATAGCCACTCTTAGGTCTGTGATCGAGTGACCAGAGAGATTGAAGTGTTCTCCAACTGGTTTTTGAATGTTATAATTCTTGACGTCTGATTTGTGTCCATTCATTCTTTTACGTAGAGACTGTCCAGTTTGGCCAATGTACATGGCAGAGGGGCATTGCTGGCACATGATGGCATATATCACATTGGTAGATGCGCAGGTGAACGAGCCTCTGATAGTGTGGCTGATGTGATTAGGCCCTATGATGGTATCCCCTGAATAGATATGTGGACAGAGTTGGCAACGGGCTTTGTTGCAAGGATAGGTTCCTGGGTTAGTGGTTCTGTTGTGTGGTGTGTGCTTGCTGGTGAGTATTTGCTTCAGATTGGGGGGCTGTCTGTAAGCAAGGACTGGTCTGTCTCCCAAGATCTGAGAGAGCGATGGCTCGTCCTTCAGGATAGGTTGTAGATCCTTGATGATGCGTTGGAGAGGTTTTAGTTGGGGGCTGAAGGTGATGGCTAGTGGCGTTCTGTTGTTTTCTTTGTTGGGCCTGTCCTGTAGTAGGTGACTTCTGGGTACTCTTCTGGCTCTGTCAATCTGTTTCTTCACTTCAGCAGGTGGGTATTGTAGTTGTAGGAATGCATGATAGAGATCTTGTAGTGTTTGTCTCTGTCTGAGGGGTTGGAGCAAATGCGGTTATATCGTACCTACTACAGGACAGGCCCAACAAAGAAAACAACAGAACGCCACTAGCCATCACCTTCAGCCCCCAACTAAAACCTCTCCAACGCATCATCAAGGATCTACAACCTATCCTGAAGGACGAGCCATCGCTCTCTCAGATCTTGGGAGACAGACCAGTCCTTGCTTACAGACAGCCCCCCAATCTGAAGCAAATACTCACCAGCAAGCACACACCACACAACAGAACCACTAACCCAGGAACCTATCCTTGCAACAAAGCCCGTTGCCAACTCTGTCCACATATCTATTCAGGGGATACCATCATAGGGCCTAATCACATCAGCCACACTATCAGAGGCTCGTTCACCTGCGCATCTACCAATGTGATATATGCCATCATGTGCCAGCAATGCCCCTCTGCCATGTACATTGGCCAAACTGGACAGTCTCTACGTAAAAGAATGAATGGACACAAATCAGACGTCAAGAATTATAACATTCAAAAACCAGTTGGAGAACACTTCAATCTCTCTGGTCACTCGATCACAGACCTAAGAGTGGCTATCCTTCAACAAAAAAGCTTCAAAAACAGACTCCAACGAGAGACTGCTGAATTGGAATTAATTTGCAAACTGGATACAATTAACTTAGGCTTGAATAGAGACTGGGAATGGATGAGTCATTACACAAAGTAAAACTATTTCCCCATGGTATTTCTCCCTCCCACCCCACCCCCCACTGTTCCTCTGATATTCTTGTTAACTGCTGGAATTAGCCTACCTGCTTGTCACCATGAAAGGTTTTCCTCCTTTCCCCCCCCTGCTGTTGGTGATGGCTTATCTTAAGTGATCACTCTCCTTACAGTGTGTATGATAAACCCATTGTTTCATGTTCTCTGTGTGTGTGTATATAAATCTCTCCTCTGTTTTTTCCACCAAATGCATCCGATGAAGTGAGCTGTAGCTCACGAAAGCTTATGCTCTAATAAATTTGTTAGTCTCTAAGGTGCCACAAGTACTCCTTTTCTTTTTGCGAATACAGACTAACACGGCTGCTACTCTGAAACCGTCTTTTGTAGGTGACAAATCTGAGGAATTGTCACAGATTGAAAGCCTTCGACAAGGTCCCTCACCAAAGGCTCTTACGTAAATTAAGTTGTCATGGGATAAGGGGGAAGATCCTTTCATGGATTGAGAACTGGTTAAAAGACAGGGAACAAAGGGTAGGAATAAATGGTAAATTTTCAGAATGGAGAGGGGTAACTAGTGCTGTTCCCCAAGGGTCAGTCCTAGGACCAATCCTATTCAACTTATTCATAAATGATCTGGAGAAAGGGGTAAACAGGGAGGTGGAAAAGTTTGCAGATACTAAACTGCTCAAGATAGTTAAAACCAAAGCAGACTGTGAAGAACTTCAAAAAGATCTCACAAACAGGAGTGATTAGGCAACAAAATGGCAGATTAAATGTAATGTGGATAAATGTAAAGTAATGCACATTGGAAAAAATAACCCCAACTATACATACAATATGATGGGGTCTAATTTAGCTACAACTAATCAGGAAAGAGATCTTGGAGTCATTGTGGATAGCTCTCTAAAGATGTCCAGGCAGTGCGCAGCGGTAGTCAAAAAAGTGAAGAGAATGTTAGGAATCATTACAAAAGGGATAGAGAATACAACGGAGAATATCTTATTGCCCTTATATAAATCCATGGTTCACCCACATTTTGAATACTGTGTTCAGATGTGGTCCCCTCATCTCAAAAATGATATATTGGCATTAGAAAAGGTTCTGAAAAGGGCAATTAAATGATTAGGGGTTTGGAACGGGTCCCACTGAGGAGAGATTAAAGAGGCTAGGACTTTTCAGCTTGGAAAAGAGGAGACTAAGGGGGGATATGATAGAGGTACGTAAAATCATGAGTGGTGTGAAAAAAGTGAATAAGGAAAAGTTATTTACTTGTTCCCATAATATAAGAACTAGGGTCCACCAAATGAAATTAATGGGTAGCAGGTTTAAAACAAATAAAAGGAAGTTTTTCTTCACACAGCACACAGTTAACCTGTGGAACGCCTTGCCTGATGAGGTTGAGAAGGCTAGGACTATAATAGGGTTTAAAAGAGAACTGGATAAATTCATGGAGGTTAAGTCCATTAATGGCTATTAGACAGGATGAGTAAGGAATGATGTCCCTAGCCTGTTTGTCAGAGGGTGGAGATAGATGGCAGGAGAGAGATCACTTGATCATTACCTGTTAGGTTCACTCCCTCTGGGGCACCTGGCATTAGCCACTGTCAGCAGACAGGATGGGGCTGGATGGACCTTTGGTCTGACCCAGTATGGCCATTCTTATGTTCTTATGTCCGAGAGATATGTTGCAAATCTCTTTACAATGCCTTGACTATGAAAGGTACTCAATAAACACCAAGCACTTTAGGCTCATAGTCTTGCCCATTGACATCAATGTGAATTAGATCAAACTCTTAGGCTATGTCTACATTGCAATCAGCAGGAATGATTGCAGCACACGTAGGCATTCCCAAGCTAGCTTTCTTCAAGCTGGGGTGCTAAAAATATCAACAAAGCCAGAGCAACATGGGCTAGCTGCCCAAGTATGTACCGCAGGTCCCGAGTGGACTTGTACTCAAAAATCCCAAAGCTAGATAAAGAGTCTTGGGGTTTAAAGAGAGTTTTGCCCTTGACTTCTAAGATCCAGTCTCTATTTAAATAGTATTTAACTGATTATATAGTGTCCTGTCTCTATTTAAATAGTATTTAAATTATTTAAATGAATTATAAATTAGTAACATTAACAAAAGTTTTGTAAAGAGTGGAGACAAAGCAAATGGGAGTGTCCACAACTAACTTGGTCCCTAATAGGATGTCATTTAAACCATTCAAGCGAACAATGTACTATGCAATATTTAGCTTCTAATGGCACAAAGTGTTTAATTTAGGCAATGGATGTATTTATGTGGTAACCACTAAAAACCATGTATTTAAAAAAAAGTATAACAAAAAGGCCCAATTAATTTATGTAAATGTAATATAACAAAGGTCATTATTAATACAATTATTTACCGAGGTCCTCTATTTTAAAAAAAGTTGTTTAAAAAACAAAAAATGTAAATTGGTCCTTTAATTTAAAAATACATTAAAAACAATAAAAAAATGAGAGCAAAAAAAAAGCAGGCAATATGCAAAATATGTATCTAAGTCTGTTCAACTAAAAAACAAACATTTTAATCCACAATGGTCAAATATTAAAATTTTAAAAAATGGCAATTTCTTATTGGTATAATGTTTTTTAAAAATGGTCTCCCAGTGTCATAGCTCTTCTAAATTTAATGCTACATCCTATTGTCATATTGTCATATTATTTGCATTAATAATTTTGTTAATCTTTATTATGCTGCCAAATTAAAAAAAACAACAAAAAGTTTTGAAGCAAGTAATATATAAAATTAAATTGCTTGTAAAATTATAAAGTGATGCTATAATTAATGGCATTTATCATGTATCAAAGAGGGGGGAATGTTGGGATTATATATATCAATATATATTGTGAGTCATATATCCATGGAATACATTATAGGTCATTAAGGCCTGATAAGAAGTACGCATGCTTAACATGAATACGTATGTTGCAAATTAGCAACCAAAGCAAGAAGTAGAAAGCTTAGTAAACAAAGGCAAAGGACCAATGACGCAACGGAATGAACTATAAATGGTTGCCTATGATTTCTGCAAATCGGAGTCATTTATTAATCCAAAATCCTGTGTAAATAAATGTGCTTCCTGCATCTTCTGATCTTATAATTGAAAGAAATCTTGACTGGCCATCAGAACCATTCTGACCTTTGAAATCTGGCATAGTATGTTTGGGGTGTAAATGTAAAGCAAGTAACATTTGTTTTGTAATCAATAAAAATCATTTAAAGTATTATATGCCTCTGTTGTGGGTTTAACACAATGAGGTAGATGCAGGTGATAAAATCAATGGGAGTAGTATGTGACTACTAAAGTTATGCACGTGCTTAAGTGCTTTGATAGACTGAGCCTTATTTTCTGCATGTAATTGGATACATACCGTACAGAGGGTGCAGGTAAATGAGTTGGTTCAAAATGTAATAAAAGTGTTGAGCACTGCAGGAATTATGGGGAAAAAAAGATTAGGAGTGATTTTATAAATCGCAAGGGTCACTTTGACGGTTTAGATGTCTGATTATCCATTTCCTGCAACAACTTTTACAATCCCTGCTTGTGACTGTAGCTTAAATACAATTTCTATGCAGTATTCTGAAAGATGGAAAATGAAAATTTTCTTTGGCTCTACAAGATAGTAGATATTTGCATTTCAAGTTCAGATTTTAATGTACAAAAAGGGAAATGTTCAGCCACAGATAGGGACCATTTCTTATTCTCTGACACAAGGTTCCTTTATGGGAGTTTACCAAGCAAATTTCAGACTAGCAGTAAGAGCCATGGAAGAGGACGGTCATCTTCCCTAAGCATTGATCTTGTCATACCAACTTCTAAGTGTTATTGATTTGATGGCCCAGGATCTGTGTACAACAAAACTGCAGAACTAAACAAATAGAGGAGGGGTATCATGCTGTGCATCGTAACCAAATCTTTCAGATACCGAGGTTAAAACGTATTCCTTAGGAGGTGTGAAGAGGTCATTTTAAACACTCTCCATTACAGAGGAGCAATACATGTACATAGCTGTGGATTGCATGTCTTTAGACTTAGTGCTAGAAGGTGTGATGACATACACAAGACAGATCAATAGACTTCAAGCAGGAAGAGAAAGAGAGCAAGCTTCAGAGGACCATAACCAATGCTTCACCAGTTTAGACCAGTGCAAGAGAATTTAATAATAGACAATTATTGAATAACCTGCCTATAGGGGACATCACACACACACACACACTCTAATGCAACTGTAGATGTTCTCATTATTCATCATGAAATTCTCTTTAAATCCTGCTCTGTTTTAAGTTTAATGATATTCAGGGCAATGAGTTCCATGGGTTAGTTATATGCTGGATGAAAGTATTTCCTCTTTTACCAGTATTAAGTGTGTTGCCTTTCAGTGTCATTAAATGTCTCTTTGATATTGAATTCTGCAAAAGTGCAGATGGAAGCACCTGATTTACCTCCCCTACATCACTGATTTCTATATGCCCCCTCTTATACATTCCCAGTCTTTCCAGCCTTTCTTTGCATAGAAGTCTTTCTGTGACTCGTTAGGTTTGTCCCTGAATACCTTCTATTCCAACAATGTCTTTTTTTTTTTTACAGTAACTAGAAATAAACACAACCTTCAAGATGAGGCCCATATAAAGTACCCCAGAGTCTTCTCTGTTCTTGACTAACCTAAAGACTAGTTTGTCATCTGCAATTTGTCACCTCACTGTTCAGCCATTTTTCGAGATCATTAATTAATATAATGAACAACAATGGTTACACAAAGCATCATGAGACACCCCACCGCTAACTTCTTGCCATGTTGAAAATAGAACATATAGTCTGTCTTCTTTCTCAGATGCACACAGACAGACACACACTATGCTTTCTTCAGAATTTTTGTTCAGTGGCAAGGTGATACGTTGCATAGAAATAACTAAGATTAGATAGATTATCATGTATATTAATTAACACATTGGTAACTTTCCAGGTCTAGATCCCACACCAACTGGGTTTTTTAATTAGATACCATCATTTGGAAAAGCAATTCAGTCCCAGTTAATAACTGATAAGGCCATTGTCGCTATCTGATCTAATAGGAATAAATGCATTTAGTTGTAGTGTTGCTGATTGTTAGCTACGTACTTAAGATAAATTCTGCTCTCAAAGCCTCATGGGAGAGTTCATCTCAGATGATTTGCCTCTCCTCACTGAAATCCCCGCTTCAAAATGTCATATCCATTGCAATGCAAGGTAATTAGTTCATAACACTACTATGAATACAGGCCACATGTGATTCCTTTATCTGGATTTTCCATTGTTTCATGTCACCCCTAAATCTCTCAGACTAACTCTTTGGGGCATGAGTTGTACACTATTCTCAGCACTACTCTAACAAACAAACAACTAGCTGCACAGAAAGGGGGGATGGTTTTATGGTTAGGTAACTAGCTAATCTGGGGTCAATTTCCAGCTCTGCCTCGCTCTCCTTTCTTTGGTGACTATAAACAAGTCATTTTCTCTCTGTGCTTCAGTCTCCAATCTGTAGAATGGGACAATGATTGAGTTGGCTGGAAAATGGTTTTATTTCCCTGTCAAAAAAAATTAAACTTTTTTGGGAAAATCAAAACCCAGAAGTTTTACAATTTTCAGCAATCAATTTTTGTAAACATTAAGAGAAAGAAAATTGGCTTTGAGATTTCTGTCTTTCCACCAAAAAATCCAATGTTTTCAAAGAAAACACAGACATACACTCTCTCTCGTTTGCCTTGGTGACATAGATTGTAAATTCTTTGGAGCAGGAATTATTGCTCTCTCTGTGTATGCACAAAGCCTAGTACAATGGGGTCCCATCTGGATGAATGCCTACATGCTATTTGTAGCCTTTTTTATTTAAATTTACTTTACTAATTTTGTATTAAACTACCAAGGATTCAGCTCCTGTTGCTACAGTTTCAAGCTCAAAAAAGTGAAAATCACCTCTGGTGCTTTTCTCAAATTTGGAGACTCCAGGAACACACAAAGACCAAGGATAGTGACCGCAGACACAATCACCAGTACAAAGTCTTATCTGTACTACTACAAGTTTAATTAAAGCAATAATTAAGGTTACAATTATCAATGAATATATAAATCCTACAAAAATACATGCAACGACTGAGGCTGCAGTCATACTCACATTCTCAAAGGTATTCTAGGACCTCTCAACACATGAGTATCAATAGAGGAATGGTCCTTGCTGGGGTTTCCCGTGGAGCTGTCCTTTGGGGTCTTCCCTCTTTTACCCAACCAGGCAACCTCTTTTATATCATTATTCTGACCACGTCTACTACCTTATGCATATGCATGAGTGTTTCAATGCTCTTTTCCTCATCTGTACTTCCACACCCTAAGAATATTGTTTTTCATAGGTTGTTTTCTTAGTTTCCCTTATTCTTATCAGCATTTTTGCACAAAATGTAACGTGTGGTCAGGACAGAACATTCCATGATGTTATAATCAGGTATACAATGGTTTTGGACAATACATTGCAGTCTATTGCAATCTAGTTTTCCATAACATAACATATTGGCACAATTTCTACAGTAATCTTGTGATTTTATTGGCTTAGAGTTATTCCTAGGTCACCCACTCATGTCAAGCATTCTTAAGCCTATGGCCTAGTCTGGCTGAGCTAAAATCTTACAGGCCTCAGCCTGTAGGCCTTGCATTCTAGCTGAGCTTTACTTGTATGCCTAATACACACTCATCACTCCTAAATACTTGTCAATCTTATATTTTGATAATCCTACAATTTAGCATACATGTATTATATATGAATTGAGCATAACACCAAATTACACAATAAGTGGATGATAAAATGAACTAATTGGCTATGTATTCTGATGTAAACATATAGTAATAATAAATATTAATATTAATTTTGGCTCCATATTGGAGTCCAAAAAACACCATGCTGATGAGAAGATGGAACTCTGCCTTAATACTTGAGATTCAACAACTGTTGAACAGACACTTCTAATTAAATATTTGTTACACCTGAATAAAAATATACTTAATCATTAACTGGTGTGTGTTTAATTAACATATAATGATTGTCCAATTACATCAACGTGACATTTTAATTTGAGACACTAAGTATGAGTTGATTGAGGAAGCAATGTAAAGGCTCATGTTGTGCCCTGGGTGTTCTGGATTGAATCTGGAAGGGATGTGCGGCTGGCTAACGTAGCCACAGTTACCAGCCTAGCAGAGGTTATGGCATGGTCCCCTATCTGTACCTGGCCAGTAAAAGTAACCAGTGGAGAGTGGGGAAGGGCAGGGTAATAGCCCCTGTTCCTTCCCCTTTTCAGTCAGCTGTAGTCCTCAGCTATATTTTGGCTTTCCCCTGAACAAAGTGAAGAGGAAGAGAACTGGTCTCTAAGTTTCAGGGCCAAAATCTGCTCTCAGACAAGCACATGCAGCTCTCCATGTGAATTGCACTCAGATCTCTAAGGGGAGATTTTACTGAGCTTCTCCTTTGTGAGTTGCATTTTATTTTAAACTATAGGACAACAACTTGAAGAGTCATAACCAAAAGACTGTCTTTCTAAGTTCCTATCTTAGCTCCCATCTATGCAATATTTGAGCTGCTCTTAAGTGTAAGAAGTTACAAAGAATCTCTCTCATTTTCTTCCCTGGTGGTATAAGGCAGGCTTAGAGGGGTTGGTTTCTATTTTTTTAAATGATTATTGAATATAAGAAAGCACTAGTGTCAGTGAGGCTATTGTGGTAGAAAAGCTTGGACAAAGAAGTGAGCTTTGAGATTAGCTCAATGCAATGAGGTTAGTGGTCAATTCCTGTTTCACTAGGCTGTGAGCTCTACAGTGCTGGCTGAGTTCCGGAGAAGGTTCCATCTCCCTCAGTCATGAGTCCTTCCATAATGGTAGAAAATGTCATTGTTCCAACATAATGAGGCTCTTATGAGATGTCATGGTCACAGAGCGAGTTTCCCACTCAGTGACTGCCGATCAGTTTATCCTAATCTGAAAAGTACCACCTCTCTTAGTGAGAGAAAGGATGTCCTGTTAATTTCGGTACTAATTAAGGTCCTCATTCTGCAAACACTTATGTGAATTGTCTCACTGATCGTCAATGAGGCTACTTGAGTAAGGAGTACCGTATGCATTGAGTACAGACTGCACCTGGTGCTGAAGTATACGTAGTGGACTTTCTACCTAACTATTTATTTCTCTCATAATTGAGTTGAACCTTACAATAAGAAGCTATTATACAAGTGTAGCAAAGAAACAGTTAAGTTAAGAAACAGATCTGGGTTTCAAGTTTATGAGATCTCATAAAAATAATACTGAGGGTGAATTAAAAATCAGGATGTTTATGAAAAATGCAACAACATCCTCTCACTAAGCACAATTTGTTCTTTTAGCCATAGCAAAGGCTTGCATATCTGTTCCACCCTGAGTTGCAGGAATCATACAGGCTTGGATTGTACTGCTAGCTGATATTAACCAGTGGAAATCCTTCTAAATTTAACTTTCATCACAAAAACTATAAATCTTCTGTCTTTTTTTCCCCACCATCAAAATATCCACAACTCTGAGGTTCTCTTAACTACACGAACAGAAAACATTTATTATAAGACATTTAAGAGCCAATGTTAAACATTGCTGACAATGCAGTATCCTTACCCGTGATATTGCAGTAAACCTGGAATGGTCCAAGTGGTCCACTTCCATCAGAATCAATATGGAAGAAACCAGACGTCTTCCCTTGGTGACGATAGGCTTCACACGATTGCTCGTAGATGGCTGCAATACAGAGAGAGAGATATTACTTCAGAGATACAGTGAGGGCACTGGTAGGCATGTAGGTATCTACAATTATAACAATTGTTAGTGTCATTATTTATCCCTTTGATTTACTGCTGGCTTGTATTTCTGTCCCCAGTTCAGGAAACAGGAGTTAAACACATGCTTGAGTGCTTTCCTGAATAGAGACAGATCAAAGCATGTGCTCTGCTGAATTAGGGCCTTAAACAACATTAAGCTGGTATTTTCCTGACGAAGCTAATTAAATGTTTTAAAGGACTGATATAAAATTAGATGTGTGCCATTGTCCAACTGAAGGTAGCACGCACTGGAGAGCAATAATCTACATATGACTTACAACATAGATACCCCTGAAAGCCTGGACAGTCTGGGCCATAGCAGTTCCATACCTTCCCTGGAGTAGATGGCAGGTTCCCTATTGAAAGGGGAGCCCAGAGCTTCTTTCAATGTCTACCAACCTAGAGGAAATGACCAACAGTCTGTCTCTGCCTGGAAGACAAGGGTTCAGGGCTACTCAGAGAGATCGTTACCCTATTTTTATACATCACACTCATGTTTTCTCCATGTATAAATCTTCCTGTGCCGAAGGATACATGCCCAGAGAAAGCTTCAATACATATAAATTCAAGGGGGTAAATAATACAAGCTGGGACTATCACTGAAGAGCAATGAGAACATGGTAAAAACTGCCCAAGGGTAAAAACAGTTCTTTTGATTATACATGTCTTCAAACTTCAGGAAGATATGACAATCTCAATAGCAAATGTATCCCTTGCGCACTATATTACTGCTAATATTGACCCTAGGTCCATTAAGAGTCATATATGCACATATGTTTTTGTCCACACACACACACACACACACACACACACACACACACACACACACACACACACACACACTTCCAAATAGTTAATGCTTTCACTTCTGGCAGAGATACTTGGCAAATAAGCTCCTTCAGAACTGATGCTAACATGTCCCCACAAAGCAAGCAGATTTTAACAGCAGCTGGTGGCTTTCTTGGCATGTAGGAGAATGCATTAGTCCATACAATTCCTATTACAGGTCAAGTATGGCAAGACCCAAAACGGCAAGAGACCCAAAACATGGGATACAACCAAAAGGAAGGGATAATGGTATTGAATTTTTTTTTGTATATCATACATGATGATGCCATAGCTTCCAGCTGACTAATTCACATTCTGTGACATCCTTAATTTACAACGAGAGATACCCCTCATAATCCACATGCCATGGAGACAGAGGAAATCCCTCAGGAGAGACAGCTAAGTGGTGAATGCATGAAGATCTTCTGACTGGAATTTTGAGTGTCTATGCTCGCCTTCCCACTGTAAGAGAAATTGATTCTATTTCCATGTAAACTGCTACCAAATTACATTGATCTGAGTTTATTAAACAACAATAAACAAACTGTTATGGTTAACTAATTCCTAAAACTCAGCCAGACTTGGCAGATGGATCAAGACTTTTTCCTCCCTACAAGACATACATATCTGGGACATATGGTAGTTCTGAAAATGCAATCAAACACAGCAACATAGGGCCTTGCAATGAATAAGCTCATTAGCAATAACGGTAGCAGAACACAGAGTAATATACTTGAGTATCATCTTCGGCTGCTGCAAGGTCAAATCTCTATTTTTCTTGACCTTTGATTTTATGTGTATATTTAACAGCTATTCACACACAAACACACACCACTATTCAGCGATACAGCATACATATAGACTGAGAGGCACACGGGAATTTGGAAGTATCCCATTTGTAGGTCTACAATTTCTTCCTAAATCCCATCCACTTTTCAGCCATCAGAGCTGTACAGTTAAATTAGATATACTATACTGTTGTAGTGTTGATGTTGTAAATAAAGCTTTGCTGTTCATAGTGTCTTTCATCCAGAAGAATCTCAAGGAGCATTACAGAGTGAATTTAAAAAAAAAAACTCTCCCCCCACTTCAAAAAGGCAGCCCCTTCTGGTGTGGAACAGAGCAGCAATTCTGTACTAGGAAGATCACACAGCTGCTAGATATATAGATATAGATATTTAATAGAAAGAGAAGAATTGTTTTCTCAAATGGCTGATGCTTCAGAAGGAATGATTTTAAATAGCCAGAATGGAATTCTGGACAGGGCACGAGGGCTGATGCTGCTACTATTTCAAAAATGCTGAGAAACTTAACAGCCATTAAGTGATCAGGTCCCTCTTTTAACATCTGCTAAGAACGCAGCACCTCCAGCAGAATGGTGCTGGGGGCATGTCCCTGGGTGACTCAGAGAAAAATGTGGCCACTAGGGGACTGGGGTGTAGGGGGTCTGGCCTAGCGGTAACAGCTGGTTGGGCTCCAAACATCAGGGGCAATAGTTAGAGGGGAGGGTCGGAGGAATTGCTAGACCTGGGTTCAATAAGCAAGAGTCAAGTAAAAGTCAGGCTGGGTTGGGGACTGGAGATCAGAGGTAGTACCAGGCTAGAAACAGGCAGCAGGAATCAGGGTCAGAATCAGGCCAGAGTCGGAGACCTGAGACCAAAGATAGCACCAAGCTAGAGTCAGGAGTCAAGAGTCAGGATCAGAGACCAGAGATCAGGATGCAAAGTGAGGTCTGGAGTCACAAGCAGCCTGAAGTCTCTGTCATTGCCCAGACAAGTTCCTGGGGCACCTTGCAGGGTTAAATAGTGTGGTTGGCCAATCAGAGGAATGCAGGGTACTGTCACTCTGGCTCCCTTGGATAGTACTTCCTGTGGTGACTATTCTCCAAGGTGCTCCCTAAGTATAGCTGTGCCTGGCTTCCCACTCGCACTGTGGGAATATCGGCCATCCCAGACTTTGCAGGCCTAGGTTCTAGTCCCCACATCCTCATATTATCCACCATCTTAAGGGGTGCTCTTCCTCTGAGTGGATGCTGGGCCTCATTTATCCGAGAGGTCTTGATGAAATCCTTTTACTAGAATGGAGGCATGAACATGGGCAATGGATTCCAAGGAGCATTCTTTAGGACCCTAGCCCTCTCAGTCAATAAGATAGTACAGTCTCCCCCTCTACAGTTTAGAGTCCAGGATAGCGTGAACTATATATTCCTCCTTCCCTTGGACCTGGACTGGTGAGGGTGGCTGTTGCGACCCACCAGGAAAGGGATCCTCTGGGTAAAGCTTCAAGAGGGATATCTTGAAAACAGGATGTACGCTAAGAGATTGAGAGAGCTGCAATTTGAATGCAACGGGGTTGATTTGCTGACAAATCTGGAAGGGCCCACGGAACTGGTTGTCTAACTTGCAGGATGGCCTGTTTGTATGGAGGAGTTTTGTGGCAAGCCAGACAATTTGACCAACCATGATAGCTAGGGATTTCACGATAGCTGGGCAATTCTGCATATTGCTTGTTGTCTGTTTTTGCGCCTTCTAGGTGGCCTTTAAGCTCCTCCTGGATATGGTGAATTTGTTGGATCCAGTCAGTAGCTGCTGGGTTTCAAGAGGCGACTAACAAGGACAGCTGAAAACCAAAGTTTTCAAATAAGGGACTCTGCCCTATGGAGGCACAGTCAGTGTTATTGTATGAGAACTTGGCATAAGGAAGGAGGAATAACCAGTTATCTTAATGGTAACTGACAAAGCACCATAGGTATTGCTCTAACACTTGGTTCACCCTCTCCATCTGTCCATCTGTCTGGGGATGGTACATGGAGGAGGTAAAAGTACAAACATCCATTAGCAGGACCACTTCAAGGCAAAAGCTTGAGAAAAACTCGAGACCTTGGTTCAAGGTGACATGTTTCAAAGCCCATGAAGACAGACAAATGAACCACTAGGAGTCACAGCATTGTGTCAGCAGAGGGCAAGTTATTACAGGGGATGAAGTGCACGATTTTGGACAGTTGGTCTACAGCTGTAAAGACCACTATGTGACCACCAGAGTCAGGGAGTTCCACTATGAAGTCCCTGGTGATTGAGACCCAGTGTCTAGGCTGGGTCTCCAGGGGTACTAGGGCATTGAGGGGCTTAGCACAGGGCATCTTGGTGTGAGCCCACTGGTCATAAAAGTGTTATCCTAGTCCTGGATTTTGGCTCATGTACAGGGCCACCAAAAGAAAGGGGAAGCCATGCAAAAATCTTCAGATGTCCAAGTTGTCCAGCCAAAGGAGTGTCATGGCAGAGAAGCAGCTCTTCTAGCCAGGGAGGGGCACTGGAATGTATATGCACCCATCAAGGTAGATGATCCCACCCTGTGTGGAGCATTGCATTTTGGTTCTGGCTCTCATAGATACTAAGGTCAGAAGGGACCATTCTGATCATCTAGTCCGACCTCCTGCACAGCGCAGGCCACAGAATCTCACCCACCCACTCCTATGAAAAACCTCACCTATGTCTGAGCTATTGAAGACCTTAAATCATAGTTTAAAGACTTCAAGGAGCAGAGAAGCCTCCCTCAAGTCAACCATGCCCCATGCTACAGAGGAAGGCAAAAAACCTCCAGGGCCTCTCCAATCTGCCCTGAAGGAAAATTCCTTCCCGACACCAAATATGGTGATCAGCTAAACCCTGAGCATATGGCAAGATCACCAGCCAGATACTACAGAAAATTCTTTCCTGGGTAACTCAGATCCCATCCATCTAATATCCCATCTCAGGGGATTAGTCCTATTTACCCTGAATATTTAAAGATCAATTACTTACCAAAATCCCATTATCCCATCATACCATCTCCTCCATAAACTTATCGAGTAGAATCTTAAAACCAGATAGATCTTTTGCCCCCACTGCTTCCCTTGGAAGGCTATTCCAAAACTTCACTCCTCTGATGGTTAGAAACCTTCGTCTAATTTCAAGTCTAAACTTCCTGGTGGCCAGTTTATACCCATTTGTTCTTGTATCCACATTGGTGCTGAGCTGAAATAATTCCTCTCCCTCTCCTGTATTTATTCCTCTGATATATTTATAGAGAGCAATCATATCTCCCCTCAACCTTCTTTTAGTTAGGCTAAACAAGCCAAGCTCCTTAAGTCTCCTTTCATAAGACAAGTTTTCCATTCCTCGGATCATCCTAGTAGCCCTTCTCTGTACCTGTTCCAGTTTGAATTCATCCTTCTTAAACATGGGAGACCAGAACTGCACACAGTATTCTAGGTGAGGTCTCACCAGTGCCTTGTATAATGGTACTAAAACCTCCTTATCCCTACTGGAAATGCCTCTCCTGATGCATCCCAAAACCGCATTAGCTTTTTCACAGCCATATCACATTGGCAGCTCATAGTCATCCTATGATCAACCAATACTCCAAGGTCCTTCTCCTCTTCCGTTACTTCTAATTGATGCGTCCCCAACTTATAACTAAAATTCTTGTTATTAATCCCTAAATGCATAACCTTACACTTCTCACTATTAAATTTCATCCTATTACCATTACTCCAGTTTACAAGGTCATCCAGATCCTCCTGTATAATATCCCGATCCTTCTCCGAATTGGCAATACCTCCCAGCTTTGTATCATCTGCAAACTTTATTAGCACACTCCCACTTTTTGTGCCAAGGTCAGTAATAAAAAGATTAAATAAGATTGGTCCCAAAACCTGAGGAACTCCACTGGAAACCTCCCTCCAGCCTGACAGTTTGCTTTTCAGTAGGACCCGTTGCAGTCTCCCCTTTAACCAATTCCTTATCCACCTTTTGATGTTCATATTGATCCCCATCTTCTCCAATTTAACTAATAATTCCCCATGTGGTACAGTATCAAATGCCTTACTGAAATCTAGGTAAATTAGATCCACTGCATTTCCTTTATCTAAAAAATCTGTTACTTTTTCAAAAAAGGAGATTAGGTTGGTTTGGCACGATCTACCTTTTGTAAAACCATGTTGTATTTTGTCCCATTTACCTTGACTTCAATGTCCTTAACTAATTTCTCCTTCAAAAATTTTTCCAGGACCTTGCATACTACAGATGTCAAACTAACTGGCCTGTAGTTATCCGGATCAGGTAACTCTCGCTTGCTCAGGCTAAGTTAATGGGTCAACCTTCGAAGCAGGTCTGATAAGATCAAGAAGGTCTTGGTTAATCTTGGCACTAAGGAAGTTGTGAGCTTTTAGGAGATAGGGTCATTCTTGGGTAGGGTCCTTGACTTCCCGGTAGTATTTCCCCTTTCAGGATAGGGTGTCTGCTTTCCTGTTCCTGGGCAATAGGAGATGACAAAATTCAATTGAGAGAAGGATAATATCCACCTGAGCTGTTTTTGGTTCAAGGCTTGAACATTCTATAGATATTCAAGGTTCTTATGGTCATCAAAAGACTTGCACTGGGTGTCGGGATCCCTTGAGGTTATGGCACCACTCTTTAAAGGCTGGTTTAATTGAAAGTATTTCTTTATGTACTATCTCATAATTGCATTTAGAAGTGGTGAATTTTTGTGAGGAGGTGTCACAGGGGTGCAACATCTGCTGCGGACCATGCTTCTGAGAGAGTATGGACCCATGTTTATGGGGAAGTTGTAGTCCAAGTGTGGAGGTAGCACCTCTGCATTTTTCTTTTAAAAAAAGTCCACATAATCCGAATACTTTTCATGGAGATGGGGAATCAGACTTGGAAGCGACTCCTTCTGGCTAACCATCACCATCTGGAGTTCCCTCGCAGGTGTTCTCCCTTCTGATCAGTTGCAGGATCCCAGGACCAAAGAATTGAAGCTGGTTCCATGCAGGCAGACCCTTCAACAGTAT
The DNA here is from genome assembly GCF_009764565.3 of Dermochelys coriacea. NCBI lineage: Eukaryota > Metazoa > Chordata > Testudines > Dermochelyidae > Dermochelys > Dermochelys coriacea. The sequence goes on from NC_050078.2 coordinate 6,585,019, forward strand.
TCAGAAGGGAAGTTGATTCCCTTTTCTTTCTAGGAGATGCAAGGGTCATGCTGCTCCAGCCAGGAGATGCAGATAATTAGGGGTAAGCGTGGAGAATGGATTACACTGAAATGTAACATTTCCCAATGACCCTGGATTATAGCCTCTAGGAGTATGGTTTCCTGTGTTAGTAGCCCCGAGGACAGGAGGAACCCATTATTCATCTCTATGAGGACTGATATAGGCTTTAAACAGTGAGAGATTTGTAGAGCTTGAGCGGCTTTAGTATCTATAAAGTTATCAGTAGTCCTAAAGTTGATCAGGGCCCACTGAGGGGGAAATTGATTTGGCCACATCCATGGTACATAACTTTATTCATACTTGGAAGCGTAGGAAAGACCTATTTGTCCTCAGGTTTTTTCTTGAGGGTTGGGGGTAGTTACAGGATATAGTGCCCTAGTGGTGCAGAGGTTGTCCCCCCCCCCATATGTCCTGGGCTTGCTTGTTTCCCGATTCATTGCAGCTCAAGGTTCACAACAGGTGATGTCATGTCCAGGTGCACCGTAATAAAAGCATAGGTTATTGTGCTTTCACTGTTCCTTTTCTTTCAGAGTCAAGCAACAGTGGCCCAGATCAACCGCATCAGTTCATGGTTGGGCCCTGTTGTTTTTGGTGTAAAGAATGGGCAAAATGGTGGCAGGGTGCCCCTCCTCACATCCTTTTGCTCATGCATCCAGATGTTGATGCAGAGAGACAGGTCAATGAAAGCATCCCAGTGGGTTAGGTCTCAATGCAGGATAGCTCCTCCTTTACTTCCTCACTAAGTTCACACCAAAAATGATGCAGTTGGGCCTTGTTCCACTCAATGTCAGCTGCAGGTCAATGGAACCGCGCAGCATACAAGGCAGCTGGACCTTGACCTTGCTGGAACCTTTGTAGTGTAGCTTCTGTTAAGCAAGTGAGATGACGGTTGTCAAAAATTGCGGAAAATGCTTGTAGGAAGGTGTTCCTGTTTATTAACACTGGGCTGTCCTGCCCCAGCAGGGAAGAGACCCAATTCAGCACTTCTCCAGCTAGCAAACTGATCACTCTGACCTGGTCAATGGGGTATATTCAAAGGTGAAGCAGGAAAAGGAGACAGTATTGGTTCAGGAATCTCCTGACCTTCTGGCAGTTCCCATCACAACATTCAGATAGTGGTATTGCAGGTCCCTCTTCAGTGGGCAGTGGACCAACCTGAGCCCAGAGCACGGAATTCTCTTCTTGGGATTGTGCTAGCTACAGTGTCTGATTTTCTGCTAGGAGCTACGCCACTTGAGACCGTAGCAGATGACTCTCAGTATGGAGTTGTGTGACCTGATCCTGAAGATCTGATACCTCATGGGGTCTAGTGGGGGAGGATATACCAGCTCTTTCCAAATCCCTGTTAAAGGGCTCCCATGGAGGAGGTCAGAAGTGAGTTTGAACAAATTGTAAAAGACAGGGGCACAGGCAGTCTCTTCTAGTGGTCACAGTTGGGCTGTGAGTCCACATATCAGAGATGGTAGTTGGTGGATAGGGGCAGAGGAATCACTTGAGCCAGGTTCAGTAAGCAAGTATCAGTGACTGGAGATCAGAGGAAGTACTAGGCTAGAGTCAGGAAGCAAGGGACAGGCTGGGATCAGGGACCAGAGATCAGGAGAACAGTTGAGGTTTGGAGTCACAGCAGGCCCAAAGTCTGTGTTGTTGCCCAGACAACTTCCTGTGGCACCCTCCAGGGTTAAATACAGTGGTTGGTCAATCAGAGAGCTGCAAGGTTCTGTCATTCTGGGTCCCTTGGATGGTAGTTCCTATTTTCCACAGTACTCCGTAGGCGGGGCTAAGCATGGTTTCCTAGTGGCACTGTGCGAACATCAGCCATCCCTAGCTCTGCAGGCCTGAATTCTAGTCTCCGTGTCCTCGGAGCCACCAAGTGAATCACCCCCACCACTTTTCACGGTACATGGACATTTTTTTTCCTGGAAATCTCTCATTGGGCCTGTCCTTAGACTTCACTTCTTGCAAGGTCCGATGAAGCTACAGTTTGGGGTATCATCTTTCCAGGCAGTATATTTGTGGGAGTCAAATATGCACTGACTGTGATTCTCTGACTTCAGAGACAGTTGAAGGTGCTCAGCACCTTACTGGATTGAGTCCCTAATTAATATTCATTCTGCATTAAACACAGCTAAGCTAGTCTCTTCCTGAGGTTTTTTGTGTGTCTGATGCATAGTAAATTGTGAGCGCCTAGAAGAGCTGCAATTGCCAGTCTCTAGCAATACATATGTATATATTAAATTAAAAAACCCAACAACCACAACCTGTTCCTCATGAATTCACAGTCTTAAAGGCTACAGGGAGCTTTTCAATTACAGATACTGCTGACAAAGGCAACCAGGATGGGATGGGGGGGAGGAGGAAGATCATAACAGGCGATTAAGTAGCCAGCCAAGCAGTCATGCTTTGATGAATTCATAAGGTTCCCAAATTGCAATTCATTTAGTGAATTTGCTGTCATCATCGATACAGAACAATTCATCTTGGCTCATTAGGGAACTCGTTGATTACATCCCTTGCTTTTTTATTTATTTAGTACAAAGGATAGTGAAAGGTGCACAGACATAAATTATTGTGTGTTGGCAGTGGACTGGTACTTCTAGAAACCACATTTCATCACTGGGTCTTTCCCTCCACCCCCAAATGTCACATTGCCTGGGGACCAGACACCTTATCTCTGAATTAGAAAGGAACAATGTGAAGACCCAGCCATTAGTAATGTGGATCTGTTCACCACTACATGACATGTTTGCAACCATGGTAGTCAATAACCATGGCCTAAAGAGGCAGACAGTGGGCCAGATTCTCAGCTGGCATGAATCAGTCCAGCTATATTGGTTTCAATTGACCTATGCTGATTTACACCTGATGAGAATCCATCCTAGCATGTCTTCCCCATGGCTGTAACAGAGTTACAATGGTAAATAATTAGCAAGAGTTTGGGAAGAGATATAAATCATCAAGCTTCAGGGAATAAGGCAGCCTCTAACTATCAGGGCTAGGAGGAAGCTATTTCTGTGGGTGGTTTATTCTATAGCAACTTACTGCAAGGTTTTTTACACCCTTCTGTGACACAGCTGGCATAATGTTAGAAGAAAATGGACTAGATGAACTGTGGGTTTGATGTGGAATGGAAATTCCTATGTTCTTATTGTCAGGGAACAAGAGGCAGGGGATGCTGGCATGAAGCAGTGTCTAAAGGGACACAGAAATCAAATATTTTTCGGAGACATTTTCTTACCATTGTCATAAGAAACTAGAATGGTTGAATAGTATTTGCTGAATAAACAGACACATTTAGAAACGTATTAAAAAAGAAATAACTGAAAGAATTTTAAAAATTTTGTTTTGTTTTTCACTGTTTAGGCTGTTTTCTTTTTTTCCCCCATCTATCTCTCTCATCCCGAATGTTAAAAATACACTAGTCAGTTTCAGTTTGATTCCTTGTCATTCTCCAGGTTTTAACATAGTAGCACAATGCTTCAATGTTTAGATGTCAAGCCCCGATGAGAAACATCTCTCTATTTTATTTTAATGTTTCAAATGGAATTTTAAAAATTAATCACAAATGTTTCCATTGATATTGGGTTTTATAAAAATTTATGATCACCACAGGGAAAAGGTAACCTGGAATTTAAATAAATAGACTCTGGGTAATCAAATTTTGTGTCTATTTAGCTCTGTAACACCAGCTGCACTATTTTATTTTAAATGATGACATTATAAAGCCTGGGTAGTGACTGTGTGTTAATGCCGGGTGCTGTCACGGTAAAGACAATTGCATAGGTAAGCATCTATGATGTGCTTGAATCAGAAGTCAGGACATAGTAGGAAAGCACAAGGGCCATAGTGATGACAGCTCTGTGACAGAGGGAAAATTGGGAGGAAGAAGGGTTCCTGCATCTATAATGGGAACACTTATTGGTTGATATGGGTAGGAAGAAGTGTGCAAAAGGAGGCTAGTTCTTTTCTTAGGCTTGAGAAAGGTGTTTGATGCATTATATATCAAAAAAGGTGGAAAAAAGGCACAACTCCCAATTTTTGTCATCATTTGCAGGTTACCTGTACACATTTTCTTGTGCCCTATCTATGCTGATGTCTGCTTCACATTTTCTGTAAGCTGCATCTATCGCTTGTTTCAAACTAAAATTATGAAAGTCCATTTTGCTGACCAGAGCCTTCATGCTTTAGGTTACACTAACCTGAGGACGTCTGCATGGCCAAGAGAAAAGGGAAAGCTCTCTGTTCTCATTCTATTTATAGTCAGAAAAGTCTTGTGAAAGTAAAAAACAGATTAATAGTCAACTGGACAGAACAAGGCCCTGCAAGTCTTATCCATGTAAACTAAACAAATATTTGTGCGCCATTTTATGGTTCCTGCTGACCAACCAAACTTCACTGATTTGAGACTCAACCATTTTGGGATCAGTGTAAAGGGATTACTGTAGTGGTCCTTAAAGTCTCCACTTCTCAAGAGTTAGTCATGCACTGGATCTGTACCAAGTATAGAAAATAACATTTGCTAACACTTAAATAGTTATCATAGCTGACATGTTAATGTTAACCACTGTTTGCACTAATGACACTTTTACTAAACCGAGTAGGTCTATTCAGAATTTACTGAGAGTAGAATTTGTCAAAATATTTCAAACAACAATCTGTCTCATCAAAAATCGCCATTTTATGAAAACATATTTTTGGTTGAAGATTGTCGACATTTTCTAAATTTTCACTTTTTGTGAAAAAAATTATTTTTATTTTTAAATTAATCAAAATGTGATCAACAATTTTACCAAAGTGATTTTATCAACATTTCATTTGGCTTTTAATAAAATATTCAAAAGCGAGTTTGATGAAACAAATATTCTTTAAAACTGAAAAATCACAATTGTGAAACATTTTTTGCAGGGAAAATGGATCTCTTTTGATTCCTTCCGCATGAAAACAATTCAAAACTGATTCTTATTTTTATTTTTTGGAAAAAACAGTTTTTCATTTTTGACCATCTCAATTTTTTGGACCATCTCTGATCTAAGGCTAGATCCTCCTCTGGTGTAAGTCAGATCTCTCCACTGGCCTCAGTGGCAGTGTACTGATTTACAGCCCTTGAGGATCTCAACATCATATTTGATCACATTTGTAATAAATCAGTGTTTATTATTTTTTTCTTCCATTTGCGCTGTGAGATCTATGGAGAGCGAGTTAGATATTATTCTGCCTCACAGACCACACTTGTTAACTGAATTCCATTTGTAGGGCCAAATTTTGCTGTAAGTCAAACCTGTGCATCTCTTTTAAAAGCAACAGGATTGTGAATAACTGGGGGGGAGGGGGAGGACAGAATTTCAGCAGGCGTAAATGTGGGCAGAAACTCGGCTACCGAATCTTTATTACTGATACGATGCACTTTCCAGAAAGAGCCCACCTTGGATGCAGATCCATGACTAGGTTAGCAGTTTGAAACTTATTTTCCTTGTACACAGAGAAACTTTGGTCTTGGAACGATTTATAAGCACTAAACACAGAACTCCGTAATTCTACTTTTGCAGTCACTTCTCAGAGAAGGGCTGTGCTCGTTAAGGCAGTTTTTAAAAGATGCTGCAGTGTTTCACTGAGGCATTTAAAATGTTCCCAAATGTAATTACTGAAACTGACATCACTTGAGAGTTATAATCCTCACCCCATGAGGGACATGATTCCTAAGTACCATCTGGTTCTTTTCTGATTAACTTCTTGGGGATAGGGTGAGCTGTCCTGTTGGAGTTCTTCATGCACACATCCCTGACAGTTCAAAATGGTGCATTCCCCAGCCCCTTTCCTCATTCTCTATGAAACACATATATTCATAAAGAGTTCAAGGCCAGAAGGGACCACTGTGATACTCTACTCTGACTCCTGTTTAACACAGGTCATGAAACTAACCCAAATTTTACCTAAAGCAGATCTTTCAGAAAAATATCCAATCTTGATTTAAAAATGGTCAGTGATGGAGAATATACCACAATCCTTGGTAAATTGTTCCAAGGATAAATTACCTTCATTCTCAAAAATGTATGTCTTATTTCCAGTCTGAATGTGTCTAGCTTCCACTTCCAGCCATTGGATCGTGTTATGCCTTTCTCTGCTAGACTGAAGAGCCCATTTTTAAATATCAGTTCCCCAGTAGATATTTATAGACTGTAACTAAGTCACCTCTTAAATTCGTTTATAAGCTAAATAGATTGAGCTCTTGGAGTCTATCACTAAGAGACGTATTTTCATCATTCTCATGGTTCTTCTTTGAACCCTCTCCTATTTATCAACGTCTTTCTTGAATTGTGGGCACAGAACTGAACAGAATATTCCAGCAGCAGTCATGCCAGTGCCAAATATAAAGATAAAAGAACCTCTCTACTCCTATTTGAGATTCCTCTGTTTATGCATCCCAGGATTGCTTCCGCTCTTTTGGCCACTGCATCGCAGTTGGAGCTCATGTTCAATGGATTATCTACCACAACCCCCAAATCTTTCCAGAGTCACAGTTTCCCAGGATAGAGTCCTCCATCCCGTGTAAGTAAGCTCAATAGATTGAGCTCTTTGAGTCTAATACCATAAGACACATTTTCTAGTCCTTAAATCATTCTTTGTTCTTTGTACATTCTTTGTTCCTCAATATATACATTTACATTTAGCTGTATTAAAATACATGTTGTTTGCTTGCACGCAGTTTACCAAGCAATCCACATTGCTCTGTGTCAGTGACCTCTCCTCTTTGTTATTTACCACTCTCCCAGTTGTTAGTCATCTATAAACTTTCTCAGTGATGCTTGGTTTCAGAGTAGCAGCTGTGTTAGTCTGTATTCACAAAAAGAAAAGGAGTACTTGTGGCACCTTAGAGACTAATAAATTTATTTGAGCATAAGCTTTCGTGAGCTACAGCTCACTTCATCCGATGAAGTGAGTTGTAGCTCATGAAAGCTTATGCTCAAATAAATTTGTTAGTCTCTAAGGTGCCACAAATACTCCTTTTCTCAGTGATGCTTCTATGTCTTCTTCCAGGTCATTGATAAAAAGGTTAAGCAGCGAAGGGCCAAGAACCAACCCCTGTGGAACCCCACTGGAAACACACCCACTTGATGAAGGGTCTCCATGTTTCTCCTCCAGCTAAACTCACTTTTCAGATCATCAACTCTCTCTCTGGCCAGGGCTCTCATTTTTTACAGCATTCTATCAGTTGCTCATCATGTCCATTCTTACAGCTGCCAGCCTGTCTCCTCAGTCGAGGGAGGACTGAAACGACATCCAGAGTCCGGTTCAGACCCTTCTCCTCAGGGCTTCAGCTTTAATTTCTCCAAATAACACAAATTCAGCACATCAGTCAAGCCCCATAATACAGGGTCTTCTGCAGGGGCCACTCTGTTCCCTACAGATTCCCACTTGACTAGCCACTTGCCCAACCCCGTTCCCCGAAGCCAATCTGTTTCCCATTTCTCTACCCAGGGTCTCCTGCAGGAGACTACCTGGGTCATACTAGCTCCCCCCCCCCCCGCCCCAACTGGGTTACTTGGTGGCTTTTATAATCAACTGATCACTAGCTGATCAGTCTCAGGTGAGAGGTAGCTAATCTTTAACAGGTGGAGCTGGGCCCAATTCCCCTTAAAGGGATAGCTACCCTGTGACACCAGCTCTTCCCCGCTTTCCCCTTTTTCCATCTTCCTGGGTGCTTAAGAAACAGCTTTTCAACTTTCCCATACAGTTCCAAACTCTGCATCTCTCAGCCACTGCAGCTGGAACCAATTCTACATTCTCTATGAAACCTGTCAGGCCCGGGAGTTAAATAAAAATAGGAACAATCTCAGCAGTCAAAGAAATGGCCCTGAGCCTGCAAACACCTACATACATGCTTCACTGTTCCTTTGTTATCATTTTTTTAAAATATATTCAAGAACACAGGTATGGGAGAGCAAGCCGGACTCCATTCTGGTTCTTCCATTATCATCACCAGAGTTTTAAGCTAAGACCCAGATTTAGCAAAGCACTTAAATGATTGCTTTACTTTAAGCACATACTTAAAACTATCCCTATTCATCTAAACATGTAAGCATGTGCTTTGGTGAATCAGTGCTCAGGCCATTTATTTAAGTACATCAGAAGCAGGAAGCTTGCCAAACACTCAATGGAGTCACTGGATGATCACGGTACTAAAGGAGCACTACAGAAAGCGGAGAAGCTAAATGGATTCTTGCATCATTCTTCAATGCAGAGAAAGTGAAGGAGATTCCCACATCTGACCCATTCTTTTAGGTGACAAATCTGAGGAACTGTCCCAGATTGAGGTGTCAGTTGAGGCGGGTTTTGGAACAAATTGATAAATTAAACCATAATAAGTCACCAGAACCAGATGGTATTCACCCAAGAGTTCTGAAGGAACTCACAAATTGAACTGCAGAACTACTAATCTATCACTTAAATCCGCCTCAGTAACAGATGACTGGAGGATCAGCTAATGTAATGCCAATTTTTTAAAAAGGCTCCAGAGGTGATCCTGGCAATGACTGGCCAGTAAGCCTAACTTCAGTACCAGACAAACTGTCTGAAACACTGGAAAAAAACAGAATTACCAAACACATAGATAAGTACAATATGTTGGGGAGTAGTCAACGTGGCTTTTGTAAAGAGAAATCGTGCCTCACCTCTATTAGAATTCTTTGAGGGAATCAACAAGCAGGTGGACAAGAGTGATCTAGTGAGTATAATGTACTTGAACTTTCAGGAAACCTTTGACAAGGTCCCTCACCAAGAGCTCTTAGGTAAAGTAAACAGTCATGGGATAAGGGGAAAGGTCCTCTCATGCATCAGTAACTGGTTAAACACAGGAAACAAAAGGCAGAAATAAATCACCAATTTTTACAGTGGAGTGATGTGAATAGTAGGTCCTCCAAGTATCTTTACTGGGACCTATGCTGTTGAACATATTCATAAATGATCTGGGAAAAGAGGTAAACAGTGAGGTGACAAAGTTTGTAGATGATACAAAATTACTCCAGATAAGTCCAAAGCTGACTGCGAAGATTTACAAAGTGATTTCACAAAACTGGTGAGTGGGCAACAAAATGGCTGATGAAATTCAATATTGATAAACATGAAATCATGAGCATTGGAAAACATAATTCCAAGTATTCATACAACAGGATAGTGGTCTAATTAGCTGTTACCACTCAAGAAAGAGAGTCTTGGAGTCATCATGGATAGTTCTCTGAAAACATCTGCTCAGTGTGCAGCAGCAACAGTCAAAAAAGCTAACAAAATGCTATTTGGCATTTTGAACCATTAGAAACCATTAGAACCATTAGAAAAGGGAAAGATAAAACAGAACATATCATAATGGTACTTCATGTATCCATGATTCGCCCACATATTGAATCCTGCATGCAGTTCTCGCCTCCTCATCTCCCAGAAAGATATATTAGAATGGAAAGAGTACAGAGGAAGGCAACAAAAATGATTATGGGTATGGAACAGCTTCCATATGAGGAAAGACTGGGACTGTTCAGATTAGAAAATAGACAACTAAGGGCGGGGGAGAGATATGATACAGTTCTATAAAATCACGAGTGGTGTGGAAAAAGTGAATAAGGAATTGCTCTTTACGCTTTCACATAACGCAAAAACCAAGGGCCATCCAGTGAAATGTTTAAAACAAACCAAAGGAAGTACTTCTTCACACAAGGCACAATCAACCTGTGGAATTACTTGCCATGAGATGTTTTGAAGGCCAAAAGTATAACTGGGTTCAAAAACAGAATGAGAAGTTCATGGATGTTATTAATCAAGATGGTCAGGGACAAAACCTCTTGTTCTGGGTGTCCCCAAATCACTGACTAGATGCTGGGACTGGATTCATGGTCCATTTTGGTTAACTTCACAGTCATAGGATTTTAAAAACAATAAATTTCATGATTTCAGCTATTTAAGGCTGAAATGTCACAGTGTTGTATTGTAGGGGTCCTGACCCATAAAGGAGTTGTGTGTGTGTGTGGGAGGGGTTGTCATAAGATTATTGCAGAGAGCGTTGCGGTACTGCTATCCTTTCTTCTGCACTGCTACTGGTGGTGGTGCTGCCTTCAGAGCTGAGCAACCGGAGAGTAGCGGCTGCTGGCCAGGAGCCCAGCGCTGAAGGCAGAGCCGCCACCAGCAGCAGTATGGATGGCATGGTATGGTATGGTATGGTATTGCCACCCTTACTTCTGCGCTGCTGCTGGTGGAGTGCTGCCTTCAGAGCTGGGCGCTCGGCCAACAGCTGCCGCTCTCTAGCCACCCAGCTCTGAAGGCAGCAGTGCAGAGTAAAGGTGGCAATACCACGACCCCCCTAAGATAACCTTGCGATCCCCCTGCAACTCCCTTTTGGGCTGGTTTCCCCTGTGAAATCGGTATAGTCTAGGGTAAAAGCACACAAAAGACCAGATTTCACAGTTCATAACGCGTTTCTCATGACCGTGAATTTGGTAGGGCCCTAACAATAAGGGATGGATCACTTGATAGTTTCCCTGTTCTTTTCATTCCCTCTGAAGCTTCTGGCACTAGCCACTGTCAGAAGACAGGGCTAGATGGACTATTGATCTGACTCATTATGGCTGCTCTTATGTTCAAAGATGTTAAGGCCATCAGGGCACATTGTGAACATGTAGTTTTACCTCCTGCATAACACGGGCCACAGAGGTGCATTATATGATTCCTGTAACACCCCATAACATCTGATAAAATTGGCACCTATCTAATAAGCTTATCACATCTTTAATGAACAGGTCTGACAGTGGATTAGCTCTCTCTTTCATTTGGCCCTGTATACCTTGATTCAGTAGAGCAGTTAAGCCTGGCTTAACTGTAAATCCCTTAGTAATTCCATCACTATTCAGCATAACCCTTAACCACATGCTTAATTTTAAGTTAGCAACTCTGGTGATGATAATGTATAAAAGCCAGAATAGAGCTTACTCTTTCATAACTGTTTTCCTTACTATGTAGAACATAATAAAAAAGATAAGCATATATATGTTTGCAGGCTTGGGGTCAAATTTTTCATTGTACCCATTTCTATTAGGCTTCTTTGGCTACATGTATAATGCAATCCGGTGAGTGACGGCAGACACAGTGGCACAGGCTTCAGCTTGCAATGTGAGCCTTTACCCAGGGCTCCGGGTAAGCTTGGACATCTCCCTCTGAAGCTCACACCACCATATGTTTCCTTATGTTTTAAGCTGTGCTAGCTAGATTAAAGCTAGCGGGAGTATAGATACCTATGTGAGCTGCAATCCCACCGCAGCATAGGGATAGCCTCAATCTGATAGCCTGCAAGTTTACTGAAATTTACTTCCAACTCATCTTGCTCCCACCCTCAGTTCAACTGCAATTTCTGTATGATCTTTCACTGAACACAGAGATACCCTTTCATTACTGACATCCTTAGCAGCTGGCTTTGTCTGGCCTAAGCACCTGCCAGCTTTTCTCCAAACTCCTAGTTGAAATAATTCCCCAACCATGTTCATTTTCTGTGCCAGCAGTCTAGTTCCACTTTGATTAAAGGGGAGTCCACCCTTTCTTTATAGGCTCTGCCTTTCCCAATTATTCCCCCTGTGATTAGTATACTTAAAGTCCTTAACCCTGCATGTTGAACTAAACTCATTGCAGAGAAAGCTACTGTGGAGACTCTGGACTTTGACCATTTTCTAGTAAACTAAGCTAAGGTTCCAGGATTTATCTTTGACAGCTCTTTAAATCATTTATACCAATATGAACCACAAACACTAGCTCCTCATCAGCACCCATTAAAAGTTTGCCTTATGCGATCCACCACCTTTTTAGAGCTGACAACACATAAATCATTCAACAAATTCATTCACTTAAAAAATCAGTTTTCCAAGATTTATTTCCCAGTGTATTTATAATTACTTTGGGAACTGTTCACAAACAGTTCATTGCAAATATTCAGTAGCTTATATTGAAAATATGAGCTGCGTAGATTACTTCTTATTGGTCACTTATCACATGGTATTGCTGTTCTCTGATTGCATGAGTGATTTTACTAAAATCAGGCAGAAGCAACTCAGAATCAATTTATGGTGATGTAGCAGATAAAAGGATTAAGAAAATCTAGAGAACATTAAACCTTGCTTTTAATGGAATGCACAGGTATTACCAAACAGTGGACGGATGAGATGGTAATTGATACATGGCAAATGTGCATGCATGCAAAATGCTAGTTGAGTTTGGTGTGGTGAGATCCTTTCTGGCTCATTTAATTTCCTTTCTGCTTTCTGATTCTTTGAAAAAAGGACTTTTGAAAAAATAAACTGTATCACAAGATGGAAGTTGCGTCTGATGATTGGAGCAGTCAACTGGGCATCAAAACCCTGGGTTCTATTTCCAGTTCTGCCATTAATTCCAGCAGCGGCCTTGGGAAAGTCAATTCTCCTTAATACTTAGCCCTACCATAAAAGGGTGCTGTTAAGAACTCTTACTAAAGTGCTTTGAGATCCCAAGATGAAGATTCAATATCATTATTTTACCCAGTTCATATATACATCTGGCCCTACAGATTTGCTCTATATTTACTTGGCATATTCAATCCAATCAAGCCAGACCACAGAGTTCTGATCAACAATGTTCAAGGCATGAAGACTTCCAGTCTTTTTGCAGTCCACAACAATGTGCGTGATGGTTTGGGGCTGCCCACATTGAAATAGCGGACGGTCTCTAAAACACCACCAAAATTTTGCTGCAGCACAAGTTCCGTGTCTGATACAAAACCGATTGAGAAGGCTCCATTGCCTTTGTGGTGAATCAAACACAGGTTGATGCTGAGTATGCTCTGAGACAAGATCATTATTTGTCATTTTCTCTGTGGACCATGAAGCTCCCCATGTGTCCTCTACCATAAATCCCTCACCTGGTAAACTTATCCACAATGGGTGCTGTGAGGGCAGATGACCTTGTGGTGGATTAAACAAGTCTTTAGTTAATGGCAGATGTGGCATATCATGCAATTTCATCACGAGCTTTGCTCTCATAGGCTCAGAACGATGAGTGTTTGATCAAACATCCTTGTAAGCAACAACAAATAAAGCAATATGCATCAGGGATGTTCCTTCTCTCCTTGCTTTAACAGCAGAAGTATTAATGCAGGCAATAAATTATGGGAATGGTTGTACTATGAGGGTGAGGGTAACAATTGTCATGTTAAATGCCAAAAACTGAAATCTCCACTGCTAAAAACTGGCTTTGACAGCTCTGCTGTCGATGGACTAATATAGACTCTGCTGTGATATGCCTGGATGACAGATGGCTTATTGTCCCTTTTTAAAATACATATTTATTGATCTGATAAGGAATGTATTATTTCCACAGACAGCTGAAAATTAATCTAACCACAATGTCATCTTACTGGCCAATCACAAGGGATCTTTTTATTATCCTGAGGGATAGAGTGACTAGATGTCTCGATTTTATAGCGACAGTCCCAATATTTGAGGCTTTTTCTTATATAGGCGCCTATTCCCCCCCCCCACACACACCCATACTATGTCCCGATTTTTCATACTTACTATCTGGTCACCCTTCTCAGGGATCACAAAATTTCCCTAGAATTCAAACCAAGCCTCTGGCCGGGGTGGGGGGGTCACTTCAACCAATTCTGTTTGGTCCCTGCCCCACTGAGGTTTGGGTCAGGGCTGCATGTCAGTCTCTTGGCTGCAGAGCTACTGCACCCCGCACTAGACCCAGGATCACATGTGACAGATAGGATGAAAGAACAAGGAATGCCTAACCTGCTCCTGACAGGAGCAATGCTGGAGGACGAAGGAAAAGGAGGAGCTGGAAGAGGAGAAAAGGAGAATGAAAAAAGACACCTGAGAACCACTGAAACAGGATGTAGAATTGTCATGAGAAAGCAAAGCACATGTGCCTTGCTCTTGGGAGCACTGAAATGTAACTGCTCAGAGATCGAGAGAGAGAGAGAGGGATGTGGAGGTGAATTGGGGGAGCACATTCGTTTCAAAGGCGGTCAGACCAGACAAAGGCAGACCTGAAAAAGTGTGGAATTTGTCCCCTACTTGCTCCAGCTTGGAACACCAGGAACAAATTCCAGAGCAGAAAATCCATTGTGTTATTGAAGAAAGAAAAAAAGATAAGGAAAACAAAGAACTGAATTATTGTTTGTTTGCTTGTTTTTTTGAAAACACAAAAGAAAAGGCCCTACATGCACATTCTGCAGATATCTGTGTTGAAGGGGAGTGCAGATAAGATGTTTACAACAAGCTCAGCAGACAGAAAGACAATTCATATTCACAAATGGGAAAGATGCTATGAGAGGAGCTTATGCAATTAAGAGTAGGCTTGATATGACTATTGAGCACATGCATGGCTGAGTCATAAACCTCCAATACAGATGTTCAAATACTTTGGGAAGCATCTATCCTGGGAGTGCGCTGATAGTGACAACATTATGTAGTGGTTAGTGTAAGAAACTGGCCATTCAGTACTCCTGGATGCTACTCTACCTGACTTACTGCTAGAAGCCAATTAGTTACTCTCTCAAAGCCTCATTTGACCAATCCATAAAATGGGTATAGTACTTCTCTACTTTACAGAGGTTTTATGGGACAATAGGCCAGGCCCTCAGCTCTTTTTAAATGGTGTAGCTCCATGGAAGCTGAGGATATGGCTCAATGTATATGAAACACTTTAGGACTCTCAGATCAGAAGCGTTCTGTGCCGTAACAGTGAGAGTTGTCCTGGTTTGCCCCCAGATCATCCATCTTTTAGGTAGCTGTCCCAGGAAAGGTGTCCTGGGACACTAAAAGTCCTGGGTTTTGCCAGTCATGTTCCCATGGGATCCCTCAGCCCCGGTGGCTGTCCTGGGGGAAGCTGCATGTGGAAGCACCTGCCCAGAGGCAGATCTGTCTCTGGAGTGTCTGGGAGTCACTGGGACGGGACATCTCAGGAGCAGCAAGCAGGATGGGGGAGCTGGGGGATGGCATACCCAGTCATCTCTGTGCAGTTACCAGTTGCAGGGGTGACCACCAGGCAGGAGCGGGGTGGAGTCGGCCAGCACAGTGTCCTGCTTGGCAAGGTCAAAGCCCAGGGCAGCCCCAAGAGCAGGAACCCCCTGAGCTGGTACCATGTTCTGGAAGTGGGGTGGGAACACAGTGCACTGAGTGTGGGGTGGGCAGGTGGTATATGGATTGTACGTGGTGGGATATGAGGTCCAGCGAGATGACCCATTTTTTATGCCTCAAAGTTGGCAACCCTGAGTGGCATTATTATTAAAAGTCTCCTTTCAAGGCTCAGGGGCTCACTTATGCTACGCCTACATTGAATTGAGAGCTCTAGGACATATCCACTCTTATAGGGGTCATCCTCTGGCAGCTAGAAAGGCCACTGAGGCATGTTCAAGATGCATAGAAAGGCATGTGCAAGATTCATCACGTACCAAAGCAAATATCAAGAGTTAAATTAAATTCTATTATCTTCTCCCAAAGCATTTGGACATATGGACAACTCCAGAACTTGGAGAATTTAGCCATTTCAGATATTTCTTGTCGTCTTTTATACCAATGTTCAGTGCTCTGCTGAAAGACTAATAAAGCCAAGAAAGGATAGACTTTCTGAAAGCTATAATATAGCTCTTAGCCTTAAAATCACAGAAATACAGAAGTGGGAGATGAAAATCTAAGGAGGTAACAGAACCTACTGGAATAAGGGTCACTGAACATTTATCAGAGCTGTAACCTTTTGGAACCTTAGACTACATTATGTGACTGAGGCCAAATAATAAAGATTGGGCTCTTGCCACCACTACTACATGGCATACCCTTATTCCACAAGAAATGGATCATGTTGGAGATGGGTTAGTGTGGCATTTATACAAAAACTCATAATACAAAGTCCTTGGGTCTTGGAATCAGACCTCTCACCACAAAGTAAGAAAGGCTTTTACTCTGCTCTCATGCTCCAAGACCACACCCCTGCACACTGGGTTTTGGTTAGAGTGACCCCTCGCCCAGGGAATATTTAGTACAGTTCTTTTGCCCTCTTGTTACACAATAAGGTGAAATAGAATTAATTACTTCTATACTCAAAACTTAAAGGAAAATTAAAAAAATCAAAAAAATCAAACTTTTCATGGTAGAGAGGTGGATAATAAAAATGCAAATGAAGCATGGCCTAGTCTGTCTTCTCCCACTGGCACCAACAAGGGAGGTAAAAGGCTTTATCCCTCAAGCCCCTTGGTGGACATACACAGAGATGTATATGTGCCTCTGTGTGTGTGTGCACATCTCTGTGTGTGTGCGTGTGCACGAGTGTGTGTGTGCACACACATATTCCTCTTTGTATGCCTATTGTATGCCCTATTAGACCTGGGCAAAAAACAGAGAAACAAATTAGGAATATTTTCTTTAAAATGTTTCAGTTTTTCACTCCAAAATTTGAAATGTAATAAAAGTACAAAGGAAATTGACCAGCTATGTAGCTACCCTGCTACAGTATTTTAAATTCTGAAATGTCATCAGAACATAGTCATTTGATACATTTTGACCAGATATAATTAATATACAGTTATATTAATAAGTAAAAACTTTGTTGTGAAACAGTTAAAGTTGCCTCCACACACACATGATGTTACAAAACCATATACAATAAAAAAATTATTTAACAGTACATATCCTCTGCAGCCCACAGACATGTTACATTGGCACAAGTACCGATCACCTGACATCAGACTTCAACCCCCCTCTTCACCACACTACCTGTTCCCATCACTATCATAGGCGTGTTAAATAGCAGTGGTATGACCAGTCCCTCAAAAATACACACAAACATTTTTCTACAGCAAGATATCTGGATGAACCTGTAAAATGTGAAAAATACAGAAACAGCAAGTTAGAAAAAGAAACCCAATTCTTTGGTAGCTGCTGAAAAAGAGGAGATGAGAAAATAAGATAAAGGAGAACAAAAGTGTGTCCTTTGACTTTTGATTTATCTCCAGAAATTCTTCTTCAAGTGTGTCAAGAGACTTGTGCGTTTGTGTAATGGATTCCTTGGCTGTTTGTAGTCAACTGCTGACCCTTTGCAATCCTGTCTGAGCAGAGTCTATTGCTTCCTGTAATAACAGATGACTTCTTGAAGCACTCCCTCTGTGCTTTAGCACCACAATCTCATTCAGGCCAGCCTTATCCAAGTATGCTTAACTGGTTTACTTACAGTTATGGCAGGTTTCTCCCATGTAACCCATTTTGCTACAATCACAGTAAAAGGTGGTCCAGGACTGGGAGCATTTTCCTCCATGTTCACAGTAGTTGGGCAAACATCTAATTGGAGATGTTAAAAAAAAAGCCAATTAATTGTAAGCATTTCAGCAGAGATAGCACAGGCAAGGAAGTGTCCCCGCCTCCCCCCCCCCCCCCCGCACCCAAAGCTTCCTGGAACGGCATCACTTCACACAATGGCTGAAATAATTATTTCTTCCTCTGATACACTCGAAACAACAACATTCAAAACAAATACCCATTACCACACATAATACATTCAAAGAGAAGCCCTTACTAACAAGAAAATACCCAGCTTGTTTTCTGTCCCTAAGAAACCAAAATGCCACTTTCATTCTGATCTCAGATAAGGAGAACAAATACCAGGTGAAAAAGCTATAGAAGATCTTGTTTCAAAAGAGAAGGCTCCTTCCCCCCCTTCTCCCACCTCTCTCCTTTGGTCTAATGTGGTTTGCAGCTATAAAAATTAAGCTGCACTTCAGCTGTGTAAGCACAAACAATACATAAGCCTCAAAGTAAAGGACAAAAACGTGTTTATGAATTGTGTATTCTCTGTTCATCTCTTCATTTTAGTTGGTGTTCCTCCAAAGCATTATTGCCAAGTGAGTATTAAAAGAAGAAAGAGGTATAACAGTATGCAGCAAGGGAATTGAATAGAAGCAGAAGCTGTGGGAGGCAAATCCAATCTAAAGTGAAGTAAGAAATTCTGATCTCCATTACACCGGTGTAAAATCAGAGTCACTTTGTTGTTGGTGTTACAGTAGCGTAACTCAAAGCAGAGCTTCCCCCAATGTTTTTATTTTCTACTGTATATTGGATAATCTCCTTGATGTTGTATGTTTGATTTTTCAGTCAGTAACCTGTGTATACTGTGACGGGGCAAGGCCAGATGGCTATAGAAAAGTAGTCTTATTGGGATCTGGGAAGTGGGTGGGCGAAGCCCGTCCACCGCTAAAGGATCCCCCCCCAGCCTAAAAGGGGGATCCACAGAACCTAGATGCCAAAAAATTCCGTGGGACAACTAATGAAATAACAGGGACAGGAGTGTGGTCAAAGGGTCAAACGAAGGGAACCGGATGGGGACACCGAGCAGAGAACCCCAGACAGCGCCCACTGCTCCTCAAAGGCGTCAAGGGAGTCAGAGGACGCCGCGCAGAGGAACTCTGCCCGGATACGTGAACGGACTGAAGATCGGAAATAGGTCCCACAGTCACAGGAGACTCCATCGGCCAACCTCCTCACCCTGGTTTTATAGATGGCCATTTTAGCTAGGGCCAGGAGGAGGTTGACCAGGAGATCCCATGACTTTGTGGGGCCACGGATAGGGAGTGCATAGATAAGAAGGTGAGGGGAAAAGTGCAACCAAAAGCGTAATAAAATATTGGTGAGGAGCCGGAATACGGACTGCAGCCTGGCACGCTCCAGGTATATATGTGCCAGGGTTTCCCTCAAGCCGCAGAAGGGGCAGGTGTCTGGGATTGAGGTGAACCGCGCCAAGTACACACCTGTGCTCATGGCTCCGTGAAAGAGCCGCCAACTGACATCCCCGGCGGGCCTTGGGACTAAGGTGGAATATAGGCTGGCCCACCGGGGCTCCTCACCCTCCAAAGGTGGCAGGAGGTCCCGCCATTTTGTATCGGGGTGGGACAGAAGGGTGAGGGCATGAAGGGTGTGGAGCACAAGCGTGTATAGATTGTTTCTTGGCACGGTTTGAAAGCAGACCGGCTGCATCTCATACATCCGGCTTACAGTGAAGAGGTGAGGGTGTCGGTTGGGTCCACGGGGCAGGGGTCCAATTAAAAGGTCCAGCGGGCCTGAGGTAGGGGGTGGGTGGGGCATGCCCTCGTGCAGGACCCAGTCGAGATAAACCCAAGCAGCGGGCAGCAAAGAGGCCTTCACCTCCTTAAGTATGCGCCGGGGAATACAAGGTCTGGAGAGCCCCATGCGCTGAGTGAGCGTCAGGGGATCCAGCCAGTCTCCCCGGTCATAGTCCAGGAGGTCTCCGACTCTTGTGACCTCTGCCAGGACCAACCTCTGGCGCACCGAGCGGGACTTGGCCACCTGCACACGGAGCTGGGGGTTGTGTAGCAGGGGCTCCGCGAGGAGATCTGCCCCCTCGGTGGCCGCCACGGACCTGGTCGTTGAAAAGAGTTTCCAGGTCCGGAGGAGGTCCTGGTAAAAGACAGGCAGCCCGGAGAGGTCTTGCGGAAGACCTCTCAGATGGAGATAAAGGAGCTGCCGGGTGTATCAGAGCCCTCGGAAGCAGCGCAGGAAGGCGTGCGCCAGCATGCTCCACACCGGACTACCTGCACCATAAAGGAGCCTCTGCAGGGCCTGGAGGCAGAAGACATGGACGTGAGTAAGCGGACATTTCAGGCCCTGCCCTCCCTCCTCCAGGGGTAGATGGAGAACCCCTTCAGGGACCCAGTGCAGTCATGACCAAAAGAACTCCAGAATCGATGTCCGGAGGGTGGCCAGGAAACCCGGGGTCGGGACCAGGGTGTTGAGCCGGTACCAGGGCATGGACAGGACTAGTTGATTAAGCACCAGCACTCTCCCTCGAAGGGAAAGGCACCAGAGTAGTCCTGTCCATTTCCAGAGCTGCTCTGTCAGCCCAGCCTCTAAATTCTGCCAGTTCTCCGGTGGAGAGGGATGCGTGGCAGAAAGGTAAATGCCGAGATAAAGCAGCGGACCCATGTTCCACCGGATGGCCTGAAGCGCGGGTGGGAGGGAGCTCGCCTGCCACCAGTCCCCTACCACCAAGCCAGAGCTCTTGACCCAGTTGACCTGCGTGAAGGAGGCTGCCAAATAGATGGCCTGGCAAGCCTCCACCCGTGCCAAGTCGCCCGGGTCCTGGACCACAAGGACCACGTCATCAGCGTACGCCCAAAGGATCAGCCACAGCTCCGGCTCCCGCAGCACCAACCCTGTCAACCTCCTTCGGAGGAGACAGAGGAAGGGCTTGATCGTCAGAGCGTACAGCTGGCCCGAGAGGGGGCACCGCTGCCGTACGTCTCGCCCGAAGCTGAGCGGTTCGGTCAGGGTCCAGTTGATCCTGACCAAACACTCTGCAGAGGTGTACAGCGCCCGGAGAAAACCCACAAACTGGGGTCCGAAGCCAAATGCTTGCAGAGTGCTCAGGAGATACCTGTGATCCACCCTGTCAAACGCCTTCTCCTGATCTAAGGACAGGAGGGTGAACGACAGACCATCCCTACACCCGAGTTCCAAAAGGTCCCGGACCCGATACAGTTGTCGAAGATGCTGCGGCCCGGGACGGTGTAGGTCTGGTCGGACCACGTCCGCCAGCACGGACCCTAGCCGCAGCGAGATTGCTTTTTCCATGACTTTGTAGTCCATGCTGAGGAACAAGACGGGATGCCAATTTCGTAAATCGCGGAGGTCCCCCTTCTTCGGCAATAAGGTGAGCACGGCTCGCCTCATGAAAGAGGGAGGACCCCGCTCTGCAAAGACTCGGCCCAGACGGTGACTAGGTCTGGGCCGAGGACGTCCCAGAACACGCGGTAGAACTCCACAGTCAGCCCGTCCATGCCCGGACATTTATTGGTGGGCATGCGAAGGAGGGCTTCCGAGGACTCGGCCAGAGTGAGAGGGAGCTCTAGCCCGTCTCGGTTGCCCATGCTGACCGTAGGGAGATCCTCCCAGAGCACTCTGCAAGTGTTAGGATCGGTCGGATCTGGGGAGAAAAGGCTTGCGTAGAAGGCTCTCGCTCTCCTGCACATCTCCACCGGATCCATGATGGGGGTGCCATCTTCTGCCAAAAGGCAGATGACATATTTCTTGGCCCCCCTCTTTTTCTCCAGCGCATAGAAGAAGCGGGAGCCGCGATCCATCTCCTGAAGGAGATGGATGTGGGATCGAACAAAGGCACCCCGGGCCCAATGGTGCTCGAGGGCCCGGAGCTCCTTCCGCTTCTCCTGGAATGCTCCACAGAGGGGCGGATCCTCGGGGCTGGCGGCCAGATGCCTCTCCAGTTCTAAGACCTCCCATTCCAACTGCTCTATCGCCGCATCCCTCCATTGGCTGGCGCCCCAGGTGTAGTCACGGTAGAAGAGCTGGGCGCGCACCTTCCCTAGGTCCCACCACCGCCGCGCTTAGGGAAAGGCACGCCGCTGCCCTCGCCAGGCCAGGCAGAACTCCCAGAAGGACGCCACAAAGCCCGCATCCTCCAGTAAGCTGTTGTTGAAATGCCTATAGGCCGGCCCCAGCCTCTCCACGCAGAGGGAGGCTGTCACGGTGGCTAAATGATGGTCAGAAAATGGGGCCGGCCGGATGCTGGAGGAGTGGGCTCATGAAAGATGGAAGCGTGATAAATAAATGCAGTCCAACCGGGAGTGGCGCGACCGATGGGCCTCCACCCGGACAAAGATGAACGTGGAAGTATCATCCGGATGGTGGTCGCGCCAGACGTCCACCAGGGAGTGGTGTTCGACTATGTCCTGGAGGACAGTGGCAGCGGCCGGGCTCTGCTCGGTCCCGCTCCACAAGGGTGATGTTAAAGTCCCCTCCCAGGACCAGGCACTCACGAGGATCAAAGGTGCCGAGGAAGGTGGACGCCTGCTGATAGAATTGCAGCCGCTCCAGGCTCGCTGCCGGGGCATAGATGTTAACGAGATTGACTACGAGCCCCTCCATGCGGACCCAGAGGTGCAGCAGGCGGCTCGGCACAGCCTCGGCGACCCCCAGCATCTCGGGCCGTAGGTCGGGGAGAAGAGGGTCACCATTCCAGCCGTACGAATTGTGAGATGGCTAAAGTAGACCCTGTCCCCCCAGTCCAGCTGCCAGCTGTCTTCGGCGGTCAGATCCGTATGGGTCTCCTGCAGGAAAACCACAGAGTACCCCCTTCCGAAGGAAGGAGAGCACCTGGGACCTGCGGAGACCCATCCTACACCCATGGGTGTTCAATGTTGCAATGGTAAGAGGTGCCATGAGGAGGGCTGGGGGGATCCTCGCTGGCAGGGATGCTCGCGGCTCCCGACGGGCCGCGCAGCAGTCCGTGACCTACCCCGTAGGTGAGTAAGGAGTCATGGAAGAGGCGGACCCGCTGGTAGGCCGCGGTGCCCTGCCTCCCGGTCCTTTTACCCTCCCCCATGAGGGCCCTTGCGGCCCGGAGGATTTGATTAAAGTCCCGCCATCGCTGGAGAGCAAGCTGTACTTTGTTGCGGGAGCCACGGACGTCTTCTAAAAACTCCTGCAACTCCTCCTGCAGCACATGGGTGGCTGGGGTTACGGTGTCCTGGTTACTCCCCAACGGGGCCCTTGGTACAGCCCCGTGGCCCACCGAGATGGGCAGACAGGGTGCAGACCCCCGACGGGGCTCCTGATGGGTTGGCGTCACTAGGCCCGCCTGGAACCCTGGGGCGATAGGGGTCGGCGGAGGGAGGATAATAGCCCCTGGTGGGTCGGGACAGAAACACAAAGGCCGCTCCCTGGGGCTCATCTATTGGAAAAGGGAAGGAGACAGCCCCGGGGACGGCAATAACATCTCGGGAGATGGACAGGATAGGGACAGGGGCTGGGGCAGGGTTAGAGGCGAGATTCTGGGCGGGGGGAGGGCTCTCAGTGATGCCGGGCACAGGCTCTATGGTAGATTTGGCAGCCACGGCATCAGGAGGTGGACTCTCTTCTGTAGGACCCCCTTCCAGGAAGGAGGTCGAATGTTCCTCACCAACGAGTGGTGCCCCTGGTGGCTCGGGTCCCGGCCGCATGGCACTGGCTGTCGCCTCAACAGGCTCGGCGGCCCTCAGCAGGGTGCCATCTGCAGCCGGCTTGATGGAGGAGTCCAGGGGCTCCTCGGAGGTGGGAGCGGAAGCAACGGTTAGGGGGAGGGAACATGGGGAAAGGGGGGCTGGAGTGAAGTCGCCCAGATCGAGGCCCGCTGGCATAGGTTCGTCCTCCCCCTGGGTGACCAGGGTCAGACCCAGGGCCTCGATCTCCTCATATATGGATGGGAAATCATTTTCCATCACCCCGGGATTCTCCCCGCTGGCACCTGACGCAATGGTTGCCTCAAGGCAAACACTGAGGTTTCAGATGGCGCCTCGGGGGTCTTGGAGGAGAGGGATTCCCGTGGAGGGGAGATACCGCCTTCCAGTGCTGCCACGTCTTCCCCAGCTGGCACCGGTGGATGGAAGACACCCGTGGGTAGAGCAGAAGGCTCGGCATCGGTGCCTCCCTTCCTGGTCTTCCGGGGGGTCTCTGCGTCAGATGGAAGGAACGGAGCTCGAGCCTTCTACTTGCTCCACTTCCCCTGGACTAGGGCCCAGCCCTCCATGGCATCATCCGGGGGCTGGCTAGCAGGGGTCGTGTCAGGGGGCAGAGGCGATGGCTCAGGGACTTGAGGGGATAACGGTGGGGCAGCACAAGGGAGGGAAGATTCCCCTTGGGGCGGGCCCTCTCCCATGCCCGGCGGTGTCCCTGCCGCACCCTCCTCCACAGGCCCCGCCAGATTGCAAGCAGCAGGGGTGGGGCTCTCCCGCTTGTCTGGGCATAGATGGGGAGGTGCCCCTTGGGCCCGAGTGTGAGCAATGGTGGACTGGGAAGGAGGAGGGGTGGTTTCAGGCACCGGGCACCCAGGGGCGCTGGCGATGACGGGGCCGGTGCCCTGCCGGTGCTCGGGAGTCCCAGATGCACCTCCTAGCCAGGCCAAGGGGCAGTCCCTCCGGAGGTGCCCCATCGCCTGGCAGAGGTAGCACCGGGCCTCCCCCATGGAGTAATGCACCCGGTAATGGGCCCCCTGGTAGGGGACTAGGAAGGACCCCTCGAGCACGCGCTCTCCGTCACGCGCCACCGGCGGCATTTGAAGCTGCACTTGCCGGCGGAACGAGAGGATGTGACGGAGGGTGGGGTCTTTGCAGCCCAACGGTAGAGGGCTGATGACAGAGATGGGCTTCCCCAGGGTAGAGAGGGCGGGTAACAGGGCGGCATTGGGAAGAAAGGGTGGGACTGAGGTCAGGACCAGGCAGACGCCCAGGTCCCCTAGCAGCTCCAAGGGGATGAACATGCCCCCTACTGCCAGGCCCTTCTTCACCACCTCCTGGGTGGCGGCCTCCGATGTTAAGAAGAAGACGACCTTGCCATACATTTTGGAGGCCGCCACAATGGCCGTGGGCCCCACCATCCTCGCCAACGCCCGCACATAGGTCTCCACGTGGGGCGAGGCAGGCACAAGGAGGCAACGGACACCGTGCTTCCTGGTCATGGTGGGAAAGGGGCCCCGGCTGCTCTAGGTGGTAGCGGAGGCGGTGGGCGGGAGAGATGACATAGCGGCAGGCAGGGGGGCTGCTGCCACCTGGGCGTACGCCCTGGGGGTCGGGGGAGGGACACCCGCAGAGCTGGTGGAGGGAACAGCGGGGAGGGATGCCCCAGCTGGTGGTGGGGCCAGGGCATTGGGGACAGCCCCTGCCATGGAGGGCCTGGTCTTTTTAGCAGCACCCTTCCCCTTCTTCTTCTTCCCCTGGCCCTTCCCGCCGGCTGGGGGGGCTCCCCCAGAATCTGAGGGGGGGAAGGACGTGGCAGCAGCAAAGGTCATCCCGGTGCCCGTCACTGCTGGCGCCCCAGCGGGGATGGTGGCAGATAGACCCACGGAGGCAAGGACAGAGCTTTGTCACAACACACAGTGATTCACTTAGATGTTGATGGGAAAGAAAGACAATCCATCCACTCCACATGCACTACAACTGCATGATCTGTTCCCATGCTGTAACTGCCCAGCCTTTGCTCCTTTCAATGGGACAGATCCTCAGCTGGGGTAAATCAGCAGTGAAGTCAATGGAGCTACACTGATTTACACCAGCTGTAGCCCTTGGCAGGAGGGAGCATGCTCGGTTGCTCTGTGGAGTTGGCACATGCACAAAAAGACACCAGGGTTTTTTCTGTGGGTTCGCGTCATCATTTACTAATGATCCCACTGTGTTATTTAACTGAGGTCTGCAACTTTAAGATCTTTGCACAGCTTGCTTCCTCTAGGGCTCTGACAAACAAATTGCTGTTTATATTCATACCTAGACAAGGGTTGGGTCATTAAGCATAAAAGTACCAGATGCAAAAAAGCTTGTGTAACCCACACACCTTCTGGGTGTGGTGTTCTGTCTCATCTAGTGGCACTGAGACCACTAAGAGACAGAGAATGAGTCTGCTCTACAGCCTTAGATAACAGCCAGTTGGCTTTCAGCTCATGCAGTAGAGCCTCATGCACTAAACTCCGGAGGCCCCAGGTTCGCTCCTGCCCACCAACGACCGGGGTCTTTTGGCGTTCAGAACACTTTCAGAACACATGTGGTGATTGACTCTACAATTGCTCCATCTTGTATGTTTTCATCAACCCTACTTGAGTTACAGGGAAAGGATCAATGAGGACAGCTGCTTTCTGTGACACAATGTCCCTAACTTCTGCGAAGGCCACTGTTGACATTAACTTACCTGCTGCCCCTCTCCATAAGTCAGAATGCCCCACCCCTGAAGGCATATTCAGGGATAGCAACCAGTGTTTATTGATAGCGGGATTCCTGCAGGAGTTGCCCTGCCAATGGGATAGAGGGGAAGTGAAGAACTAGGAGTCAGCGAAGAGGCACAAGACCTCTGGGTCGCTGGCCATGGACCTCAACAGAGGTCCATATAAATCTCAAGGTGCCATTTGCGCTAGCGGCCAGACTCCTGCCTCTTATGGGAGACAGGAACCCTGGATGCCCCAAAGGAAGAATAAAGAGGAAGCACTTTGAAAAGGCCTGAGTTAGTTCCACTGACTTTCTCCATGGACTCAGGCACTGTTGAAAATTTTACCCAAATGCCATAAATCCAGCCTTTTGCTGTCCTGTCCCCTTCACAGGTGTAACCTGTGTAGTGGCTGACAGAGCCCATCAATGTTACTTGGCATTTGTACAACTCCATTTTGCAGAAAGAGCCCAAGGCATTGTACAAATGCTAATTAACATCCCCAGCACCCATGTGAAGCAGGTATTCCTATCCTTATTTACAGACAGGCAAGCTTAGGCATGGAGAGATGCAGTGACTTTCTCAAGGTCACCTGCATCTCCAGGAAAGGAACACATGACTCTCGAATGTCTATTCCCTTTCTTTAATGTCTTTTCTGCAAATTCCTTAACTCAACCACAGTTCAATTGAAAAATATATCTGCACCCTCGCCACTTCATCCTAGAAAAGCAGGGTGGTCTAATGGATAAGACAATTCAAATCTCTGACCAGCTTCATGGGGCAGAATTTGTCTCGGCTCTTATGTCCTCTGGGGCCTTGGGACAACCCCTAGTACAAGCTAGAGCAGCCATTAGGCTACCTTAAGTTTCACTCCCACTTCAGTGGATCACATTGGGCTTGCAAGGGTGCAGATTTGTCCACCTTAGCCATGCTTCCTCCCTCTGGCGACACACCTTTCCTGCCTTAGCTCCTGCACCAAAATGCTACTTGTATTCCCTGCTTCCATGAAGGCTTGTACATCTCAATTCTGCCACCTGTAAGATGGGGATAGTAATTCCAAACCCCTTTGAGGTAAGGTAAGAATAAATACTTACTGCTTGTGCAGCACTTAAAAGATGTGAAGTGCTAAGCACAATACTGTGTTATCATTATCATCACTTACAGAATTGTATCATGAACTGATGAACACATTTTCTGCCCATTTAAGTTACTTCTTATTAATTAACCCCATGCAATAAAGTTAATTACTAGTAATTTGAGGTTTCCCAAAGGTCCATGTCTGATGCTTAGCCACATATATTCTAACAGCCCAGCTTTTCCTTTAAACGCTTTAGAAGACAAATGGAAATGAAAACTGACCTTCAACTTTCTAAAGACACCTTTTTCTTCCCCCAATAATGCTCAAAATGCAAGTTGCATTGTCTGTATAGGCTTTAATGCTGTTAATAAATTCAAAATTAGACTGTTTGCATTCTTTTGTCTATTTGCTTTAATTAGCACCAGCTGCATTGATCTCATTTTTGATCAGATAACTAACTCTTCTAAAAGCTTCTGAAACCAATTTCTGTACATCTCCACACTAACAATTACCATAATCCCATTCTAGTCCAGCAATTGTGTGTTCATTAGAAGTTTAATTTATCCTAATTGCCATCGAAGCCAACATTAGGAAATAGCCAGGATGAAAATTAATCAAGGGATGGATAAATTATTGGATGTCTAATTCCACAATTGTCCCAGATTCCTGGGTCCAATTACATTATATTTTTGTATTACAAGAGTGCCTACTTATCATTATTTGTATTACGGTAGTCTCTAGGATGTTTCAACTGATATCACAGCCCCATTATGCTAGGCTCTGTACATAAGCATAGTAACAGACAGTCTCTGCCCCAAAGAGTTTGCAATCAAAATAGACAAAGAAAAGGATATCCCCATTTCACAGATGAGAAACTAAGAAACTTGCCCATGATTTCCGAGGAGTCTGTGGCATAGACAGGACTCTAGTTCCCTGAGTCCCAGACCCGCACCATAACCACAGGACCATGGTATCACATGGCAATTGATTTTGACAGTGTTGTGCCAGTCAGTGTAATTTCCTTCTTTGGAAGAAGCCTCCGAATTTAAAGGAAAATCAAGCTGGAATATGTAGTCATTGGAGGCATAGCCTGAACAAGAGCAATGGCAATCTATGGGTAAAACACCCTGCTCTAAAATGCACATGTGGGGTTCCCGCTGACTTCAAAGGGAGACCTGCACACACATTGGAAGACAGAATTTGGCCCCTTTGATAAGAATGATCAAAGAATGATGATGATAAAATTACTTGAATGGAAAGACAGAAGAAGATCCATGCATTTGCTATTGCATTTGGCATGAAATGAATCTGGTGCTTTCATTGAGCTCCTCATGGGTTCTGGGTGATATCCCATAGTCAGCACAAGACATCACATATGCACCAGTCACTGTTTTTCCTCCCAGTTGTAAGGGGAAATAGCAAAAAGGAGCAGTCCGGTAGTAAAGTTCAACAGATGTAGTTCTGTTGAAGTGAATGGAACTGGGCCAACAGACACGCTGAGAATCGTACCAACAGTACTTTCCATCTAATGATCTTAGACCACTTTCTAAACATTAATGACTCAAAAACTCAGCACACCCTTTGAGGTAAGGGAGTAATATTACTCAACTGAAGGGAAGAAAGTGACTGGCCCAAGGCCCAAGAAAGTCTGTGGCTGAACCAGGAACAGAACATAGAATCATAGAATATCAGGGTTGAAAGGGACTTCAGGAGGTCATCTAGTCCAATCCCCTGCTCAAAGCAGGACCAATCCCCAATTTTTGCCCCAGATCCCTAAATGGTCCCCTGGCTCTCATTCCTGAGCTTTTAACTGACTAAACAGCTTCATTGTGTATATAGTATCTGTACACCTTCCGGTTCTAAAATGGAGGGAGGGAGCCCGCTGGCTACTGAGCTCAACAGTCCAGAGATGGGGAACTTTCAGGCAAAGATTCTGGGGATAGGCCTAACCCCTAGAAAAAGCAACAAGGGAGTTTTACTGTCCATGAAGTACAGAAGATCTCCTTTTTTTAGAGGTCTCATTGGACAGAGCAAGTTGCAGATTACACAAGTTAATCACTTCAGAACAATCAAGGACTTGGAAAGTATAGTGTCAGGCGATTTGAGGATTTCAAAATGAGCGCTTAATTGGCAAAAGTGGTCCTTAACACTGGAACTTTCTATTACAGCTGGTCATAACTTCCCCCCTCCCCATGAAATATGGACTTTTTTTCCTAAACTTAAAACTTTGAGAAAAGACTTGTGTGTTTGAATTTTTCTGCTTTTTTCCTTGACATTTAAAATTTTTTCAAACATTGAAATGTTGAATGTTCAAGTTTGTTCTTTCTCTTCTTTCTTCATTCTCCCCCTTCTCCACACCTCAGTGAATGACATCTTAGCTTGGGTTTGGTTTTTTTCCTCCTCTTACCCTCCTCCTTCCCCCCCCCCCACACACGCTTTTTCATTTCTTTTTCCAGTTTTATTTTTGCTACTCTAACTTTTCAGAATGTGCTCAATTTTGGAAGAACTGGAGTGTCAGAGATTATTTCCGTTTTCCCAATACTTTCTTTTCCCAAAATGGAGGATGTTTGAAAAAATACAGAGTACCAAAATGAAAAATAAAAACAGAATATCTTGGCCTTCATTCATTCTATTACAGTCAGTGGACCAAAAAAAAAAGGAAAAAGAAAAAGGAAAACCAATATGAATTTTTTTCCAAAAATATTCCATGAAAATCATAGAAAAAATGGTTTCATTTTGATTCCTGTGAAATTTTAACAGCTTTGAAATGCTAAATTTTCTCATGACATTACTATGTCCATATTTCAACCAACTCGAATCTCTATCCTCATCGGTCCAAGCTCAGATACCTTGGTGATACTGCATACCTACACAGAGAGCCTAGTTTTGGTGACCTGCGGGACATACTGTAAGATTCATATGGTTTCATGGTGGCTGGGGAATCATGATGGAATGAAGCTGTTCTGTGGGGGAAGGGACAGAGCCCATTATCTTGCAGGCATGTTTTTAAGGTTTGATTTTTGTTATTATTAAAATTTGCATTGTTAATAATGCTAAACACTAAATGCACCCAGAGTTTAGGAATGAAATGTATATAAATAAATAAATAAAATAAAGGAGATACATAAACCATTCTCTGGTTAGAATTCATCATTTTGCAAGGCAAACTCAGGGACCCCATCTGCAAAGATTTTCTAAATAAATAGAAATAACAGGGCATTACAATAACATGCATCTGTATACGGCTGACCAATGTTAAAAGAAAGTGTTTGTTACTTGAATGTTGGATGTCCAAGCAATTCCAGTAAAGGGAACACCACTCTGCACCCTGCTATATTCCCTTAGAAGCTCAGAACTGAAGAGTCAGACCCCAGGAGGTGGTCAAGTCACCCCACCACTACATTAGGAAAACAGCTGGTTGAAAAGTCTTGCAGACTTAGGCTACAAGTGTTCAAATTAAGCAGTGGTAGCAGAAGCAGAAACATTGCCAGCTATCAGGAGACCCACGCTCCACACCGAAGCCAATGGGTGAACAGCACTGACTTCACAAGTTTTATGGAAAGAGCCAAACAGAGCAGCGGTATCAGAATCACAAATGTTGTTGAAGAGATCACTCTGCTCGCACTACACCTAAAATGACTTGTAGTTGCAATTGTTAAGCATATTTCATGTGTGTGCTTGCTTGATCTCACTTACCCTGGAATTATATTGGGGTAATGAGATTGGAATTTGGCGCAATCTTGAATAGTGCATGGTTGCCCCATATCAAAAAATTGGAAAAGGGACAGAGAAGAGCAAGAAGAAACGATGGGAGGGGGGCAGAGTTGGAGGGTGGAACAGCTTCCATACCAGGCGAGATTTAAAAACCTGGGGCTGTTCATCTTGGAAAAGAGAAGACTAAGGGAGGATATGAAAGAGGTCTATAAAATCATGACTGGTGTGGAGAGAGTGAATAAGGACGTGTTACTGACCCCTTCACATAACACAAGAACTAGGGGTCACCCGATGAAATTAAGAGGCAACAGGTTTAAAACAAACAAAAGGAAGTACTTCTTCACACAAGGCACAGCCAGCCTGTCAAATTTGTTGCCAGGGGATATTATGAAGGCCAAAAGTGTAACTGAATGAATTAATGAAATGAATTAGGAAATGAATTATATACGTTCATGGAGGAAAGGACCATCATCTTATTAGACAAGATGATCAGGGATGCTACCCCATACTGTGGGTGTCCCCAGACCTCCAACTGCCAGAAGCTAGGACTGGCCAATTAGATCACTCTAATTGTCCTGTTCTGTTCATTCCCTCTGAAGCACCTGGCTTTGGCCTCTGTCAGAAGACAGGATACTGAGCTAGATGGAAAATTGGTCTGACCCACTATGGCTGTTTTTATGTTCTTAAAACATGCTTTCTTTAGACCAGGGTTTCCCAAATTTGGTTCACGTCTTGTTCAGGGTAAGCCTCTGGTGCTCCGTGAGACGCTTTGTTTACCTGAGCGTCCACAGGTATGGCCGCTCGCAGCTCCCAGTGGCTGTAGTTTGCCGTTCCCAGCAAATGGGAGCTGCAGGAAGCAGCGCGGGCTGGGCCACAGTTTCCCGCAGCTCCCATTGGCCGGGAATGGGGAACCACAGCCACTGGGAGCTGCGAGCGTCCGTACCTGCAGACGCTCAGGTAAACAAAGCATCTCGTGGCCTGCCAGGGGCTTACCCTGAACAAGCCGCAAACCAAGTTTGGGAACCCCTGCTTTAGACTAAAAAAACCCTCACAGCCAGTTTTTCTGGTAAAGAAAAAGGCTACTTCAGAACACTGAAATGGAGTTCAGATGCCACAGTGTTGAGTGTGGCATAAGAGCCTGAACAGAATAGGATGGGGCTGTCCTGCTACCTGATTTTATTCTGCTCTGAATTAGCCTATTTCTCCTGGGCATTGCAATATACATTGTCCTTATTCATTGTTCTTTGAGTCTGTGATGTCTGCATAAAGCAAAGACAGGCAAAATATTTAGCAAGTGTTCCTTCCAGTTCCAGATATCAGCATGAGACAGCAGGGCAAATTATTTAAATCAAGATTTCCTGCTTGCTGATTAAAATATTTTTAAAATATCAATTGATTTTAACCTTGTTTTTCACTTGTACTTTTTTAGTTATTTTCCCATAGAAAGATTGATTCTCATTGATTGGTATAATTTGGTACTTCTTTTTTGCTAATCAGGGGGATACACTATATTTATAGACCTTTATTTAAGCAATTATACAGCTTAACAAATGTATTCAGATTCTTTTTACTTTTTTATGTTAGAAAATGATGACTGATACATTTCTAATTTAGTAGGTGATTTACTTTTTACTTGAGATTTGCATTATGCTGCATTTGGATGGAAATTGGAGTTCAATTAAAAATGCACAAAATCAGCATTTTAAATTTTTTTCTATTAGTTAAATAAAACTACCTAAAATGTACTGGAAACAAAAAGAGTAAGTCTATCAAAACATGTTTTGCATTGAAAGCTAACTGATTAATTAAACAAATGAAGTATTATATGTGGTCTTAAATATAAAGGGAAAGGGTTAAGAAGCTCTGATACAGTACTATAAAATCCTCTTACCTGTAAGGGGTTAAGAGACTCCAGTAACCTGGCTGGCACCTGACCAAAAGAACCAATAAGGGGACAAGATACTTTCAAATCTGAGGGGCGGGAGGGAAGGCTTTGTTTGTTTGTCTGTCTGTCTGATGCCTCTGCTGGGGACAGATCAAGAAAGCAAGCAATCCAACTCCTATAGAGTTAGTAAGTAATCTAGCTAGAAAATGCATTCAATTTCCTTTTGTTTTTGGCTTGTGAAATTTGCTGTGCTGGAGGGAATGTGTATCCCTGTTTTTGTGTCTTTTTGTAACTTAAGGTTTTGCCTAGAGGGATCTCTATGTTTTAAATCTGACTGCCTGTGAGATTATCTTCCATTCTAATCTTGCAGAGTTGTTCTTTTATTTTTGTTTTGTTCTTCTAATAAAGTTCTGTTTTTAAATAATCTAACTGGGTGTTTAAGGCCCTAAACACCCACGGCTGGTCTGTGCTCATCTTGTTTATTCTCAAACCTCCCCAGAAGGGGATGCAAGGCTTGAGGGGAGGGATATTTTGGGGGAATAGGAACTCCAAGTGGTCCTTTCCCTAATTCTTTGTTAAATCACTTGGTGGTGACAGCATACCCTCCAAGGGCAAAAAGTTTGTGCCTTGGGGAAGTTTTACCCTAAATTGGTAGAAATAAGCTTAGGGGGTCTTTCATGCGGGTCCCCACATCTGTACCCTAGAGTTCAGATTGGGGAGGGAACCCTGACATATGTAGTTAGTGAATTGAACTGATTGTTTCTGTTCACCATGTCCTTCAGGATTCTAGACCTAGTAGATTTCATCCGGACACACCCTGTTTTTAGTCATTGCTTGGAATGAGGAAAAAATAAGCTTTCCTGCTTTTTCAACTCCCAAATGATCTCTCAACTTTGAATGGCCCAGTCATTGAACCGAACTGGCCGAATGAACCAAAGTGAAGCAAATATTCTTTCTGTACCTGCAGAAGATGCTACTACTGTCAACAGTTAGTTTAGAACCTGATTCCAGGTGGTCAGCCAGTGACTTCCACTGGTTCAGTGGCTTGACTTTCTTTAAAACTTTGGCAGCAAACATGTACTGTTTGAATATATTTTTAATCCATTTCAATTATTTGAATGGATGATAGTAAGTTTAGGCCTGAACATAGGTTGGCATAATTTTAAATAGAACTTTAAAAATATATTTTTATTTTTATCTGCCCTCCTAGACAGTGTCCAAGAGGTAGTGGCAGGACCCTGACAAAAGCCGTAAGATATCAAAACATTGCCCTTTGTCCATTGATACTCTAGGCAATTTCTCCCCTAGTCCACTCACAGAGTTGGCCCATTGTGTGCTTGTTCCCCCGTGGTAGCCTAATTTCACAATGGCCCTGCTCTTCACAAATAAACATATTCTTGCTGGATAATTATTACAGAAAGAACATTTAACAGTGAAACAGCTGGCAATTCCACTACTGGGGTTTGCTATGCTTCCTTGTCAGTCAGCCTGTGAGTTATCAGACTGACAAGCCCTGTCACTAACTGCATTAAGCAAGCGGGTTTTCAGTATTACAGTTGATAGGGAGCAGATTTAGGGCTGTCCTTCTGAATGGCACGGTTCCAAACAAAAGCTGGGCTCTAATTTCCAGGCTCAGAGAGAGTAAATGGGTTGCTAATTTTCTTCTCCTCCAGTACTGCTGCCATATAAGGGCAATCAGGCTTGTCTAGGACTTTGGTCTACGCCCAAAAGTGAAGTGTCTCAAATAGTTCTCATTCACGTCAAGTCTAAATTGTTCTTATTTATTAGAAGAGGGTCAGTTTTTTTTCTTGTATTGAATACTGGCTTTAAAAGAAAAGAAGAAAGTTTCATGGGAAAACAATCTCCCTTTCAAAATTTTTGCATATTTCTCCTGGATCCTTCCACCTTGCCAAACTCCCCAACACTGAAAACATTGGAAGTTGGGGATTTTTTCTCACCCTTTCTTGCCACTCCCACTGACTCTCCTTTTCAGCAGAAAAACAGAAATATGGAGAAAGGGAGGTAATGTAACAAAAAAAAAGTAGGTTTAAAAAATATCCAAACACCCAAAAATATTTAGTAAAATATTTCACACAAAAATAAATTAAGCAAATGTGTGCTAGGTGCTGTACAAACAGAGAGCCCCAGCCCTGAGGAGCTTACTGTCTAAACAGGCAACAAAAGACAAAGGGTGAACTCACAGGTCACCCAACAGAGGGGGGAATGGCACCCTAAGTTCCTGATTCTGAGTCCGGTACCCTTGCTACTAAAGGCTACTAGACTGTACTGCCTCAAAGAATAGGGCAGATTCTAGGGGCAGATCCTAAACGGTGTTCAATTCTACGGTTCTGGCTCAATTCATAACAGAGATAAGAGTATAATGGTCACATGCAGATTTTGAAGTGACCAGGAGTGTGTGGAACGGGATATGGCTGGCCCAGAGTGCACCCAATTATAGGAGTGTATATCTAATGAGAGCCCAATTAATTGCCAAACAAGCAATGAAAAATAAGAAACATATAAAAGGATTTTTTTTTCAGAAAGAAAATAATCCAGTGCATGAAATGGAAGTGAGCAACTGAGGCCTCAGGGAAAAAGATATTAAACACTGAAAATAGGAACACTACCTAGAATTAGAATGGATATGAAATAGGTTTCCTTCGCAGATTCCATCCACAACATACTGCAGGTTATTTATTTGGGGGCAAATGCAATCTCAAATATTTGCTTCCTCAGTCCCAGCCAGGAATTTTAATTCACTATAAAGCAAATAAAGCTGAAACATATTGGGCATAATTAGCTAGAATATTCTCTTGTTTTTGTGGCCATCTTAAAAAAATAAATCATATGAAGTTTGTAATCTGCTGTAGGGCATAAACTAAATCTTCAAGAGAAGACCTGGCAAGTGTATATATAGAGGGTTATGCTTTCAGTGGATTTATCCCAACCCCTTTTACCTGCAATAGCATCTAATTTCCCCAAGGTCCTTTTTCTGCTGTTTGGCACATACAGGGAATACAAGTTCAATACCATAAGGTGGGGGGAGAAAGGGAAAAGAAGAGTCAGGAACTAATTTTTTTTTTTAAAAAAAGAGCAAACCGTGTTTAGCAGATCTAGGACGATGATGAGAAAAAAAAGCTGAATTTTAAAGGTCAGCTCCATTCAGCAAGAAAAATACCACATTAAGCAGACTTCTTTAGAAGATGCTTTGGAGGCTTTTCATACAGAGAGAGAATAAACAGCATGTGAAAGAGGTAGGGAAAATAAGTACACAATTGATTTGCACTTATTAATACTGCATAACTTCTGAGTAGCAGAGGGAAGCAGACCCATGAATCAGCTCTATACAGTCATCTCAAATGAGTTAAGATGTTAACTTCAATCCCTTCATGCTGAGTGCTATTTATACCACACACCATTTGTATTTATTAGACTTGGAATATGCAGCTGAATCTTGATTTAGTAAGAATGACTATGTGTGAGTTTCCATCTGACTGCCAGGCAGGATGGGATACTGAAGCACTGATACCATGGTGATGGGCTTGTTAGAAATGTCAGGATCAATAGAGCAGATAGCGAGGCATGCAGATCCGAGTTTGCATTCCTGGTCACAAGGCTCAGGGACCTGGAACTCCTGGGATGTCCTGCAAGAAGCTCCACCTTCTGCCAAGGTGGCTTTGATCTACATCCATTTTGTTGTTGTTGTTGTTTTAAAGAACTGGAGATCATTGTGGGGCCCTTGACAGGCACTATCAACTCTTGACCTAGCAAGGGGACGTGCCAATCGTATTTAAACATGCAGAGGACAATTCATGTCAAATCAGCATCATGACGGACACAACATTAGAAAGAGGAGTAATCAAATTAAAATGGTCTATCCATTCATTCATTTCAGTCTTGATCTTTACAGAACTCCACCCCAGTGAGCCCTTAATGTACATTTAGAACCCAAGAACGTAAGTGTTACAAAACACAAATGATCAAAAGCAACAGCATTTCTCCCCCTTCCTCAACCCTGCCATGTCTCACCTACTCGCCGAACAGAAGGGGTTCAAAATCCCCACCCACTGCACTTGCCTACCCCCCCTCACCAGCCCTAGTCCTCTGCCAATGCCTGCTCACACGGACAGGCTCTGGAAGGTCCTCTGGTGCAAGCTACTTCCCGCCATGGCCATGGCAGGGAGGGGATAATTCCAAAGGAGGGGCCCTGATGGAGAACACTCCGCCAGCAGCCAACTCAAGCATCCCCTCAGATCTCAAACGAGGCAGAATGGTGGGGTAGGAGAAAGTGTTTGCAGAGGCCTCAGACCGATTGATAAATGTATGGTTATTGTATCATGACTGGTTATGGGGCACAACCTCTGCCCAGAGACTGTCTGGAGCAGCCAGTCTTCTGGGCACCTATGATAAGCGACAAGGAAAAGGAATCAAAGCCCCACTACCATCCTCCTCATGTACTGGCCACAGAACTGTTCACCACAGGCTACTCCAATGGATGGCATCTCCAGGCTGCTTGTGCAGCGTTTCTATTGGAGTGAGAGAACAGGAAAAGAGGAGCCATGCAGCGATCCCTGGGTCTTACCTCCTTCCGTGCCCTCCCCTCCACACCCAGGGAGAGGGTTTGCCCCCCTGAATATATTCCTCAAATAAGCGTTAGCTCTCTGGGTCCCAGTCCATCAAGGGAGACACAGAAAGTGCCTGAGATGAGTCTGAGCTGCAGGCAGCCCTGCAGTGCTCATTTCTCTATTCTGAGCATCCCACCTGCTGTACAACCCGACAGGAGCTTCCTAAGACCAAACAAAGCATCTGGGCCATATGGTGAAAGACTGGAATTCTGTAGCCTTTCCAGACCGGCTTTAACCAGCCAAGGTTTGTGGATTTTAATCACCCATTTTTCTAGCATCCATGGCAGCACTTCAGCAGCAACATCTTGTATGTGTCCATGATCCAGCACCTATTCTCTGCTCCCGGTGCCAGCCACGGCAGACAACCAGTTCTGCCTTAGGCTTACAGCTAGTGTTTCTAGTCCCATTCACTGACACTGTCAGCCAATCACCAAGTTGGAAATACCAAAGCTAATCAACGACACGGCCAAGTTCTCAGTCTCTGCATATTTATTTTTCTAGCCATTTTATAAAGTTTAATAAGCAGTTGCCGGAATTTGCCTCAGCCTTCATTTCCCACTAGAGAGAAAGAGGACGGTATTTGCATCTATGCACTCCTGTACACCTTCTCTCCATGGCCCTGTGTGGAGGAAAATAGACCGTACATAAACAATAATTAGCACTTACATCGTGCCTTTCCTACAATGATCATCAGAAAGCATTTTATGATATGCAGAAATATTACGGTCTTCATTGTGCAAATGGTGAAATGAAGGCACAGAGCATTATCTAAGGTTACAAAACAAGTTACACCACTCTTGGAAAATAAATGGTGTTATTACTCATTTACACTGGTATGAGTGACAGGAGAATATGGACCAATGTTGTGCACTTATAGAATCCTATAAATGTATGGCCGATAGGGGCCTTCAGAGGTCATCTAGTCCAGCCCCCTGTACTTTAGAATCATAGAATATCAGGGTTGGAAGGGACCTCAGGAGGTCATCTAGTCCAACCCCCTGCTCAAAGCCATCCTCTGTGAGGGAGTGAAAAGTCACAGAGGGGGATTCATGGTATTTTGAGCAGCCTTATCTACTGTGCCCATTTTCATCTGGAATCTTTTGGGTTGAAAATGTCCTGCCACAGCACAGTGTTCCCAATGACACCTCCCTCCCTCCCCACAACGTCTCCCTGACGAGCTCCAGCTGTGTAGCGATAACATCCTGGGGCTTCAGAGACTTAGGGACAGGCATAACATTTAGTCACCATTTCTCCCTTATGCTGCTTTTATGTTCCCTCCACACCTTCTCACCCTCCCTCCCACCCCGTACAGCAGAGCGGGGGAGCTGGCCATAAATGCATGTTCCGAGAAAATCTGTTTTCTCATTCATTTAATCTCTGTAAAAGGAGACAACCATCCCCTGCTGGGCACACATTTTCCTAACCAAGCAGAAATTTTAAAGGGGACATAAAAAAGAAGTCTATAATTGTACAAACCTACACACCTTGAAAACGTATCACAGACTGCTGCATCCAAGCAGGATACGGTCCTACTATTTCCTTCAAGCGAGTTGCAAGAACAACTACATTAAAGGTTGTAAGATGCTAGATACTATGGTAACAGAGGCCAGATGGATACCATAGCTTACATATATGCTAAAATGAACTCAATGAAGCTCAACAGTTGTAACAGATCCATGTGCTAAAGAAACAGCTAAACAGTTAGAATGCAGTGTTGGGGCTAGAACCCAGAACCTTGCCTCCAAAAACACAGGCCTCTACCAGTTGAGCTAAAGAAGATTCTGCTTCTCTTCCCCAAGACAGCACTTTAGAACACACCCAGAGCAAAGGGGGAGTGAGTGGAATTAGTGTTTTCTGCTCCTCCATTGTCCTCCTCACCTCCTCCCTGCATACTTTGGGATTGTGTGCACCTCTGGGGAACATGGAGGAAGCTACCTCTGTGCTGTCATGAGAATTGGGACTGTGATTAGGGCAGGTGCTTATGATGCTGGAGCAAAGCCCTTTGCTTCTGTCCACCACCCAAGGCACCAGCATAAGGAACATTCACCGTATATCCCTAATATTACACACCCCTAGTCACATGTAGCTTCTGCACAATAGTCAGTAGGCAGCAGCAGTAAACCTATGCAAGAAGACAGAGGGCACACCTGAGAGTTTTCTCAAACCTGCATGCAGCAAAAACATTCTGCACATGTGATCCCCTTCATCTATGCGGTAATAAGATAGTATAGGCTAGATGCTGAGATAGTATAAATCAGCATAGCTCTATTGAAATAAATGGACCCATGTCAATTTACACTAAGTGAGGATGTGGCCCAATGACTTCAGAATGCACTAAAAAAGCCAGAGCTAGCGCAATCTAATGCTCTTTGGAAAACAGAACCAGAAATGCTGATTATGAGGTATTATTCCTGCTAGCCAACTCCTAGAGTTTATCCAGTAAACTCCTTCTAGGAGCCTTTACTACGTTGCAGGATTCCTATTTTCAGAATCTGGGAATGAACGACGCCAGTCTACAAGTTTGTAAGAAATAAATTGCTTTCCAGAAGAGGTTGTTGCCTAGATTACAAAGACAAATGACCCATTTACATGTTAATTAAGTTACATAATTCCCAAGTTACCATTACACAAATACGTGCGTTGCAGTGTGTGCTGCAATAAATCTTGTAATTAAGAACAGGGAGATCCCATTTTGGAGGGAAAATGCCATTACAGAATTTTAATACACACCTTATTCCCTGATTCTAGATGGGAGGACTTACAATTCAGATCTGGTTCCAGATACAATCTTCCCTGAAGTTTAGGGTTGTTGAGGTTCAGGTTTTTGGCTTAGGTCATTAGAGAGATGGGACTGATAAGAAATTTGGATACAGACACGATTGTGATTTTCCCTGCCTTGAAAACATCCCCAAACCCTCTCCACCACCATCCCCTAAAATCACCATAAAGATTTAAAAAGGAAACACAAAATACAAGTCACTAAAACTTGAATTTTTGTAAAAGGAAAACATAAGGGCACAGTAATCAAGTCACCAGACTAACAACTAGTTGGGCCTAAAGCGCTTGCATCTGCCCTTATATATCAGTACACTTTTACCAGCTTAATTTGGAATTTGCTGAAGCAGCAAAGTTTCAGCCAAAACCAGGCTGAATGTGCTTAAAAAGCACTCGGACGATGCTGTGCTGGTTGGACAGGAGTGTAGGTCTTTTCAAGATTCACAAAATTCTGAACTCAGTCCTGCCACCTTCCACAGCTTTCCAGACAAAATTCTGTACAGCAAACTGTGGCAGATTTTGGAGATCTGACTCTTCAGTGTTAGAGGATATGCAAAGGATGCAGCATTGTGTTTCATTATCTGTATTTAAACTTTTGCTCCCTGCTCTGGGCTCAGTCTATGGCCTTTGGATTTGGGATCAATCATGCTGGCAAAGTAATAGCTTCTCTGAATCATTTTTCAGTCTTGTCCTTGTGTGTTTCCAATTCTCTGCTCTTAATTAGATCAACTCAGATTTCAAAAGAGGCTGCAACAGCACTGCCATCCTCCTGTAATCTGTCAAATCCTTTTATAACTTTCTGCCGTTGCTTTTGCAAATGTAGCGTCTCTCTGGAGTGCCCCCGTTGTGTAAAGTGTGTGCTAAGTTCTGATCCAAATCCTCTCTAGGCTCAGCACAAATGTTAACACAATGATGGGGGAGTTTGATGCACATGGAGAGAGAGAGAGACAGACTCATCCTGGGAACTCCTCTAAACTGAGAAGCTGAATCATCCATGCTCTTTTATCAGCTAGACAGCTGGCCATGGGCTGATGGTGACTCTAGAAGAATTTCTGAACTTCCACAATGTACTTGAGGACTAATTTTTTTTAAGATGGTCTTTGTTTCTCAACGAGGTTTAAAAAGTGTGCTGAACACGCATGGATCAGAAGTGCAGAACAGCTGCACCTGAGAATTTCTCTCACTTTTTACTTTACTGTTGCATGACCTCACAAACTTCCTCCTGGTGGGTTAGCACAAGCAAGTAGAATCTCTGGAATGTCGATGCAGGCACCAGCTCAGAAAACAACAGAACATGCATTTTATTACAAGAAGAGGGGATAGAGACAGCTCACCTCCTGCAGCTGGAACTACTGATTCCAAAAAACACTTTCACTGGGCAGAAAAGCACCCCCCACACACACCCTGAACTTCATCTCAGGGTTACTTCCTCAGTCAGGGGTCTTTCCTGTCTGGGAGGAGCAACGACCTTTCTGGACTGTCTGTGGCAGTGTTGCACATACAGGCTCAGCCAGCACAGTAGCGGTTACATTATTTTTATTGTCTAAGCAAATGGCAAAGTACTCCTTCTCACCCTTTTCTTTCAGTGACTTGGAAACAATACTCCGCGCTTTTGCTAACAGATATAATCATTTGCCTGT
This sequence comes from Dermochelys coriacea, assembly GCF_009764565.3. NCBI lineage: Eukaryota > Metazoa > Chordata > Testudines > Dermochelyidae > Dermochelys > Dermochelys coriacea. The sequence continues at coordinate 6,626,547 of NC_050078.2, forward strand.
ATTGATGCTGGTGGTTATAAGTGGGCCATTTCTTGTGTTTGACCAATAATCATGAACTAACGTCAACTGTGATTCTTTTAGTTCTTTCTTTAATCGTTCCTCTGTTTCTTCATTTAGAGCAGTGGTTCCCAAACTGGGGTTTGTGAACCCCTGGGGGTTCGCAAAATGTTACAGGCGGTTCTCGGGGAAAAATTCCCTAATGGCAGACAGGCCAGCAGCCAGGAGCCCCTGGATTTCCAAGAGCTAAGCAGACCAAAGCAAGCATACCTATCACACTCAGGAGATTTAAACTTCAAGACTCCTTATAAGAAATGGAAAGGGAGGTGGATATTTTTTGCTGTTTTTAAAATTAAGTAAGTAGCTAGTATTGTATTTTAAAATTATTATGAAGAACAAGTTTAAGCTTTGTTGTAACGTGCGTTGTTTGCCTGGACTACTCAAGACCTATATGCTTGTGTAGGAGGAACTCTTTGAGTTGGCTTCTTAAATCCCTTCAGACTGTTCCACATCTGATACTCCTTGATGAAACATAGGAGCCTTGTCTATGGATTTCATCACACAGGTTCCTTTATTTGGTAAGCAGCAAAGCTACGTTGAGTTGATCAGACTCAAGTTTAGGGGATGGGTATAGGGCGTACCACACATCCAAAGTTTCACAAACCACCTCTTCCTTTATAGACAATGACACACTACATTAGCTATACATTAAATCACACATTTTTGATTGCCTCGGTTACTTTGTGGGAACCAGTCCCCATACAGCATGTTTTGTCCATGTGCTGTTCATGTGGAACCTGATCTTTACATTCCAGGTTTATCTAGTCCATGGTCCCCAACCATCAAGCTGTTGCTGCTCATGTTAGCTAGCACAGACATCCTGCCTCCAGCATACTGTTTGTCAAGCCCTTATTTACAACTTAACCTTCCATTCACTTTCTCGGTTAGGCCCGCTGAGAAATGAGTTACTAAGTTTTTTGTGTCAAGCCAGGCCTGCAACCCAGAGTGGAGCCACAAGTTGAGAACCTGCCTGCACTTCATTTTTTTGCTTTTGAGTTGCCGAGTGGGTGCTACATTGAAGGCAACACGAACATCCAATAAGATTGAAAACTTGCTTATCAAGTTCATGGTTTTGCCTTTCCATTATTATGGCATGATCACAGATTGATCTTTGGCCTCTGAAGACGAACAGAAACTGCTGGATTAGTGCAGGCTTATCGTGATTGTGTAACAATCACAACAATGGCATTGGAACAGCTGCACAATAGGCCCATCGAATACATCAGTGTTTTCCTCTTCCTCCTCTTTGATAGACAAAAATATTAAATGGTATATTTGGTCTTGAATCGGATGATTCTGATTTTCTAAGAAGGCCACAAATCATTTCTATCTTGCTCTTTAACAACATTCAACAAAGCATTATCTCTTTTTATTATTTCATTTCATCTACTTATTTCGTACCAATCCAGTCAATCTTATCCGGTATATTGAGTCTCTTAAATTCATACATTGACATTTGGTAACCCTTAAACACGAGCAACGTAGAAGCAGTTTTGATCAGCAGTTTTAATATTTACGACATTTCCAATAAGAAACTACCACTTAGGGAATTGAAGACAGAGGGCCTAGTCAGTTTTATAAGGAACCAGATTACAAGATGAACTGCCCACCTTCCAGAAGTTTCTAGATTCCAGAAAACCAATCCCCATATCTCTTGAACACTCCACCCAGTCCAATCTCTTTGATATTCAATGGCAGTTGATTCCACCCACTAGACCAGAGGTGGGCAAATTACAGCCCGCAGGCCACATTCGGCCCGCAGGACTGTCCTGCCCGGCCTTTGAGCTCCCGGCCAGGGAGCTAGCCCCTGGCCCCTCCCGTGCTGTACCCGCTCCCCCAGCTCACTGCACCACCAGTGCTCTGGCCTGCTGCTCCTACCGGGCAGCACGGGCGGCATGGCTGCGAGCTTCTGCTGCTCTGAGTGGCATGGTACGGGGGCGGGGAGTGGGTGGATAAGGGGCAGGGGGTTCTGGGGCGCAGTCAGGAGACAGGGAGCAGGGGGGGTTGGATGGGGGTGGGGGTCCAGGAGGCGGTTAGGGGCAGGGGTCCCAGGATGGGGTGGTCAGGGGACAAGGAGCAGGGGGGGCTGGATGGGTCGGAGGTTCTGGGGAGTGGCGGTCAGGGGACAGGGAACAGAGGGGGTTGGATGGGTTGCGGGTTCTAGGGGGGTGTGTGGATAGGGGTTGGGGCAGTCAGGGGACAGGGAGCAGGGGGGTTGGATAGGGGCGGGGATCCCGGGAGAAGGTGAGAAGTGGGAGGGGGCAGATAGGGGTCGGGGCCAGGCTGTTTGGGGAGGCACAGCCTTCCCTATCCGGCCCTCCATACATTTCGCAACCAGATGTGGCCCTCGGGCCAAAACATTTGCCCACCCCTGCACTAGCCCCACCTCAAACGATTGATGACACCATAAATCCTCTTTCACCTCTAGGCTTCAAGATAGTTCTAGAGCTTTCTTACTGTTTCCTAAAGTTCCCGAAGGACATAACAAGAACCTTGATGTTCTAATCTCTTCCAATTTAAGTTTCCAGAAGAAGGTTCAGATTCATAAAATAAAATTAGAACCTATAATATTAATAACTTTAATATATACTATGTTCATATAATTACTTCAGAGTGATGCACACATTCAAAACATTTACACGGAAAAGAAAAATGGTAAAACCCATGAAAAACTACTTCATTGTATTTTTCCTTATATTAAAGCAGTGACTCCCCCCCCCCCACCTCCCTCAGCCTTGGATACAAATCCCGAGTTGAGCAGGATTCAGAGCAGGATTTTGGCTCAGGTCTGTCCTTGGAAGATACAGACACTTGATCATTTTTTAGTCCTATTGACTTTGTAATATGCCAGTGCAATGTGCCAGACTGCTATTATAAATGTAGTATGTCGTACAGTCTAACAAGAAAATTGTAAATGATCTATTTAAACAAAACAGTGAGTACATTAAGGAGATGACATGTTTTGATGAATCAAATAAATTTCTCCTCTCTCCCATTCCTTTTAAACTTCAAAGCAATCAAATGTTGTTTATGCATAAAATTTAATCCCTTCACAAATCTGTAGCTTGATTGAATTTGCATACTCTATTTCCTCTGAGCCAATGCTAAGAGAGCCTCCTGTAATTTAAACTATTTCCCCTGCAGTCCCCCTATTTTTGCAGTTATATTTTCTATTAGCAGCTCTATTATGCCTAATATCTGTAATGTTGGAGGATTACAATTTTCACTTAAAGCAACCTACGCTTATAAAATGCTTGGATGAAAAAAACCCAAACAAATACAAGGAGAGAAGAGACAATAATTACCTGTCTTTGATGTCACACAGATCAATGTGTAAATCACTAAAATTCCCCAGGGAACCTTGCTGAACTAAAATGAGGTCCTTGGGCTGGTTATCAATAAAGATGAGCCTCATGCAGCCTTGAAAAGCAGTAATGCGATTTAAACATTGGGAATCGGTGAAATTGTCAGGGCATCCTGTGGGACAAAAGGGAAGGAAGGGAAAGAAAAAGAATGAAGAAGAGGGTTAAAATGAGCATTTATTTCTGTTGGGACTTCCTGATGGAAGACCTTGAAATCTAATTATTCCTACTGTTTTCTTTCCTTGCCCTCTACAAGCTTGTGTGTTATAAATCCTATGGTAATGCAGAAGGAGAGCAGTCATCCAAGGAAACCAGGCGCAAGGGCTTCCGACATGCTGAGCACAGTGAAATGCCCTTTGTCTTCTTTAAACACTACAGTCAATAGTTAACTCCTGCCAGAGCAAATGCCGTGCAAAATTTTACAATTGTTACGGGTCAGATTCTATCAGGGCTAGGAGTGCGGATGAAATCCAATGGCCAGTTAGGAAGGAAAAGAGAGTAGAGACCAGCGTGTTTAACTCTATATTTGAACAACTCCTACAGCAGATCAATACTGACAGGTTTCAGAGTAGCAGCTGTGTTAGTCTGTATTCGCAAAAAGAAAAGGAGTACTGGTGGCACCTTAGAGACTAACAAATTTATTAGAGCATAAGCTTTCGTGAGCTACAGGTGCCACAAGTATTCCTTTTCAGATCAATACTGTATATCAGTCTTACAGTAGTTCTCAGAAGCTTCAAGCAGGCCAAGATCCCACTGTGTTAGATGCAACAGGGATCTAGTAGGTGACAGTCCCAGTCCCAAAGAGTTTACAATCAAAAAGATAAGGGGTAACATTTTCAAAAGTGCCTGAATGACTTAGGGGCCTAAATGTCGTTTTCAAAAGCAACATAGGTATTTAGGTGCTGAATGCCTATTGAAAACCAGAAACCTGGCAACGCTGCTGGGAACCTCTCTCCTCGGGTCAGGCGGTTTAGGCACTTGAGGTTTGTTTTGGGGTTTTTTTTTTTTGTTTTTTTTTCCCAGGAATGAGTTAGGCAGCTGCATTGCGGCCCACAAAATAGCCAGGAGTGGTGGTGTCGCCACCCATCTTATCATTTTTAGCTCAATGGTTAGAGCGCTCACCTAGGACATGGGAAATCCAGATTCCAAGCTCCCACCCCCACTAGGTAGGGAGAAAGGATCTGAACAGGGGTCTCCTACCTCTCAGGAGAGTGCTCTAGTCACTAATCTTTGGATATTCTGATATGGCGCTCCCACAGTCTGTACCACCATGGATCAAGAGTGACTGGAGCAAGGGGACTGTGGATGGGGCCTCCCACCATCAGACTGGAGAGACATTTTCACATTCACTCTCTCTCTAGCCCACTAAGAATGTATCCATAGTGGAACAGTCATTGGGCCAGCAAGAGAGAGAATGACTTTGTAGTCCAGTAGTTAAAGCTGGTAGGTGGGAGACCCAGGCTTCAGCCCCAGACCCCCGTACTCCAATCACTCTCTCATTCAGTGTGTGAGTCGCTCTGGGGCTGAGGTGGGATGCTTAGGCATCCGGATGCATAGAGTCAGGCAGCAGTATAGAAGCAGAACCAAAGGTATGGAAGGAACATTTACCCTGACAACGTAGGCACTAAGTAAGTTTAGGGACTTACAGAGTTTGGCGGGAGTTTTCTGGATCGCAGCGGAGCCAAAACTGGGACTTGGATGCCTAAACCCTAGAATTAGGCATCTATGGTTTAGGCAGCTAAAGACCTTCGTGAATCTAGACCTGAATTCCTGTAAGAAACAGATTCTCTTCTTGTAGGAAGATGGAATTCTGTGGCTCAGGACTCTCCTTTCATCCACTCAACCTACTGTGGCTCCTAACACAGAGTCACCTCCCTGATGATGACCCATGCTCCTAAACAGATTAATCTTGAACGTAGAAGGGATCTTCATAGGGACTGCATATAGTCAGAATAAGCACATTAGCAATGGTCTTTATCATATAGACATCGACTTATTTGGGAGATTGGCCAAACACAGACCATCAAATATCAGAATTTCACCCTATATATGAAACTGAAATCTGTCTTTAAAGCACATGGCCTTTCTGAACATCACTTTATGATTATGCAGTATTGTTGTAGCCATGTTGATCCCAGGATATTAAAGAGACAAGATGGGTGAGGCAATATCTTATATTGGACCAACTTCTGTTGGTGCGAGAGACAAGCTTTTGAGCTTACACAGAGCTCTAAGCTCAAAAGCTTGTCTCTCTCACCAAGAGAAGCTGGTCCAATAAAAGATATTGCTCACCCACCTCAAATCACTTAAGACTGACATACCATAAGAGGCACTTTCTGTAAAACATAGAAATCTTTACATTAGCCAAAAAAGGCAGATTTTCTGATTTAAACATATGTGGTGTCTCATGTCAAAGCCCTTAATAAGGATTAGCTTCATAACACCCCTGCATCATTATATTCACTATAGAGATGGGTAGAGAGAGAGACAGAGATGTTAAGTGCCTCACCCAAACTCAAAGTGGTAGAGCCAAAAAACAGAACCCAGGAGTCCTGCCTCTTTGTCCCCTGCCTAAAATCACTGCATAAAACTATATCCCTTGAGCCAAACTTTTTTTTTTTAAAGTTGAGAACATACTCTGCATCTTTTCTGGAATACAGCTGTATTAAGGATGACCTGTCCTAGAGAACTCCAGGTAACGGTCTTGTTTGCTTATTCACTTTTATTCCTTTTTTAATTCAAAATAGAGCAGGCAGGACAGAAAGTTTTGTATTCTGTCCCCACTTGGTCACATCTCTTTCAACACAGTTTTTTTTTCTTACTCTGTTAAAATGTAATGGCACCATAACCTCTACATTCAATGGGGAGGCCAGTCAATTCAAAAGTGGGCCAAATGATGGAACCCTTACTCACGGGGCTGCTCATGAATACAGGAGCTCACTGGAAGAGTTCCTCAATGAGACCTATATTGGGCTCTCAAGTTAAGCAGGGCTGTTATTTAAGGAGCAAAGATGCATCTGGCATTCAAAGTTGTGATGGTGAGAGTAGGCAGCCTAGCTATGTAGCGGCAGAAGAGGTATTGGTTGTATACCCTGTTGGCTGATGGGAGCCACTCTCTTTCATCCATATTGGTTTGTTTGTTGCTTTCTTCTCTCTCATGTTCACTTGTGCCCCATAGCAGTCCTCTGGTATGACAGACTTCACACCAGCACTGCATGCGTTACCCCTCATCGTCGGGACAAGAGCCTGCGATTCCAGTTCCTAATTCCCTGCCACACAACACAGCGGGAGAAATAGGCTTTCAAAGCTCTGTCCCTGGCAGGTGAAATCCATCTGAAACAACCTACCTCCAAAATAGTAGCTTTTCCCAGAATAAATCTGCGAGAGGGTGGTTGCGTGAGCAGCTGCGGCGACGTCGTTATCCAGAGTCAGGGTGATGCGATGCCTTCTGGCATTTATGTTAACTGAATGCCAGAGCCCATCATGGAGATTGCTGCCTGGAAGACAAATGCAGAGGGTAAAGGAGAAGGGGGGAGGAGGAGAAGGTGGTGGTGGTGTTCACCAAGCCTCCTTCATGTTCAGTCTCTGACTGCATGGGGAGTAATAAAACAGCCTGGCTGGGAATGCAAAGAGCAGGCAGCAAGAAGAAACCAGCTGAGCTGATGATTTGATGTTTCTCTGCTCAGTCCATTACCTCTGGAAGTGCTGTGGAGTAGAACAGAAAGTGGAGAGATTTTCAAGACCTTCTTAAAGGATTTCGGAGGACAAGACCCATTGGCTTTCAAAGAGACTTGTGCTCCTAAAGCCCTTTGGCACTTTGAAAAATCCCCCCCCCTCCCAATAAGGTTAATAAAGCCAAAATATCATCTGGCTATATGGAGGCCCATGAGCATTATGTTTGACGATTGTGCTCCTTGAAAGCCAAGACTGCCACTCGGCACAGCCACTTCTACAGCTAATGTTCCTAGGGGATATTGCTAATTGTGTCTTCTCTCTTTTGCACACCTGTGCAAGGCTGGGGCCAAGCTGACCCTTTTCTTCTTTACTCGGTGAATCTGTGTCAGAATTATGACTCTTCAAATGTTGTAATACGTAAGAATCCCAGGTCATCTATACGAACAGCCTTACAAGTCACTGGACATGATTCTGACTGCACTTACACCAGTGTAAGTCAGAAGTAACTTAACTGCAATCAGTGGAGGTGTGCCAGCATAAAACTGGTGCAAGCAAGATCAGAACTGGACTTCTGATATTTATTCTTGCTAATGGGATTCTCACATTAACATTGCTTTTTGGAGGAAGAGAAAAGGATTTTAGTGATAAGTAGAGGCATGTTAACAATTCAAAACTAAGGGCAAAAACTGTGTTGGGAAAAATCACTTAATTAGGAGCTAGGAAATGAGACTATTTCCATAAAAGCTTTTTCTACAGTATGCACATTTTTTAAGGAAAAACAGGCTAATTTTCCAGGAAAAATGGACCAATTTCCATCCAACATTAGGACTATTTTTAAGTGAGAAACGTTGCTAAGGTCTGAAAATTGTTCAAGAGAAGATGGATCAAACTGGGGGTGGAAATGGGTCTATTTGTGAACAAAAATGCCTTTGCAGGGAGATGAGGACATTTGCAATTTCCCCATGCTTTTCGTGTGAATGTAGCCTCGTCACCGATATTTTGCGGCTATCTCAGGTTAACGATTTCACAACAAAATTAAACAAGCAAAACAATTTGACTTTCTCCCACCTTCACAAACAACTTCATTGCAAGGCAGGATGAAAGCGCCATATTCAACCTTTCCTTTGGGGCAACCTAGGACTTTAGCCAGCTTCTTGAAGCTTGTCTTGAAGCAGAGCTCCACCCTCCTTTTACCATTAACTTTGCGAACTTTGCAAGATGAACACCAGGGTTCTATCTGACCAACTCTTCCCTGTGAAAGGTTATCAAACCTTTTTTTTTTTTGCTCCCTTTAAGAGCCAGGGATTTGTCCAGGTCCAGTTTCTATCCGGCATATTTTAATGTTGCTGATCATTTTATTTACTACTACTTTTTGACTAATGGATTTTTTTTTTAATTTCTAATCTACCAGCACACTCTTCATTTGCCTTGGGAAATCTGAGTTCAGATCCCAAGTGGAAATGAATTTGCCACATCTCCTACAAGTCCCAGTTTCTTCACAACTCTAATGACGGGAACGCTCTAGGTCATGTCTGGGAGGCATCAACAGCGCTATAATGGGAAGCCTGCATGAGACCTGCCCAGACTGTGCTTGGCTCTACCACAAAGAGAGAACAGGCCGATTAGTTAGCCATAGCAGCCAATATAGAGGTGTTCCATACATTCTATTTTAAGAGTATTTTTTCCCGCACTTGGCCCTATTAAAGTCTGCTTTGTGCCATTCCAGCTGTGTAAAGTAGCCTCAGAGCTGGCTTAAGTGGCCAACTAGATTCTCCTTGCACTAAGGAATCCTCCAGTGCTGTTGATCAAGCACTACAGCCCCTGCACCACCCCCACCTGGCAGCTCGCAATGAGGGGGTGTGCTGGGGTATGGCCTAGAGAAAGGGTCATGGCTCTGGGAGTCATTGCAATCAGGCTCAAACTGAGAAGAGCCATAGGGTTTCCCTAAATTGTGGCAGGGGTCGAACTGACCCCAACTGGCTCCAGTATCGTTGCGGGCAGCAGGAGGGTTAGAGGAGGATTAGAGCTAGTTTTACCCAGTCCTTTCAGGTCCTTTGGGAAATGGAGTTTGATTAAACTCAAGGATCTAGCCCACCTTTTTTAATAGCTGAAAAGACGGGATTTTCACTACTTTTCTATTGAGCAATAGAAGTTAGTCAGTCTGGTTTTCTACAGAAAATTTAGGCTGACTATAAAGAAAATTGTTGTTCGGCAGATTTAGGCCAGAGCTACCCAGATCCAAGCTTCCTTGGTTCAGGCTCAGCATTAACGTAGACAGTCCCACTATTATTGCTCCAAAGATAAGGTTCAGTTTGGTAAGGAAAAACAAGATCAGACCTTCCCTCAGGTGGTTGTTCTCCCTTTCAATATGGCTGGCCCCAGAGATTAGAAACAGGCATAGGAAAGAGGAGCCAATGAAAGTACCTGCACTGATCTCCATGGAGTTTTCTGCCACTTTCTGTATGACAAGTGTCAACCTGCCAGCGTGAAGGTAAAGCAGGAGAACGCCGGACTCTTCGGACAGCTCCGTGGACAGAAGCAGCCCATCTTTGTTCCACGTTCGAAACTGGAAGCTGACTGACAGCCCATCAATCTGGGGGGTGCCAGGTAAGAGCAAATAGCTGCTGCTGGAGCTGACAAAGGTGATGGGAACAATTGGTGGTTCTGAGCAGGAAAAGGTCACGTTGCCCTAAAAAACAATAAGACGCAAACACGTCAGGCTGTTTTTTTTTTCATTTGGAGACCTGCCAGCTGCTTTAAATACCTACCCTGAAAGCTGGCCTTGATTTGGGGATTATTTTGCTCTCCCATAGGAGTTCTAAACATTGTACATTTATGTCATCTGCATAGGTTGACACCAGCAAGTGTCTTGCTGAGATGCAGTTATGGACCTGATCCTGTTTTAGCTTAGCTCAAAGGTGGATGTTTGGCCATTGACCAAAATGGGAATAGGATCAAACTCTTGTCTACCAGATCAGTTGTTCAAGAGATTATACATATGGTGGCTTCTGTGCATTTAGATAGTAGAATTTGTGTTGGGGCAGTGGGTGGGAAACCTCACTATGTATTTTTTTTCTTATTTTACATGTATATCTACCATGCCGTAAAAAATAATGAACCCTTGGATTTATTTAGCACCTCCCAATATGAAAGACTTCAAAGGGGGCAGAAAAAACTATTATGTCATTGTTTTGTGCACTGTTAAACAGCCATCATGTCTCATCCCAGAGCGCTGCCCCTTCAGCAGTGGTGGGCAAAATTGCTCCTCTAATGTGCTTTGTGATCACTATGGATGAAGAGCACTACCCTAAATGGAATTCTAATTGCAAGTTTCTCCCACCACTGAAATGCAGCCACCTCAGGGCTGAAAGGTATTATTAGCCTTTATGAACAAGTAAAGTTACAGACTAGTTTGTTAGGATGTGAAGACCAATTTATTAAATTAAAACTACAGGAAACATTTATGTAGTCAGAATGTAAGCACCCAAAGTGGAACGTGGCCAGTGTTCTTAGACCAGTCTATAGGACATAGTCTTGTTACTCCACAAAGTGTAGAAACGAATTGTTGGATGATCCCATTCTGATTAACAATGGTTATGAAGGAGGGCACAGGCACTCTTACCCACATCCTTCCCATTGTTGCCTATACAGAAACAATTTTTGGGACGTTATTACAATGCTGCATGCATAACAAAACGATGACAGCCAAGATAAAATCAAACACATTTCTAATGGTATACTTAGGTTGTTTAGTACCTTTCCCTGCCAGCACTCTCACTGAAATCAGGGGGACTACTTGAGAAGTTAGGTACTGACCTACCAGAGTAGCTCCATTTTGAACATTATCTCAGATCTTATTTCAGAGTAGCAGCCGTGTTAGTCTGTATTCACAAAAAGAAAAGGAGTACTTGTGGCACCTTAGAGACTAACAAATTTATTAGAGCATAAGCTTTCGTGAGCTACAGCTCACTTCATCGGATGCATTTGGTGGAAAAAGCAGAGGAGAGATTTATATACACACACACACAGAGCCATTGTTTCATTTTCTCTTTGTGTGTGTGTGTATATAAATCTCTCCTCTGCTTTTTCCACCAAATGCATCCGATGAAGTTAGCTGTAGCTCACGAAAGCTTATGCTCTAATAAATTTGTTAGTCTCTAAGGTGCCACAAGTACTCCTTTTCAGATCTTATTGCAGCCAGTAGGAGAAGAAGATACCTTATTGGTTTTTTTCAGCCATAGTCCATGCTGATTATCTAGCCAGGCCATTTGAATCAGATAACAAAAACTTAACAATTAATGAGGTCAAAACATATTTACAGTACAACATTTCTTCAAAACTAGAAAATTGCTGCAACCAGCTTGTGTGGAACCAAAAAGCTTTGTAAAATACGGGCTGGAATCTGATGAACCCGTTCAAGTGAAATGCTTTCTCCATGGTACAGCCTCTCATTAGAGCTGATATCTCATTCTAACAGCATAATTATAATGAGCAATACATGACTAATATGTAGGAACTTGTATGGTGCTTGAGGAATCCCTTATCAAAATGACAACACAGGTAATGGAACTATACCCTATCATTTTGAAGACCCTTTCTAGTCTTTATTTTACACTGGAAATTAATAAAGTGCCAGAAAGAGAATTAATATCTTACTGAATGAAATAAACTCTTGATGGATTATTTTTTCTAGGTGATGAACCAAAATAAGCAATGGGAAAAGAAAACAGAGGGTATGTCCTGTCAGAATGAAGAGGTAGATGTTCTTATCCAAAAAGTATCCAAACTTATCTAAGCCTCAATCACCTGAGAGCTGGTATGGAAATTTCCTCATAACCTCTTAAAAGTTTCTAGTATATCTTGGTTTCATCTAAGTAGGAGATACCAGAAGGACTACTTTTCTTGGGGTATTTCCCCTTCTGGCCTCAGCCAAAACCATAAGGCACAAAAATATATGAAAATTACATGAACAAACAAGTAAAGCTGATTGGACTAATGCCTAGAAAAACTGTAAAAATTTGCTCAACATTTTCATATTTTTATAGTCAAAATTAAAAATGCAGAAAAAAAGTGTCTGAAATTTTTACATTGAAAATATTTCAACTAATTCTACAAAAAGGTTAGTCAAACTTTCATGGACCTCAAAAAACATACATAGGCTTGAGCTCAGAGAGAATGTTCACTGATGTTCATATTTTTTCTGAGCCTTCACCTCCATCTCTCATTGGAAGAAGCGAGCTATTTGCTTCATGAGCAGCAAGCAGGGTGCTAATCTTTGCATGGCATAGCATAGCTAAATGAAGCTAGAGTTTAGATATGGTTTTGTCTCCAAATTCTTTGCAACCATTACTAACTGGCTGAAATGCACCCCAGAATAAACCAAGTGTTTCATAGTGCACAGCAAGATTTGAGAATGGGCCAAATTCACTTCTGGTATAAGCCAGTGCAGCTCCATGGATGTCAATGTAGTTACCTCCACTAATAGATCTGCCGAAATAGATTTAGAAAGTGAAGTATATGTCATCTGATTGAATTTATATACAAGATTTTAATTACACAGAATGTAATTTACCCGAGTTTGAATTTGGTCAGGATATTGGAGTAAATGTCCCCATATTTGGAAAATATATTGTGGGATCTTAAATGCTTCAAGCACACTTTTGTGTCTCATCTGAAAGTCAGCACAACACCTCTTAGCAGCATGCTAAGGTAAGAGTTCAGTATTTACCCAGATGAAAAAGTTACTTACTGAATTACCAGTACCGATTGATTTTGATTGGTCTCCCATCCACATACTAATCTAGACCAAGCCTCCTTAACATCACAGAGCTGACAAGAGTCAAATGTTAAAAGGACCTGACTACAGCTAGCTGCAAAGAATACCATATGAAGTATACTATGTGGAATACTTGATCTACTAAAGTGGGAATGCTTTGCAAAATAAAAGGGGTTAAATTTACAATGAATATTATCCACAAAAGTTATTCCATTGGGTCTAGTCACAAGTAAACAATTCCCTATAAACCTAAATTTTATCAGTCCCAGTTGGCCGCAGTTTCAAAACCCTCTCGAGTAAATACAAGACTTTCAGCAAACAGTTGATTTTACAAATTAACCTAGTTTAATTGAAAAGTAAATGTTCATTGGCAGGGAAACAGGATAAGAAGAGTCTAGTCTTTAGAGATATAAGGGGGATGTACAGTTATGTACAGTTGCTAGAAATGCCAGTTAACTATCATCAGGCATTTGAGAATTCCATTGAATCCGATGTCTCCAAACTGATTAACTCTGCCTTTAATAAGTAATGAAATCTATTCAAAAGGGCTCTTACTGCTATTACAAGTGGAACTCTCTAAATCTATAGAATAAAATGGAGATGTTTAAATATTTCCTAGGCAAATGTTGTTCTGACCCTCCCTCTTAGAGCAGTGTTCTATCACTCTCTATATTGTCAGGGGAGACATAGCAGGGTGAGTGTGTCCTAATTTGGCAAAGATGTTGATTAAACAGTTGAAATCATAGCAGAAAACAGCACTTTAGTGTTCAAGGAAGAGACTAAATATTTTTCTGAGACCCAACTTGAGGATACTGTTGCCATATAGTTGATTGGGATACAAATGTGATACCACACAGAGGACCAGATGATTCTGAAGGTCATGATCCTAACCCAAAGCCACCTGGCCTCTTTCCAATGACTTCTCAGGGCTTTGGATCAAACCCTAGAAGAATAGACATTAATGGACCATTCAGCTTTTCCTTGGCCTTTTACATAGTCCTAGCTACTTTTGAAGAAACAGGAGAAACTGCCACAGTTGGAGTAGGATGAAGCAGGTGGCCAGATGAACCAATGCTGACACATCAGAGCACTACAGAATAGTCATCTGAACAAGAAGCCTCTATGTTTAGCCTACCACAGAGATGCAGACCAAGCCAATTGCATGAATAGGGAGAGCAAGCGAATAACATTTCTGAGCTCTCACTTCCCCTGAAGGAACAGGGTATCTTTATTCTGCTCATTAACCACTTTGGGGATAGTATCCAAAGCAGCAGAGAGATGTTTTATCTGGGAAGAGTTAAAGGGAGAGGTCAGATGGCTGGTAAGTGGACAGAGCTCAGATTACCCGAGCATAAGAGATGGCCTCATGTGTATTAATAACAGAGTAGAGAAGGTCACGCTGGCTTTATTTATTTATTTATTTATTTAGGGATTGGGTCCCTACAAAGAAAAGTATCATTTAACCAAAATAAAACATTCAATAGACTACAGTATTTTCCCTGTGGGACTCCGGGAGATTATATGCTTGGCTAAACAGCTCTGAGTTTTCTTTATCTCAGCCTCCTGAGCTTTTAGGTCATAGGCCAACATTGTAACAAAAGATTTTACAGCCTTTGCACTTGCAGTAACTGAACATTATCACTCCATAATATGTGGCCATAGCTGAGACTCGGCTGCAAATGACAGGAGTAGCTATAAAGCTAATTTGAAAAATTATAAATCATTCCTTCTGGGGAGGGTGCCCAAGCAAGGGAGGGAGGCACGGCAAGAAAAAAAAATAATATATAGCTCACTCTCTCCTTCCTTTGACGAGGGAGAGCAATACTAAAGCCAGTCTTTCAAATTCACCTTACTGAGGAGTGAACACAACGGATGAGTTAGCTGAAATCTGTGAATTATCACAACACTGGCTTGTACTTTATACCAATCTTGTCTGTGGTTTATTAGATTTTATTCTCTGGAAGAAAACATAATAGCAAGGAGATTTTTTTTATTATTATTAAAACTCAGCAATATCCACTTTAAAATAGAAAAGTGCCTGCAAAGCAATTCTGATCAACTTTTTTTTTATTAGTTTCTTCACTGAATTTGTTTTCCCCTTTAAACTCTGGGAGTCAAAATATGATAAGGCCAAAGTGGACTGACTAATTGATTAAACCATGGGAATGAATAGTTCAGATTCCAGCTCCTAATCCTGGCTGAGTAAATTCAATCCTTCTTCCTACACTAGGTATATACTGTACATAGAATACTATGTAGATTACTGATCATGCATAATTTGGACGAGACTTAAAAACACAAGGTCATTTAATCAGAATGGGGGTTTGCCTTGGCATCCTTAACTGCTTGAATATCATTGTAACAACTAATATACCACTTTCATGGTATCTAGCCATAAAGGGCAGCAGGTGATCTCTTTATTGAAAACTTGTAACTTATTGCTACTCTTAATCATTGTGAGATGTGTATACTGTAATGTTTAAGGAATAATATAACTATAAATTCTTGGAATGAAATTGAGTCACCAGGTAATTATGTGTCTCACCGTTGTCACCCCCTCCACCTTGCTAATTATGCAATGCATTGTGCTATTGTCCACTACTGCAGTAACCTTGAAAAGTCAATAGAAAACCATCAAAGATAAACTATAAATACTGAAACCACTTGGAAGTGAAAAGGAATGATACGACAGCAAGAGGATGGTCCTATCTGTAAATAAAGACCCTCCCCCCTAAAAAGATTCAGTATAGCACCGGGTGGAGAAAGACACTCTTCATCCATTCACTGAAGAGGTATCTTGATGAGCAAGGATGCTTTATGACAGACCAGGTCCTGGCTCCCTGGGGCCAGCAAATGCTGCACAAGACTGAACTTGGGAGTGAGAATCTACTTTATTTGCTAGGGAAAGGTGACTATTAATAAGCGTAGGCCCTTGTGTGCATGTTATGATTTTATTGTGAATGTAACCCTTTGTTTCCATCACTCACACTGGTTTCTATTTGGCACCTTAGAGACTAACAAATTTATTAGAGCATAAGCTTTCGTGAGCTACAGCTCACTTCATCGGATGCATCGAATGCATCCGATGAAGTGAGCTGTAGCTCACGAAAGCTTATGCTCTAATAAATTTGTTAGTCTCTAAGTTGCCACAAGTACTCCTTTTCTTTTTGCGAATACAGACTAACACGGCTGCTACTCTGAAACCTGGTTTCTATTTGAATCCCTGCTCTTTTTTAAAATAAATTTCCTTTCGTTTTACTATAATCGGATTCAAGTTCTGTGTGTGATACAGGAGCGGTGCTCTAAGGTGAAACTGGTAAACTGGGGTTCTCTGTTCCTTTGGGAATAGAGGAGCTGGGATTTCAGTGATCAGGGGCCAGAAACCACAGGGGGATATTTTGAAGGGAGTCAGCAACTGGGTGCATCTATTGTCAACCAGCAGGGCTCGTAGAGGCCAGATGAGAGTGCTTGATTGGCTGACAGGCTGGTAGTGATAGGGAGCTCATGCCCAGCTGGGCACACAAGACTCCCTCATGCTGGGGGAAACTGGCAACAAGGTGAATCACAGCCGTGAGGTGCCCTGAGAAACATCACAATGTTGTACACAGCAGGATCTCTACCCCTTCTGCTAGCTGACCAAAGGCCATGCTATATATAAAGAGCTACTGAGACATTGAAGTGTAAGACGGTTGGAAACAGGAAAAAAGGGTTATTGTATCAGATTCGTGATCCACAGTTTGGGAACTACAGCTGTAAGGGAAGAACATAAATTGTTGTGCAAAAGTCAACCTGGTTTCTGTAAAGGGAGATCATGTCTTACTAATCTATTGGAGTTCTTTGAAGGGGTCAACAAACATGTGGACAAGAGGGAGTCAGTGGACATAGTGTACTTAGATTTCCAGAAAGCCTTTGACAAGGTCCCTCACCAAAGGCTCTTACGTATATTAAGTTGTCATGGGATAAGAGGGAAGATCCTTTCATGGATTGAGAACTGGTTAAAAGACAGGGAACAAAGAGTAGGAATAAATGGTAGATTTTCAGAATGGAGGGGGTAACTAGTGTTCCCCAAGGGTCAGTCCTGGGACCAATCCTATTCAACTTATTCATAAATGATCTGAAGAAAGGGGTAAATAGGAAAGTAGCAAAGTTTGCAGATGATACTAAACTGCTCCAGATAGTTAAGACCAAAGCAGACTGTGAAGAACTTCAGAAAGATCTCACAAAACTAAGTGATTGGGCAACCATGTGGCAAATGAAATTCAATGTGGATAAATGTAAAGTAATGCACATTGGAAAAAATAACCCCAACTATACACACAATTTATTGGGAGGGATAGCTCAGTGGTTTGAGCATTGGCCTGCTAAACCCAGGGATGTGAGTTCAATCCTTGAGGGGGCCATTTAGGAATCTGGGGCAAAAATTGGGGATTGGTCCTGCTTTGAGCAGGGGGTTGGACTAGATGACCTCCTGAGGTCCCTTCCAACCCTGATATTCTATGATATGATGGGGGCTAATTTAGCTACAACTAATCAGGAGAAAGATCTTGGAGTCCTCGTGGATAGTTCTCTTAAGACGTCCATGCAGTGTGCAGCGTCAGTCAAAAAAGCGAACAGGATGTTAGGAATCATTAAAAAAGGGATAGAGAATAAGACGGAGAATATCTTATTGCCCTTATATAAACCCATTGTACGTCCACATCTTAAATACTGCATACAGATGTGGTCCCCTCATCTCAAAAAAGACATACTGGCATTAGAAAAGGTTCAGAAAAGGGCAACTAAAATGATTAGGGGTTTGGAACAGGTCCCATATGAGAAGAGATTAAAGAAGCTAGGACTTTTCAGCTTGGAAAAAAGAAGACTAAAGGGGGATATGATAGAGGTCTATAAAATCATGAGTGGTGTGGAGAAAGTGAATAAGGAAAAGTTATTTACTTCTTCCCATAATATAAGAACTAGGGGCCACCAAATTAAATTAATGGGTAGCAGGTTTAAAATAAATAAAAGGAAGAAGTTCTTCACTAAGCTCATAGTCAACCTGTGGAACTCCTTGCCTGAGGAGGTTGGGAAGGCTAGGACAGGGTTTAAAAGAGAAGTGGATAAATTAATGGAAGTTAATCCATTAATGGCTATTAGCCAGGATGGGTAAGGAATGGTGTCCTAGCCTCTGTTTGTCAGAGGGTGGAGATGGATGGCAGGAGAGATCACTAGATCATTACCTGTTAGGTTGACTCCCTCTGGGGCATCTGGCATTGGCCACTGTTGATAGACAGGATACTGGGCTGGACGGATCTTTGGTCTGACCCAGTATGGCCGTTCTTATGTTCTTAAGGGACTCATTTAGCCTCATTTTGAACCTGCTTGAATGCTGTGGGATTCAGAGTTTGATTCAGATGTCATTTAGCTCACATTCTGCTTGAAGGGGCTGTGAAAAAAGGGGCAGAGGTGATGAAGAAAGAAAAAATTGAAGTGGAAAACCAAAGTGAACTGGACTCGGCCTCACTATCCATCACAGGAGGTCTTCTGGTAGTCCAGGATGCAGTTCCTGCATTTTTCCCCCATGGCCCCACCCATCTCTGCAGAAGTTATGGTGCACTCTGGAAAATTGAGAGCTGGGAAAGCATTGTGGTGATCCACGTCTGATTTCCCTCAATGGCTCCAGCACATTTTTCCTCAGTGTACAAGTTAAAAAAATGTTTTGTTTTCCAATTCTCTGACCTATAAGCGCTATTTGGGATATTTAGAAATGACTGGCCTGATTTTAAGAGGTAATAATGAACCCTTATTATAGTGCTTAGGCAGAAGGAAACATGAATATAGACAAGCAGATTCTTCTCAAGATGATAGTGCCTCAAATCAACTTAACAGAATAGCATGTTTGGAAAGGAATGAATTATTAGTTTACATTCTCCTGTCACTAGGCATTTCTCCTCACTCTTTGATGCAGGCAATTGGTTATTTCCCCAGGGAGCACAGTGATTGCATTTGTGTGTCACCACATCCCTCATTATGCTGAATTGTCATTCCCAGATTCAGCATGGCAAGCTGAAATGGAATTTCAAGCACACGAGGGCTGACTACATCGGTTTACAATAGGAAACAGAGAAGCCTGACACTTTCCTCTCAGATCTCAAATAGGCTGGGGGGTTCTCTCTGCTATTTAAAAAATACATCAATATATTTGTGAACCTGGGGAATGGGAAGGGGAACATTCCCTATTTTAAGTGAACAGGAAAAATGACACAGTGTCAAGAAGCTCAAGACCTGTCTTTTCTGACATCTTCTTTCCTACTCCCAATCTTCTTCCCCTCCATGTTCTACTCAAGGTCTCTTTCACACAGGTCTGAAAGTCTGGGTGATCTCACTAAAGGCTAACCTGTAGGCCAAAAGCTTAAGACTAGGCAGATATGGGGTAGAACCAGGAGGCCAGATGCTCTGTTATGTCCAACTTCTGATGGATGCAGCAGAGATGAGGGACGGTTACAGCTTCCTGACCCACTGCCAGCCCTCTAATCTGTACTAGCTAGATATGGTGCCTCAGTGACCATCTTCAAGCTGGGGAGTGCCAGAGTGCAACCACCTGTGGAACTCTTTGCCAGAGGATGTTGTGAAGGCTAAAATTATAACTGGGTTCAAAAAAGAACTAGTTAAGTTTATGGAGATTAGGTTCAACAATGGCAATTAGCCAGGATGGGCAGGGATGGTGTCCCTAGCCTCTGCTTGCCAGAAGCTGGGAATGGGCAACAGGGGATGGCTCAATAGATGATGACTTGTTCTGTTCATTCTCTCTGAAGCACCGGGCATTGGCCACTGTCGGAAGACACAATCTTGGGCTGAATGGACCTTTGGTCTGAACCAGTCTGGCTGTTCTTATGTTTTTATCATCAGGCTCTCTCCATACCCGCTCTCCACCAAGTGGGTCAAGAACTGATGGGAGGCTTGCATAGGAGCTAGCTTTACACCAGCTGTAGACTCCCCAAGGCTGGCCAGTCTCCACTGCCTGAGCAACATAAAAGGAATGGGACAGCGCAGAAAACCTGCCCCAGCAGCTACAATTAGGCTCTCTAAGAGACTGGGTGGTTTTTTTTCAAGTGTTTGTAAAAGCCACCCAGGGACACTTGGTGAACATGAAATTTCATCCTGAAGTGGTGGTGGTACTGATGGTTAATGAAGTTTGACAACTTTTTCCAACCCAAACCAGTGAACATTTAAGAGATAGAATGCCGAGACACTATACGACTGTTATCAAGGTCAAGGACTGAAGAGGAAAATCTATCAGAATGGAAAGAAAAAGCTCCCCAGAGAGAAGGCACTAACATTGCATGGGATGACCAAGCAGAACGGATACAGGTTGCACAAGACAGGCAGGGAAATCTAAAGGCAAATTCCAGTTCAGAAGAGACAGATTGCCTCATTGTCTCAAGGCCTTTCCCAAAGGACATTTATTGCATGCCCAATGACTACAAATGAGTTGCAGAAAA
Organism: Dermochelys coriacea; assembly: GCF_009764565.3. Lineage (NCBI taxonomy): Eukaryota > Metazoa > Chordata > Testudines > Dermochelyidae > Dermochelys > Dermochelys coriacea. The sequence continues at coordinate 6,646,898 of NC_050078.2, forward strand.
GGACAAGTGCAATGATAATAAAATGCACCATCCAAGCATATTGTCTAAATGGAGGGTTTATATTGTCAGTCTGCATTTTCTCTTCCTTGCACTAGGTGTAGCCATTTGGGGGGCCATTCCTCTTATCGAGCAGGCTTTTATTTTTTCACCAAGAGGTCTGTGCCTTTGGAGTTGAAGTGTTGTCATTCTTCCCAGCTCAAAAAAGACCCATATTTAACAAAAACAGAGGCTGATGGATGTCCCACTGCTCACAAGACAGGCTCACTTCCTCTGGTTCATATTTACATTTTGCTAATGTACACTAGGTAGAAGGTGACAAAACAGACACTTGTCCATTGAAGTCTGCCTCCATTTTGGAGGGAAAAGCCATTTTGGTCAGGAATGATGACTTTTCTAGTTTAACACTTGTGGGTCTGGGTTTAGACTTTCAGTCGGGAGATAGTAATTTGTCATTTGCCTCCAGGATTAAACAGGTTTCAGAGTAGCAGCCGTGTTAGTCTGTATTCGCAAAAAGAAAAGGAGTACTTGGGGCACCTTAGAGACTAACAAATTTATTAGAGCATAAGCTTTCGTGAGCTAAGGCTCACTTCATCGGATGCATTTGGTGGAAAAAACAGAGGAGAGATTTATATACACACACAGAGAACATGAAACAATGGGTTTATCATACACACTGTAAGGAGAGTGATCACTTAAGATAAGCCATCACCAGCAGCAGGGGGGGGAAAGGAGGAAAACCTTTCATGGTGACAAGCAAGGTAGGCTAATTCCAGCAGTTAACAAGAATATCAGAGGAACAGTGGGGGGTGGGGTGGGGGGGAGAAATACCATGGGGAAATAGTTTTACTTTGTGTAATGACTCATCCATTCCCAGTCTCTATTCAATCCTAAGTTAATTGTATCCAGTTTGCAAATTAATTCCAATTCAGCAGTCTCTCATTGGAGTCTGTTTTTGAAGCTTTTTTGTTGAAGGATAGCCACTCTTAGGTCTGTGATCGAGTGACCAGAGAGATTGAAGTGTTCTCCGACTGGTTTTTGAATGTTATAATTCTTGACGTCTGATTTGTGTCCATTCATTCTTTTACGTAGAGACTGTCCAGTTTGGCCAATGTACATGGCAGAGGGGCATTGCTGGCACATGATGGCATATATCACATTGGTAGATGCGCAGGTGAACGAGCCTCTGATAGTGTGGCTGATGTGATTAGGCCCTATGATGGTATCCCCTGAATAGATATGTGGACAGAGTTGGCAACGGGCTTTGTTGCAAGGATAGGTTCCTGGGTTAGTGGTTCTGTTGTGTGGTGTGTGGTTGCTGGTGAGTATTTGCTTCAGATTGGGGGGCTGTCTGTAAGCAAGGACTGGCCTGTCTCCCAAGATCTGTGAGAGTGATGGGTTGTCCTTCAGGATAGGTTGTAGATCCTTGATGATGTGTTGGAGAGGTTTTAGTTGGGGGCTGAAGGTGATGGCTAGTGGTGTTCTGTTATTTTCTTTGTTGGGCCTGTCCTGTAGTAGGTGACTTCTGGGTACTCTTCTGGCTCTGTCAATCTGTTTCTTCACTTCAGCAGGTGGGTATTGTAGTTGTAGGAATGCATGATAGAGATCTTGTAGGTGTTTGTCTCTGTCTGAGGGGTTGGAGCAAATGCGGTTATATCGTAGCGCTTGGCTGTAGACAATGGATCGAGTGGTATGATCTGGATGAAAGCTAGAGGCATGTAGGTAGGAATAGCGGTCAGTAGGTTTCCGATATAGGGTGGTGTTTATGTGACCATCGCTTATTAGCACCGTAGTGTCCAGGAAGTGGATCTCTTGTGTGGACTGGTCCAGGCTGAGCCTGGGTGCTAATAAGCGATGGTCACATAAACACCACCCTATATCGGAAACCTACTGACTGCTATTCCTACCTACATGCATCCGATGAAGTGAGCTGTAGCTCACGAAAGCTTATGCTCTAATAAATTTGTTAGTCTCTAAGGTGCCACAAGAACTCCTTTTCTTTCAGGATTAAACAGAGTCTCTAGTGAAAATAGAATAGAAGGGGCCGTACTCCCTTGTTCCTTGGAAAAACACTTTGTTATTACAGGTTTCAGAGTAGCAGCCGTGTTAGTCTGTATTTGCAAAAAGAAAAGGAGTACTTGAGGCACCTTAGAGACTAACAAATTTATTTGAGCATAAGCTTTCGTGAGCTACAGCTCACTTCATAGCTGTAGCTCACAAACGCTTATGCTCAAATAAATTTGTTAGTCTCTAAGGTGCCACAAGTACTCCTTTTCTTTTTGTTACTACAGTTACTTTGACAGCTTGAATGACAAAGTGGACTGGTGGGCAGAAGGTAAGCAAAGGAAAATTTGTGAGCAGAACTTTTTGGACCACGGTACAGAATAATTTCCACAGGTGTTAAACTTACAGGGACTCAGGTATACAATGGACTGTTTGAAGTGGAGAACCAAAGTTCGTGCTATACTTCATTGTGTGCCTTTGCCATTCCCCTTCACCATGTTTTCCCATTCAGTGCTACCTCACAAAGCACAGCAACATAAAGCAAAGCCCAAGCACAACTGGGGGAAGTCACAGAAATTTCAGAGTGACTTTTGACACTCTGGGCATGTGGAATCATCACTTGAAGACCACGATTGACTTGGAGTACAGCCCTCTTGTCCCACAAGACCTTTCATAAGGCCAAAGCTCTTTTCAGTGTTTCAGAGCCAAATCCTCTGAGTCAGTGAAATCCTGGGGTGAGGAGAGAATTGTGGAGGTCCTGTAGCACCTGAGTCATGGAGGAGTTAGGAACTGTGCCTGTGAAAATCAAAATGCCTTGTGGGGACGTGGGGGCCAGAACTGTTGGAAAGAGTATGCTTAGCAATGTCAACTTCTACACATGTACAATTGGACTTTTACCCAAGACTCCACATAGTGCAAGTTGGAATGCTGTGAGGGTAGGACCCTGGCCAGGTATTCTAGACATGCAATTTAAAGGGGTGTAAAAAGTATGATTTCCAGATCACTGATCCAACACATACTTAATGCTGGCATAAAACATACTAATGTGTCTCTTTTGATACTTAGGGCTGCATCACTCATAAGTTCATTTAGAAGTCAATGTTTTGCCTCAGTGTTTGGCCCTGTTTTTACAAATATATGCAGGAAGTTCTCCAAGGAAATACTTTTGTCCAACCTTCCAAAACATGCAGCATGAGTAAATCACTCAGGATATAAAAACCAATCACAATGGTGTTTTTTTTTAAAATCCTGAACACTAGAGTAGAGTGGACCATTCTCTTTCCTTATGAAGTTAAGGGTCCCTCAGTTTCTTCCTGGAACGTGCAAATTCATGAGACACTTCCTACAGCAGGTCCAATGTTCCTAATATGTATATTTCTTTTACCGTTCCTTTCCCTATGGAATAAGATAAATAGAGCTAGTTGAAATGTTTGACATTTTGAAATATCAGTGAAATTGTGACTTTCAAGATGAAAACAAACAAAAAAAAATACCCCAGAAAAACATTTTGATGACATTTTTGCCAGTCTCTTTTCCTTATTGGCTCAGCTACAGAATTCATCAACAATTTCCAAAACTCAACATTTCGGATATATGGGGGTGGTGGGGTACGAGTGAAGAATTGAAACATATTTGAAAATAAGTGTGGCAATTTCCCCCCCAGCAAGGTAAGCTCAAGCTATGGGCCAGATTTTGATACCCTCTCTCAATGAATAGCAGCGAGACTACTCAGGGAATAAAGTTTTATTCAAAGTCAGTAGGACAATGAGAATCTGACTACTGCTTTTATTACTTTAGATGGCCTAAGAGAATCTTTTGAGAGACCCAGGGACTTCTATCCAAATTTAATTCACTGGAGAAGGAGTAAAAAGTTTCCTCCAACTCAGCTTCCCCAGATTCAAGTATAGCTGGAAATGAGTAAAGCCAGCTAATTTGTGTATGTACCTTTGAACAGCTCTCGGTGTTGCAGCAGGCTAGGTGAATATCCTTTTAACTAACTATACACATAAAAGTCTAATCTAAGCAGCAATCATTTGGCAGGAGGGACAGCACTTGTCAATAGCTGGGACTGGAAGGAAGTGATGAATCAAAGAGGAAAAACAGACATCCGATTCTCACCACAGTGTAGATCTGAGGTTTACGCCTTTTTGCCAGGTCAATTATATTGACTCCATTGTAATATAGGTTCTCAATGCATCCAAGGAAATTTTTCTTCAGGAAGGTTCCTGGCTTTCCTGGGACTGGGATCCCCCCGAAACTGAGCTTTGGGAAAGAACAAAGACAACACTCAGTTGCAACTCCAAAATGTAGGGGGGAAAGGAATGAGTGAAGTGCATGGAGAGGGGAGCTGAAGTTACATACACAAGATCAGGCAAGGAAGGCTAGAGCACGGCTCAGTGGTTAGGGTATGGAAGTGGGACTAAGGAGCCCTGTGTTCTCTTCCTGGATCTGACACTGACCTACAATTTGACCTTGGGCAAGTCACTTCACCTCTCTGTTTCCACTCTCATCCTTTGTCTGCTGTGTACTTAGACTCTAAACTCTCTCACCATGTGCATATACAGCCCCTAGTACAGTAGGGCTTTGATTTCAGTTGGGACCTCTAATAATCCTCATGACAATTGGTGGAGATAGCAAATGCAAACAATAAATAACAGCTAGTGGGTGGCAGGTTTAGGGAACTGTTATTTAGAGCAACTCTCCCCTCTGTTGAACATAGACAATAGTACTTTAGAGGGATGTTGTGAAGCTCTGTTCATTAAGGAACTGCTTGTGTTTGATCCCTGGTGAGGTTGCAAGGAACATTCCCCCGTGAAAGGCGCAGACACACCAGCATTCTGCACTGCATGGAGTGCCAAGACAGCTCTTCTGGGAGAAAACGACCTCGTGTTAAATCACATTGCCTTCATATTAAAGTAGAGACACCAGATGATTTCTATTAACAATCAGCACAATTGGTGACTAAACCATTTCAGAATACAGAATACTAAACGGCCAGCATTGTGATGCATACAATATCCAGTTCCAATCCTTTGATATAATAAAAAAATATCAGGATGTCTCTGATGTTACCTGCTGATGGGGGCTAAGTTGCAAAAGGCCTTTACACTGACAATGGAAGGTAGCCATAGAACACCCTCTGTTGTCAGGCAACACCAAGGGGCCTTCTTAAGCAAAATTTTGATAAGACTGTATCCAAACCGTGGCCAGCTGTGACTTCACTGTTATCACCATGCTGCATGCCAGGGCAGCTTGGAACTTCACAAAAGCAGGAGGGATAGAACTCCGATCTTTCTGCTCCAAAACAGCACAGGCCCTGCCACATCAGCTAAAGGAGATTCCCTGTTTCACCTTAGCTATACAGCCTACATGATATAATTAAATAGTTCTGATTCCATCCAATAGAGGGCAGTGACACACCAATACCTCCCATCTGTTACAATAAACACAGATTCTCAGCTACAAAAAGCATTGCTATTTCATAACCCTTCGTGCCAATAACAAACTTGCAAGTGATGCAGAGTTGAAAACTATTTCACTTTTTATTTTATTCATCAACTTGCACCTTGGTTGTATTGATTGATAATTACACACCAGGCAATAAAAAATGAAATAGTTTTCAACTCTGCATCACTTGCAAGTTTGTTATTAGCACGAAGGGTTATGCAATAGCAATGCTTTTTGTAGCTGAGAACCATTTTTCTTGCTGAAATCACCCTCATTTTTCTTTCATTTTCTGTTCTTTTAAGTCTCCTGCTTAAGAATTTTCTACAAAAAGCAGAAATCAATATCAATTACAGTGCTGAATTATTGAGAAAACAATCTCCTTAGTGATCAGTAATAATTTTAATGACCAAACTCATGGTTTTATTACATTTAGCGAGGCCTTTAATCCCCTAAATTTGCTGAAAAAAAACTTCCATTAGACTGCATTGTCTTCAGCTGCACAATCCAGCCTACACTTTCCTTTTCTTAAATTGCATTCCTTAACTCCAAGTTATAACCACTTACCATACTTGTTTTAATCTCCTCGTATGGAGGGTCCTACATGGTTCAAATGCTTCCAGAAATTAATCTTGTTCCTACCACCCCAGTAGTGGTTTATCCAAACAATGTTTTGTTCTTTTAGTCTTTCCTCATAAGTCATTCCCGTACACTCTGCTACTTATTTTTGCTGGTTTTCTTCACACACACGTACTTCAAAGAATGATAATTACTTACACTTAGTCTAGAAGGATCTGAAAGCACCTTGCAAAGACAAATAGACTTTTACATTGTTTAAATTAAATTGTTTAAAGACATTTTTTTAAAAAATATTGTGTATGGTGTTTTTAATCAGTTCTGAAAAAATATCCAGACATTTTCAGAAAATAAAATGTTGACAAAGTTTTCACAAAAATAATTATTTTTTTTAAAAAAAGGGCCATTTTACACTTAAAAAAACCTTTTGTTCAAAAATTGTCACCCACTTCTAGCTATGATTCTCTGCTTCAAGCACCCCCTCAGTCCCACTGTTGTAAAACATATAAGAAATCAACAAATTGATGAAAGCTTGAGGAGCAGGATGGTGAAGATTCATAGCTAGATTTCCAGAAGTTTGGAGGGCATACAAATTCCTCGCTCTGAAATTCGACAGGGCCAAGTGCAATGCTCAAGGTGCTAAAGGAGCACTCAAGGAAGACTAACATTTGCAGAGAAGCTAAATGAATTCTGTGCATCGTCTTCAAGGCAGAGGATGTCAGGGGGATTCCCATACTTGAGCCATTCTTTTAGGTGACAAATCTGAGCAACTGTCCCAGATTGAGGTGTCAGTAGAGGAAGTTTTGGAAGAAACTGATAAATTAAAAACTGGTAAGTCACCAGGACCAGACGGCGTTAATTCAAGAGTTCTGAAGGAACTCAAATGTGAAATTACAAAACTACTAACTGAGGTACGTAACCTATCGCTTAAATCAGCGTCTGTACCAAATGACTGAAGGATACCTAATGTAATGCCAATTTTTAAAAAAAGATTCCAGAGGTAATCCTAGAAAGTACAGGCCAGTAAACCTAACTTCAGTACCAGGCAAAATGGTTGAAACTATAGTAAAGACCAGAATTATCAGAAACAAAGATGAACACGGTATATTGGGGAACAGTCAACCCAGCTTTTGTAAAGGGAAATCATGCCTCAGCAATCTATTATAATTATTTGAGGGAGTCAGCAAGCATGTGAACAAAGGTGATCCAGTTGATTAGTGCATCTGGACTTTCAGAAAGACTTTAACAAGGTCCCCCACCAAAGGCTCTTAAGTGAAGTAAGTAGGCATGAGATAAGTGGGAAGGTTATCACATGGATCAGTAACTGGTTAAAAGATGGGAAACAAAGGGTAGGAATAAATGGTTAGTTTTCAGATTAGAGAGAGGAAAATGATGGGGTCCCCAAGGATCTGTACTGGGACCTGTGCTGTTTAACATATTCATAAATGATGTGGAAAAGGCAGTGAACAGTGAGGTGGAAAAATTGCAGATGAAAAAAAATTACTCAGGATAGCTAAGTGCAAAGCTGCCTGCAAAGAATTATAAAGGGATTTCACAAAACTGGGTGGTAGGGAAACAAAATGGCAGATGAAATGCCAATGTGAATAAGTGCAAAGTAATGCATATTGGAAAACATAATCCCATCTATGCATACAAAATGATGGGGTCTAAATTAGCTGTTACACTCAAGAAAGACCTAGCAGACATCGTAGATAGTTCTCTGAAAACATCCACTTAATGAGTTAGGAACCATTAGGAAAGGAGTGGACAATAAGACAGAAAATATCATAATGTCACTATATAATCCATGGTACATCCACACCTTCAACAGTGCCTGCAGTTCCGGTCACCCCATCTTAAAAAAGGTATATTAGAATTGGAAAAGGTGCAGAGAAGGACAAGAAAAATTATTGGGGGTATGAAACAGCTTCCATATGAGGAGAGATTAAAAAGACTGGGACTGTTCACCTTAGAAAAAAGAGATGACTAAAGAAGGATACGATAAAAGTCTATAAAATCATGAGTTATGTGGAGAAAGTCAATAGAGAAGTGTCATTCACTCTTTCACATAACACAAGAAGCAGGGGGCACATGATGAAATTAATAGGCATCAGGTTTAAAACAAACAAAAGGAAGTACTTCTTCACAAAATGCAGTCAGTGTGGGAATCTCATTGCCAGGGGATGATGTGAAGGCCAAAGGTATAACTGGGTTCCAAAAAAAATTAGATAAGTTCATGGAGGATAAGTCCATCAATGGCTATTAGCCAAGATAGTCAAAGACGTAACTCCATGCTCTGGATGTCCCTAAACATCTGCCTAGATGCTGGGACTGGACAATAGGTGATGGATCATTTAATAATTGCCTTGTTTTCCTGATTCCCTCTGAAGCATCTGGCATTTGCCACTGCCAGAAAACAGAATACTGGGCAAGATGGACCATTGGTTTGCCCCAGTATGGCCATTCTTATGAACCACCAGTTTCGGCTGGGGTCTCTTGACACTACCATAATATAAATCTCAACAAAGTCAATGAAAGCTGTAAGTTCTTACCAGTTTTAAGAATCAGACCAATATTTTATCTATTTATAACTTTAAAAAAAAGTGTATTGTGCATATAAAACTTTGTATTCATTTGACTGGGTCAATCTTCCCACTAGCTGTCATATGTCACTTGTCATCTTAGATCTTAAGCTCTTTGAAGCACTGAACTTCTATTCGTATATGTTTATACTGCACATAACAAAATGAGACCCTGCTCCTGACTGGGGTCTCTGAGTGTGACTGGAATATTAAATATTAATATATAATAATGTAACATCATTTACAAAGAAGCAGGGATTTGATTAGGATCTGTTGCTAAATGAATCTATTTGTGAGTTTCCCAGAAGTAGATCATGTCCCATCTTTCACGGAGTAGAAGAATCCAAATCTTTTTGTAATCTCTTAGAACACGCACAATGCTGTTCTGAGGTTCTAAACAACAAGGCCTGCATTTCTGTTATTGCCATGGCTTAAATCACTACAGCAGAATACCAGAACATTTATTTTTTATTAGGAATAAGACAGAAAGCTGCAATGACACCAAAGTCCAGCAGTCCCATCTATACTTGAGAGCTACCTGCAATCTAAGCATCCATGGCAATATGTTGCTGGTTCACCAGTTTGCTAGTATGAGACCATCAGAATTAACCTGAAGGACTCCTTTTCCTGAACAAAATCCCAAGGCATATCCTAATGGGAATGAAAGAACACACCACCATCTATGCTGTTCTTATGTCAACTTCCCAAACAGCTACATCACCACCAAAGATAAGGGCATGAGAACAGTGGATGAAATCCTGGCCCCACTGAAATCGATGGCAAAACTACCGTCAACGCTAATGGAGTCAGGATTTTATACGGTAACTAATATGAACTTTGAGACAGGATTTAATGAAAGCGGTGACACTGGCATCTGGCTGGGTGCAGGAGAATTATTAATTAGTGCCAGTGAGCACAAATGTCTCTCTTCCTCTCTGCACCAGGCAATGACAGAAAGGGAAGGAGCTTCTAACAATTTGGCTAGAACATTGGGGTGACTGACAAATGGAAACCCTGAGGTGCTAGGCACCTGCATGTGCATAAGTGCTGCTGTTAAGCCATCTGGTTTCTGAACTCAGGACATGCTGGGAGTGGATTCTTTAAAGAGAAAAGATTCTAAAGTGCAGACAAGAAGTCTTTGATTGCACAACAGTGAGCGATGCCAGTGTAGTCCATTCAAATAAGGATGATGGCTCTGGCTGTGCAAACACAACACCGTGCTCTGCATGGTCCTGGAACTTGCTGATCAGGAACAGCATGGTGAAAAGGAACACAGGAAATATTCAAGTGGGGGTGGGAAATGGGAGCATTGTGGTTATAATCAGGAAATAGCTAGACATATACTTGATGAGACAACAGTTCTAAAAGGCTTTGCCTGCACTTTTCAGAGAGTACAGGGCTGACCCGAGTAGTGGGGAGGGTGAAATACACCTCCCCTTGTCAGCCTGGCCTCTGAACCAGGTTTCCTTCTGGGGAGGATGTTTCTCCCTTGTTCAGCTCAAGGTAGCACTGGTGAAGTAGGGATCACCTATACCACTCCTCCCTAGAGGGAAGATGCTTTCTAGTCACCTTTCATCTCTGTGCTGGAGGCAGCTGCAATCTGGCTGGGCTATGTAGGGATGAGTTAAGGACAGGACCATGTTCTCTCTCCCGTGGCCACCAGAGCTACTCATGTGAATGGAGAGTGTGTGACACAACCATTAAAACAGTTGTAGAGTTGCCAAGGCATGCACACACTCCCTCTGAATCCACAGGAATTCCTCCTTGGGATTCTGCTGCAGCGTGACCTTTCCACCATGGAAGGCTGTGCCTTCTGAGTCCCAAATTAGCACATGGGCTGACATACATTCCAACTCTGCTTGCCCAGAGACTGGCAATTTCCCTAGAGAATCAGACACACAGAGGAAGTGCCCTGATTCAGGCTGGTTAACCATGAAAGGAATTTTAGGGGAGAAGGGAAACAGGTTAGAGAGAGATCCCTACTGCTGACAAAACCAGCCCAGCGACTGAACGTTCGCCGAGCTCATACCTCTCTCCAAAGATATAACCCAAAAGACTCAACACACCTCATAATCGATGTCCAGGTGGTCTGAATCCCCCTTGGTTCGGAAATGCTGAGTGTGCTTGTCCACCGTGAAGTTCACTTGCTTGTTGAATCGTTCAATGAGAACCGAGTGCCAGTGCTGATCATCCAGGAGGCTGCCCAGGGTGACTGACATGTGGCTGGTACTGAAACGCAGCTTGGAATCTCCTGCAGGGGCAGATGCAGACAGAGGACACTGTAGCGAGCCCTGGACTGTTGAACTGAAGCATTAAGGCTTCTGCGTCTATGTGCTACTAACGAGATATCTAGTGTCCTTCCCCAAGAGAAAAAGGGCCCAGGGTAAATCTGGCTTGGATTCTTTGGGGACAGTCTCTTCTTCGGCTGCCCCAATGCCCTGATCAGGAATACGGAGGGGGATTTTCCCAGGTTGCTGTGTAAGTCGTCATACATCGCAGCACTGGCAAACCTGTCGTGTTGCCTGTTACTCAGGTCTGAAGTGCAGTAGAGACCCTAATATTTTAAGAATGCCATCTGGCTTGCACAAAAATCTGCCACCCATTAAAGGAACAGATGTAGCACAACTGTGGATTTCCACAAACATACAGTCTAATTACTCTTGACGTTTCAGTGATCACTTCCCCCCCCCCATTTTAACAACAAATTGTACCTAACCCTCTCTGGAGAAAACAGTTTAGACCACGTGGTACTGGAAATCTAAACAAGAATAGATATTTCAGAGGGCCAGATCTTAGTCTCCATTGCACTAGGAAAAATCTGAAATCATTCCTTTGATGTCTGTGAAGTAACTCCAGTTGCACAGCAGTGCAACCGAGTTCAGAGTCCGACTCCAGTGAGAGAATAATCGGACCCAGATCTAAAAGAGCTAAGTGCTTTTCTGTTTTCTAGCCAGGTTTCTGACTTAAGATTTGAGACCTTCTGGTCTCTACTGTGCATTCTTTTCTTTTTTATTCATCAGTGGAAATGGAAAGATGCACATTCCAAAATGATTTGTCAAACTGTGTATAAGATAAAAATCTTAGATTCAAAACTTGCCTCCCCTGACACACACACTTTGTGGTAGTCAAAATCGAGATTTCAAATGTCGTGGCTCATGAAAGCTCTATTTTAGGTCCCAGAGTAAACAGATGTGATAGCTCACAACAATGCAACCAACTATGGTATCACGCTCTTATTCCTAAATTAAAAGTAGAGCTTTTTCTGAAGGGAGACGAGAACCCAACGGGGTCAGAGAATCCAGGGTTTAGAGCTTCATTCTGAAATAGATCTTTTGCATGCATATTGCCCTATATGCTTACAGATAATGAATAACAGGAATATAGTATTATCAATGTGACCCAAAAAAAAACAAGGAAAAAAGATTAGTTGCATACAAAGCCAATTAATGAGTTTATGTAAAAACAAACGAAGAGCCGTGAAAAAAGGAATTATTTACCAGGTTTGTTTTAATGATTTCAGTTTGTTCTAATTGTCAGACAACTTCTGCTAACTCCCACAGACATAAGCTGAGAAGAGAAATAGATGCCGACTCATTTTACACTGGCCTTGTCTACATTAGGGAGTTTTACTAAAACTTCCCACCTTGGCTACGCAGGATTCAACTCCACTGGTAATAAGGAAAATAGGAACTATAGTATACAAGAGGCCCCACCAGCCTCAAGCATTTTACGCATCAATCTCATGCAGATACACTGTGAGTAGGGTTACACAATTGGTCCCACCACTGCTACCATCAGTGATCCTGATGCTGGGAAATCTGGAGCAACAGAACCTAAAGTAACCCATATTAACACAATGCCTTTTCCCCTCTAGCGGTTTTCTGTATGGGAGTGTTAAAATACAAGCATTAGGGATTCATGCTTTTAGATCAAGAAGGTCTGCGTTCTGTCCCTGCTGACAACACTTCCAGCAGGGGTCATCATACTAGTATGGACAACCTTTTTTTCCTGGTCCAGGAGACAGTGCGTGGAGGTTCCTACCTGATACAGAACCACATTGTTTTAATCACAAGTATTAAATTGCACTAAGCCACAACTATGACTCAATGGCTACAGGGTTATTCACTATTATTCCATGGTTTAAATCAAGTCAATCACTCACATTCCGAGCCACTGAAGCGAAGCCCTGCAAGAGAGCAGTCAACTGAAAGAAGGAACAGATTTGCAAATATTCTCCCTGACCTATAGATGTCCCAGTGCTGAATTACTCAGGAGTTATGACTTCTGCTAAAGGAAAGGCCAAGGGTTTTGGATTCCCCCCCCCAATATTGTATAGAGAGTGCATTCACTCCAGTGACCTGCCCTGTGGCGTACAAAATCCAGTTGTGAAGTGCTTTAGTACCTCCTCCCACTGACGTATCTATATGTGATGTATCCACTTGGGAAATGCAAACAGCTTTGAACAAAAGAAGAACTGAGCCAAACCGTCCCTCATCCCTCAAACCCAACTTGACCACATACTGATGGGACTCCATGCCTTAGCGCTGCCTGGCTCTAGCCAAGCCCAAAAGCAAAAAGCACCAAAATACTTCAAGAAAAGCTGTTCTCCTGGCATCTTCAGCCCTACAAAGAAATACAAGAAATGTCCTTAGAAAGCTTGTCCTGGTCAGCTTTGCAGACCAAACACCTCTGAAGAGCTTTGGAGAAGCACCTACATTTTGAGGAGCTGATTCAAACTCCTGAACCCTTTGGGTACACCAGTTGCTAGTATTGGGTGCTTTTCATTTTGAGAAAGAATAGCACAGATCCACACAAGCAGTTCACATTTAAATAACATTATTGCTAGATGAATTAGAACAAAATCAGAGATGGAATCAGAAGTTCAACAGTGCCTATGCAGCAAAACAGCCCTAAAGCCATTTTAACCTCTATAAGGAGACCCTCAAGAGGTGCAGAGTCACTGTAGTGGCTCCTAATCCAAACCTCCACACTCTCAGTGTGAGAGAGTGTGACTTGTGTAAAAGGAGGCGTGGACAAGGCTTCCCTAATCTCCAGCAATCCTTGACTGCCAGAACATCTCCTTGGGCTCCTGGGAAGCAAACATAAGCTACAACAGTGCTGAGGTAGCTCTAATTTGCACCAGGAGTTCAGATTGGTAACAGGACTCAAGAGACCACAAAGGTGTCTTAAAACCACCTTAAATAAAGAAAAGAATTAAAGCCCATGCATATTTTGTTGAAAGCTTAAAAAGCAGGACGGTGGGATGGAGTTTTGCCCTGCAACAGTCTGATATTTTTCAGCTTTCTAGTGCTACTGATCTGAAGCTGTTGTTTTGATGCAAGTGAATTCTGCTTTCCAGCACATGCCAACATTTTCCCTTAGGTTTCTTTTCCTTTGTCTGAACTTATAGCAATGACAACACAGAGGTTAGCATGCTTCATCCAAAGAGGGGTTCTGTTCCAGGGAAAGGAAGACCTGTTTTCATCCTGAATGGAAACTACGCAGCCTAGACATATTGCTTGAGAGAAGCCACAGAAACTGTGAGCCAAATGCTAAATAAGACTGGATGGCTACCTGCAGAGCTTCGACAGATCCCTGCTCTGAAATGATGAACTTAAAAAGGAATCATTCTCTAAGCAGAGAGAGGAAATTGTAGTTGAGATTCCAACTGAATCCCCCGAGGCCTGATGTAGATTAAACAGGCAACAACAGTATTTACAGCTAGAAAAATAAAGGTAACGTAGTACTCAAGAGATGTGGGTTCTATTTTTGGCTCTGCCACTGACCTGCTGTGTGACTGCAGGCAAGTCACTTCACTTCTCTATTTCCCATCCCACTCTTTGTCTTGTCTCTTCAGACTGCAAAATGTGTGGGGCAGGTACTGTCTTTTACTGTGTGTATGCACAGCTCCGAGTACAATGGAGCCTGATCTCAGTTGGGGCTTCGGAATGCTGCCGAAATACAAATCATGAAAGGAAATGAAAAACAACTCTCATGGTAATGAATAAAAATATCAGCTCCTACCCAGGTTAATGTGCAAGGAGAGCTTTCCTTTCTGCAGCTCCAGTGTGATGTAGTCTCCGCGCTGTCCCTCTCCGTGGAATAAGACTCCATCCCCCTGCATGCTCTTGAACTTCAGGGAAACCACGTCTTTGAAGGTGCTCATCATTTTCTGATTGAATCTGTACAGGAGGGAACTTCTGCCATCAAAATCTGCTATGTCCGATTCTAAGGGGGAAAAGAAGAAAGATGAAAACATAAAGAGGTTGATTATCGTTGAAGTCTCTCGATTTCACTGGGAGGTGGGGGCACTCAGAACATGACAAATATAGAAACCACCAAACCATGCCACACCTAGTCCACTATCCCTTTCCATCAGCTTCTCTTATTTAGGCCATCAGTCCTGTGTTATTTTTTCCCCTCTTTTCATGATTCACAGCCCTTTTGTTATGTTAAGATTTTTTTCATCTGCCTGCTTTTTCATCATACCAGACACCCCACCACCACCAAAGCCATGTCCTGCCCTGTTATTGTTTACATCCCAAGGACGTTCAGAATAGCTAGCCACTGCTTCAAATGCACAGTCCCAGTTGCTGTTCCAGTTTTTCCTATCAGGGGGTAGCTGTGTTAGTCTGTATTCACAAAAACAACAAGGAGTCCAGTGGCACCTTAAAGACTAACAGATTTATTTGGGCATAAGCTTTCGTGGGTAAAAAAACCACTTCTTCAGAGGCATGGAGTGAAAATTACAGATGCAGACATCATCATACATGAAAAGAAGGGAGTTATCTTACAAGTGGAGAACCAGTGTTGACAGGGCCAATTCAGTCAGGGTGGATGTAGTCCACTCGCAATAATAGATGAGGAGGTGTCAATACCAAGAAAGGGAAAGTTACTTTTGTAAAAAGAAAATGCATCCGATGAAGTGAGCTGTAGCTCACGAAAGCTTATGCTCTAATAAATTTGTTAGTCTCTAAGGTGCCACAAGTACTCCTTTTCTTTTTGCGAATACAGACTAACACGGCTGCTACTCTGAAACCTTACTTTTGTAGTGAGCTAGCCAGTCCCTATCCAAGCCCAAATTAATGGTGTTAAATTTGCAACTGAATTGTAGCTCTGCAGTTTCTCTTTGAAGTCTGTTTTTGTAGTTTTTTGGTTGAAGGATGGCTACTTTTAAATCTGTTATAGAATGTCCAAGGAGATTGAAGTGTTCTCCTACTGGCTTTTGTATGTTACCATTCCCGATGTCTGATTTGTGTCCATTTATTTTTTTACATAGACGCTGTCTGATTTGGCCAATGTACCTGGCAGAGGGGCATTGCTGGCACATGAAGGCATATATCACATTAGTAGATGTGCAGGTGAATGTGCCTCTGATGGTGTGGCTCGTGGTTCGGTCCTCTGATGGTGTCACTCGAACAGATATGGGGACAGAGTAGGCAATGAGGTTTGTCACAGAGATTGGTTCTTAGGTTAGTGTTTCTGGGGTGTGGTGTGTAGTTGCTCGTGAGTATTTGCTACAGGTTTGGGGGCTGTCTGTAAGCGAGGACTGGCCTGCCTCCCAAGATCTGTGAGAGCGAGGGATCATTTTCCAGGATAGGTTGTAGATCTTTGATGATGTGCTGGAGACGTTTCAGTTGGGGGCTGTACGTGATGGCCAGTGGTGTTCTGTTTTTCCTATGTTATGAAAGACCTTATGAAGCTGTATCTATACCTTAGATACATCTCCCTCCACTTTTGTAACCAAACAAACATATCCTACCTCAAATAAATATTCCTGCCTCCTAGGGGTATCTGCATGTCGATGATGATCTTACCAAGCATGCTTCTGACCTTGGCTAGAGGTATCATTCCAATGCTATGTCAGAACGCTTTTAAAGGGGTAAGGCATCTATAATTCTCATAACCCATTTTAGCATCCACTCTACACTCTGTTAACAGGCCACACGGCAGATTAACTGAGCTGTCACAAACACATCCTTTTGAAGCCACGTCACCACAGCTTGGCCAGTAAGGACAACTTTGCTTGTTCCTCTTTAGACAAGATAAACTGGAGTGTGGGGCAACTGCAGACCAAGCTTTTAAGGAGTTTGTCTTTAAAAACGATGACAAAACTCACAAAGGAGCCAATGATTTGTTGTCATACACCCTGATACCAGTGACTTCTAGATGTCAGCACGATAGAATGTATACATGTTTGATATCACACTGATATCTGGCTAAATGTTTCTAATTACTGTAATAATCATAGAACAAACATGGCTTGGGACAACTGAGAAGATACCTCAGAAACATGGTAATTAGTGCATCTATAGCACTATAACTTCACATGGGGCTTTACAGAGAGTTAAGGACCAAAAGGAAGCACTGGAAACCTTGTAAGAAATGGGAATGCTGTGGTCGTCTCCAGAGTGCATCCCTTGTGGCCCCTCATGGCCCTGCAGGGCACTGACCTCAGTAGCCACTCGGGTTCTTCCAGTTAATTACCCAGACCAGATTACTTTGTGTGGTCTGGTTTAACAACTTTCTTTAGTGAGTACAAACTACTCTTTAATTTCTGAAGTTCTCACCCACTTTGGGCCCATATAAGAGTCCCAGGAAAGTTTCCTTCCCCCTATTCAGAAAGCCCCAGCCCTCCTACTAGAGCTGGGTAATTCAGGCAGCTATTAATGCCCTTCGGAAGACAGGGGTCCCCTGCTTTCCTCCTGGGAGCTGGGCTGTAGGTTAGGTCACCAGCAGGGCCACAAACAGCTACTTCCCTGCTGACCCTTTTCCCCCAATTAATCCTTTCACGCTCAGACTAGGAGGGCTTAGCAGGCAGACCTTCTCCAGCTGGAGTCTCCACTGCTATGAGGGAGGAGACAGCATATATGCTGGTCCCCTTGCCAGATCTCAAACCAATTGGCTGGAAGAGAGGGAGTCTTGTCCCGCCCACTCTGTAAGGCTCCTGATCCCAGCCCTTAAAGAAACAACAACAGGTTCTCCTCTCCCCTGCAAACACTACTTATTCCCGGAACTGCTTCATCTCTATCAATATCTCCTATTTCTTAGGTCCTTGTGTCCATAAGACAGCCCAAAAATCTTAAAGGGCCAGAACTACAGGATAGGGGTGGGCAGGCCCCTAGCTCCGACTGCCCTTAAAGGGACTAACCCGGTCACAGAAAGCTACTGTATATTAGATTTCTAATGCATTTTGCAACTTAGAGCACCAAATTCTGCTCTTTATTTATGCCCCTGTAACTCATTAAAACAGGAGCACTGCAGGAGCCCAAGTTAGAACAGGATTTAGCACAAGATGTCAATAAAAGATATCCAGATAAGCATCCAAACTTTTAGATACTTATCCCAACTGAACCAAACACCTAAACCTTATGGGGGTCATGCATCACTGGCCATTTTCAGTTTTCCACTAGGCAACAGCATCACGCATGCTTTACAATACCACCCATCTTCTTAGCGCATGCACAATGTGCCTCAGGGAGCACATGACGAGGATTCATCACTGAATCCTTAGCTGAATCGTTAGTTTCCCTGGCTCGGGCCCTGTACTGATGGGGAGTGTGAAATAAACACTTGATCCATGCCCTGCACTGACAGTATCATGAACAAAACCTGTTATTGCAGAACTCTGCCTCTCTGGGGGGGAACAAAGATCCCTGAATGAAACAAGAATATGACATATAAATGCTAACACTCTGACATCCAAAAGTCATTACTTGCAGTTTGCATGACAACAAATCATTGGCTTCTATTTAAACATGGCAAGATCCATCTCAGGTCAAATACAGACACTTTACAGCACCTGAAAGATACCCCTCTAAAGGTGATGTCTTCAGTTTTTCTGTTAGGTATGTATGGAATAAATTTCTAGTAAAAGGTCAAAGATCAGGAATTTTAGAAGGCTCAGAAGAAACACGGGAGATCCAGTCTAGCCAAAATACAATGTAGAGAATAATTCTTCACTCCCCCCTAAGGATATCAGGGATTTTCTATCTCTAAATTTTCAGACTCCTCCATCACCCCTATAAAATGCTGATGAAAATTTGCACAGTATGATAGACTGATTAAAGTAAAAGCAGTTCTTTTTTTCCCTTTAGGGGACAGTGCCAGATTCCAAAATCATGCATAATATAGAGGAAGCTCTCGTCCCCTAATGCCCCTACTCTACTTGCGCTACATTGATGACATCTTCATCATCTGGACCCATGGAAAAGAAGCCCTTGAGGAATTCCACCATGATTTAAACAATTTCCATCCCACCATCAACCTCAGCCTGGACCAGTCCACACAAGAGATCCACTTCCTGGACACTACGGTGCTAATAAGCGATGGTCACATAAACACCACCCTATATCGGAAACCTACTGACCGCTATTCCTACCTACATGCCTCTAGCTTTCATCCAGATCATACCACTCGATCCATTGTCTACAGCCAAGCGCTACGATATAACCGCATTTGCTCCAACCCCTCAGACAGAGACAAATACCTACAAGATCTCTATCATGCATTCGTACAACTACAATACCAACCTGCTGAAGTGAAGAAACAGATTGACAGAGCCAGAAGAGTACCCAGAAGTCACCTACTACAGGACAGGCCCAACAAAGAAAATAACAGAACGCCACTAGCCATCACCTTCAGCCCCCAACTAAAACCTCTCCAACGCATCATCAAGGATCTACAACGTATCCTGAAGGACGACCCATCACTCTCACAAATCTTGGAAGACAGGCCAGTCCTTGCTTACAGACAGCCCCCCAATCTGAAGCAAATACTCACCAGCAACCACACACCACACAACAGAACCACTAACCCAGGAACCTATCCTTGCAACAAAGCCCGTTGCCAACTCTGTCCACATATCTATTCAGGGGATACCATCATAGGGCCTAATCACATCAGCCACACTATCAGAGGCTCGTTCACCTGCGCATCTACCAATGTGATATATGCCATCATGTGCCAGCAATGCCCCTCTGCCATGTACATTGGTCAAACTGGACAGTCTCTACGTAAAAGAATAAATGGACACAAATCAGACGTCAAGAATTATAACATTCAAAAACCAGTTGGAGAACACTTCAATCTCTCTGGTCACTCGATTACAGACCTAAGAGTGGCTATCCTTCAACAAAAAAGCTTCAAAAACAGACTCCAACGAGAGACTGCTGAATTGGAATTAATTTGCAAACTGGATACAATTAACTTAGGCTTGAATAGAGACTGGGAATGGATGAGTCATTACACAAAGTAAAACTATTTCCCTATGTTATTTCTCCCCCCCACCCCACCCCCCACTGTTCCTCTGATATTCTTGTTAACTGCTGGAATTAGCCTACCTTGCTTGTCACCATGAAAGGTTTTCCTCCTTTCCCCCCCCTGCTGCTGGTGATGGCTTATCTTAAGTGATCACTCTCCTTACAGTGTGTATGATAAACCCATTGTTTCATGTTCTCTGTGTGTGTATATAAATCTCTCCTCTGTTTTTTCCACCAAATGCATCCGATGTAGTGAGCTGTAGCTCATGAAAGCTTATGCTCTAATAAATTTGTTATTCTCTAAGGTGCCACAAGTACTGCTTTTCTTTTTGCGAATACAGACTAACATGGCTGCTACTCTGAAATATAGAGGAAGATTTTCCTTGTGTTGAAATATAGTGACTGTCAAACTCAGAGGTTGCAAAGTTTATGTTCATTTAAAAAAATCTGTATTAGAAATGAGTGAATAGATTTTTTTCGGTTTGCTAGCAATTCTGAAAAATTGGCACCACCACTACCACCACAAAGGTTGAACCAAAAATTAAATTTTCCAATTTTTTTGGCAAATTGAAAAGTAAAATAAAAAATGCTTTGTTCACTACATTTGGTTCCACCTAAAATAAAATGTATTGATTTTGAGGGGTTTTTTTTCAAGTTCTTTTTTAAAGGAAAATTTTCTTTAATTTCAAGAGTTGCTTCAAATAAAAAAAGTAAACACTTGTGACAGGGTCGGACCAGATGGCTATAGGAGAGAAATAGAAGGCAGATATATTAGCCCCAGCCTAAGTAGGTCCCTTTTCCCTGGGTAAGGTAACAGGGAAGGTTCCAGAACAATCAGGAACCTTCTGGAGACAATTAAGACAGGCTGATTAGAACACCTGCAGCCAATCAAGAAGCTGCTAGAATCAATTAAGGCAGGCTAATCAGGGCACCTGTGTTTTAAAAAGGAGCTCACTTCAGTTTGTGGTGTGCGTGTGAGGAGCTGGGAGCAAGAGGTGCTAGGAGCTGAGAGTGAAAATGCGGACTGTTGGAGGACTGAGGAGTACAAGCATTATCGGACACCAGGAGGAAGGTCCTATGGTGAGGATAAAGAAGGTGTTGGGAGGAGGCCATGGGGAAGTAGCCCAGGGAGTTGTAGCTGTCGCACAGCTGTTCCACGAGGCTCTCTAGACAGCTGCATTCCACAGGGCCCTGGGCTGGAACCCGGAGTAGAGGGTGGGCCCGGGTTCTCCCCAAATCTTCCCAACTCCTGATCAGACACAGAAGGAGTCGACCTAGACTATGAATTTAGAAAAACGGCCAAGATGAGGGCTGCCATGAAGCTCTAAGGTGAGCAAATCTGCCAATAAGTGCAAGACACACCAAGGCAGGGCAGGAACTTTGTCACACGCTTCATTTCAAAAGTGTTGAAACAAAACTTTTTGAGTTTTTAGGATTTTTTTGCTACTGAAATTATTTGGTGAAATTGAAATGAATTCACAAAATATTTTGGTGACGCTGAATCTGCATTTTTCCACCTCTCCCCCCCTCCCCCACAAAAAAAATTGCTGAAAAGTTTCACTCCGCTCTAATCAGGATACTTCTCCATACTGTCCAGATCTCAGAGTCACCAGAACTGAACTAAAAATCTCCCAGGAAAGTAGCATTTTTTCCAAACAAAAATCCTAGTTTTTCTTGCTTCTGGCTGGGTTGGAAATAATGCCTTTCCTAGGGTAGCCATTCCTAAGTTATGTAGGTATTTCTGCTCCCAGACACAGGAGCAACGTGAAAACAGAAAAAGGTTACCAGACTTTGCTGAACTTCAGTTCAGGTTCTGGGCTCAAGGGTTGAGTCTGGTTTTTGTTAGCACTGGAGTTTTTTTTAAAACTCTAGATCTTTTGGAAACACAGTAATTTGAGGAAGGGTTTACTGGCCACCTGGTTAACTCGAGCAGTTAAGGGTTACATTGTGCCTGCTTCTGAGCAGCTGCTGTAGAAAAGGCAGAAGTACAGGGAGCTCACTGCACAGGAAATAGAAATGATTTGTCTGCCAGCACACTACTGCATGAAGAGAGATGTTGGTCAGCAGTGGCAGTCACGCCAACCAGCCCAGAGGAAACATACCGGGGTGAAGAGAATGTGTGGTCCTCTTCCATGAAGAAAAGAGCACCAAGACAGCTGCACTGGGGGGAGAGCGTACGTGTGACACCTTTTTAAAGAAGCTTCCCCTCGGTCTGGAAACCGAATGATGCTCGCAAGCATAAATAACAAGCTTTACCCCCATTTCAGTCTTATCATTCTGGAGTCTGGAGGGGCATTTTCAAGGCATCTGCAGTTGCAAAGGGAGGAGGCGGGGGGGGATGTGCAATCTCATCCCTCCCCCCATGCCTCCACTAAAGGATGCCTTCATTTTACAGCCCACGGGGGCCCTACTGGTAGAACAAAGATGCTCTGACTGGATGCATCTCCTGACTCGCCTTGCTAGCCCCACTCCTGCTGCTGCTTTGTGGGCACCAAACTCCACAGCAGATAAGGGAGTCTAGGAAGCATGTGCCTCTGTCCCTATACATCTTGCAGTTTCACTGCCCGCAGTCTAGAGAATGAATCTGACCGAACACCTCCACAGCCTAGTGCTTGAACAGCATGTTTCGTCTCCGTTTTCAGGGCATGGCTGTCTCTTCAGAAGCAACAATTTGGCCATTTGTCTTACGCTAGCAGTTATGAAAACTTCACTGACCTCACCTCCACCCATGGGTGCTTTCGATGGTACATTCATTTGATCTCATGGCATGAAAAACATGTTAGAAGGAAAGAAAAATAAAAAGGTCCAGCCAATAGCTTGTAATTTTTAATAATACAGTATCACATTGTGTTCCCAGGAGCGCTGCCCATGGAAGACGAGGAATCAGACCCCGATCTGCAAAGGTGAAGAGCTGTAACTCCCCAAAAGAAGTAGAGTCTTACATCCCATTGCATGATCGCCCACCATTTCCCAGCCTGTTAGCTGAATTTATACCAGATCCTGCTGTTGCCTTTTGGACCATTACTCAGTTGTAGAATATGAACAGCATTTTCAGTGTAGCCATAAATCTCCTCCTATAGAAAAGGGTGGGTCAGCAGGATTTTTCCAGTGTTTAGCTAACAAGACTTTTCCAAAGTATTAAGATACCCCTGTTTCCCTCACAATATCCAAAACAATCAACTTGCCATTTGTCTGCACATGTCCTCTGCTAGAACTTCGGCTATTTGTTATAATCACTTCACTATTTGGGATTCTGTAGCAAAGGGTCTGTGAGAGTTTGCATTATAATCCCTTTATGTACAGGATTTCTGTTTAACTCATGACAAATTCTTTCTAGGCTGCAATTTTGGGTACAAGTTCTCTTAGCTGCCTGATTTTATTTTTATATTTAAGGTTATAGGGAGAGGAGTCTGGTTATTTCAGGTGGGGGGACAAATCATTTTGCATTTGAAACTTTCTTTTTCTCCCCCTCTCTGTGCTGCTTTTAAGAGAAGAAACAAACAACCTCCATGTGGTATTGTTGAATTGTGCCTGATTTTACAGCCTATGAACCCTCTGTTAATTGTCAAGGCAGTTACTGTATGAGTAGGGCCCTACCAAATTCATGTTCCATTATGGTCAATTTCACGGCTACAGGATTTGAAAATTGATAAATTTCACGTTTTCAGATTTTTTCATCTGAAATTTCACTGTGTTACAACCTTGGGGGTCCCAACCCAAAAGGGGATTGGGGGTCGGTCACAAACCTGTTGCAGGGGGGTCATGAGATTGCCACCCTCACTTCTGTGCAACCTTCAGAGCTGGACTATGAAGGCAGCAACACAGAGTTTCCTGCAGCTACAGGACATTCCCGGAGGTCGAGGAGGGTCTGATCTCCCCCACCACCATCCTGAGCAGCTGTGCAGGAGATGGACAAGCCCTGTCCCTCCCCAGCCCCGCTGGAGCTAGAAGACCCCTTTGCCGGGGTGCTCCTAGAAACAAGGGGACATCAGATTTCACAGGGAAAATCTTATTTCACAGTCAGTAATGCTTTTTTCATGGCCATGAAATTGGTAGGGCCCTATGAATGAGTAGAGGATGGGTAAGCATGTTTGTGAATACTGACCTAGCTTCATTGCTTTAAATATCATATTTCAATACAGGAAACCCATCTTAAGTGGGTATTCAAGGGCTCGGCAGAAATTTGTTGCCCAGCAGGGACGATTTTTTAAAAAAGGATGACAACCAATCACATTAGGATCCTTGAACGTATTTTGGAGCTTATGTACACTCATGGCAGCACACAGTGTAGATGTAGCTCCATGCTGCAGTGAAAGACAGGCTGTATCTTCATTGCAGCGTGTAGTTGCACCCAACAGTGAAAGGCTCTGGCATGGGGGAGGCAGGAGCCTTTCTCTGCGGCCCCCCGCCAAAGACGCTCTTTGCTGCTGGAGTCTTTCAGTGTGGCGGACAAAAGCTCCAGCAGCATCACACTGCAGTGCTAAAAGCAGTCATGGAGATGTGGGAGGTATTGCTTGAGCATGTACAGTGCCATGTAGGGGACATAACCTAGGATTCAGGCGAGTAAGGCACTTCGCTCACCTAAGTAGTGCTTCCCAGCTACACTGCTATTTATACTTGTGCTATCTGGGCATGCAGTGTCTGTACGCTAGACTCCGCTGTGTAGACCTACCTTTAAAATGTCTATCAAAAACAAGGGTTTTTTTTTTAATTGGAGGTAGGGTTGCCTGTTCAGGGTCCACTGGAATAATTTTTAGGACTACAAAATAAAGTTAACACAGGTCTGGTGTTCATCATTTAAAAGCCAGCATTCCCCAGCAGAGTGTCTCAGAGCCTTAGCGGGATGTCTCAGGACAGGGTTAGCAAATGTTGCCATACAACGTGTTTCAGCCCTAAAGCACTTCAGTAAGATTGATCTATTGTTTCCAGCACTGGCAGCATGCTTGATGCTCGAGAAGTCCTAGATGCTCCCACAGTGGTCACTACCGAAAGCAGACGTTTCCCAACAGCTGAGCACAGTGAGCCACTGGCTGGGGCAGGAGGCTTTGCCCGTAACAGGACTTGACTCTGAAAGTCATTTAGCAGTGCCAAGCAGAGAACTCAAGGTTGCTGTTTTCCAGTGGAAGCAGGAACATAAGAATGTCCCTACTGGATCAGGCCAAAGGTCCATCTAACACAGTATCCTGTCTTCCAACAGAGGCCAATGCAAGGTGCTTCAGAGGGAATGAACGGAGCAGGTAATCATCAAGTGATCCATCCCTTGTTGCCCATTTCCAACTTCTGGCAAACAGAGACTAGGGACACCATCCCTGCTCATCCTGGTTATCAGCCATTGATGGACATATCCTCCATGAATTTATCTAGTTCTTTTTGGAACCCTGCTATGGTCTTGGCCTTCACAACATTCTCTGGCAATGAGTTCCACAGACTGACTAGGTGTTGTGTGAAGAAATACTTCCCTTTGTTTGTTTTAAACCTGCTGCCTATTAATTGCATTTGGTGACTCCCTAGTTCTTGTGTTATGGGAAGGAGTAAATAACACTTCCTTATTTACTTTCTCCACGTCAGTCCTGATTTTATAGACCTCTATCATATTCCCCCCTTAGTCATCGCTTTTTGAAAGCTGAAAAGTCTCAGTCTTATTAATCTCTCCTCATAGGGAAGCTGTTCCATACCCCTAACCATTTTTGTTGCCCTTTTTTGTACCTTTTCCAATTCCAATACATCTTTTTTGAGATGGGGTGACCAAGTCTGCACACAATATTCAAGATGTGGGCATACCAGGGATTTATATATACCCTACATGCTGGCACAGGAAAGGTTAAACTCTAGACCCAGCTATAGATTGAAAAAAATTGCCTAAAGAGCTGGAAGTCTCAAGCCACTTGTGCACCTGCTCTCTCTCTCTCAAAAATTCAGGGTTAAAAAGGAGCAGATGTAAGCAGAGGACTTGTGAGGAAATGAAAGGCACTCGTGCACTCACCCGCATGCCAATGAGGAGCTTAGTGGCATGCTCCCCTCTTTGACTGCACAGCAATCACACAACCATGGGTCCATGAATGCAAGAGCAGGTTCCCCAGTATTTCTGGGCCAGGTGATCACTCTTTATCTTCTGTTTATGAGTGGGATCCAAAGCCCACTGAAGTCAACAGGAATTTTTCCACTGACTTAAGACTTTGGATCAGACGCTCTGGGCTTGATTCTTATTTATACTGAGAATCCTTTACGCCACTCCAGCAGCATCAATGGGCCTTAGTGTAGCTGAGAATCAGGCCCTTACAATCACTTTTACATGCCACAGAGGTGTAAAGGCGCTTTGTTGAGAGAGAAGTAGGCCCCCAGATGAGCAACACGGTAGACCAGAGGTTCCCAAACTGCGGGGAACATCCCCCCCAGGGGAAGCAACAAGGTCATCAAGTGGGGGAAGAGGGGAACAGAGGCGCTTCCCAGTCAGCCACACCCTGCAGGCCCCTCCCAGCGACGCCGCTGGGAGGCTTCTGCCATCACCTGACTGGACATTTTGCCCTGGTTTAGGGAGGTGGCTTCGCTAAGTTTGGAGGCCCACTGACTGTTTTGCCCTGGGCAGAGCCATCTTTAGGGTACGGCGAATCAGGGTGACCACTCCAGGCCCCGTGCTTTGGGGGGCCCTGAGGGCTGGTGCGATTGGCCGGTGCGGTCGGTTCCGAAAGTGACTGATTCGTCACTTCCACCCCAGGCCCGCACCCTCCTAGGGACAGCCCTGGCCCTGGGGCCCGGAATTGCTGTCAGCAGGCCTGGGTAAGAGTGAACCAGGAGCACCCCGCCTCTCCACTTTCCATAGGCACCCTGTACCCTGCATCTCCTAGACACCCAGCACCTCCCATCCCTCTGCCCCCCAAGAAACCACCACCCCCTCCACCCTGCTGCCCCCAGCACTACCTGTTTAGCTGGCTGGGCTATCCATCTCTGGTGGAAACAAGGGGGGAAAGTGGCGCACATCGGAGCTAGGCTATCTTTCAAAGAGTCTCACTCTCCTTCCTTCAGGAGCCAGGCTATGCTTCAGGCCAGCTGGAACCTTCAGTCAGCTTTTCCCCCAGCTGGCCCTTTTCCATTCACTCCTTTCACCTGTCAACTTGGAGAGGTCCACAGGAGCCACCTTCTCTGCTGCTTGTGTACAGAGCTCTTCTGTCTTGGGCCCAGGGGCACATTCTACAATTATCTGACTAGTTGTGCTCATTCCCTTTAAATTACCTCCTCACTGGTAGCCTGGGCCCAGACTCCCCTTAAAGGGGCCAGCAACCCCACACCAGACCGTAAACTGAGGCAAAGAAGTCAAATTACTTTTCCAACACCACAGGAGGACTGGCAATCAGAAGCAGTACTTTAAAATCAGTGATTCTGGCTTGTGCTCATGAGTCTAGATCACATATTTATCCTCCTCACCCACACACGACTAGTTTGATTGACTCTGTAAACTGTTATCGATTAAATGTCAGTTAACTTGCATGTCAGACAGGGTACACCAGGGAAAGTCATTGACTGTCCTGCCCCAAGGTAGTTTGTATTTCTTCAATCGATTCAGAGAGTGTAGTTATCATGGGTGATTGCAAGTTCAAAACATAATTTTTAAGGGGATCTTTGCCTTTATTTATACTGCAAGTTTGATAGCAGGTCATGTGCTTCCTTGTTTTCCTCCCTTCCTTAATCCTCTGTCTCTAACTCTCCCTCCTGGACTGCAGTAATACAGTGCATGTCACAAAGAATTCCCCCTCAGTGACCCCTTAGGTGAGAGAATAAACCGGAGTATTTTGCACATCCAAGAAAGGGCAGATGAGTGGCCTCTAATTTTGACTATATAGCAGGCCTGCTTTCATACAAGAGGCAAGTCAGCATTGTCTTGACACAGAAGGGGAAAACTTTTTTTTTTTTTGGCCATTGGAAGATTCGTGCCAACCTGTATAATTCAGCTGAATGGAGAAGAAGTGGATTCAATTTCAAATAATAAAATCATAAGGTAAAATCCTGGCCCTGTTTAAGTCAATGGAAAAATTCCCAGTGGCTTCAACAGGACCAGCATTTAGCAGTCATCCAGAGCTGCCCCCACCTTCCTCAGCGTCCCCATAGTTTATTGTTAGCACGCTGGGCCACTGATTTTAATAGTGAGATGTCCACACCTTCATTTGAGAGGCTATTCCATGGTGAACTCATCTCACTGCAGACATCTATACCAAACCTGCAGCCACGACAGACACCGCACCCCTCCAGGAAGAAGGTGACCTTCTAGTGTGATGTTTGCTTCTCATGCTCCAGTACCGCTTGGCATGGAGTGGGAGCTGATTCCTGCTGATGGAGCACTCTTCCTGTTTAAAACAGGAAATCTCTATCTCTCCGCAAACACAAGAACGTAAGAACGGCCATACTGGGTCAGACCAAAGGTCCATCAAGCCCAGTATCCTGTCCTCTGACACTGGCCAATGGCAGGTGCCCCAAAGGGAACGAACAGACAGGTTATCATCAAGTGATCCATGCCCTGTCACTCAATTCCAGCTTCTGGCAAACAGAGATTAGTGACACCATTCCTGCCCATCCTGGCTAATAGCCATTGATGGACCTATCCTCCATGAATCTATCTAGCTCCCTTTTGAACGCCAAGCACAGTTCTGGACCTCCCCTCTCGTGTGACTGACCCTACCCTTCCACACACATCTATGGCTTAGGAGTTTGTGGGAGGGGGTTGAGAAAAAAAGGTCAGCATGGTGTGCCAGGGTTCCTCCTGAGTCCCTACCAGACCACAATTTGGATGGCCCTCCATTGTTTGTGGCCCACAAGGGAATCTCCAAACAGAAAACAAACCCACAAAAGGAGTCTTTTCCCTCTCCTCTGCCCCTGGGAGATGGAGAATCAGAGTCGAAGAAAAAGGTGGTCAGTCTCTTAGGCAGTCTTTGATAAGCCTTTTGCTTATCTGTCAGTTCTAGTGTCCTCCCTCATGGTTCAAGTCTTCCTCCAGCCCCTCCTTTTGGTCACCGTTTCTTTACACTTGGTCCATACAGTATCAGAAGCAGCAGGGTCTGCAACAGTCTGTCTCCTCATCAATCTGTCCCTGTAGCCATCAGTCTCCAAGATAGAAGAGTCTTCCCTCTCATCACCATGCTTAAAAAAGGTCAGGTTTTCCCTTTTTAAGCTGCCTCCCTCCAGCCAGGGAAAGTCTTACAGGTGTGTCTGGTTAGTGCTGGCTGAGCCCGTAAGGGCTCATTAGCCTCCTCTCTGCTGGAAAGAAGGTGTGTCCCCTCACAGTCACACATTGGTTCTCGTGCCTTCCTATCAGAGGTGCTGATCCAGTGGCTTTACTGGGGGGATAAGACGGGGGGGCACCCAGATTTTCTGAAGCCGGCCCTGATAGTCATCCTAAACTTTCCTTGTCATAATTTCCTCCCACTATGCCTAGTTAGACCCCAATGTAGCACCTTAAATAGCTCCTCCCACCTCAGTATTACAAATATTTGTAGATCATCATGCTGTTCCACCTCCAATCACCTTCCCCCATCCAAGCGCGGACACGCCGAGTCATCTCTTAGCCAAGATGCACATCATGGTTCTTATAGATCAAGCCCTTCAGCCCCCTGATTATTTTTGTTTCTATTCTTTTGAACTCCCCTCTGTTTGTTGGGATGTTTTCAGGGCCAGAATTGTGCACAGTGGTCCAGATCATCTGCTGGTGTCTATTTAGTTATATTGAAAACAATGGAGCTGGGCCGATTTTCATCATCTGGAGATCTGGCCCAGTAAGTGCCCAACACAGTAGAACTGTAAAGAAGCAAGTTTGGGGGTCAAATTTTGAAAACAGCTCTACATCTAAAAATGCAAGGGTGCACAGGTTTAGAAAGGTCAAGATGAATTTGTTCAAGCAAAGAGCAAAGACAGCTAACGAATAGATCTGTACATTCAGTGATATTCCCATACAGAAATTAGAAAGGTGCCTTTATATAAATGCAATAAATATTCCAACATACTCTCTCAAATGTCTATGAATTCCTTGATTATATTTCCAGTTTACTTTAGTCTCAGACCCTTATCCTATACCTATTTAATTCCCTGTAAATGCAAGGTATGGGGCAAAGATGATGTTATAAGGTATTAGTGGACGGGGAAGCTCAGCCAACAAGTTACGCTTATCGGTCATGAAAGCTACAACTCCAATCAGATATTATGGTGGTGCATGTTCATATTGGATGAAAAGATGTACTCGGCCAGGTACATTCCCTGGGGCTTCCTGGAACATTGACAATGTTGTTTGATGAGATTTGAGTTAAAGGCACTTACTGTATGAGCAACCATAAACCTCAACTCTCAGGCCTATTCTTCCACTGGGATTCCATTTCAGAGGGACAAAACGCAGGAAGCGGGTTTTCACGGAGTGCAGAAGTTTGTGATGTACGACACTGTCAGCATTGGTGTTCCCTGTGAAGACCTGCAAGGAAAGGACACTCCGGTGAGACTTTTAACGGTCAGTTAGTTGCGAGCAATGAAAAAAATAAGAACAAACTCAAACTCAACAAAAAAATAAAAAACTTCCGATGGACTGAGGAAAGACTGCAGGATCTCAAAGACCAGGTTTGACTGAGATAAGCATCCAAGCTTCGGGAACCTAGCTGAAGCATCTTGAAACTATCTACTGCTGAAATGCAGCTACCCTTATGGTGGAATACAGCACCTATTTAAAGGTGCACAGCAACTCTACAAAAAACAATACGCTACAGTTTTGACAAAACATTTTTTTGGTTGAAAAATTCCATTTCATCAGTCTTAGGAGCAGGGACTGTCTTTTGGTTCTGTGTTTGTACAGCACCTAGCACACTGGCTCCTGGTCACTACCATAGGTGCTGACAAAAAAATGAGTGAGTGCTTAGCACCCACTGGCAGCCAGCTCCTCCCTTTCCCACCAGTGCCTCCCGTCCGCCAGCGGCCCCAATGATCAACTCCTCACCCTGCCTCCCAGCACTTCTAGCCTGCCGCGATCAGCTGTTTCGCAGCATGCAGGAGGCACTGGGAGGGAGAGGGAAGGAGCAGGGATAGGGTGTTCTCAGAGGAGGGGGTGGAACTGGACAGGAAGAGGTGAGGTGGGCTGGGGGTGGGGCCAGGGGCGGAGCGGGAAGCTGAGTACCTGTGGGCCTGGAGGAAGCCAGCACCTATGGTCACTACAGTAACGCAAATAAGAATAAAAGGAATACTTGTGGCACCTTAGAGACTAACAAATTTATTAGAGCATAAGCTTTCTTGAAGTGAGCTGTAGCTCACGAAAGCTTATGCTCTAATAAATTTTTTAGTCTCTAAGGTGCCACAAGTACTCCTTTTCTTTTTGCCAATACAGACTAACACGGCTGCTACTCTGAAACATGCAAATAAGAATGTTTCTCAGAACTCGCAACTACCCAGGTGATCAGGGCATTCTCCAGGGTGCCCTGTGCCCTGTGAGAAACCCACGGTCAAATCCCTCCTTTGAATCAGGCAGATTCAGAGTGTCCTAACCACCCAAGTGAGTGTCCTAATCACCAGGCTATTGGCTAGTCTGTAGTGGGGTGTCTGTCTGTTTGTTTCTCCACTCTGGAAAGGTCTCATTTTCATTCCGCTTCACAACAAATTTCAAAACCTCCAAATATTTTCACAACACTCAAGTTTTCTGGCCAGCCTGAATACTTATTTAACTATTCTGAGAATGAAGTGTGTGAGAGAACTATGTTTTGAGAATGAACAGGCCGTCTCTTTAAATGCACTTAAAAAAATCTCAGTGGGTTGCCTGGATAGATAGGAGAATCTGAACCCTATTCAACCCTGGTGTAAATGAGCCCAGCTACATTCATGTGAATGGAGTTGAACCCATATAATTTGCTGAATTCATTCCTTTGAACATAAAGGCTGAATTTGGCCCTCTGAGTGCCAAGTGTTGAATGGACTAGAGACATTACTAAAATAACATTGGGCCAGATGTTGGGCTGGGGTAAATTGGAATAGCTCCATTAAAGTCAACAGAGCTATGCTGATTTACATCAGCTGAAGATCTGGTACATTGCTTCTTAAATTAGTCTTTGGCAAAATTGCTGTAACACTCAAACTGAATGTCTTAGCTATTGTGTGTGTGAAAAGACAGAAGAAAGTTCAATTAGAAAACATGTCAGCTCATCCAAACTGATGCATTAAAAAGACATCAGGCTTGGGATTTGGTCTCCGTATCACTTGACACACATGCAGGGCAGCAAACAGCAGCTTATTTACAGATCTACAGAAGCAGGCTCCTGTAATGACCCCGATGATTATCTGCTCTCTCACTTTATTAGGCAGGTAATGGGGTGGGTTTGAACTGTGAACAGAAGAAGCAGCGCTGGCACAGTCCAGGAAGACTTGAGGTTAACTATCTTCCAGAGGAGCTATTTTAGGATGTAGCTTCTTCTGTTTTTCCTGCCAAAGACCAACTGATGACCCAAGCTGAAAAAGAAATTATGAATGTGCAGTGTCCCACAACACAGATGTTTGCAATTTACATTATTACAGCCTTGATTTAAGGAAGTGCAGTGCAGATGCACTTGTCTACCTTGCAGATTTTGCCTATGTCATCTCTGTGATCTGCCATTTACACCCAAGCAAATGGGGACAGGAAACAACCAACAAGAAGAAACTTAATTCAAAATACCAAGTAGCTCCTCCAAGGGATCTAAATGAATGAAAAAACGATCAAATCGAACTTGTAAGTGTTAAAATGACACTCCCATAAAAAACAACGCCTTTCTTCCTTGTAAACAGTCCTATTACTGTGGGAAAGCTCATGCGTGAGCTATAAGAAGTGACAACCATCAGAAAAAACAGACCAGCATCTGAATATCTCATAGGGGAATTCTGAAACATTCTGTTGAACATGGATTTCAAGCAAGTGTGAACTGCCTGTTCACATATGACAAAGCTGGAGCACAGGGAGTAGAACGCTGGTCGTCTAGTCAGATTTTCTAGCTTGAAAGAGGCTTTGATTATAGAATAGCAGCTGTGTTAGTCTGTATTCGCAAAAAAAAAAAAAAAGGAGTACTTGTGGCACCTTAGAGACTAACAAATTTATTTGAGCATAAGCTCTCGTGAGCTACAGCTCACTTCATCGGATGCATCCGAAGAAGTGAGCTGTAGCTCACGAAAGCTTATGCTCAAATAAATTTGTTAGTCTCTAAGGTGCGACAAGTACTCCTTTTCTTTTTTGCTTTGATTATGGAGTACCTATACCAGTCCTAGGGATATAAATGAACTTCAGATGTCTTCAAGTTTCAGTGAATTAGACTTTAATTGAATGGGGTTGTTCAGTTTTGGGAGCTGAATGGTGGTGTTAGGGTTTTAGAGGTCAATGACTAAAATCAAGCCCCGCACTAGGAATCTGTCACCTCTACCTATATCAGTGGTGGGCGACCTGTGGCCCATCAGGGTAATCCACTGGCAGGCCGCAAGACAGTTTGTTTACAGTTGCACGGCCACCCGCAGCTCCCAGTGGCCGCGGTTCCCCTTTCCTGGCCAATGGGAGCTGTGGGAAGTAGTGCAGGCCAAAAGGATGTGCTGGCTACTGCTTCCCGCAGCTCCCATTGACTGGGAACGTTGAACCAATGTAAACAAACTGTCTGGCGGCCCGCCAGCATATTACCCTGACAGGACGCATGAGGCCCGCAGGCCACAGGTTGTCCACCACTGACCTATATCCATCCACAAAACACCACGTAATACACTGAAAGGTTCCATGATGTGAAAAGCACTATACGATCCTGATAAGACTGCACTGAATCTAAGCAATCCTTCCATTTAATGTGATGCTAAAGTATTTCCATGGAATCATCAAAATTGCATCAATGCCTTCTCCCGGCATGATGGATCTGAACAGTTTTCTGCAGCCACCATGATTTATCATGACAATTTAGTGACCTTTAGTCTCACTGGAAAGAAAACACCACAACAGTTTTAGGAGTTTCATTGATACTGGTATCATCTAAACCTCTCTATTTTCCAACAAGGACATGGAGAACACTTTCAAATAAGGGAAATTTCCCTGTAGAAGAGGTGGACAGTAAGGGGAAGGAAATGCACTGAGATGTGTGACTGTCCAGCACTTGGTAATGAACCCCAGGACCCCTTGCTTAGAATTACATGTGTTATTTATTGAGAGTGCAGATTGTGCTTTGGCAATATAGCGTCTTAGTGACTTCTCTTCCCCACATTACTGAGAACTGACCAATTCTGTGCATAAGCACAGATATGAAGCAATCAAAGAGGAGGAGGATAGAGTAATGCAGTGCACTCCACCCTAGCCCATCATTGTATTGCATAATCTGCTCAAGCGGGAAGGACATGTGCATCGGATGTGCTCCATTACATGCGTAATCTCTCTCGTTAGCTGCATTGCAAATAGAGGCATAAATGCTGATAACACTGTAAATAGCCTTAGGTAGATTGCCCCTCGCCCCCAAAAAATCAATTTTTCATCGGGAAAATCCAAATGAAATTTTATTTTGCTAAATTGGACCCATATTTGAATATTTCATTTTATTGGACTGACCACAAATGTTCAATTTTGAATCAGCAAACAAGATATATTAAACTGTATTTCATTTTTAAGCGCATTGTCTTAGTGGGAGAATGAGAGCATTAGGCTTTCTGGCTGGACTGTATCTCCCATAATACACCTGACCCATAAGAGACACACAACTCCCATAATGCAAGACAAATGTTGTTTAATGTTGATCTGGTTCAAAACGAAGCATTTCATGTCAATTTAACAAAATGAAACAAGTGAGGTAAATAGAACGGCGCATAAGCACTGCCAAATTAAATGTAAAAATATAATCAGAAAAGCCAAAAAGGAGTTTGAAGAACAGCTAGCCAAAAACTCAAAAGGTAATAACAAAATGTTTTTTAAGTACATCAGAAGCAGGAAGCCTGCTAAACAACCAGTGGGGCCCCTAGACAATCAAGATACAAAAGTTTCAGAGTAGCAGCCGTGTTAGTCTGTATTCGCAAAAAGAAAAGGAGTACTTGTGGCACCTTAGAGACTAACAAATTTATTAGAGCATAAGCTTTCGTGAGCTACAGCTCACTTCATCGGATGCTGTAGCTCACGAAAGCTTATGCTCTAATAAATTTGTTAGTCTCTAAGATACAAAAGGAGCATTTAAAGATGACAGAGTCATCGTGGAGAAACTAAATGAATTCTTTACTTCAGTCTTCACGGCTGAGGATGTTAGGGAGATTCCCAAACCTGAGCAGTCTTTTGTAGGTGACAAATCTGACGAATTGTCACAGATTGAAGTGTCACTAGAGGAGGTTTTGGAATTAATTGAGAAACTTAACAGTAACAAGTCACCGAGACCAGATGGCATTCACCCAAGAGTTCTGAAAATACTCCAATGTGAAATTGCGTAACTATTAACTATGGTTTGTAACCTGTCCTTTAAATCAGTTTGTGTACCCAATGACTGGAAGATAGCTAATGTAACGCCGATATTTAGAAAGGGCTCCAGAGGTGATCCTGGCAATTACAGACTGGTAAGTCTAACATCAGTACCAGGCAAATTAGTTGAAACAATAGTAAAGAATAAAATTGTCAGAAACATAGAGGAACATAAATTGTTGTGCAAAAGTCAACATGGTTTCTGTAAAGGGAGATCATGTCTTACTAATCTATTAGAATTCTTGAGGGGGTCAACAAACATGTGGACAAGGGGGATCCAGTGGACATAGTGTACTTAGATTTCCAGAAAGACTTTGACAAGATTCCTCACCAAAGGCTCTTACGTATATTAAGTTGTCATGGGATAAGAGGGAAGATCCTTTCATGGATTGAGAACTGGTTAAAAGACAGGGAACAAAGGGTAGGAATAAATGGTAGATTTTCAGAATGGAGAGAGGTAACTCATGGGTCAGTGCTAGGACTAATCCTATTCAACTTATCCATAAATGATCTGGAGAAAGGGATAAACAGGGAAGTGGAAAAGTTTTCAGATGATACTAAACTGCTCATGATCGTTGAGACCAAAGCACACTGTGAAGAACTGCAAAAAGATCTCACAAAACGAAGTGACTGGGCAACAAAATGGCAAATGAAATTTAATGTGGATCATGTAAAGTAATGCACATTGGAAAAAATAACCCCAACTATACGTACAATATGATGGGGGCTAATTTAGCTACAACTAATCAGGAGAAAGATCTTGGAGTCCTCATGAATAGTTCTCTGAAGATGTCCACGCAGTATGCAGCGGCAGTCAAAAGAGCGAACGGGATGTTATGAATAATTTAAAAAGGGATAGAGAATATCTTATTGCCCTTATATAAAACCATGGTATGCCCAAATCTTGAATACTGTGTTCAGATGTGGTCCCCTCATCTCAAAAATTATATACTGGCATTAGAGAAGGGCGACTAAAATAATTAGGGGGTTGGAACAGGTTCCATATGAGAAGAGATTAAAAAGGCTAGGACTTTTCAGCTTGGAAAAGAGGAGACTAAGGGGGGATATGATAGAGGTCTATAAAATCATGAGTGGTGTGGAGAAAGTGAATAAGGAAAAGTTATTTACTTGTTCCCATAATATAAGAACTAGGGCCCACCAAATGAAATTAATGGGTAGCAGGTTTAAAACAAATAAAAGGAAGTTCTTCTTCACTCAGCGTACAGTCAACCTGTGGAACTCCTTGCCTGAGGAGGTTGTGAAGGCTAGGACTATAACAGGGTTTAAAAGAGAACTGGATAAATTCATGGAGGTTAAGTCCATGAATGGCTATTAACCAGGATGGGTAAAGGAATGGTGTTCCTAGCCTCTGTTTGTCAGAGAGTGGAGATGGATGGCAGGAAAGAGAACAATTGATCATTACCTGCTAGGTTGACTTCCTCTGGGGCACCTGGCATTGGCCACTGTTGGTAGACAGGATACTGGGCTGGATGGACCTTTGGTCTGACCCAGTATGGCCGTTCTTATGTTCTTAAAACATTTTGATTACAGGAATGTCAAAATGAAACATTCTGACAATTCTAAATAAGATTTTTTCCAAAATTTCTTTTCCATTTAAAATTTAGAAATTTCAATTTGTCATCTCATTTCTTATGTTGAAATGTCAGTATTGTCTATGGGATGGAAATTCCAAAGATCACTTAATAGTCATGATTATTTTTCACTGGGTGCTGCCAATTTGGTCACGTGAAAACTTAGAGACAGACACACGTCTAAAGATACTCAAAGTGAAGTGGCCAGTTAACATCTTTGCAGTCATAGGACAAAAAATGTTTGTGGGTGGGTTAGTGGGTTACAGGTTGTTTCTATAAGCCATTCACTTTGAATTGTCTCTTACCATATGTGTTAATGACTTATGCTAAACAATGTGTTACACCTTGTACTTATCTGTGACACCCTGAGTGCATTCAGATCTGGGAAAGAAGAGCTCTGTGTAGCTCAACAGCATTTCTCTTCCACCAACAGAAGTTGGTCCAATGTTTCCAAGAAGGCCAATGGCATATTGGGCTGCATTAGTAGGAACATTGCCAGCAGATCGAGGGAAGTGATTATTCCCTTCTATTCGGCACTGGTGAGGCCACATCTGGAGCATTGCGTCCAGTTTTGGGGCCCCCACTACAGAAAGGATGTGGACAAATTTGAAAATGTCCAGCGGAGGGCAACAAAAATAATCAGGGGGCTGGGGCACATGACTTACGATGAGAGGCTGAGGGAACTGGGGTTATTTAGTCTGCAGAAGAGAAGAGTGAGGGGGATTTGATAGCATCTTTCAACTACCTGAAGGGGGGTTCCAAAGAGAATGGAGCTAGGCTCTTCTCAGTGGTGGCAGATGACAGAACAAAGAGCAATGGTCTCAAGTTGCAGTGGGGGAGGTCTAGGTTGGATATTAGGAAAAACTATTTCACTAGGAGGGTGGTGAAGCACTGGAATGGGCTCCCTAGGGAGGTGGTGGGATCTCCATCCTTAGAGGTTTTTAAGGCCCAGATTGACAAAGTCCTGCCTGGGATGATTTAGGTCCTGCTTTGACCAGGGGGTTTGACTAGATGACTTCCTGACCAACCGGGACCAACAAGACAACACTGCAATCAAACATAATGGCCAACCAGGAAGAAGAAAGACACTCTAATAAGAATGGAAGGAGGGTAAAAAGAAAACTTCTAGGAAAGAGTTCGACATTCTACTGCCTTGTCCAAACCACAGTCTACCTAAATTCCTCCTACAACCTCAAACTGATACAGCACTTTAATTCCTATCCTAAGCTTTTGTGTATTGTCACTATACTTTCAAACAAAAGTTATGGTTGCCCACCCCCCCGTGGCTTCCTTTCAGGGATGGGTGAAATGATCCCCATGGATAGTTTTAAGTATCAATTAAGTCTGGAGAGCACTTTGGGGTGAAGGATGTTATAAAATGTTATAACTGTTGTTAGTAACAATAATACTGGGAGGAACTTACTGCAAAACTAAAGCCGTAAAATAGAGGAACAGCCAAAAGTCAGCAACTAATTTGTTTCTTCTTGGCATCCCACTCTTTATCGTCAAAAAACAATTATATATAACCTCATCACATCAAAAAAGAAATATTTCCTTAAAACCTTGACAAGATTAACCTTAGCCAATAGACTGCAACAGCTCTTTCCATTGCTATTGCCAACATTAATCATACACTTCAGGCTGTACTTTTGCATAAATCTCATGGAGGCTTGCATGCTTTCTATTGAATTAGTGGGATTAACAATGCAGTGAATGTGTTTATGTCTAGCACTGTTGGGCAATGCTTGGAACCCTCTTCATATTTAGTTTCATCAAACTGAGTTTAAATAGCCATCTCTCTGATGATAATTTGCCAGCCTGG
Organism: Dermochelys coriacea; assembly: GCF_009764565.3. Lineage (NCBI taxonomy): Eukaryota > Metazoa > Chordata > Testudines > Dermochelyidae > Dermochelys > Dermochelys coriacea. The sequence continues at coordinate 6,685,621 of NC_050078.2, forward strand.
TCCAGCAACAGGACACCAGAGAGATGTTAGTTATTCCACGCAACGGTGACTTCAAATGAATGTTTGACTTCATTATCTTACATTATTTCCCTGTTTTATAGTTTAACGGCATTTCTATTTGGAGCTGCAAAATAATGTTGAAAGGGCATGGATAGTTAGATTCGATTTTCCCAAATGTTTTGTAAAATGGTGAAAAAAATCCATTTTCAGTCAATGCAGCTTTGCACATTTTGGTGGGAGCAAGAAAAAGTTCACACTCCAACCTCAGATACAACACCTATGTATTTCACAAGACTACCATAGGTTTGTCTTATGACATTGCTTATCTTTTTCAATATCTTTTTACTGAAATTTTATCAGAAGACAGTTAACCTTTATGCATATATATGTTGCTACTTGTGGAAGAAGGGGGGAAGAAGGAAACCTAGGCTGTTTCCAAGTAAGGATGATCAAAATTTTATGAATTTTGAAATTTGATCCTATTTTTTAAAAAAAAATAGGGGGGAAAATATTTCTGTGCAAGAGAGTTTTGAGCAACTCTAGTTAGAACATCATTCAAAATGGGAAGAGTTCTGCTGCCAATGTATGAATGGGCTAGATTCTGAGTTGGTATAAATTGGTGTAGCTTCATTGAAGTCCATTTACACCAACTGATGATTTAGTCATATGTTTTCTAGGCTTTTGTCTTAAGAACATAGATTTTGATTTATCCATTGCGTGTGTTTTCACTCAGTCCTTTCCTACAAAAACACTACTGAAAAGCTTTTAACGTCCCATAATTCAGTCAATGTACTTGTACTTCCCACATTGACCAAATTGACCTTTTTGATACCAGAGCAGCAACAAGAAACTATTTCCCCAGACCATGAGATTGCTTAAGAGGACCTACTGCAGTGTCCCTGTGGATATCTGAGCATCTTTTTTCCTAACACGTTTGATCAATTAGTTCCAATCAAATGTTTATTCCCTGTATTAACCAAAATAAAAAGACTTAAGCGGAAGACCTTGAAAATCAAGCATACCTAGGGTAACCAGCTTTAGACTGGAAAGTCCGTTTGGAAAGGGGACCTGACAGTGTCCAGTCAAGTCCAGTTACTTCAGGCAGAGATGGCGAGGGGAGGAACCAGGTCATCACCTGCACCAGCCCTACTCAGCCAAGGCTGCCTCATACCTGCATTGGGAAGCTAAAGCTCCCAGCCCTAGCTCTGCAGGCAAGTCCCTCACAACCCGGGTGGGCAGCGGGGAAGAGAGGAAGAGCAGTGAGCAATGAGGGGAAGAGGAAGATGAGTGAGTGGTGATGGGGCATTGGAGGAGGAGGCAGATAAGGGAGGGGCCTTAGGTGAAGAGATGGGACAGAAGCGGGGTCTCCGGGAAGAACAGTGTAGGGTGTGGGAGGTTCTGGCACTTCTGCTGGAGTGTTCGGTTTTTAAATAATACAAACTTGGGAACCCTAACCATATCACTGAAATACATATTAGAGAAGCTGACAGTCAAGTAATGATGCAAAAACCAGAGAGCTAGGCCATCAGGCTCTCACTGTGGTACACAAATGTTTGCATACAAAAAGGAGGGGCTTCCTCTTCTCTTGGTCCATTAGAAAGGCATTCAGCTGCCTGTATTCCAGTGCTTTACATTAAATACAAATGCTTAAAGCCAGGTGCAAATTCAAGTCATCCTGCTATTGTTAATGAATGCTTTCCTCTGCTCCCAAGGCGAGGCAATCCTTTTAAGCGGAGGCAAACGTATGGCCATCAGACTGTAAATACTAAATCAGATTTTTTTTTGTTCCAATCTGAACATGTATATCAGGAAATGAGAGTAGGATGGGAGCCACCAGGTGAGTGGGAGAGTAAAGGACTTGTAGTTTAAAAAAAAACTTGATAGTTGAGTGTTGGGGGAGCCAGGAAATCAGTAGGTTATTACTCGCTGTAACAGGAGCTCTCGATGAAACAGAGATTTCTGTACATATGTAACTAATTAGTTAACTGAGGAGGTGCCTGTAGATGGTGCTCAATAATATCCATCCCTGTTCCTGGGGTTTGTAGAACCAATAAAACTTCTTGCAGAGCATTTCAAATGGCTGCTTTGCAAACAGCTCTTTAAATCAGTGCTTAACACTTGCCACTTGAAATATATGTCTAGTCTTAAAGCACTGCTTAAATTCTGGCCTGGTGGTGTTGCGTACAGACCCCTGCCTTGCCATGAGAGAGAAAGATTTGATTCCCAAATCCTCACTCTCATTCTCTTTTGTCCAGCAAGGACTGGGAGCAGAGGCAGATTAGGGTGTTCTGGGCCCCTGGGCCAGAGCAAGTGGGGGCCCCTCCCTAACCCTTCTGCCTGCAGGAGCACCGGACTGGTAGGTGGAGCAAGGCAAGCCCCCACACCCCGACCCCACTCCCCAACAGGCACACCGGAGGGTGGGGACACCGGGGTCAGGATAAGGGGCACCCATTTTTCTGGGCCCCCCAAATGGCCAGGGCCCTGTTGGCCCAGTGGCTAATCTGCCTCTGGCTGGGAGCATGGTAAAGGCAACATCATCCATCATAGATAAGGCCAAAAGGGACCACGGTGATGATCTAGTCTGACCTCCTATGCAACAGAGGACACAGCACTTCCCTGAATTAATTCCTGTTTGAACTGCAGCAGATCTGTTCAATAAACATCCAGTCTTGATTTAAAAATGGACAGTGATGGGGAATTCACCACAACCTTTTCCAGTGGTTAATTACCCTCACTGTTAAAAATGTGCCTTATTTCCAGCCTAAATTTTCTAGCTCCAAACTTCTAGCCAGTGGATCTTATTATCTTGGTATGGTCAGGCAGCCCAAGACTTACATTAATAAATACTGTTAAAGTACCTTAGGCGAAAGGCATGATGCAAGTGAAAAGTACTGTTATATTTTCAAGTACCGTGCCAGTCACTTTAATTAAGCTTTTCTTTACACTGTCTAGTTGGAGAGTTTCCTTCCCCTGAGTATTTTCTTACCTTGGAGATTTATTTTAATCTCTCATTTCGTCCTTCAATTTCATAAAGTAAAATTTTACCTTAAGTCACAACAAAGCAAGGATTTAAAAACCAGGAACCTCACGAGAATCTTATATGCTGGTTATCAATACTTTCCATTGAAATATAGGAAATGAGCTGAAGGGTGGGGGGGAATCAATAGCTCCTTAACAAGCCCTTCTCCTGCAATGAGATGTCTAGCTCAGAGAACTCTTTCATTCATTACTCTCATAAGCGTCGGTGAGAGAAGGGACCCGTGAAGTGGGCCAGCAAATGACATCTGATTTAGAGTGAAAAAAATCAGACACACACAACATTTTCAGAACATGTCAGGATGAAGTAATTGCTTTCAGGAATGAGTCTGAAAATGATCTGAGTAGATATACTTCAGAGAGTCACAAAGAGGAGAAGAAAAGGAACTTTGTTAGATAATCTGACCAACGAAGAGGAAAAGTAATTTATTATAGGATATCCTTTCAAGGATTCTGCAATTACATTGGGCTTTATGTTAAACAAAAGGGTTATTTTATACCTTCCATGTTAGATCTATGAAGAAGTTCAGTTCGTCTAGTATCAGTCAATACATGGGTATTAAAATACACTTGAATTCATCAACTAGCAATAAATGGTATCAACATACACTGAAGAACATCTGGTATCAATACAATGATCTGATGTACACTCAAAAATCACAGGTATCAGTACTATAGTATTAAATACACTTGAAAGCAACTGGCATCAACACAGAAACATATAATTAAGGAGGTGTTTCTTTACAGTGTAGCTAAACAAACAGATGACACACTCTACTAAAAACAATATGCGGCATGAATGCAAATTCTCAGAACCTCACTACAGACGGTTCTTGAGAATGTTCCCAGAAGGCTTTGCTTCTGTCTGTCTAGGTACTCACACGGCCTGCATTACTGAAGTATCTGGGAACCTCTCAATCAATAACCTGTTTATTCTGATACTACCCCTACCATTATCCACATTTTACAGCTAAGAAACAGAGACACCCCCACACAAACTAATAAAATACAGACAATGCACATATATGTTACGATTACTTCATGTCCTAGGAGTTTACTGAGCAGCAAAGCTGGTTGAAAAAACCGTTTATCCCCATAAAAATATATGAATAAATTCTTTTTTTATTTTTTGTGGGAAATTTCAAAACTAAAACATTTCATTTAAATTTGCAATGAAAATTTCATTTAAATTTGCTTTTTGAAAACTTAACATGCAATTCAAAATGCAAAATTTCCCTTTCATTTCAAAGTTTCCCACTGAAAAACAATTTTTCATGCAGCGAAAAAGATACCTTTTATGACAAAGCCCATTTTGGGGGCAGGAAAATGTTTCACTCAAAACAAATTCAACCAGATATAGTAGGGAGATGGGACACCCTGCACGCAGCAGTGTTTAAAATCCAGATACACATTTTGAAGTTTGAGCCCACCTGCACACAATCCTTTGTAGCCGACTTTCAAGAATAAATAGGCCAGGAAGAAATTTAGGCTGGAAATCAGAAGAAGGTTTCTAATGATCAGAGGAGTGAGATTCTGGGACAGCCTCCCAGTAAGAGATTCACGGACAAGAAACCTAATAGACTTTAAGATGGAGTTTGATAAGTTTACTAAAAGGATTGTATGACTATCAGGAACGGGTACGTGGGCAGCCTTTCCTAATGGTTAGAGCCAGAAACCAGGCATCAGAGCCAAGGGTCAAAGCCAGAGTTAGAAGCAGGACAAGGAAGCAGGACATGAATATGGCTGGGAACAAGGCAGGCACAGGAGAGATTGCAGCTGCAGGCATAAAAGTGTTGAGCAACTGGCAATCTGCTGCTGCTGCTGAGCTTCAAGGCAGACCGGTTGGCTCCTTTCAGCCAATAGGATGAGCTGGCCAATCAGGCGATTCTGCTGCAGCCCAGCTGGGCTCAGTAACTGGCTAGCCCCAGGCTCAGCTGAGGGAATGACAGCTCCTGGTTCCTGACAATGGCATGGTTTCCTGTGACTGGAGGGGACTGGACGCGAGGACCCAGGAGCTCCGTTCCAGTCCTGTGTTTCTTTCCAAATCTTATCAACCTTATTCATTACTTGTATCACCTTGGAATGGACAGGACACACTTCCGCATCTAGCGGCTCCCCTCAGCGACAGACCACTCAGACCAATTTCCCTTAAAATGTCAGAATTTTGCCGGAACTTCTGCTATATCCTAGGTGAGCATTAAACAACCTGATGTAGAAATAACCGAGCAGAAGAGAAGACGCTATATTATATATTTTAAAAAAAAGAGCTGCTACAAAAATCTTACTGTTTGACTCGTTCTTAAGGCTTTATTATGCACCCCAAACTTCCTGCAAACCATGAAACTGACGACTCTATTTCATGTCTCTCTAGTTTATTTATCTTGCTGCCACAGCTTAGACAGAATGAAATTTGTTTAACTGTATCTCAACCGTGAAGATCATTTATTTATTCTCCAAAACCTGTGTGCTTCACAACAGTCATAAGAGGAAAAAACAAAAAAGACAACTCATTCTGAGTGGCTCTCACAAATTTACTGTTCAGGCAACATCATGCTCCTTGTTCTTGGTGCATGTTCAAAATGTCATTTACAGGCCCAAATCTGGATAGATGGGGACAAATAGCCAGGAAATGCTATTTCTCAGGTAGTGGCTTTGATTCACTCCCATGGAAGAAGCCAGAGGAAACCATGAAAGTCCACTTGGAAGGTAGAGTGGCACTGTAAGAGCCATCTGCAACTCCTACTTCTCTAATAGGGGCCCTGAAGCTGACCTAAAGCAGGGAAGGCCAGTGCACGTGGCAGACTTTCAACTCTGGAGTAGTCTCCAGAGGAACCCTGATTGTAAATTACATCTTCTTCCCCATGGCCAGCCTCCAGAGAACATTGACCACAGTATTGCTGCCTTCCCTCCCCAGGCTCAGCTTGTCCATCCCTCCATTCCTTCTCTCTCAAGCTGGTCCTCCTACTTTCTGCATGAAAACCACTCTGCTGGGCTTGGATACAACTGCTGAACCTCACATTCTTCTAAGCCCCCACCCCCAACGCCGGGTCTAAGTAGTGATGGATCACTGTTCCTAGCTCTGGATTCCTCAGGTGTACTCTCAGGTGCACACTCTATGTCTGCACCCCTTCTTAAGCCATGGGACCCCACTGCCCAGCTGCCTAGTCCCTGGAACCAGTGCTGCAGCTACCCCCAAGCCCCGTGTTGCTTATACCATTTCCTCCCAGAGTCAGTTTGGATGTTGGAGTGCAAATTTCCTAATGCCCTTCAGGTACAACATGGCAGTAAATCAAGACACCAGGTTTAGCAAAGGAATTTCTTAACCACAAACAATTTTGTTTTTAAAAAAGCATTAGAGTTACAGATTTTAAGAATACAACAAATGTCTTAACATCATTCCTCCCAGTCTGACCTCAACACCCACCCTTGGGTTTGGTCCAAAGTCCTTAGTCCAGGGCAGCCCCTCCAGACTTCCGACAGTGGAACTGTCCCCTTGCACAGAGGAATTTCCAGGTGCCACCTCCCACCTCCATTGATTTTTGGGTAAAGAGTTGTTAAAAGTCAGAGGCCCGTCTGGTAGCAAATCGTTATTCCACTAGGGTAGAGCCATTTAACATTGATGGCCTTTGATTGCTATGTCCTCACTTCCTGATGTAGACTCTCCAAGACGCATCAAGCTTCTGCAAGTCCACAAAATGGACAATGCTCAAAGCCACATTGAGGTTTACATTCAAATTGGAAGAAACAACATAGCATTCACAAAACAAAATGGGATTCATAATTTGACATACACATATCTCCCGATCTATCATAACTCCCCCCTCCCCACAGACTCAGAAACCCTTAAATTTCCTTCATACTCTTCAGAATCTCACTCTTGCAGGAAGGAGAGCGGCTCTAAAAGGTTGGTAGTGGAACACGTGCCTGCTTATATAGCTAGGTGGTTATAGTGCACTCATAACCTTAGCACCTAGACAATGGGTAGCCCTTTATGAGCAAGATTCCTTTCTCTTCCACACTTCCCCCCATCCTGTTTAGTTGACCCTTGCCAAAGGTACATTCAGATACAATTGGGTCCTGATCCTGACTGAGGTGTCATATCAAAACAAAACAGCAATAATACCAAAAAAGTTATAGGCCTCACCCCACTTCCCTTCCTCACTCCTGGGGATAGTCTCCCGATAGTCAGCTTCAGTTTTCCTTTCATCAGTTTCTCCTTATGTCTCCCAGTGGTAACCCATATTAATCTTGGCTTTATTCTCTGCTTGGTGTGCAGCCATGTGTTACTTTAATATGAATGAGAGCTATTTGTAGCCACTAAGAAGAAACTAGACACCACATATTTTAAACAGACATATGCTTATTTCAATTCTCCTTAGTCCCTTTCAGATACTTAAGAAAAACAAAATTTATTTGGAAGACTGCCCATTCTAGTACTACATAGGAAAAGCAATAAGGCTAGTTTAATAGAAATAAGTCTGTACGTTGCCCAAAACCACCTAAACCATAGCAAAAGTCACTCTTCAATCACAACTTCTTCCAACTTGTTGAGAAGTTGCATAGGGCAAATGTCAAGCCAACGTTTAGGGAGTAAGCCATAAATGTGGATCAAAGATCCACAATTCATGTTTCCTTCAATTCAGGTTTGAAACTAGAAGCATCTGGAATTTTAAACTGGACATGAAGACGAAGAAGAGAAAGAGACATATATTAAAAAAAAAAAAGAAACATACATTAGGTACATCCCCTTGATCAAACAAACTGGATGCATATTACCTCTAGCAAAGATTATCGTTTCCCATGTATAACAGCTTTGAGCTTCAATTTGATGTTGCAATTTCACAATGCCCCTAAAACTCTATCTCTTAGTGGGCAATTCTTAGCTGTTAAATCAATATGTTGCGCTCTTTTTATATAGTAGTCTTAGAACTTCAAAGATTGCACTTGACTTTCTGCAGGGAAAGTGTGTTTTCAATGGGATGCTTTTTCATATTAGAATTCCATTCAGCTGATCTAAAAGCAAACTTTAAAGTGCACCTAAAACTTCAAAATGTACCCTCCATTAAGAGTACCTTTCAAATCTCTCCTCTGCATGCAATCAACCAGCTCATATAATTCCAGGTGGCTTTTCAAGACTCATTCATTCTTCCTTGTTTTTCATAAAATAATGTATTCATTTTATGAAGGGTTTCCCACAACTTACTTCCAAGCAATGGACTTGATTCTGCATTCCACATATATCTAAAACTCCTGTCGACATCCCCAGCAGGGGGGAATTTCAGGACTGGAGGAGCAGGCTTGTTTACTAATTAATCTCCACTCCATTCAAATGAAATAAGCATCATTTATCCCCATGCAAGCAAGACAGAAACAGATTTACATGTGAAGTAACTTGTCCAAGGATATATGGCAAGTTAGTGGCAGAGTCAGAATTGGAATTCATGAGTTCCTTGCTCTCAGTCTTCTACTTTAATCATTCTACCTGAACTTTTCCTCGTGCATTATATCAACTTGCATTCCCATAGCTTCCATCTAGTCATCATAGACCAGAAAACAAAAAAAACAAAAAACCCTCCTCCTCCCTGGAATAGTTTCTATAAGGAAATGGCTCTCCAGTCCTGCACAAGAAGACAGAACAGGGCTGCAGCATGACCTGCCTTTTACATATCAAACTGAAAGTATATTACTTCTCAAACACCCACCTGATAGGACAACTACGTTACTGCAATAAAATGAAGTGAGGTATAAACAAGCTCAGGTTGCATTACTTTGACATCCACAATACCTTAAATCACAAAAATTTGCCATTAGAATGATTTGATACCTCTATAACTCTCACCCCAGCCAATTAAATCAAAATAGCCTATTTTTAATAGTAAAACTGGCAAATGTGTTCACAGCGATCCACAGTGAACTCCGTACAGAAGTTCAGCTTTCCACAAAAGGTAGAAGCTCCAATGGAAGACACATTTAAAACAAGACTGGACAAACCACTACAAACAGGTACTATTGAGAGCAATTCTACAACATAAGCAACATGGACTAGATGAGATAAGTGGTGCTTTCGATCAATGACTTCTGTGAGAAGTAGGATATGTGGCTTCAATGCTCAGACAGAACATCACTAAAAGTTAATATGCAGAGACAGCACCAGAAACACACATCACTTTTTATCTGCCTACTCTCAGCAAAGACAAGGTGGGTGAGGAAATATTTTTTAGTGGTCCAACTCCTGTTGGTGAGAGAGACAAGCTTTCGAGCCACACAGAGCTCTTCCACAAAATAAAACTATATGGTGGACTTCCCCCCCCAAATATTTAATAAATAAGAACATAACATAAGAATGGTCATACTGGGTCAGACCAAAGGGCCATCTAGCCCAGTATCCGGTCTTCCGACAGTGGCCAATGCCAGGTGCCCCAGAGTGAATGAACAGAGCAGGCAATCAACAAGTGATCCATCCCGTCGCCCATTCCCAGCTTCTGGCAAACAGAGGTTAGGGACACCATTCCTGCCCATCCTGGCTAATAGCCATTGATGGACTTATCTTCCATGAACCTATCTAGTTCCTTTTTGGAACCCTGTTATAGTCTTGGCCTTCACAAAATCTTCTGGCAAAGAGGTTCACAGGTTATGTGAAGAAATGGAATATGTTCTCCAAATATTTAATCAACAAACCCTAGAGATACTCGGCATTCCCTGTAGGGTTACTTTCAGCAAAAAGAAATAGGCTTGATCCTGAGAAATGCTCGTAGCTTCCACTGAAGCCTACAGGTGGTACTGGTTAGACAGCTGGCTTGCTGTGCCCACTAATTTCCATACTGATCAGCAGTGGGGTCTCACTGTTTCTTTTGTTCTATCTCTTTGAACTTGTAAATTAATGCAGATTAAGGTAGGGAGTGAATTTAAAGTGGAATAGCTATTCCTGATTAGCTTCTTGTGTGGATGCTCTTAATCTGGAATACAAGTGCCTTATTTTGTATTTGGAGCCTCCATTGACCTGGAGTTTGAAGTAAAGCACTAGGAACTGAAACTGGAAAGTAATGACTTTGAACACAGGAAAATATACACTGCATGGCCCTTGATCCAAAGCCCAGTGAAATTAATCGGAGTCTTTCCATGGGCTTTGGATCAAGGCCACTATCAGTAAAAGTATCCAAGAGATGATGTCCGCTATTCTCACCTTCACTAGCACCTTGCTGCTCAAGCAGTAGTGGTACTCAAGAGGTAAGGTACTATTCCAGGTGAGCAAAGTATCAGTCTGTCCCACTGTGAACTGCTTATTCACATTAGTGAGCCATTACCCAAGAATTCCCATAAACTTTGGAACTATCACATTACTCTGACTGTTAGCCTATGTAACCATCCTTCTATTCAAATACCTTTCTATGGTTTGTTGAATCACCCTTGTATATCTTGATCTATTTAGATGATAAGATCTGCAGAAAAGGGACAATGTCTTGTCTACTTCTCTGATGCTCAGCCAGAAAAGCACATGTATATTTTTACTCATGTGAGTAACCCCATTGGAATCAATGGGATTACTCAATATGAGTTATGTTGTATGTTCAGTGTTTGCTGGACTAGGGCTTACTTTTGTACAAAACAGAATTTAATATGGCCTGGAACCTGATCGAGATCTAAAAATATCAACTTACTTCTACCCATGCTCACAAGAGGAAGAAAAACAGGAAATTGGAAAAATATTCAGCCATCTTTTGATGATAACCTCCATACTTTTCTGCTCCACAAAAAGGTCAGAATCTCCCCTTCTCAACTTCTGCAATGCAGTTATAGGTTGTCGATAGAAAAATGTGTCCAGCATAATCAATTTCAGTTAAATCCGACTATTATCATTCATATATTTTACAACCAAAGGAGTACAAACTATTAAATCCAAGAGTTTCTATTTGTTGGCAACATGGCACAGTGCAAGTCAATTGATACAGTGAAAATGTGGCCATTTACAATACTCTAAAGCAACTGTATTTTGGAGTCTACTGAAATCCTACTTATTTAACTGGAAGGCATTTTAATTCATCCTTGAATTCATGGTCTTTCTATGGCCTGAAGCGAAGGATCTTGTGCACCATAATATCATTTGGTGAACACCTAAGAACAAGGGAATAAAAACTTGTTCAACATTCACTTATGTATTTGTACTACTTATTAATTCAGTGCAGGCAGAGCCCTGCTTCAGTTACAATCATTAACTTTTTCTATAATATTTGTGGTTACAGTAGCATGTAATATAGGAAATGGTATTACAGCTAAGTACCTCCTAACCAGAGAAAATACCTTACATAAGTCAGATTATAATGATGCTCTTGGTTTCTCTTTTAATAAAAGTAGTGACAATACTGGTTAAAATTGTTCCTGGATACTCTGGTAATAGGCACATTGGAAATGCACAGGTAGGTATATTAGCTAGATAGCAAACAATAGAAAATTGACACTCTGGCTAGACTGGTTTCATAGTAGCAGCCGTGTTAGTCTGTATTCGCAAAAAGAAAAGGAGTACTTGTGGCACCTTAGAGAATAACAAATTTATTAGAGCATAAGCTTTCGTGAGCTACAGCTCACTTCATCGGATGCATTTGGTGGAGAAAAAAAAAAGTGAGTTTTTTTCCCACCAAATGCATCCGATGAAGTGAGCTGTAGCTCACGAAAGCTTATGCTCTAATAAATTTGTTAGTCTCTAAGGTGCCACAAGTACTCCTTTTCTTTCTGGCTAGACTGAATTCAGTGAAAGAATGCACAGAAACTAGACAGCTAATAAGCACTTGTCATAATGCCTTACCCTCAATTTCCTTTTACATGATGTATGAGAAAAACCAGACTCGTTCATTGTGTTCATATGGCATTGTTAGACATCTATACTGACCGCCAGTATGAATGGAAGGATGTGCTCAGGGCTAATATGTGGCAGGTAGGTTTGAATTTTGTTGCTACCTATACCACACTTCATGTAAAGCCAAGGCATTAGCAGCCATATTTTCAATACTTGCCTCCTGATTATGAGTGCTTCAGATTTTAGGAGCCCAACTTGAGACACCTTGGGGACTGCAAGTGCTCAGCACCTCTGAAAAATCAGGCCATAAGTGACTTGCCCTGATCACACAAAATAAGCCAGTGGTGGATGCAGGAATAAAAGTCAGGTCTCCAGATTCCTGTAGGGATGCTAGACCACACTGTCTCTCACAAATGACATCACAACATCTACTGACTCTGTACCACCACTCCAAGTAGTATAGTATCCAGACATAGAGGTACCCATACCAATGTCACCTCAGGTGTCTGGCTGGCATCTATATGGGATCTATTTCTCACTCTGACACAATGACTCAGCCTCAGCTTACCCAACTGTAGGAGGAGGGATGGTCCAAGGTAAGGCACATGCACAATGCCGTTCAGATAGAATGTGGCAAACCTATGTGCCTGGCTACCCTGTCTGCTCTAGCCATTCAATCATACACCCTTTCCAAACCCAAAAATAGAACCCAGGAATCCTGATCTTCAACATTTTACTGCTGTTGTATGGCCGCTGGCAAAGTGTGTCATGTCTCCCCCTAGGGGCTGGTCTATGTGAATGTTTCTTGGGTCTCTAATCTCTACAGTCCACAGAGAAGAGAAGAGTTTAGTCCAAGCAATAGACATCTATACTGTATATCTGAAAGTCCGGAGCTCACATCCTGTTAACAACTCATGTGGGAAATACTTACGGGTTCATCTGATGGGATTTGCTTCTTCTCACCCAGTATTTTTCTTATTTAAAAACTAAATTTATTAAATTCACACAATGAAAAAGCCTCTTCCACAACACTTTTTCTATATCATTGACACTATCATTTGCCATTTAGGATGCAATGTGCAACAAGATACAGGTGTTCCATATTTTGGTCATTGGTCAAATGTTTAAAGCTGGCATCACACATTGGCAAGGTGGAGGGTGGAAAGGTACGAGCACTAGGCTTGGATTCAGGAGACCTGGGATCATACCCCAGGATAGCAACAAATTTTGTTTAAGTCCTTGGGCAAATCACTTCGGGCTGGATGCAGTACGGAAGTTAAGTGATGTTGTATGGGGAGACTTTGGCAAACCAGTAAAGTGTCTGAAATCACTATGGCTTATTGCTAAAAGCAGCCAAATCAGCAGGCTGTAAATTAGCCAAGTCAGCAGGCTTAGCTTAACCAAGGCAGGAGGAGAAGGGGGTTTTTGGGTGCCACAGAGAGGGCAGCTTGACCCCACATCCTTCCTGATAAGAATTGTGTTGAAGTTGCTGATACATGCATCTTAGAACAGCAGGATGTGCCCCAGGAATGTCTATTGGGGCCTCAAGGCTGCAAACTCTGGAAAAACCCACACCTGGTTAATCGATTATCAGAAGGAGCCTCTTGCTTGCCCATTGGAACTGATTGCTTAACAAGTTTTCTTTAAGGGACATGTCATTCAATTCTAATGTATAAATAATGGGGAAAAGTCTGAGGTAGGGGGACTCTTCAGGACTGGACTCTCTGTCTCTGGATGCATCTTGTGTTTCCCAGCAGCAGACGGGCTGCCACTGTGCCACTCGAGAGCCACACTCAGCTTAGGTAATTATCAAGGGTTGGGGGTGTTTTACTAACCTCTTGCGGACGTGTATATAAGTGCTTGAGACTAAGTAAAGTTTAGCTTTAAGTGAAAGCACTCTTGTGTTGTCCTGTTTGTGCCTGCAATCTATCAGTCAGACAGCCGTGTCTCCCCTGATTTATTTCCTGACACCACCTCGCACAGAGTAAAAATTACCAAGAGCTTTGGGTTGAAAGAACCCCGGGTAACAATGTGACAATGAATGGGGCAAGATAACCACCTTGGACAGTGATATATAAAAGCCAGTGGGCTAGGCACAGAGCCACCTAAGCTTGCCAACAGGAGATGCTGACAATAGGAGCATGTGCTAAGCCCCACAGCTCTCTCCTAAGTCCAGGCAGCAGGGAGGTGCCTATCCCTGCTAAGGGAAAGGAGTACTTGTGGCACCTTAGAGACTAACAAATTTATTTGAGCATAAGCTTTTGTGAAATGAAGTGAGCTGTAGCTCAGGAAAGCTTATGCGCAAATACATTTGTTAGTCTCTAAGGTGCCACAAGTACTCCTTTTCTTTTTGCCAATACAGACTAACACGGCTGCTACTCTGAAACCTATCCCTGCTAAGGATCACAGCTGGGAACTTCACTTTGGAGATAGGAACCCATGCCGTTTTTCAAGAAGCTAGGGGAGAGGGAAACAGGACTGCCCCCAGAACTTTTAGCTGAGTGGTCAGGGTACTCGCCTGTGATGCAGGCACAATCTCTCTCTCTCTCTTTCACACGACTCTGTAAGAGAGAATGGGCACACAAGCAAGAGCATGGCTCTCTAGCCTGCTGGTTAGAGCATTCATCTGGGAGATGGAAGACCCAGGATCTGATCCCCCTGCTCCAGTGACTATTCACAATGCTACAGCTCCAACAGAATAGACTGAGGTTCAGCAAAACACATAAGCACATTGCGGGAGTTCAGCCCCTCTCAGCTGGCCTCAAATCCCTTGGGCGTAGACCAGCTGTTCTAGCTCACCTCCAGCTATCCTCAAAGCTCTGTCTCTTATTCCTCCCAAGTCTGGTAGCAGGACCCAAGAGATTCTGGTCCTCTTCCAGCTCACAGAGCATGGGGAAGGGTTATCTGCTTCAGATCTCTGTTTCCTCAACCCAGTCCGCAGGGGCCTCTGAGCCTGCTTTTGGGCAGCTTTGTGTCAGTCCATTGCCGACAAAGAGTAGCCTCCAGCCTTTCAGGAAGCCATGGTCACCCCGATCTCATGGGCTGCAGCCTCTAATCCCATCTGTTGCTGATCAAACCATTAGCAGCAGCTACTCTGTCTCTTAGCCCCTGAGTGGCTGTGACAGAGTGGGGTTTATACATCCCCCTCACACATGTGCTTAATTTACAGCAGGTGCCTAAATGCTGTTCTGAATAGGAACAGGCTTACATGCATGGTTAAAGATGATGCAAACTGGTGGGACTGTACAAGGGGAAACTTTCTCTGTCACTTGCTGCAATGCAATGGAGAGGTTCACTCCAAATTCCTGACCATGAATTTGAGACAGCCCAAAGGAAAGACTGCCCCCAAGTATCGATCCCAAGTTTTGCGTTGTGCCGAGTGCATGATAAGGCAGGATATTGAGAGCTTAAGGGTTGGATGAACCTCATAAAGTGCAGATACATGATTCTCAAGGTCTATGCATCTAACAATGAAGTCTCATTGCACTGATATAAGAAGGTCCCAGTGACTGGAAACACAACTCTTGATAAGGGCAGGATCTGAGCCCTCACCACTCACCTATGAAATTCCTATTCTGTGAGTAAAGTGGGGACCTGAGACTCCAGAGCTCCTCCCAGCCAGGAAAACATTTTTGTTTTGTTTTTTTGAAGAAAGATCCAAACCCTATTTTGATCACCTCCTCCTCCTGCATTCTCAAACGTACTGGACTGAAACCTCATGTGTTAATTTAATGTTGGAGCAAAGATATTAGCTCAGTGGCAATATAAACCCATTGATTACAGGTCTTTAAAACAGAAATGCTGACACAGATTAAAGTGATACACTGAAGAGGACTTCACTGTCATCCAGAGCCCATTTGCAGAACATTATTATTCTCCTTCCTAACCACTCTGTGCACTCAGTTGAAGGGAGAATTGCCAGCAATTAGCATGCTAAATTCTTAGTCACTGAAAAGGCCTTAACTCACTCCTCCCATGCACCCTAATTATGAAAGTACACTCTCCAAGGAGGATAAAAAAATCTCTGGGGAGCCCCCTCTCTGCAGAGTGCTATTCTCCAGAGAGGATAAGGACATGCATGCAGAAATGAGATGGCTGGTTCAGTGGCTCACCCAAGTGGCTGATGAGGGAGTGAATGCAGAGCTGGCTGAAGCCCAGCGACTGTTTTGGGGCAACAGTTGAGGTTTTGCGTTGCACAGGAACAAAAACAAAACTTCTTTTGAAAACGGAATTGTGTCACGCCCTTTTGGATTGAAACCTGAGCTTCTTGGTTCAGGCAGATTTTTGGGTCCAAGACTCTCTGGTCACTCTGAGGAGAGAGAGAGAGAGATTCTCACACTCAATGGCCTGGAGAATAGGGTAGTGGCCTGGGAGACCCAAGTTCAAAGCCCAGCTCCACTTGATTCAGAACAGCCAAAGTTATATAGAGAGAGCATCAGGCAGAGCAGGGTCTCCCACGTCCCATATTTATCCAGCTTTGAACCAAGTTTTTGAGGCTCTAAAGTCAAGCTGCAAATTCCACAGATTTCTTTTTGAGGCTAGAAGAGATCATGACAACCCTAAAAAAAAAAAAAAAACTTCGAAAGGGGGTGCAGCCTCCCTTTGGAAATCTTAGAAATAGTCTGCAGACCCCCAGGGGTCCACAGATCGAAAACCACTGCTCTAGTGTGATCTCCTGCATTCCACAGGCCAGAGACCTTCCTCCAGTGACTCCTGCCCCTATTCAAATTGTGATTAAACTAGAGCATACTTTTAGAAAGAAATTGCCTGACAGCACGCATTTTCCTACAATTCCTGTTACCTCATACAACCATGGCAACATCCTGTGCCATTTCAGAACTTCCACTTCGCCCCCAGTCAAAATCTTGGAAATACTGAAGAACAAAAAAACAAAAAATTAATGGAAAAGTGATCCTCCCCCCAAGTTACAAGGGGAAGGAGCTTCAAACAGATTTTAGCGGCAATTAATGGAAACTGCTGTTAAAATTGTGTTCAGTGAATTTGCAATGTACCCTAATGTGCCTGTATTTGTCAAGGAGATGGATCCACCTTTCCAACATGTGCTGTATCTAAAATTCATTTTAAAAAAAAAAGCTACCTGCAATCAACAGGAAGTCTCCTAGAGAAAAAAGGTAGATTGTATAATGATGAGAAATGGTCTAATTTGCTCATCAGCAGACACATACATTAGCCCTGATCCTATATAAAATTCTCCAAGGGCAAACACCTTCTGCTTGAAGTCAAAGGAACAGAAATCTGCCCGATGGAGCTCATTTCAGGATCGGGGCTACAGTTCACACCAAACACCTACCAGGAAATCTTTGGCACTTTTATACAATAAAGGAAAAGCCAGTTGGAAAACATAAAATTTGGATGCAATTTTTGCAGTTCCCACCCTCCCCATCCTCCTTTAAAAAAGAAAAAACCCGACCATTTTTTCTGAACAGCTCCAGTTAAAGAGAGTGAAATTCTTCCCAGTGCAGAGGAGTCTCACAAGGACCTGTGTAGTATTTAAATCCTAGTTTAAGGGCTTCACTGCAGCTCCGGTAATGGGTTAGTATCTTATTATGCATTATCTGTGCTCCATTAGTGCCTCCACCACATCAGGACCCAGCTATGCTGGACAGCGAACAAAAGCATAGTCAGGGAAAGTCCCTTTCCCAAACAACTTGCAATCCTTCTAGCTTTCTGTTCAGGGGTAAACTTCACAATGACTGTGTCTCAATAGTCATCCAATATAGAAATTAAAGGATGTGCACATATGTAACAGGGGAGGGAGACGCTGAGGCAATGTTCTGTATAACTGTATTACGCGCCTTTTCAGGACATTTCAGAAGGTATTACATAAAGTTAAACCTCAGGGCTATTGTAGGTAAACCCCTAATAAATAGGTGTTAATAGTTCCCAGTCTATTGCTAAGAGACTGTCCCATACATTTAAACATTTAATGCACATGCAATACATTGTAAAAAGTAAATAGTATATGACTGTATAATTAAGGACGGTGTCATAATGCATAAACACAAGCGGGCTGAATTAAGGCTGCCATTCCTAACAATTGAATGATTGACTTTGCAACCTTAATAATGTTCTTTCAAGATAGTTGTGTATATGTAATATTTAAATATGAGGTTCCAGCGTAACCCATACACTTCTATACTTTAACACACACCTGTAAACCTATTCCCCCATGATCTCCTTTCAGAGATGATTTCTTGATCCTGATAGCATGAGCGTAATATGGAGTGTGGGTCACTCCCGAGCTTGAAAAGAATTGAGGTGCTGCCATTCTTCCCCAAGCACTTCAGAACACTGTCAGCAAACAAAAAATCTGGGGATCTCCACAGCTAGCAGCATTCCAGCTCTTGGGTTAAGAGCAGACCAGTCCTCATTTGCTGGTGAAACAGAAAAGTGTAGCCTACAGTCAAAGTGGTGCAGGTGTTGCGATCAGCATATCAAATACCCATTCCTTGGTTCTCTCTAAGGATCTCACTCTACAGAGCACTATCTTTTCCCAGTAAGAGCAGCTAAGTGAGTTCATGTATAAACCCTTGTCTCACTCACCTCTCTGCCCCTGTTCTCTCATTAATACCTGTTGAAAGCAGTTAGCTAATAGTGAAATTTAAGTTCCATAGGCCCTGTACATAAATGTTCCCTCCCTCCCCACCAGTTCTAGGTCCACAAAATACCCTGTGATGGATCAAACACTCTTCTAATGGAGGGCTTCCCTAGTAAGTCAAACTGGAATAGCACTCACATGTATCCAAAATGGTACAGGGATTAGGACCCAGCCCCCACAGCAGACACCTCTCTTGGTCCTGCATCAATCAGCCACTGAGTCAAAACGCTTTCATTTATAACCTTTCCCCTCCTCAGCTCTGATTGGCTCTATTCTCAAATGGGGAATATCGCAACGATCAATGTTGACCCCATTTATACCAATAGATTGAGCTGTACATTTATGTTAGTGTGACACTCTTGTCTTGTATGTTATGTTGTTGTATCTGATCACAGGGATGTAGTAGGAAATTAAGTCCTGCCTCTGGTGCTGGAGTTGTTACTTGCAGTGTTCCAGGAAATCTCTGCGATTTCTATAAGCAAATGATATGACATGTGTGGGACCTGCAAGACTCCTTGGCCATGACCAAACTTCCCTATAAAGCTTCAGAAAGAGCTACTGATTGCGTCTAGTAACTGCCACTCCCCAGACCTGGATGTTTCTGGGCCATTCTATCTGTGTTGCCCCGCCCAGCTCTCTGCACATGAGCAGAGGCACAGAGTATTTCAACAAAGATCCCTGTCTCCTCCTCACTGTTTCTCTCCTGCAATACGAGGAGATGGGTTACGCATACATATCAAGAGAGACAAAAAACAATGCGTATAAATTACCTCAGCTCAGCATCTCATCACGTCTTCCTTACAAACCAGTATTTTTCCACCTACCTCACCTTGATGTCCCTGGGCAAATAGCAAAGATTTCTTATTTAATTTTAATGACATTAAAAGTAGGCCCTGTCCTTGAGATACTACCTAATTTTTCTTTATGAATAAATTTGTTAGTCTCTAAGGTGCCACAAGTACTCCTTTTCTTTTTGCGAATACAGACTAACACGGCTGCTACTCGGAAACTATGAATTCTATATATGAAGCCTCTGACAATCTAATAATAGAGGTGTTGTTAAAATAATCTAAAAATATAAACTAAAACAGTATCTCTCAGAGGAATCATTAGAGAACTCATGAGGCCTGCTTCTTTTCTTTACCAATTTTGAGGACTCATTATATATATAAAAAGCATTAAAAGGACAACTATGTCTCTGTGTCTATAATATGAAGGTACTGTCCTAAGGTACTGGGCAACAAAGTATGGGGAGGACGTGACCAGCTCTCTGTGGAGAAAGAAGTGGTTCAGGACTATTTAGAAAAGCTGAACGAGCACAAGTCCATGGGGCTGAATGTACTGCATCCGAGAGTGCTAAAGGAGTCGATGGATGTGATTGCAGAGCCATTAGCCATTATCTTTGAAAACTCATGGCGATCAGGGGAGGTCCCGGATGACTGGGAAAAGGCTAATGTAGTACCCATCTTTTAAAAAGGGAAGGAGGAGGATCTGGGGAACTACAGGTCAGTCAGCCTCACCTCAGTCCCTGGAAAAATCATGGAGCAGGTCCTCAAGGAATCAATTTTGAAGCACTTTGAGGAAAGGAAAGTGATCAGGAACAGTCAGCATGGATTCACCAAGGGCAAGTCACGCCTGACTAACCTAATTGCCTTCTATGATGAGATAACTGGCTCTGTGGATGAGGGGAAAGCAGTGGACGTGTTATTCCCTGACTTTAGCAAAGCTTTTGATATGGTCTCCCACAGTAATTCTTGCCAACAAGTTAAAGAAGTATGGGCTGGATGAATGGACTATAAGGTGGTAGAAAGCTGACTAGATCATCGGGTAGTGATCAGTGGCTCCATGTCTAGTTGGCAGCTGGTATCAAGTGGTCCTGGGGCCAGTTTTGTTCAATATCTTCATTAATGATCTGGAGGATGGTGTGGCTTGCACCCTTGGCAAGTTTGCAGATGACACTAAACTGGGATGAGTGGTAGATACACTGGAGGGTAGGGATAGGATACAGAGGGACCTATACAAATTAGAGGATTGGGCCAAAAGAAATCTGATGAGGTTCAACAAGGACAAGTGCAGAGTCCTGCATTTAGGATGGAAGAATCCCAGGCACTGCTACAGACTAGGGAGTTAGTGGCTAGGTAGCAGTTCTGCAGAAAAGGACCTAGGGGTTGCAGTGGATGAGAAGCTGGATATAAGTCAATAGTGTGCCCTTGTTGCCAAGAAGGCTAACGGCATTTTTAGCTATATAAGTAGGAGCATTGCCAGCAGATCGAGGGACGTGATCATTCCCCCGATCATACTATTCAGCATTGGTGAGGCCTCATCTGGAGTAGTGTGTCCAGTTTTGGGCCCCACACTACAAGAAGTATGTGGAAAAATTGGAAAATGTCCAGCAGAAGGCAACAAAAATGATTAGGGGGCTGAGGGAACATGACTTATGAGGAGGGGCTGAAGGAACTGGGATTATTTAGTCTGTAAAAGAGAAGAATGAGGGGGGATTTGATAGCTGCTTTCCACTACCTGAAAAGGGGTTCCAAAGAGGTTGGATCTAGATTGTTCTCAGTGGTAGCAGATGACAGAACAGGGAGTAATGGTCTCAGGTTGCAGTAGGGAAGGTTTAGGTTGGATATTAGGAAAAACTTTTTCATTAGGAGTGTGGTGAAGCAATAGAATGGGTTATCTAGGGAGGTGGTGGAATCTCCTTCCTTAGAGGTTTTTAAGGTCAGGCTTGACAAAGCCCTGGCTGGGTTGATTTAGTTGGGGATTGCTCCTGCTTTGAGTAGGGGGTTGGACTAGGTGACCTCCTGAGGTCCCTTCTAACCCTGATATTCTATGATTCTATTATAATGGATCCTCACCTTTTGTTCTAGGAAGTAAAGAAAAGTTATTATAGCCAAGGCTGTTTTTAAGATTGCCTGACACTTTCCATCATAAGGCCCTGTATTCAGTTGCTTATTACTTTGCTAAACTTTAACTGTTTAGGCTGAAATTTTTCATGCATGGTGTCTGCCATGTGATCATAGAATTCAAGACTGTAGCATAATGCACACACACATGGGGGTTGAATAAAAACATTAATGATATAGAGAAAATGAATAGCAAAGCATTATTTATCCCTTCACATAATGCAAGCACTAGGGGTCAACCCAATGAAATCAATAGACAGCAGATTTAAAACAAACAAAAGGAAGTACTTCTTCACACAACACACAGTCATCTGTGGAACTCACTGCCAGGGGATGTTGTTAAAGCCAATAGTATAACTGGGTTAAAAAAAAGAATTAAATAAGTTAATAAGTTAAATTGCAGCAAGGGCAGTTTAGGTTGGACATTAGGAAAAACTTCCTAACTGTCAGGGTGGTTAAGCACTGAAATAAATTATATAGGAAGGTTGTGGAATCTCCATCATGGGGGATTTTTAAGAGCAAGTTGGACAAACACCTGTCAGGGACGGTGTAGATAATACTTAGTCCTGCCTTGAGTGCAGGGGACTGGACTAGATGACCTTTTGAGGTCCCTTCAAGTTCTATGAAAGATACATCCATCACTGGCTATTGACAAAGATAGTCAAGCACGTAACCACATATTCTGGGTGTTCCTAAACCTCCAACTGTGAGAAACTGGGATTGGATGACAGGGGATGGATCACTCAAAATTACCCTGTTCTGTTCATTCTCTTTGAAGCATCTGACACAGGCCATTTGTCAGAAGATAGGATATAGGGCTAGATGGATGATTGGTCTGACCCAGTATGGCCATTTTCATATTCTGATTAATTAAGGTTCCACAGGCAATCTTTTGAGTGTTTGATTTTTCAATCTTAATAATTATTCTTTTAATAGTTTTTAATTCTTTTTAGTTTTTTGTGTTCTTATTATTCAAATTGTTAGAGGTTGCAATGCCCATTACATGAGTAAGTACTAACTTGCTTTTTTACTTGGTGAATTCAGTCCTCGTGAATACCAATAGTTAATATCTCTAGACATGGAGCATGCTGCAAAGCCCATTGAAATAAATCTTTCTATTGAGCTTTGAAGCAGCTGAAAGCCAAAGCCCCTGGTACAGGCAGGCTCTAGGCTAGTTTTCCTTCACACTGTTGTGTCATTGTACTTTAGTCATGACATGGGATACCCCTTTCTAGTCCACTCCCAAGGCTTTCTTTTGAGCTGTGGCAGACAACTGGGTGAAACTGTGTAGTCATCAGAATGCACAAGGGCATGGAACACAGGCATTAAAGACAGAAAAGACTTGTTAAGTTATCCCTTTGTAGGACTGTTTGCTGAAGATTGAAGCTTCCCTTCAGCACTTTGCTCATTCTAATATTAATTGATCCTGTGGGATTGTAGAACTCCCCTTGGGAAAATAAAGTTCAGATACGTATATTCAAAACTTCAGTCAAGCTATCTGAACAGCTGAAGTCTGCACAGTGTAATTAGAAAATTCAGAAGAACAGGGGGGAAAGGGACATGTATTATTTGAGTTACCATCACAATCTCAGGGACAGCTCCAAAAAAGATGGGAGTAGCAGTACTGCTTTGAGTGGTATTACCTGACAAAGATCAGGTGGCTTATTAATGGTAAGAGAATCTGTTGCAGCAGGTGACTTCTTTTGATGTTATCATCTACTCTAGGACTGGCCTATGGAAATATATGATATTGCTGAATGTTTGTGTTCTATAATTACTTCCCTAGCAACAAAGCTGTTACCAGGAGATTATACTACTATGCTACTTACCAGTGATAAACAACAACACAGTGATCGTAACAAAGGCCAACAGTCCTGTGATACTTTTTGTGCATATTTGCTGCCTTTAAACAGAACTCTTGGGGAAAAAATAAGAATTGTGCAGCCATTTTTTTCATGCGATTATTTTATCCAGAACATTAACTGCAATCTTATTTCTACTACCCACAAGAGAAAACAAATCATCCCATTTACATAAAGCACCAATGAGTCTGAGTTGGTTTCTGAAACAAAACAAAGTTTTGTATTATGTTAATGTTGCATCTCATTGTCATACATTATATGCAAGATTTTACCACTTGTTTTTTTTACACACACACACACACACACACACACACACACACACACACACACACACACACACACACACACCTTGCAACAAGGAGAGGGCATGTTTAGAATTACTGGTCATGACCACTTATAGAGCTTCTCGTGGCTGGAATTCCTAATGGAGCTTAATTGTGCAAACGTGCGTGTACATCTAAGTCCCTGTTGCATCTCTTTCAACACAAGAAATACTGAAATAGGCTTGATATGCCTGACTAATATGCATATAGAGGTGGAATGCCATCTGGTAAGTAGAATAGTCTACTAGGAATTAGAGTTCCTTCTTGGGGTTCTGTTCCTAGATCTGCAACTGGTTTTCTATGAGACTTTAGATAAGACACAACTTCATTCTGCCTCAGTTTAACCTATTTTAAACTAGAACAAGTTTCCTCCCTGTATCTAATTCCTTCAGAAAGAACTATGATTTTGGACCACCCAATGTTTGGCAGTGCCTGTGTAACCCACACACCTTCTGGGTGTAGTGTTCTGTCCCATCTAGCAGCACCGAGACCACTTAGAGAGAGAGATAAAATGAGTCTGCTCTACAGCCTTAGCTAATAGCCAGTTGGCTTTTAGCTCATGTGGTAGAAACTTATGCATTTAGCTCCAGAGGTCCCAGGTTTGATCCAGCCCACCAACAACCAAGGTCTGTCAGTGTTACAAGTGGGGGCTCGTCCAGGATTTCAACTGGGAAGTCTCTGAAGCTAGGGATGCGCTTCCTCAGCTAAGGGGAGTATGTAACCCACACACCTTCTGGGTGTGGTGTTCTGTCCTATCTAGTGGCACCAAGATCACTTAGAGAGAGAGATAAAATGAGTCTGCTTAACAGCCAGTTGGCTTTTAGCTCATGCATTTAGCTCCACAGGTCCCAGGTTTGATCCAGCCCACTGACAACCAGGGTCTGTCAGTGTTACACCTACAAGGCAAAACTGAGCCCTAAATAACTAATATTACAAATCTATTTAAACTCAACTATTTGTATTCCTGCAAAGATTCAGATGCCTATAATATAGGTAGAATATCAGCACATCTGGTAGCAGAATGGTAGGACTATTAGACACCGAACAGAAGTTTGCCCAAAGTCAAGAGATAGCGTGGAGTTTTGAGGCAGTTGAATTCCTCGGCTCTACCTTTGATAACAGCTATCATTTGCCAGATGGGGCTAATATCTTAATTAATGAATGCTATTTGGAGATGGGAAAAAGGAAAGACCTGAGCAGGGGGAAACTCCTCTACTAATGATGGGCGAGATTGACTCTTTGTAGAAGATCTGTCATGTTTTCAACCTGGAAAGACAAGTATTTAATAGCCACTGTCAGTACTAACCCGTGGCAGTTATTCTGGTCAAGTTCTTTCCAGAAAGATTATATACTATATTTTGTACTGGGTACTGAAAGGGCAAAGCCATCCCTTGATCCCAGACATCATTAGACATTCCTGAGTGCCAGCAGGCCTGCCAGATCAGGAAAACTAAAAATAATGTTAGGGTTAATGCACATGTTACTTCTGGAGATGCCTGCTGGCCTCAGGCAGATGAACCATCCCCTCTTGGACAACTTGATAGGAATGTGTTATAAATCTAGATCTGCATGAATCCGGCTAAAATTCAAGCCGCCTTTGTGAAGTCATACTGAGGTAATCATTATATTGAAAAAATGTTAACTTGAAAGTCAATCATTTGCTAGCAGCGATTCGGGAACATTCAAGGTCACGATTTTGCCCAGAAACTCCTTCAATTTTACTGTGCTACAGGAGAAGGGAAAATGTAGTCATAAGATAAAAGAAAATGACAGATCAGGAAAGGTGTTGGGGGAAGGACCTGTTCTAATCGTACAGCTGGAAGAATCTAGTTTTTTAGGTGGGGAGTAAAGAATCGTATAGAATTCTGGATTCACAATTGACTAATCAATCTGAGGGGCACTGGCAGGTCATTCAGGATGCCCCCAAATTAGGTTTTGTAGGGGAAAATAGATGTAATACTTCTTTTTATTTTTAAAATAAATTAAAAAGGTGCTTTTCAATTTAAAAATTTTGATTTTGCCTTTAGGATTTACAACCCAAACCTAAACTGCACTGAGCAGGTATATAACCCCCTTCCCACCCCCACAGCCCCCCAAAATGCAAACAACCAGCTTGTCTCTAGACTCAAGATGAGTGAATGCAAAATCCATAATAAGCAAACAACATACAAAGTGAAAAGTAAAGCAGATTTTTTAAATATTCTATTAATTGAAGGAGTCCTTACGCAAGTAATGGGTTAGACACACACAGCTACACACACAGGCTTTACAAACATTCACAAACAAATATTTTTGAAGACCACATGCTGAAAAGGAAGTAAGTGTTTAAGAGATCATACAATTAAGAACCACTGTCTAAATACACAGGGCTAAATTCAGTTCTGGGAAGCATGAGTAATCTACTCGTAATATTTTGCACCTGTAAAATGCTTTTTGCTCATGGATCCAAAAGCAATTGGGGAAGTTGTGTAAGTACCATTATTATATAAGTTCCTTTATTAGATGGGGAAACTGAGTAAAGAAAGGGTAAGTGACAGGTTAAAATCCAGACAGCGAGAGAATGGCAGAACCAGGAACAAAATCCATGTCTCCTCATGTGCAGTTCCCATGTTTTAGCCATGACCATTTCCTACTCTAAATGATGTTCTGGGTGTGTGTTGTTCCTGTCAATTTTGCTACTGATCAAAGCAGCTTAAAACCGGAGAAATGACTGTCAACAATGTATAGTACTAACAGATGTGAAAATCACTGGGAACCAGAATGGTGTCACCTGGTTGATCAGGCAATTGTAACTTTGAGAAAGCTATTTCAGGGCAAACCTAGCTTGTGTTTGGCCAAAACCCCATCCTGTAACACAAGAATGGCACTATACAACATGAACTTCCAAATTATCCTATACTTTACTTGAAATAAAATTTAGAGAAGATCAACCACTATCCAAAACATTCATAGAAAACTCCAGAACCTGAATCCAATGTCTATTGAAATCACAGAAAGTCTTTCCACTTACTTCAGTGGGCACTGAATCAGGCCCCAAGGTCTAATAATAATTTTTTAAAAAATCAATAAGAATCTTATGTGCAACTTTTATTTCCTAGCATCACTAGCTAAGGTAACTCTTTGTCAATCCCTGCAGTTGAAAGGCAATCAAAAAAACCTCACTCAAACAGACAATTCCTCTGAAAGCACATCAGCACAAGAGTATGGTGGCTTTTGGAATACAAATCCAGATGTATTTATTAAGTTTAGCATTCAGGTAAGATTTCTGATTTGGTTTTATTCCTGGAAATTCGGGTTATGTACCGTGTCTTGCAGTTTTGGTAGGTACCATGCTGCTCATGGTAGATAGCATTTGATTATTTTTGTGTGTTAATATGTATCTCAATATCAAGGAAACGGGTGCTATAAAAGTTAATACAATAAACAAACAAGCTGTCACAGAAATTGCACACAGCAACACTTTAAACACACAACAGAACTAAGTAACAGGAGAGATACATTAGGAGGAATGGGCGAGGAAGGAAAGATTTGAAATGAGGGAGAAAGAACCAAGAAACGTGCTCCTGGTAAACGTGCTCCCCATGAATGGAGTCTGCAATTGTGCAAGGGAATTCCATGGGGATACTAGGGGAGGAAGGCTCCTTGGTCTCAGGTGAGGGTTGAGGCAGGCTGACACAGCAGCGTGTGGGGAAGCTTGCCCTTCTGTACATAAAACACTGTGGGGCCTGTTTACTTTTCCTCGTCGTATCACATGTCTGGTCCGAGTTCTTCTAGACCGTGGCCACAGGACTCCTTTGAGGAGTGGTGGACATTGTCCAGCATTCTCTGCCCAGTACCTCATCTAGAACTCTGATTTTAAACCTTTCACCCACATTCCAGTTTGGGTTGGTTTTGTTTTTGTTTTTCCATTTGTGGTTGCCAGAATTCAGCTGTGCCCTCGGCTTTGTGGTTCCTCCCCCACAGTTTTGGGGTGGGCCTTCTACTCCAGTACCTGCACTAGGTACATAACACACAGGACTCCATAAATGACATCTGGGGTTCTCTGCTCTGTCTCTCCCACCAGC
Organism: Dermochelys coriacea; assembly: GCF_009764565.3. NCBI lineage: Eukaryota > Metazoa > Chordata > Testudines > Dermochelyidae > Dermochelys > Dermochelys coriacea. The sequence continues at coordinate 6,713,222 of NC_050078.2, forward strand.
ACTCATCTGCTGAACTTCTGACCCCACTCCCATCCACTTCCAATCTGACCACCATCTTCCATTCACCCTAGTTCTATCCTTTGCCCGACCCCTCTCATCGGGGTAACCAATCAGTGTGATTCGTTTGGCCCCTCCCTCCAACTAACTGTCTCCCCAATCCCCAAAAATGCTACTTCATATCCTCCTCCACTTTGCATCTACCTAAGGCCCAAGCAGATTCTGACACACAGTTTTCATCGCTCACTGAAAGGCAATATCCTGTAGAGGCTGAATAGCCAAAGTATCAGGAGACTCTGCTTCATAGGCATCAGAAATACGCACCACAGCAGCAGGTGAAACTGGACGGTAACAGACCCACCCCACCCACACAGAAGGGGGTTTTTATAGTTGGTCAGGTATTTTGCACAGCTCCACCATACACACCTCATAGTACAACAATGGCCTGGGGATTGGGAGTTGAAGCATATCCTTGAGCAATAGCTAGTGTGCGTGAGCTGCAGCAGCCCGGAATAACCTCGAGAAAAATGGTGGTCACATACCCCTCTGTGAGTCATAGCTGATACCTTGCTTTCTCCACAAAAGGAGAAAGTTACTATCAGCCTAAAGCAGCAGTAAATTATTCTCTGCCTCACTCTGCTATCTGAGCCATGCAAGCTGGCAAGCACAGGGCTTGGAGTCAAGGCTCCACCCATTCCCGCCTATTCCTGGGAAAGTGTAAGATGTTGAATAGCCACCTTTACTCCAGCACAGCCAGACCCAAAGTCCTGGTAGTCCATGTCAGGGAAACAGGCATTGGAGGGGCGGGGAGAGAGATTTCCTACACCCTTGTGTGGGCTCAAGCCCAAGTCATGATCTCTATCTTAGAATTTACCATACCATTGGAACCTTCCAAAGAGGAGTTGTAGAACTTCAAAAATGTACTGCGTCTTATATTTATAAGAACTCACAAGAGGTAGTCAGGAAAATGCCATTGTCCTTCACCCAGCCCAGGTGAGCCCTGCCAGTATGGGATATACAATCCCCTTCAGGAAGGGGACGTAGGAATTTTGCAAAGGAACTTTGAAGGATTGTATTACACCATTTGCCACTTACATGAGACTTTTCATCACAGGAATCATTCACGCCACTTGGTAGATTCTGATCTATTTGCTCAGACAACAAAGGACCAAGGATGTTTAACACAATGTTGGCTAGAGGATAACAGCTCAGGATGTCATTTTGATCTCAACACGTAATTAAAAGGAAAGAGAAAAGGCTTGGATTTAGAAAAAACCTTCAATGTGGGCAGGCTAATTAAGATTGATTTTGCCAATCACTGCCTCGGAACCCAAGATTCTCTCTTTGTTTTACCAGACACGAAGAGCAAACATGTCAACCGCTTAGTAATCAGTACAGCTTCTACAAGTATTATCCATACTGAAAATATGGTGGACTCAAGTCGGGCCCATGATGGTTGTCTACAACTCTGAGGGGTTTCTAGCCTCATCAGGTGCCGTGGGGATCTTGGGAGTCATCTCACTCCAGTCCTCCGCCCAGCAGCTCACAAGACAGCAGCTGAGACCGGAGTCCATGAAGCTCAACTTGGGCAAAAGCTCCACCCCGTGCTCCAGTTGGGAGAGTTCCAAGGCTCCTAACTGGGTCACAGCCAAAGTACAGGTAACTGACTCTTGATTCCTGCCTTCTGGTTTGTCTCTTGATTCTGATCTCCTGGCATGCCCACCCACCCACCTTTCTGATAATTGGCTCCTGGTCTCTGGACCCTTGGCCCATGCCTGATGCTAACACCTAGGCAAGCCTGTCCATGCTCTGGCCCTGACAATCCTTTAGCTTTAGGTTACTCATGACAAGTGCAATCAATAAGGTTTGTTAGCCTGAGGCTTGAAGGGTCTGGGTTTCCCCCCCCCCCACTCTATGTGCATCTTATGATAGGACAATGAGGAGACATAGATGGAGCACTCAGTTATTTATGAGACTATCAATCAATGCACTCCATTGCTAAATGAATTAAACTATGTTGCAGTAGTTGGTTTTTCTACTCATTATAAAATCATACAGAAAAGTAATATTGATTTGCGAAAGTCCAAGTGCCATTTCATTACATTTTCATTCTCAGTAAAATGGAGAGCCACAGGGCCCCATTCATCACTGTCTTGCAATTTGTGTGGTCGTGTACACCAGCGCAAAAAAAAGCACAGAAAGCTCTCAAAGCGGAACAGTAGTGTTTTGCACCCACTCTGCCCTTGTGTGAATAACGATGCAGGACAATGATGCATTGTGCCCATTGCTGTCATCACAGCAGGTGTTTGTTTATACGTTGTGACCTTCTATGGCCTGCTTACTGCACTGGTGTTCTTCCGCCTTCTGTAAAATAAGTATTCCCTCCATGAAAAAATTTAAAAAAAAACAGAACAGCTTTTTTTTCCACTCATTTTTAAGTAAACTTTTTTCTTTTAATTGACTGTGCTTCCTTTTGTTACCTGGCTTAGGGAGGTAGGGTAGAAAAAAGGGCTGGAAGGCACCACAAACTCATACACTTCTATGGTATGTTTTTTTGATATTTCTCATACAGAAACAAAAAAAAAAAGGACCTCAGGGCCCAGCCTTTGTAGCCAGATCAGGGAAAATCCTCAGTGGCTAGCGTAGTAGATGTAGGGCACCCTATCAGAACTATAGTATTGAAATGCTCTATAGTCCGTTAAGAACATTTAAGCTCCAAACTGAGATCTCTCCAAAGCCCTCTCCAGAATTTAAAACAAGGCTGGGTGAAACTCGATACTGCATGTCTTTAAGGTACAGCACAGAACTCACACCCCACAGATTGGTGGGGGGGGGAGGGCAAAGGCAATGTGAAGCCATTTTTGTGTCTTCCTGATTCAGGGCTTCTCCAATAGCCAGAGTGGAGCCTGGTAGCGATTTCAACACAGCCCTCGGGGGCTGCCTAAGTTACGGCAGATGGTCCCTGGCTGCCTATAGAGAGCAGCACTGCTTAGAATCTCAACCTCACTACATGCTGTAGAGACTAACAAATTTATTAGAGCATAAGCTTTCGTGAGCTACAGCTCACTTCATCGGATGTACTCCTTTTCTTTTTGCGAATACAGACTAACACGGCTGCTACTCTGAAATACATGCTGTAGCACTCTGACAAATCCCTCCCACCCCAGCCTTGCCCCTACAGCAAGACCTGTGAGAAGGACCTCAGTAGATGGCCTGTGGCTTTCTCCTGTAGCTCCTGCACTGGGGGAATTCTCGCCCAACCAGCTCTGACTCTTTCAGAGCTCCTTTATACTTCTCCAGCCCTTTTAAATAAGAGTGCAGGGATTTGCATCTTACTCTGTGCACATAAGAATAAATTCCGTCTTCTGTTAGATGTGACTCATGCAACCTCATTGACTTTCACAGGATTACACAGGTATAAGTGAGGGGAAAATTTAGCTCAAAGGATTTAATTCAGTCCAACTTTCTAAGATCTTTGGTAAGCAGCTTCTCTCAGCACCAGGAGAGAAAACAAATGCAGAAACTTCAGCTATTCATATTTAACGAATTTAGGAAGTCTTAGTGCTGTTAGGCAGAAGAAGCAGAGTTAAAGGACTATGGTTATATTAAGTACATGCTCCTTTTTGGTGTAAATTCATAGCACTCCATTGCTAAGGTCTGGGGATGTTTTGCTGCCTTCTTCGTTAATCTAAGACAGGTCTAACATGTCAATCTGCTGCCTTTTTTTTTCCACCTTTCCTATCTCAAAAGGGTTGTGGCCTCAAGCTGAGGGAAATCATATCACACCCCATTGTACAATGAGAAAAAGCAGCCCATGGCAATGGCTGTTGGGCCTATGGCAGTGGTTTTAACCTGTGGTCCATAAGGTCTGCAGACTATGTCTAAGATTTCTACCATTCAAAACATTTTAGGGGTGTGCAAATGAAAGAAAGATTGAAAACCACTGGCCTATGGTAAAACTGTCATGATTCATTTTAGAGTGCAATGTTTTTCACTTGCTTAATACACTGGCTACTTTGTACAGTAATGCCACACAAAGCAGCAGCAAAAATCAATTCACAGCTTAATGTGCAATTATTTAACAATCCCTAAGAATTTAACTACAGGGGATGGACAACAACGAACGCTCCCCAGCTGCCTATCTATCCTTACATAGATCAATGCCAATTACTTCATGTTTTAGGAAGAGAAAGTAACACACTGAGAGCTATTTGGTATGAGAAGAACAGTCGGAGATAAATAAGTGTTTACAAATGGAAGAGGCCACAAGCCTGGAGTCTCTGGAAGTCCTGGATGCCAAAGAGTTTTGTTTGTGTAACTATCAGGATTGGGACTACTAGAGAGTGTTCTGCTGGTTGAATCAGAGATCTAACTGTCAGGCATCCGATTTCCATTCCCACGTTTGTTGACTTTCCTCGATTTTGAGCAGATTCCTTAAACATCCCTGTGCCTCAGGTTAACACCAGTAAAATGGAAACACCACCACCCTTTAGAAAGTGAGGTGTAGACTCTGATTCACCACTCCCTCACCCCACGTTTAGGTTGATGTGACTACTGATTTTAGTAGAGTAACAATGGCATAAAAGAGTAAGAGTGGAGAACATGATCCTTTAGTGGAAGCGTTTTACACTCCTTTGAAGAGGGGTAAGTGATCCAACAAGGAGCAGTGCAGTGGAGAATCAGGCCTTCTGTTAATAACAACAGGTAAAGCTGGTCAAAATAGGAGCATTTGGGGGGAAAATCTGTCTCTTTATTCCCACCAAACATTTTTGATATTCAGGGTTTTTTCAACCAGTTCTACTTAAAATCAGTAAGGTGCTTAAAGACTCTTGGATGAAAGTTGATTTTGATATGGAAAGTATTATGGTGTAAAACTCTACACATCCCTGCAACGATCTCCATGAGGGCCCCTCAGTCTTGGTCCAAATGCCCAATATTGCTTGACCTGTGGTATATGTTGGAAAAGCCTGATGTGGTTAGATGTTTGGCTGTATGTGTGTGTTCTCCCTGTGTGCTGCCCCAGCCCTGCGCAGAGAGCTGACACAGCAGACCTTGAGCGAACCGCCCAATGACTACAAGATGCGTTAAGGTACGAAGGCGCCTGGCCAGATTTATTGTTGACAAAGTACGGTAATAGCACCTCGCAGACTCTATGAGGATATGAAGACATTTATGCCCGTGAGAATGGATGCAGCTCAGTGAATGGCGGTATTTTCCATTCCCCCCAAAGATATTCCCTCGGAGATCCATCTTTATACCCTGATACAAACAAGTTAGTACTGCCTTTGACATAGTTAGTTACTGCCCTCAGCGTGGCTAGTTATCACCTTGTCCATGTTGGTTTGATCAAAACATCTCTATTACATACTGTCATACTGACCTTATCTTCTAGGAGGGGTCACTGTGTTCCCGTTATCTTTGGGGAATGTTTTTGTACCATCCTTGGTATCGGGATGTTCTGGTACCACTTGATATCGGAATGTGTTTGTGTGAGTACTCTGTGCCTAGCACTTCTTAGGAATGTGTGTTTCTGCAATATCAGCCCTGTTCTTTCCAGATTCTGTCAGCAGGTCCCTCCTCATACCAGTCCTCTGATACAAGGGCTTATGACCAAGGCTCTCTTTTTACTACACCTGATAGGATAGGGCTTAGGGGACAGGTTTGGGCATGGGGTTTTTGGTGGAATGGAATGAGGTTTGTTGCTGGGTTTATTGATTGGTATGTTAAAATATCATCCAACAGACCAACAGTACAGAAATTAAGTTGATTGTAAATAGATGCCTAAAGTTAGGCTCCTAAGCACACATTCATCTAGATATCATAGGTACTTGTATTATATGGCTCCATCTCCATAGTATCTGAGTGGGTTTTAGCCTACAAAAGCTTATGCCCAAATAAATTTGTTGGTCTCTAAGATACCACAAGTACTCCTCGGTTTTTTTTGCTGATACAGACTAACATGGCTACCACTCTGAAACCTGTCACAATCCTGAATATATTTATCACCTCAAGGCCTGCCCTGTAGGGTAGGAAGTGCTATAATCCTCACTTAACTGACTGGGAACTGAAGCACAGAAAGGCTAAGTGACTTGTCCAAAGTCACATATCAAATCCATGCTGGAGCAGGGAACTGAAGATTGAACCTCCCTCTCCTGAGACTCAGACTAGATCCCTAACTACTGGACCAAGCATTTGAGCCAAATTTATGGGGGGAGGGGTGATTTTGAAAGGTACCAAAGCACCCAGAAACTTCTACTTACGTCAATGGGAGCTGGTTTAGGCCCAATACATCTAAAAATCAGATCTCTGTTTAGGAGTCTAACTTTAGGCACCCAGTAGAAACTTGATCCTAATTGCAATAAGGGTGCCTAGAGCTAATTTTTTTAGCAGTTTCTTTATGATTCTTTTGAACTGAAAAAATAAATAAATGATAAACCATGTAGAAAAAGCTTACATTACAGAAGAATCACCATCATTTCAGCAGAGTAAGAAGTACACATTGACCAAGGACGGGACATGTGTCTGGAGGCAGATGGGCTCATTTGCACTTTTCATTGTACAGTCAACCAGAAGAAATAATTGCTTGGACTAAGTCCAAGGGACTAAGCCAATTATGATAAATAGTTAAATTTGTGAATACCTAGGATCAACTGATCATAGCATAATTACTTGTAAGTTACTCCTGAGGCTATTGTAAAATGTGGCAGCAGAATCATCATTACGTGTATCATGGTAATTATGAGTCATCATCACTGTCTTCTCAGCCATGGCCTCCTGAAATTCTTTTCACTCTTCAATCCCTGTTTCACTGCTACCACCCATAGATTACTGTGCCTGTACGTTTACTGTTAACGTTTTCAACAACTGTTGTTTATCTTTAATGTTACAACAACATGCCCTGCAAGTCACCATTTATTTCTCTTCACCTTCACAATGACCTGTTCTTAGCATAATCATGTAATCCATACACTGGAATAGCACATTCACGTTTTGCAAGACCATAAGCTAAAGAGGTTAATGGATGTGAAAACATTGCATGCTTTAACCACCTACCAAGGCAATAGCTGGCCTTCTGACTAAGATGATGCTTTGAAGAGAAGAAAAAAGTTAGTTGGTGATAGGAAGGCCTAGACCCTTGTTCTGAGATGAGACGGACATGGGTTGAGCCCTGCAATTCTCTTTGAAGGACTGGGGTGTATACAAAACATTTTTTTTAATTTCTGTCTGACCAGCTATGAGAAATGAAGAAAAAAAATACTCCCTGAGAAGAGATGTCTGAAGCTAACTAGACAGGGAAGCACATAATATCCTATGGAAAGAAAGAAGAACAAAAACAGATGGATAAGAGAAAACGGGTGAAGAACAACTCAATTCAGTTGTCACTGTTATAACAGCACCACCTAAAGTGCTACGTATTGTACAAACGTATACAAAGAAATATCGGGTGGAATCCTGGCTCCATTGAAGTCAATGGAAGTTTTGCCATGGGTATCGAGGGGCCAAGATTCCAACCCCTGTAAAAAAAAAAAAGTACAACCTATGCCCCAAATTTACAAAATTTATGCTTGTACCTAACTTGAAGCATGTACATAGTCCCACTGAGCTTAAATTAAGCACCTAAGGGGTTTCAGCATCAAAGGCTAATGCCCTTCCTCAGGTGCTGTAGTTCCTTACTAGTTGAGTAATCCCATTGATGTTAATGGGGAAAAAAGTCACAAAGGATGGTACTACATGATGTCAGTAAAGGTATAAAAAATTGGACCTATGTCAAAGGTACTGTTTCCATTTGAGAATTACATATGGAGACTGAACTCAGATCATGCTAGCACTGAGTTCCAGGCTAAAGTTCAAATTCTTCTACTGTCCTCAGCATTATGGTATCTCTCTAACCTAGCCAGATAACCAAAGCAAAAACTGAATCTCAGCTGCTTCTCCAGTTTAAGAGTATCCCCAAATGATCTATCCTTTGGGAGCTTCATTGCCATATTTCTCTATATGGCAAAGGGAACACTTCTTTTCACACTCAGTTTTTAATATAATTAGATTAAACTGCTTTGCCAAAAGCATTTTCATCACTAGCAAAGTTTGCACATATTGCAACTGCTTGATCTAACTTCCTGGAGCCTGATAGACATGCATCCTGCTCTTTTTCCTTTTCTGCTTATCTTTTCAAAAGACTGCTTCTTTTTCTGCCCTCCTTTATGGTTTTCATGGTTAATCTCCTTTATTGACACTAGGTCATGCAACTCTCTGTACATCTGCGGAGGTACAGTCACACTCCATTAATTCTGAGTCAATTTATTATTATCATGGATGGACTGGATGACGGTATTGAAAGAAAGCATTATATTGAAGTTTATCACTACCAGCAGCAGACGGGTCCACGTTCAGCCACCTATATCAGAAAAAAGGTCTAGCTCGCTTAATATATTTCACTTTCTTCCATTTTTTTGTAGGATGTCTACGTTCATTATTGCTCTTCTTAAGAAGTAAGTTGTGTAGCTATGTTTATTTATTTTAAAAATTATCTTTAGTCAACTTACATAGTTGAAACTCGAGTCTGTTGATGAAGTTGTTAGTTTGTTTGCTACTTTCAGTTGCAAGAAACTGGGGTCTTTGCCCTTTGGCTGCAGTTATCCTAGGTGGGAAGGGGAAAACGTGGGGAGAAATACAGACTATCATAGAGCCGTAGGTCATATATCATACTGTTGCCTAAACCAATGAGACCCGCAATCCTCTTTGCATATTTATGTCGCCCTTGCCTGTTCCCAGAATAAGCTCGCTGGGGCGTTAACTCTAAAGCCTGGTAGAAAATGAGAGTTGCTGAAGGAAATGAAAAGGTAAGAAAAGAAAGGGGAACCGAGGGATAAGGAAGATGGAGAAGAAATAAATAAAGAGAAAGGACAATGGAAAGAAGATTCTAGAGGATCCGAGAGAGGCAGGCCAAAACCAAACTAAAAAACACAAACAAAAAGACCCCTTTCAGAAGCCCTTCAAACCAAGCCAGCAGCAGAGCTTCTAGTTCGCTTATTGTTCTAAGAGGCAAACAGGATTTCTGCCTTTCCCTTAGGTGGTGGCTGGGGAAGGAGCAGCTTAACAAAAATCAAACAGTTTTGTCTACACAGCAGCTGTGGTGTGTGATTCCCAGCTCATGTAGGCATACACACACTAGCTCAAGCAGCGCTAGCTCTCTAAAAACAGTATGTGGCTGTGGTGGCAAAGATGGTGGTTCAGGCAAGCCATCTGAGTACAATCCCACCTGACCCCCGGGTCCATACATGGGTGGCTAGCCCAAGCTGCCCGAGCCACTTCTATTTTTAGGCAGTAGCTAAAGCAGAGCTAGCACATGTACAGCTGAGCTGAGAATCACATCTCCCAACTGCTGTGTAGACATACCCTAAGGATTAGGGTGACTAGATACCAAGTGTGAAAATATCAGGACGGGGGTGGGGAATAGGCACCTACTAAGATAAAGCCCCACAGATCAGGACTGTCGCTATAAAATTGGGATATCTGGTCACCCTACCTCAGGATATGTCTTCACTTCAAGTGAGGGTCTGACTGTAGCATGGGTAACAACATTGACATGGTGGCGTAGACTTCAATATTGGCTATCGACCAGAGTACAACCCTGCCCAGGACTCTGCGTACATACTTGGGTTCCCACCCTCTACTGAAACCTGTGCCACAATGTCTACAAATACTATTTTTACGCATTCTAGCTAGATGAAAGCTGTCATGGATCTGTCTGTCTGGCCTACCATCCTACCTTCACTTTTAGAATTGCAGGACTGGAAGGGACCGCAAGAGGTCATCTAGCCCACTGGACTCAAAGCGGGATTAACTATTATCTAGACTTTATCTAGTATTACTTGCCGTGTAGACATACCGTGAAGGGACAAATTCAGACGAGCAGTAAATGGCTTCAACACCAGGGCAGTCAGTATTACTTAACCCTCATCTGACTTCAGCTGTTGGGATTGGGAGGAATTTATAGAGAGGGAAAAAAATACAGATTTGCTGGGCACCAGTTTTTTAATCTTTAATACAATCCTCTTCCTGAGGATATTTAGGCTCCTCAGAACTGCCAGTTTAAATTATAAGGCCCAGGCTCAGATGCTTTTTTGACTTAGCATCCAAGTGGGGATGTAGATGCCAGGCACATTTTAAATTGATCGGTCTAATTTCCAAACGGATCTCGCTGTAAATGAAATCATTACTTCTGAGAACTGAACGTACACATGAAACACTGTGCAGCATTCAAGCTTTCACCATAAATTCTCCAAAGCCCACAAAACCCACTCTCAGGAAAGTGAGAATCTGCTCCAGGGAGGCTTGTCTGTCCTCATAGCTCGTCTGGGAGCCTGCATATTTTAAAGCAAAAGTAAGTAACCTGAATTAAACGCTCCCTGGGCTCACAACCTCGACTAGTTTTTATTCGTGAGTCAAGGTAGCTTAGTGAGGCAAGTCTCCCCCAAACTCTCAACAGCTGTGAAAGTTAACCTATGTATAGAAACTTCAGACTCTTCCCAGACCTATATTTCCACGACCTCCAGCCACTATCTACACTGTAACCAATACAAGTTCCTTCCAACTCACACTACACAAGTGCTTCCCTACATATTGATTTGCTCACAAATTTTCCCCTCCTCATTTGTTTGAAGTTGATGAACGACACCAGAAATTTCAGCTGAATCCTGCAAGCCTGAGATGTTGAGCTCTTCCAAAAGTGTCAGATGCATATTTAAACTTCACAATTAAGTGACAACCTAATCAACATGGCACATTCCAAAGTAGTACTGATAGGTTGATTAATTCTGCTGATGCTTGAAGTTTGGGTTTTTTTCTTCCTCCATGAGGGATTTTTATAAGACTTTTTGCCTACAAGAAAGTAACATTTTTAAATTAAAATTAAATCAGAACAATGACCCTCAAGGTGAATGGTTGCATTTTTATTTTAAACTTTCATGCTACATAAATTCAAAAGCCATTGAATGCAAATAATAATTCTTTGTAGTGGCCAAAAAAAAAAAATCAACCCACACACTGTCCTTTATACTAAGCATAATATTTGCATGTATTAAAAAAGATTTCAGCACCCTTACAGGTTTTTTTTTTTGCGCTTAGGTAACAAGGCATATATTAAATATTTCTCATCTGTATCCTTTGCCTATTCTAGGCAATTGGGAACAGTATTTCAAAAACTGGAATATTAAAGTAGAGGCTTTGACAGTTACAAAAAGGATCTGATAAAACTTGCTTTCTAATAATAATGAGAACAGTAAATAATTTTAAAGCTCTTTCTACGTGTAAAAAAAACCTCTTCTCCATCCTATGAATAATAAATCTATATTACGCTGAAGCTAGCAGGAAAAAAAAAGGGATATAATTTTTATTCTATAAGGGTGTATTTTTGGAATGGAAAACAAGATGCTGCATCTTCAGCATTCCTCGCTTGGTACAAAGAAGTCAAAGTACTACTTGTCAAATGAATTCTAATTGGATGACGGCCTGGAAAGTTCTCCCCCCCCCAATGCACATCTTTTCATCGGCACAGGATGATCCAGGCGTTAACATTCAGGGTAGTAAACTGTGAGTTAAAAAAGGAAGTTCAGAGTATAGCAGTTACAGAAGGAGAAAAAATAATAAATTGGTATTCTCCACTCTACCCGGGAAGAATTATCAGGAAAGCTTTTAGCTGAAGTATTTTCTCTTTGTCCTTGTGGTCCTGATCCAGAGCTCATGGAAAACAACAGAAAGACCTCCAGTGAATTTAATGGGCTTTGAGTGATGCTGTATAAGATATGAGAGTAGGCTATCCATGTAGCCCTAAGGGAAATACACACTGGGTACTCTTGACAAATACACTAAGGAAAATGAGGTTTTAATGCATCAGAGGTCTCTCCATAAATCATCCAAATGCCTGCCTGGTTTTGGTTTTTGTTTCTCTTCCCCTTTGCCTCCTGCTCCCCAGACCGCAGAGCTAAGCTCCAATTCTAGTATGAAAGAACAGGGGAAAGCTTGCTAGAGAGAGAGACACACAGAGACAGATACTTACAGAAAGTAATAGAAAAATAATTTCTGGGAGACCTGCTCAATATTGATGAATTTCAAATATTTACAGTGGAAGACTGGTTCATTGCTAATATTTTTAGGCCAAATTCTGATACAAGGGTCCATCAGTTTACATAATTTGCTTAGAGGTTTGGATAAGATTAGAGAGACCTCTTGTTTGGAAATTCTTTTGGTTTCTTTGTTTTTTGACATTCTGGAACTCGTCTGTTGTGGATTAACACATTATACTCTCCTTTAATCTCCAGGCAGTTTAATTCCAGTCAGGATTACTGGTGAGGTTGTATCTGCTGCTCCACATAGAAAGGTAACCACTTCACAAAGACACACCAACATTCACACAACTGTCAGTCTCTGCAGAACCAGGAATGGGATAGCACGAACACTGAATGTCAACCTTCAAGTACCTAGATAGCCCTCTGTGCAGAGGTGGTTTACTTGAGAATTTCCTCCCTGAAAAATTCCTGAGGGATTTACAGTAGATATTATTCACCTACTCAAATTCAACATGATGGGCTAGACCCTCAACTACTGTAAATCAGCACAGCCACATTAACAGAAGGGACAAGTTCTGGATGAGCAGATGTAACAGGGAGGTGCTGGGAACCTCAGCTATGACTTCTATGGATTTCCACCAACTTACAGGGGCTCAGGATTTGGTCCAATATTTGTTTGCAGCTAGCATTCTGAATCGTTTAAGGGTCCAGTTCTCTTCCCTTTTAAGTCCATGGGTGTGGGAGAAGAACTGGGCCCTCATTCATGATCCTGTTTTGTCTTGAGAACAGATCAATCAAATCAAGTGACTTATTTTGCAAGGAAGCATATTACATACACGTTTCAAACCAACCCAAAGCATAATAAATCACTAGTATATGGAGAATGCACCCCGGATAAACAATCCGCACATATTTCAGAGTAGCAGCCATGTTAGTCTGTATCCGCAAAAAGAAAAGGCGTACTTGTGGCACCTTAGAGACTAACAAATTTATTTGAGCATAAGCTTTCGTATGCTACAGCCCACTTCATCAGACGCATGCAGTGGAAAATACAGTGGGGAGATTTTATATACACAGAGAGCATGAAACAATGGGTGTTACCACACACACTGTAACGAGAGCCATCAGGTAAGGTGAGCTATTACCAGCCGGGGGGGGACGGGGGACACCTTTTGTAGTGATAATCAAGGTGGGCCATTTCCAGCAGTTGAGAAGAACGTGGAAAAAAAAAAAAACTTTGTGTAATGACACATCCACTCCCAGTCTTTATTCAAACCTAAGTTAATGATGCCAGTTCCGCGGGAACCTCGATACTACATTGCTTCCCCTGGTTAAGGAGGGGGGGATGTGGATGCCCACCTCACTGCCTTTGAGCAGGTTGGCAATGTGAATGAGGGGGACCCTGCGGAAAAGCCCTGGTGTCTAGCTCCCTTGCTGGGTCCCAAAGCCATACACTCAGTCAGCCAGATGGGTGGGGAGGCGAACAGGCTCCCACTCCTGGTCCCAACCTATGTGTCTGTGTGGAGTTTCCTGGGCTCAGGCCCCTCAGACCTCCAGGGGGAGCGGAAGGTGATGGTCAATGGGGAGACATTCCTGGGGTGGCGAGACCCTGGGACAGAGAGTACTGTTGTCAGGCCCTGGGTGGAGCAGGCTCATCAGCTGCTAAAGGCCTGTGTGAGCTGGGCGAGGGTTCCAGGGATGAAGCCCCTCACCCTGCCTATGGCCCGGATCCCTGTGCAGACACAGAAGGGGTGGGCTGGCTGGTCGGTCGTTGGGGTTCTCCAGGATATCAGCTGTGAGACCCTGTTGGGAAGTGACTGTCTCTCTTTGGGACAGGATCCAGGCCCTGCTCCTGTAATGGCCAAGGGTTTGAATTTGAATCCAGGGAACCAATCGGCGGAGAGGGAAATGGTCAGTGAAAATGTAGATGACCTGGCTGGCAGGGGGGAGGAACTGCTAGGCTCAGGGTACCTGCCTGCCTGTAACCAAACCCCTGGGGCTGGATGGGACAGAGATGTTCCCTGCCCCTTGCACACCAGAGAGGGGGCTCCCGCTGGCTCTGATGCTGGAAGCTCACTGCCTGCCCCCACTGGGACAGCAAGGGCAGCGCTGAGCCAGGGGGGAGGTAAGACCCCAGCTGAGGGGGGGACGGACCCACAGGCAGGGCAGGGTAGCTACCAACCAGGTTTGCCTGGTCCAGAGGCGCTGCTGGGAAGTGATCCCACGGCAGAGAGGGAGTGACCAGGGACAGGGCTCAGCGGGGCTGTGACTCCAGGCCCAGCCAGCGAGAGGGGAGACTAGGGAGCTGAGTCTGCAGAGCAGAACAGCTGGGTAGTTAATCTCTAGAGAGTGCAGGGGATGGCAGGTCTACTCTCATCTCTAGACACTTTGGATAGGACTTGTAATCTCTCAGTGACTTTAACATCTAGTTCCTTGTGGAAGCAGAGGTGGGTAAGGGAAGGACAACAGAACTTGGAGAGTACAGCTTGTAAAAGTGAACCTGAGAAGGGTAACTGCGATTTGCTGGAAGTAGCTCAGTGTAGTGAGAAGAGAAACAGTTTATCTGGTCTCCAAGCAGTTGTCTGTGAACAGCTATGTGTGCTGGGACCAGAGAAATAAGATCCCAAGCTGCATGGCTGGGAAAGGAGAATGTGTCTCTGGCTCTTTGTCTGTGGAGCAGATAGAAGGGGCCTTTCAGCCTGTGCTGGTTGAGAATAGTGCAGTTGTCTCAGAGTTGGCTCTGGATTCAGCTAAAGCCCAGGAAGGGAATGGTCCTAAGTTTGTGTCTGCTAGGTGGAATGGCACTGTAACTAGGTCACATCCAGTTAGTATCTATGTAAAATCCCAGAGACCAGACAATTCTGGTGCTTGTATTTTGCCTGTTGCTAGTGTGTTGTTGGTGTCCAGTTTGCAAATTAATTCCAATTCAGCAGTCTCTCATTGGAGTCTGTTTTTGAAGTTTTTTTGTTGAAGAATTGTGACTTTTAGGTCTGTAATCGAGTGACCAGAGAGACTGAAGTGTTCTCCAACTGGTTTTTGAACGTTATAATTCTTGACGTCTGATTTGTGTCCATTTATTCTTTTACGTAGAGACTGTCCAGTTTGGCCAACGTACATGGCAGAGGGGCATTGCTGGCACATGATGGCATATATCACACTGTTAGATGTGCAGGTGAACGAGCCTCTGATAGTGTAGCTGATGTGATTAGACCCTATGATGGTATCCCCTGAATAGATTTGTGGACATAGTTGGCAATGGGCTTTGTTGCAAGGATAGGTTCCTGGGTTAGTATTTTTGTTGTGTGGTTTGTGATTGCTGGTGAGTATTTGCTTCAGGTTGGGGGCTGTAAACAAGGGCTGGCCTGTCTCCCAAGATCTGTGAGAGTGATGGGTCATCCATCAGGATAGGTTGTAGACCCTTGATGATGCGTTGGAGAGGTTTTAGTTGGGGGCTGAAGGTGATGGCTAGTGGCGTTCTGTTATTTTCTTTGTTGGGCCTGTCCTGTAGTAGGTGAATTCTGGTACTCTTCTGGCTCTGTCAATCTGTTTCTTCACTTCAGCAGGTGGGTATTGTAGTTGTAAGAACGCTTGACAGAGATCTTGTAGGTGTTTGTCTCTGTCTGAGGGGTTGGAGCAAATGTGGTTGTATCGTAGAGCTTGGCTGTAAACAACGGATCGTGTGGTGTGGTCTGGATGAAAGCTGGAGGCATGTAGGTAAGTATAGCGGTCAGTAGGTTTCTGGTATAGGGTGGTGTTTATGTGACCATCGCTTATTAGCATCGTAGTGTCCAGGAAGTGGATCTCTTGTGTGGACTGGTCCAGGCTGAGGTTGATGGTGGGATGGAAATTGTTGAAATCATGGTGGAATTCCTCAAGGGCTTCTTTTCCATGGGTCCAGATGATGAAGATGTCATCAATGTAGCGCAAGTAGAGTAGGGGCATTAGGGGACGAGAGCTGAGGAAGCGTTGTTCTAAGTCAGCCATAAAAATGTTGGCATACTGTGGGGCCATGCGGGTACCCATCGCAGTGCCGCTGATTTGAAGGTATACATTGTCCCCAAATGTGAAATAGTTATGGGTGAGAACAAAGTCACAAAGTTCAGCCACCAGGTTAGCCGTGACATTATCGGGGATACTGTTCCTGACGGCTTGTAGTCCATCTTTGTGTGGAATGTTGGTGTAGAGGCTTCTACATCCATAGTGGCTAGGATGGTATTTTCAGGATGGTGTTTATCCACACATAGTAGAAATCGCTGCATTCTGGCCCTGATTCAGCAAACTTACACATGTGTATGTTCTGGGGAATATCAGACCTTCACCCAAAGGTTCAGTTTGTCATGTAATTACTAGACCTTTTGATGCCCTGATAAGTTTCCATTGTTGTCTCCTTTTAAGGTAAGTAGGCAGTTGAGGCCAGAAGTGTGAGCGACACTGGTCTTCCTCTGTTCTTGGATGAGATAAATGTTAGCACGTCTCGTGTAAGTGTTTGCTCCTTCTAAAACATGAGTAAAATAGCTATCGCCTCATTCATGTAGAGACATTTCAATGCAAACTGAAGTATTTCCCTGGGAAAACCATAGCGCTGGGGGACTTACAAAAAGTGTTTAAATAATTAACACATCCAGAGCTTTTCAGAAATCGGCAAAGGTTTGGTAGAATTCAGACTCCCCCCTAAGCTCCCTCTTCTCTTGTCTGGGTGTCGTGGAGATGTACAGTATAGAGTAAGTGCTGGAGGAAGGCAGAGGCTTAGACCATCAACCCCAGTCCAGCTGCTTTGCACTGCCTCTGCCTTTCTTGTGTGTGCTTTAAGCATATGGAGCAGCAGTAGAGAGAGAGAACTCATCCCCCTGTTCAGAACAGCACCATCACGTGGCAGGAACTAAGCTTTAGAAAAAGACAAGTCATCCCGCCAGCAGCCCAGGAAATCCAGGTCTGATCTAAATCCTAATTCTTCTTCCTTCTCAGCAGCAACATGATCAGTTCTTATCATTCCTTCCCCACAGCCACACCTCTCCCTCAGACCCTCATTGCATCCCATCTCAACTACTGCATCCTCTGCCTCCTCCCTAGCCTCCCAAGTACACACATTGCCCCTATGCAGTCCATATACACAATGAAGCCACTAAACTGTCTTCCTTGCCCATCAGTTTCATGCAGCATGCTCCTTTGTGAATCCCCTCCACTGCCTTGCAATCAGCAAATGCACCTCATAGAATCATAGAATCATAGAATATCAGGGTTGGAAGGGACCCCAGAAGGTCATCTAGTCCAACCCCCTGCTCAAAGCAGGACCAAGTCCCAGTTAAATCATCCTAGCCAGGGCTTTGTCAAGCCTGACCTTAAAAACCTCTAAGGAAGGAGATTCTACCACCTCCCTAGGTAACGCATTCCAGTGTTTCACCACCCTCTTAGTGAAAAAGTTTTTCCTAATATCCAATCTAAACCTCCCCCATTGCAACTTGAGACCATTACTCCTCGTTCTGTCATCTGCTACCATTGAGAACAGTCTAGAGCCATCCTCTTTGAAACCCCCTTTCAGGTAGTTGAAAGCAGCTATCAAATCCCCCCTCATTCTTCTCTTCTGCAGACTAAACAATCCCAGCTCCCTCAGCCTCTCCTCATAAGTCATGTGCTCTAGACCCCTAATCATTTTTGTTGCCCTTCGCTGTACTCTTTCCAATTTATCCACATCCTTCCTGTAGTGTGGGGCCCAAAACTGGACACAGTACTCCAGATGAGGCCTCACCAGTGTCGAATAGAGGGGAACGATCACGTCCCTCGATCTGCTCGCTATGCCCCTACTTATACATCCCAAAATGCCATTGGCCTTCTTGGCAACAAGGGCACACTGCTGACTCATATCCAGCTTCTCGTCCACTGTCACCCCTAGGTCCTTTTCCGCAGAACTGCTGCCGAGCCATTCGGTCCCTAGTCTGTAGCGGTGCATTGGATTCTTCCATCCTAAGTGCAGGACCCTGCACTTATCCTTATTGAACCTCATTAGATTTCTTTTGGCCCAATCTTCCAATTTGTCTAGGTCCTTCTGTATCCTATCCCTCCCCTCCAGCGTATCTACCACTCCTCCCAGTTTAGTATCATCCGCAAATTTGCTGAGAGTGCAATCCACACCATCCTCCAGATCATTTATGAAGATATTGAACAAAACGGGCCCCAGGACCGACCCCTGGGGCACTCCACTTGACACCGGCTGCCAACTAGACATGGAGCCATTGATCACTACCCGTTGAGCCCGACAATCTAGCCAGCTTTCTACCCACCTTATAGTGCATTCATCCAGCCCATACTTCCTTAACTTGCTGACAAGAATGCTGTGGGAGACCGTGTCAAAAGCTTTGCTAAAGTCAAGAAACAATACATCCACTGCTTTCCCTTCATCCACAGAACCAGTAATCTCATCATAAAAGGCGATTAGATTAGTCAGGCATGACCTTCCCTTGGTGAATCCATGCTGACTGTTCCTGATCACTTTCCTCTCCTCTAAGTGCTTCAGGATTGATTCTTTGAGGACCTGCTCCATGATTTTTCCAGGGACTGAGGTGAGGCTGACCGGCCTGTAGTTCCCAGGATCCTCCTTCTTCCCTTTTTTAAAGATGGGCACTACATTAGCCTTTTTCCAGTCATCCGGGACTTCCCCCGTTCGCCACAAGTTTTCAAAGATAATGGCCAAGGGCTCTGCAATCACAGCCGCCAATTCCCTCAGCACTCTCGGATGCAATTCGTCCGGCCCCATGGACTTGTGCACGTCCAGCTTTTCTAAATAGTCCCTAACCACCTCTATCTCTACAGAGGGCTGGCCATCTCTTCCCCATTTTGTGATGCCCAGCACAGCAGTCTGGGAGCTGACCTTGTTAGTGAAAACAGAGGCAAAAAAAGCATTGAGTACATTAGCTTTTTCCACATCCTCTGTCACTAGCTTGCCTCCCTCATTCAGTAAGGGGCCCACACTTTCCTTGGCTTTCTTCTTGTTGCCAACATACCTGAAGAAACCCTTCTTGTTACTCTTGACATCTCTTGCTAGCTGCAGTTCCAGGTGCGATTTGGCCCTCCTGGTATCTTTCCTACATGCCCGAGCAATATTTTTATACTCTTCCCTGGACACCTGCACATTTAAGTTCCTTGTCACCCCCTTCAGAGCTCTGGGTAGCTCTTCATTCACGACTCATCTCCCTCATCAGGCTTCCAATTAAATTCCCTCCTCCTCCCCTCCCAAACACAGCTCCCAGTCTTGTCCATCCTTTTGTTAGCACTTCTCACACTCTTCCCTTCATGCAATACCACCTCCCTTTGATTGCACTTATCCCCTACTTTGTCTGTATTCAGTTCCTTCTTGAAAAAGTCCACACTGCCATGGTACCTACACAGACTTAGGCTGATTTGTCTGTAGTTTGTCCATTCTAGTTCCCATTCTGTTTCCAATAACCACAGCCTACAGGTGTGTTCTTTTTGACCATAAATTCCTCAGGGTAGGAACCATCCTTTGGTGTTTGGAGAGTGTTCAGCATGAAGTGGGTACAACCATAAATATATAACCTTTGAAAACCTACACAGTCCCAGTCAAACCAGAAGAGTTTGGTAAGTGTGTAGTACATCTGGGGTAAAGCTATCCAAAATATAGATATTCATTAGAAAGGACAAACTTGCAAAGAAGGATCGAGGGCTTGAAGAGTTAGTGTAGCCCAATCCTTATGAACGGTGCTGTAATCTGAAGTCTTCCAGGTGTCCAGGAAAAAGGCACATTGTGGGCAGATGCATTGCATGCTTCACCCATGGTGCCTTGTCAAGAAATCTTGGCCTTTGCCTGGAAGGACAACCCTCAGGGATGGCAGTGGTTCTCTTTGCCCATTCAGTGCCAAGCAGCATACTTAATGTTGCTTTTTATATTGTTCGCATCATTCTGTTAGCCTTCAGTTAGAATTTAACAGGCTTTTCATGAACGAAAGGCTCCAATATCTCGTTAACCACTCCCATAAGCCATTCAGTCCAAATGAACATGACCCAGAAGGGCCATAGAAATTAACACAGGTTTCAGTGGGAAAATCAAAGAAGAAAATATTTGCATTTTATATTCTGCAAACAATTTTTCCCAGCTGATCCCATCTAACCCATCTGCAAATCAGATTCACTAAGGGAGCAATTCAGGTGGAAAGTAACCTCTCTCCACAACACTGCAATCAATCCAACTGTTATGGTTTCCAAATGGCTTTCAGCTGTGGGTGGATCAGCTTTAGGGCTTTATCCCTGGGACGCTTTTATTTCGCTAATCTTCGGAAAGTGTTTGCTACAAACAAATTAATGATCCATTTCCCCTTAGCAAGTAGGCTTTATAGGTGTGGGGTGATGCACAGGCTACCTCTTTCTCATTTTAATCCATTTGCAAATGGTCATTTTCTCTCTCGGCACCTGTAGAATGTGATACGTAGAATGCATCTTTTAGGTGTTGGGACATGTGGAAAGATGCCCGCTTGTCTGGCAAGGAATGAGAACAGCCAAGTAAAAAGCTTGGTCAGCAACCTGATTAGGTGAATAACATGGTCAGCAGTCCAATCAGGTTCCCAACCGAGTTAGCAAACTAACCTTAGCATTAGGCAGGAAAGGGTTTATACAATATATAATAAATAACCTTGTAATAATGTATTTAAGGCGAGCAACTGAATGTCTGTGTGCACTAGCATTTAACCCTATGCTCTGGCCTGATTGGTGGACTGATCACTCACTGAAGCAGCAAATAAACAATATATTTTCAGCTCCAGAGTCTGTCTGCACCTGTGCATTCTGGGTAGTGGGGAAAAGAACTGGTCAACAGTTTGGTGCCGTGACTCAGAATGGAGCCCGTGACAGATGGTGAGTGTACTCCTGTGGGGAGCTGTGAAGGCCTATAGTGGGTCTGGTTGGGTTAAAGTAAGGGTTGTATTGGCCCCACAATAGAGGAGGCCCTGCCCTGAGGCTACCCCGCAACAGGTTTGCCTTATTAAATTTGATAAATGGGGGCAGCCTCATGTTCAAACATAAATGGAAGGGCAGGGGGATTAATGTTAGTAGATAATGGAGCAGCAATTTCCATGATATACCGACTGAGGGAAGGAAATGCTCAAGGGAAGATACAGTGGGTTATGGGGGTAGAAACACAAGTCACTGTTAACATTGGGGTTTTCATACAAATGGGAGACTTACAAGTACAAGCTACCACGGTAGTAAATGCAAGGGAAGATTCCATCAGCAGCAGTATTTTGAGCCAACAAGGGAATGTGCAGATATTTTTAGGATATATGGGGCATGTGTGTGAAGAGGCTGCTATTGGTGGTTAACATCTTTCAGCCCAAGTCATGTTTTCCCCAGATGGCTGTTAGGGGGCTCTCTACATAAAAGTAAATTAAGGGCTGAAACAATATCTAGTAGCATGTACATAGGCATGCCATGACAACTAACACTGATTAATGTAAAAACACAGCTAGAAATAATCAAACTAATGGTCACCGGGATCAAAAGACCCTCCCCATGGACATATCTGGGCAGGACAAAGACGACAGACAGCTGGTGGTGTTACTGTAATAACGGATGTTATGTATGAAAGTATCAGACAAGAGTGGTAATACACAGATGGCACCTTGCTCTAAAGAGCCTACAGATTTTGCAGGAATGTTAATGTGCACCAAGCAGGGGGTGTTTTTCTGGAAACACCCTGAACCGGAAAAAATGAGCAAGTACATAAGAAAGGACCAATCCTGCTTTGAGCAGCCGGTTGGACTAGATGACCTCCTGAGGTCCCTTCCAACCCTGATATTCTATGATTCTAAGTCATGGGATAATGAATACATGCAAACAAGAAAAAGAAGGGATAGGTAGGATGTGATACGTAGAATGTGTATTTTAGGTGTTGGGACCTGAGAAAAGATGCCTGCTTGTCTGGCAAGGAAAGAGAACAGCCAGGTAAAAAGCTTGGTCAGAAACCTGACCAGGTGAACAACTGGGTCAGCAAGCCAATCAGATGAACATCTTGGTCAGCAATCCAATCAGGTACACAACTGAGTTAGCAAACTAACCTTAGTGTTAGGCATGAAAGGGTTTATACAATATATAATGAATAACTTTGTAATAATGTGTAGACTCCCTTTATTGGAGCCTCTGAACTTTATTGGGAGTGTTCCAAGGGAAAAGCTTGTGTGCTGCAATCTAGCCTTAGAGACGACAATGCCTTGGGGAAAGAGGGAGAGACTTCCTCATGCAGGGGAGCAGGCGGTGGACTCCATTTTGGGAAGAGGAGTGAGATTGCTGCTGTGGAGCTCTGACCAGACCAGGAGCTGCTGCTAGGAAGCCAGGAGCTGCTGCTGGGACGCTGCTGGGGCTTTGATCGAGTGGGAAGCCTCAGAGATGGTTGGTGGCTTCACTGGAGCCAGGGCAGAGACTGTTGCTGTGCCTGGAGCTAACCGAGGTGGGCCTGCAGTGAAGGACTGAGTAACCCCACCACTCTTGTTTGGGAAAGTACTTGCAAGGGAAGGGGCACAGCAGAGAGCCTGAGTCTGAGGAGAGGCACAGTGATCATCCCACCGAACCAGAACCCAGAGCTGCTGACATTTGGTGGGGCCAACTCCAATCGTCAGCACGGTTGTGCAGCTAGTTGCCTTGACTGGAATGATACACAGAACCAACAGAGCGCTGTCTCCAGCTGCAGATCTTCCAGTGGACCCAAGCAAGCATCTAGGATTCTGAAATCCAGAGGAGTGTTCACTGCGGGGTAGGGTAAATGGTAGCAGAGTAAATGTCTGTACATATTACTGCATATTATATTTAATTGATTTTATTCAGCTTCTCCCTGTGGATTTAAATTATTAGTGACATTTAATCTTAGACTGTTATACCCTGATTTTTCAAGTTAAGTAAACGTGTGTTAATTCTAATTTAAGTATATTATTTATAAATGGTATTTTGAGTTACACCCATGCCACACATTATATTAATTATTATTATTATTATTAGAATAGCTTTATTCCAGGAGGTTCCCAAGGCACGCCACTGAGTGTGTACAGGGGCCAGTCAGGTGGAGGCACCACCAATTTTAAATGCTTTTAGGAATAAAGGGACTGCAGCAGAGGGATAAATAGAGGATTCCCACTTATCCAACTGCACCACTGGGATACTCAGAGTCTTCTTTAACGTCAACAACATCAGGCTGCCAGGCACACAGGTGAGTGTTGCCTGCTCCCGAGTAACCCCAGGGAGAAAGGGGGGTTACAAATGTATTTAAGCACCTGAATGTGGGAGTGTGCTTGCATTAACCCTATGCTGCAACCTATTTCGGTGGACTGATCACTCAACGAAGCAGCAAATAAATGACATGCTTCTTCAGCTCCAGAGTCTGTCTGTGAATCCATGCGTTTAGGTAGCAGGGAAAAGAACTGGTCAACAGCACTAAACTATAAATGGCTTGAAGGACTATTTGTTTATAAATTAGAAGGCACAAATCTACAGCTTCATGTGTCTCACAATGCAGTACTTAAATCAGAAATGAAATTCAAACAATGAACGTAAATGAACTGGCTGGCCAAGGTCCTCCAAACTGAAAGTAATCAATGTTAACCATATTCTACCACCACTCGGTCTTCAACCTACCCCCCTTAACAGAAGCCTTGAGGGGGGAAAACACAAGCTTTGCAGCATGCATGGAAAGTCTGAACACGCAGACTGTAGGTGTCTCAATTAACTGGCTTTGTGATTCCACAGCATCATTACTGAATTTAGAGCATCACTGTAACGAGCAATCTGCACAACACACCAAAATACCACATATCACACTCACTTCAGTCTCTAAATGGTTAGACTGCTGGTGTGCTGTGCCCTCTGCCGACCACCAGTATTGTCTCCTTGTATTCCCCTATACATGTATCCATGTGTTGTCTCTTGTCTTATATTTAGATTGCAAGTTCCTTGGGGCAGCGGCTGTTTTTTTGTTCTGTGTTTGCACAGTGCCTAACACAGTGGGGCCCCGGTCCATAGCTAGGGCTCCTAGGTGCTACAAATAAATTATTATTTTATTATTATTATTAACAATCTTAATCACTTCTTTCCTAGAAGGGTCTGCCTAACCATGTCTGGAAGATGCATGAGTTACAAGAGACCACTTTTAAAAGCTCAGAACCAGATTATCAATTGGCCTGAGAATGTGAATCTGAATTAGAAGTAAAAAGAAAGGAGTACTTGTGGCACCTTAGAGACTAACAAATTTATTTGAGCATATTCTTTTGTAGAGAAGCAAAGTGTGTGTTGTAAATGGCTTGTCTAGTTTTTGTAAAGTCCAGTCATGAGGAAGTTTGTGTGGAAGGTTGGTTCTTTATGAGAGTATCCAGTTTTGAGAGCTCATTCTTAATCTTTCCCTGTTTGCTGTAGAGGATGTTGATCAGGTGGTTCCGCAGTTTCTTTGAGAGTGTGTGGCACAAGCTGTCAGCATAGTCTGTGTGGTATGTAGATTGTAATGGATTTTTTACCTTCAGTCCTTTCGGTATGATGGCCATCTGTTTGCATTTGGAGAGGAAGATGATGTCTGTCTGTATCTGTACGAGTTTTTTCATTAAATTGACAGATTTCCACTCTATACGGCTAAATTCAGTGCCTTGCATAATGACAGGTTTCAGAGTAGCAGCCGTGTTAGTCTGTATTCACAAAAAGAAAAGGACCTTAGAGACTATTCGTGGCACCTTAGAGACTATTCGTTAGTTTCTACGGTGCCACAAGTACTCCTTTTCTTTTTGCGAATACAGACTAACACGGCTGCTACTCTGAAACCTGAATTAGAAGTGGATTAGCCATGTCCCAATGTCAGGCTCAGCCCCACATTAGTGCTAATCATGCAGTGATCCCAAAAGGGATTCAGGACAAGCTGCCATATACTTAACTGTCATGGAATTGCAAGGTGCAAGAGCAGCTGAGAAGGAAGCTTCTGGAAGGCCATACCATCATTTGGCACAGCAGGACTGATCCAGCACCTTCTTTCCTAGTTGGACATAGCCACAAGACTATGACTCCTCCCTGTCTTCTCTCCACAAGAGCAGAGGTGATTAAGATGGTGATAATTCATGGGTATGCAGTACTTAATACCAGTTGGACTGGTGATAATTACTGCATGCAAAGGCGATTAGTGCATCCAGAATGAGATGTCATTATAAACAGGTTTGGAAGGATTTGATTTTTAATCCGTAAGTAGTCATATGACACTTTCCTCAACACACCCAGAACTGTAAGCCACTATGTGTTACACCTCTGCCCCAGCCAGGGAGAGCTTTGTGGAGGCGTGACCTGTATGTCAGCCACCTGTTGTACCAGTCCGTCTGTCTCAACAACAAACTCCTTGGAACTCTGCCAGTTTCTTACCTGCAAAGCAAGCTTAAATCAGCAAACCCAAATTCATGAATTCCCCAGAGATTTCCCTCTGCAGCGTCCAGTCTCTCTCACTAGGATGCTCACAAATATTATTAATCTTGCTGCCTCCAAAAAGACAGTACACACATCAGCCTGTTAGGTTAGCAGAGGAGTCACTCTATACTTCAATATAACAGCTCTGAGATCATTTATAGTAAAACTCAGAATAAGTTTATTAATAAAGACCATTGAGTTAAGAGAAAAAGACAGGTATGGTTACAAACAAAACAATACAAACTTTCTAGGGACTAATACCTAATCACAGCAAATTACATTTTCTGCCTCAGCAGTTTTATCACTTACATCAAGTTACCAACACCTCCAGGCCAGAGGATCCAACGTTCACAGAATCAAAAAGTGCTGTCCCTTTTGTTCCCTAAGTGATGGAAAATTAAAGGCTTCTCTCCCCTTCGTTTTATAGTCCAGTAAATCTTTGAAATGTATTCTTTGAAAAGCAAGCCCAGTTCTTCTCCCCTGCTGGTGATTTGATCCTCTGGTCAATTGGCATAATCACTTTGTTTACCTCAGATGTAAGTGTACTTGCATTGTCTTTGGACTCCCCTTGATCAATTGACATAGGCAAAACAACATTCCCTTGTCTATCACAACTTGTGCATTTGTTCTACTGAGATTGCTTGATCTGAACATATTTTAGGAACATATTTCCAGCACACATCTTATTCTTTTCACTAACTGTATATATTTTACACAATATTATTAATGACCAGTGTGTGTCCTGTTTTCATAAGATACCTTAAAAGACGTTGTTTGACAAAATATTCTGACAATATTGGGTGTACTCTTTGCCAGCTGGCATTAAGGGGCTTTTAGGTTCACAGTCGTAACTGAGTTTCACCATACACACACAAACCGACAAAAAAAATGTCCACTGATAATAAAAATCTACACATAGACAATGTAAGAAAAATACTGCTTGAGAACTTAGTTTGACTTAAGGATAGTTACTTTGTATATTCTGACATGTGATGTTGACAATGTGTGTTTTACAGGTTTTAAAGCTTTAACTTTTTGAATCTCAGTGTCCCATTGACTATTCATTATCTGTCCCCCTATTGTCTGACCTACCCCATCATTTCCCACAACTATGAATACTTAAAATTGATAAAACAGAAAAAAATGCTTAAAAATAAACTGATATCCATTAAAATTATACACAAAAAAAATAAAAATCCAATTCCGCCAAGCCTAAACCAAGCAAAATGCACTCAAACAATTCAAGACTAACGCTTCTAGGGTTTCTCTCTGACTTTGCAAGGAGGTTTTAAGACAGAATGCTAAAAATGCCAAAGTAGCACTTACACTGTTGCCAGTCCCGGTGCTGTTCCAGCAGTGATGGAAAATAATAATATATCTGACAATAATATTAAACACTATGAAATTATTGTCACAGTTTCAGGGTTAACTGCACCTTTCACACACACACACACACACACACACACACACACACACACACACACCCCTTCCTTGAGGACTTTCTAGGCTTCCTGCCATAACCTATCCAAGTGGAGACCCATGTCTCTCTCCCTCCAAAGTGGGGGTAGGGAAGACATACAGTTCCTCTGCACCACATTGTGATTTCCCCAGCAGGTGGCATTGGGGTCCAGCACCTGTCATTAATCTTTTTCCAGGAGCTATGACAGTGTATAGCAGTTACCAAGCAGTCTTCACAAAGCAAAAAAAAAAAAAAAAAAAAAATCCCATTTTATTCTTAGGGCAATAACAGAAAAAAAAATTAAATAAAACAATAAAAATTCCTATATGCATGCTAAAAGCTAACCAGAGGTCACCCATCAGTTTTATGGGCTGTACCCCAAAGGTCCTATCCATCCGATGAATCAAAAGGTAGGCCCTATGTCAATTTAAACAAGGAGGAGTCCTTGTGGCACCTTAGAGACTAACAAATTTATTTGGGCATAAGCTTTTGTGGACTAGAACCTACATCATCAGATGCATGGAGTGAAAATATAGGAGCAGGTATAAATACATGAAAGGATGGGGGTTGCTTTATGAAGTGCGAGGTCAGTCTAATATGATAACTGTCTGTAACGGGCCACTCTCTTACTACTTCAAAAGTTATTTTTCCTCCCTTGATATCCTGCTGTTAATTGATTTATCTCATTAGACTGAGCTCACACTTGATAAAGCAACCCCCATCCTCTCATGTATTTATACCTGCTCCTGTATTTTCACTTCATGCGTCTGATGATGTAGGTTCTAGCCCATGAAAGCTTATACCCAAATAAGTTTGTTAGTCTCTAAGGTGCCACAAGGACTCCTCCTTGTTTTTGCCGATACAGACTAACACGGCTACCCCTCTGAAACCTGCCAATTTAAACTCATCCTTTTTACTTAAAATGCCCTTTCTTTGTCTGTTGATCTCTGGAAAAAACAGTTTGTACCAGTATACACAGGTCACCCCAGGGGAGGTCTCTCTCTGGAGCTGTTAACAGTTTCAGCCACAAGCCTTAAACCCCATCCCCTGTTTTGAGTTCCTGAAGAAACTTTGGTCACTCCCCACCACTATCACACCCTGCCTTAGACTGCATACAATCCCTGACCCACAATGATACATAAACCATTCATAGACTTGATACAATATGGTCCTCCAAAGATACTGCAATATCTGTCTCTCACGTTCACCATAACTCACCAAAACAATTCCACAAATGTGGAAGACGTTCCAGCAGAAATAGGAGTTTTACTGCACTTCACTAGATTTACAAATTAATTAAACATGACCCTCCTCTGGATTGCATTAGCCTAAGGATCCAATGCTGCAAACACTTATGCACCCACTTAATGTTGTATGCATGAGGAGTCTCACTGAAGCCAATGGGACAAATCACATGCTTGACTACATGCACATGCATAAGACTTTGCAGGACCTGGGTCAAAACTGGTCTTCTTATCACTTCTTTGCTATCTCTACCGCTGTCCTCTGTTATGTCCCTCCACAAAGTCATACCCCTGCTGATACGGGAGCCTTCTTCTGTACAGCTTTTATTATCTGGAACAGCCTCCTTCTATTTCTCTACTTCCTAGACTCGTTTTTCTTTCACACGTTAGCGGAGCAAGTCTCTTTTCTCCCTTGCCTAGACACCTTAAGCCCATTCTTCCTCTGTTGTTGTTTATACCTTTCTGTGTGCTTGTATTTTAACTATCTAAAGCATTTTGCAATACAGATGTTATCTAAACTAATGCAGGATTGCATTGCTGCGTGTACTTATGCACAAGAGTTGCAATGATATACACAACTTTAACAGACCCCAGCTGTGTTGTGTATGCAGGTAAAGTAAATTCTGAATTATTCAACATTTAAAAACACTGAAAAAAAGGATTTCTTTTTTACAAGTAAAAAGATTTATGCTTTGTGTCTCCCAATCAGTAGCAAGCGTGTCCACAAACAGCTGATTTATCCATACTGAAGCCTAGTTTGAGGTGAATCACAAAGTCTCTTCATAACAGGATTATTTAAATACAAATGGGTTTGGAAAAAGTGGCTTTCAATGCCTAATCTGTCTTGTCTCTGACTTCAGCTTCAGAATTTTCTATCATCATGCAGCTCTCTCGTTAATGTTAAACTTGATGGGAGTTGCATGCATGCCCTCAGAGGAGAGTAATAAGCCTTGTAATCTCTGTAAAGTAAAGAAGGGGATTTTACTGATAATGTGATCATGTATACTAATATATAAGAACCTGTTATTACAGTCTGCTAAAGAACCTTTGGGCCCAATTCTCAGATATGCTACAGAACTTTTATGCTATTCTGGCACTATAAAGGGGCCTTGAAATAGCTGGAAAAGGACTTCTCACGGAGGGGGTCTCACAGGCTTCTTCAGAACTGCTGTGTGGTTTCTACATTACCTTAACTCCCAGCCCCAAATGCAGGCTGTATTTTTGGAGGTGCAGCAGGAATGTACAGCATTACAGTTATTCTAGAGAGTTCAAGAGAGCAGACAGTTTTCCAAAGAGACATCATTAAGGGCACAAGAGCAAACTATCCCACTGCATAGGAAAGACAGGAAGTATGGCAAGAGACTACCTTGGCTTCACCAGAAGATCTTCAATGATCTGAAACTCAACTCAAAAAAGAATCCTACAAAAAGTAGAAACTAGGTCAAATTACAAAGGCTGAATATAAACAAATAACACAAGTCCGTAGGGACAAAATTGGAAAGACCAAGGCACAAAATGAGATTAAACTAGCTAGAGACAAAGGGTAAAAAAAAAAATTCTACAAATACATTAGAAGCAAGAGGAAGACCAAAGACAGGGTAGGCCAGTTACTCGGGGGGGGGGGGGGGAGAAATAACAGCAAAATGTGGAAATATCAGAAGTGCTAAATGACTTTTTGTTTCAGTTTTCACCGAAGAGTTTAGTAGCAATTGGTATTGAATGTAATGAATGCCAGTGAAAATGAGGTAGGATCAGAGATAAATAGGGAAAGAACAAGTTAAAAACTGCCTAGACAAGTTAGATGTTATGTCTCTAGGGCCTGATGCAATACATCCTAAAATAATCAAGGAGGAGCTGACAGAGGAGATATCTGAGCCATTAGTGATTATCTTTTAAAAGTTATAGAAGACGGGTGAGATTCCAGAGGACTGGAAAAGGGCAAATACAGTGCTAATCTATAAAAAGGGGAATAAAGACAACCCAGGGAATTATAGAGCAGTCAGCTTAACTTCAGTACCCCGAAAGATAATGGAGTAAATAATTAAGCAATTAATGTGCAGACACATAGCCGAGAATAAGGTGATAAGTAACAGTCAGAATGGATTTGTTAAGAATAAATCATGTCAAACCCACCGAATAGCTTTCTTTGACAGGACAACAAGCATTGTGGATAGGTGGGGAATCAGTAGATGTGGCATATCTTGACTTTAGTATGGCTTTTGATACTGTCTTGTATGACCTTCTCATAAACAAACTAGAGAAATACAACCTAGATGGAGCTACTATAAGGTAGGTGTATAACTGGTCGGAAACTGTTCCCAGAGAGTAGTTATCAGTGGTTCACAGTCAAACTGGAAGGTCATATCAAGTGGAGTCCAGCAGAGATCAGTTAGGGGTCTGGTTCTGTTCAATATCTTCACAGTTATTCAGATAATGGTATAGAGAATACACTTGTAAGTTTGAGGATGATACCAAGCTGGGAGGAGATGCAAGTGCTTTGGAGGATAGGATTAACATTCAAAATGATTTGGACAAATCATTATCTGAAGTAAACAGGATGAAAATCAGTAAGGACAAATGCTAAGTACTTCAGCTGGGAAAGAATAATTAGTTGCAAACAAGGGTGGATAAAAAAATCAATGTTTAAAAAAAATCGGATTTTTTTAATTTAAATTGGATTTTTTTGATCAAATGCTTTTTGAGCAAAAAAAAAAAAACCCTATCTAAAGATAGTTTTAATTAAGATACATCTTTGAGCTATAGTGTCTCATCATGGTAGGGATTATAAATTCTAATTCTATAGTATGAGACAATATATTTATGTAATGTTTAAGAAAAGTTTTGTAAATTAGTTCCAATAGTTCATGGATTAGGGACCCAATTTTATGGGGTTCCACAGGTTTCTGCATAGATTATTTAGGTTAATCTTTTTATCTACCCAACGGGACTCAGTGCTCAGTCTAGAAGATACCATTAGAGATGTTTAGTTTTTCAGTTCTCAAATTGTGGATGTGTCTCCCCAGAGGTAACATGCTTGTTAACAGCAAAAATGTTTAGAAATAAGATAAAATAAATAAATAAATACAGGTGAGAAATAAACAGACCTCAACTCTATTGTCCCTCCGCAAATTTGTGTACACAGAGTCAATCCTTTACCTCTCTCTAAAAGTCCGAAGTTTCAAAAGGTTAAATGAATAGAAGATTGTTGGGGGCAGAACATATCTGGACAAGTCATCTGGAGATAAATGTGAGAAGCGAGAGACATACTTGTTTTGTTAAAATATTATATGTTTGCTGTTGAAGAAAAAAATCCAGAATACATAATGTTGTTGTTTTAGTTAAATAAAACTATTTAAATGTCTGTCTGGTGATATTCTCCTCCTAATACAGCATGGCAAAAAAATCCACCAAATATTAATGATTAACCTGGAGACAGTTCACCTCCCAATGACTTCATAAATATCTTCAATTACCTTTGCTAAATGAAATAACCAAACAATCATTCATTTTCTGATATAGCTGTAAAACTAATCTGAAAAGTTTTCAAAATAAATAATTGTTTAAAAATGTATAGTGTGCACCTTCTAAAAATGAAACCTACATCTATCTCTGAGTAGTGAAGAATATGTATTAAGGTTATAACAACCAACAAGAATGCACTTTTATGTAGAAAACCATGATTAAACAGAGTCTTCCTGACTAGTGATTTAAATCATGATTTAAAATAAATTTGATTTAAATCAAATCCACCCTGTTGCAAACACATACAAAATGGGAAATGACTACCTAGGAAGGAGTAAAGGGATGTGGAAAGGGATGTGGGGTTCATAGTGGATCACAAGCTAAATGAGAGTCAACAGTGTAACACTCTGTTGCAAAAAAAGAAAACATCAGACTGGGATGTATTAGCAGGAGTGTTGTAAGCATTACACAAGAAGTAATTCTTCCACTCTATTCTGTACTGATTAGGCCTCAATTGGAGTATTGTGTCCAGTTCTGGATTTCACATTTCAGAGAAGACGTGGACAAATTGGAGAAAGTCCAGAGAAGAGCAACAAAAATTAGTAAAGGCCTAGAAAACATGAGGAGGTAAGGGATAGAAGGGACACAGGGAAGAAAGGAGAACAGCAGAATACAGACCCTGGACTTCAGAAAAGCAGACTTTGACAACCTCAGGGAACTGATGGGCAGGATCCCCTGGGAGAACAGCATGAGGGGGAAAGGAGTCCAGGAGAGCTGGCTATACTGGCTATATTTTAAAGAATCCTTATTGAGGTTATAGGGACAAACCATTCTGATGTGTAGAAAGAATAGTAAATATGGCAGGCGACCAGCTTGGTTTCACAGTGAAATCCTTGCTGATCTTAAACACAAAAAAGAAACTTACAAGAAATAGAAGATTGGAAAAATGACCAGGGAAGAGTATAAAAATATTGCTTGGGCATGCAGGAATGAAATCAGGAAGGACAAATCACACCTGGAGTTGCAGCTAGCAAGAGATGTTAAGAGTAACAAGAAGGGTTCAGGACTATTTAGAAAAGCTGGACGAGCACAAGTCCATAGGGCCGGATGCATTGCGTTCAAGAGTGCTAAAGGAGTTGGCTGATGTGATTGCACAGCCATTGGCCATTATCTTTGAAAAATCATGGCTAGTGTGGGAGGTCCCGGACGACTGGAAAAAGGCTAATGTAGTGCCCATCTTTAATAAAGGGAAGGAGGAGGATCCTGGGAACTACAGGCCAGTCAGCCTCACCTCAGTCCCTGGAAAAATCATGGAGCAGGTCCTCAAGGAATCAATTCTGAAGCACTTAGAGAAGAGGAAAGTGCTCAGGAACAGTCAGCATGGATTCACCAAGGGCAAGTCATGCCTGAGTAATCTAATTGCAGCTGTATTTGAGGCACACAGAGATTCCTAAAGTCAGATTCCAGCCTTCAGACTTGCTGTACCACAAGCTAAAAGCTTCAATATATCTGGTGCCCTTTTAAATGTTGGTGGATACTGTAATTAAACTATGTTGGGGTAAATAGAGCTACCAGCCTTCAAAATCCCTGCCTAGATCAGGTGGGCAGCCAATGAGCAGAGTCTTGGCTATCTGCCCCTCTCGCACTTGCTGGTCAGAGCAGTATAGGAGGAACCAGGCAATTGCCTTCTATGACGAGATAACTGGCTTTGTGGATAAGGGGAAAGCAGTGGACGTGTTATTCTTTGACTTTAGCAAAGCTTTTAACACAGTCTCCCACAGTATTCTTGCCAGCAAGTTAAAGTAGTATGGGCTAGATGAATGGACTATAAGGTGGATAGAATGCTGGCTAGATTGTCGGGCTCAACGGGTAGTGATCAATGGCTCCATGTCTAATTGGCAGCCGGTATCAAGTGGAATGCCCCAAGAGTTGGTCCTGGGACCGGTTTTGTTCAATATCTTCATAAATGATCTGGAGGATGGTGTGGATTGCACCCTCAGCAAGTTTGCAGATGACACTAAACTGGAAGGAGAGGTAGATACGCTGGAGGGTAGGGATAGGATACGGAGGGACCTAGACAAATTAGAGGATTGGGCCAAAAGAAATCTGATGAGGTTCAACAAGGACAAGGACAGAGTCCTGCACTTAGGACGGAAGAATCCCATGCACTGCTACAAAAATGATTAGGGAACTGGAACACATGACTTATGAGGAGGGGCTGAGGGAACTGGGATTGTTTAGTCTGCGGAAGAGCAGAATGAGGGGGGATTTGATAGCTGCTTTCAACTACCTGAAAAGGGGTTCCAAAGAGGATGGATCTAGACTGTTCTCAGTGGTAGCAGATGACAGAACGAGAAATAATGGTCTCAAGTTGCAGTGGGGGAGGTTTAGGTTGGATATTAGGAAACACTTTTTCACTAGGAGGGTGGTGAAACACTGAAATGTGTTTCTTAGGGAGGTGGTGGAATCTCCTTCCTTAGAAGTTTTTAAGGTCAGGCTTGACAAAACCCTGGCTGGGATGATTTAGTTGGGGACTGGTCCTGCTTTGAGCAGGGGGTTGGACTAGATGACCTCCTGCGGTCCCTTCCAACCCTGATAATCTATGAAATCAGTGACCTGTGGGGAAAGACTGACAACACTGGGTTTGTTTAGTCTGGAGAAGGGAAGACTGAGAGGGCACATGATAAGTTTTCAAGTGCATAAAAGGTTGTTAAAATTGTTCTCTTTAACCTCTGAGGACAGGATAAGAAGCAATGGGCTTAAATTGCAGCAAGAGCAGTTTAGGTTGGACATTAGGCAAAAATTGTCAGAGCGGTTAAACACTGAAATAAATTGCCTAGGGAGAGATTGTGGAATCTCTCATTGTCTAACCTGCTCTTAAAAATCTCCAAACACCTGTCTGGGATAGACTAGAGGATTATGTCTACACTAGCATGTTTGTCAGTAAAACTTATGTTGCTCAGTGGTGTGAAAAAGAACACCCCTGACCGACATAAGATACGCCGACCGAAGCGCCAGTTTAGATAGTGCTATGTCGGTGGGATATGCTCTCTTGCCAACATAGCTACCACCACTCGTTGGGATGGTTTAATTACATAAACAGGAGAACTCTCTCCTATCTGCATAGAGTTGCTTCACAGACTATCCTACTGCGGTGCAGATTCCTCAGTATAGCTGTGCTGCTGTAAGGTCTTTAGTGCAGACATAAATTAAGTCCTGCCTTGAGTGCAGGGGACTGGACTAGGAGACCTCTCCAGGCCCCTTCCAGTCCTATGATTCTATGCTTACCCAGGACCGTAAGAGACCCTGAAACCAGAGCCTAAATTAGAGCAGCCTCTGTCTCCTGCATTTGTCATAACCTCTTTTGGGTTTCTCTTTCCGCAGGATTCATGCTCCTTGAGTTTACAGGATAAACAACCGAAACACTCAAGGAGAAACTCAATGCCAATCACCAAGTTTCACTTGATTTGGGATCAAAATCATGCTAAAAATATTGCTTGATTTCACTATTTCTACCAGAAGCTGTAAAAGTTCTTGAACCTTAGTGAGATTTTCTATTAAGCAAGGCTGAACGTTGAGTTTGTAATGAAATGGCAAACCAAACATGTTTCATATCATTTAGATTTTTGTTGTGTGTATTTTGTATCTCTTGTTCAAACAAAGTTTAGTGAAGCTGTAACTTAACCCAAGTTTCTTCTTATACCCTGGGAATGGGGACCTAAACCTGCATCACTGGGTGTCACATCATAAACATTTGAGTTTAGGAAGCTATCATGCAGCAGGAAAATACCAAAACCATTTTCTTCTTCTTACCCAAATTCTATTTCACATTTCCATTCTATAAAAATAATCTCATATTTGTTCTAAAATTGTTTGCACCACAAAACTTCATAACATTGCTCTTCAAATAGGAAGTCTGCAGACCTACTGAGGTTTTGGAAGTTGTGCCACAAGGTTTTTCCTAGAAGCACCTTCACACCTGATTATTTAGTAATGTGAGAAAGTTCAGCTCCTTCATAAATCCTGATCTACTGCTAAATGCCTGCTGGGCATATTCTTATTGTGGTATGCAAGACTCAGTGCCAGATCAGAAACTCTCTAAATTGGATCCTTAGGGCATGAAGATTTGCTACTGTAAATTTTACCAGCTGTCTTTTAAGTTCCTCTTTTAGAAGAAAACTTTTACTAAAGGAAAAATTGGTTCTACGTTTTTGAAAATGAGGCCAGTTCAGTGCTAACAAATCATGTTTTGAAAAAAAAATAATTTCTTGAAATGCAAATTAATTTACACTTATGAAAAATAACTCTTTATAAAATACCGAACCAGCTGTAGGAGGTCAGGAAACATTGAATAATTTTGGATTCTTGGAGAAACTTAAGACGGTCCAAACACCGGACCCAAATCTTTTAGTGTTCAAAGTCCAAACATAGATCAAAAGCTGAATTTTGCAAATGGTCCCTGCACTTATTTCACTCAACTTTAAAAGGAGTGGTTTAACTGGATTTGAATGGAGTCTTCTCGATTTATGTAATTGTGAGAGGAGAATCGGGCCTAAATTTTACATTTTAAGCCCATCTTTTGTTTATAAGTTTTCTAACTTTAAGCACAGAGAGCATAAATAACTTTCTCCAAGTCACACAGTGAAACAGTGCAAATGAGAACTGGGTACCCGTTTCCTTTCTTTTAATATTGTGGATGCTTCTATATTTCCTGGATTTATCCAGAAGTGGAAGTGAAATACAGACATAACACTATTATTACTGCAGCCCTGCTCATCTGTAATCACCAAATTCTGGAAATTTCATGGAATAACCTGCTCTTGTGAAATTTACAAGATGGTTCCTTCAGCAAAATGTTCCAAAGAAGCTGAGGAGTGTATCTGAACTTTTGAAGTTCACTCATCACATAGCTGAATCTTATCCTTTATTTTCAGAATATATTTTACTGAGCATCAGCACACAGTGTAGTACTATGTAGGACACTGATCCCATGGTGTATGGTAGAGCAAGTAGGGGAAAAACATATATAATAGTTTAGACAAATATTCATATATGACGGGAAGGATTTTTGCAAAGTCCTTTCTACTTTTCCAGGCAATATTTTACTACATATTGGCGTTTCTGATGAGATTTTACTTCATTCGACTAATAGCCTCTAATCTGGTTTAATTATCCCAACATAGCCCAATTGCAAAGTCCACCATGCACAAAACCATAAGGAAGATTCTCACTTCTCTGAGTGTTCACATAGCCTGAAGCACAATCTAGCTCAGTCCATAATGCAACATGATACAGAGAATCAGTGGTCTAATGGGGATTAGAATAGTCATCGTGTGTTGGAGTCCCCGGTCTCACCGCTAAACCATTCTGCTTCCAAATCTATTCCAAAGTAGGAACTTGTTAAAATAAAGAAAAAACTGTTTGCCCAAACCCCAAACTAGTATTAACCTAAACATCAGGGGCCAAATCTGACTGGAATTTGCCAAGTTCAATTGTAACAACTGATCTGGAAAAAAAAAAGCTTAGACATACCCAGATGCTGTCTTCTTGTCTGTACTGTTTCCAGTTGCGTCCTGTATCGCTGAACATTAGAATGTAGCTTGTTATCCAGTCAGAGCTTCCGTACCTGCCTTGGGTGGCGACTGCTGTAATCTCAACTCTATCTCCCAGATCAATCTGAAGCCATTGTTGCGGATTAGATTCCAATGGGGACCAACCACCAGCTCCTAGGAGAAATCAGAGAAAGGTGGCATAGGAGTTCAACATTGGCACCTAAATGGTCATTAATAAAACTAATTTAATCTTATAATTTTAGTTTATTACAAGCTTGCCCCAACATTACTGAAATTTAAGATACACTTACAATTATTTCCATATATAGGATGCTTGGCAAATATAATAGCTCGCGTGTTTATGGTTTTGGTTGCTTATTTAATTAAATGAAAAGTCCACATTAATTAAGGAAATTCCTTGGCAATCTCTGCTTTCTCTGAACCAGTGACAGTCACCAAGCATCAAAAAAAAAAAAGGATTACGTCTTCTTAGGCATAAAATGCATTTATTACCATATTTATTACTGCAACATTTATTTGTACAGATTCTGGGATGCAACTTTATAGTTCCTGTTTTGTTTTAACATTCTCTTCTATTTTCTTTTATAGCAAGATTTGAAAGATGCACATAAGAGTTAGCTACGGTGATTTGTACCTTGTATAGAATGCTTGATTGCTGTCTTTAATTGCAAATTGTAAATGTACTACAAATGGTAGGTTGCAAAAGTAGAGATAATTTGGTCAAAAGTCAACCAACCAACAAGAGGGCCTTCCCAAAGAACAAGACACTGCCCCCTTCTATAATATAACAGTTTGGTATAGACATGATCTTTATCTAAAAAAAAAAAAAATAAAACCCCACCACATTTAGTAAGATGTATTATAAAAAGAGATCTGGTTGTGTAAAAATGTGAGGATGTTCTTTATTCAGGATATTCCAAAGAGGATTGATGCTTATGGATGTGTTAGCAAAGCTATAAACGAAATCATAAAAATTGGACTCTTAGGAAAAAGAAAAACCTTCACTTTTAAGCCCCAACAAAAAATTCTAGAAGTATCCTTACTGGAATGGATTTCTTTATAAACAAACACTGTATAGTCTTCATTCTTTACACTTTAATGAAAGTGTTTATGGTTAGAAATGTTTTACAGAAGGTATTTGGGTTTTTTTTAATTCATTTACTCATAAAGGCATTGTTGTGAGGATGGTACAAGCTTCCACTCACATGCTCATTCACAAATATTTGGTATCTAAATGCAAGTCGTTCGTATAACTTCCCGACACCATTGTTATATGAACAGTAAGATGTTTTAGGTACGAATATAGAAAGGTCATTTGATGTTGTCACCAGTTACTAATAAAAGAAGCAATTTGAGTATAACAATATTTATATGAATTGAAAATTAATTTGCTATCTGGCAATGCTTAAGCAATTCCTTAGCAAACTTGAAAGACAAGAAGAAACTCTCCAAGGATGGTAAGAAGAAAAGACTACATCTTCTTTGATGACCATTTAAGTTTAAAGACGCTTTAATAATCATTTCAATTTCATGAAAACTATTTTAAGAGCTGAAAGACTTTCATATGGACCCAACAGAAACAATTTCAACTCCTATTAAATGTTCATGGAACTAAAAGGGTATCTAAGAAAATGGACTGAATAAAAAAAAAAAAGCAGCGAAAACTAACTGAAGATGTTCTGAGGATTTCCGGCCATGAAGACAAGAGCAATATAACCATACATTTGAAGAACAATTACAACCCTGCTACATATGCATTAGCACATTGCACAAATCAGGAGCTGAAAATGCTACCAAGACCATCCCAGGAAGCTGCTGAGCTCATAAAAGGTGACAGTGGCTGATAACCGAATTCAGCCATCTCTCTGAAAGAGGAGCATTTTCCCCCATTCCAGTGAGTATATGGAAAAAGAAGTGTATATATTCCTCTGATTGAGACATGCACACCGATGCTTATATGCTCTCTTGCTTACTTTAATTAGATGCGTATACAGGCTTACTTCCTTAAACACACTTACACGCTCAGCATTCAGCTTAGCTCAGTCTGCCGATCTATTCTTTACAAGCACTCAAGCAGCAACAAGATAGCTCACAACACAGCACTAGGGAGCAGCAACCTCCCAGCCCAGCACTTCTTCTGGAGGGGATGACATCCTCAAGACTTTGGC
The DNA here is from genome assembly GCF_009764565.3 of Dermochelys coriacea. Lineage (NCBI taxonomy): Eukaryota > Metazoa > Chordata > Testudines > Dermochelyidae > Dermochelys > Dermochelys coriacea. Next base: position 6,752,618 of record NC_050078.2, read on the forward strand.
ATCACTGACCAGTTTGTAAAAACACAGCCACGAGAGCTGTCCCGCAGTTCCAGCTGGTCACTCTGTCCTGACCCATGCAATCCAGAATCCTGCTTTCCAAAATGGTCTTTGCTGCTACACCCCCACTTCTTGACACACCAACAGCTGCTCCACACACCATCCTCGGAGCTGCCCCAGAAAGCACAACGCCTCAGACAAGGAATTCCTTCAAGGCTTCCTCCTTGTTCCAGGCAGGTAGTAATTTGCTGCTCACCTGTAGCAACAGCAAATTACGACGCCCCTGCACTGAGGCAGTCCCAAAGCATTTCCCTGCCTCTCCCCACTCACCTGCTCCAGTTAAGGAATAGACAGGCTCACAGCACCTGCTTTCTCCTGCAGGGCTGGACCCAAGGTCCAGGCAGCCCAAATATATACCAGGTGGTACAGGGGTTGCCAAGGTAAATATTTTCTCTCTTCCTGAACACAAGCAGCATCTATTTACATGAGTGGCCTGAAGACAGATTGCCAAGCACTACCAGAAAGGCTATGCATATACATTTCTATTCCCCACATTATTCACCGGGGATTCTCCCCCCTTCCGCGTATTGAAATATATAATTTATAGGCACATTTGGAGTGTGGCACTTCCTCTTCTGCCATCTGGTCTGCCACTCTCTTGTGACACACACACTCCAGGGAGCATATGCCAGCAGTTATGCACAAGAAAATTGTACAGCACGCGCTGCAACGTGGGGGATGAAATATGAGTAGAGGGGGGTTAAAACTCCTCTGGAAACTGTGCTGCAGGCATATTTAGATGAATCTCTTTTATTAACAGTGCTGGGTAATTATAAACTAGACAGAATGTGGCATTTATTACACCCAGTCTATTTAGACATTCTTTGATGGTGTTCTCTAAAGTGATAAAATATGCATGAGATCACCATGTCTCCCATATTAAAATGAGGATGAGATGATTAATGAACTTTCCATGTGCTTAGCAGTTTACAGCATCACAACTAAGAGGGATATTCGTCCCTCATTCCTCCTGCCCAATTCCCATTGGCTTTGATGGGAGTTCTGTGCACATGTTGGAGGAAAGATATGCCGATCTGCTTCTTGTTTCTGCACAGCTCCAGCATTATTTCTCTATTGTTCATAGCAAGTTGGAGGTGGGCAGAAAGGACTAGGGGAAAAGGGTCTCTCATCAGCCTCTGTGCCAAAGGAGCCTGATACATGAGCTCATCTTCTCCATGGCAACAAATTATAATGCTAGAGAGACACCAGCTGTAGGATCATATGGTTCCCAGGCTGGAGTCCCAAAAATAAACTGAAAAGAATACAGCAAAATGTACAAACAGTAAAAAATTAATTGTTGTGAAAATAGCACTTAAAAAACCCCAGTGTTCTGCGATCAGTATGTTTTGGTTTTGTTTTTTAATTTTACATGGAGCTGCTTAGGATGTCTGTACTCATTACGGTGTTTTATTAATATAAAGTAACACAAATGCTTGCCCTTCGTCTTGAGCATCTTGCAAGCAGCTCAGCGGGCTTTATATTGTGCTGCAAACTCTTGGACTTCCTGCTGAAAGTAAGTGCTTCCCTGCTGCACAGCCGTACTTTAATGCCCAGATCAAAACACCTGCCATAAAACAAATCTCATTTGACAAAAAAAGATATTTCTTCTAAGCTACAATTATCTACATCGAGAGCTCCAGGCTGAGAGTTTATGGGGCTCTGAAGAAGCCTAGTCTTATTATAGTAATTAGTCCTTTTTCATCTATTTATTTGTTTATGGCAAACAAAAATTCAATTTGGTAAATCCGTTCCAGAAATCAGATTTACCAGAATTATATGGATCAGAATTATATTGACTACTTTAGTAGATCCAACATAGCTTTAGCAGTATTTGGATTGAGCCCCATCACAAAAAAAGCCATTTTATCCAGGGATTTTTACTGTAACATTTCAATTCTGCAAGTCTTTTTAACGATAGCCTTTCACTATTTATTCAACAGCCTTCAATTTATTGTTGTCTATTACAACTCCAAGTTGACAATTTTACAAGCTTTCTACTAATGTAGATCTGGGTCAAACTTTGTTTCCATATGTTGCATGCCTCTTTGTATTAAAATATATTAATCAGGCTGCTATTGAATACATGTGCATATTGCAACACTGTTCCTTGCTACTCTGAATACCTGTAGTTATTCTGAAATGCATGGTATATGCTTATTTTTACAAGAACTGTAGTCGCAAAAAGAAAAGGAGTACTTGTGGCACCTTAGAGACTAACAAATTTATTAGAGCATAAGCTTTCGTGAGCTACAGCTCACTTCATCGGATGCATTTTGCAAAAGCTTCTCACGAAAGCTTATGCTCTAATAAATTTGTTAGTCTCTAAGGTGCCACAAGTACTCCTTTTCTTTTTGCGAATACAGACTAACACGGCTGCTACTCTGAAGAACTGTAGTGTGACAGATAGAATTCTATTTAATCCTTTATATTGCATGTATTTATCCAAAGGAGGGAATATTTTTAAATAAATGCATGTTTCTTGAAAGCTCTAGAAACTGAAGTCCTGTGATTTTTTTGTTGAGAGAGAGTTTCAGTGGTCACCATCACAAACTCAACCTTTACCTACAGTTATTTTCTATGAACAAAATAGTTTGGATCCTAAATATAAGGACTCAGATCATTAGTCAGTATAAATAAGTGTAGCTTTATGAATTACAATGGAGTACATCTCTATTTACCTCAGTTGTGTAGGTTCACCTATATCTACCTCAGCTTTGGATCTGGCCCAAAGGATTTAGGAAATCGTGATGCAATACCTGGGGGAATATTATCTTTGTAAATAATCTCCATGGTACAGTTTATGGATACTGGTGGAACAAGCTCCTCAGCCCTGGGACAGGAATTTAGTTTAGTCTCTGCTAAATTTTGCTCTCCGTTACACACGTACAATTCTGTGGAAGTCAGTCAAAAAGAGTACAGATATAACCAAGGGCAGCTCCCAGCCGCTATGTTCTTTATTCAGGTGAAATTCACCCCTGTGCAGGGATCACACCTCATGTACTAACAAACAAACAACAACAACATAAGCCCCATGTAGCGTTCAAAAATACGATTTTTTTTCATAGGCCCGGAACAGGACTTTTAGTCAAGAGTGAATTTCACATCCTCTACTCTTTTGCTATCACCAAGAACGGTGACTACAAGGAGGGTGGTTTTCATGATGTTACACTGTAGGTCTAATTAGAGCTGAATTAACACCTCCAAACATTCAGCATCATGTATTTTTTAACAGCTATATTTCCTGCCTCAACTAAGAATCACATTTAAGCTGGTTTCTTCTCAATATCATTACCATAACTTTAAATCCCCCCCACGTAATGACAAGAATGCAGCTACACCATACTGGGGTAGACTCAGAACCAACTGCGGCTCAGAGAAGCACAATCCTTCCCCTGCTGGCCCCTCACTCTGGAGCAGGAATGAACTACTTCATCCCATTTCACAGAGTATCTTATTCCCAGGCGTGCCTGGCCAGCTACTCTAGATGGTGAGTTGGGGAGGGACGTGGAGGTAGGGCCTCCTCTCCCTCGTGTGGAACTGGGGTTGTGTCTGCACAACTTCTGAATTGTGGATGATGTTATGAAATTGTGTCATGAAATTACTGTGTCACATTCAGTAATATATATATATATATATATATATATGGATCCCCCATGAGTTAGCAGGGCTGTGTTATGTCTTTGCCAGGTCAGAGACCACGGCGAAGGATCAGCACTCAATGATCATGTGAAAAAGTTGCCTCAATAAAAGATATTACCTCACCCACTGGTCTCTCTCATATCCAGGGACCAACACAGTCACAACTCCTCTGCAATATTCAAAGTAAAACACTTTGGGACACTAGGTTTTCTACACCTGAGAGGGGACACTCCCTCCTCTTGTCTGAAGGGGTGGGGATTGGAGTAATGGAGAATTACAGTAACTCCTCACTTAATGTCGTCCCAGTTAACGTTGTTTTGTTGTTATATCACTGATCTATTAGGGAACATGCTCATTTAAAGTTGTGCAATGCTCCATTATAACATTTGGCAACAGCTTGCTTTGTCCACTGCTTGCAGGAAGAGCAGCTCATTGGTTAGGGCTTGGAATCAGGGTGGGCCGGCAGCCCCACATCAGCTCCCCTAAGTTCCCTGGCTATCAATTGCTGTCCCTCCCCCCACTGCCATGTGCTGCTTCTGCCCTCTGCCTTGGAGCTGCTCCCGGGAGCCTCCTGCTTGCTGGAGAGGGGGAAAGAGTGCTGCTGCTGTCAGTGTGTCCCCCTCCCCTGCTCCTGCCCCACATCTCCACAGAGTGGGGTTGGGGGGGGGATAGGGCTCAGGATGGAGGGAGCTTGCTGGCAACAGCTGCTGTCTTAACTTGCTGATCTACTTAAAAAGGCAATGTACTTAGAGTGTGGTCAGCATACTTAAAGGGGCAATGCATCTCTCTCACACACACCCTGCACTGGCACTTTGGAAAGTAGGAGTGGTGGGCTCCAGTGGGATAGCATGGGTTCAACATCACGTTCAGTTTCCGCAGGAAATGTTTGCAGCCACTGCCATGCGTCTATTGTGTCTCCTTCCTCCATTTGTGCTGCCTTGTAGAGTGTGAAGCTACATTAACAACAACGTGTTAACCTTTAAGGGCTCAGTCAAGTGCTAATTCATCATTTAGCAGCAAGGCATTCCCTGGGAAAAT